>NC_140367.1:12125000-13430000 GCF_054491055.1 Hypomesus nipponensis
AGAAACAGGCTTGAGTGTGGGCCAGACCAGTCCAGGCCAGACCAGACCAGTCTGATCTGAATGTTTGAAGCTGGACGTTTGAAGTTACAAGAAAGAGAGGAGGGAGGGAGGGAGGGAGGGAGAGAGAGAGAGAGAGAGAGAGAGAGAGAGAGAGAGAGAGAGAGAGAGAGAGAACACACCTACCTGTCTTTCGTTCATCTCTTTTTCTGAGTGATCCGTGACCTTATAGTCGCCCTGCAGAGAGAGAGAGAGAGAGAGGGGGAGAGAGAGAGAAAGAGAGGGAGAGAGAGAGATGAAGGGAGACATCACTCACATTCTAAATGCCAAGACTGACAGCCCTTAGTCCCTCAGAGAAAGGCGACACCAATCGCAGAGATCCAAAACGGAGGGGCCAAACTGAGGGGCCAAACTCTCCGACCAAGCGGCACTTACATCGTGCAGTGGGAAGGCCGCGTCGTACACCCCTTTAGCGAGTAGCATGGTGATGCCTGAGAATGAGAGAGGGAGAGAGGAAGGGAGAGAGCGAAAGAAAGAAAGAAAGAAAGTAGGAGAGAGAGAGAGAACTAGGTGAAACATTGTGTGACTCCGTCCCCCAAGGGAAGTCATCAAACGTGACCTTGGACGGTACAAGGGCCTCCGCGATACTGAAAGGCCAGGAGGAGAACATTTGTTCTCGGGAGCACGGTGTGGCATGTAGAACAAGCTTTCATCAAAGTTAATTAATCAGGCCCTCAAAGGGGCTGGGAACACAAACGTTGATTAGCCTGCTATTAATGAACGACGGCTGGCTATTGGATGGTGGGGGGAAGGGTGGGGGGACAGCTACAGCTCCCACTGGCACCTCTCCTTGCGTCAGTCCCAGCCCCAACCCAGGAACGGTGACCCACTTCACTTCACTCTCTGTGAAGGAGAGGACCAGAGGACGGAGAAGGGAGGGGAAGGGGGAGAGGGACGAGGAGAAGAGAGAAAGGTGACGGATAATAACAAGAGGGGGAGTGACGACAGGTGGAGAGAGAGAGAGAGAGAGAGAGAGAGAGAGAGAGAGAGAGAGAGAGAGAGAGAGAGAGAGAGGGCTTGACAGAGAGCTGGAAAGCAAGAGTGAGACAGAAGAAAGACTCGCACTTGACAGAGCTAAATAGAAATAGCGAGAGAAGAAGACAGAAAAACAAAGGTCATGATGGAGGTATCTCTCTCTCTCTCCTCTCGCTCTTCCCCTCTCCCTCACGCTCTCGCTCTCTCTCTCGCTGTGGGCTGCTCCTTCTGCCTCCACTACACCAGCCAACAGGCCATATTGCAGAGGCCTCACAACCACCCACTTCCTGCCCTCACACCCCACCACACACACACACACACACACACACACTGGCAGTGGCCTCAACTAGCCCACACGGAATCACACATACTCATGGCTATCCTGGAGATTCCCACATCAGTGTGAATTGAGCTCATATTGGAGCAGACATGCTCAGATGCACCCTCCAATGCAACACCAATGTTCCCTCTAACCGCGCAGACCAGTTGAAGGACCGGCGCACTCGATTTTCCAGACCACGCACAAAATCAAATCTGTGAAGTAAGGTGCTATAAATTGGGATGCCAAAATGTATGCATCAAATAAGATTTCATTGCTCAGAAGTCCAGTACAGATTATGTAGGCCTAGTACGGCTCTATAAAACCTGAACCAATTACCTACGTATACAAAAAATGTGCCTACCAAAGCTGAGACCAAACCTACGCCCTTGTGACAGGCGCCCCAAAAAAGGGGCATTTTTTTTTACATTTAATCACAAATGGCTTGATGAAATAGTTCAAACGGACACAAGCGATGGTCCAGGTAGGCTGGTGAAGCTTCCTGATATATTTAGCTACGAAGAAGCTGGCGGAGTTCTCTGCAAACTTTGCTCAGAGTACTGAGGTTTGCGCTCAGAAAGATTTCTATGTGTTCAGTGTGGATTTTTTTTTTAGGGAACATTGTCCAACACCCACACACACACACACATAGCTGGAGGTCAAACTCACCCATGGACTGGCAGGTCCGCACGCAAGCTGTCCGTCGGAGAATCTCGTACACCTGAAAGACGAAAAAAAAAAGTCTAAACAGTTCAACCAGTTACCATGGCGACCATCGACTATTTGAGGCCTGTTCAATTTAGGTCAGGGGCACCCTGAAGTAAATTGACCGGGTGGGGGGGGGGGTAGTTGGAGTGAGCGGAGGAGGAAAAGGGGGAGGAGGACTCACTATTCGACTCCGCGTGGCGTTTTCAAAGAACGTGTCCTTGGACTTGATGTCGAAGAGGTGCATCTTGTCGCGGGTGAAGTAGTGGGACACCAGCTTGGTCCGCCCTTCACCCTGGTTGGGCACCCGAGGCTGGAAAGGCTGGTTCAGCTTCCTGCACACCGAGTTCAGGGTGCGGGCAATACCGCTTTCCTCCTTCAGCTCATAGCTCTGTGGAAAAGGGGGGGGGGGGTGATATACCGGCCATCAACACCAGATTCTGTTTCATCTTTCTCTCCCACATCCCTCCATCTATCCATCCACCCCTCGACCCGTCCTTTCACCGTTCTCATCCCCCCCTCCCTTATTTCCCCCAGCCATCCGTCCATCATCCCCACCCCCCCCCCCACCCTCCTCGCTGGCCTTTGGTTGTTCCCCCTCTGTCACCTCCACTCCCTCCCTCCCTCATTCATCCATCCGTCCGTCATCCCGTCTCTTCACCAGCTTCCTTCCTCCCTCCTTTCTTCTCACATCCATCCACCCATCCTCATGTCCTAAGGTCTGGAGGGGTCTCACCTTCTTGGTGGGCATTTTCACCTTGAGGAACTCAGCCTCTCTGCTCAGCACCGGCCAGGGGGCGTGCAGCCTCGTGAAGCTGGGGCCGTGAGCCCGAACCTGGGGAGGAGGAAGGAGAACTCGTGGGTGGGAAGCCGAAATCCACTCAGACCCAAATCCTGAGACTATTAACAGTGAGATTGTCAATAGTGTGTGTGTGTGTGTGGGGGGGGGGGGGTCCCTGTCCATAGAATGGAGAAGAGAGCAGAGGAGGGAGGAGGATGGCAGCATTTAGTACGCAGACAGAGACACTATGGGCGTCACTCCGGGGTGTGTAACCAGAGATCCTGGTCCATCATTGAGTCACAGGCCGGGGGATAACAGTCTGTAACCCTACCCACATGATCCTGGCATGACAGGGGAGGGAGGGAGGGAGGGAGGGAGGGAGGGAGGGAGGGAGGGAGGGAGGGAGGGAGGGAGGGAGGGAGGGAGGGAGGGAGGGAGGGAAGGAAGGAAGGAAGGAAGGAAGGAAGGAAGGAAGGAAGGAAGGAAGGAAGGAAGGAAGGAAGGAAGAAAGAAAGAAAGAAAGAAAGAAAGAAAGAAAGAAAGAAAGAAAGAAAGAAAGAAAGAAAGAAAGAATGTGAATGTGCCAGAGAGCGAGAGAGAATGTGAGGAGGGGGCACTAAAGCGAAGGTATCAAACCTTCTCTTTAGGTCTCTCTGTCATTGTTTCTCTCTCTCTCTCTCTGCCTCTATCTCTCATAGTGGTGGCTTCCCTCCTCGGTCCCTGACAGAAATAGGAGGATAAAAATACTGTGTGTTCTAGAGAAGGTTAATTAGAGCACAACATTCCAATTAGCGTTCCGTCTCTGTAGGAGGGGTAACTAGGTCGTAGTGAGGGGGTTGGAGGGGAAGGGGGGGGGGGTCGGAGGGAGGGACAACTGTGCTCCAGGATGGACGGGGGGGGGGGTGTTCTGCGGGGGTGGCACACGGGCACCATGGCGACCCTGTGAGCATGGCAGGGATGACATTTAAGGAATTACCACTGACCTGAAATCTAACCAGAGCTCTGCCACAGAGACTAAATAGGGGCTCCCCTATAAAAAGGCGATTCGTGGGAGACGCGTGGGGTTCCTGTTTCGGTTCAGTATCGCTCCGATACAAACAGAGAAATCCCTCCGCGGACGGGGACTTGCGAGAGTGTGATGCTTGAGAGGTGACAGGAAGACTCGTGGCTGCGGCCTACGGCGCGAGCACACAACACACAGGAACCCCCAGAGTGTGGTTATGGGGGCACCTTTTAAATGCCAAACACTCGCTCCCGCAGGTGCCATTTACACTGAGGATGAGAGCTAAGAAAAGAAACGAGGGGGGTGAACTGAAACAGGAGAGAGGAGAGGAGAGATGGTTATATGAGGACAGAGGAAGAGAGGAGAGGAGGAGACAAGAGATGAGATGGCAAGAGGACTAACCCTAAACCCATGCCCCCCGCCCCCCCCCACCCTTTCGAAATTCACCCCCACATAGGATCCCTCAGACCTGGGATGCGGGAATCAACAAATGAACACCTCGACCCTAAAAGTGCTGACCCCATCTTCCAACAACTCTTCTCTCTGAGCTCTGCATTGACGGCAAGAGACGGCGAAACGATTCCAACTGCAATTACAACTCTTTTATTAAGGAGGCCCGGTGAGAAGGCGTCCAAATCCAGAGACAGATCTCAGGTCTGAATGTAAATGTGGGTCTGGCCTAGACCCTGAACAGAGTCAATGAGGTGGTGTTTGTGTGTGGGGAGGTTGGACAGGGCAAGGCTTTGAAGGACTAATGATATATAAACCTGGCAACATGCTGTAGTCATCCTGGAGGCTAATTAACCCAACCCCTGAGAACAATAGGTAAACTCTGCCGGGACCCAGGACACAGGTATCTTAAAGCCTAATCCAACTGAATGACTAAATCTATAGAAATATGTACTTGTCTTTTGTCAACAGTAGGGGTGGGATGATACACTGAGCTAACGGGACAATACATGATATTGGGTGCACGAGAACAAGACGAGATTATATTTCAAACCTATTTTTAAGAAAACTTCAATGATGGAATACCTGACTAGGAAAATGGCCTTTTCTTTGACTGAAAGTCACAAAATGCAAAACAATGCAGGTGCATTTTTAAATACTAGTTTTAGTTCATCATCTTGAAATGAATGTCCCTTTCACTTTCTGAGTATGAATAATGATGTGCAGTAGAAGACAGTACAATATGCAAGCACTGTACAATGTTTTCCCACAAACTCAACTGACTGGCTTCTCTCCTGTATGAATCTCTTCAGACCTCATAACTGGGCATGAACTATCCGTGAGCTTTTAACTTCTAATTGAAGTTGTGTGTGACCTTCTAACGGAACTCCTTTCCACAAATTGAAAAATGAAAATAAAATTCTCATTTGTCTCATTTTCACCATTGCAACCATAATCAAAAGAAGGCATTTGAAGGGCGCAGTCTGCCCTTTTAGTGTTCTCTTCAAAGGTGTGGTTGATTTCAATAGAGAGCTGTGGTGGTTTTTCTAGTGCTCATTAGCTGGCAATCATTTCTAACAGTGCTTCTCGTATTGTTTGTGTCTTGTCTGTCACCATGTATTGCTTCCAACCTGGTACTCAAACCGGATGGATGACATACTACCACGCGACAGCTTTTCACCTTGACGAGAAATATTGTCATATTTGAATATCTCGTGGCGTGAAATCTCGTCACATCCCCCAAGTCGATAGCCTCTCGAAAATCAGCATCAGCGCCAAGGATGCACTACCGAAGCCTTTGACAGATGTGAAAAACGTGTACGCCTAACGAGCCCAAACACGCACACGCACGCAGCAGCCCGCCTCACCTCGCCGTCTCTCTCAATCTCCAGCCCGGCGTCCAGCAGGATGGCCTCAAACTCCTGTCGGATCAGAACCATGTCTCCGTCCACGGGGTCGGGCGGGTCGGGACCCAACTCCAGACACACCTCCGCCGGCGCCCCCGGGGGCGGGAAGTTGCCATTGGAGATGACGGAGATGCGGTGAGGCGGAGCGCTGCAGACCTGTCTGACAGAGGACGGCCTGCGCTGGTTGTACACCAGGACGTAGTCCACCTTCCTCCTGCCGTCGGAGAAGTACAGCAGCCCCGGCTCGGTGCGCGCGGCTGGGTCCTTACCCACCACCTGGGGGGAGGAGGAGAGGGGCTGAGCCTTGGTGCACCAGAGCAGAGGTGTTCTACGCGTTTGGCCGCCCCCCGACTAATATTAGGGGATTGGGAGTTCTGTATTGGCACCTGTTGTGCCGAGCTCATACTGTAGGTCATGTTGTGGTTATATTGCTTAGTTCTACATTTGACATGAGGCATCCAACTTCAGACAAGTCTCTGCTTGAAGTGTGTGTGAGTTATGATGTTGTCATGGTACGTGATACGAGGACAGAAGATGAACACAGTACATGTTAAGATTAGATAACTTCATGCTGTGCCCTATTGACCCATGTTGTTCATTTGACTTAAAAGCACTAGGATTTGATGGAATAATGATCAAGGCCTGCACTAATAAAACATCTGTAATCATCTTTTTAAGCAAGCATTTAAGTTATTTGGCTACCAACAATTCTTTCTTATTAGAAATGATCACTACACCGACCAAAACCTGATTCAAATGTCATTGTGAATGAAACTCAAGAACTCATGTAGTGGAGACCCATTTTGCGGATGTAAAAACTCGAAAAAATAAAACGCTTGACCTATGAGACTGAAAGACAGTATTAACTTAAATATCACACGTATCCACATTTACAGATGTATGACGTCCGTAATGCTAAGGCAACCCATTTTGCAGATTAAAAACTCGAACTAGGCAAAGAAACACCTAACCTATTGTCTATTTACAACTGTATATATATAATTCAGTCTTACTTACCGGAATCTTGTCCTCACTCGAAGACTGTTGCATGCTGATGCTCTTGGGGCACGCAGATGAGAGAACAGGAACAAAACAAGTTACAGTTAATATCTGCCGAGTGCACTAAGAACATTGTAGGAACACACACCCCAAGTCCTTTTGATATTCCGTCGAAGGACGTAGGAGCGTCTCATCTCTTCTGCTGTGATGGCTTCACCTTGAAAGCAGCGTTTTCTTTTCTATTCTGGATGTCAAGCTAAGTAGCCTTATCATTCGATACCCATCTCGCTTTTACAGAGTCGTCTGATTTCAATACTGCAAGCGCACTGCCGCCAAGTTCTGCCGTGGAATTTGGCAGAGCGCACCTCGGTATCACCAAGGTAACCGGTGATTGGTCAGATCGATCATTCGCTTAAGGAGGGGACACCTGTGCAGCAGACCACACATGCGCTTCGGTCGGTTTTGCAACCAGGCTTGAAAACTTGGTGGAACGAACATACCGTTCTCTTAAAAAAAATAAAATAATAAAGTCTCCCCTTGACAGCCTTTATAGCCAGACTCAGTAAACCAAGCAATTACATTGACTAATAGCCTAGTGTCGGTGTGACGCATTGGGCCTACTTGATTGCTAAGCCACCACAACCAACATATCATCAAGTAACCCTGCCCAGGCTTTAGAACGATCCAACTAACCTTCATGGCAGCCTGTTAAGTTGTTTGCTAAACCTAGTTTTCCCCCCTTGTTTTTCGTTTTGTGTGAGACCGCCCACAGATGTTCCTGCTATGATCACAAACCAAAAAAATGAAAATGTTCCTGGTTTAAATAAAGATCTGATAAATAGCATTTCGTGTAAAGGGTAGGCTACCTGACTGCGTCCCATTAGTCGACTTCAGATATTACAAACGTCCGCTTTCGACTCCTCTTCTATTAGATAGATTACTCTTGAGATGAGACATAATCCGAAAGACTTTGGATACATTACCTGCTGTCCCAGTCTTGGTTAAACAGCAGTTTCGAAGCATTTCACGAAGGATGCGACCAGACACTGCATATTAACAGACGACTTCCCTGTACAGTACTGATGCTGCGAAGGATAAACAGGTGTAACCTATGCGGAAGTAATTCTCACACCTATGCCGACGCCCAATTAGATATGCCTAATCAACTATGACAAATAAAAGAATATATTATATAATAAAACCTAAATCAATTTTCTATTTGTCTGCCCAGTGTCCGTCTTCTACTATAGTTTAATGTATTCAGACTTTAGAGAACGTTTTATAAGATAAACTTTTTTTTAAACGTACCAAGGCAATAGGAGAAGGAAGGGAGTAAACACGTTTAGCGTTATGTTACGACATAACAATGCCATGACAATGTAATTAGAGCTGAACACGTACGCAATACTCAAGTCAGAGAATAAATTGTTTTTCCCTGTCTATCTGCCATTTAAAGTTTGCACCATATAAACTACATTATTATGGATGGTGTTGAGTTCCTCGCCTTGTTAAATGTTCAAATATTAAAGGATGTCGAACACTGAAAATGCAATATGTTGTGTTCTTCCAAGAGATCCGCCGAAATGTTTACCTACCGCACTCACATTTTCAACACCCTATAAGTGTGATGAGGTAAAAGATACATGTACATCTTTCTTGTAGGCTACACATCATTAGTGACAATAACGTACCAATGTTTTCCTCCTAACGGTGGTAAAGGGAGGAGGAGAAAAAGATTCAGATGGACCCCAATAACTAAACCCTGCGTCATCACTCCCTATGCCATATACCTACTGGCTGTGGCAGCTTAATCTCGCAGTTGTGGGGGTCAGCGTCACAGTCAAAATACTGCGAGTCCAATCGACCCCTGGAGAAGGCGCGAGACAGACTGTGGATGCTTCGGATGGAGGAGCACTCGCTCTGGGCAGTCGCGATTCCGGGGTGTGGGACTCCATTCCACAACTCTGAAAAATATGTATGTATGGGTTAACATGGATTGCCTGCCTTGTTTTGCCTGTGTGATACTGTGAAATTGTCATTCTTTTTAGGATATAGTGTAGCCATAGTAACGTTGTGGCTCTGTTCTTCAATTCAGCACCATGGATAGCTCCACTGCGAGCGGAGTGCTCTGATTTGGCCCTCCTGTTTCTATGACCACAGGACTGGAAAATATGGTCCAGCGTGTTTACACACTCACGTACACACTTACAAACAAGCACACACACACACACAGAGAGACACACACAAGAAAAGTGTGGTTTGAGTCCGCCGGCCGCAAGAAAGTGTCGCCTTTCAAGAGAGAGTGACCAAATGACCAAAACGTCCTGTGGTGTTTTGCTTGAAGCAAAAATATTTCTACAGAGTACTAGTAAGGTGATGGTTTGCCTTTCTGCCTGGATGTTTACCTTTTTACCGGGTCACTAAAATAGGCTGAACAGTAAATAGCTCATACTAAACGCTTACAGGCGCTAAGGTTCGACTTCGGTCAATATTGAAAGCCTACATAATTCATTCAAGTTGAACTCTTCTTCAGTGTAGTAGTCTTTCTTTTAGACACACATTTACTTTATCCGCGTCCCTTTGCGCCACGGTATACCTCGCTGTATGCGCGCCGCTTCCCGTCGTCCTGACCCACGCTGCTTAAAGGGGCGACGAGTGACCATATGGAGGGGCAAGACTAGTCTTTCTAATGTGTCTATTCTAGAAGTAGGGAACTCGGGAGGAGATGTGACATCTATCATACTCACCTGTGTAGGAAGACGGTGACCTGCGGAGCGCCATGGCGCCGCTGATAGACTGTCGGACAGGTGAACGGGGATGGCAACAACGATGTAAGGAACCACAATCCTCTCTCACTCTCTCACTACTCTCTCTCTCTCTCTCTACCTCTCGTTTTAGAAGGTGCAGGCTTAAGGTCACGGGGGCTAATTCCTGGCCTCAATGACTGGGTAACTTAAGGCTTAGAGTCGGCCCGAGTAACTAAAAACATGTCAAGCTTATGGGCTGGGAACCCCCGCGATACTGGCAGGCCTTCTGTTTGGTTTAGGAATCGGTCTAGTGGCCTTGTCCTCAGTTGCACCTGAATGTTTTACAGATGGTGATCTAATATTGGCAACAGATCGTCTACATTACCGAAATAGTCAATAAAGTTTAATGTGCTCGTCCCTGGACAATCTTTAAACTAATTATCCAAGTAGAGGTGACAAACGTTAAAAGTACAGTGTGAGATAAAAGATTGCGTTGCAAGCGGATTCTGTCATTAAGAGTATACTTGATATGGTACACTAAACATCACATCCACAGCGTGCACACACGCGTACACACACGCTACCGGCACTGCTGTGTCTCCGGTTTCCCCTAGCACCACTGACATGTTGATCCTTGTTAAATATTAAAGTGTTTAAATAGAGGTAAGGAATACTGTTAAGTTCAACTTTAAACGGGTTTAAGGTCTCGTTTTCAATATTACGATTGCGTATGATGATACTGTGGTTGTAGAAATCTGTTTGACCTTTCACTTTTGGTTCTTGGGACTGATAGAGAGATATGCTAGGAAACGCTCAGTCTGGGTCTTTGTGTTCAACGACAGTGTGTCACCATCATTAAGCTTTAATATTACGAGGGTGGATGTACACAGTAATTGGGGGCAACCACTGGCAATGCAATTCATACTATTTTGTGGTAGCAGCGCAGTTGGCACAAATGGCATTCAGGGATCCTCCACCCACCATTACATCCACACATCTCTCCATCCGTCCATTGCCACCTCCAAAATAGAATGAGAGAAGATTTCAACCTGTCTTCATCAAGGCACTTGAAGGCATGTCCCATAAATAGACTGAAGTGTGTCACACCTACACAGCTCCCGGAGATACACGCGCGCACACACACACTCATTTCCTCTGCTGCTCGTGATCTGGTTAATTTCCTCCTGGAAAGACGAAGAATGGAGAAAATGTCACATGCTCCAGCCTGAGGAGTCGATCCTCAACGGCTCATTCATCCTCATCTATTCTGGCTGCCTCCCTCGCACACACACACACACACACACACACACCCACACACACAGGAAGTGTATATTTAGAAGGATGGGTTATAAAATGGCCCTTGACAAAGTGTTGTAAGACCTGCACCAAGTCTCTGAATTTTGGGCAGGAGGTTATTCTGTTTACCAGAAGGACTTTCCTGATGATGATGATGATGATGATGATGATGGTGATGATGATGATGATGATGATGATGATGATGGTGATGATGATGGTGATGGTGATGATGGTGATGGTGATGATGGTGATGATGATGATGGTGATGATGATGATGATGATGATGGTGATGGTGATGATGGTGATGATGATGATGGTGATGATGATGATGATGATGATGATGATGGTGATGATGATGATGATGGTGATGGTGATGATGGTGATGATGATGATGGTGATGATGATGATGATGATGATGGTGATGATGATGGTGATGATGGTGATGATGATGATGATGATGATGATGATGATGATGATGATGATGATGATGATGATGATGATGATGATGATGATGATGATGATGATGATGCAAGGCCGTAGCCATGGAGTCAACATTGGGGGGGACGAATTACATTTTTTATGATAATTTCGGACAGCGCGCGTGGTTGCCTGTCGGAGCGTAGCACATTTATAATTTTTATATCAATATATTGGGGGGGATATGTGGACCAGATTTGAATATTGGGGGGATGTGTCCCCCCAATATGTATTATGATGACGACCTTGTCATTATGACCTGTTGAGACCATTCCAAGTCTAGTGGGATTGTATATAGTGGCATCATGTGGCCATGTGCAGTATTACAGATACTAAAGTTGACTGCGACACCACATCTGTTGTGTGTTGGGAGAAGGTCTGCCCTCCTGTGGTAGTACAGCGAGATAGTACAGCGTTCTGGATTAACATCGATTCGATCATGTCAAGATATAAAATGATCTGACCAAAAGATTATTATTCTGGCTACAATGTATTCATGTCAGCATGGACAGATTGGTAAAGTCATTAATATTCTTATTCTCAGTGGCAGTTCTAGACAAATTTTACTAGGGGGGGGGGAGAGGGGGGTGGTGCCAGTGTTTAATCAGAGGGGCACATTAAAAAACGGAAACAAATGATATTTAAACATTAAATACTTTAATTTTACTTTACATTAAAATCATACAAACAGCTCTGGCTCTCCCTCTTCCAGCTCCTCAGCTCTCTCAATACCTTGATATGTTTCTCTAACTTTTTTATTTACGGGGCAAAAAAGGCTGCAATGTCTCTTCCTCGGTTCATGATGACTACTACAAGAAGAAAAACGATTTTTTAATTTTTTAATTTTTATTCAGTCAGCTCAGGGGGGCCACGGGGGGGGACATTTCTAAAGGGGCACTGGCCCCTGTAGGACCCCATGTAGAACCCCCCATTCTAACACTTCGAATTATGTTCCATACAGGAAGTGTCCACTAAGTAAATAAAATCAAACAAGATAAGGTTTTCCCCAACGATAACATGTCGAGGTTAGTACATATTTGCAATTTCTCCGTGCTGAACTTACAAGTTCCAGCTCCTGCTCCTCCACTGTCATTTTTCAGATTATAAACCGATTTTGGGGTAATCGTGAGGCGTCCTCAACCCATTTAATTGTGGATGTCTTTCTGTGGAAAATAGGCCTAAGTCCTTCCTCTCCTTATATGACCGTGCCCTGACAATTCCTGCCTCTTTCTAGAATTCGCATCACCCCACAAGCCGGGTGGGGGCCTTTGAAGGGAGTCTTTGTCGTTATACAGAGGGGGTGCAGCGGCGCTCGTTAAGACCCGTGTTGTTTCAGAGCGAACACACGCAGCCTTTCATCCTGTCGGTCTGTCTGTCTCTCTTTCCCCCTCTCCCTCTCTATCTTTCCCTTCCTCCCTCTCTCTCTTTCTCTCTCTCGATGTTTCTCTCTCTGTCTCTGTCCCGCAAACCAGAACCTAACTGTCAGCTCAGAGCGCTCAGACCTCATCAGTGAAACTGGGAAATAGCCTTTGGGTGTTCAGAACCGTAACATTGGTGTGATTATGCGCCATCTGGTACCCATATTCCCATTAACATTGATTTCATGACTCTTAATCAGTTTATTATCATCCTTGTCATCATCTGTAGTGCATTGCAAAGGAATCAACTTGACTTGGCAAAATATTACGAATTCACAGGCAACGCGCACACATGCAAGCATTTTGAGAGACAGAAACAGAGACATCTTGTATTGTTAGAGTGTGTGTGTGTGTGTGTGTATGTGTGTGTGTGTGTGTGTGTGTGTGTGTGTGTGTGTGTGTGTGTACTCGCATATGTTTGTCCATGTGTGCATCAGGAACAGTAGCAGTGGGCTGATCAGACACTTCACTCACAATGACGCCTTTGTTTTGGGGAAAAAACTGTCACATTCTCACCCGGGCCCTGTCATTCTCCTTAATGGAACACAAGGCCTTCAGAGAGACAGGGAAAACAAGCAGAGACAGAGTAGCGGACCGACAGACAGACAAATAGACAGTGAGATGGGGGGTCTATAGGAAAAACACCTTTTCTGATGTGTACCTGATTCGGAGAGACAGGGTGACACATGGACTTAGGCTAAGCCCTCGAGTTCATCCTGACTCTTAATTACAGCCAGCTGCCTCATCAGAGTAAATCAGTCGAGCCTTCAACAAACACAGACACACAAACACACTGCATTGATTCAAAGGGTCCATTACAAAATTTTCAGTCGGGAAAGAGATACGGTGAACTTTGGTCCAAGCACAAAGAGAGAGCAAGCATTTTCCTCTACCGACCACACTTGAGGTGGGAGTGCGCTACACGCCACTACAAATGCATTCGAAGCACACTGCAGGGCAGAGTGAATGAGTTTGAATCGAAGTGATCAATTCCCCGCAACTGTCAAAGATTGCTTAGCACAAATTCGCTGTTCAGTCATTCCAGCCACATCATAAAGTGGACAACAGACAAACAACATGGCGTTCCTGACGAGTGGAGAGTCGTGCATTAAATATGTGCTATTCGTCTTCAATTTTGTTTTTTGGGTAAGTCTTTCATACTTTAGTTTGCTTTAGGATGTGCAAAACGTAAATGCTATGATATAACAGTGGGGAACTATGCTTGCCTTCAACTTTGCTGAATATAGCCTGTATGTTATACGTTTTAATTTTTTAGAATACAAGTTATATTTTTTTAAATAGTGAATGTGTTGCCGTGTTGATTTTGTCATACGTGAGCTATCACATGTGCGTTTTCCTTCTCAAAACACAACATTTTATTTTTTTATCTAAGCCATCTTCTTGGCTGCAGAACACCTGTTGAGCGACGCGTTATAGTTGTCATGCTACGGAGGATAACTTCGAGTGATAACCTTTGATAACCCTACATGTCTACGTTTCTTTAAAACTGCGCACTACAGACACCATAGGTTACCATGATTCCCTATATGTTTCTGGGGAAGAAATCCTGTATCCAACATTAAAGTGCATGTCATTATATATTTTTTGGTCAACGTATCAACGAATTACACTAAACATGTAACATGAAACTGAGCATCCGACATAACCCCAATTTCATTAACCTTGCATGTTTAGTGTGGGGGAGACAAGGGTTGGTTGGCATACTTTTGACGGTCTTCCTATTTCTCTGGCATCATTTATGTTAGAATATTTTAACCAGCAGCAAATTAAATATTGTGGTCTAAACTATAATTCAATGAAAATCCTATGTCTAACTACACGTAACACATTTCCAATATCTTTGTCTGACACCATTTTCATCACTTTCAGATGTTTTAACATCATAGATGAGTGTAGGTCAAAAAGCAAACATTTAGATGTTACAATTTTGTTTCTATGACTTTCAAAAGGACCAAAAAATGCTGTGCCAACCAACCCCGGTTGCCAACCAACCCCGGTCTCCCCTATTTTCCAGATGCCCACCAATCTGAACCAATGTATTCCAGCATTGTAGTTTGTGTGTGTGTGTGGTGGGGGGAATTAGTATTTCAGTATCAGTATAAAATATAAAGTAGTTTTAATTATGTATACCAATATGAATCCCTGGCTATTTGGACCCTTTGAGAAACTTTTTGTGAGGGTAAGGCGTCAAGTGAGGTGCATTAACGGTAACACTGAGCCTACTACCAAACCAGTGCGCCAGTTTAAGACGCGATATACAATGGCCGAACAATGGATTTTGGTGTTTCAAAACCCATTGACATTGTGTGACTATGTTTAGCTTGTGTTCTGCTCCTCTCTCTTACCAACCGTCTCTGGAGGAGGGGACCCCTCTCTGAATTGCTCCTCCCAAGGTTTCTTCCATTTTTTCTCCCGTTGGGAGTTTTTCCTTGTCTTCCTAGAGGGTTTAGGTTGGTTGAGGGGCAGTTCTATGGGCGTATGTGAAGCCCTCTGTGACATGCTTGCGTGTAAAAAGGGCTATACAAATACATTTGATTTGATATAACAAAGTAGCCTAGTACATCCCAAACAGGTTACATTTCGGATTGTTTGCTAAATGTCAGAAAAGCTGCAGCATCTATAGTATATAGTGAAAGTGCGTTATTGGAGACACTGGGAAACGGCCAAGTTACCAAACATTCACTTCATGAACACCATGTTAGAAATCAATACTCCAACATATCTTAGAAAAAGGTATTGAAACCTGCTGGGGACTAGATAGGCCCGGCTGCAGGAGAAACACGCCATCACTCGCCAACAGGTGGAGCCATTGAGCATAAATTACAATGGAATTGGAGGCTACCTCAGTATTCTATGTTCAAGATCCATTCATATATATTCAACGCAGTGTCGGATCAAATTATAATTAGCATCATATACCACGCAAATATTGTGTGTGTGTGTGTGGATGTGAGGGGACTGGCCCCATCTGCTTTGTTCATGCTAAATGGTACAGAAGCCACACACCTGAGACCTGATAGTCCGTTGTTGCTATCGGCTCCTATCTTTATCCACCTAAAATCTGCTGTGTATATTTCCCAGGTCGTTGCCACGGGTGTGTGACTTTGATAATATTGTTTGAGCTCTTACCACCTGTTGTTGTCAGGCAACATCTCTGTGGAGATTATAACAAATATGGCAGCCTGGGAAAGGATAAGCTGCACTGTCAGAATTGAGGAAAACACAAGAGAAACCATGTGTACCTCCTCCTTGCTGCCTGTTTCTATTGACTTTAATATCCTGCTGCCCTTCTGTGGGTGGAGGAGAGAAAAGAACGGACAGGGAGAGAAAGAAAGGCTGTCCGCGTAGGGACAAAGGCCGTTTTGTTGTTTTCTGAGTCCAGAGGGAGAGGAGGGCTTGAGTTACCTTCTCTGAAAAACAACAGGGCCCGCAACCCAGAAGTGGGAATTTAAACGTCCTGTCAAGTTGTTTCTCCATCTAAGTTAAGGGGTCATCTTTGTCACACACATTTTTTAAACAAACAAAAAAAAAGCATCAGTAAATAAGATGTTTAAAGTTTGTCTGAACTTCTATCCCTTTCTAATGTACTATGAGCGCGTAAAGTGCACATTCATGTGTTAGTTTTCAATTGATTTAACAGCTTCAAATGTCTTCGCGGACTGGACACATATTGCTGAGGCATGGTCATTAGCATATGACTGGGAGGAGAGTTCAATAGTTTTATTTGGAATTGGAAGAAAGCAAATATATTGTACTATATTTCGTCTATAAACAGAGTATAATGTTTTTGACAACAAGGCAGTCCTGCTGTAAAGTGTTTATGCAAATGCTATCCATGTAAATGCTATTAATGTGACACAGAATACATCAAAGTTCATATTGAATAATGACGTACTACATTAGAATGATTTACCATACACATTTTCTTTTTGGGGAGCAAGGGGGAGATTATGGTTTCCATAATTAACTATATCCATAAATGTTAATATCCCAATTGTATGTAAAACATACATTTATTTATACCTATTAATAAATTATATACATTATTTTATTCCTTGTTTTTGGCATTAATGAGCTATCTGTTGTCTGTAGGTTGTATCAGTTATACGTGAATATTGCTCATCCTCTTATGACTTCCCGCCATCCAAAACCACACACCCGCCCCCATCCCATGATTGTATAACTGAAGACCAGGTGTGTAAAAAGAGGGTGTGACTCCCTAAAAATGCCCCCTCCCCTTTAGTTCCCTCCCTCTCTCCCCTCCCCCCTCCCTCTCTGTCTTCTGCACTGCCTAAAGAAGAAGTGAGGACTTCAGGTTTAGTTTGCCAGGGTAAAGCTCCCATTTAGATTTTTTTCCTCACCGGACAAACCTCAGCTTTAAATCATCACCATGGGAGTCGTTGGCGGCATGAAATGCATCAAGTACCTGATCTACATTTTCAACCTCTTATTCTGGGTAGGTTTTTTCTCTCTCTTCCTCTTTATAAGGCTAGTTGGCGAGAGAATGTTAGTATTAGGACGTGTGAAGATGGAAGTTAGACAAGTTGGACAACAAAAAAAATCAGTGTGGGCGTTTAACACTTGCTCCTTGTGTTGGTTGAGTTTGTGAGGCAAAGAAACATGGGTGCGAGTTAGCAGTTTCCACCTACTACCAGTTAAACCACATTCACTCTCGATAGACAACTGGTCTGAGGGGCAGGAAACGGAGAGAACAGAACTGAACTCAACTGCCAAATTAAATGGACGTTGAATGGTAGATAACCTCCTAGGATTTAATCACCAGTCACTCTGTCTGGAAACCTGACAGAGTGGTTTAGCAAAAGGTGGTGGGGGGTGGGGTGGAGTGGAGTGAACCGGTTTGTGAGTAGCCAATGGGGGGGGAGGGGGGTCAGTCAGAGACAGAAGTGGATCAGATGGCAAGTTTCCCAGCCCGCTGATTTAATCCTCCTCTCAGACTGGCCTCTTAGTGTGTAGTCTGCTGAGAGGAGAAAGAGCTTCTGTGACAGGTCTTGAGGAGCCACACAGCTTGGTCTGAACCTGTGGCTGAGCACTTCTGGGAGTGTGTCTATGTTCCCAACTGGTCCGGGCATGTGGCTGAACATGCTCTCCCAATTCCGATTCAATAGGTGTCTTGACTGTGTGTGTGTGTGTGTGTTTCCGGATTAGCCTGTTGATTTAATGAGACAAATCCCAGTCCATTACACCAGTTAGGAGTTTGATCTAGTAACCCTGACTAGTCACCCTCCTGACCTAGTCTGCCTTTCCTGATTAGATATCTGCTTGCATACATGAAGGCCTTGTCTATAAAATGCAATCACAAACACAGTCATCCTCTTTATCTCTCTCTTTCACACGCACACACACACACACACACACAGCACAAGCATTACTAAAGACATAGCTATGCCGAGCTTGGCCTAATCATTGTTTACGATGGAGTTTCTGTGTACATAGTCACAGTTTGCGTACAAAGAAGCAGAAACTGGTCTACAATTGCCGGAAGTAGGTGCAGGTTGATAACTAACTAAAAATATGTAGAGATAAAAATATGTTGCGCCAACTTTATACACTTTTTTCACCTCTCTTTAGATAAGTATCTGCTATTGGAACAAATGTTAATTTTGTACATTTTTTGACAACCTTTGGCATGACATTTCTGCCATACTGTTATTTGTACCTGGACAAGCAAACTCCTAAAACTGTCTGAGCCTGGTCAAACCTTATCTGATAGTGAAAGAGCTATCATCACCCTATCCCCATCCACACAAACCTTTTTATAGTCATGACTGGATAGCAGATTTCAGCTTTTGAAATGAGAGCTAGTAAAAAGGTTCCCCTTGAGAAAGTGGGAATCTGTAGCAAAATCCCCTCCCTCTCTCGTGTGTGTGTGTGCGTGCGTGTGTGTGGAATGTTCAGGTACCTGCGTGCTTTTGAAATTATTCTGACAGCCTGACAAAGGCAAAAGTAATGCTGGAATTTTCCTGAGTTATGTCCTTGACTAAATGAATGGTGTCAGTGTCTAAAGTGTTGCAATTCAGCACACTTTGTATCCAGTTGGAAAAACTTGATCGGACCTATTTATTGAGATCTTCATAAGAAGACTGATGACATTTTATGGAAGTGAATTTTGCCAGCCAAATGTAGTTTTAGTGTGTGTGTGTGTACGCAGTCCAGGAGGGTTGTTGTATGACCACACACTTATTTTGTTCCAGACACATGATGATTAGTCATGCTAAATTATTCAGTTTGGAAAGGGGTACTTTCCCACAAATGACAGGGATTAGGTGAAGAGTTTGAAACATGTTTATTGTCTCAGCTAACCGTGCCACAGGACGTTAGTTGGAGATATTGGGTAGGTTTTGTAAATCAACTTTTTTTTTTTTATGACAAATCATGTAATTATGTCCTGTGAGATCTGCTATTTTTGAAAATATAAGGGGTCACTACATTGTAATTTTTTTTTTTTTTTTTGGAACATTTTCACTGAACTGCACTTTAAATGTCTTCTAAGTAAATAAGAAATCAGACCGGTGAACATTTTTCTGTCACACCAAAGGACATTTCAGCCTTTTGTGTCAGTTAATGATCATGCTTTTCCTCACTAACCTGTCATTAGCAGCTAGCAAGTCCCATTTGCATACATTTCCATAATTCTATACCTTAATACAGTTTTTTTTCCTTAAAAATATATGGCCTACTTTAGGGGTGTCCCAAGAACAACAAAACTTAACACTTCAGTGGTCTGAAAAGTTACATATTTGAACAATTCTGAAATATAAACTTTAATGTGAAGATGTCAGGGGCTTCACAGGGGTCTTCAGTAACAAGACATTGAATCCTTAAGCTAAATAAAGTTGTTTTGGAATTGTCAATTTTAAATATGGCGTCACACCGTTGGAGATGGTTTTCTGTGACAAATTGTATCAAGTTCCAACACTTTTACAAATATACGGATGAAGAAAATGATGTTTACTAAAATAGACACTTGTAAAATTAGACCTATTTTGGTTTTAATCGACATTTTGTATGCTTTTCTTTTTAAATTATACAAGTTATAATTTACCACCTCATGCTTGAGACAGTCACACCATAGGAACATTTTGAGATTTGTCTCAATATTATATGTATTTTTTATAGCAACGCAGTATTCATAAAAGTCCATGTAACACAGACATTCATTTTTATCATAATCAATAAATGGTCAAACATAATAAGTATTATCATCTGCTGTGGCAGTGAAAATGCCATGTCACGTCAACAGCCCTATTACAGATACAAATGCCCAAATAAGTCTTTAAAACCTTTTTCACACACTGCTTTTATATTTATATATTTTTTTTTTTATATGAATAAAATGAAACTGCATCTTTTTGTTGCTGTATGGTCACAATATCCAGTTGCTGGGCAGATGCATGTTTTGTGGGAATGTTGTGGTGTGGGTACTGACAGCGTGGGCAGATGTGTGGTGCATGTTGTGACATGGGGTGCATCTTGTGACATGGTCCAGCTCTTCAGCCGTGTGTCAGTTTTGTAGGGGATCACGTTTCACAAGCACAGACGTCAGCAGCAATCTTGCTGTGATGTCATGGAAATGTACGGATGTGAGGACATGGTTACCAACGCCATTGTTTTGTCATCTCTGTCCGTTTCTATGGGCTGAACAGAATGACGAACAGGATGCTTATCAATCATACAGTCACACACACACAAAGCCCCACAAAGTTTGCAGTTAGTTTCGTGATTCATTTATTCTTTTTTCACATTATGTACTTCCTCTTACTGAGCTATGTATGTGAGCTGTCTTTAATTGGAGGGTGAGAGAAATGTGTTTGCCTGAAGTGGTATTGGAGGAGTCCTAGTCTGTCTGGTTAAACTGCTGCCATTTATTCCAGCCTGTTTACAGGGGACAGTATCTGTTAAGTCTTGTTAGGTTTCATTCTTCAGCTTGTTCAGACATTGTGGGAGAATAAACAAACACACGTCCAATCACTCATATTGCCTATTGATACATTATATATATTGACATATTGCCTCATGATACATTAAGTTACTTTTTCTTTATCAGAATATAGATATGTATTTAGACACAAATGAGTTGCCAAGTAGGCCGATGTAGACCTGATTGTGACTTGGTCGCATGGACCTCCTTCGAGGTTTTGTGAATATTCACAAAGACTGAATGAGACTGACCTGTAACACGATAGGATTCGACTGGATGGAGGAACTGAAGGCGTTTTGTCATGTGATCAGGAAGTTCTGAGGTTTATTTATTGTCTTCACAATGGTACTTAAATACTTCACAAGTATTAGGTTACTACAGATGTATTTTTATTTTTATATACAACAAATAAGATCAACAATGAATGAATACAGTTTCACAGGATTCTACTGACTGGAGAGGCAGTATACAAGGCAGGGGCAAATCTAGGTTCCCACTTTTGGGGGGACTAAGCCCCTAGATAAAACCTATTATTTTTCCTGTGACCCAGCAAAACTAGGGGGGTCTGGGGGCATGTTCCCCCAGAATACATTTGTGAAAATATCCTTTTAAATAGTGTCCTCTAGTGGGTTTTAGAGGGTTTTTGGGGGGGGGGGGGGGGGGGCTAGTGAAACTTTTGGGGGGGCTCCAGCCATAGGGCTAGATACGCCCATGATACAAGGTCATGTGACATTCCAATAATTGTGTGTTTGTTGTGTGATCAGCTGGCAGGGACCGGAGTTCTGGCTGTGGGATTGTGGCTTCGCTTTGATACTAAGACTGCAGGGCTCTTTGAAGGAGAAGACTCTCCCTCTGTCTTCTTCACCGGTGAGTACAGCTTACAGCTCTTGCCACTCCTACACCAACCCCCCCAAGCACCAACCAACCCCACTTCCCCTAACACACACCTACCTCTACACACATGCATACTCACCCACGCAACCCTTCAACCCCAACCCTTGAATGACTCATCATCACGTGCTTCCCTGAAACCTTCCCCCAACCCTCCTAGCCCCACACACGTCTACCTCCACCTCTATATAAAAGGACATAAGTCGCACTTGAACCCCTACCCTGAGTCTCCCTTCATCACACCTTTAAAACCTTTTTGTTTGTTTCTTTATAAACTCCTCTCCTCGATCCTGTTACTAATGTTTGTGATCTCACGGCAGATTAACAAAGTGGGAAGTTAAGAGGAATCATGAGTCAAGAGGAATCATGAGTCAAGGAATTTAGAACGCCTCTTTGTGAGTCGGGTGGGTTGTCATGGGAACGGGCAACACCCTGTAATTTGAGCAGGAGGGGAGGGGTCTAGGGAGCCAGCGATGTAGTAGTGGACAAATATGGACTCCCACTGGCTGTATTAAATCAACACAACTGTGAACGAATTCTAAACAAACTCAAGTGGTTGCCTCCGAATATATACATTGATTTTCTTCTGTCAAATTGTCCCTAAACTCCTCTTGAAAACTGCGTGACAAACTTGAGATGACCTCAGAAAACCGACTGGTTTCATTACATCAAAGCAGCCCAATCGATTTCCTGTCCCTGACCTGTTCTTGTCAAGTGACACATTTAATCCTAACCCTAAACCTAGGGACACTTCACAGATAATCTGGGATTTGTTGATACGCCAGACAAATCCAACTCTGTTCTCATCGTTATTTGGAGGCAGATGTTGAGATGGCCTGTGTTTTATGTGTGTGTGTGTGTGTGTGTGTGTGTGAGTGAGAGAGACAGAATGTATACTAGCAGTCCTGTGCCTTCGGCAGAGCAGTCGAGGCTCAGTTTGTCCACACCAGGGCCAGCCCTCCAGCCTGGCAGTACACACACACACACACACACAGTGACAAGAAAAACACCACACACACAGCCTTCTTTCTTCGCTCAAGGACAGGGACATCATTGTGCTTCCTTTTGTTTCTGTCCTTCATTCTCTCAACTTGAGAACCGTCCCCGTCTCCCTCCCTTCTCTCATTCCAGCCAGAGACTGATTGCTAAATTCAGTAGGCGTGTCGACCAGTGAGGCCCGGTATGAAATGACAAGCATCTTAACCACAGGTTTCCGTGAGGGGAGAAGCTGTGGAGAATAGATAAGGGTTCTACAACCCCAATTCCAAAAATGTTCGGACACTGTGTAAAATGTCAATACAAACCGAAAGCAATGATTTGCAAGTCTCTTCAAGTCATGTAATTCACAAGAGATCAAAGAAAACGTGTCCAATGTTTAAACGTAAGGAATGTACAATTTGAAGGAAAAGATTTGGACTTTGATGGCTGCTACACACCTAAAAATTAGGACGCAGCCAATAAAAGGATGGGGGAAAAAAGTGTTGCTAAAAATAAACAGCTGGGGGAACATTTTGCAACAAACTAGGTTAATTGCAAACAGGTCAGTAACATGATTGGGTGTAAAAAGAGTATCTTTAATCCTGCATTTCTGATGGTATGGGGGTTCATTAGTGCTTATAGAATGGGCAGCTTACACATCTGGAAAGGCACCATCAATGCTAAAAGGTGTATATACAGGTTTTCGAGCAACATTTGCTTACATCCAGACATCTTTTTCAGGGAAGACCTTGCATATTTCCCAGAGACAGTGTTAAACCA
This sequence comes from Hypomesus nipponensis, assembly GCF_054491055.1. Taxonomy (NCBI): domain Eukaryota; kingdom Metazoa; phylum Chordata; class Actinopteri; order Osmeriformes; family Osmeridae; genus Hypomesus; species Hypomesus nipponensis. The sequence goes on from NC_140367.1 coordinate 12,148,243, forward strand.
CATACTGCGTCTGTTAAAACAGCATGGCTTCATAAGTAAAAGAGTCCGGGTGCTGAACTGGCCTGCCTGCGTCCAGACCGTGTAGCAGTTAAAAACATTTGGTGGATCATGAAACAAAAAATATGACAAAGAAGACCCGGGACGCGTTGAGCAGCAATAATCCTGTATCAGACACAAAAGGGACAACATTCCTCTCCCACAACTCCAACTACTGGTCTCTTCAGTACCCAGACATATACAGACTAAGGATGAGGTGATGCTACACTGTGGTCAAAATGGCCTCGTCCCAATTTTTTTTAGACGTGTTGCTGCCATCAAATTCAAAATGACTTACTCTTTTCCCTTAAAAGTCAATGTAATCAGTTTAAACATTTGATATGTTTCCATGTTCTATTGTGAATAACGTGATGAGACTGGCAAATCATTGTATTGTATTTTATTTTACACAGCCTCCCAACGTTTTAGGAATTGGGCTTGTATTTGTAGGTATTGTCATCAGTGTTGCTGGGGTTAACCGACATGTGTAATTGTGGTGGAGGCCACTTCTGTGACAGTGTAGGCATGACTCATAACCTCACTTGCATCCTGTGACAAGAAAAACAACACACTTGTGGTCTCAGTAAACTACCCTGGCCTGTAACCCTAGAGACCAGTACCACAGTTGTCCTGTAGAGGGAGCTTATGTGTCATTATTTGGGTTGGACAGACTGTTTGGGGGTTCCTTTCATTTGTGTGTGTGTGTGTGTGTCTTTCAGGAGTATACATCCTCATCGCTGCGGGGGCTCTGATGATGGTGGTTGGCTTCCTAGGCTGCTGTGGCGCCCTCAAAGAGTCGCCGTGCATGCTGGGATTGGTGAGGAGCTTCATTTCGTTGGTCCTCACCAATCGGATAAACTGCTGCATCATCGATTTAAAAGACTATTTGAATAGCTGAAAGTCTCATTACCCTTCCCCCCTTCCCTCTGCTTCCAGTTCTTCTTCTTCCTGTTGGTCATTTTCGCCGTGGAGGTGGCTGCTGGGGTATGGGGTTTGTCGAATAAAGACAAGGTGAGCTTGGCCGGATGTTCGCATCCCTGCCGTGATGCTGTTTATCCCATCACCGTTGTGGATTTACCGTTTCTCTCTCTCACTCGCGCTCCATTTCTACACACAGGTAGTGGAAGATATCACCGAATTTTACAAGCAGACCTACAACAACTATATGACCACGAACCAAGAGGCCTTGAGGGAGACACTCCGTCTAATCCACTTTGGAGTGAGTTCTCTCACGCAACTGATCGATTTTCTACCAGAAATGCAGTTTTGTTTTCTATGGTAAAGCCCTCGGACTGGTAAGGAGAACTAAAGCTGTCTTGTCCACGTTTCCCCCCGGAGCACAGCTGAACTGCTGCGGCATCACAGGCACTGTGATCGACAGTGCCAGGGACACCTGCCCCAAGAAGGAGGGACTGGAGGCCTTCATCACCACGGTAACAAAGATGGTTGATGAGCTCTATTCAAAGCTGGACTCTACAGTCAGACTGTGTTGTTGACGTAGCTCATATCTCTCCAGAGTTGTCCCAGTGCCATCGATGAGATGTTCAACTCCAAACTGCACATTATCGGAGGTGTGGGCATCGGCATTGGTGTCATCATGGTGAGCGTCTTTTATCAATCAACTCCCAGAATTGTGGTTTCTAGCCAATAACATTTCAGGTTGTGCACCACATTGTGTTCTCCCCAACTGGCCATTAGATGTATGATATGATGGTGCTTGCTGTGTAATGCCATGAGAGATTTGGTAGCTGACTGCGACATTGACGATCTGGAACCGTTTTCAATGTCATCGTTTTGGATTGACTTTTACTCCCTTTTCATCTCTGCAGATATTCGGTATGATCTTCAGCATGCTGTTGTGCTGTGCCATCAAGAGATCCCGGGACATCATGTAGACAAACGCACACAACCTTAATCGTCCCCTTAACTAACTGTTGTCCGTCCTGGCTTCAGTCTCCAAATAGGTTTTAATGTTGGTTGCTATGACCTCACTCGCAAGCTCCACACTGGATGGAACCGGTCACCTTTGAAGGTGTGGAACCCCTTACCGCGTCGAGTATGAAGCATATTTTTTTTTTTGTCGAGCTCTTCAGGATGCATAACGCCTTTCAATGTTTGCCACAGTTGAATTGTTTTTTTTGTTTTTTTACTAACGTGTGTGTGTGAGCCTCTCTCATTTTGTCTTTAAGCTACATGTATTTTAACTTAAGAGAAGTATGATTTTATAAGCAGTGGATTTTTATGCAGACGTTTTGATGAATAAAGATCGTTGTACATCTTCCAAATGCCAAATAAAAGGAAACTAATGTGAGTGCCCCTCCAAATTGGTTTTGATTATCTAGTATAAATGCACTTGGATGTCTCTCTGGTGTAGGAACCTTCCTTTTCACAAGGAAAATTTGCCAAACATTAAGAGTTTAATCAATTTCCTTTTACAAAATAAAGCAGGACACCTTTACAAAGATTGGGCTGTGTACTCCGAAAACATAACAAAACAAGGACACCGTTTCAGTTCATTTTGCTTAACATGGATGCCGTAGACGACCCAGAAACAAAGACTCTCCTCCCGCACGCGTGCGTTTTCCTCAGTCGTCCAAGGCAAAGTCGAAGGGCTGGAAGTCGTCTCGCAGCCGTTTGCAGCACTCGTCCTCCTCCTCCCTCGTCTGCTTGCACTCCTTCCAGTCTGCCCGCTCCGGAATGTTCAGCACGGCTTGGCTAGCCAGGACCTCCCTACGCACGACACGGGACACACGTCTAGTCTTCCACATCTCACACCTCACCTGTACTCGACCTCGTCGACAGAATAGGCGAGTCTCCTTCTGCTACTTAGCGGCCTCAAGACCAGCGAGCTGTGTACGGATGGCTTACCGGCCGAACTGCAGAGGGAAGTGTTTCTGAATGCGGTGGTAGAGCTTCTCGCCCGAGTCCAGTTCCGCGTAGAAGTAGGGCGTCCCAGGGGGAGCGATCTGATAGGACGACGAGAGATTAAGCGCGCGCGCACACCGAGGTAACGGCGGCGAGGGAGAACGCGTTGGCTTACGGGTGTTGCCTTGGAGCGCGTACCTGTTTGAGGTCTGTGTGTTCCGGGATCTCCATCATCTCTATGTGTTGCTCCTCAGCATGCACCATGAAGGCCTCCTTTATTTCCTCAGAGGAGCACTTGTCCATGGGTACAGGTACAACCTAGAGGGGTGGGGTTAACCGGGTTAGGCGAGTGTGTGTGTGTCCACCGCATCGTATCTGTAAGCAGTAGAGGTTCTAGGCACGGGGAACCCTGCAGCCGCCCGGGGCGGCATGAAGAAGAGGGCGATATTGTCAGACATGTGTTTGGCGCCCTCTGCTGGCGTAATAAAAGTAGTGCGTTTGTGTGGTCACACCCATTGTCGGTCCGTTTAAGCGGGTTTGGGGGGCGGAAGTGATAAACTTCGCCCCGGGGCGCCAAATGTGCTCGGACCGCCACTGTCTGTTGCGTGCACTAGCATGCGTGTCCCTGTCTGCGTTTCTATGCGTGTCCTCGTGTGTCAGCGCGCACCACAAGCCCGAGTCTACCTGCAGCTGTAGGTGCTGGCTGCGGTAGTTCCTCTCAAACACGACGCAGCGAAGCCCCTTGCTCTTGTAGAAGCTGCGGACGGCCTCCTTGTAGCGCTGCAGCTCCTCCACCTCCTCCTGGCCCATGTGCACCACAGCCTGGATGTGGCCGATGGGCAGCACCAGCATGTGCTGCGGGGTGAGACCCCCCTTCGCCATGGCCAAATAACACTGTGGACAAGACACACGCACAGACAAAATCCCATCCCAGGCAGGGGGGAAAGAGAGACAATCGATTTTAGATTTAACTTCAGTTCTATCAACAACAAACAAACAAAACACTTTTTTTTTTTTTACCCCTCAAACCTTTACATTTAATCATTTAGCAGACGCTCTTATCCAGAGAAACTTACAGTAAGTACAGGGACATTCTCCCTGAGGCAAGTAGTGTGAAGTGCCTTTCCCAAGGACACAATGTCATTTGGCACGGCCGGGAACCGAACCAACTACCTTCTGATTAATAGCCCGACTCCCTAACCGTTCAGCCATCTGACCCCCCTTTAACAGGGTGTTTTGGTGCAAGTCCCTCAGCGTACTCACATGCGTGCCAATGCTGATGACCAGGTGTTTCTCCACCTGAGGACTGGCCAGACAGAACCAGCAGGGGCCAGTGGGCTGGGCTGAGGAGAGCGAGAAGGGAAGGGGGGGGGGGGGGGGGGGGATTAGACTGTACTTCCTCCCACATACTGATGGGTGCATCAAATCAAAATGTATTTGTATAGCCCTTTTTACACGCAAGCATGTCACAGAGGGCTTCACGTACGCCCATAGAACTGCCCCTCAACCAACCTAAACCCTCATGGAAGACAAGAAAACTCACTGCAGGAAAATTCAAATTAAAATTATCGAAGAAACCTTGGGTACGTGGTCAAGCCAGATCTCGGGCACGTCCAAACATGAAACAAGCTATGCTATTTAAACAAGATACATAAGCATTGTAATCTCGTTCTCCCGCCTCAACAGGGAACATTGAGTAAAACGGGTGGAATCTTTTCTTACAATATATCTGGGTGGTTAGGGTTAGCGCCACTGTGAATTTGTATGACATGGCACTTGACCGTCACGACTCGGGGCACACTCACGGGGCCTGCGGGGCTGTTTGGGTGGCATGTCTCTCCCCCACGCCTGGCCGTCCCCTTCCAGGGGCTGGCCCCGGCCCTGCCTGTCGCCTCCGTCCCAGGCCTGTCCCTGGCCACGCCCGTCTTCGTCCGAAGGTCGCTTCCTGCCACGGCCCCTGTGCCCCCCGCCCTGCTTTTTGCTCAGGTCAAAGAAGAACTGGGAAGCCGGCTCCTGAGGAACAAGGAAGGGGACGGACGACGACAGAGTAAGCAAAAGAGTGAGCGACAGACAGCAAAAAGAGGTGAAAAAAAAAAATAAATAAAAAAGTCAACGCTCCGTCCATACCTCCTCCCCTGTAGCCTCGGGGATGAGTCTCCTCCCCTCCTCCCTCCCCACCCGACGGTAGGGGTTCTCCGTCACATCCTGGGGCTGCTTCACCAGCTCCGCCGCGTCCATGCTCTTCAACGGCACAATGCTGAAGGCGTACAGATACTACAGCGCACGGGAAAACATGAAGAGTTGGTCAAGTATGGTTCCTATGGGAGAGTGGTAAGGTAAACGTGGTGGCAATGTCCCGTGTGCCATGGTGGTGTCTTGCGCAACATTTGTGCGGGAGATATCGCCGGGTGCAGGAAGTGGGCAAACCTTCTTCTTGGCGGGGTTGTTGACGGTGGCCAGGGAGATGAATCGGCTGACGTGCTGGGCGTTCTCCTGAAGGACCACGTGATTTCTTCAAGCACACACACAAACACATGAGTCACTACACCGTCTCGATATGACCGGCCAAGTGTTGTGCCCTGCTACAGAACGCACCTGTACGGCAGCCTCTCATAGTGAACTCCCTCAGTGGCAGCAAAGTGGTAGCGAGGCTTCAGCTTGTCAGCCAGGCTGGCGATGGAGTTGGATCCACAGAACTTCGTATTGAGCTCCTACAAATCGAAGAAAGGCCTGATTAAGGGTAGACAAATTGCAGGTCGATTACCACAGAGACTTGGGTGAAATTCTTCCTTGATGGAAATGAAAGACAAGCCAACAAACTGTCACACACAGACTTCCCCTACAACCCGGGAGTCAGTAGTAAAGTGTGAAGATGGCAATTTTTTATCATTTTTTTGTACACATTTTTGGTGGCATTTCTGCCTTTTATGATTTATGACTGACAGAGATAGCATGAAAACAGCTGCTTACAGGGTTGTTTCCGTACTGCCAGACGCCTTTGGGCCACTGGGAGGTGAGAAGGATGTCCACTCCCTTGAACTTGGTGTTGTTGGCCAGCGGACCCACGAGGGCGCCCAGGTCTTTGGGGGTGAAACAGTGCGCTGGAGCCGGCTCCTGGAGGGCCTCTCGCCCGCTCACGTATGCTATCTGTAGCCCTGACGCCCCCGTGAACACACCCCGGCGCCCTGAGACAACACACACACATATAAGGATGATCAGTCCTTCGGGAAGCCTTACATAGGACAAGCCAACAGAGGTGTCCCATGCCCAGTATTTTTACCCAGGTAGGTGATGTTGTCAGCCAGCTCACAACCATCTGCACTGGGGAAGTACTTTACTGTTTCCTGGCTGGCTGCCCCAAGGATGTAGGTGTGGATGGGTGCTGCAGGTACAAAAGAGATCATCGTTACTGATACCAGCCGACTGAGTTTAAGTGCATCATGAACAGCTTGTGATTGACTCAAATGGCTTGTGTTTCGTTTGTTTGCTGAAATTGTTACCTTTTTTTGCTCCAGATTTGAACTCCTGCCATTCTGCCTCGGCCTCAGCCGAGGAGCCGAAGAAGTCACCTACACATAGCAGCAGCTGCAGACAGAAAATGAAGTGTGATTCGTTAGTTATCTTTTTTGCAAGTTAGAGACGACACAACAACGTTCCGTGGTATTTTACTTACATCAAACTGGCCGCTCTTTTTCTGAATGGCCCGCACACGGTTGAAGAGAGCGTTGATTCGTCCTACCACATCGCCACATGCAAGCCTGTAATGAATAAATTAGTTCACTTAGACGACACCAGAGCGACAACACAGCGCCAAGCACGAATGCAAAACGCTTCCCCGAGAAAACAGGCTATTGTAATTCATTGGGAAGTTGTGAAAGTTAGAAGTGAGAAAGAGAGGAGAACAGCTCCTCGGAGGAGCTATTTGGTTCAGCCAGCTAGACAAAATCGTCCCACACACTCAATACGCCTGTATAAAGGTACTTAACCAGCTAGTGGTGGTAATTCAACTTACACTCTCAACGGCTGCTCTCCCATTCCCTTATTGATCCGCAACTGATGTTTATAAACTCGTGTTTGATTTTCACTACACAGCTTGAACTGTACGGCTATTGTAACCATCCGACTACCTTTCACACGGAACACATGACATATATCTTCCTTCTTATTTCCACCTACTTGGAAACTGAAGAATCAACTATAAATATTATTTGGATAAGCATAAACAAATTTTGTTTTCGATATTTACTTAAAAGCTCTGAAAATATTATAGAAAAGTTAAGTCCTAACCAAGTCGAGAGACTATAAAGGTGACACCACAAGGTTGCCAAAATTGTTATTAACAGCAACATTGGTTCTAGATTTAGATTTCATGATTTTATTGTATTATAAGTCAGTGTATAAAATAATTCAGTCTTATCTTCATTGTCATTTGGATTATTCGTTTTTATGGCCTTCATTATTACCTACGAAACTAAAGCAAAAATCGAATTGGGCAACCCAGGATCCATCGCACAGTCCATCCTGGCATTTGCTTCCATCCTGGTCTCTCCGAAGTGCCCGGACTAAAAACAGGAAGTAAGTAACAAAATCAAACCTAAAAATTCAGTTTCTGTTTGGGGCTGGAGGTGCTAAAGGGGCTGCGCCGGGTGAACGAGATGCATATAAGCACTTTACAGAATAACGACCTTATTTATCGTTATATCGCAAAGACGCTATAAGCCTTCCCCCGCTGAACTAACATGGCGTCTAAGACTTTTCGTCTTCTTTCATTTAACTGGCCAGTAAGCTGCCCTGTATGCTAGCAACATGCTAGGCTAGCCCACTACACTGTTATAGCCATTAACAATAACTTATGTGGCGGTGTTCCAACATTTTCTGTTTGGTTGCCTCAAATATGACTTGGTAGCTTTTATTGAAATAGTAGCTTTAATTGAATGCGTGATCCATTGTCATATCCATATATTTCACATCAACACCTCAAATACCTTCCACTCCAGTCCTAATCCTTCCTACTCTGCACTTGTGTGACCTGAACGAAAATGAACCTGAATAATCAGAAATATCATACACTCACTTGAAATGTCGCCATTTACATACCCCTATGGGTTAAATGTAAATAATGAAGTGTCAACTTAGTCCCGAGGTGCAGCATGAGTAGAGAGGAGGAGGAGGAGGAGACAGTGACTCTGGGGACAGTCAACTCTGTTACACTCACCCAAGACAGTGATGGAAGCATCATACTGCACTGCCCATCAAATGGTGGGTCACACGCAATCACACAACACAAAATCCAAATACAATTTGTTCTCAACAATACAATTGAAGGGGATATCATTCACATCTCTTCCCTGTCACCTTGTGCGTCTGTGGGTCGTGTGCTCATAGATGACGACTCAGAGCCTATCCAAAAGAGACTACGGCTAACCAATGACGACCAAGATGACACCGACTCACCCCAGCAGTTCTCTGTGGTGACGCTCCCAAGTTAGTCTCTCTTTCTCCTCATCAAGGCTTCAGAACTAGATTAAATGCAGAACACACGCACACAGCTAAAACACAACTCATTCCTCACACAAGTCATTCTCCGAGTGTTGCCACTGCTCACATGGGATGTCGCACACAGTGTCCGAAAACGACGACAGCTTTGAGGTCACGATGACTGCCACGGCTGACGATGACCTCACAGAAGAAGGCGTGGCCCAAATTCAGGTACCTCTTCTCAGATCTAACCTCTCCTCTGCCTGGTGCTGGTCTGTACTGGTCTTGGTTGAGTGGTCTGGACAAGTCAATACTGGTTTATATTGGTCTGGAGTGATCTGGACTGATCTATACTGGTCTGACTAGAGCAGGGGTGTCAAATCCAGGTCCTCAGGGGCCTGTTTTAGATCCAACACACCTGATTCAAATGAATGGGTTATTATCAAGCTCTGTGGAAGCCTGACAACGACCATTCATTTGAGTCAGGTGTGCTGGATCAGGGAAACATCTCAAACGTACAGGACAGCGGCCCTTGAGGACCAGGATTTGACACCCCTGGACTAGAGCAATCTGTGCCGGTCTGAAATGGTTGGAATTGGTTGGTAATGGTCTAGACTGGACTGTGCTGGTCTAGACTAGTTTTAAATCGTCTAGAATGGTCAGTGATGGTCTGTTATAGTCTGGGCTGGTCCACGTTGGTTGGTAATGTTGCGGACTGACAGTCTGTAAATGTCTGGACGGGTATGTGCTGGTATTGACTGGTCTGTAATAACAATCTCCATCTGATGTGTAGATTCTGCAGGATGAAGACCCCTTGTCTCCTGAGAAGAGTGATTTGACCTCTCCTGTCAGCCAGGCCTGGTTTACCACCAAGGAAGACAAGGATACACTGGCCAACAAAGGTACACACACACACACACACATGCAGACGTCTCCGAAGCTGTGTCATGTGAGCCGAGGTGCCATGTTGTGATTGGTCGTTTTACAGGTCACAAGTGGAAACAGGGCATGTGGTCAAAGGAGGAGATTGATCTTCTCATGAGCAACATCGAGCGCTATCTGAAGGTACTTCTGACATGCTGAGAGCTGAATTCCTTCCACACACAACTGCATTCACAGACGATAGCCCTGGTCCACCATATCAGTACTGTTTGAACCAGGGACCTATATTTCTGTGTGTGTGTGGCAGGGTCGGGGTATGGAAGACCCCGCTGAGATCATATTTGAGATGTCGAAGGAGGAGAGGAAGGATTTCTACCGCAGTGTGGCCTGGGGACTCAACAGGCCGCTGTTTGCCGTGTATCGTCGCGTACTCCGCATGTACGACAACCGCAACCACGTGGGCAAGTAAGTCAATAAGGCTCATCCACACAGATGCACACCATGATTGTTCGCTGTTGACGTTTGTCCTGTCAACGTGCATGTGTGATGGCTCCATTGTGTGCTCTCGATTCAAGGTACACCCCTGAAGAGATTGGCAAACTGAAAGAGTGAGTCGTTTTCCTTGTTCCCATCCTTCCTCGGCGTGTGAGATACATATTTACACACTTGGGTGTCCAGAGAGCAGCTGCAGTGTGTAGTACGTGCACTGATAAGTGTGTGTGTGTGTGTGTAGACTGAGGAAGAAGTTTGGGAACGACTGGGCCACCATAGGAGCAGCTCTGGGCCGCAGTGCGTCCTCCGTCAAAGACCGCTGCCGACTGATGAAGGACACCTGCAACACAGGTCGCACACGCGCGCGCGCGCGCCCAAGCCGTCCGCTCGTTCGCATGTATTTTTCCAGCCTTATTGAAATGGCACGAGAAGCTTTATCCGTCCCCTGTAGTTCTTGTGACATTCCGGGTTCTGAGGAAATGAATGTGAAAACGCGGATTTGTGCGTGACTTCGATCCTCTGAATGCGTGTGTGCGCGCGCGTAGGCAAGTGGAGCGAGGAGGAGGAGAGGCGCCTGGCCGAGGTGGTGTACGAGCTGGCGGGCGTGACGCCGGGTGTGGCGGTGACGGGGGGCGTGTCCTGGGCCTCGGTGGCAGAGCTGGTGCGCACGCGCTCCGAAAAGCAGTGCCGCTCCAAGTGGCTCAACTACCTCAACTGGAAACACAGCGGGGGGACCGAGTGGACGAAAGACGACGACCTCAGCTTAGTACGCAGGTGTGTGTGTGTGAGAGACAGGAGAGCCCGCCCCTTTTTTTACTGTTATTGATATGAATGTTCATAGACGCTGTATCATAGAGGTGTTGAATGTCTGTTTGTGTTCATATAGGATTGCGGAGCTGGAAGTGGACGATGAGAACGAGCTGAACTGGGAGGAGCTGTCCGGTGGGTGGAGCAGTGTCCGCTCTCCGCAGTGGCTCCGGTCCAAGTGGTGGAGCATCAAACGACAAGTGGCCAATCACAAAGAGCTTCCCATAAATGGTATTTAAAAAAAAACACACAAAAAAACATCCATCCCCTTGCATCCTCATACACTTCCTGCTTATCACCTTCTTTCATGCTGTGGTTCCCAACCCTGGTCCTCAGGGCACCCCTGTCCTGCATGTTTTAGATGTTTCCCTGCTCCAACACACCTGATTCAAAGAACGGGTCTTTATCTAGTTAGACAGAAGCCTGGATGAAGATGAAGATGGAACTGTGTGTGTGTGTGTGTGTGTGTGTGTGTGTGTGTGTGTGTGTGTGTGTGTGTGTGTGTGTGTGTGTGTGTGTGTGTGTGTGTGTGTGTGTGTGTGTGTGTAGTATTGCTGAAGGGTCTACAGGAAGTGATGGAGTCTCAGGCGTCTGGAACCGGGACAGCTACCTCCACCCCATCCCTTCAGATCCGTGTCACCCGATTGGAGGAGAGCAGTAACTCTGCCCAGAGTCCTGTCACAGCTCTACAGATACCTGTCCAGATCCCCTTGCAGATCACACACCTCTGTGAGTGTGTGTGTGTGTGTGTGTGGGTGGGTGTGTGTGTGTGTTTGCGTTTCACTAACTCTGATTTTTCACAGCCACAGACAGCTCCAGTGTTGCCAGTGATACAGAGACGATAACACTCAATACTGGGGGATTGCAGACCTTCGAGATCCTACCTGTGAGTGATACATATACACACACACACACACACACACACACTCTCTCACACACATACATAATCTTCCCTTTTGATCTAAATATGTAAATATATATCCGGTGTTCCTTAGTCATTCCACCTTCAGCCAACCGGGACTCCAGGGACATACTACCTTCAGACAGCAGCCAATCAGGGACTGCCTCTCAGCCTGTCGACCAATCCCACGGTTACTCTGACAGCCAGCTCCTCCCCCTCGTCACCAGAACACATCATTTTACAAACCCTCTCGGTGAGTGTTTAGTGTTGGACACAGAAACTGGCTTTAATATGCATAGGCATGTATTCATCTTACATAACGTGTGTGTGTGTGTGTGTGTGCTTATTTGTCTACCTACTTGTTAGGCGGACGGCTTGTGCCCGAGTGACGGCGTCATCATCCAGACAGTGACCTCTGAGCATGCCTCCTCAGAGCCGCTCAGCCAAGCAGAGCTGGTTGTGGAGACAGAGAGGCGGGGCGAGGATGAACAGCTGGCAGACAACCTCTTGGTAGACTCTTCTGGAAATGAACCTGCTGACCCCCAGCAGCCAATAGCAGACGGCCTCACAGAAAAGGTACTTGTCCCTATACCTTCCACCCACACACACGCGTTGCAAATCCAAGGTTGTATTGTGGATAGAAAATTGTGTGTGTGTGTGTGTGTGTTAGACACTGGATTCACCCACTGTTGAGGAGCAAGTGGTGGATGCTGGAATTACAGAGAGCCCTGTGCTGATTGTTTCTCCAGCGAATATTAGCAGCACACTGACAGGTCAGAACTTACTCTTTCAGTTTCTCTCTGTCACACACACACACACACACAAGCTGACTGACTGTTCTTCTCTCCGTCATAGATCCGATCCTGGAAAGCCAGGAGGGTTCTGATTGAAGGGTGAGTGGGACTAACGAGATCCCATCACTCGAACCCAGGACAGTGGAGACCATGGTTCTTTACAGTGCTTTTTGATGTATTCTTTTTTTGGCTGAGCTTGATGTACAAATCCACAGCTCAATCAAGCTGTCGGCATTTCAACCAGTTCCTGTCAGGGGCCTTATGAGTTGTGGTCAGGTGGGATGACTTCATCACAGACGCACAGGAAGTTGACCTGGACGCTGACGGTGCTAATCTCTTGCACTTTGGTCTCTGTCTGAAAGGAAGCGAGTTTAAGAGATGTTGACCACCACAGTAGTGGTCCATACTTCCTCAGCCAACTCTCCATTTCATCCACACACACATCAGTAAACTGTTACTAGACACTATTCCATTTACTAGTCCAAGTGTACTCAAGGCACAAGATGCGTCAATCCCTGCCAATAAATATAATTGCGCGGTTTAGGAAAGGCTCAAATGTTCAAGGGATTGGTTGAGTGAATTTTCATCCTCATCAAGACAAAGTTCTACTCACATGAATGTATTTTTGTCAAACACTTCTTTACAAATGTATCTACTTAAACAGGATCTGTCTTTTTCACCCTCTGTATTTGTAGGACCATGCCCATCATTACAATCCTAATATGTAAATATTTAACAGCACTAATTATTTGCCATATCTTTTTTCCAGTGCTTTTTGTGTTTATTTATTGTGTAATAAAAAATTCTGAAAGCTTTTTCATCACACTTGTCACTTGAAGGAAGCGCAGATCTTTTTAAAAAGTGGTAAGAAAGTGAATGGTGTGAAGGAGGTAACAGCCAAACAACTTACTAACTAATTAGTAATGAGAAGATAATTATGCTAGGATTCGTATCAGATACAAACAAATATTTGAGAAAAATGAAAAAGTTTGCTGGGGTATTTTGGGTAGACCTCCAGGAGGGAAATTGTTTTTTAATATATGAAAAGAAACATTCAACCAGGAATGAGTTATATAAGGTATGGACAACGCCATGTCCAGAGACTCGAGGGTTGGAAATAGGAAATATGAAAGGGTATTGTATAGACATGGACGGGATTAGAGCATGGGAGGTAGATACATAAACCTGTCTTATTTGAGTTCTACCAATTCTAGTCGATATAATTACAATTGTGTGCAAATGAATCTTTGCCACATAATAGCCAGGTTACATGATTGTTTTATTACATAAGATATTACATAAAAAAGCAACAAATGGCTTCAACAATCCTAAGGTCATTACCATGTGCAGACACCACACGTCAGGAGTCACCCATTGCATAAAAACATCTCCTTTATTGCTCCAACTGGCTCAACTCTGCTGTCAGCTTGGCATAAATGACTGGTACTTCGATCTGCGAGTGCTGCAGTTGGCCTATGTGCGTGTGCATGACCGTGTAGACTTACTATATTCACATAATACAAGGTTGGGTTCAACCTTAGTGCAATAATTGGCAGACATTTTTGTATATTCATGATTTGGATTTAGTCACCTGAAAATAATGTCTTCTGAATGGACACAATCTGGAACCTTGATGTTGGCTTCGTTGACAGAAAGAGACAGTGATCAGCGAAGTAATGCTGCATATAGTGACCACAGATTCCGGTTGCTTCTTTGTTTCTGCAGCCGTGTGTGTGACTGAGTGTGTGTGGCTACGGTGTGGGAGGTGAGAGGGGGAAGGGAGGAAGCTGCAGGTCCATCCTTCACCTCCTCCTTGCCCCTCTTCCTCTCCCCAGACAAGGGGTGAGGCAGCTCCATGTTCCTCGTGTTCACACCACTGCTTGGTAAGCCTCTACCGCACTACATACTTCCGCGCGTGTGTGCGTGTGCAAGTGTGGGACGACCATGTCCGCAAAGTCCATTTTGGTATGGTAAGACGGCTTGGTACAGCCAAGTCCACTCAGTCAAGTGTCCGTGTCGAGTCTCTCTCTTTGGGTCTTGTGGGCGCGTCAAGTGTCTAAGGCATCATCTCCAACACACGGCTCCTTACGTCATCCCTATGTCGTGGAAGTAGAGGTTGGCACAGAGACACAGCAGCACGATGGACGCCAGCATGTAGTAGATCAGGTTCCGGAACTTGGGCTCCAGGTCCCCCTGACGGTACCAGAATATCTGGCGAGGGATAGTGGATTTTTTTTGTTAATGGTTTGTGAGTTTGAAGACTCAAATGAAATGTTTGGAGAGTATTCGTGTGTCTAAGTGTGTGTGTGTGTGTGTGGGGGGGGGGGGGGTAACTTACCAGCACCATGGCGGAGCCGCAGGCCAGCAGGATACACACGGCGAAGAAAACGTTGAGGCCCCGTGGAGGCAGCGAGGGGAACACAAACGAGCTGATCACCGTCACCTGGGCAACAGTCGGGTACAAGTGTCACTAGCACTGGCGGCATGCCGCCGAAACCTCCACCTCGAGTCGAGACATTTACGGCGTTTGGAATACTTACTAAAACGACCAGTGACGTCAGCACTCCCACCACCAGGTTGATGATTCTGTCCTGTAATGAGAATGAGGAAATGATCTTAGAGCCCACATGGTGTCGCCCATGTCTGTCTCGTACACAAACACGCGGTCTAGGCTTACCCGGGCTGACGTTTCTCCAAACAGAGGTCTGTTGTCCAGGCCGCTGGTGCCATATGTGCGTGTGGTGAAGTCATCCATGGCCTTGTGGGGGAAAGTGCAGTTCTTAGCAGTGCCACCTCATGGACATAGAGAGGAACTGCATGGTAGCCAACACCACAGAGGGTAGGGGTTTTTTACACGAGAAGAGCCATCGTCAACCAACCCCAAACCACGGTCCTGACCTGTAAAATATGAGAGAAACATTTCAAAACTTTGTTCTCATATCCTAAAAGTCCCTCCACACTGACAATATTCATGCTATATTTGTGTAAGTAGCCTAATAATACAATTTATAGATACATATCCTAAACCTGCCTCTGGCTTTGGGGTCCATGACCGTCATGGAAGAGGTGAGAGGTGGTGGGGGGGTGGGAGGTGAAGGGTAGGGTGGGGCGGGGAAGAGTGAATTGGGATACTTCAGAGGAGCAGAGGTCATGGCAGTTGGGCAGCCCCCATCTAATATCTCTACTTCAGTCAAAAGTTTCATATGATATCCTCCCTGGAAAGGAGAAATATCTGTTATCATTGAAAATAACCTTGTCTGCCACTGAACTCAATCATCAGCGATAAGAAAATGAAGAAAGGGGAACAGAGATATTCTTGTCCATGTCCCCTGTTGCTTGTTTCCTCTTGCGACAGCTGCAATTTAGGTCATAAGCACACAGCTTGATCCAGCTTTCTCAGCAAAACCTCACAAACGAAACAAGAGCTCTATTATAGTGCTTACTGACCTAAAGCAACATTCCATTGTGGCCTTGTGATTCAGTAGGCTTATGCTACTTTGGACAGTTAATAGGGCACACCATCAAATACCTGATACTTGACGATCAATTGTGTTTATAGGTGCTGTCACAACACACTCCTACTGTCACTAGAATGTTGACAGTGCTAATCACAAAAAGATCTCAACTCGCAAGCCATACCGCTATAGCTAACTTGATATTCTACTGCACAACCTACACCACTAGTAACCGTTTTTATTAGTTTGCTAGCTAGGCTAACTACATGCTGATATGAAGAAGCTGTCAGAAAATAAGAGAAAGTTGGTTAGTAGAATCTGGGGAGTATTTGTTAGCTGGTGCTAGCTATATTGTCATATATGATAGCGAGGCTACCTATCTTGGTAGTGCCATTTCAATCAACTAGTAACACAGCTACCTCATAAAGGCAACCCATACTTGTCAAGTAGACAACACATCTTTGCTCGCTGGGAAGACACTAGATATTTTAGCCACTTTGTTGCGGTCTCTTGGCTTGTGACAGTGACACTGTGAATGGTAGAGTTAGCCCAACCAACACTGTCCCACACTGCACTTCGTTCTGTATGCTATTAGCTCTAGTTATCAGCTTGCAAGCTAACACGCAGCTAGACTAGCTGTAGTAAACAAGAGTTTTCAAGTAATATAACACTGGATAACATCATTTAATTGAACTATGTACATACATATATGACTAGGTAGTCGCTTCCTATCTTCTGTAGTAGCCTAATAAGAGCTACTGGCTAGCTAGGATATTGACAGCTAGGACAATTAGCACGTTCTAGCAATTGTCTATAACTGGACAGTTAGCGCTACAGTAGTACAACGAAGTCCTAAGCAACAACTTTTTTTACTGGGTTCTAGTAAACTTCAAGGAAATGTGTTGTTTGAACTGACTCACTGACTCACCTGTAAGAACATAATGAGCGACGCCGTATCAGATTGATGCATGAATTATGGTGTTCTTTTACACGTTTTGCCACATTCCAATATAAACTAGCTAGTACAATGTAGCATCAGGATGTTGCTGCTTCTGGCTCGTCGTTGTGGTTGGACTAAGGTGCAGGTAATCAGGTAGCTAGCTAGGTTAGCTAGCATTTAAAGGTAATGAACAGGCTCCGCTGTGTGATTACTATTGAGCCGACATAAAGAATACTACTAGATGAGAAAATCACCCCAAGTAAAACGATGCTATTAAATAAAAACAGATTCTGTCACTATAACTTCAATAATTTGTTACAGTACATCCACAAATGTGTGGATCTACTGTATATGAAACCTGTCTTGTTTTGGTTTACCTGCTGCTTAAATCCAATCCATTGCGCATCTGATACCATTAGCTACACGTCTCATGAAATGGGACAGCACTCCAGAAGCACTTATTGGAAATGATTATATACCAAACACATTGTATGATAGAACAAACATGAATGGCATCCAATCATCTGCTCTGAAAGGCTGAATTTGAGAGCTTGCAGGGGTCACACTTTCTGTAATCCCACCCCTCATGCTGCCATCACATGATGGGAGCGTTCCAGTTTATAATCCCCACATTTCCGTAGGCTACTTTATTTTGATTCACAGCAAAACATTGTATATGTGAAATGTGATCACATGGTAGCAGACTTTTTGGAAAATCACGACTGTATTAACACACGTGATTACTTGTATACTTCACACACACATCTTCAGCTCAACATAATTTATTCAGTGAACTGAGCTTTACAGTTGCAACTACTTGTGCAACTGGCCAGTCTTATTCACAATTTGGAAAAAAAGAAGATATTGGACACTTCTGACCTAATATGCATAGACCTTCACTTTATGGACTTCTCTGTCTTCACATTCCCTTTTTCTGTTGTAATAATAAAATGTGTTGTCCCGGCGCTGTAACTTTTTCACAAAGCCAGTCTCAGGCCACCTGTCAATCTAAGTCACAGAGACAAAAACAGAATGAACATACTTCTACTGTAATGCATTCAACTGCCACTGATCATTTTTATCTGCTAATGATGAAGTTGTTTACCAGATCAACTTGCTTTACTTGTTTGTATTCCAGTTCATCTCTGTATCCAGCTTGCTGAAATCTGTACAAGTTTTCCACCTCGTCTGTCCATTGTTTGGCCCTGCTAATGGACTTTGGTGTAGAATTGCCATCTAGATATGCGGTAAAAGACATTATGCTGCATAAAAGGTGTCCACAGATGACCTAATAAGGGGAAATAGTAAGGTTTTTTACTGCAACAATGTAAACATGTACAATTTCTCTCTGTTTTTAGGGATGTATCTTTTCATTGAATATTTATTTCAGTATTTTGTATTGTGCTGTAACAACTACATAAACAGTTCAATTTCCCTCGATATCCAACCAACTCTCCAATTAACAGCTAAAGGTATTCTGGACTGTTGTGATTGATCTGGTATTTCACCTATCCCGCTGGGTATTTGGATTTTGGTATAGATAATATGTAAGCAATATACTGCACTTTTGCAAAGCAGCTTGACTGCTCAATCAGACAGTCCTACAGCATTGTAAATTGGACGGCTATTAGCCGTCTATGATCCTAGCTATATTGCTAGGCTGGGCTAGGCTAGCTCATCAGTTCAGGCTGGCTGGCTGTGGAAAACTTATCAACTTAGTTTGATAGCTTGGGAGCTGATTATTAAAGTTGTGAACATTTGCACAAAGCACTGCAAATGCCAAACAGTTGTATATATATAATTAGTCTAACATTGATGCTAAATACTCCGTAATGTAACTTACAGCTGTATCGGACACTGCTTCTCCAAGCTAACAATTGTTGTTGTTGAAGAGGTCGGTCGCTTGTCTAGTGTTGCCTGGCAACCCAGGGACATTTTTATTTTACCCAAAAGGTGCTCAATGTCTCATTGCTCACTGCACCCAACACAAAACAAATTATTTATAAAAAAATTATCAAGCATAAGAAGGGATGGAAAGCCTATTTATCAGGTTTGCACTTAGAAAGAGCAAATAAATAAGAATGGACCATGATAAAAAACGAAACAATTTTTTTGACACGGTTACTCCTAGTCTGTAGATGACGATAGTGAGTCATGTTACTGGGGATTAAGGAAGAAGAAAGAGCGGCTGGTCGTGTTGTATTTCAGTGTACGATGCCAAACCATCCAGCTGTGTCCTGGATGGAGAACATATCCAAAGACTAAGTACTTACGCCTTATTTAGTAGTATTAAACCATAAAGTTAGTTCAAAATGAGTTCTTTCCCGGGTCGCATGAAGGAGTATCCCACCATATCGCTGGATCGTTTTGATAAGGAGAATTTACATGCCCGGGCTTATTTTCTATCTCACTGCCATAAAGGTAAAGTCGAATAGATAAGTTAACTCCAGTGTTGAGCTACGGCCATCAATAAACTACTTAACATAATGTGAAACATTTAACTCCATTTACAACTCAAACTAATTTGAATTGTTCACTGTAGATCACATGAAGGGGCTGAAAGGGCCCCTATTGAAAAGGAAGTTGAAATTTAGGTAAGATTCTAAGGTTTGTGCTGACTTTAATTTGAGAACTCACCTTGTAGCCTACGGTACACTCAGTATAACATTATTTAATTGCTGTCTCTCGCATCTCACCCCAGTCGGACGGCCAAACTGTACTGTTCCTTTGTGACCAGGGAGCTTTTGTTGAACAATCCCAAGTATGACTTTTGGGACGATCGCATTGTAAGCTCACATTCATGATAGCAGTACCATCATCAACTATACTTGTTGATAAATAGCTTATAGTATTCAATAATGCTTTTCATAGATTGCATTAGAACTGGATAGTCCAACTCAAGTGGCCCTAATGGATGAAGCTTCTGGAGAGGTGAGTCAAGTTTGACGGTTAACTTTTACAGAACATGAAAGAAGCCTAGGTTACAGTTTGTCAAAAAGCCAGTCTCTCAAATATAGTGTGTGACTGTGTCTGTATTGGGCAGAGAGAAGACATTGTGGTGACTCTCCTCCCTGCTGGTCACTGTCCAGGTTCGGTCATGTGAGTACCTCACTTGGAGACAGTTCTGTGTGTGTGTTTGGTCATCATGAAGCGACTGAACATGAACTCTCTGGACTCTCTGTGTATTTGGATAGGTTTCTTATCGAGGGCGCTCAAGGCACTGTGCTGTATACGGGAGACTTCAGACTGGCGGAGGGAGATGTCTCTCGCATAGAACTCCTCCACTCAGGAAACAGGTACTCTCTCGCTCTGTCTGTCTCTCTCTCTCTCTCTCTCTCTCTCTCTCTCTCTCTCTCTCTCTCTCTCTCTCTCTCTCTGTCTCTCGTACAAACAAGGACACGCACAACAACACTTATTTAATATATATATATGTTGTGGTCATTCTTCAGAGTCAAAGACATTCAAAGTATCTATCTAGATTCCACATTCTATGATCCACGCTTCTACAAGATCCCCAGCAGGGTACGTATACTTGCATGTGTGCGATTGAATGCATGATCCTAAAATGACTGAAATCACTAATGGTGTGTGTGGTGTAGGAGGCCTGTCTGAACGGTATCCGGGAGCTGGTGAGCGACTGGATTGGCCGGAGTGCCTACCACAGGGTGTGGCTGAACTGTAAAGCGGCGTACGGATACGAGTATCTGTTCACCAACCTGGGAGAAGAGTTCAACACTCAGGTGAGCTCTCCCTCAAAAACCACCCCTTTAAGAGCGACATGGATGCAAGCTCGGAAATGGATACATGTCTTGGGGTAGAGACCATGAGGGCTAGCGGGTTGTTCATTCAAAGACTATTCTCTTTCCCCAGATTCATGTGAACAGTCTCGCTATGTTCAAGAAGATGCCTGAGATCCTTAGCTATGTAACGGCCGAGCGAGCCACACAGATACATGCCTGCAGACATCCAACGGTAACTTTTAGGGACCTTGTACAGTACATGCTCCTTTTCTCATCGAACAGTTATTTTTCTGCCCAAAAATGTGCATCTGTTTTAAAGTGTATGTATGTGTGTGTGTGTAGGATGAGGATTTCATACGTGGTAATCGACTGCCATGCGGCTCTGTTGCCCCTGACGGCACCCCGCTGCGTATCATCAGCATCAAACCTTCAACCATGTGGTTTGGGGAACGGAGCCGAAAAACCAACGTCATAGTCAGGTGGACACACGCACACTTTTAAATAGATGCAAATCTTTTGCTGAAAAAGAATTGTTCAAATGAGAAAAGGACCATCTACAAAGTACGAGAATTTACCATATGCCATACGTAAGCACGTATAATGTATCCACAGTCATTATTTCATGGTTATCTACCTTGTTTCCAGGACAGGGGACAGTTCCTACAGGGCGTGCTTCTCTTTCCATTCATCCTACTCTGAGGTGAGGAAACACGTTATAACCAGTAAGGGCTGTCCAACCAGGAACTGGTTTGGGTGTGATCATCTTGCTCATCTCTGGTTTTGTACCAGATCAATGACTTCCTGGCATATCTGAACCCGGTCAACATATACCCCAGCGTCGTCCCCATTGGTCGAACCCATGCTGAGGTCACGGAGATGTGAGTCGGCCACAACTTCTCACACAGCTTAGCGTATCAGAGACGGTTATTGGGTTATTCAGCTATGGGTTTGGGAAGGGTAGGATTTAAGGCCAGTTGAGAGATGGTGGGAGTATTTGACTGGTGTGATGGTCTCTTTCCTCTCCAGGTTGAAGCCCATGTGCAGAGACCAGACCATCATTGCGGAGCTCACCTACAGACCTCTGGGGACCCTGAAACGCACCAGAGCTGTCCGACCGTCCCAAGGTAAGAAAGACCGCACTGACCCAGCCAGTCCTGCAAAGAGGTTCAGTTCATCGTTCTGCCGTGTCATTGGTTCTCTGTCCCCCACATCCCCCCCCCCCCCCCCCCAACATCCCCACCACCCTTCAGATGTGGACAATAACGATTGGCTGTTTGATGGGACCGACCTCGTGCCAGTCAGGAAGAAAAGCGTGGCAACAATGCGAGCAGACGAACCCCAGGGCCCCCCTAGCACAGCGCCCCCTGGTGTCGTGGAGGAACACCTGCCCCTCGCCATCACAGTGCCTCACTCCACAACCAGAAACTACATTGACTGTACTGAGTCCAACGATGAAGACGAGGATGAGGACGATGACAAGGAGACTCAGAAGGAGGAAGACAAAGAAGGAACACGGATTAAGGAAGAGAAGGAGACCAAGGAGGAAGGAGAAACAATATTGGAGGAGGCTGGAGAAGAAAACATAAAGGAGCTGGTATATGATTCTAGCCCCTCCCTCCCACGCTGGGATGAGTTCTTCACTGCAGAGCCACTGACTGACAGTCAGAACAGCCTTACCAGCCAATCCCATTCCTGCTGCCCTGTAAGCCCCTCCCACTCAGGCCTCACAGGCTCACAGACCCCAGAGTTGTTTAATGAAGACGATGACGGCGATGAATCTTCCCAGTCTACAAACCAATTCAGTCAGACCTCTCTAGGTGAACATCAAAGCCAAGCTGACACCATACTTCTTGAAAACAGGAGGTGTAGGGGAGACACACACACAGATAGTGTGTCGAGGAGGCAGGAGAGTGACAGCGATAACCTCCAATCAGAGCCCGGGGATCTGACAGAGTCTCAGGCATCGTCAGACTTTGACATTCCCTGCACGCCCGAGTCACAGGCGCCATGCCCTGAACAACTGAAGGACTTGTACAAGAAATTGGCTGCAGGGGAGGAAGTGGTCACCAGAAAAGGAAGTCAGGGCTTTCTATGACCCTTGGTTAACTCACAAAATGAAATGGCATGAGCACTGCTGCCTACACGAGGGAATGAGACAAACCAGGGCAGTTAACAAGCGTGCCCCATCAGATATAGTGGATTTGGGTTTTCTGTTGAACCTAAATGAAACGGCAAACATCTGTACTTTCAGTTGACCTTGGTAACATGTGACACAGGTGTATGTATGCATGTATGTATGTATACCATGTTGGGGACCTAATCTTATGGAACGAGTTGTCTGGCACGGTCTAGACTACAGATTACCAGATGCAGGTGTATCCTAACCTTCTAACCACACAAGTCCCAGTCTTTCCAGTTCCTCTGCACTCTTTTACCCTGCGCACGGCATCACCAGTCAGGCGCAGCACTTCACAGCACCTGCACTCAAATAAGCTGTTGATTTCCTTTAACCTCAGTACCTCTTCGATACACCCGTAACCTCAACCTCCTTATGAAACGTTAAGTCAGTCTTGTTATAAACTGCAACTTTGTAAAAAATGTAGTCCAAGAAATAAAGCTTTATTTTTCCTGTATTTATCATGCCTAGGAAGTTGTAATGCGCACAGAACTGAGGAAAAAAAAAGTATAAATAAGGATGAACACCTTGGATTTTCAGAATGTTTATTAACCGATCATAAAAGCTTGTTACTTATGCGTTAGTGAGTGTGTTCAGGGGATGGGGTGGGCTGGTGACTTCAGGATGCGGCTGCTGCTATGCTGACGGCTTCCGTCTTTCCACTGCTGGGCTCCACACAGGAGACGTGAAGAGAACCGTCCCTGGGGGGGGGGGGAGAGAGGTCAGACCCACAACAGTTACACGCTACAGAGACACACGAGTTAAAGGGGTTGGGACAGAAACTGGGGCTGTACCTTTTCATGGTTACCACGGTGGCGATTTCGTGACTATCCTCCTTGGGCTCCAGGTCTCTCAGCACGATCTGTGGGCCGAGAGAAACCCAGGAGTTTGGAACCATGACAACTTCATCAAGCCTATGGCTCCCTACAAAGTGGATTCTAGCTAGACACTGCATGTCCACACATGACATGCACTATACAATATGAGAAGTAGCCTAAATTGATATGACATCAAAACACACGTAGAAATACATTTCTTTCAAACATTTTTTAAGTGCAAATTTTCCATAGCTGCGACCACATCCATTTTGTAAGCCGAGTGAGCTAAGAGTTGCTGGTTAGCGCTAAACACATGATTAGGACCAGACCCATGTACATGGTTCTGATTAGGCCTATCCAAGATTGGATTTCTTGAGTTTCGAATGATCCTCCTTCCATGAACTCGGCAGCAGGAGTTCTGCACCAAGGTTTCTCCTTTGGAGGTGAGGAACAACTTTCCTATTCTCACATGCGTTCTGTTGAACCTTCACCAGGTCCTCTGTGTGTGTGTGTGTGTGTGTGTGTGTGTACCTTTGCTAGTCTCTCAGGCTGTTCAGCAGTTCTCTGATACAGCTCTAAGCAGAGGGATGACAGCTGTCCTTGCCCGGTCAGGGTGTGATTGCGTCGCGCAGGGAGGGGCGTGCCGGAGGGGAGCAGCACGTTGAACACTTCCGCTCCTGACTCATCCACTTCCTGTCGCGTATAAAGCAGAGCTTTATCCAACCGTTGATCAGAAGGACACAGGTACTGCGGTTGGTTGTGCTCACGCGTTACCTTGACTAGTATGTCGCCGGCGCACGCATCCACTGTGACAGACTCGTCCTCGGGGGAGGGGCTATCTCTGCCAGCCAATAGGCCTGCCTCTATGGCCGCGCCCACAGCAATGACCTCATCGGGAGGGGCGGAGCTGAGCTGCTCCACTTCGGGAAACAGGTCCCGGATCATTTGCTGCAGGCGGGGGATTCTGGCTGAGCCTCCACAGAGAACAACCTGGAAAAAATACACAAATGTGGTGATTTATGAAACAAACCTTCAAGTTACATTTCCCCTCCCAAGACGCATGCTCTGACCTTGTTGATGTCGCTTGTTGACAGTCCAACTTGGTCCAGCAGGGTTTTAATTGGCTGAATGCCCTTGTTGAAGAGAGAGGAGCAGAGAAGCTCAAAACGAGCCCTGTAAAAAGGAAACGCACGACAACAATTCAGGGTGGACCGGTGTAGAAACAAAGAGTTCCGGGCGGGACAGGACTGTTCATTCGTAGGCACCTGGAGACGTTGCAGTCGAAGTCCATGCCGTCGTGAAGCGAGTCGACAAAGCAGTTGGCCGAGCCCAGCGTGGACAGGGAGTGTTTGGCCAAGTCAGCACCATTCATCAGCTTCATCATCGCGCGCGCATTTCCGCTCACGTCCTGTTTGAATGACCTGTTTGCCGATGCCCCATAGGTCGAGAGTTACAGATCAGGGTTGTGTCCAGATGTTTGGCTGGTGTGCCAGCGTGTGTGTGTGTATGTCATACTCAGAGAGCCTACAATATCATGCCGAGGGGTGTGCATAGATGCAGGTTACCGTTTGAACTCGGCGGCCAAGTGCTGGGCCAGGGCTTGTGTGAAGCTCTCCCCCCCGATGCTGTGGTCGGTGAGCGTGTCGAGAACCCGGAACATTCCGCCGTTCACCTGCAGCGCCGTCACGCTCAGTGAAGTCCCTCCCAGTTTATACACCAAGACGTGGCTGTGAGGGAAAACATGATGAAGTCCAAGGACGCAAGGTCTGGGAAATTTCCAGAAAGTTTTTGTTTGTAGGTCCAGAATGTTCCGACAATGGTTAAGGTAAATAAACTATACCTTTTGCCGGAGGGGCATTCTTGTCCGATGTCATAGGCTAGCAGGGCAGCAGCTGGCTCGTGGATCAGCCTCAACACACGGAACCCTGCAGCCTCAGCTGCCTCTCTGAGTCACACACACATACACACACAGTTAGTGCAGTTCCTAATAAGTTATTAGCTGTGAAACTCACTATGCAATGCATCACCCAATCCGAGGTACTGGAAGCTATGGCTCTGCCTACCTCAAGGCACTTTTCTGAGCTTGTGCAAACTCAAAGGGAACAGTGATGACGGCCTCGTTGACGTCCGAGCCCAGGGCTGACTGAGCAGTCTCTGAGGAAACGACAAACACATGAAACCATTATCCACCCTGAGGTCCAAAAAGCGTGTTGAAATAGTGAACAGAAAGCCTGTTGAAAGAGAGGAAGAGAATTGTGTGTGAATCCACCATTTTGTTACCTTTCATCTTGTGGAAAATGAGTTTGGCCACGTCTTCAGGAGACACATGTTTGGTCTGGTCCCCTGTGATCTCATAAAAGGGCTTTTCTCCACGATTTACCAACTGGCAGGCCAAAAAATGAAGCAAAAATCCCACACATGTTCACATGGAATTATGTCTATACACACACTCATGAAAAGGTTACATTTCACAAAACTGCAAAGACAAGAACAGGGAGATGCAGTTGAGCACACCGTCTGATACTCACAGGACATTTACTCTCGGCTTTGTGGGCCTGTGTCTCTGGGTCCCCAAAACTGCAAGGGGATGGCAGTAAATTAGATGTACAGAGGTGTAGTGTATGATGGGGTTTCAGAAACATAAACTGACAAGAACATGTGCAGGTTCTCACTTTCTCCCGAGCACCTGTTTGACTTTGACAACGGTGTTGGTAGCATTACGGATGCGTCCCTGCTTGGCAGCAATGCCTACAATCTAGAAGGGAAATTTTCCTTTACTGAAGAGTGCTGGTTGTTTTCAATTTAATAGTAACGTATGTTATGTAAATACCGGTAGGACATTCCAGCTGGCCTAATAAACCAACTTCGTTTTCCAGAGACGTTGGTGGAGTCAGTTACCTGCTCAGTGTCCCTGTATGCCACCACTGCTGGAGTGACTCGATCACCGGCATCATTTGCAACAACTTCCGCCCGTCCATCCTTGAAAGATTACAAAAACACAGATGGATTAACCGACCTACGGGTAAACCGCCTTGTATTCTTAGGGTACTGTCGGTGGAAAATAAACTGATCACTGCCCGTCTGTTGATAGCTAGCATCAGCTAACTGGAATTTATCCGTTTATCGGCATGATGTAAATGAGCAAGATAGCTAGCTATGCTAGCTCACCGGCTGTAGCGTAGCCTAGCTAGCTATTAGAGAGCAAGATACCCTAGTTACGTTTGTATGTATTAGGACACTGAAATGAACAGTTTTCAATTATATCTTTCACAGACCAAGATTACAAACAAAACCTTTGTTACAACAAACAGTTCTTACCTTAAAAATAGCAACGCAGGCACATGTGTATCCAAAGTGTACCCCTATCGCTGCCATGCTTGCTGAAAACTAACGTAAGAAGTTACTCTCTCAGTTCAACCAATCAGAATTATTGCCGTAGAATAGTGACACCTTATTCAGCCAATTACAGACGTCAGCAAAAATAGGTCGTAATTTATGTGGTGAGCTCTGCTCAGTTATTGTGCGACTCCAGGTGGTAGTAATGGGAAACTGAAGTTCATAAATTACTGAACTTATTTACAGAGAGATCATACATTATACCATATAGACATGTTTCTCTCCTCGTTCATCGTTCTGCATTGTTTAGGAGCTGTTTCTGTTGCCGCTGCTGGTGACTGTGAAGGTGAGATAGTTATACGCATGACAGTGTATTTATAGCTGTGACTGTGAATGCGAGCCAAAGGGACCGCGTTGAAGTTATGAAACGACCAAGAATAAGCTATTTCTTGAGAGATTACATTGATGAAGATTATTTACTAATTTCTAGGTTAATGAATGTGTAACCAATTGAAGCCTTGAAACCAATGGAGGATTCTTGCGGCCAAAACTAAATAATTAAATACATAAATAAATACATAATAATACAATATATTAATTAAATGAGACACAAAATATATAAATGTTACATGTGCTTGTGTGTATATATAGATTTACATTTGTTCACATTTATTTATTCATACTTTCATTTATCCAGTGTATCCCCATATCTTGGGACTATAAGAGCTGACGCACCCCAAATGCATTTTGGTGGCTCCTCATGCACTCCAAATTGTGCCAGGAAAAGCTTTTGATACTAGTTGCCAAAAAACTCAAAGTTAGAAGGGGAGTATTTTGGCAACACTGTTTTTCATGCCTGCCGAAATCCCCCCCCCCCCCCCCCCCATATCTTGGGACTATAAGAGCTGACACACCCCAACTGTGCGGGGATGTGGACAATCTGGATGGCGACACTAACTGGGTAATAGCTTGTAAACTGGTATTGAATACAAAACTCTTTTCACTAGTAGACACATTTATAATGAAGCATTGGTATTTCTTTGAATAAGAGGTAATATTATTATAGGTGACAGTGACAGTTTTTGCCATTCCTAATGTTTGATCATTCACTATAATTCCACAAATTAATCTTAATGTTTATCCAAAATCTCAGGTTGGCTGTGACAGCTGCCTCAGATGGTTCCATCAGTGTTTTGCTCAAATCCAAATGAGAGGAATATGTCTGTGCTGCCTGCCGTAAACAGCCCTGGCCTGTTTTCATATCAAGCCTTATTAAAACTCTTATTTAAATGATCAATATGATTTTTTTCTTCTACCTTTTGTTAAATATATTGTTATAGTTTTTGGTTTAAAATAAATTTGATCAGTGGCGGTTCTAGACTAATTTTACTGGGGGGTCAAGGGGGGGGGGGGGGCAGTTTTTAATCAGGGGGGCACATTAAAAACGGAAACAAATGATATTTAAACATTAAATACTTTAATTTTGCTTTACATTAAAACCATACAAACGGCTCAGGCTCTCCCTCTTCCAGCTCCTCAACTCTCTCAATACCTTGATATGTTTCTCTAACTTTTTTTATGATATGTTTCTGATAGGGAGGTTTTTGAAGAAGGCAGGCCGGAAGGAGTCACGACAATGAAATGGAGTTTGATTTTTTGGTTTATTAGTCGAGTACCCGGATCAAACAATCAGTTCAAGACAAACTGATGGTATGAGTGACAAACATCTCTCTTCAGAGAGCTTAAATACAGTTACTGGATCTGTTCAGATATAGAATGCACAGAATTGCTTCCTTAACGGGGCTTCAGTGGTCAGTACATTGATACACTAGAGCATACTAGCAGGTGAATGGGTCGTTAATCACTTAAGCTCTGTTTTGTGCATAATTTGCCTCACAGTCTCATAACTGTCAGGGCTGTGTGCTTTATTCTGCTCGGAGAGAATCTCTCTGCATGATCTTTGACCTCACAGATACTTAAGCTACACATGTACACAGAAAATCTGCATATCAGTTTCTCTAACTTTTTTTTATAAAAAAGGCTGCAATGTCCCTTCTTCAGTTCACGATAACTACTAGAAGAAGAAAAACGTGTAAAAAAAAAAAAACAAACAACAGAAAATACTTTTTTTTGTCAGCTCAGGGGGGCCACAGGGGGGGCCAGGGACATTTTTACAGGGGCACTGGCCCATGTAGGCCCCTGTGTAGAAACGCCCCTGAATTTGATGCAACCAAGGCGAGGGAACCCTCGGCTTAACATTGTAAAAATCGCCCTGGCTAAATTTGTCTCTTTTGCCTGATTGCTGTTGAGAAATCTCCGATTTGATTGTAGTTTTTGCATGTTCAACATGGATTATAGGTCGAAAGTTGAATGAATGAGTACTTATGTCCTTTTGATTTCTTACAGGGTGAGTCATTGTTGCCTTTAACCCCTCTAGCATTCTGCTAATGAATGCTGATTGGTTAGTGAAGGACTGATACGACCAGAGCTCTTGCTTGATGGCATCCGAGGCGGAATTAGAATGTCAGAACATTAGCAACATTAGCAACAACATTAGCAAGCCAAAACTCTTTCTAGCATGTGTATTGACAGGAAGAGCCTAACCTGTCAGCTGTGTTGTCGATGCCCTGAGAGAAAAAAGTAAGTGTCCAGAGCTTGCCGTAAAGCAGTAGCTCTGGTCGTACGATGTGTATGACGTCAATTACATTTTCAAAAGCTTTTTAGAACAGAAAGGCGACTTTAAAAAAATCTAACAGTCAGCAGTGTTTTTTTTTTTTTGCCTCCCCTTTCGAATTCACAAATTAGGTACAATGGGGCTTAATAGGGTGTGGCAAGGCTCTCCTTAAACAGG
The DNA here is from genome assembly GCF_054491055.1 of Hypomesus nipponensis. NCBI lineage: Eukaryota > Metazoa > Chordata > Actinopteri > Osmeriformes > Osmeridae > Hypomesus > Hypomesus nipponensis. Next base: position 12,177,814 of record NC_140367.1, read on the forward strand.
CTCTGATAAAGAGTAGACGCCGCAATGGCTGCTGGGCGCGGGAAATGCGGCCGCCATCTTGTAAAAGTCAAATTCCTAGTTGCGTAGCAGCAGAATAAACAAGATGCCACAACACTGTGCAGCATATTCATTCACTAATCGGCGTACCATCTTAAATAGGGCTCAGGGGATTACTTTTCACAAGTAATGTTTACCATTACAGTACTATTTGTTGCATTTTGTAAATAGAATCTTACCAACGTTGAGAAATTTTGAGCAAGAATCTTTGATATTACTGTACTGAAATTGTAGCTAGCAAGCTAGCCTAGCCCCCTACTACTAGTATGACTGCACCGGCCGGTGTATACCCGGCTATGAACTGAGACTTGATAAGTCATATTCCATAACACTGACTTAGATGACACAACTGACACAATAATGCTATTGTAGAAATAAAACAGATATTACTGGAAAACATTGGCCAGCAAATTTTACAAAAGTGGCACCAAATGTAGGCATCAGGGCAGTCGCTATAGTAGTAGGCTACGTACTTGTACTTCTTCCACAATCGACCGAATTGGCCAAACAAGGCATGTACATTTAGCTTATAGTTTATGTAATCTAGCAAGTTCATGTTGTTTTTCCAAATGTCACAGAAAGCTGCTAAAATCGAGGCTAAACAGTGCTACTACTGTCATAGCTGGCTATCAAAAACGGCCAAGCCGGACACGTACTGTAATTATTTGCTCAAATAACTCACGTCACTCCCACAAACAAATTCTTCGTAAGTAAAAAGTTTAGACTTTTAATCGACAATATTGACAACACATATTAAGAAACTTGTCTTTACTCATAATATCGTCTCCGATTTCAATTCGAAGCTGTGAATCTAACACAGAAGGCAATCTCCCATGGTCTCCGCTCTGGCTTCGCCTCGGAAAACAATGGCTCCCGTTGCTGATGATACATTTATTTCCCCCTCCCAGTAATCCCTAACCAATGACATGTACTTTGAGCTTAAGTTGTCATGAGTATCTGGCAGTTTTCAGAAATAAAATCGGCAATTGGACGGCAAAGATATTGACGCGGGAACCATGGGCATTTTAATGCCCATATTTGAATGGTCCGGCAGGAAAGGGTTTAAAGGAAAGGCCCACTATGAATATTAAAATACGCCGAAACATGTGGCCTGTATCATAGCTACATGTATGACCTTTGCAGCAAAACAAACTGTGTGAAAATCCGTTTGGTATTCAGTGCGGTATGATTAATTAAATGCACTGACAGCTCAATGCCCCAACCAAACAGATTACACTGAGTGGAGCGATCGGACCTTTCCAAGATGGCGGCCCCACGTCTCGTCAGCGCCAGAAGGTAGCGTTCGATGCGGCGTCTATTCTTTATTATGTCTATGGTTCTCTCTATATTAGACATTCTCTGGACATAATAAAGAGTAGACGCCGCATTGGCTGCTGGGCTCGAGAAATGCAGCCGCCATCTTGGAAAGGTCAAATTCCCAGTAGCGTAGCAGCAGAATAAACAAGATGCCGCAACACTGTGCAGCATATTCATGCTCTAATCGGCGAACCATCTTAAATAGGGCTCAGGGGATTACTTTTCACAAGTAATATTTACCATTACAGTGCTATTTGTTGTTTTTTGTGAATGGAATCTTACCAACGTTGAGACATTTTTAGCAAGAATCTTTGATATTACTGTACTAGTATTGAAATTGTATCTCGCAAGCTAGCCTAGCCCCATGTTTAGCCTACTGCACCGGCCGGTGTATACCTAGCCTGACGTTGTCGTACTCATAATTCTAGTCAGAATATGAGTCTGAAAACTCTCCATTGGGCTTTGAGTACTGAGCGTGTTTCAACCGAACTCATACAACAAATGCCTCTACGCTCAATTGGATAGACCTACAACCAATCAGAGCAACGTATTATGTTGTTTGTTGAAAACGAATTTAACCCAAGGGCTCTTACGTGACGTTGTTGATTACGTTACTGTTGATCACATAGACATATATACAGGTTGATCATCTGTCCATCATCGTATAAAGCCCGCCCTGGCAATTTCATTGGTCCGTCCCGATTCTGGGTTTTCTGTAGTTGTCCCCAATATGAGACCCTCCAGACCCAACTTCCCGAACACATTTTTTTGTGGGCGGGAGAAGTTGGGCTGGCAGCCAGGCTAGTGTATACCCGGCTATGAACTGAGACTTGATATGTCATATTCCATAACACTGACTTAGGCCGCGTTCAGACTGGCCTTTTGAACACCTTTTCAGAAAAGCGCTGGGTGACGTCAAGCGCTATTTTGACGAGAATTCTGTAACCTTAACAACGGGAATCATTCTAGCGATACATTGTATTTTCTGTTGGTTTTCCGTTCGTTATTTTATGACAGCTATCATATGGCGAATAAAACGCAATTACTTGCTATAGCTTTGGCATTTGAGGAGGAGGGTGTTGTTGAACAGCCAAGGCGCCGTTTATGGGTGCATGAAATCCTCCGCAGTAGGGAGTCGCAGGGGGCATTCCGCAACCTGGTCCAGGAGCTCCGCCTAGACGATGCTAGGTTCAAGTCATTCTTTTGCCTGGACAAGAGCCAGTTTGAGGACCTCCTCATGAGGATTGGACCAGCCATCTCAAAGATGCAGACAAAATTCAGGGAGACCATCAGCCCAGAGGAGCGTCTTTGCATTTGTTTGAGGTGGGTAACATTAACTAATGTGAGGGAGAGAGACTGTGTCTGTGTGTTATAGAGAGAACCCATGTGAAGGAGGGGGTAAAGTCATACACATTTTAACAACCATGTTTTTTCATGTTTTTTCCTAGGTATTTAGCAACAGGGGACTCATACCGGTCCATTGCTTTCCACTTTAGGGTGGGAGTTAGCACTGTGGCTGGGATAGTTAGGAGTGTGTGTGAGGCCATTTGGGACTGCCTGTCTGGGGAGTTCATGGCTTATCCCACTGAGGCTGAGTAGAGGAAGATAGCACAGGAGTTTCAAACCATGTGGGCATTTCCTAATTGCGTTGGTGCAATGGATGGAAAGCATGTGGTTATTGAGGCACCTCCATTAAGCGGCTCCTTGTATTATAATTACAAGGGGACATTCTCCATTGTCCTTTTGGCTGTAGTTGATGCCCATTACCGCGTCAGGGTGGTCGACATTGGTGCCTACGGCAAAAACAGCGATGGAGAAACATTAGCTTCCTCTGCCTTTGGGTCTGCCCTGCGGCAGGGGACCCTCAACCTCCCTGGGGATGCCCTTCTACCTGGAGCAGAGGACTTGGGGCCTATTCCTCATGTTTTCCTGGCCGACGAGGCATTCCCCCTGCGGAGAAATCTCCTCCGCCCCTACCCTGGGCACGCTAGTGGGGAAAAGCGAGTGTTTAATTACCGCCTCTCTCATGCCAGGAGAATGGTAGAGTGTACCTTCGGCATCCTAGCAGCCCAATGGAGGTTATACCGGAGGGTGCTTGGTGTGTCACCACACGTGGCCAAGTCAGCTGTAAAGGCCACCTGTGTACTTTACAACTTTCTGCAGCAGGGAGGCTCACCAGATGCACCTACTGGCCCAGCAGAACCATCTTCTGGAATGCAGAATATTGCCAGGGTTGGCAGCAACAACGCCAGCAGAGAGGCCATCACTGTCAGGACCAAGTTCACAGAGTACTTCTCATCTGGAGCTGGTCAAGTGCCCTGGCAGAACCGCCCCCTGCACATCCCACATTCCTTCAGTAAACTGTTCAAAACCGATTCAGTTGAGGTGTGGTCTTGTGAGTTATCATTTAAAGAACAAATTAATCTGGTGCAGTGTAAATTGCAATAATGACTGCAAGTAATAGTAAATTGTAAAGAAGAAATATCACTTCTTTAAAGTAAAGTAAATATAATTATAGGTTTAATTTAATCAATAATAATTACAACAACAAATAGAATAGATTACTCTCCGAATTCGATGTCAAATAAGGCTTGTTGAAAGCGAAGCCTTGCCATGGCTTGCTTTCGAGGATCAAGGCGGTCAAGTGTGGTAGCCAGACTGAGGAGATAGTGTTCGTTTTCTGTATATTTGTTCTGGGCTTGGTCTAATCCAGACAGTATTTGGGCTTGGTATGGGGTCATATCTGGAGAGGCCTTCCTTTTCCCCCTGCCACTAGACGTAGCTCTTGGTGAAGGGTCCAGGTGAGGACTTGGTGTACCAGTCGGTGAGGGTGGCGGCTGCCCATGACAGCACTTATTAGAACATTAAAATTTTCCAGGTTTATACATTTATTAACCCCAGCCTAAAAAAAGTTTACTTTTGAAGTACATTTCTCACCCTGGTCCATACATAAACACAGATTTTCTGCAAGACACATTTCTAATAGCCTGCTTAATTACCTGTCCGGTCTCTGAACAAATGTTATTTAGTATAACTGTTGCTGACTGACAGATCAAAATTGGAGGGGGTCTCCCTGTCCTGATTATATGGCCCTAGGAATGCTAAAATGTCAAGGTATTTCCATTTCTTCTTGACTCCCCCCTCCGCACCACTCCTGGCCTTCTCCTGCTCTTCTCTCTTCTCCTTCCTGTATTTGTCTCTCAAATATTTCCACTTCTTACTGCATGATAGTCCTATGATAAAAATTAACCTGGCATAAGACTACTCAAAACAGAACACACATTTCAGTTGAAATCCAAACAGGTCAGCTACCAGTTGTAATCTAGACACCCACCGCCAATGTATAGATTGATTGTTTAAGATTTTTCGATCTATAAATGTTTAAAACTGTTGGTCACTTGTTTAATAGCTGGGGCGGAAATAGGTGGGGTTACGATATCAATTAATATTTACATTTTACATTAGCTCTATATCGTATATAGAATTACAGTAGGCCTATATGAATGAGAGTTTACGATGTACAGTACTTACCAGAAAAACCCAAAGACCTACCGATCTGTTCCCAGATGGACTCTTTTATTTGTATGTTTGCGTATCTTTTATTACTCATGTCGTATAACTCTGCGTAATACGAAACGGCAATTATAAGTTGTTCGACCGGTACCTTGTCCATCTTGGTCTATTTTCGGTCTATTTACGCGTACCTACTCTCCACGTCCTGATTGGTCAGCTGTCAAAAAGGCGCTTGACGTAACCCAGCTTTTTTCTCAAAAGTTGAGAGAATTGAACTCAAAAAGGCGTCGGGCTCAGCGCTTTTTTAGAAGTTTTTAAAAGGCGGCTGCTTTTTAAAAAAGGCGTCCGCCTTTTTCGTTTTCCCATAGGGTTGCATGTAAAAAGGCGCTGAAGGCAGCGCTTTTTCTAAAAAAGTGTGAACGCGGCCTTAGATGACACAACTGCCACAAAAATGCTATTGTAGAAATAAAACAGATATTACTGGTATAACATTGGCCAGCGAATTGTACACAAGTGGCACCGACTGTAGGCATCAGGGCAGTCGCTATAGTACTTGTACTTCTTCCACAATCGACCGAATTGGCCAAACAAGGCACGTACATTTAGCTTATGGTTTATATAATCTAGCTAGTTCATGTAGTTTTTCCAAATTTCACAGAAAGCTGCTAAACAGTGCTAACACTGTCATAGCTGCCTTTCTAAAACGGCCAAGCCGGACACGTAATTCTTTGCTCAAATAACTCATGTCACTCCCACAAACAAATTCTTCGTAAGTAAAAAGTTTAGACTTTTAATCAACAATATTGACAACACATATTAAGAAACTTGTCTTTACTCATAATATCGTCTCCGATTTCAATTCGAAGCTGTGAATCTAACACAGAAGGCAATCTCCCATGGTCTCCGCTCTGGCTCCGCCTCGGAAAACAATGGCTCCCGTTGCTGACGATATATGTATTTCCCCCTCCCAGTAACCCTTAACCAATGACATGTACTTTGAGCTTAAGTTATCATGAGTATCTGACAGTTTTCAGAAATAAAATCGGAAATTGGACAGCAAAGATTTTGACGCAGGAACATGGGCATTTTTATTCCACTGCATACTCATAAATAATTCTGCAATGTAATTTTTTAAAAATAGAAGTATGCAGTGGAATAGCGACATCTCTGACGTTGATAACAAACCAAACCGTTTAAAAACCGGTAAAAATGTTTGCAAGTTATGGTCATTTAAAAAGTACATGTAGCATCAACACAATGTTATGGGTGAGTGAGTTGTCTGTAGCAAGATGGCCGCCATGTGCGAACATTCTAGACGCCGCCCTAAGACATCTAGTGTTTATTTACTCCGCTTCGAGTCGTGCCTAACAACTCCCATTACTTGTTCTAAAATCAGTGTAAACCACGGCCTCTTGGGGCTTATTGCTTTTCTAAAACTGTTACTACAAATATTTGATATGGTTTCATCAATAAAAACAATTAGAAACAAAATAGTTTAATAATAAACCGTCATTCTTCCGCTACTACAAAGTTGAAATATTCGATGCGCAGTAATATGGAATGTTAAAGAATGTTATGAGGACAACCTGGGAGGTTATGCTGGATTTTACAACGGCATGGAACGCGATGTAGCCTATCACAATCAAGGATGAGAACAACCAGTTTTTCAAATACGACTCTACCGGCAGTTTTTAAATCTTTTTCTTTTTGCCTTCTCTGACGAGTTTGTCACCAGATTTGCATTGGACTCAATGGGGCGAGAGTTTGACTTTGTCTCACTTTCGTGGGGCTGTGAACAAATGTGTAAGTCTGTTGCATTCCACAGACAACTGTCCATGACCAGCACAAAATTAGCTATCAATTGATCCAAAAACGAAGCATGAAGAGCGAAAATTGTGGCAATGCTGGCAAACTAGAAATACTTTTTGAAACTGATTTGGAAGCTCCCCTCCACTCTTAGCGTTACAGTCTGCACTCAAGGCTTTCACGTAGACACCCATGTACATCTCAGAAACGGTTTAAAAAACGTATGAAACATAATCAGTGATATTAAAAAAAGTTGAATAGATATCAAAAAGCTGATTTAAAAATAATTGTTTAGGGTTTTGTCAACATTTTAAAGTTTTAAATGGTGGCTGTAGCTGAAGGATTGAGGAAGAAGAAGGATTTGAAAGTTAAAGAAGTTTAAGAGGATTGAGTAGCCTGACGTTGTCATACTCATAATTCTAGTCAGAATATGAGTCTGAAAACTCTCCGTTGGGCTGTGACTACGGAGCATGTTTCAACCGAACTCGTAAAACAAATGCCTCTTCGCTCAATTGGATAGACCTACAACCAATCAGAGCAACGTAATATGTTGTTTGTTGAAAACGAATTCAACCCAAGGGCTCTTTTGTGAAGTTGTTGATTACGTTACTGTTGATCATCTGTCCATCATCGTATAAAGCCTGCCCTGGCAATTTCATTGGTCCGTCCCGATCCTGGTTTTATGTAGTTGTTCCCAATACGAGACCCTCCAGACCCAACTTCCCGACCAAATTTTGTTGTGGGCGGGGAGAAGTTGGGCTGGCAGCAAGGCTAAGGATTGAGAGGATTTGAAAAAAATCTCCATTGGAAAACCATGTAAAAATCATTATGAATATTGATTTATATTAATTCAAGCATAAGAGGTTCAAAGCTGAAAAGATATAGCTGTCATGGCCTGAAAATGCGGAATTTTTTGATAGCTGAATGGTTTTATAAGCTGAAGATTAGAAGGCGCTGAAAGGTGGCGCGGAAGAAATAGAAGAATAAGAAGAAGTTGAATAAAGATTCAAAGAACAATACTTGGAATGCTGAAGCAGCATTCCAACAATAATTTGATGCTGGGATATACGTAAGGGATAATGCCCGACGAGGTGTCCAATATCAGCTGATAATGGACGATGTGGAGGCGTAAACCGACCGACGCGCAACGGACGCGTCCATTATCAGCTGATATTGGACACCTCAAAGGGCATTATCCCGCTTATACCATGGTCACTTGCCAACGATTTTTTTTTTTTAACATTAATTTATATTTTCAGGCGTTTTGCTAAAGAAATGTAACGTTTTTTTAACGTTAGTCAACTCTGATATTTTATAGTCCGCTCAGCTCATGGAACCAGCACTGGCTTTCCCTTGGCTGAGATATTAGCTCGAAAGCTAACGTTAATGCTAGCAAGATTTAAAGGCAATAACATTGTGTACGGTTGACAAACAGTAAATATAATTTTACAGTATGTTTGACAATAAGATTTACTAGCTAACCAGCCATGTCCATCCATCCAGCGACCTAAGCAGGGAGACCCAGACTTCCCTCTCCCCGGACACTTCCACCAGCTCTTCATGGGAGACCCCGAGGCGTTCCACCAGCTCGACGCCTCTCACCAAGGGCAACTCCAGAGTGGAAGAGAGTCCAGCCCCTCTCAAGGAGACTGGTTCCGGAGCCTATGCTGTGCGTCGAGGCGAGGCCGACTATATCTAGCCGGAAACTCTCTACCTTGCGCACCAGCTCAGGCTCCTTTCCCGCCAGCGAGGTGACATTCCACGTCCCTAAAGCTAGCTTCTGCAGCCGAGGATCGGACCGCCAAGGCCCCCGCCTTCGGCCGCCGCCCGTCTCACACTGCACCCGACTCCCATGACCCCTCCTGCGGATGGTGAGCCCACTGGAAGAGGGTCCCACGTTGTCTCTTCGGGCTGTGCCCGACCGGGCCCCATGGGAAAAGGCCCGGCCACCAGGCGCTCGCCATCGAGCCCCACCCCCGGGCCTGGCTCCAGGGGGGGCCCCGGTGACCCGCTTCCGGGCAGGGGCAACTGAGAACCATTAATGTTTTTCTTCATGGTTGTTTTTTTGAGCCACGCTTTGTCTGGTCTTTCACCTGGAACCTGTTTGCCTTGGGTGACCCTACCAGGGGCATAAAGCCCCCGACAACATAGCTTCCAGGATCACTAGGACACGCAAACCCCTCCACCGCGGTAAGGTGGTGACTCAAGGAGGGGCCCACCCCCACCAGCCATGTCACTGTCCCAAAATCAATATCAAGATTTTCACTAACAATATTGGCCATATACGAGTACTAGGCTACAGTAGGCCTACAGTATGGCCGCAGCCTGTGGAGCGAGTTGAATAGCAAATGGATGTGAGATGATGGCATCAATGAACATTTTCTCCAAACATTGACTATAATTTGACAGTATGTTTAACAACAAGACTAGCCAGCTATCGAGCCATGTCATTGTCCCCAAATAAAATCAATGTTTTTATGTGTAGAGTTGCTGCTACTGTCGTGTTGGCCACAGCCTGTCTGAAGATTGACTAGCGAGGTGAATAACGAATGTGATGTGAGATGAGTGGTTGCGTGACACTGACACACTACATTCAGAAAAGAAACATTTTTCAAATAGGTTAAAATAAATATTGAAGTCACTCATTGTTGTAAATACAAGTTAGCTTGTTTAAGTCTTTCAAAATTGTAAATGGAGGCTTTGACCACGTCACTGTTGTTATGGTTACTTATTTCAGATATTTTGTACAGGCTCCTGTGTAGCCAGCGGAATAATTTAGAACGGTGAAAAGACAGTTTTTCTGCAATGACGCACTAGGTGTCCGTTATCACCCTGTAATGTACACCCCTGCAGTCAGAATCGTGTATTCACCCAGACCATGGTATAAAGAACAGACAATAGACCTTTGTCTATGGCCCTGGTTAATACCAAGGGCGTAGGTTTGGTCTCAGACTTGGTGGGGACATCCACCTATCAACCTCACCTGAAGCCCTGATGCTGTTTCCTCAGCCTGCTCTATATCAGGAGTGTTTTCATGCTGTCTTTCCTGCATACAAAATGGTTCATTCAGCCTATCCTATGGCTAGCAAGTTTAACCCTCCTACCATATTGTATGCAGTGTTATTTGGACATTATAAAACAATTGGGTTTTTTCGACTTAAATGGCTGTTTCTGATTGGACGAGAGACGTTCCATGAGTTGAATTATCTGACAATAACCCACTCTGACTTTTCACTCCAATAAAAAATCACTCTGCGATGAAACATTCGCGTTGATACAAATAAGTAACCATAACAACGGGGACGAGTCAAAGCCTCCATTTACAATTTGAAAGACTTTAACAAGCTAACTTGTATAGTACTTACAACAATGACTTCAATATTTTTATAACGTATTTGAAAAATGTTTCGTTTCAGAATGTACTGTGTCAGTACATTCCGCTCATCTCACATCCCGTTATATATTGACCTCGCTCAATCTAGGTTACTTCAGACGGGCTGCGGCCGACACGACAGCAGTACAGTAGCAGCAACTCTACACTTGGCCAATTATTTTCTTCTTAAAAATCTGGATTTTATTTGGGGACAATGACATAGCTAGATAGCTGGCTAGACTTGTCGTTAAACATACTGTCAAATTATAATTACAGTTTGGAGAAAATGTCCACTTTGATGCGGTCATCTCACATCAATTTGCTATTCAACTTGCTCAACAGGCTGCGGCCGTACTGTAGCCTAGTACTAGTATGGCCGATACTTTGTTCGTGAAAATCTTGATATTGATTTTGGGATAGTGACATGGCTGGTTAGCTAGCAAATCTTCCTGTCAAACATAATGTAAAATTATATTTACTGTTTGTCAACCGTACACAATGTTATTGCCTTTGAATCTTGCTAGCATAACGTTAGCTTTCGGGCTAATAGCTCAGCTGACGTTGACACCGGAACTATTTTTTCGCTGCGGAGGAATAATGGCAAAATGAAGATTTTTTTTATCAATAGCTGTATTTAAATCTTAATTGGTTGACTATAACATTGTTTTATAAAACAATTATTTTTGCCTACGCCACTCGGCCTCCGGCCTCGTGGCTACGGCCGAACACCACCCGTGGTATATTCCTCAACAACCCCACTCGCACTCGTACTATATTGCTTTATTAATAATCAAATAATGATTCATTATATTTGAATAACCAACAGTGTTAACTTATTCACATTGCCAACTGTTTTTTCCAGCACCTGTCTAGCAATGCAGTGACAGTCCATCAACTGTGAATTTGCCCGAGGCTAGACTCCTAACCTTGGTTGAAAGATTAGCTACAAAAGCTAGGTTTAGCTCTAACAATACCCTGGGTAACATATAATATCACCAGTTAATAAATGCATAAATGTTAATACTTTTTCCACAGTAGAATCTGCATTTGAAAGCCTGGTCACTACCATTGCTAGCATGGCTAGTTATTTAGCCTGACTTACACTGCTTTTTGAAAAAGCTTCGTATGTCCCCTTTCTTCTTCTTGGGTGGAGGCATTTCTACAAAGCACAAAAAGGGGCAAACATGTACATGCTGAAGGGCAAAGGGAATATTAAAATGTGTTACTCTGGCCTTTTATATATGTATTGTTGGCAGACAGCACTAATAAGTTAGCTGTACCGTTGTCGCCGACAAACCCGCTAGCTTGTCAGCGACTGCCAGTGCAAGCAAGCAATGTAGCATGTGCTTCTTCCCGTGCGTGTCGCGTGTCAGATAACCCTCCCCCTTCGGATTTTCAGACAATCAAATTATGGCGTTTCTTGCACTGTCGAGTCCTGGCCGTCGGAATCGATCCAAATAGCAGCGCAATTCGCTAAAATATTGGTGGGGACAATTTTGTCATTTTCAAATGTTGGTGGGGACAAGTACCTAGCGTCCCCCCCTAAATCTACGCCCATGGTTAATACTATTGTCTGTATCGAAGAGAACTTGATCGACTGGTTGAGCCTGTCTGGTGTGTAATACCGTTCATTCACCGATCGTCTTTAACTCACTGACTTTTGAGGGGGGACAAAATATTTATTTTGCTGCAACAAGGTACAACGTGGATAGTTGAAAGGATAAATAAATAAATGTGAACACATGAAAATGTAAATCTGTATATATACACACAAAAATTTTTAACATTTATATGTTAAATGTCATTTAATTTGTAATGTATACATTTGGTATGTCAATTAGGCATTCAATTAGTCATTTATTTAAGCTTTGTATTATATAATTATTTATTAAAGTATTTAAACATTCAATTATTTATTTATGCCCCCTATAAAATAGAAACCTAGCGCCTGCCCCGAAACATACATTTGACATAAAACCTTGTATCAACATGTGTTATACATAACTGTAACTGTTTCTCTAGTGTGTGTTGGCTTTCTGCAGCGTATCTACAAAACCTTGACCTCTGCTCATGGAGAGCTGAGTCCAGCCTTGGTAGAGGAGGAGTTATTGAGGACCTGTGCTGTTGCCCAAGGGAAGGAGGGGAGACTGGTAAGAGCACGCACACACATAAACACGGTTGTATGCCCCATTACAGTGATATGCCCGCCTTTACAGAAAAATTTACTCGCTTTAAGACTGCCCTGACCAAATCTTTTGGCTTCCTTTTTGTGTCACAAGTGTTACTACCTGGGAGCCACTAGTGATGCAGCGACACGTGTCACCGGCTCTGTTTCCCGCCCTCTTTCCTCTCATGTACCTGTAGAGAAGATCTGCCAACGGCTTAGCAACACAGATACACAGATCTGCCAGCTGAGATATGGTACACAGATAAAGAGATAAGTGTGTGTGTGGATGTTTGTGTAAATACCTAAATTAATTACCTGTCAAGGCCCTTTACTACATGCAAGTTCAACACGCCCAGTATAAATTATTGCTTCAACAAAGCTTAACAACCACAATCGTGCTAAGCAGTATCACAATGGTGTTATCAACTCCGAGGTCAACCCAGGTTTCCCATTTTAATCTCTCTTTGTGTGTGCCACCAATGTTATGACAGGCAGGATCTGCATCAAATGAATAATTGCATGAAGAAAAATTAACTTCAGACCGAGTATAGGCTTGTAATTCCTCACTGTTTGTTGCCCTTCAGTTAGCCAGTTAGTGGCTGCAACCTGCCCCTGCATGTTAATCTAGCAGCGTTCCATGTCTGTTACCCATCTAACAATGGCGTCAAATGTATTTTGAGGTGGGCCTGATCCGACTGCGATTGCCTTTTGGACGTGAGTGCCTGCATTTTCTTTTAGAAGCTGAAGCAACACTGCATTGTCGTGGTCTGGGTTATTGATTCCAGAGCATTCATAAAACCCGGTCCATAAACGCCAAGCAAACGTTTCAAACGGTTCTTCTCTTTCCTGTGTTAGGTTAAGTATCATGCCCCATGCGGTGTGTTGGCAACGTTTTACCAATTGTACAAATGGCTATGTTTGTTTCAAGCTCCAAAAACTATTTTTCAGTCAAATCATCCCAAAAGATTTGCTCGCACGCGCGTGCTCACATTAGTAAGTCCCTAACTAGCATCACATCAGGCACAGAAATTGGATGCATTAGCAGGGCGCTCGCTGTGGTGGCGTATACTGGACCGGTTCTGGTGGGCCGGTCTGAATCAAAGGCTGGGGCCTATTTTTACTCCCAGTCCGTCCATGCCGTTCTATCAATAAGCAGACCTGCCAACCTGTACGCAATTAGTGAAGTGGATACGCATTTTGATTTCAAAGTACGCTGGTACTTGTATTGGCTGTCAATCATGATGGAAGAGTAGACGAGTTAAGTTACAGCATGTCCACCATCTCTTGTGGGGGTTATGCATTAAGCCATTTGTGGTGCCCTTACCATATTGTGCCTCACATACTGTAAATGTTAGACCCAGTGACAGGCTGGCATGAAATGGCTTGCATAATACTTAGTAAGGAGGCCATAATAATTTTTTACTATGGCTTAAGTTACGTTTCTCCAGCTCTCCCCAGGTTGGCAAAAAAAGTATCTCAAAATGCATCAGATTGATGCTTTAAAATATGGAATATTTAAATATTTCTTATGGGGGAGCATGCACCCCTTAGAGGGGTAATATCCTTCTCACCTTTTTCACCCCTGACCCGTTTTCATGCCGGGCAGGATCTTCAACAAATGGTGATGGAATTTTCCATTTCCAGTAGGCTGTCATTGATACATAAGCAGAAATACTGGTTTGGTGTGGGAATTTGAACCGGCTAAACAGGTCACTGTGTTTTATCTGTGTTTTCTTGTGTAGAGCAACAACTGTGGGACCTAAGCAGCGCTGGTTTGTCAAGGGTGCGTGTTGCTGAACTGAGGAGAGTTTTGGCGTCCTGGGGAGAGGAGTGTCGTGGCTGTCTGGAAAAACACGAATACATACGTCTTATCCAGGAGAGAGCTCCGTTCCACTTACACACCATAGAACTGTGACACACACCAAAACACAAACGAACAGTGACACGGCTCCCACTATTTTCTCAAAGGGTAACATCAACACAAAGGGTTCAGATAACTTTAACACTTATGCTTTTATCATAAATATGTGGTTAAATCCTTATATTTCAATAATCCTTATACAAACCAGATGTCTTTTAAAATGTTCATGTGAAAAACAAAAGTTGCTGTTGATTTGGAATAGCTCAAACAGTAGCAATGTGCTGCATGACATTGCTTTGTGATTATAACATTGAATTGTGAAACAAATAGATTAACAATGTGAAATGACAATAATATAAAGCCCATCCAGTTGTGACTGTTTCTGATGTCAAATGTAACTTTTGTACCTTGGAAATTACCCAGCTGCACAGTAGGTAACATCACATCTGAATTTTCCAGTTATAACTTTGACTATATTTGTCTCAACTACAGGCATATAACTGGAGTTACATAACCACAGTGAACCTTCATGGAGTTCTACGGAAACATTTATCAAATAATAATTTAAGTGTGTTGTATATAGCAATCATACCTATAAAAGTCATGATATTGGTCAACAATACTTATAGCTGCATTCTGTCTGATTTGAATGTTGGAATCATATTACTAAGCTTGTCTATGATACAAGCACAAATACCCGAGGCCTTCAGGCAATATAAGCCTTAAAGTATTATGTTTATCCCAACATTCAAACCCTTTTGAAAGTGTGCTAAAAAAATTATGGTCACCACAAGCAGCCTGTTCAGCCCCAGTACCATTGATTCAGATTGTTAATAGCTTTGTATTGTTTATTCCATCTAATGTGATGACATGATCGACATGCATGTTCTAGTCCAAATTGGCCTGTCTTAACTTTAAAGTTCTTCCTCCAGCTGTGGTACTTCATGTACTCTTCATCGTTAGTGTCAAGGAAAAGTAGCCGATCTGCCAGTTCTTTTTCATTGGGGAAGTCATCGACGTGAAGAAAAGAGTCCGGTGGAATGAAGTTTTCATACATTTGCCTGGATGGGCCCAGAACTACTGGGACTGCTCCTAAACTCATGGCATTGTACAACTTCTCAGTGATATAGTCTTTGAAGATTGAATTTTCAAAGGACAGGTAAAATTTGCATCCAGAAATGGTTTTTGTATAGTCTTCGTTGTTTACATACTTACCAAAGTGTCGTCCATAGGCTTCTACTTTGACATGCTTACTCAGCTCAGTGTAGACCTGAACTCTTCTGTAGGATGGGTTCCAGTTGCTCACAATCCAGCATACCAATTTATCCTTCGTTGGCAGCTCAAAGGGTTTTTCCACACCTGTTACCTCAACTAAGGAACCATAAGGAACAGGCACAGAGGAATCCTGTCGATAATTTGTGGTCAGATTAAAAATGTTGTCACATTTTGGCCATTTGTTAGAATTGGCTGGTGATTCAGCATTAAACCAAACCCATTTTTGGAACCAGGGTCGTGGTTCTTGTGGCATATTGCCCAGATCTCCATGAATGTCCCGGTGATGAAAGAGGACACCGTGTGCCTTATTATAAAGGCTCTTGTCGTCGGTCAAGTGACAGCCTTGAATGTCAAAATCAGCACATGAGTGAATGTCAAAAGAACTTCCAAATGGCCACATCCAGATCAAGAGAATAGTGTCCGGTTCTGGATTGTCGTCTCTGGAGATGACTTGAAAGTTCTGCTTTTCTGCTTTCTGGGAATGTGGTGCGGTTTGATTGGGGACCTTAGTTTGATTCCCCTCTTGATTTTGCATGTCTGGACTGACATAAAATGCTTTTCCCTCAAACATCTTGTTTGAAAAGTAGGAGAGGATGTTAGGGTTGTTGTACATGTTGAAGAGAACAAGGAAGCACACTGCCACAAGACTGCTAACCAAAGCAGGTCGTAGTACTGTTTCTTTGATCATACCTGTATGAGATGGAAAATACCTATGAAGGTTATCGATATACATTATAAACAATAAACAGTGTCAATAATAATATTAATTCAAAAACCCTGGTGTAACTGCTGTAAAGTAATTGATCTAGATCTGCTCTGAAAAATAAAAATCAACTAAAACCAGCAACACACATGTCATCTGTAAATTAACTGAATTTGAAGATGTTGATTTAAAACTATTTAAGAAAACAACACAAACAGCCTATATAACAAGCTTGTGAGAAGAAAAACAAGACTGGACTTTTATTGAACGGGAAGTAAATAGGCAAATGTTGTAGTATTAACAGTTGACGTTCTAAATGAATACAAGTAAATATACAGTAGGCTAGGCTAGTGTCGTATGGGGTGAACTAGCCAGTGAACTAGAGAATTAATGTAAAATATATATGATTTAGGCCGAAAATGAGCTTCCCCTATTTGAAAGACCAGCAGCCGTCTGCGCTTATTCAGAACTTTGATCGCTATTTTCCAAAAGAGAGGTATGCCATTCTGAATGATAAAAGTAGGATGCAAAATCCCTTCGAATTTGAGAGTCCTGATACTTTGCTTGAGTTGATGCTTAATCCTGCAGAAGAAACCGAGTTGAGCTGCGACGACCCTATAGATCTGTTACCTTATCGTCATGCTGGATAAGCATTTCGTCAGAATATCCTGACCTCAGTAGGGCCAGTATTTCTATGCTTATTCTTTTCACTACCACGTACATGTGTAAATTGGGATTTTCTGTGCTCACAAAAATGAAGACAAAGCACAAAAACAGAATGTTGCGCCTGATATGTGTGTTGCGCTCTCCTCCTGCACCACGGACTGGAACGCGATACTAAAACGCAGACAGGTATACCTATCACATTAGCAATGTTGAAATGGTACAACTTGTTTTGTATAATTTGAAAAAATAATCTTTTTGTAATTATTACATATTTTGTTCCAATATTTCTGGCACAATTGAATGTTGAAAATAAGAAGAAAGCGGCTATATGTTTTTTTTAATAGCCTATATTTAATGTCCAATTAGGCACGTATTGTATAACTTCTTTAAATATTAATTGTTCAGCGAGAAGTGATCACTCAGTCTGAGATAGTTTATTTACAATGGCAGTAGGCCTACAAGTTCTGAAATAACAATGAAATAATAGAATATCCTCATTATTGTTCAATAATGGTCAAATCCACCTTAACTTTGTGATTTACGAATAATGTCTATCGGCTTGGGTTGCGAAGGCTTGTGACTTTTAAAATATGGGTCCCCAGAAAAAAAAGTTTGGGAAACACTGTTTTAAAGTGTCTGCTTTTGTGTACTTTCAAGCATATGCATTACAGTTTTAAATTAAATTGTATAACTGTACCACCACCACCACCAACTAAGATGTAATTAACCTCACCTTATTATGAAAAGGGCTCAAGTAGAAAAACAAGGGGTCCTTTATACTTCTGTCCAGGGAATATCATGCAAGAGCGAGTGAAGAACACGAGTGAGTGAATACATTCTGTCACTTTGGTACAGAGATCAAAATGGTTGTGACTGGCTGTCAGGTGAAAAGGGGGTGGACAGGGATGGGATAGAAAATTATTGGAGTAAAGGTCATGATAATCTTAGGCCTAATCATTGTCTCTGAGGATTTAGGTTCCTTTTAGGCATTTGTCGTTATACATTTAGTCATTTAGCACAGGTTTTCATTTTTTTTTTTGCCACCCACATTTTCAAAATGACAAACCATTGCGACCCAAATTATATCAAATGTTTTTATGCAAATATTCAATTTCCCTATCGTATCACTGGGTTTTTGGTGTATTTCACACTGTTCCTTAAGGTCTCAGAGTATCTAACATTGGTTACACCACCACCCCCCACCACCCCACCCCCCAACCCCCCTCTGCTAGTTTCGGAGTTAATGCGAGCGCGCAATGCAAATTTTTGGGGCCTTTATTTGAGTGCAAAATAGTTGTGCTAAAATAGTTCCTTTTTAAGGAATCGCATTTGAGACAACTCTGGACGATTTACGACTGCTATTTCGAGTTCGGAAAGTCTTCTGAAGTTCAGAACAAATCCCAGATGAGAAAACTTTCATGAATGTCAAATATTTTCCTAAATCCAATTCAGAAGAAATTCCTTCTTAAATTCTTCTTAACTGCGTTCGAGAATGAGGCCCATTAAGAGAGCTTGATCGACTGGTTGAGCCTGTCTGGTGTGTTATACTTAAGCCAGGGGTCCGCAACCCGCGGCTTGTTCTGTCTCCTTTGTCTGTCTGCTTCTGCTTTGTTCTGCCAACAAAGATTTACGTCATAGCCTGCGACACACGTTTCTTTCAGTTCGGCGTAGTGCCATTGCCAGTGGCTGTTGCCAGAGCCTGTTTAAGGAGAGCCTTGCCACTCCCTATTAAGCCCCATTGTACCGAATTTGGTTGCAGTTCCACCAGAGTTCCACTGGGGGTGAAATAATAGGCTAATATAGCTACTATAGACACTTACAGCATGTGTTGCCTTCATTTTAAGGCTTATAAGGCTTTTAATTTTTTTGCGGCTCCAGACAGATTTGTTTTTGTTTTTTTTGGCTCTTTCAAGATTTTGGGTTGCCGCCCCCTGACTTAAGCAATAGACCAATTATCACCCTACGTCACATACCTGTCAAGCAGGCTCAACTGCATGTCGGTTGCAAAATAGAACTTCTCCCCGGTCTATTAGGCCTACACTTGTGTCGATGTCGATCAGGGGGGTATTCCAGGTAGCGGGTTTAACAAACTCTGAGATTAAGCCTGAACTCTGAGTTGAGTTACTCTAACATGGGAAACTCCGAAAAATTTGTTTCCAGAAAAGCTGATATGAATTTGTTAACTCAACTCGGAGTATGGCAACTCTAAATTTACCGCGTGCATGAATACTACCAAAAGCCAACATCTATTGAGCTCTGATACTAGGATTTACCATGGCAACCGACGACAAAAAGCCTTTAGCTAATTGGCGTGGGAGACAATTGCTGCCGAATGCATTTACTATTTAAATTCAATAGCCAGTCCATACATCGAACATTTAACCCCACTGTCCGTTAATATTACAGAAGAAAAAGTGGTGGACTTAGAAATAGCATGTTCAATGTTATATTACATATATAAAACATACTACGAACAGGTAATGCATATTTTGCTCATAGGCTATGCTTGTGATTGTAGCCTCGACGTCACCATGGTTTTAATCATATTCAACATGATACAAAATTTAAATATCAATTGGTGCCTATTTCAACTTGTAGTAGCAATTTCCCTCAACAGAATGCTTTTTATCAAAGGATGATGATGATGATTAGATGACAAAGAGACATTAATGACTGCTGCCGCAGAAATGGATGCAGAGAATAATGTATGGTAGCTACTGGTAGTTCTCTCTCCATGTAGCCGACTTTTATTTACAGGCTTTTTTTGTAATTGTCAGTTACACTGACATTATGAGAATATTGAATATAAAAACGATTTGCACATTCTGACAACAGGGCATGCTGTATACAGTGAGATGTTCATTTAATGGTAGGTGAATTTTGTATGTGGAACAGTGAAATGTAGCTAATGTAATCTCATGTTACAAGTAAATTAGTTGTACAAACTGCACCTTGTGAAGGCTTACTTAGGGTAGAAGAATAAAGGCTAATCTCGAAAAAGAGTTACTGGAACACCAGTTACAAGAGGATGCATGGTCACAGGTGATGCTATAGCATATAGTTTTAGGAACAATAACCTATATGAATATTAATAGTTGAATTTTCTGAATTTATATTTTGACCAAGAGATGGTGTACTTAGGGCAGAAGAATAAAGGCTGATCTTGTAAGGCTATCAACCTGCCCCCACCTCTCATATTGTAAAATATGGAGTTACTGGATGGAGTCTCAACTTGATGGCTCTCACATCTCATTGTGTAACTTACTGTAGCATTGCTAGTCATGTTGATAAGTAGCCTAAGGGTCAAGATTCTGGGGTGATTGTAGTTGTTCTTAAGGAATTGTGAAGCATTGTTCTGTGGATTATTGATCTCCTGAGACGTTCTCCTCAGCTCTAGCTTGTCCTACTCCTTCTTCCTCACCTCTTGCTTTCTATCTCTGGTTTACAATAATCATGGTAGAGTAGGCATAAGAGTTAACCTTCATTGATATCATTCATTTGCAATATGATACAAAATATTCAACCTTAATTTGACCATTCTTGCTCTGACTTAACTTAAAAATCAAAATAGTCAAATAACTAATTCCATTGGTATTGGAATTATTTGGTTAATGCTAAATACACTGTTCAGTTTCCCATCTTCCTTCAAACCATAGGGGAATTAGTTTCGGTTGTTTGGCCAATATTGACCCCCTACAATGTTGAAATAGATTTGCTGAAACACCAGTTTCAGGATGGTACATCATGTAAATTGTAGGAATCATATGAATCATGTAAATTGTAGGAACAATAGCCGATAGAAATAGGCTGGGCTACTCATTGTGATTTCTATTTGTAGGCAATGAAGAAGACCAAGTACAATTTCAAATATAGCTGCAAGCAGCGATGCGGGTTCCTCCACAAAATATTATAAACATGTACACTGTAGAAGATCGAGAGTTGGACAACAAAAGAGTAAAACTACTTCATGTTTGGCCAACAACAGGCTGAATGGGGATTTGAACTCATGAGCAGAAGGTTACAAGTCAGTCTCTCTATCCTCTCTGCTACACACCAACTATTGAGATTGTATGAATAGAAAGGGCAGAGTATTCGCTTTGGTCAGCTTTGGGACAAAGGTTAAGAAACGGTTGACATTTCAGGGTTGCTGCTGTAAAGAATAACTTACTTACAGTTTTTAGAAAGGTTGTTTGGAGTGCCATAACTTGTCATGTAAGGGAATTTCAAATCATGCCTAGCATCAGTGGGGATGTGTCCTGGCTTAGGTTACTGAAATGAATTTGAGCAAAGGACAATCACCCACTTGGATGTAGTTTCAATGTGCCAAATAAGAAAATGTATGACCGGGGACTTTATAAAGATATTGGGGCGCAAGGAAAAGAAAAATATCAATAAGAATACCAACAATAACAATAGGTTCCCTCCGGAGGAACCGGAGGAACCCTAATAATACCAACAATTACAATAGGGTACTCCTACCGGAGGAACCCTAATAACATTAAAAAGCGCAGGAAGCATCCAGCAGCATTCTGTAAACATTTTGTAAAACTAAATTTAAACAAAAACTTTTCTAAATTTGTCAAATAAATTTAAACCACAACAAGCAACACATGCAAAAAAAAATACAGATATATTTTATTGGCAAATCGGTTTTGAAAATGACCGATAACCATAAATATGCTTATTAACGGCGCCTATAATTGGCGTGGTCGACCCCTATTACAAATTTTTTTCTTCAAAACATTCTTTGTACTTTCACATGCACTTAATAATAAGAAACAATTACAGTGGGCCCGCTAGTACTTTTGAATGTTATGGGTGTTTTTATTAAAGCTATAGGCCGCATTTCCCAGATTTGTTAAGAAGCTCTTAACGCTAAGAGCTTTTTAGGAGCATTCTTACAATGCTCTTAAGAAGCTCTTAGCGCTTAAGAGCTTCTTAACGAATCTGGGAAACGCGGCCATTATGTGTAATTCAGAGAGGATATCAGTTAGCAAGCTAGCATTGAAAGCATAGAGCCATCCCAAATCCACAAACTACATTAGCTAAATACTTCATTAAATTAACAGTTGAAGTGCAGAGCAGAGGTCATTAGACCCCAGTGAAGATATCAAATGTTTTATCTTTGCACTTGATCAAATTCCAGGACCTTGCTTTCTTGACTTTTCCTTAATATGTGTGTTTCATCACCCAGTATTTTTTGCTTTAAAAAATTCACACCATGGAAAACTAATTTCCTCTATTTTCCTCATGTTTTGGTTTAATTGCACATTCTGCCATTTTTCCTCTGCCTTTCAAGGCTGTAATTTTCCTTTCTATCAGCAGATGTTGCAAAGGTTAACTCTGGAGGACGTGCAGGCAAGGCGTGGAGGCAGGGCCTGCAGGCTGGCAGGCAGGGCAGGCCCGTTGGATGAAGCTGTCTTGGGGTCAGGGCTGAAGAGATGCTGTCCAGCTATAAAGGGGTAGTCCAGCAAGGGGTCTGTGTTGCTCTCGATTGGATCTATGGTTCATGAGGAGAATGGTTTTTAAGGTTGTACCAAATTTGGACAGTACAAGAAAATTCATAAGTCTGACAATATGGCTCCCTGAGGCTTTTTTGTTCCCCATGAGAAATGAGGCATGTATACCAATTTTCAGGCATTTTGGAGTAATGGGGCGCCTGGGAAATCCCGTAGACGTTGGGGGTGTTTTATAGCGCCACCTATGGGCGCACATTGGCCACTAGCCGCCTGGGAGTAGTGAGTGACCTGTTGTATCATTGGACCAAATTGGAAAAAATCGGGTCCAGGACTTTTTGAGCTATTAGGCCATTTAACGGAGAAATATAGCCTAATAATAAGAATACTAACGAAACAACTTCTCCTACTGGAGGAACCTTAATTAGTTGTATTTATTTCAGTGCCCAAAATCATTTGGTCAATTCTGAGTGCATGTCCATCCATGGCATGTAACACAGGCAACGAAGGCCCAAGGGCTGAGAATGTTGCTAAAATAAATTACAGATTGTGACGGGAAATGGTAACGTTAATTTAGGTATTCCTTAGGGAATTAAAGCACATCTTAAAATCGTCTCCCAGCGTATAACTAAGCAAATGACATTTTGTTCGAGATCGCTCGGCTGAACCAGGATATGATATGCCGTGTCTGCCAAAGCTATCGGGCTCATAAAGTGGGAGGGGATCGGTAGAAACGCAGAGTTTGGCATTGAAAACCTGCTAGCGAGCAGGTTAGTTTCAAGGAGTAAGTTACCATGGAAACTTACCAAAAGGTTTTGTTACCTCTCTTTCTGGAACCTGGAACTCAGAGTATGCCTCTTTTCAGGGTTAAACAACTCAAAGTTTTCACTAAACCCGCTACCTGGAATACCCCCCTGGTCATTATTTATCTCTGGCCACTGGATTGCAGGGCTTGATATTAACTTTTTGAGGCTCTTGGCCTTTGGACAAATACATTTACGTTTCACTTGTCTATACACTAAAGTCCCTTGACCCCGATACCCATAAATAGCCTAACCAAGTGATCGGGCAAAACTAGCCTGGCTAACGGAGGTCGCTTTCTCAGGCAAATGACGAATGAAACAGGCTCGGTTAAAGAAATCCGAGAAGCTGGCTATCTTCATCAGGCTCGTATCTAAATTTAATCCAGGCAAAGTAGCGTTTTATGACAGACTAATTGTAAAATATTTGTTTTCAGCATAGATCATTTCTATGAGGTGTCCAGACCAACATACTAAAAGTCCTTAGAAATCCTAGTTGTGGAAATATGTTTAATTCTCATCAATCCGAGATGTGTGCCAATAAGGCCAGGCAATATCACACTCCAATGGGGTTATTTTTTTTCTTTTACTCCTATCAAAATGAAACTTTACACAATGAAACTACCCATGAAAAGTATTTTTATTATTATTACAGGTTTCTTTGAAAATGAATTTTAATATGCAAATGAGCTATACACTAATCGAATATCCCCAAAATACACCCAAATAAGCGCCACACTTATTGAATGTCCTAATTTGCATAGGCAGAAACACCATTCATGAAAAATACATCGGCCCAATCTTCATCCAATCATCCTACTGCCAATTAAACAAACATCCTAAACAACATGAACCTCAGAAATGCAAGAGTGTACCTGTGGAAAAAGCAAGCAACAATATTTTTCACAGCGAGTACAATCATTTTAAGTCAGTTACAACTAACCAACAAGAGCAACACGTTTCTCAATAAGAGTCCTTGTGATCCTGGAGGAAACTAACATCAGGTCCAGCCAATCATTCCTAAGTACCGGAACAAGTGCGTTTTGAGCCTTTTCTTGAACGTGGGGAGACAGTCAGTGTCTCTGATGGAGGTGGGGAGTTGATTCCACCACTGGGGGGCCAGACAAGAGAAGAGCTTGCGTTGGGAAGGGGCTCTCTTGAGAGGTGGGACCACCAGATGGATGTCAGAAGAAGACTGTAGGTGCTGGGTGGGGGTGTAAGGCTGGAGGAGAAACTTGATGTAGTCGG
Organism: Hypomesus nipponensis; assembly: GCF_054491055.1. Taxonomy (NCBI): domain Eukaryota; kingdom Metazoa; phylum Chordata; class Actinopteri; order Osmeriformes; family Osmeridae; genus Hypomesus; species Hypomesus nipponensis. The sequence goes on from NC_140367.1 coordinate 12,202,056, forward strand.
GTGCAGTCCCGTTCACCGCTCAGAAGGTCAGTACCAGGGACTTGAATCTGATATGGGCAGTGATGGGTAGCCAGTGGAGGGAGATGAGGAGCGGGGTAACATAGGAGCGTCTGGGTAGATTGAAGACCAAGCGGGTTGCTGCGTTCTGGATACTTGGACTAGCAGCTAGGTGTAATTCTCAAACAGGTATCTCCTGATTTTCTGGATGTTGTAGAGGGTGAATCTACATGACCGGGTGACTGCAGCAATGTGGGCTGGTAGGGAGAGCTCGTCATCCATGGTAACCCTGAGGTTCCTGGCAGAGTATGAAGGGGTCACCATCGCAGATCCCATGATGATTGAGAGATCGTGAGAGATGGAGGGTTTGGCTGGGATGATGAGAAGTTGTTTTGGCGGGGTTCAGCTGGAGGTGGTGCTTGGTCATCCAGGCGGATATGTCTGTGATCAATCCTCAATCCCAGCTGAGATCCCTGGATCAGTCGGGGGGAACAACAGGAACAGCTGCGTGTCGTCAGCGTAGCAGTGGTAGGAGAAGCCATGGGAGGTGATGATTGGTGCAAGTGAGGTGGTGTACAGGGAGAAAAGGAGGAGTCCAAGGACAGAGCCCTGTGAGTCAAAGTTATAACTGGAAAATTCAGATGTGATGTTACCTACTGTGCAGCTGGGTAATTTCCAAGGTACAAAAGTTACATTTGACATCAGAAACAGTCACAACTGGATGGGCTTTATATTATTGTCATTTCACATTGTTAATCTATTTGTTTCACAACTCAATGTTATAATCACAAAGCAATGTCATGCAGCACATTGCTACTGTTTGAGCTATTCCAAATCAACAGCAACTTTTGTTTTTCACATGAACATTTTAAAAGACATCTGGTTTGTATAAGGATTATTGAAATATAAGGAATTAACCAAATATTGAAGATAAAAGCACAAGTGTTAAAGTTATCTGAACCCTTTGTGTTGATGTTACCCTTTGAGAAAATAGTGGGAGCCGTGTCACTGTTCGTTTGTGTTTTGGTGTGTGTCACAGTTCTATGGTGTGTAAGTGGAACGGAGCTCTCTCCTGGATAAGACGTATGTATTCGTGTTTTTCCAGACAGCCACGACACTCCTCTCCCCAGGACGCCAAAACTCTCCTCAGTTCAGCAACACACACCCTTGACAAACCAGCGCTGCGTAGGTCCCACAGCTGTTGCTCTACACAAGAAAACACAGATAAAACACAGTGACCTGTTTAGCTGGTTATGTTGGAGATTACCTATGAACACGCCAAACCAGTCTCATATTTCTGCTTATGTATCAACGACAGCCTACTGAACAATCCCAAATCGTCATGGAATATTCCATCACCATTTGTTGAAGATCCTGCCCGGCATGAAAACGGGTCAGGGGTGAAAAAGGTGAGAAGGATATTACCCCTCTAAGGGGGTCCGGGTGCATGCTCCCCCATAAGAAACATTTAAATATTCCATATTTTAAAGCATCAATCTGATGCATTTTGAGATACTTTTTTTTGCCAACCTGGGGAGAGCTGGAGAAACGTAACTTAAGCCATAGTAAAAAATTATTATGGCCTCCTTACTAAGTATTTGCAAGCCATTTCATGCCAGCCTGTCACTGGGTCTAACATTTACAGTATGTGAGGCACAATATGGTAAGGGCACCACAAATGGCCTAATGCATAACCCCCACAAGAGATGGTGGACATGCTGTAACTTAACTCGTCTACTCTTCCATCATGATTGACAGCCAATACAAGTACCAGCGTACTTTGAAGTCAAAATGCGTATCCGCTTCACTAATTGCGTACAGGTTGGCAGGTCTGCTTATTGATAGAACGGCAGGGACGGACTGGGAGTAAAAATAGGGTCCCGGCCTTTGATTCAGACCGGCCCACCAGAACCGGTCCAGTATACGCCACCACAGCGAGCTCCCTGCTAATGCATCCAATTTCTGTGCCTGATGTGATGCTAGTTAGGGACTTACTAATGCGAGCGCGCGGGTGCGAGCAAATCTTTTGGGATGATTTGACTGAAAAATAGTTTTTGGAGCTTGAAACAAACATAGCCATTTGTCCAATTGGTAAAACGTTGCCAACACACCGCATGATACTTAACCTAACACAGGAAAGAGAAGAACCGTTTGAAACATTTGCTTATAGTCAAAGTTATAACTGGAAAATTCAGATGTGATGTTACCTACTGTGCAGCTGGGTAATTTCCAAGGTACAAAAGTTACATTTGACATCAGAAACAGTCACAACTGGATGGGCTTTATATTATTGTCATTTCACATTGTTAATCTATTTGTTTCACAATTCAATGTTATAATCACAAAGCAATGTCATGCAGCACATTGCTACTGTTTGAGCTATTCCAAATCAACAGCAACTTTTGTTTTTCACATGAACATTTCAAAAGACATATCTGGTTTGTATAAGGATTATTGAAATATAATGATTTAACCAAATATTGATGATAAAAGCTCAAGTGGCAAAGTTATCTGAACCCTTTGTGATGATGTTACCCTTTGAGAAAATATTGGGAGCCGTGTCACTGCGACCAACCCAGTCTCATACTTCTGCTTAACTATCAACTACAGCCTACTGAACAATCCCAAATCATCCAGGTGATTCCATCACTATTCGTTGAAGATCCCATGGATCTAACTAATCTTAATGAGTGACATTGCGAAGGCTATTAATTTACTTAAATTTGTCGTAGCCCACTAGTGCACAGTAACATTGGTGGCACACACACACAGATATTAAATTGGGGAATCCTGGGTTGACCTAGGAGTTGATAACACCATTGTGATACAGGTTAGCGCGATTGTGGTTGTTAAGCTTATGTAGGGATGTTTTGGCAGCCCCTTTGTCCCTGGTCACCCAGACACTTGTCTGGGACAGTCGTTGATTTACAATGCTAAAATGACAATCACACCTAATGACACACCTCTGAAGAGGTGATCTCAACAGTTGAAGAGCAAGGTTTGCTTGTCATAATCAAATCTTTCAACTTTAGTCGTAGTTTTTGCATTTCGACAGAGCGTGCTGTTTCTAGCTGTAGAATATTTGTCAAAGTAGTTTGAATCCTATCGATGGTTTGGCACATATTACGATGCATTAAGTAGCCTATCCCACCGCAGATTTTATCTTTAGTTTTTTGAACCTGGGTTTGTTGTCAAGTTTACAGCCCGTTTCCGCAAACCACTTCATGAGTGTATCATTATCCGCAGAATAAATGTGATGACCTTTTTCGTTTAAACGGACTAGCGTTTTGTGCACACTGAGTGACCATAAGTTTAGGAAGGTCTCTTGGCCCTATCCTACACTCATACTGCCATGTCCTTAAAAATCCATGTTCTTTGTCCTTGAGATGGAATAAAATGGAAAACAACAATACAAAAATGTATTTACGTATCCTGAGTATCCCTCAATCCTTTGCTGATAGGAATTGTAGAAATATGCTTACACCAGGAGAGACAACATAGACAATAGGCAATAATCCAATTAATTCCTAGTTCCGTTGATTCCGGAGCCAGCTCACAGGATCACGTCGCAAGGGTGCGCCAAATTGTAGGTGGTGAATTGAAAGTCCAGAGACGCTTGGTGTTTGTCCCTGGTTTGGGAACCACCATTTTTTGGTTTGATTCTCAGGCAGATAATTGACTCGTTAATATCTGACTCCAATTTTAGACATGTGCACAAGTGCGTTAACCTGTAACCTTGAGCGCTAAACAGTTAATGACATGAAACTCTGAAGGAGGTAAAAATCGTCTGCTTGATCAGAGCACCGACCCTTAAGTATGCGTGTTCACTAATCAGTCGTTTATCTCTACTATAATATGGATTTAACCATAGTAGACCTAGTAGGATATGTAATCGATCACTCAGAGGCTCAGGTAAATTCCTTCGGGGCGTGGAGATCCACTGTAAGTGACTCAGAGGCCTTAAGTTAAAACCTACTCCAAAAGTCTATGTAAAAAGTCTTAGGCCTACTATGGCCATAACTTTAAAACAAAAGATCATATTTCAAATCTGTCTGCTGTTCTACATTGCCCACACAATTATGTGGGCCTATATATTTATCAACTCTAACATGGCCTGTATCTTGTATTGAAAGTGCTCGAAAATTAGCTAGTCTAATGTGTGACTGAGAAAACATATTAGTCCAAATGGGTCGAGCAGATGTAGTGGGAGAATTCCTACTGTATTAGATTTACTGCTTCAAATTGAAAACAGAGAAGATATTTAGAGTAAAGACAAGTTTCTTAACATCTCTGTCAATATCGTCAATTAAAAGTAAAAACTTTTGCGTTACGAAGCATTTTTTCGTAGTATGGCCAGCTGCCTTTTGTGAACCCCGGTTTGGCTGTTCGTGACGGTTAGCTATAACAGTGTTGAGCCTCATTTTTTTCAGATTTCTGTGTAACTTGCTTAAGGAAAAATTATATAGCTAGATTATGTACACTTTAAGCTCAATGCACATAGGGCCTACCTTGTTTGGTCAATTTGGTCGATTGTGGAAAAAAGATGAACTGTTTTTAGTAATGGAGAGCCATCGCGCTAGCTTGGAATTACGTTATCCCACTCATCACATCAGTGTTCATAACTTTTAAACAGAATAGTCTATCTTAAATCTGTCTTCGTTTCTGAATTCATGACAAAATTACGCACATTTCATACATTCATTCTAACATGTCCTCTATCTTGTATTGAAAGTGGTTAAAAATGATACAAAATTGTATAAACATTTCAGGTATATTATTTGAAAAAGTCTGCATATTCAGGCAAGAAAGTGTTAAACAGTGTAAAACATGTACTCGGTGAGAAACAGTTCTGTCAGTGCATGACGTCACAATTGAATTTGACTTGAAAATTCTGAATCATTGAAACCCATTTTTTTAAGCACTTTAAACTTTAATAACTTAAAAAACTGTACAAGTTATCTGTGAGAAAAGTACACTGCACTGTAGAGCAGTTCAGACTTTATCAAGTGAAGTTTGAACGGTGTTTCTATCTTTAACGGTGTGAAAGGAGTAGGCGACGGAAGTGGGAGGAAAATTAATATGCAGAATAAAAATAGTGTTTTTTTTACATGCAGCAAACACACACACAAAAAAATAAAAAATACGTATGCAGAATAACAATATTGTTTTTGCTTGCAGCAAACACACTAATAATGTTGTATACGTTCATTAATGCTTTAATCAAGCACGAATAATCATAATACCTAGGCCTAACTCAGAGCTTCTGCATGAGGAGGCGGAAAAGAGAGGGAGAAGGGGGGTGAGGGGGAGATTAAGGTATAAAACAGCTGGTTTGCCGTGGTGATATTTATGAGTTGAAGGGACTGACGAAACCATTCAAATATCTTGTTGCGATCGAGTGACTCTGCCTTTCAATTCGCTAGGTGGCGCTGTCAGGGTCCTAGAACTGCGGTCCTGAAACTGCAGCTCTCTGGCTCTCCGGGGACTCCGGGGTCTCCGGCTCTGCAGGTTCATACCAGAGAATGTCTAATATAGAGAGAACATAGAGTTAATATAACTAGAGACAGCTACTTCTGTCTTCCAAGATGGCGTCCCCATTCATTTCTATGAAAAGTGCTCAGTGGCGCAGTGAGGCAAGCGAGAGCTCCTAACGGACCGCGCCATCTTTCCAGACCGACTCATCCGGTCTTGCGCAGAAGCTTGTTCCTAGCTCCGAAACCAGAGAATGTCTAATATAGAGAGAACTTCCACTCTAGGGAAACTTCCGGGTTCTGAACTGGTTGAAGTTCCATGTGAAGGCGCTAACGAGCGAGTGCAGAATGAATGAGAAGGGTCCAAATGCAGTGCTCCCTCCTCAGGCCCCTCCAAACCGGAACTCTCTCCTCAGGCCCCTGAAGCCAGAACTCTCTCCTCAGGCCCCTTTTTTCATGTGTATCCGAGGTATTAGTGCCACCGCTGGTCGGAGGATACTGTAGGCTATTTATATTAATAGGCTAACTTACATTGAACTTCGGTTTTAGCATAAGTCAATAGTGTTTAACAAAGCGGAAATTAGCATTGCGGCTAGCGTTAGGTACAGAGTTCTAAATTAACACCCTCCAAATGCGGGCTAAATTTCATTTTCATAATAAAAACTCGCTAGCCAGTTTGGCCGGTGATAGCCTAAATGAGGCATTTCATCAACGATACATAAGGCTATGTTCTCGGCATGGTTATTGTTAATTTATCCCCCTGCAGTAGCCTAAGTTTCCCATGAACACCGTAATCCTACGTTATTGGTTTAGTGCTATTACACATCTTTATGATTGAAGTGGTAATTGATGAAGCAACATTTAACATAAATACAAGGATGGATATTGATTTCAGATTAAGAGAGTAGTGTTGTTTGTATTATCAACGTTAAAAAATGAATTATTTCAGAGCCGGCTCTTGTTGCCGTGGAAACAATAAACAATAACACGAGCCAGCTGTTGCTGCTGCAAATGACCAACGGAAAAAATGTGATATTCTATAATGACCACTAGATGACGCTAAACTGCCAAACCTATTTTCTATGCTTGCCAGGGTTAGAACAGTGATCATGTTTGTAATGTTAGCAATACGTAACGCTAGCCGCAATGCTAATTTCCGCTTTGTTAAACATTATTGACTTATGCTAAAACCGAAGTTCAATGTAAGTTAGCCTATTAATATAAATAGCCTACAGTATCCTCCGACCAGCGGTGGCGCTAATACCTCGGATACACATGAAAAAAGGGGCCTGAGGAGAGAGTTCCGGCTCTAGGGGCCTGAGGAGAGAGTTCCGGTTTAGAGGGGCCTGAGGAGGGAGCACTGCATTTGGACCCTATTGGAATGAATGGAGGTCTATGGAGCGGTACCCCTCAAAATCCACTTTTCTCAGGATATCATTTTTTGTCTAGTAATTTGAATTCTGAATTCGAAAGGGGAGGCAAAAAAATACACACTGCTGGCTGTTAGATTGTTTTAAAGTCGCCTTTCTGTTCTAAAAAGCTTTTGAAAAATGTCATTGACGTCATACACATCGTACAACCAGAGCTACTGCTTGACGGCAAGCCCTGGTCACTTACTTTTTTCTCTCAGGGCATCGACAACACAGCTGACAGGTTAGGCTCTCCCTGTCAATACACATGCTTGAAAGAGTTTTGGCTTGCTAATGTTGTTGCTAATGTTGCTAATGCTCCAACATTCTGATTCCGCTTCGGATGCCATCAAGCGGGAGCTCTGGTCGTATCAGTCCTTTACTAACAAATCAGCATTCAGTAGCAGAATGCTAGCTTGTTATGGGTAACAACGACTCACCCTGTAAGAAATCAAAAAGACATAAGTACTCGTTCATTCAATTTTCGACCTATAATCCATGTTGAACATGCACAAACTACAATCAAATCGGAGATTTTTCAACGACAATCAGGCGAAAGAGACAAATTTAGCCGTTTAGCTCCATAGACTCCCATTCAACATGCACTCGCTCGCGATCACCCCCAGTGGAACTTTTGTGGAACTCTGGTGGAACCGCAGCCAAATTCGGTACAATGGGGTTTAATAGGGAGTGGCAAGGCTCTCCTTAAACAGGCTCTGTTCATACTATTGGGACTGACGAACTACAGATAAATCTAATTGTAGGCTATTGTACACCTAGTTTAGACCAATCCCCATCTGTTCGTAGGCGTAGGTAGCGTCAATCAGACGGAAACGTAAAAAAGACGACGTAGTGACGCAGTTTTAAAACAACATGTCTGCGCCCTTAAGGACACAATGTGGGCAAGTCTATTCATTTGACAAAAATACAGAAGACGGGGAAGGATTAATCCGTTTTCTGTATCGTGACAAAAATACCTATTCATGTAAGAGGCTGCGTTGTCGTTTACTATGATCCTGATTTCGGGAGGTGTTTTGGTCACTCTCGTCAAGAGTTTGGGCTCAAGAAAAGTGCCTCGATCTTTCCCAAGAGTGTGTAAAAGACTGATACATGTCACGCAGCGTGACCGAAATAGTGGGTCCCAACCACCGAGCGAGTCCCACATTTCTTCTCCAGTCAAGGAGTTTTCAGGAATTGAAAAAAATAGACATAAAAAAAACCCTAACAACTGTTCGGTGCTACTCTTCCCCGGACAGGGAAGTCAGTTCGTGGGTATGGGTCGTGGGCTTTTGAAGTACGGTACCGTAAAGGACATGTTCGCAGTTGCACAGAAAATTTTGGGTTACGATTTGCTCTCCATGTGCCTTCACGGCCCAGCGGAGGAACTGATGAAAACAGTACACTGTCAGCCCGCAATTTTTGTCACGTCACTGGCAGCGGTGGAGAAACTAAACCACGAAAACCCCCATGTAAGTCATGTTTGTCAGCAAGATTTTCATTACATCTTATAGCTTGGCGAATATAATTCTGCGTAGTGCGTGACATGTGGACAGAAACTTGACTAGAGGGCTCACTGTATATCACAATACACATCCTAATAACAATAATTAATGCGCGCACATCCATTCCCAGGCTATCGAGACGTGCGTGGCAGCTGCAGGCTTCAGTGTGGGAGAGTTTGCGGCCTTGGTATTCTCTGATGCCATGGATTTTGCTGAAGGTTGGTGCATCGCTAATTATCAGAGCTGGCACACAATAACACAACTTTTGGTCAGCAAACCTAATAATAATAGGTTTGCACAACCGTATATTTATTTATTTAATGTTTATTTCAGGCGCAATGGCCCATACACGAACACATTACATTCAAGAGACATAAATCTACTTATCTAAAATGCTTAACTAAAAACAACACATGGCCTATGAACAGTGTAGCAGTAGTTTCTCCAAAACTGGCTCCTGGAAAAGCATCTGAGGATAACAGTAGCCTAACTATGTCGTTTCCTGACGCCAGGAGGTGAACTGCAAAAGAATGCGTCAGCTTTCGCCTCCTGGCGTCAAAGGTGTCAACACGCAGCTGCTCAAAGAGCCAGCTGTTGCTGCTGGTATAATAATAACGTAATAATAGGCAACTCTTAATTGAGCATTTTCATGACCTACCCCACATAGGCATAATGCTTGATTGTTTTGCTCATTGCCCTGCAACAGAACATTCAGGTCTCAAGATGGTTACCCTTTTCTCTGTTGAATGCCAGTGTCAAAATCGATGACCTATCGAAAACTATGACCAGGGGTTGCTGTTCTCATGGCTTGCCAATGTTAGGGTTAGGGCTTGAACATTTGCTGAACAGACCTAACGGTCACAGTTTTCGGTAGGTCACCGATTTCAGTCCAACACCGCAGGTCTCAATGTAAGATCCCAGAATGCATTACAGTGTATAACATCCTCTCTGTCTCCCAGCCCTGTATGCGGTGAAAGTGAGAGCTGAGGCCATGCAGAAGGCCTCTGAACTGATCCCTAGCGGTATGCTATCAGTAATTGGTCGGCCACAGGCAAAGTACAACTATGCCTGCCTGCAGGCCAGAGAACACTGCCTCAGTCTGGGCATCCAACATCCTGTTTGCAGCGTGGCCAACTACTTGTTTCCAGATGGCAGAGTCATCGCTGGGCACCGTGAGGTAGGGTATCCAGTCAAGACCCACCCAATTTGCCCAAGGAAGTAACACTGGTCCTTAATGTTCAAGTGACCCATTGACAAAATAAAAGTCCTAATTTGAAATAATCTCAACCAGGGGTGCCTTAACTACGTCACACATTGATGTAGGCTATGCATTGCAAAGTCGCAGGAGAATAGCTCTTCCTCCTCAAAGAAATACTAATCATCCATGGATTTTCCATGCATTTGTTGTAAGTAGTCTGTTGTTGGAAAGATGCCATTGCCTTGTCTTTCAACGTACACCCCTTTATCCCCCAACCATTTCCGTCTCCCTCCAGGCGCTTGATTTCCTGCAGCAAAACTCCCGGCAGTTTAACTTCCTGCGGGCGCGGCCCCTCCCTGTGAGCGGGGCCTTCCACACCCAGCTGATGGAGCTGGCCACTGAGCCCCTCAGAGATGTCCTACAACAGGTGGAGGTCAGTCTCTCTGGTCGGACCACACGATCACCTGTCAGCTTTCTAGTTTGTTGTTTCACTGTGTAGCGAGGGGTGTTGCGCGCAAAGATTACGAAGGGAGGTCAACACATGCGGGAAAGTTAGCATGCGCTACTTTAGTGCCTTTCATGTCCCACCTACGCTCTGAGACTCTTAAAGTCAGGGTAGGTAATTTTACTGAGAAGCACTTTCGTCATATTTTCTGAAATACACTTCACATCCTGATAGCAACCAACAAAACAAAAAGTTTGACTAGAATGAAATCAACCCGATATCTGTGGGCAGGCAGGTCTGTAATAAACACGACCAATCATTACGGTAGGATCAGCAGTAATGATTGGACGGCATTTGGACAGAATGCAATGGTGGACTGTTTGTTTAGGTAGGTCTACCTACATTTACATTTAGTCATTTAGCAGACGCTCTTATCCAGAGCGACTTACAGTAAGTACAGGGACATTCCCCCCGAGGCAAGTAGGGTGAAGTGCCTTGCCCAAGGACACAACGTCATTTGGCTCAGCCAGGAATCAAACTGGCAACTTTCTGATTACTAGCCCGATTCCCTCACCGCTCAGCCACCTGACTCCCTACCTACCTCCTGTTATTGGTTTGAATCCTTACGAACTCATGCCAAAATTGCATGGTTTGTAGAACTGACCTACCCTGCCTTTTAACTTGTAAAAGTCAATGGGAATTTCCCCTTTGTAAATGTGAAATTAAAGCAGAGCTTTTCATTCCCCTCTGTCTCTCTCGCTCCATCTCAATCACGTATGTTCAGGTGCGGCGGCCGGAGATCAGCGTGTACTCCAACGTGGACGGCAAGCGCTACATGCACGAGGGCCACGTGCGCAAGCAACTGGTCAAGCAGCTGGTGTCACCCGTGAAATGGGAGCAGACTCTCCACGAGGTGTACGAGAGGACTCGGGGTCAGAGTTTCCCCCACACATACGAGGTGGGACCTGGGAAACAGCTGGGGGCCACGCTGCAGAAGTGCAACATGAAGGCCTACAAGAGCTACACGCACGTGGACGTAATTTCTCACGAGGACTGAGGAGGGGGAGACATGCCAGCGTGCACACGCATGGACAGTGACGGCTCGATGTGTACCAGTGTAGACGCCACATGGACCTGAACATTGAGGGGAGTCATGCTGGACACACGCACGCACTCGTGTGAGAGCTAAGACTTTAAATTCAGCCTTTATGTAACCAATGCATTCATCCTGGCTGTTTCTTTTTCTTTTTTCTTGTGTTGAATAAATATTTTGCCATTGTAAATAAATCAATGCCTTTTGTCTTGAAAGTTTTATTTTGATGATAGAGTAATGAATGTCCAATTGTGGAATTGAAAGACCAGCTTTCGTTGACTGGTGAAACAAGCTAGGTTACATGATGAAATTGCTAATCCAATTGGCCTCATTAACCAGTAAAAGACTCAATTTTCATACAAAATACTGCAGGCCAGCAATGGTCTTCTGAAACATGCCCCAACCAGTTTTCAAGTTGACAAAAACAACATCTGTGATCCTGCACATCAATTCAAATTCAATACCACTTATAACAATCAATCGAATAGAGAAGTTACAGCATAAAAGAGAGAATGCACTTTATAAGATAAAAAACAAAAATATGTTGTGGCCAAAGACCAGCCCATGACCCTTCAGTGCAATGGTTAGCCTTTCCACTTTTCCCAGAATGCAGTGCAAATGGTTGCCGTGGCCACCAGGGCTACAGCCACCAGAACCCTTGTGGACCAGCCAGTGCAGTTAACATGTTGAATACTGGATACCTGTAGAAAGGGAAAAAAAAAGTTATTCTTGCATTGTGATCAACATCAAAATATCTGGCAAAAATAATAATTACACCCCTTCAACAAGTGCAATAATAGAGCAATTATCTGAAAAATAGGGTTTATTTTTTCATACTGTTGTTTCAGAATCAGAACCTACCAATCACCCATAGAACCCTGGGAGAGGAGAAAAAACTGTGATACCAGGTGAGTTCTTACCCAGGCTGCCCACGCCTCAGCACTCAGGGTGTCCTGACTGGCCGAAGTGGCTACGCCGCAAGCTTTCATCACAGCAGACCAACTCCTTATGCCCCAGAATGGTCCTCTAATTCCCCTTTAAGAAAATCATAATGTACGTCACCAAATATTCACGTGTAACAAATATGTAACAGTATTACATTTATGTAACAAATACAGTGTCCATACATTGACAGTGCACTCAAACTCAGGCTTCACTATCTTCTAGAGTTTCGCTCAAGTTTGCTCATTCTATAAAAAATTTGTCTATATGACATTGAAGTAACATAGTCAATATTTGAAAAAAGGAAGTAAAGACAATAAAATCTGTGAAAAAAGGGATTGTTTGACTGAGGCTTATCCTCTTGACCTCTGACCTGTAGATGTCCCTGGTCAGGGCTTGGGCAGGTCTTGCCATGCGGAGAGCTGGGGGCCACTGGGCTGGGTTGGATCTCACTGCCCATTCTCTGTTTAGCCGGTCTCCTATCTCTGCCAGCTGCTGACTGATTGCCCGGATCTCTCTGACGTTCATCCTACACAAAACACAGAAAGACGGTTCTTGTTAAAATTGCTTTACTATTCCTACACAAATTCAAAAGATAAAATGGGTCCACAACTATGTACCAGTCTCAAATTAGGTCTTTACCTAAGATTTGCATCAAACAGGGAGCTGTTGTCCACCTCGCTAGGTCCTGCCTGGAGGGATATGACACTGCTCCTCTGTCTTGTTTGCTCCACCATTTTGCTGTCTTGAAAAAACAAATATTACATTTTATGTAATATTGATGTGTCTGTGTGAATAGCCGGCGAGCTTTTCAAACACTGTCCGGTTACCTTTTGGGATGGGATACAATGCTTTCATTTTCCATGGTTCAACTGTGTGCCCCTTTCTATGTTTGTGTATCTTTCTTATCTATCCATAACTCCCTAACGGCCTAATCAACCTGTGTAAACACTGGGTCATGTGACCTGAGGAGTTTATATTTGAGATAGTAGAAGTGGAGTAGACCACAGCAGTACATCACTTTAAATTGGAAAGATGATCCAACTTGTGCAATTTCATGTCAATGTTCAGGAGTAGAACATTATTACATGTTGCATTTGCTTGTAAGCGCATAATAAGCCTGTGTTTATGTTGCCATTAGTGGTGTTTTGGTAGTTCTGATGTATTGTGTGTGAATGAGGGTATAGACATCTGGTTTCCGTTTTTAACAATGATTATGTCTCATAATACATTTGTATGCACGTTTGTTAAGTCAGTGAAGAAACGCAGACACATCTCTGTTTCATTAGCAAACTTCACCAAAGCATGCTTTCTTTACACACTTCAAATGACAGAAAGTCCCTTCCAATGTCTCCTTCCTCCTGTCATTTCTGTTTCAACTTCAAGCTCTATATTGGCCTGTCCTCAACTGTTCCTATCATGTCTCCTCCCCCCTAACCACACATACACATATTCACGTACTAAAGGTAGACTGAATGCAAATAGAGAATTTTATTACTCAAATCGTAGCGACTACCATCATACCAACATATTCCCCATTTGCCGTCCATTATATGCCTTTTCTGTCAACTGTGTTTTTGTTTTGTTTCTTAAAGTATAGGTATCGATCAGTTTCGGTTAGTCTTAACATTTTGAAGACTTTATTTTCCTTAATTTATTCCCATAAAGCAGATAAGCTTAAATATTCATATCAAATTAGTTATCAGTGTTGACCAAAAACATCAATTTTACCTTTCAAAATATATAATTGTTTCATCATTGTATAATGCGATTCAAAATACTCCATTGTAAAGAGAAATGATGTCATCTATGTCTTGTCAAAACAAACATTAAGTCGTTCACTTCTGTGGAATAATCTGTCATTCCCTTATTTAATTTCCATTTCAATAGAAACTATTACAATAATGTGAATAAATTGGTCCTATCGCAAACTGAAATTATCTTAGGTTACATCGACTACACATTGCTTGTCAACTGCCTCAGACAACAAAGAAACAGGTGCATTAAAATAAAAAAGTCAAACTTACCGGATTTGTAGATTAAAGTTGACGCCGCCCTGTAAAACACATTACCCCATTATTTGTCAAGTTATCCAAAACATTTTTTTTTTTACAAAATCGTTCAGAACAGTACTTACTGCAGCGCCCTTTAATCTTGTTGTTTTCAGGTAAGTGACTCAATTTATCATTACGCCGACCACGCCTAAGGGCAGTTACACCCAGGAAGAATTTTTAAATACTCAGTTTCTATCACCACCAGAGGGTGTATTTGACTAACGAAACCCCAAGACGTCACATTGCTCACATTCAATCCAACCAAAATACGTATTTATAGTGAAACAGACTTAATCTGTCAGGACACGAACGATATTCTGACATCATTAATGTACTTTTTTTTATTTTATGTTGATCATCAAAATCATCTCGGTCATGACTCGAGAGCATCCCATCCCCCTGTTGCACTAGCGACCCCCGGCGTACGAGAGGTGAGAAAGCCCACATCTTTGATGCGTCCCCGGTTGCTAGGTTATTCACCCGGAAGAGTACAAATCGGTCTCATCTTCCAGATGACTCGGTAGATCAATAAAACTGCATAAGCTACGCTAACAACCATGCAAACCTGATTTTGACCTAAAACATAGATGGTTCTCATACAGAGAATTTTCGCATTCTTTCGGGAGCATTTAGGGATCACCTTTTCGTCAAAGCGTCACTTTGCCGTGACTGGATCATCTTCAGGTTTTGCAGTTGGAGCAGGGTGGATCCACACATCAGATGTTGATGACCGGTTGTTTCTCAATATCAATTTGCAGGTAGCTAGCTAGCTCTTTAGTGTTAGCCATCCTAGCTATCCTGCAGTGGAATATCCCAGTATCATAATAATTTAATTTTTTGGGTGCAATGTTCATTCGCACTTTGAGATAGCTACATTGTGGTCAATGACTACTCAAAAACCAGTCTCTGATTTACTTTAACCCAACGCAGCTCTAGTTCATCGGCAAACTGTTTGTACAGCCATGCAAAAATGTTGGCTGGATATGATACCCCCAATGCATGGACTACTGTAAACAGTAATATTTGCGTGTGCATGCTTTTGTGTTTCTATCATCTCCACCTTAGGAGGTATCATGGCTGGTAAGGTAAAATGGGTGACTGACATTGAGAAATCTGTGCTCATCAACAACTTTGAGAAGAGAGGATGGATACAGGTCACAGAAAGCGAGGAGTGGAACTTTTACTGGTAAGCTGTCGTTATAGTTTAATTTTAGAGTAATTTCTTTATTCATTCAGTCGGGCAGACTTATTATGATAGTCTATGAATTAGAGGATGGTCAACTAAAGCGTGTGTGTGTGCATTAGTGTGTGCCCACAGTATATACATGAACACTGGTATAAAGATTTGCTATTACATATATGTATACTTTAACATAATATTAAAAAAACCTATGATATACACAACACGTTAATGAGAATCAATGTTTTATATGATCATCACAAGGGGTGTCGCTAGAGTATATGGGCCCTCTAGCTGATTTGTACTCAGAGCCCCAAGCCCCAAATCATACAGGAAGTATGGCGTTCTGCTGGTCTCTTTGTCTGACCAGAATCATCCAAATCCCCAACCCCCCCCCCCCCCCCGACCGTTACAGTGCCCCTGCTCATCACCATCATTGAGACTTCTTCAAGTTTTGTGAAAATAAAAACATTAATGTATAGCCTTCATAGCTACCCTACTCCCCAAACCCACCTGATTACTGAAGTACTTTTGCTGTCAGATTTACCACACTCAAGGGTAGAGTCTTAGTTAGGCTGTCAATTTGGGATAACATATGTTAATTCCAGTTAACAAAACCCCAGAACAACCATGTTCAGGCAAACCACGTTTGAACCCTGTCCAGGATGAGCATCCAGACCATACGGAATGTGTTCAGCGTGGACACTGGTTACCGCCTGTCGGATGACCAGATGGTCAACCACTTCCCCAACCACTATGAACTGACCAGGAAGGACCTGATGATCAAGAACATCAAACGTTACAGGAAGGAGCTGGAGAAAGAGGGCAGCCCACTGGCCGAGAAGGACGAGAATGGGAAGCACACCTATTTAGGTGGGAGTTGGGTGCTAGCATGTATAAACAGGCTTTAAGGTGTCACATTTGACAGACATCCTCTTTATCTGCATGAATTTGTAATTCGACATCCCCCCCCCCTCCCCGCCTTCCAGATTTTGTGCCAGTGACGTTCATGCTCCCGTCCGATTACAATCTGTTTGTGGAGGAGTTCCGGAAGAGTCCGTTGAGCACGTGGATCATGAAGCCTTGTGGGAAGGCCCAGGGGAAGGGCATCTTCCTCATCAACAAGCTGTCACAGATCAAGAAGTGGTCCAGAGACAGCCGCACTTCCACGTAAGTGCTGACGCGCAGACACGTGTACACCGCATCAACATCCACTTGTGTACATGTACAGGACACCCAGTACAATCAGCCAAACAAACACCCTCCTTCCTGTTATGTGCCACATTAACCCTGTTGATCCTGGCCTCGTTTTGGGGGCGTGGCTATCGGTTTTGGAAGTCCCTCGCTTATATAGGTTAGAATGACCAACGATCTCTATAAGGGAAACTCGAGTGCTGTAATGATGAATGAATATGAGCTGGGTCCAGTTGCAATCATACCAAACTCCTTCAAAATCCAGGAAGAAGGAACATGAATACAGCTGCATCCAGCTATAATGGTACTAAATAAATGTCCCCTCCTGAATACATCAAGAATGGGAACATATATATGCACAGTATATAAATCTGTGATATCATATAGTAGAGAAGGTAAGTATGTAGTAAGCAGAAAGCAAAGAGTGTGGCTCAGTGCGTCCCAGCAGTTAGGAGAGGAGTGCAAAAGGAAAGGAGGCTTATCAAGCAAGCAAGAAAGGGAGTAGGCAACAAGAGAAACACAGAAATGGAACCAAAAAACAACCTGTTCACGACACCTTATTTAACTTGATTCAGTTTTGTTTATTCAATCGTCCTCTTTTTCACAATACTCTTCACATCATGTAGATCTATGTAGGGTCAAGAACCCCCTTTCTCCTCACGTGAATGTGGGAATAAGACGCAGTTGACACCACGGACACACGCGTCCCGCCCTCAACACAAACACAAGCAGACAAACTGGCACACAGGTTGCTACGCAAACACACTCTGATATCTTTACTTCTGACTGTGACACTGCCACACCTCAAGTTGCACGAACACCATCGATAGACGACTACCGTCAAAGGTTAGTCTTTGCATGCATTTGCATCATGCGACATGAGATCATCCACAGAGCAGAAAGACTAGAAGGGGGTTCCTCCATAAGCGTACATGACACCCATATGACACCCCTCACCGGTAAAATTCATAACGACTACCCCATGACACATTTATTCTGCACACATTAAAAGCCATTTATTTGTTTGTTACACCGAATCACAGACACACTTTTAACTTTCGGTCACAGTTCTCTGCCCTTTGACACAAACATGCAGTCCTAAGCACACATTAGCATGCATGGCTACACACACACCTGGCTTGGGTGTGGCAGGAGATTGGACACAGACCGATAACATACATCATAAAAAATTTGACTGAATGTATAAGGAGGGTTTTTTTTGAGCGATACTGTACTCCTCACTGCTGGTGAATGGTTTCACGAAGATCTTACGAATGCCTATGAAAATCCCTGTAAATTAAGTGTTACCATGCTACCCCACTGGTGGTCTATGAAAGGGATGAAAAGTTTCCCTCCTACCCACCGAAACACAGCCTGGAAACTGTAGCATAAACATTAGATGATCCTGTGGTCTGCACCCCTCTGTTTTGCCAACCGTCTCTGGAGGAGGGGATCCCTCACCGAACTGGTCCTCCCAATGTTTCTCAAATTATTTCTCATTGTCCTGAGAGTTTTTCCTTGTCTTCTCTGAGGGTTTATGTTGATTTATGTGCAATTTTATGGACGTATGTGAAGCCCTTTGAGATATTGCTTGTAAAAAGAGCTTTCCCCCCAAAAATGTGGTCCTCTAAATTCTACAAGGCCTTTTAAAAGATCATCACTTCATTTTGGCCCTAATCCTAATCCCCAAGGTTTAACTAAAACAAAGAACTTAAAGCAAGCATCACAAGCATTCCACCTAGGTCAAGAATGTCTTGAGTCCTTTTGTGGAGAAGAGGGAGATTTAGTCAGAGACTGACATTGCAAGTTCAGATGTCTAGACTCCTATGTTTTAGTGTTTTATTTCTTAGGTTTGTGGCGGCCTCTAGTGGCAAGGAGGCCTACGTCATCTCCTTGTACATTGACAACCCACTATTGATCGGAGGCAAGAAGTTTGACTTGCGTCTCTACGTACTGGTGACCACCTACCGGCCCCTCAAGTGTTACATGTGAGTTTGCTTTTAAGGTTTTTCTACAAATGGGCCATATTCCATTTCTATGGCACGCCTCTTTCACTTGCGACAGGACGTATTCCAGTCAAGGAAGTTGTTCCCTCCGACTGCCTTTTTTCACTTCCCACATTTAAGGAGCTTGTCTCTGAATAAATTGACCTGCTTATCAATCCAGTTCTATACTCCTCGGTGGAGAAAATATAAAGGGACAACCTTTCTGGAATGGAATACAAACACCATTGTCCCTCAATACTAGCCCCAGGGACTTCCATAAATACTGTACCACCCAGTTATACTTGATTACGACATTATTAAATAGAGTATGCATTGAACGCATGTTTGAAATCGTGTTTTTTGAGCACGAATTGAGTAGGAAGTGCGTCAGTTGTCAGGCTCCTGTCTCCAGCCCTGATGCGTGTCTGGGCTGTGTGCTCCAGGTACAAACTGGGCTTCTGTCGCTTCTGCACCGTCAAGTACACCCCCAGCACCAGCGAACTGGACAACATGTTTGTGCACCTGACCAACGTGGCCATCCAGAAACACGGGGTGAGTGGGGGGGGGGGGGGGGGGCTGTCCGAGCCATGTGCTACTTAAGGATAGTGTTAGGAGGTCATGTATGTTTTAAGTAAGCTAATATTATATTGTCAGTGGCAATACTTGGGGTATACTGATTTAGTTTATTTCTCTCTATATATATATATATATAAGAAATATGATTATAGAACAAATTAGGAAAGTATTCAAATATTATAGAGATTCCCATGCCCGCCAATAGGGGGGGACAAACGGGTCTGTTGTCCCGGCCCCAGGGTGGGGGGGGGGGGGGGCAGAACAGGGCCCTCATTAAATTATTATTATATTATAATTAAATATGATTTCAGCTAAGATGATCTCGTCCGGGGCCCAGGCAAGACTGTCAGCTAGCCTATATAAATGATCAAATATACTGTACTCATCAGACTCCGACTACAGTATGAAATCCCAAACGTAAATATTTAGCGTTTGTGTGAGTTGAGTTTGCTCATGATGGACTATTGAGAAAAGTCCATTGTTCCAGGCAAGAACAGTAAGTTAAAGATATATATATACATAAATTAATATATATCATATAAATATATATGATATATATATACATAAATTAATATATATATATATGATATATATATACATATGTGATATTTCAAATCTTTGCAAATATTGTTTGCATACACTGAATTTCATGTGTACTGTAGTATATTGTAGGATATACTGTGGATCTATTTCAGGATGACTATAATCATGTTCATGGCGGTAAGTGGACAGTGAGTAATCTACGATTGTACCTGGAGAGCACCAGAGGGAAGGAGGTCACCAGCCGACTGTTCGACCAGATCCACTGGATTATGGTTCAGTCCCTGAAGGCAGTCGCTGTGAGCACAACACCTTACACACACACACACACACAAACACACACACACACTCTCAAGCCTAACAAGACACATGTGCCAAGAAAATTAGGTTTAGTCCAACACACTACCTAGACTCTTTCTTGCGTGTCTGCTCACTCTCTCACACACGAAACACTGAAAATAAACAAGTCCTCCGATATAGCACCTGCAATGTTCAGCTGTGTAGAGCCCTGCTCTATATCCATCGACGCACTTCCCTCTTTTTTTAAAATAAGAAACTGACTGAGTTTCTTAAAGGGGTATACACTGGAGTGGTGACTTATCTCCCTCTCTCTTTGGTTCTGTCTCCTGTCCCCCTCCCGTCTCTCTGGGTGTTTGTGTGTCTTTGCAGCCTGTGATGAACAATGACAAACACTGCTTTGAGTGTTATGGGTATGACATCATCATTGACGACAAGCTCAAGCCTTGGCTGATTGAGGTGAGAGACTGTCAAAACAACACAAACAAACATGTATAAACACACATACATACCATATATACATACTACAAAAAACTCTTAACAAGCACATTTATAGACCCACACGTTCCTCCAGCAATCTCCACTACCTCTATGAAAATGATTCACTCAAATTCCTGCTCCTGCTATGCTTTAAAGCATGTGTCTTCCTCTGCCCCTCAAGAGATGAATTGCACATTCGCCCTGTGAAACCAAACGTGTGTTCCCATATCATTCTTGCCATTTGGAACCCTCTCCTTGTCTTCTCATTATGTGTGTGTGTGTGTGTGTGTCTGCGGGCTAGTCTAAGGTGGGCCTATAGAAGGACAGATGACGGACCACTGTAACGTTGCCACTGTGTTTTTGGGACACGGTCGATGGTAGAACTGAAACACACGTTGTCTACCTGTGGCTTCTTTTCTGCCTGCTCAGAAGCACTGCGGAGTAGCTAATGACACTGGTCAAAGGTCAAGGGTCAAGGTGGCGTTGTGTGTACAGTTGAAAATGGTCCACACCCACTTTGTTCAGCACCAATGGCGGTCTTGGTTTTTTTATATTGTATACGTCACAAAGTTATATAGTTGCACTACAAACATAATTTACTTACGTTTGACACTTCTTTTTTTTTTACATCATATGCAGTATAGGTTGGATGTAAAACAGGATTTCGAGACAATTGCCCTCACTTTGAATCTACTATGACAAATTAAACTTACCATCCAAATTGACCGTTTTAGTCGGGACCAAAGTTCTGACGATGACAAACTAAACCATGTCGGTTTTAGAGCCCTGATGTACATACTTTGAGTCTGCACTATTTTAGCAGGCATCTGATGCTACATAGTCCATACTATCGAAGGCAGTAAGTCTGAATCGTAACCTTTTTGAAACAAAGCATACTCTTTTGTCATATCATTGTGCCTTCAGTCGACACAGACAGGTTTGTGTCGGTCTGCTATCGTACCGTCATCTGAGATGGCGTCCCCATGCCCTGTGCAGAGGATTGTGATTTGCTGACTTGCACACTGTGATATGCAACCGGATGTAGTATGTCTGTCATCCTAGCTGTCGTCCTGCTGCCGTCCTGCTGTATCAGATGTACCATGTAACCGGGCATACAAAATCTCTGTCAGACACTATAAAGGATGGCAGTATGCCATTTGAGATGTGAAGTAGGCTGCTTGTGTGAAAGAGGGCCCATAGGGACGACACACTACCAACACAGTCAAATCAATTATCAACAACATCTGTAGAACTAGAGTATTGCGTTTACGGTTCACACAGAATGCTCCAAGTCATCCATTCTATCTAGATGATTTCCTCGGTTTGTGAAACGAGTCCCAGCTATTTTGGCTCACTGACACAGATCTATTTCGGTTGAGGCGCAGTGCTTGAAGGCACTGACGTTCTTCCATGTGCTATTTGAAACAGAACAAGATGTAGATGCCCCCCCAAATAGCCTATTTATTTGGGCTACGGGGTCAGAAATGCCTCTCAATCTTTCTTTGCAAAACTTTGTTTAAAGATTTCTTGGAAATGTCTCAGAGTTACCCTTGAATATTTGTTTGGAGCTCGTTTGCTTCAGAGTAGAAGTGGTCTGTCTGCTGGGCCTCAGCTGTTTTGGGCTGGAAGCTAGTCTGGTACTTGGAGACAGTGTGGACTGCGTGCCGATGTCAAGCTGTGGTTAATGTGTAACGGATAATAACAGCTGGGAAGCGACAGTGTCATATTTTCTGCCTTGGCAGGCATGTCTCTTGAGACCAGACGCTCAGAAGCTTGTTCGCGCTAAATGATGTGTGTGCTTTGTGTCTTGCAAGCTTACTATAGCCGCTTGTCTGGTGTTTGTGGATTTTCCCAGTGGTGTCGTTTTATTTGCTGTATTTGTGTGTGGGCGTGCACGTGTGTGTGTGTGTGCGTGTCTCCGCATGTATGTGTACATGCCTGTGTCCAACACACAGCCGGTAACATATTGGCTAGGTAGTACTAACATTTCCTGCTAGATAAGAATCTCCCTATGGGAGCGGAGAGGAAATTAAACTGTGAGCTAATTTCTGCTTGGGCTCAACGGTAAAGTCTGCTCCCCTACAGGCATAAGTTTCCATAAAAGAATCTGTGTATTTAATGGCTAATGTTTGTCCTGACTTGTGTGTGTGTGTGTGCACGCGCATGCCTAAATAAAGAGGGTATTGTGTGTAAATATTTGTTGTCTTTTTAATCAATCGGAGCACATACTCACTGTCTGCGTGAACAGTGTTTGTGCTTGTGTACCCTGTGCCCCCTCTCCTCCAGGTAAACGCCTCCCCGTCACTGACCTCTAGCACAGCCAATGACCGTATCCTGAAGTACAACCTCATTAATGACACACTCAACATTGTCACTCCCAACGGGGACATTCCTGACTGCCGCTGGAACCGTAGCCCACCTCGAGAGGCCCTAGGCAACTATCAAGTCTTGTGAGTGACATGTGCTTCCTCCTATCACAGCACAGTGAGCCTCTAGGCAGCTCCAGTGGCAGTGCAGGCTCAGAGTGAGGGCAGGGTATTAGCCAATAGCCAAGCTACATTCGTAACGCATCTATATCCATTAACCCTCAAATAAGTCACACCAAAGTTAGTTCCCTTCGATAGCTCAGTTGGTAGAGCGGAGGACTGTAGTGGGAAAGTGAGAAATCCTTAGGTCGCTGGTTCAAATCCGGCTCGAAGGAGCTTCTTTTAGCCACTGTTTAATAGTAATGTGAAAGTGTTAAAATGGCCAGTTCTGTTTCATTTATGGTTTGATTTTGATTCAAAATATCAAATTCCAGAAGTGAATTTGGAAAAATGGAGAAGTTCAAATGTGAGTATGTGTTTGAGGTATTTGATTAATTAATTTACACTACAGTAAATACAGGAAAGCTACTTTATCTTATATTCTATATGTTGAAACATTTCAGTGTGCTCCAAATATTTAATATCTCATCATTCATTCACACAGCTAACTGTGTAGTACTTGACATCAGGTTGCAATACTTAAATACAGTGGTTCTCAACCCTGTCCTCAGGGCACCCTGTCCTGCATGTTTTAGATGTTTCCCTGCTCCAACACACCTGATTCAAATGCATGTTTGTTACCAGGCTTCTACAGACCTAGATAACGAACCTTTTATGCGAATCAGGTGTGATGGAGCAGGGAAACATCTAAAACATGCAGGACAGGGGGTCCCTGAGGACAGGGTTGAGAACCACTGCTTTAATACAATGGAGGTTAAACGGCCAGTTCCCTGTGCCCAGGAGGGGGTCGTTTACAAAGCTTGTTTTGTTTACATTGCAAATCTATATGAGCAGAAGGGCAGAACTGCATAGAAAGCCAGTATAAAATTAATTATTCTGTCCCTTGCGTTCCAATCCCTTTTTACTCCCTTACTTTTGTTCCTCCTCTCGGGACTGTCTCTCTCTCATCCCTCGTTGTCTACCCTCCAGGTATGATGAGGAGCAGGCAATGAGCGAGAACGCGGAGCGGGACCTGCGGAGTCGCTCCGGCCAATCCCTGGGATCCAAGGGCACAAAGGGCGGCGCCGGCCTACGACCCACGGCTGCCACCTGGAAGTGAAATCACCTCTTCGGGGGTCACCTCCCTGGTGCACTTTCTGTTGGATCAGAGGGGCAGGGTGGAGTTTAACGGTGGGGAGAAAGAACCACCCAGACTATGTCCCCCCCCACCACCAGGGAAGACTAGTCCTCAGCCTGGCTCGTTCCACTGTCAGACACATAGTACCCCCCTTCCCCCAATACACACGCACTCCTTCCCCCTCCCCAAACTTGGTCCAGCCTGCATGATATCGCACAACACACACACACAACTGAGGGGGTGCAGTTTTGAGGGGGTCACAGTGTGTGTGCAGTTGTGTGTGGCTGTGTGAAAGGGATAAAAAGAGCGCGAGAGTGACAGAAATACAAAGTGCAGAGTTGACTGTTGGCCTGTGGTTGAGAATAGGTGACCAGTGAGTGTGAGTCTATGTACATCAGTCCCAAAAAAGTGAGAACGTTGAGACTGTTTTCAGTTGCAACTATGCATGTCTAAGGACACTTTCACCATTCATTCTGCAAGCCTGTTCAAGACAAGAGTAAAACAGCAGTTAAGGCCAGATAGAAAATTGAATAAACAGATGTAGAATTGGTGTTATTGTGTTGCGTACATTAAAACTTTTCCGAACTGTAAAGCAACCCATGTAGAAAACTGGGCTGTACACAAAATAGCATTTAATGTTTCAATCTTTTATACTACATTAAAGGGGAGGCTTTTTCAGGATGACTGATGTGTTTACATTTAAAGTTTAGTCACAATGTTTTTAATTCTTATTTTTAATGAATAGGGGAATACATACTGCTATGATGTAAACAGTGACTACTCCAATGCTTTGAGTACTTCAGAGCTTTCCAGAAAATGTCTATAATGTACATGCCTATTTTTGTACAGTTTGTTATAGGTAGAGGAATATGTCTCTGTAACTCCCTTGTAACACTGTAATCCTTCACCTGGAAATGTGTTATTATTTTGCTATAATTTCTTCCTATACGTTTCTGTGGAAAAAAGAATGTTTCTGAAAAAGTAACATTTTTTACATTTTGTATTAATTGTGTACACTGATTAACAATTGGATTTAAAGGTCCCATGGCATGAAAATGTCACTTTTTTTTTTACTTTAATGAGTTCCCCTAGCCTGTCTATGGTCCCCCAATGCCTATAAATTGCAATAGGTGTAAACCAAGCCCTGGGTATCCTGCTCGCCTTTGAGGAAATTAAAGCTCAGATGGGCCGATCAGAAATGTTACCCTTATGTCGTCATGAGGGGAAAGGTTACCTCCCCTTTCTCTGCCTTGCCGGGCCACAGAATTTGGCCCGCCAATGAGAAAATTAGCTACAACCGTGCGAGCGCAGTGTTGTTTTTTCCTCGAGAGACATCATGGCTTGCAAACAACCGAAGCATGGCAGTTACCCTCTCTCCTCATAGCAATTAAAGCTACAGACAAAGAAATGGCACGTCCTAAGGAAAGCTCATTGTGGGACTGCTCATAGTGGCTGTGAATCTGCTCCAAGGCTGAATTTCGGGAAAGACACTTTAGATACAGTTTTAGGGGACCACTAAGGCCTATATAAAAGCATCCAAAAACAGCATGTCATGGGACCTTTAAGTATTTTAGTTAAGGTTAGAACATGATAAAGGATTATGCTTCAAGATAAAATGTCAAATTAGTCTATAGATACCATACAATTCAAAACCATACATTCAATTGAAGCCACTGCATTTATATAAATGCCACAAATTATTGTGTTGATGTGGTTATATGAGTTTGACCAACAACCATTGACAAATTCAGTATTCACTTACAATGCTTGACTTAATCCATTGAAGGTGGATTAAATGAGTAAACTAATGCCACTACAGGAAAACATAATCAGTCTGGGTTTTAGATTAATCCAAGTCAACATTTAAAAAGGTAAATGACCTCCACTCTTGTGTTGCCCTTGTTGCCATGCTGAGAAAGAGCTACCCCGGCATGGTTCCTTTCCATTTTATTTTTGTGTGACCTTGAGGGTTTGAATTCTTCAACAGCCTTCTCTTGGTTAACCTTTGTCATATATTCACATTCTGGTCACAGTGTGCCACACTTTAAGCACTTTTTCTCCCAACTATCGTTGTATTAGAAACTGGCAAGGTTTGTCAGAAAGAGCACTGCATGTGGGTAAAAGGATGTTAGGAACACACTGAAAGATTCAATGTTTTGTCAGTATAAAGACTAAAGCTCGAGTTGGATCACAAAAATAGAATGGCAGTGATTGTATGTAGCCTAAGCTCACGGCTAAACTGCTATATTTCAGTACTACTAAACTTTAAGTATTGTGCTGGCTATGTCCCTATAAATAGGCTGGTAGCCTATGTTCGATTTAGATGTACAGTAACGGTGGGGATTTTTTTCTTTTCTTATTGTTAGTCTGTTTGTTAGTACTTTTATTATTACAATGTATTATTTTTTATAGAAGACCCACGGTGCTGCCTTTGACCTACATTTATATACTGTTGTTTAATTTTTGGGATATTTTTGGAACGCATGTCTCTCTTAGCTAGATGGAATATGCGGTTCATTTTTCGCTTACGAAACATAATCCATTTACCGAAACTTATTTAGCTAAGATGTGGATATTTGAATTGTCATATAAAATATGTACAGATTTCCTGGTGCCTAAAACAACTCCGCATGTATTAAATCACATCTAATCATTGGATTTTTGTGTAAATCTTATTTATATGGATAATGGAATATTTATATTTTTCTTTTAACCAACCAAATACATAACTGAACAGTTGATTTCTTTGCGGGTTAGTTAAATTGGGTGTGGAGGAAAGTGGGCAATGCAGCGTAATATGAGCAGCCTATAGGCTACTGTTCTAAATTTGATGATACTATCCACACCGACTGCAGGTGTGTTAAACGATAGTTTGTTACTGTCTGATTACTGACTGTATCTCGTCTTAACTGTGTCTGTCTTCGGATATTTGTTAAGGGTACGTGCACAGCGTGTGTAGCCTACTCCCGAAATGTTCAGTAAATGAGAATAAGAGATAGTCCTATTAATCTTATAAAAAGTGGACATGAATGGATTATTACAAAATGTGGGAAAAAGTTTGCGATTTAAATCTCAATTGCGTTTATCTTCCATGATTGGCATATAGAGGTCTGTGTCACTATTATCAGATTAAGTCTACGTGTAATCGATAAGGGGTTGAAAGTAACTTTTTCCATAACGTTACTTAGTTTTGGGGATATGACGTCAGAGAGGCGCGCCTCCCCTCAGTCAACCGACCGTGGTGCAGTCCTGCTGCTCTGAAAAAACGAAGGATTTCACCAAGGCTTTTAACCTCATCATTTAACACCTTCTGTCAAGACCGACAAGAGAAGCGAACCTCTAAAAGGTGGGGTAAAAGTTTAAGTACTTACATTTTGGCCATAAACTGATATTACATTTTGTCTCATCCAATATAGTGCAGACTGGATAGCACTGCAAATGTTAACTTAGCGCAACTCTAGCTAGCTACTACAACAACTTTGTAAATAGTCATGAGTTGCATTAAAGTTAAATCTAGCCAGTGTAGAAATCTGACTTGCTGTTGTTTTCGTGAATTACTGGACCATGTGTGTTAGTAGTGTTATGTACACTACCCATGATTGAGTCCAGTCAGAATCAGCATGTTAGCATCTAACACCGGTTTGTCTGATTTGTATTGAAGTAGCTCAACTACTGACTACACACTGTCACTAAATGTTCTAGTTAATAGGGGTTACGGTACCATTATTAGCAAATCATCAACTGGTGTTACATAATTGGCCAAATTCAGTAGGACTACAACCCGATCGATCAACGAAGAGTATGCTGGATTCAAAGCTTCGTGAATCAATCAGGTCGATATTATGACCAACTATCCTGTATTCAGACCCACACCACAAATGGTGTGGGACCATAAGTCTTATGTTCGAAGGACCTGGGCATTTTACAAAAAAAGTTGTACATTTGGGCCAAACTAAGTACGTGATTGCATTCTAGTTTCACTCTAGTCTATTTTTAAGGCAGTATCGCAGTGTTTTCCCTGACTGATCAAGGGCGGGGCACATTTCACAAGAACTCCGCATATCATAGCTGTCGTGATGTCCTGTAATTCTATGTGCCATTGCATTGTGGTTAAAATGTTGTCTCAAAAGAACGTTCAACTCGAGTGACATGTTGTTCTGTTTCACTTGCACACAAAAAAAAAATCATTTAAATATTTATGCTCAGCCAAAGTCAGATTGCAGTGTTCCTGCCAACACTTATATCCCATGAGTGCCAGCAAAACATTGTATTTTGGCTGCACCATATGTGTGCAGGCATCATTTCAACAGTCAGTCATTTGCTGAGCTGCATTCAGTGTACAAAGGAACAAGAGGATATCATATGAAACGGCTCCTATTTAAGTAGTCCTTTAAAAAAACAATTCACAACATTAACATTGAATGCTCTCACAGACTTTCCTCTTCCAACAAATCTTAGGCTGGTCAGCCAATCCTTGAGCAATCATTCAATGAAGTGCAACAGCAGACTTTATTTAATTAGCAGTCTTTCTCCTGAGGTCACCGGTATCAGGAAGATAAAGGGAAGTTAAAGCCTGACGATTATGAAGGCACATGGTTGTGTGTTGTATTGTTGGGGCGAGAGAGGAGTGAAAGCTTAGTGCTGTCTTCAGGGATCTGTGGAAAGAAGATAAAGCAACTCACTATTACACTCCAAGGTAATACAGAGCTGATGTTTTGCTGTGCTGTGCTGTATGTGTTCCTCTGGCTAATCAAATGAAAGGGCCTCCATAGAGAGCTCCATTTGTTCTGTTGTAATCCCCTCTCCCCAACACACACACCTTAGGCTCATTATGTAACCCCGGGGGTTTCCGCTGGAAACCTGGAAGAAAATAAAGAAAAAGATGATCCTGTGATGTCACCACCACCCCTACCTCCCCCCCCCCCCCCCCATTGCCTGTCACGTAATGCAGCGTTTCCCCCCATTATGTCGCTAACGCTCCGTTGGCACCATGGATGGAAAATGCCCAAAAGAGTTGGAACAAACTCTATTGTTCGACACCATCAAAAGACCAAGGGCTTTTTGGGGTGAGGCCGACTTTGGAATGAGGTGGCCGTTTCGAAGTGGAGGGGCCACAGCTGACCCTGAGTGTTGACGGAGGAGTTTGAGCGAAGCTTCGTAGCTCGACGTTCCTCAGCCACGTGAGGCTTCAGTGCCTCACAGGTTGCTAATCTAGGATCGATGGATTGACTCTCTGTAGAGCAGGCCATCCAGTCGCTGTGAGATCAGCAGTTATGGTCGAGGCTGTTGACCGACCATAGGCCGAACGGACAAAAGTGCGTCCAAAGTCGCCGTTTTCCCCTTCGTTTGGGCTATACCCGTTGGGATTTAGAATATTTATAGAATTCGGCTTGGCTACCCTGCATTTAGCAGCTGTTGTCATATTTAGGCCTATCAATGTTGCCAAAAGTAGGGAATGGAGAGAGATCATGTTTGAAAATGAATTTTTTAATAGTATTTAGTTTCAATCACAGGAAAATCACGTTTTTTTTTCTCCTTTCGGGAAGCTTGCTGTTTATGTAAGAGTACCCTACTCTTTGTTTTTTGTTCCCATGACAGAAAATATAAATAGTTTTATGAGGAAACGGTACACTATTGAGCTAGTGGCCTACTCTTCAGTTGAGTCAAGAAAGTTAATTCAAATTGTTTCTTAACCTAATATTTGGCATGTTAAGCAATATGGACGGGGGCAAAGCAACAGGAATTTGTTCTCCATGCATTTTTCCTGAATCGCTTACTGCTTAAATGAGCTCCTAGTTGGACTAAACTCAACCTGTAATCTCATTCAAATGACCTGTGATGTGAGCTAGTGTTTTAGCCTAGTGGCTAGTGTTGGACCTTCCACTGTATGAGACCTCTGTGTTCCTGTTTTTGCTCTCCGACAGCAGAGCGACTTGTCCCCCAGCTTTATAATAATAGAGGAAGTCATCTTTTCCTCGTCACCCAAACCCTCATGCAACCGGAGCGTTGGCACAGTGAGTCAGATCGGGGGGAGAAGAATAGATGGTGTCTTTATTTCTTTGGTGGTGAAATGCGAAAACAGCGGCAGGAGGCCTGCTGCCGGTACAACTCGACGGCGCTTGTTCCGTGCCCTGGATCGGTGTACTGTGTGGGGGGAAGATCGGGGGGGGGGGGGCACGACCGTGCGGCTGCTTGGAAGCGCCGGGTGTCGGTGGCTCCCCGCGACAACCACACGCAGGGAAGTGGCACGCTGCTGAGCGCGGGGCGCACAGACGACTCCTCGCTTTTCGCGAGCCACTTTATTCAAAGTAGCTTACCCTATCTCCTGGACTCTGCGGGCACACACAGAGACACTTGTTCACTTAGATCCATTTCTTTTTCACAGTCCCCCCCCCCCCCCCCCCCGGTCACGTCATACGTCAAAAAACAGACACACACACACACTAACAGACACAGACACACAGCCGGAGGACAAGCATGCTTGTGCCTGTCAGCCCAGTAGATGAGCTCAGTCGGCCGTGGCTGTGGAGCAGATCGTGTGTAGAGAGTGACGGCAGCCATGGTTCCTCTTCCTGTCCCCGCTGCCCTTCCAGCACAGCAGCCTCGCCAGCGCCCCTCTGGAGCCTAAAGAGAACACACCTGAAGCAGTGAATAGGCCGGTGGGGCACGGAGATGTGTGTGTGTGTGTGTGTGTGTGCCCCCCGCTCTCCCTTCTCACAGGACTTCTGTGTAGGGGCGTGTGTGTGTGGGAAGGTGAGTCTGGCTCCATGTCCTGCAGAGCAATGCCCCCCCCCCCCCATCTCACACACACACACACACACACACACACAAAGCAATATCATGAGGAGTAGCATACAGTACTACCGTAAATAGAACCCCCCCCCCCCTTATTCTCGCTGTTTAGTTTTGTTTTCTGTAACAGCGATGAATCCGGTTCGAGCCATTGAATGATTCTCTTGTTCTACGTTTCTAATGTCGTCACTCATCGCTGATACACACACACACACACGCCTCCCTTTTTTGTGAGGTAAGGCAAATGGAGTCTCTGTGTGTGTGTGTGTGTGTGTGTTTGTACTGTGTCATGACTCAAGACTCCCTGTGTCAGTGCACACACAGCGCTGCTCATGTGCTTTTAATCACTGCAAGCAATGCCTATTCTCTCTCTCTCTCTCTCTCTCTCTCTCTCTCTCTCTCTCTCTCTCTCTCTCTCTCTCTCTCTCTCCCCCCTCCTCAATGGTGTACTTTGCTCCTCACCTTCCCCCCTCTCACCTCTTTTCTTCCTCTATCTTCCTTCTTCTTCGAGTTGCCCCCCCCCCACGCACAATCAGACGAGTCACTCCGCCACACTCTTTCCTTCCCCATCCCTCTCTCCTCAGTCTCAACCTCTCTTTCTTCCCATCCCTGACTCCCACTTCTCTCCCTTTCTGTCTCGTATTGCTCCATGCATCCCTTCACTCCTCCCGTCTCCTCCATTCTCCTCGCCTCTCCCTTTTTCTCCCCTTCTGCGATGTGCCCCCCCCCCCCCTCTAGTTTGGCCCTCAGGGGACCGGGACTAAAACGGACACCTTTTCTGTTTTGTTTCTTTGCACTTTATTTGCATGGTTCTTGTTCTCCGTTTGTCGCTACCGTTAATTGGAACCATTTGCTCTACCTCAGTCTGGGTAGGACATCTCTGGTCGGAGCCCCCTGCACTCCTCAGTCGGGTACTGTGAGACTTAGACCGGGCCCGAGTACCCCTCAACATGCTGGTGCTACACACAGACACACGCTCAACCCTTGTGTCACTGGTATGGCCGTGTTAATGGCCACTGAGTATGACTGGGGATATTTTACATTTAGTCATCTAGCGGACGCTCTTATCCAGAGCGACTGACAGTAAGTACAGGGATATTCCCCCCGAGAATAGTAGGGTGAAATGCCTTGCCCAAGGACACATCATTTGGCACGGCCGGGAATTGAACTGGCAACCTTCTGATTACAAGCCCGATTCCCTAACCACTCAGCCATCTGACGCGGGGATATGTTGGGTATAGCTCCACCGAGGGTTGAGCACGCACTCGCACGGGAACACAGCCAGCTCATAGGGCCTCCATTTGTTCGGCTTATCAACGACTCTGGCCTGAACTTCAGTCTAGTGCACGCCGCATTCCAACGCACTCGGTACATATTCCAAGCTGCGTTTCGCCCCCAGGCGAAGTCATATACACCACAGAGCTGTTACCTAAACCTTTCCTCATTTAGACTTTGGATTTTCGTTGCGTTGAGGAAGTCAGACATTTCCCTTGTTTATTTGTGTGTGTGTGTTTTATTCAGTGCAGGCTGGTAGTCTTCCCAGACTGATAGATTTAAGACCCGCAGTCCAGGCCAGCATCCAGCGCCGGGCGAGGTCATGGGGTTCAGTGTGCGTGAGGAAATCCTGGAGGTTGAACGAAATGATGCCTCAGCATCCCTCTCAGTTTAGGACCTGGAGACACAAACCACACACACACACACACACACACACAGGATGATACGACCCTTTTTGGTAGCTCCCAGTCCTCCCAGCTTTTATTCCCTCTCGTGTTCTGGTTCCCGTACGTTGAGTTTGCCGCGAACGGCGAACGCGTGAATTGGACGCGGATTCATATTGACCTCGGTTCACGCTGCAGAAGCGTCTGCCAACTCAGGGACCCGTTTGAGGACTGTCTTCCTCTGAATGCGCGTGTCTAAATGCGGCGCTGCTCAGAGTAGATTGTGAACCTTATATTACGCCAAGCGACTCTCTTGCGTTTAGCGAGAGAAATCCCGTTCGTTCAGTTTTTTTTTTTTTTTACTTGACAGGTTGGCTTTATGAGTTATCTGTTCGCTTCCGTTTGGGACTTTTTGGAACTCTGCTACGAGTTTGACACCGTTTGGAAGGAGTTCACCTTCTCGGAGGGCCTGGCTTTCGCCCTCCATTGCAAGCCGTCTGTTGTAGCGTTGCCATGGCTGCAGTTATCCCAGTGAGAGATGATGGATAGGGACAGCTGAGAGAGAGGCAGATAAAGAGGGAGAAAGAGAGGGAGACAGAGGGAGAGAGAATGACTACTTAATCCTCGGCGATATAAACCAGCTTGATGTCAATGACTGCTCCGGTAGAAACTTGGCCGTGGGTTTTCTACCGCCTCCTCTGGGTGAGGTGTGTGTGTGTGTGGGCTGGGCAGGGGTTAGGGTTAGGTTTGTGTGCTGGGTGCTGTGGGCTGGGCAGGGGCCTGTGCGGACTGTTGTTTCTCCGGGTGCTCCGAACCCAGTGAGCCGAGAGGAGCTGTGCACCGTGCTGACTCCTGAGTCTGCAGAGGAAAGTGCTGAGAGAAATGCAAGGGCACATCATCGATCTCATGAGTACTGGCTTTCCAAAGAGGATTACCCCTGATGGCACTTCAATCTAGAGGCAGCGGTATGCGTGTGTGTGTGGTTTGTGCGTGGCGTGTGTTTGAAAATGAAACACTTGTGCACCACCCTCTTCACAATACCGACCTCTGTCCGAGGACGACTGATGTTCAGGACACACGCGCACACATCGTCCAACCTCTCGAGGCTTATTTTCAGTGTTTCTCCAATGAGAGAGAAACTCAAGTCAGTGTAGCGACGTTGGAAGACGCCAATCTGCCCGCCCCGGCGTGGAGGACGGACCGAGAAGGGGGACGGACGGATGAACGAGAGATGGATGGAGCGGGCGAGTAGAGGAGGGAAGGATGGGGGCCGGGGGGGGGGGCGACACTTGGAAATGGAAGATAGCGGAAGGAGAGCAAGGTGGAGACGAACGGAGGAAAAGAAAAAGGAGGAGAGGAGGGTAGGAATGGAGAGAGGATGAGGGAGAGAGGAGGAGGAGGAAAGACGAACAGAGCTCTGTCTGTCGTTGGTGTTCCGCTGCGACGCCCGACCGAAAGAGACGGAAGCTCCCCACTGCGGGGGTGAGGGCACACGCCACACACACACCACGCCACACACACACCACTCCACACACACACACACGCTCGGCCGGGGCCTCCTCTGCCAGCCTGCAATAACAGTGGTTTCTGTGTGTGCTATGTTGAACGCTGGCACGGTTTTGGAAACGGATGAAGCCACCCCCACCTGCTGTGGAGAGGATCAAGCCACGTCTCACACACAAACACACAGTAACACACACTCTCTTTTCTTTGACATTCCTCACTAACTAATAGTGTTGTTTTCTCCATTTTTTGGGGATCGTTTCTTCTCAACCCTACCCAACACCCTTCTCACTTTTCTTCCTGAAACTCGCACACACACACACACACACACATGACTGATAGATGAGGTGTGGTGACGTTCCCAGTTCTGCATTTCTCTTGAAATGTCACTCGGGGAGAACAATGATGATAACGTTCTGGAGGTTGTCTTCAAAGCTTTCAGATGGTTAGAAGTAAACATCAACGTAACCACAGCCAATTCTGTGGTTAAGTCACTTCTGTCTGTGAAACAAGTTTGTGAAAATAAGTGTTTGTGTGTGTGAGAAGGAGTGCTTGCGGTTGATCATGTGATGGCGGTGAAACAAAAGTGAAACATCTCTCGTTGAGCTGTCTTTGGTCGATACTCTCCGTCTCTCGCTCCTTCCTTCTTGGTCTGAGTGTGACTGCATCGGAGGCGACGGTTGTCCATAAAATCTTTTCTCCTCTCTTTAAATGTCCCCCCTCATCCCTTTTCTCCACGCATTCTCTTCCCGTCTGTTGTTCACCCGTGGTTTCCTTTGCTTTCCTGTGTTGCTCTTTGAGCAGGAGAATAGTTTTTTCCTCCAGTGTCAGTGCTACTGAGGGGGGTGAGGGCAGGTGGGGGGTTAACACCTTGTGTTATCTTTGGATCATTCCGACCCATCGGTCATTGTGACCCACTGTCGTATTGCGACAACTTTACCGCATACAAAAACAAAGTGAAGCATTGTCTTTTAACCGTTGGGCTGTCTCAGGCCCCCCACATTGTGAAGTTTAAAAGAAAATTATTTTTATTTGTTTTTGTGTTGGTAAAATTGGGTAAACACAACGATTGTTCGTTATGAACCTTTGGGGCCCGAAGGCAGCACAAGGGTTAAGGCGTATACTGCAGAAAGAGTTTTGAGAAGCGTCGCCTCAAAGCATCTTCAGTGACTTAAATAGGTGTGCCGCCCTCACGGTATCTGTCTGCGTGTCTGTGGCAGCGTTGAGGTTGAGTCCAACCTTCAAATACTCTGCAGTTATCTCATGATACTGCGTTTCCCCCCAACTGTATTTCTGAGGTAGAGGAGAGGTTCCGTGACTGGACAGGGGTTTTCAATCACGGGGACAGGTGCGTCGGCATGACCGTATTAGGGCATCTGCTTCCTGCACTTCCTCCTTCCAGAACGTTCCGGGGAGAGCCTTCTGTCATGTTTTGGCCTGTTGTCTGTTCATCTTTACTGCTCTTCCACATATCTCTCTCTCTCTCTCTTCCTCTGCACCTCATTCCCTTCCTATTCTTCATCCCTTCTTCAAGAATGAAGGCTGAGGTCCGTCAGTTGTGTCAAACAGAAGAGAGAAGAGTGTGTGTGTGTCTCACACGTGGTTCTTAACTTCTCCACGCACATGTTGAT
The DNA here is from genome assembly GCF_054491055.1 of Hypomesus nipponensis. Taxonomy (NCBI): domain Eukaryota; kingdom Metazoa; phylum Chordata; class Actinopteri; order Osmeriformes; family Osmeridae; genus Hypomesus; species Hypomesus nipponensis. Next base: position 12,237,606 of record NC_140367.1, read on the forward strand.
ATGACAGAGATGTGCTTCTGCATGGGCTCCGTGCTGCCATTCAGCTTAGAAACTCAACACCAGCCCTCTATACAGCCCACTAGAACAGTACTCTAGAACAGCCTTCTACAACAGGACAGTGGAACAGTACTCTAGAACAGCCTTCTACAACAGTACACTAGAACAGCCTTCTACAACAGGACAGTGGAACAGTACTCTAGAACAGCCTTCTACAACAGTACACTAGAACAGCCTTCTACAACAGGACAGTAGAACAGTGTAACAGACCAGTACTCTCGAACACGCCACACATCAATACTGAACATCCACACAAATTAGTGTGTTTACGGACTGGAATTCAATTGTGTGGCTTCCTCAATTTGATGAACCCCGTTCTTGTGTGTGTGTGTGTGTGTGTGTGTGTGTGTGTGTGTCCAGGCCCTGAGGGACTGAGAGGGCTGCAGCCATGTCAGGCTCCTACGACGACTCCATGATCGATGTCTCCAGCGACAGCTTCTGGGAGGTAAGACATGCCCGCATACTGGATAAGAGCGTCTGCTGAATGACTAAATGCGTACGCGCACCACTCGCTCACACAGACGGACCCAGACCCTCCACCACAACAACACGCATAGCGCATGACGTCAAGCACATTCAATATATAAGCGCCGGGGGTTGGGGAAACTTTCCGTCATCGAGGGCCTTCTCAGACTTCATAACATCCCGTCAAGGGCCACACTGAATGTTGAAGGGGGAGGGGGCTGGGTGCTAGGGGGCTGTGCGGCTTGTCAATCTCTGATTCCCTGATTCTATTATTGGATAGGATTTCCCTTTATCATAGCGAAAACAGCTATTGCTAGTAGGGATGGAGATTTGAACTGATTTCACTATTCGAATAGTATCCGAAATTATTTTCGAATATCCGGATAATCTATTTTATTAATGTGGTTCCGTTATGTAATTAGCCTGACGTGACGCAAAGCATACAGTAAACACATGAACCACCACACATTCTGGCAATAATTGGGACTGTTAAACTATTAGATTAAATAAGGGTTGAATAAAGAAAACAAATGAAAGATAAATTTATTAACATGACGAAAAGACAATGAACTTGAAAAAACGCTGCGTCTTCAGACATAGGCTCTTAATTTGGCGGAAAAGCGATTAGCCTATCATTATGTGAAATAAAAAGTAGGCTACATTGGACTAAATTAAACACATTGGGTAGGCTATCTTCCATAAAAACGAAAGACACACGGAGAAATATTGCATATTAACTTGGATATTAACTTGGAACCGGAATCCTATAGGATACGGTGCGCCACCACACATTGCGAACATAAACAGCCGATTACGCTAGCTCTACATGGCTACTGGTAAGAAAATAAATAAGCCACAACTGCATTAGCCATACGCATTTTTATTCAGGAGCATTAGCATGTAAACATGCTCAGGGGAGAGGCTATAGTACGGAGTCGATTTACGAGCAGGCCGGCGTAGAAAAGACTGCAGGAACTGAGGTTGTTGCGTGGTACTGCTTAGCCAGGACACTAAGCTTCTTGTAGCGCCAAATGAAATGAAAGGAGACTCGCAGCAGAACGCAGGCGTAGCCTACCTTTTTTGATGGTTTTCATCATTTTCTAACGTCACAACTATTAGAATTCACAACATGACACGACGGTTTTTCAATAAAACCTTTAAAAAAAAAATCAAACTATGCTCATAAGTATTCAAAAAAAGTATTCGAATACTAACTTACTTTAGGATATCCGGATATTCGATTAACCACGCCCATCCCTAATTGCTAGTCTCGATCATTTTTTTGGTATTTCTAATTTCGCACCCCGGGACGGATCAAGCTGTCTTGGGGGGGCGCCCACGGCCCCCGTAGGCCGAACATCCCTCATCCCTGATATAAGGGGTACGTAGGGAACACACTCGTGCATGCGTGCACACTGACTACCTCCCCCCTCCTCCTCCCGCCTCCCAGGTGGGGAACTACAAGAGGACGGTGAAGCGCGTGGACGACGGCAACCGCCTGTGCAACGACCTGATGAACTGCCTCCACGAGCGCGCCCGCATCGAGAAGTCCTACGCCCAGCAGCTCACCGAGTGGTCCAAGCGCTGGAGGCAGCTGATCGAGAAAGGTGCCAAACACACACACACACACACACACACACACGCACACACACCCTCTCACTCACACAGACCCTGTTGTCTGACTGGAGGATGTGAAAGGGGAATTGTGGGTTCAGTGAATTGAAGCCAGCGGCTACCTGCTTCTGGTTTCGTGTGTGTGGTCCTGCCGTGCTCGCCTACAAGTGTTTCTGTGCATGTGCGTTTCCTATGACCTCATCACCAGCTCTGTCCGGTAATACAATCAGGAGGGGCTCTCGATGGCTGTGCGTGTCCACATTCGTGCACGTGTGTGTATGCTATGGGCTGAATATTTCGAACATGACACTGTGTGTGTGCGTCGTCAGGCCCTCAGTACGGCACCCTGGAGCGGGCGTGGGGGGCCCTGTGTACGGAGGCGGAGAAGGTGAGCGAGCTGCACATGGAGGTGAAGGCCGCTCTCATGGGGGAGGACTTTGAGAAGCTGAAGAACTGGCAGAGGGACGCCTTCCACAAGCAGATGATCGGGGGCTTCAAGGAGACCAAGGAGGCCGAGGACGGCTTCCGCAAGGCCCAGAAACCCTGGGCCAAGAAACTCAAAGAGGTGGGTCCGTCTGTATGTCTGTTCCTCCACCCAGCCGTCTGTCTCCCCACCCGTCTGTCTCCCCACCCGTCTGTCTCCCCAGCCGTCTGTCTCCCCACCCGTCTGTCTCCCCAGCCGTCTGTCTCCCCAGCCGTCTGTCTCCCCAGCCGTCTGTCTCCCCAGCCGTCTGTCTCCCCACCCGTCTGTCTCCCCACCCGTCTGTCTCCCCACCCGTCTGTCTCCCCACCCGTCTGTCTCCCCACCCGTCTGTCTCCCCACCCGTCTGTCTCCCCACCCGTCTGTCTCCCCAGCCGTCTGTCTCCCCAGCCGTCTGTCTCCCCACCCGTCTGTCTCCCCAGCCGTCTGTCTCCCCAGCCGTCTGTCTCCCCAGCCGTCTGTCTACCCAGCCGTCTGTCTCCCCAGCCGTCTGTCTACCCAGCCGTCTGTCTCCCCAGCCGTCTGTCTCCCCAGCCGTCTGTCTCCCCAGCCGTCTGTCTCCCCAGCCGTCTGTCTCCCCACCCGTCTGTCTCCCCACCCGTCTGTCTCCCCACCCGTCTGTCTCCCCACCCGTCTGTCTCTCCACCCGTCTGTCTCCCCACCCGTCTGTCTCCCCACCCGTCTGTCTCCCCAGCCGTCTGTCTCCCCAGCCGTCTGTCTCCCCAGCCGTCTGTCTCCCCACCCGTCTGTCTCCCCACCCGTCTGTCTCCCCAGCCGTCTGTCTCCCCAGCCGTCTGTCTCCCCAGCCGTCTGTCTACCCAGCCGTCTGTCTCCCCAGCCGTCTGTCTCCCCAGCCGTCTGTCTCCCCAGCCGTCTGTCTCCCCAGCCGTCTGTCTCCCCACCCGTCTGTCTCCCCACCCGTCTGTCTACCCACCCGTCTGTCTACCCACCCGTCTGTTGTGACTCCTCACCACTGGAGGTTGTTAGGTCCCTGGCTAAGCTAGCAGCAAACGGACACCCTCCCAGCGTCACAGTTTCATCACAGCCTTGCCCCATCAATGGGAAACCGTGGCATGTAATCTTCCCAGGCACGGAAACTGACAGAGAGTGGTGGCCATTTTGTGTCAAACAAAGCCCAGTTTAACTGTTGAGATGACATATATACTGTTTATACAGACAGAAGCAGACAGACACAAACACACACTGTGACTTCCAACCCAGAAGGTTAAAACACAGATTTTTTCTTGGGTCGCTTGTTTACAGGACAGGGTTCACCTTTCCTGTGTGTGTGTGCGCATTTTTGTGTGTGGCATTTCTCTTTAAGTGACTTCCTGGCTCTCCGCCCGTTCCTGTATCTGTGATGTCACAATGAGTGATTTCCTGACCATGTGATTGTGCAGTGTCAGAAGGGTAGCCGACAAATCAGTCCAGTTATGTGGGAAAGCTAGTTCATGAACAGAGAGTAGAGAGACAGGCTGGACGAGTGGAGATAAAGAGAGGGATGAGAGATCGGAGGGAGTGAAGAGGGAGAGAAAGACAGTGATTAAGGAGAACTTAGAGAATGAAGAGGGTCGTTGAGAGTATGAAAGTGGAGATGTCAAACTGAGGTGTTTTTGTACCAGAGAAAGGGCTATCTAATCATGTGCTGTGCCCTTACAGCGCGCACACACACACACACACACACACACACACACACACACACAAACAGCAGCTGCCCACTCTTATCAAATTAGAGAGGTGGCCTGTTCGTTCCCTGTGTGCTCTGTCAGACTTCCCTGTGCACTATGTCCGAGACAGTAGAAGCGTGTAGCACTGCACTCATAAGAATGTGTTGACTTGTTACCAAGATGGGAATTTGAATGCTTGTGCTTCAGGGATATTAAAGCAGTTTCTGTAATTAGGGTTCCTCTGGTAGGAGGGAACCTATTGTTTTTGTTAGTATTCAACAACAAAAAATATTCTCCATGAAATGCCTCAATAGCTCAAAAAGTCCTTGACTCAATGTTTTCACATTTGGCCCAGTGATACAACAGGTCACTCACTACTCCCAGACCGTTAATGGCCCATGTACACCCATAGGTGGCGCTACAAGCCACCCCAAAAGTCTATGTGATTTCCCCAGCGCCCCATTACTCCAAAATGCCTGAAAATTGGTAAGCATGCCTTATTTCTCATGGGGAACAAAAAAGCCTCAAGGACCCACAAGGTCCGCCATGATAGATTTTGCTGTACACTCCACATTTGGTACAACCTTCAAAACCATTCTCCTCATGAACCATAGATCCAATTGACTTGAAATGTGTTACAGATGTGTAGAATACATGTCTTTATATAGGGTGATATGGAATAAGAAATGCAATCCAAAATGTCTGAAAGGGGTGTATTTATATAAATGTCCACATTGCCTCAATATCTTTGTGTCAAATCAAATTTTGACTGAGGGTTTTTCAAACCTAATAGTGTTCAAAATGACATCACTCTAAAGTACCATAAACAATTTGACCTTGGTATGTCAAAATATGATTGAATTAGAGCTGTTAGAACTTTGGCCAAATCTAACAATGCTTGCCACAGGAGAAACAGCTTACTTTTTTTATACAGTCTCTGACCACAGCAATTCCCAACATTGAGTATAGCTCAATGGTCTGAGATGGTGTATTGGAAAATGCAAGGTCATAGGTCCAAATCCAACCACAGCCTTTGTGCCTGTCATAATTCGGATTTTCTGTTTAGTTGAACAGGAGGACATCATTCTGACGTTCCATACGCAATTTCACCTTGATATGTCAAAAGGTGACTGAATTACAGCTGCTTAAACTTTGTCCCAACTGACCAAAGCTATTACTCTGCCTTTCTTTATCCTCTTTGCTATGTGTAGCAGAGAGGATAGAGAGGCTGACTTGCAACCACATGCTCTTTAGTTTGAATATCCATCCAGCCTTCAAACATGAAGTAATTTTGCTCTCTTGTTGTCCAACTCTTGACCTTCTACAATGTACATTTGTATAATATTTTGCGGAAGAACTCGCATCGCTGCTTGCAGCTATATTTATTTGTATATATGTATAAAAGGCTAATGTAGCTTACCCTCACTATTACCAACACAGTACAGAATCTGTACTGTTAAAAAAGCTATTTTTCCGACACAGACATTATTTATTTACTAAATCAGTGAGCAGCTAGCTAGCTCATATACAAGCTAGTCAGCTTAAGGGGCCCTAAACTAAACCTTGCTCCTTCACTAGCGTCCAGACCTCACAAAAAAATGAAATTATATTGGACAATCCGGAGCGAGGGCCAGTTTCTTTCACATGGCAAATACTGTTTACCACAAATGTGTGGTGTCTGACAAACGAGTTACTGTATTTGGAGCGCGAGGCCTCAACCTGGACCTTCACCAAGCGGGTTTGTGTGTGTGTGCAGGTGGACACCACCAAGAAGACCTACCACACGGCCTGTAAGGAGGAGAAGCTGGCCACCAGCCGGGAGAACAACAGCAAGCTGGAGAACAACAATAACCCCGAGCTTCAGAAGAAGCTGCAGGATAAGGTGGAGAAATGTCAGCAGGAGGTGCAGAAGGTAAAGGGGCTGTGCGTGCGTGCGTGTGTGCGTGTGTGCATGTGTGTGTGTGTGCGCGTGGAGAGAGGACATACTGTGTGTGTGGTACATAGCCCTAACTGTCCCCCTGTCCCCGGGCAGTCTAAGGAGCGCTATGAGAAGTCTCTGGAGGAGCTGGACAAGGTGACTCCTCAGTACATGGAGAACATGGAGCAGGTGTTTGAGCAGTGGCAGCAGTTTGAGGATAAGCGGCTCTGCTTCTTCAAAGAGCTCCTGCTGGAGGTTAAACAGCACCTGGACCTCTCCACCAATCACAAGTGAGACGCCCTCACACCGCCCGCCTATCACGTCACATGTCGCGCCCGCACCAGATTTCCAGCAAAGCGCATTTCCACTCCTGCCAAGTACAATCGATACTTTCCTATCCTCCCCCCCAAAAAATATATTGTTTGTGGGTGGGTGTGTATATGTGTGTGTGTGTGTGTGTGTAATCAAATCAAAATTAACAATCAGCCAACAGAAATGTAGTGAATCTGAATTCACATACTAAAATAAATAATTCACACACCAAAACATTTGCCCGCTTAGCCCACAGGCATGACTGGGCCCACACAGGCCTGACTGGGCCCACACAGGCCTGACTGGGCCCAGGTGATGCTGACGTTCCCCCTCTCCCCCCCCAGGTTCCAGACAGTCTACCACACGTTGGAAGACACCATCTCCGCCGCCGACGCTGAGGAAGACCTGAAGTGGTTCCGCTCCAATCACGGTCCAGGCATGCCCATGAACTGGCCCCAGTTTGAGGTACGATTGGAGGGAGCGAGGTTAGGAGAGAGGGGAGGTGAAGGGTGTAACCGTGGGTAACCAGATACGGCCGTGAACAAGTAGTGTGTTGGGATGGAGGGAGGTGAGATCGAGAGAAATGTTTGGGAGCGCGGTTACGACAATAATTACTAAATACACTAGAGGGGGAGAGACACTAGGGAGGAATGAAGGGGAGGAGGAGGAGGAGGAGAAAGAGAAAGAGAAAATGAAGCAGGAGAGACCGATGCCGATTGTGTCTGTGAGCGGCGGCTTAGGGAAAGCAAGGGAAGATGTCATTTCACCCAAAAAGGAGAGAGAGCGGGCGAAAGTGCTAAAGAGGAAGATGAAGTCAGAGCGCATGTCAAAGAATGCAAATGTTGAGATTTATCGTTCTTTGGGAAACCACCCCTGAGGTGATATCCTTCCAGACTTCTTGTTCCACTTCTTCAGTGTTTTGTCACCATCTGGTATTGGCTTATGTCGTCTGAAGGGTTAGGACTTATGGTGCCACACAAGACACTATTGTTCTCTGAGTGAGTGTGTTCTCTCTGTAGACCAGGACACACACTCATCACGGACGCTCCCTCTCTCATATACACATAAACACACACACACTTGTACATCGTACATCTCTCACACGTGCGCACACACTTATATGTACACTACACACGTATCCTGTGTGTATATACTGTACGACACACACACACACACACACACGTAGAACCTGTTTAACAAGTTTACAAAAAAATATATCTATGCACAGACCGTTTGCATATACCTGTCCCCCAGAAAGCCGTGTGAATGTCAAAACACACCCTTTGTTCTCATATCTTGGGGCTCTATTGGCTTCATCCCCAGCTGTTGTGTGTCAGCCGTTCTGCAAAAAATGAATATTTTTCTTTTCTTTCCAAATATCTTTTCCCACCCATTCCCCCTCCCCTCCAGTCATCTCTTCCCACCTTCTGTTTCTTTGTAAGCTGTGTTCTGAAAGCAGTAAAAGCAACCTTTTTAAGTTCTACACAAACCACAACTAACACTTTTGATTTAAATAATTGTATATATTATTTAAATCCCAAGATATTTCATTTTCTTCATATTCTTTTTTTGTAATGTTGGTTTTGTCCCTACTAAACCCCACCCCCCTTTTTGACAGAATGTGGACTGCTCCAAATCCCGCTTCCATAAGAGAAGGTCCATTGTAGTGAGTTGTGCATGGAAGGACTGTTCTATCACTGCATTGAGGTGTGGGGGGGGGGGCCTCACTCATGCAACTCTTAGTTTGTGCTTTGTGTGCGAGGCGTGTCATTTGTGTTCAACTTTAAACCCTCAACTCAGGATTGCCCTCTTCAAATTCATACCGGCAGAACTAAGGGAACACACGCGCACACTCACACACAAACACACACACACAACAAGGCTCTCTCTTGTTGACCAATGGGGTGGGGTGGTTCCAACCTCCCTCATGCCCACAGGCTTTGAGGCGGGATGTGGACATGGGTTTACTTTTCTGTAGATGTCTGGATGTCATGAAGCTCTCTCTGGGTATAGCTCTCTCACGCCCCTGTCCCCCTTCGGAACTTTCACCCCCCACGGTGACCTCTATATGACCCTTGCCCCCGCGGCGAGTCATGTTGAGACTGACGTGACCTTGACACGTCACTGACCTTCTGAGTCACCAGTCAGTCACGTACGGTACAGACCTACCGCCTCGCCTCATGTCAGGGCTAGCTCTAACCTAACTGCAGCGTTTGGTGAAGGTGTCGAATGTTGCTCTTCCCTGTCTTTTGTCTGCATGGTGATGGAACACACACACACACACACATTGAATTTTACGATAGGCTCCCTATGCTATCATTCCACTGCCTGGTTGAAGCTTGAGAAGTCTTTGATTAGAGATGGTGGGTGAATTTGGTTGGTCGCTCGCAGCATCCATTTTCTGGAATGTATTCTTGGTGTCAGTTTGTGCAGTGCAGTGCCATTGACATGGCTGTATAGACGAGCGTAACAAGCCCGTATCCAGAAAAGCTCACTCTTTAGTCAACGAAAAACATGTAATGAACATTGTGTGCGCGTCACAGGATTGGTCCATAGACCTGAATCGCAGCCTGAGCAGACGAGAGAAGAAGAAGCCCAATGATGGGGTGACACTGACGGGCATCAGCCAGACCGGAGAGCAGCAGGCTAAGAGCAGCGGCAGGTAACCACACACCCACATGCACAAGCTCCTGCGCACACACGCACACACCTGCACGTGCTCTTACTCAACCCTGCGCACACACACACACTTATTCCTACTGATGAAGAAAGTGTTTTGTCCGTCTCTTCATAAACGGAGTGACTAAGTTCAGTTGAGTTCTGGATTTTAATAAGTATTTATCAATCTGCAGATTGGGAGACAAAACCAGACCTCTGACAATAAATGACAACACAACACCAGGCTTAGGTCTCAATCATGTCTCTCTCCGCTCAGAAGGCCGGAGGACCATCTTTTATAGGGCACAAGAATGTAAACATAGATAGTGACAGTCAGGCAGTAATGACGTTACAACAGTCTCAGAGAAAGAGATTCACAGCTCCCAACACATGACCACTCAGACTAAAGAGTTCAGAGTTGGAGCTCTCCTTGTAGTCATGACAAGGAACATTTAGCCATGACTTTCTCCTGATCTCGAACATCTATTAACCCTGACACATAGACACAATCTACTCTTATTAATAGCAAGCTTACATGAGAACATACTAACTAGTATCCAATGACTAGATCTATTGATTAGTGAATAATGTAAGCACACAGGAAATCGCAATTTCTTCCACACTACCTATACACATTCCTTCATACACGCACATTTACATTTAGTCATTTAGCAGACGACTTACAGTAATTACAGGGACATTCCCCCGAGGCAAGTAGGGTGAAGTGCCTTGCCCAAGGATACAACATCATTTGGCACGGCCGGGAATCAAACCAGAAACCTTCTGATTACCAACCCGAATCCCTCACCGCTCCGCCACCTGACTCACTTGACACCTGACACACACATCTCACACATTCACATCTTCTGTAAAGCTGCAGTTCATATATCAGCTATCCAAAATCGACATGGCTGCTAAAGAGTCCTTTGATATGCGTGCATGCACACACACACACACACACACAGTTTGAAAACATATGAAGAAAAAAGTCACAGGGCTTAATGAAACAATGTAACCCAAACATGCACAAAAACACTGACATACTCTTCTAACTTAAACATCCTCATGCGTCCTGGATCCTATAGCGGTCTTCTGCACTCTCTGGCCCTCCCTCAGTCAGGAATGCTCAGAGAACTTTCCGAACGCTCACTCCGGAGCAGCTGCCACGGCAACCGTAAACATTTGGGGAAAAGCTTTTCATCAGCTTTGACTTCCTCCTATTAAAAGTGCCAAAATAAACGTGGAAATATGGATGTTAATATTTCTATGATGTGTCGATGATGGATGGTCACTGTGGGGAAAGCCCAAGTTTTCAAGGTTTTGCTGAGCTTACCTGTTCAGTTAATGCATCATCACCCCTCTGAGGTGATCATGTGGCTTCAGTGCTGGTCTGGAACTAACACTAGCAAATAACAGTATCTAACTGCTAGAATCAGAAATGTTATTGTGACATTGGAATGAAAAGACTTGGGAACAATGGAAATTATTCTGTTCTTTTGAAATGCCAACATTGTAGACATTTTGATATTATTTGGGATACAATTGGCTCATTCAGCGTTGAGCCAATTGTACGCGTACAAACGTGTAGAAATGTCTGTCTAGAAAGGGTTTGATAATATTTCTACAAACGTCCATAGTACACCCGAGGCAACCTGGATTCAAAAGTATCAAATTGTGTAACGCCCAATGAGAGCAAGAAGGATTTCTGGAGTTCAACCAGGTTGTTTGAGTAACTGCTATGCGATTGTTGTTGGGTGGTATCTTTCCAACCTCTTGCATTCCACACCAGCTTTGTAATTAACGGTGCCCTCGTCATGTGGAGTGATTGGATGTTGGACACACTCCTACCACAGTTCAGAATCAAAACATCAACCCTGTGTCCATGTGTATGTGTGTGAGAGGGTAAAAAAAAAACCGTAATCTGTGGAATGTGAGGAATGGAAACAAATGTGACCTTTGACCTCAGTAGGTTTGCGTTCCATCAGCTCGCTGCTCGGCCCACATAGGGGGTACGTTTGTCTGTCAGTCCTACACATGCACTTCTGCTGGAGAGTAGTGTGTTTGTCCCTGGGCACACGATGCAGCTTTCAGTGTCTACTTACAGGTGACCGTCGAGCAGCACAAAGGAATTTTTCATGCGTTCATTTTTTTACAGCTAAACAAAGAAACAAATTTGTCAAATCAACATGCGTCTATGATTTGAAATGTAAAACAAAAAACGTTCGAAGTCGTCTCTTAGCCATAGTTTAACCTTCTTATCTTAATTCTGCATTCCAGTCCCAAACTCGCTTTCCTGGTTTCAACCAAACTGACAGTTTGCCACCCCTTGAACCCTTATATTATATATATATTTGGAATAGAGAGGGAAAACATGGTCTGGCTGACAACTATTGTCTTTTGCATGGCGAACCGCTCAAATATTGACATCTCCTGCACAGTTTACATTTTGAGTTCCGTGTTTTGTTGGGAAACGTCACTGAATTGGATTTGACGTTGTTTTTTTTATATTGGTTGCATAGCCCTATTTGTGCCAGGAAAACTATTGCTGACTTAACTGTTTCGGGACGTTTTTCGGCACGACTTTCTTATACAAACGTTTTTGTGCAATAAAATGGATTTGCTGACATTGTGCCAGCAAAAGTTGCATTACTCCCGAGCGAATGTTTGGTGTCGCAATTGATCGCGGGTGGGGGATTGTGTCAACTTTGGGAGCGTTGTGTGACTCTGTCAATAAAGGTGTTGAGAGTTTGTCCACAGCACAGACATGTTGGCGGGCTGATATGTAGCCACGGGGCCTCAGAGCAAATGGTAAATGGACTGCATTTCTACAGCGCGTTTTTCTACATCAGCGCGGCACTCGAAGCGCTTTACATTTTGCCTCTCATTTACCATATCTGGGGTTTTCAGACAACAATGCCTTCAAGCCAAACTGTTCATATCTAGACAGCTAACCCTTTTTTTCTTTTATTTTGTTCTTTTTTCTTTTATTTAATTTTTTTACTTTCTTGTCTACCAGCATGGTTATAGAGCAGCCGGACTCAAGTTGCACGTAAGACGAATGCAGCCGAATGTGTTTGAGTTATCGCCATGCTGTAAGAATCACCTGTTCCCTGGGGACAGGTTACACTCGGGTCTAACGCCCTATCTCCCCCCCCCCCCCCCCCCCCCCTGCTGGTGTTTCTGCCCTAACACATGGCATCTGATGTCATACCACTTCATATTGTCACAATCAGTGACGGCTACTCTGGTCTGTCAAGGATACCAAGTGTGGCTTTGTCCTGTTCCGGGTGTTGTGTTGATATGTCATCATGTCAGTATCATTGTCCTAATGTCTGTTGCTATCCCATGTTACAATTGATCCCATTAGTTTACATGGTTCAACCCACTGAGATAAAAAAAATACTTAGTGCCCTTGGTCAAAAACGTACACATGCAGTGTCGTGGCAGCCATCTCGTTTAGGGGCTAAATTCCGACCCGAAAACATTCGAATAAAACAAGACAGGAGAAACGCATTTGGACTCTTAGACAAAACTATCACTCCAATGTTCCATGTCTATGGTTTGACCCTCTGGCACAGTCCCAGACAGCGTGGTGTGTGTACTCACAATATGTGTGTGTGTGTGTGTGTGTGTGTGTCACGACCATTCTCTTCCCCCGTGTTCCCGGTACCGTCAGCCTGACGGTGCCTGCTAGCACAGCGCCTGCGGGCTCCAACCCGTTCGAGGACGACGAGGACGACGAGGGGGAGGAAGAGGCCACCGTAGAGGAGAGGACGTTGGACAACGGCAGTCCTCTGCTTGTCCGAAAAGAGGAAGGGAAAATGTTGGTGAACAGGAGCCCCCGGCACCCCGAAGTGCCAAGAGCACTGCCGTCTCTCTCCCTCTGCGTTTCTCTCTCTCTCTGTCTTCCTCTCTCCCTCCCCTCTCCTTCTCCCTCTCCCCCTCCCTCCCCCTCTCTCTCTCTCTCTCTCTCCCTCCCTTGCTCTATCTCCCTCTCTGTCTCCCTCCCTCTCTCCCTCTGTCTCTCTCTCTGTTGGGTGTTCACTCTGCATGGTTACTCACTCAGTGAACAAGCACACAAGCCCAGTGTGTGCTTTCATCACTCCTAACTGTGCAGAACTGTGTGTGTGTGTGTCTAAGTACATGCATGTATGTTCGCTGTTGTGTGCTTTCAGTCCAAAGTGTACATTGCAGTCAGAACTGATGTAAGCGAGGCACTCGATCAGGGAAACCATCCTGATTTCTCTAACCAAAATGTATTATGTTAAATTCATAAAGGCACCAGATAGATACGTATGAGAAATGTACAGAGTAAGGAGCTGTATTTGATGTGTGCACAGGTCTGACTGCAATACAGCTATGAGTGTCTGTGTTGATGTGTGCTTGTTTCATATTTTCTCTGACTTGGCGTAGCAAGTCCTGGATAGTTTGTATCTACCTCTCTCTGGTGGTTCAAAGGTGGAAGTACACCATGCTTTTCTGGAACAGGCTGGCCTTGGTCTGACTTCCCTGACTACTCTGTATTTGTGTTTCCTCTGTGTTCCATGCATGTGCTGTCATTGCGTTGCCATGGCTTACATAGCGTGTTGTCTCATTGTGCCATCAAAGCAACTCACAAATCAATTTAGCCAAAATGGCTATGGTGAAACCACAGCTTGCCTCACCCAAAAAACTCCTAGTTGTCGGGCATGTTTGTTCTCCTCCAGACTTTCTGATTGGATGGAGAAAAGGGTGAAAGATACGCTGGCAGCTTGTTTGTGTCGGGGCGGATTTGGAAATGCGTTTCGACCGTTTGTGTGTTTCCAACTGTACTTTACTTGGTGTCATTGTACGGTATTCCTTCTCTAACTCTTAACTTTTTGTTCCTGCTTCCTGCATGCTGGATCGTCCAATTGGTATCCGAGAAGGGCAAGATTGACACGAGTGTTTTCCTCCCCTCCCACGCTCTGATTCGTTCTTTTGCGTGTCCTTCCAGCGCCAGCAGCATGGAGAAGACACAGGATTGGTCAGACGAGGAGACGGGCGGGAACCCTTTCTCCACCGACACCAATGGCGACGGGAACCCGTTTGAGGAGGAGCCGACGTCCCCGCTGGTGTCGGTGCCGGTCCGAGCCCTGTACGACTACGAGGGGCAGGAGCAGGACGAGCTGAGCTTCAAAGCAGGTGTGTGTGTGTGTGTGTGCTTTATAAGAGACGGGGCGGGATGAGAGAGGAAGGGAGAGAGACGGAACAAGCCAATCGGATAGCTCACTACCACTGAAACGTTCTGAATCAGGACAGGCTAGAGAAGACGGGGGTGGGTGTTGGCGAACTGGGGAGTTTCATGTGACTTGTAGTGAGCAGATCTGAAAGAGAGTGATGTGGGGATCCCCACGTGAGCGAGAGACTTTTTGGACCCGTGCTATGAGTTACTCGCCCCACCAATCATCCCCAGACTGCTCACACAAGTCAATAGAATAAATAGAATCAAACTTTATCGTTCATGTAGGATGGACGTTTGGCGTCAGCTTCCACTAAAAAGATCCTAGTGACAGAAATTCTCTATTTGCTAAATCAATTCTAAGTGAATACATTTACTCAAGAACAACCTGTGCCACTGCACTAAATACTGAGACAGTCTGTTTAAACATCAAGGTGGATGAGGAGGAGGAGGGGGGGGTGAATCAGCTCCCATTCTCCAACAAATGTCCCTCTGTGCACTACAGGGGAGGAGTTCATCAAGGTAGGAAACGAGGATGACCAGGGTTGGTGCAAAGGCCGTCTGAAGGGAGGGCAAGTAGGCCTCTACCCAGCCAACTACGTCGAAGACATCCAGTAACGCACGGGGATCCACCAGAAGAGAAGGAGGAACCTGGATGAACAAAGAGGAGAGAGGGGAGAGTAAAATGGGTGTGGATTGTGAGTTGGGCACAGCACCCCTGCCTGTCACTCTCACCCCCTTGTGGTAGAGACTGGACCTGCAACGGCTTTCTTTAGGATTGGGGCAGATGAGGGGTTGCAGATTAACGACATCACCTCCAATAGCATTGGTCTCTCAATTTCTCCCATTTATAGGTGATGTCTCACTATGACCTGGTCATTGTGTCTTAAACGTCCATTCAAGCTGTTACAGAACAAAAAGTGGTTTAATATGTTATCCTACAAAGTAACAATGTATATGTATAACTAAAATGTGCTACACCAAGTGCACATTTGAATCCCATTTTAACAAGTCTTTGGAGCAAAAGGATAGGCAGACCACTTGCTTAGTTTTTTCAATGTTTCTGAAACCGCTTCAACCATTGATTCCTTCATTTATTTTCGATTTATTAGAATAACGGATAATGAACTGATTAAACCAATCAAAATTGTCCCTGTCCAAAACTATACATAGTACAACCATGTTTGGTATGTAAAGTTGGACTGTGGAAAAGTGTCCGAAAATAGGTTGAATGCATATTGGTGGTCTCTTGGTTTCTAATGTTTTTGGAATTACCATTATGTAGGTAAAATAGAATCATGCGAATTATATTTTTTTAATACTGGAATCTACAAACTTATTTGGTCCTTGGCTTGATCCCAAAATTATAGGTGCCAATTTTTTCCCCCAAGTATCACTCGGTTAAATAACATCAAACTCCTACTTTTGGGGAGTCTTGACAAGTTATTTTTTAGTTAATTTTTGTACCTTCTTTGGTGAAGTATAAGTGTCTGATACCAATTCTCTTTATTACTCACAACTGTTTTATATTTGGCACCATGTCAGTGGATGTTATCCAGTTTCAATGCTTTTGTTTTTTTTGTTTTGTTGCCAGCTTGCCTCTGCCCTTCACCTTAATCTGATTGTACACTCACTGATTGTATCGGCTCACCTATTGATTGTACTTGTGTTTGCAGATGAACTTCAGTATCTGTGACACTCACCTCACTGAATAACTGTGCCTAATCCTGTACTCACTCAAATCACTTCACTTTCTCTTAGTGGCCAATGCGTCTTTGAATATCATTTGTTTTCTTTTTTGCTTTTTAGTTTTTCTAGTCTGAATGTTTTGGGGGTAAAAGGTTTCTCACTTGAATCTCAGAGTTTTATCCAAGCTTGCACTGGATGTCAAATGCAAAGTTTTGGAAGAGTATTCTTCGTCCTCCTTTGAATACATTGTTACAAGTTATGCAATAATAAAACAAAGCTTGTATGATCTTCACATGTGAAAGATTATAATGGGAGGAATTTTTGCATGTAAATAGAAAGACGTAGGAACAACGCATAAAGGAGGTTTTCATGTGGATTTAGTTACAATTCGATGACTGTTAATTTATAATATGCCTTAAGAACTTTTGTTGTTTTTGCTTGTTGGACAAAGGCTGTGATTCTAAAAACCATTTGTACAATAATTGAATGTTTTATGGCAAGTGTCATGCTGTTTTGTTACGTTTGTAAATATATCTCTTATTCCCCCTAACTCATAGGGCCATATAGATCATTTACCAATTCATCAATAAGATGAAAATGATCTCAGTTATTTTTCTGAAAATTATTGTAGCAAGTATGGGAATTATTCATTCATACATTAACACAACACAAACCATTTCAACCACCAGTTTATCAACTATTTCATAAGAGGAAATGTTCTTGACATATGAGAGTATGCTATAAATGAGTTTATTACAGTGTACTTACGGTTGATGTCCTGGAAATATGACCTTTATTAGATGCCTGTAGCCACTCGAGCAATAGAAAATGTGATAAAATGTTTTGCCATGTGATTCAGGACATGTCAGTAAGACAATATACAGACAGAATATTTACTTGCACAATTTAGTTTGTAAATTTTAGTCCAAAACAGGAAATAAAAATATATTAAACACAAATATAAAAGATTGTAACAGTTGTTTTGTCAAGTACATTTTGAGATTGCGCTAAATGTGAGGTTGACTTCATTACCCAGTGATCTATGCGCCACAGTGACAGTGCTGACCAATCAACAGCCAGAACAAATCGGTAATCCTCTGACGTGTCGAAACAGCCATGACTAATGAGTAGAGAGCTCATGGGTCGGGCATCTTTCGAGGGAAATATCGGTGGATGCTGTTTCGGTCTTTACCTGACAGGTAAAGTCAACAGGTAGAAAGATGAGTGACCCCAGTAAGCAAGATATTTCGGCTATTTTCAAGCGGCTGCGTTCCATACCGACAAACAAGGTGAGTTTGTTTTGGTGATCACACCATCGTTACTCGAAATAAGGAAGTAGCGACACAAGCTATGAGAAAGCATTTGACACGTCGCACTGTTTTGTTGGAAAGGGGATGCGCATGCCATCACCCTGTTACATAAATTATAATGTTAGAACATTTGATCAGGGAATGTTTGTCTCCTGAATACATATGTTTTGCTGCGTTGGGTGGAAGTAGATTTTTCCTACGCAGTTAATATTAGCTAGGCTACTAGCAAGGCTAAGTGTTGCCAATTCGAAAACCAGCCAATGTTTGGCAAGAATGACAAAGTTTGTGCGTCAACGCAACCGAATGTCTACGTTGACGTGTCAGTCTATGTTATGTAGGCAAATATCAAATACAATTCTTATTCAGCGACTCAAATGAACAACGGATACACAGGTCGAACGCAGCGTTGCAAACTGCAACAGCTGTTACAATTTTGAGCTGAGTTTGCGGTTCTGAACAGTTCATTCATTCTGAGTAAAAACAACAATTACAACAGTACGTGAAAGTAAGGGGTTCAGTACGTGAAAGTAAGGGGTTAAGTCCTTTGTGTCATTCCTAGACCGTGTTGAATAAGCTTGTGTCATTTTGCACTTCAGACCTCCACGCTTGATTGTATTGCGTCATGGGTTGTGGTTTGCAATCTATTTGCAATGTCTGTCAACACGGTTGATCACCCTTATTGCCACATTACATAAATAACATTAAAAAAGACGCTCAGGTCAGTCAAATGCATTTATTTAGCATGGTTTATGTTCATAAATGTGTCAGTAGAAGTTTGAACTTTCTTTCCCTCAGGCCTGTTTTGATTGCTCAGCAAAGAACCCCAGCTGGGCCAGTATAACCTATGGAGTGTTCCTATGTATAGACTGCTCAGGGACACACAGGTCCCTCGGTGTACATCTGACTTTCATCAGGTAGGATGACATGCATTGTGGGATCATAGTTACATTGTTGTTTAACTGTCTCACAACCTGTGGGTGGGTGTAAAAGACTGGAGACCATTTAAATTATGCTATGCCAATCAGTTCTTATCTCTACCCAGATTCTATTTGAGTTCAATTTTTTTGCCTGCAGTCTGGACTGAAACTTCCGGTTCTTGTGTTGCAGATCAACTGAGCTGGACTTCAACTGGTCCTGGTACCAGATACGAAGTATGCAAGTGGGTGGGAATGCCAGTGCGGTAAGCATTGTAGCATGGTTTGTCTTAAGACAGTCAGCCCACATCTAGTTATCGTCAATACACTTTTATGACATCATTTAACACCAGCCATACTGTAAGAAACCAGATGAGTGCATGAGTTTTTATAGGCATGTCATTTAGGCTCGCCTCTGGTAGACCAGTGTCTCAGAGACGGATAAACGGTTAGATGTAGAGAAAACATCTGGTGCAGAACTGTGGGATTTGGTGTGTTTTTCCAGTTTCCTTGTTTTACAATGGAGTTCAAGCCAATCAAAAAGGTGGAAACGGAAATATTTTCTCTTTGCTTAGCAGGGTGGAGATTTCAGTGTTTCCTTTGTATGAGTGACTGATGTTTTGTCCTTGACACCTTGACGAGGAACCGGGCCTGAGGTTAAAGGCTTGTCACTCTGGGATGTACGTTTGAAAGCATGACCAGTTGCTTCAGGCAGCGCTTTATCACCGCTCTTTCCAATGTATCCTGGTTTTGCAGTGTTGAAAGGGGGCATGTCCAAAACCAGTTTCAACACCATTTCAGACATGGAAACACTCCATGGACACACACATACGGCACCCCACCAACCCTGTAAGAAGGAACGGCCTTTTGATCCACCTCACTGTCTCGTCACACTCCAATGGCTCCGACCCGACTGACCTACGATGACCGTTGACGACCCCACACGCGGCGGCTCGTCCCCTCCCGTACGCGTCTGTGACCCGTCGTTGTCCTCTTTTCCCAGATGGCGTTTTTTGCCCAGCACGGCTGCACATCCAACGCCGCCAACACCAAGTACAACAGCCGCGCGGCGCTGCTCTACAGGGAGAAAATCAAGACCCTCGCCACACAGGCTACCCGGCGCAACGGCACAGAGGTGAGCTACAAACAGCCGCAGCCCGTCACGGGAGGGAAACCAGGTGTAGCCTCGTGGGCTGGCTTAGTGTCTCCACACATATCTCATCCATCTGCTGGGAGAGTCGGGTGGCTGAGCGGTGAGGGAATCGGTCTGGTAGGTTGCCGGATCGATTCCCGGCCGTGCCAAATGACGTTGTGTCCTTGGGCAAGGCACTTCACCCTACTTGCCTCGGGGGAATGTCCCTGTACTTACTGTAAGTCGCTCTGGATAAGAGCATCTGCTAAATGTGTTTGTTCCTGATTAGTTGTGGTTGGACTGCCAAGCCCCCCTGTCTCCTACTTCACCCGTCGACAAGCAGGAGGATTTCTTCAGTCTGCATATACAGGTGTGTGTATGTGTGGACAGGTCACGCACGTGTATCGCATTTGTGTGCGAGTGCATCGAGCTTCCCGGTTCTCCAATTTGATCATCTTCACTGATAATGGGCGCACACACACACACACACAATCTGTGTTGACATAGTGGTTTGTGTCTTTGGCCAGGCTCCTCCTAAAGAGTTGGTCTCAGCAGGCATGAGCCTCAACTCCACCCTGGCTCCTGAGGAGACGTCTGCCAAGGAGCAGGACAAGGAGTCCAACGGTACGTCGACACGTGACCTGTTCTGACTCGGACACACAAACGCATGCGCTCAGCACACAGACGTTTGCCAACGGAGCCCACATACGGACACGAGCACCCCGGAGCTGCGATTCTAGTATGAAATGTGCTCATAAATAACGTCTTATGATATTATTATTATTATTACCACGCTCACTTGTGCAAACGAGCACTCGACCCTCAAAGACGCGCGCCGTTCTTTGCGCAAACGCGCGCACAGGCTGGACGATCACCCCGCCCCTGTATCCAAACAAACAGGCGCACACACACACGCACAACTGTCTATCTGAAGGTCCATGGTCATCCTCCTCCTGTGTCTCCCAGGCAATTCAGAGGAGGGCCCTAGAGTGGATGCGCTAAGTGTGTCCCCTAAAGCCACCGTAGGTAAGGTTTAGTCTTTACCCTCAAGGTGAAGGTTTTTCGTTGTAAGGACCCAAAAGTAAAAGAAAGCCTCCGGTTCTTTCTCCCTCCCAGATCCCTCCTCTATGTTAAAGAAGAAACCAGCCGCGGGAAAGAAAACGGTACGCAGTCTGACGTTTTTCTTCGTATTCAGTATACATTTCGTTGTGAATGCCCAAACATGAATGCCACGTTTATTTTCAGCAATATGGATTTGGTACGAATTTGTTGGCCACAAATAGATTTTGAGGTGTGTGTGTGTTTTAAGCTGGGCTCCAAGAAAGGCGGTCTAGGGGCCCAGAAGGTGAGCAGCCAGAGCTTCTCTGAGCTGGAGAAGAGGGCTCAGGCTGTGGATAAGCTCCGTGAGGTGGACAGCACCGCCACTAAGAAGAAGAACCCTCAACCGGAAGAACCCATGTGAGTCTCCTCTCCACCTTTTCAATTGCTGTTAAGGTTTCATGGTTTGGATGAGACACGCCACTCCTTTTTCTTGTCTCCTTCCCCTCTGAACCCCTCGCAAGTCCAACGGCGGTAAAAGGTACGCTGCGAGTTCGAAAAGTCACTTTTGAACGCTTCACTTCCTAAACGCCGCCTCCCACCCATATCTCTCCCCTCCCCCAGAGCTTCCTCTCTCCGTCTGGCCTACAAGGACCTGGAGGAACAGAGGAAGAGGGGGGAGGAGAAGATGAAGGGAATGGAGGGGAAGAAGAAGGAGCAGGCTGAACGTCTGGGCATGGGCCTGGGCAGCAGGAGGTAGGAGGAGGAGGGGCTTGACGTGATTTATTGTAATGTCGATGACCGCGATGATCGAAGAACAACTGTTGCTGGAAAACAGTCGTATTTCGCGAGCCCTAAAAACAGGTGGTGACATTCCTCCCATCTGATACCATTGACGACAAAAGCGTTCTTGTCGCTGTTAATTTCCCTCCTTTGTCTGTTTTCTCTGTTTTTCCTTCCCGTTTTCCTTTTGTCCCTCCCTCTCTTCCTCCAGTGGCATGTCTCACTCGGTGACGTCAGACATGCACATCATCGAGCAGGAGAGCCCAGTGGGGGCCAAGACCACCAAAGCAAAGAAGTACATGGATGAAGAGGAGAACGAAGGCTCCTTTACTTCCAGGTACGACCACCCCACACCACCCTGGCCCGCAACACACCACCCTGTCCAGGTTTTCCCCTAAGAATGTTTTCGGGGGGGAGTGTTTGGCCTCCCATTCCTTTTCAATTGAAGTCGCATGACGGCGCCAACAGGTAGCCTAGCAAGAGAAGCGTTCCGTGCGTTTTATAGGGCATTTGTGACGAGAAACATCAGTATTTTGCCAGTCAAAATTAAACCAGCTAGCATAACACAGCTAGCACGGTATATGCCAGGAAGTAAATGCCAGCCCCGAACGGAGCAAATTTAGTCACTGCCCGTGGATATAGGGTACTCATCGACAGCTGATCAGGTGTAAATAACGAGCAACGTTGTGTGAACATTAGCCGCATATGAATTTAACTTAGGCAATTCTTGCTCGTTGTCCCCGTGTGTGCAAACAGCTTTATCTTGCACGTCTGTTTTTAAAATGTATATAGCCTAATTGTATATAGTTTCATTCTTTTCGGGGGGCGTGAGGTCATTTTGGGGGCTGCTGGGCCGCCCCTCCAAAACAAGGGTAGGGGAAACACTGCTGTCCCATTCAACACCACCCTGGCCCACACAACGCTATCCTGACAATTGTCTCCTTCCTAGCTAGGCCGTTCTGCTTTCACTTAACAAGTCTTAAGTTGGTAAGTCTTAATAGGGTTAAGTTATTACGCAAGGCCATGATAGGAATCAGATTTTCCATTCATTATTTAACCTGACTATGTCATTTAATCCGTCTGGTCACATGGATAACTGAGCGTTCTGTGTCGTGTTAGAATGTCGTCCAGGTTCGATGACCAGGCGGAGACCTCGGATAAGTTCTTCTCTCAGTGGGGTGATGCTGGAGAGGGGGGCTGGAGGAAAGAGGGCACCAAAGCCGAGCCCGATTTCTACCTGAGTGCCATGACCTCCTCATTGGACGACAGGTATGAGGTCACAAGTCATCTGCCAATCACCAGGCACACAGCTGTTGTAATCATGTGTTTTTACTCCTGCCACAGAAACACAAAACATTAATTTGACATGTTGATAGTTGCGTATGTAATGTATTTGTTTTTGGGGGGGAAACATTGCTGTTACCATTTTGTATAAGTTCTTTAGTTTGGTTTCAAGTCATGCTGGATTCATCTTTTCTAATTTGACTATTACATGTTTGTTGTGCATCCATTCCCAAACTCATTCTTTCTCTCTCCACACCACACCCACACACACAGGACCACGTCCAGGCGGAAACCGGAACCAGTCCCCATCACAGACTTGGGCGAAGCCCGGAAAAAGTTTGGTGACGTGAAGGCCATCTCCTCCGACATGTACTTTGGCAAGCAGGACGAGTCGGATGTAAGCGCTGCCGTCATTTTAGTTAGCTGCTCGATAGTTAGCTGCTCCAATAACAGAACCCTCACCACAGTTAGAATGGAATTTCAGTTACTGCAGCTCTACGCTACTGGTCCCATTCCAAATGTTTCTTAAATAAGTACAGTTTTTATTCCCATTCTTCTGGTTACCATAATTTCCTCTAAAACGTGCAAAAGACAATCTGTCCAAGGTGTCTTAAGTTTTCTAAATACATACAGTGTATGCTTCTGTTGTTCCCAGTATGAGGCCAAGACCAGGCTGGAAAGACTGTCTGGGAACTCCTCCATCAGCTCGGCCGACCTGTTTGACGACCCGAAGAAACAGCCAGGTACGAGCGCACTTCCTGTCTGCATGACGACTCGAGCCCTGACACCACAAGGGGGAACGGAACGACACGAGTCTGGGTGCTAGGCTAGCAGCAGCATAGGGCCTGACACAGCGGCGTTGTCTCTCTCTGGTGTCCACAGCAGGTTCGTACCGCCTGACCAACGTGCTACCCAACGCCCCGGACATGTCCCAACTCAAGCTGGGGGTCCGGAACGTCGCTGGAAGGCTGTCCGTCATGGCCAGCGGGGTGGTCTCCTCCATCCAGGTGGGTGGGGAACCCCCTCGAAAGCAGGAGCTATGGCAGAGGGAAAATGTGTAACTGTGGTTGGGGTTGTCTCACCCTCAGGTTGAGTTTCGCAATGCACAGAAAAGAGGTCACTGTAAATGAATGACTTAAGTGCCCGCACACACTGTAAAGCAGTTAAGAAGTGTGATACGATACTGGAATGATGGTATTTGCTATGGCGAGCGCATGCAGGTTCTGTCGCCCCTAACTCCTATCTGTCTTTTTTTTCCTTTTTCTCAGGACCACTACAGCACCTAAGTCCAGTGTGAAACACTATGCATTTGGCAGTGGCACACCCATTGGGGGGGGTTGGGGATTGAGAAGGTGGCTAGTGACACACAGATGTATGAAGGACACATGCACATACCAAAGGCTGCCATAGAAGACAATGGGTAAAAGAGGTGTAGGCTCTGAAGGAAGAGAAAAAGGTATGGGTTAACATCCTGAACAGCAGAATATAAAACGTGTCTATATAAAGAGTTTAGCATTTAGCTATATGTAAATACAACAGCTTTTTGAGTTAATGGAGTGTTATTAGGTCATGGAATCCTCTAGGAACTGAGGGTGATGTATGCTGGAAGGCTTTTCTGTATAACGAATTTGGTTGTATAAAGTAATTGTTTTGGCACTGTATTATTTGTAATACATTTTGAATGCGAAGGATTAGCCTATTTCATTTTTGACGTTAACTTGCGATATTCAAATCTTGTTATACACAGTACAATTAGTGGTGTTTTGGAGGGTATTTTATTTTCTCCACCCCCCCCCCCCCTTCCCCCTGTACACATATTGGGGATTGTAGAAGTCATGCTGAAACATCAGACTACTAGTTATTTTTCTTTGTGTGTTTGTTTTCTTGCTCAGACTATGGCCCTGTTGACGCCTAATCTATTGGTCTAGCCTCTGGCTAATACCCAAGTGACACCGATTGAGGCACTTTAAAACACAAACAATGTGCAATGAGTGTTCGACTCAATGTGAACCTGTCCAGCGAGCATGGCACATCGTAGCTAATCAAGAAATGGGTGGATATAGTTCTTTTTCGACTCGACTCGGAGATTGTGGCCAACAGATCTTGATCTGGAAGTGTATGTGTAGCGTTCATTCGGTGCACATGTCCCTTATTTTCATTGATTTGAAAGTGCCCTTATTGTCCTCTAAGTGCACTTACAATTCCAAACACAGGACCAAGATGGCTACATGTCAAGAAGGCCAGCCTTATATTTTTCTGAAAAAAAGCATTGAATCCTGAAGGGGGGAACTTTTCTCTCTTTGTGTATTGGCACTGTGTTTAATACTTTGTTTTTCAAAGTGGGATGTGTTGGTCGTTTATAGATCGCACATGTTATACAGAGGGGACTGATTTATCTGAGTTGTACTTGTATTTTCTGCTCGAAAGAGACAAGGAGACCACTTTGAATAATAAAACTCACAAATTGTAAATGGATTGTTTAGGGTGCGGCAAGGAAATAATTGGCCAATTATTATTATTTATATATTTATTTTTTTGCCAGAAGTGACAAAGGAGGATGAGGCTGCACTAGACTCATAGAGATGTTAAATATCCCTATTCTTACATCTGGCTACACCTAAACTGACCCTGATGGGTGGCACAACGGTTGCACTACTTATTATTGTGACGTGACCATTTGTTGGATGACCTTACACTTGGGCACTATAACATGCGACGTCCAGAAGGAAGGTGTGTTTACTTTAGTGAAAGTGTTTTTGCGGTGGTTTTGAGTTTGAGTGGCTGTAATTTAGTAACTGTCTTGTTGCTGGAGTCAATGAATTATTTGTAACTGACGGTGCCTAATCCCAAATCAAGCCTACCTCCTTTCTCTAAGCAGCATTTCAGATCTTGAGAGGTATGGTGGAACGGCATTGTGCCTCACTCCAGCTTGGCTTTTATTGCTCCAGTTGAATACCTCCTGCAAATGCATAGTGTTTTGGTTGTAAGCATCTGATTTAGGATTGGGTTCTAGACAATGTTATAGCACACTGCCCAATTTTCTTTTTCATGTAATCATTTGTATACATACTCCATTCTAGAATGAAGAAGATGTAACAACAAAAAACTTATGTATGAAAAAAGTTGTCTTTTTGAATCTGAATCATATAAAAGAGAAGACAGAAAAATAGGAATGATACAGTTCATCTTTTTTACATTGAATTCATGCCTTAATCCAAAGAGTTGCATTGTAGCACGTTTCCCCTAAAAACAGTAGACATGGCGCAGTCATGTAGGTATCTGCAGTTTATGTTGCCGTGGGGGAATCGTTTTTGTTTTAATGCACATCTTTTGCACCTGCTTCATGTTAGTTTTTTTCCGTATTTTTTATCCTAATGTTACCATAAACATGAGATCCAGTAAATTCAGGTCATTGTGATGCTTTTGTTTTGTATAGAACTATTAAATGATATACAAAGTAATGTTGATTTTGCATGGCTCTTCAGCTTTCATTGTGCATCCTGACTTAATGATCTAAATTTTAATATCTCAATACTTCAGTAGTTTACATTGAGAGCTCACATACACCGATACATGGGGGGGTAAATGGATATATGCTTTAGTAGAAAACATTTTTATAAAATGATATAGAAAATGTATGATGGCTATTATTATTTATACATTTTATGCTTTATGTAGTTCAAATGAGGGATAATGTCATTTGTGAAAATGCCAAATAAACTGTTACTCCCTTAGACCTTTATTAGTCGATTGTGGATTTGAATGTGTGAACATTGTCAATTAATTACTGCTTATGCCAATGTAGTACTTTAAACAGTGGTAAAAGGTGAGATACTTAGATGGTATGTACACATGAGAACTGCCAGCACAACGCTGAGGTTTCTGACGGATGCCATTATATCCCTTGTTCTGATCGCTGGCTTGCGCTCAGCCTGATGGTCTAGATGTAACCAAAAGGAGGACTTTGTGCATGGTATTTTGAACTTATCATCACATCTTGTACAGCACATTGATCTCGAGATTAGACTGACTGTGAACACTTCCTGTAGTTCTTGATGGCAGGAAATGATGTGTTGAGCAAGCTTGTGATGAGTGATGGGCTGGCTCTAAAACTACATCCCATTATGACATATTTTTGTCCTAACACTAACAAGCAATACAAAGCTTCTCCCTCAAAACCTCTCCTGTATACTCAACAGGTGAAGGGTAGGCTACTAAAAATGATACTGTATGGATGAGAATGTTGTTTTCCCAGTGTTCCTGCAGGCATGGAAATAAAAAACATTGTATTGTGAACATAAATTGTTCACAAAATCACATTAACATTTCCCTGATTGTCTGTAATCAGTAACAGTCCCTAATGTCTATTGTCGACAGCTCTCCAGATCACGTAATCAGCCAATACCCTCCTACTGCATGTCAGAATGTTAGATTCTACTGCACTAAGTTTCCTAACTACATTAACAGTTTCTTATGTATTTGCTTGTTGGTTCCGCCAGTCTTGTAGAAAAGGGTACGTCGACTCCACAGAATGAACGCACTCGTACTATAACGGATTGAAGGAACGGAAAACAGCTGGCATGCAGTCGCCTACGTGGCTGACGCATTTGTTCATATTCCCCAAACTAAGGAGCAAGTAAGTTGATTATGTCAGGGATGTAGGCTAAGACTGTATTGTAAAAGTCTATCATCTTCAGTATTCAAGTACAAAAGTGTATCAAGCATAACTAATTAGGACGGCATTTGAATGGAGTTTCTTGCTTTAGACTGTATTCCAAAAACTAGAACTGTGGGAGTTTTTTGCCGTCGCTACACTGGAATATTTGGTTGAAGCTTCAAGTTGAAACACTGTTGCATTGTACCAAAATGCCTAATAACGAAGTAAAGCAAAGAAAGAAGACAGAAAAACCAAATGAGCAGTCGTCTAATAAGACAAACAACTGCGAAGATGAAGCGAAGAAAGTGGAAACGACTAAAGGGGTCCATTTAGATCTACGTAAAACTCCGGGTTTCTCTCTGGATCTAAGAACGATTGCGTGTCTACTATCCGTGGTAGTTTGTGCTGTCTTAACCTGGTAAGACAACATATTATTAAATTAGTATATGATAGAATTGTCTTGACCTTTAAGTATTTGATACAGGAACATGTATGTTCCGACAGGGTGGTGTTGAAGCAGAATGAAAAGTTAACCGACGTGGAGGAGAAATACAAACACTTGTATGGGAAGACTGCAAGTCTCCTTGAAATGGAGGACGAAGTCCTTAAGCTGTCCAAAAAGGTAACTTGGCCTAATGTAGCTTTAGGATGATGTTCCTGATACTGACAGTTTGTGCGCTTAAATATGCAAGAGTATTGTATGTGTGTAGTGTGTAAAAGTTCTAATTGTCTTGAATGCCATTTTTGGTCAAGAAAATCATGTACTTGTGTTTCCAACTATACACAGCTGTGCATGGTGTGCTTGCACTTTGTTTCCGTATTTTAATTTGAAAACTGAAGCACTGCGAGCCACAACAGAAACGGCCCTCCCTGTTTTGTGTTGCGGGTGCAGCTCGCCACTTCAGAGGATGAACTCCAGGGGGCGCTCTCCACTGCGTCAGTGGCGACACGGCTCCAGCAAGACATCTTTTCCCTCCACGCCGCCATTAATGCCATGCAAGCGGAAGAAAAATCGGCCTCCCACGACCTCCAGGTGGTCAACGGACGCTTCCTCAACGTAACAGAGACGTGGCAGGAGCGCTTGGCCGCCGTGACGGCCGACCTCGCCACCCTGAAGGTGGAGTCGCGGGAGGCCCACGGCGGGGCCACCGACCGTGTCAACGAGGCAGAGCGGAGAGCGCGGGCCCTGGAAGAGAGGCTGGAGGAGCTGGAGGACAGCACCAGGAGGAACGCCCGGGCTCTGGAGCGCTCGGAGGACGAAGACACCAAACGGGCCCAGGACCAGCTGGACTGGAACACGAAACAAATCCACAAAATGGAGGACCAAGTCCGAGCCCTGATCCGGGCTGACACCGAGATGGGCGCCCAGCTCCAGGAGCATCTTCCCAGGGCCCAGCAATGCGAGGCCCACCTCCCCGATGTGGAGGAGGCTGTCCGGTCTATCCTCAGATTGGGGGGGGACCTGAGTGGGGCGGAGAGGAGGCTGGAGGAGCTCACCCTCCAGGTGTTTGGGACTGAGGACAGCATGTTGAAGGCGTTGACGGAAATATTGGAAATCAAGCAAGGGCTGGATGCTCTCCAGGCCCACAACAGCATCCTGAAGATGAAGAACGAACTGGGCGTGGTCGCCGAGGCAGTCCGAGAGCTCAGCATGGTGGTGATGGGTGTGGGGTCGCTCAGAGCAGAGGATTCGGAGAGAGTGGAGGCAGAGGAGGATGAGGATGAGGATGAGGAGTGGGAGGACCCACAGGCGGATGACCAATCCCAGCTAGCGCCGGACGATGATCGCACTGTGTGACGTCATTGTGGCAGATCGCATGGGGAAGGGAGGGGTTTATTTTCCGTTCTGTCAGTGCACACAATGTTATGCTTTTCTACATTTATATGTGACTTCATGTCATAGACCTTCTGTTATTATTATTAAAAAACATGCTTTATGTAATCACAATTGAGCACTGTCGTTAGCACTGCTGTGATTCGGCAACAGCCGACTAAGTATTCTGAGTTGGTACAGTAGGGTAATGTTATACTACTAAGTAGTTAAAATGAGAAAGTTCTCAAGGTGTATTATGGTGTTATTCATTATAGGCAACAAAAAAAATTATACTTTTGTATTTGTTTGTGATATGGTTTGGCAAACAGTATTCGGTAAACCTGTTGTTGAAAATACTTTTTATTAAAAAGTGTGCTAAGGAATTCCTGTATTTTTTTTTATGTACAAAATCAGTTGTGGTTACAATCTGCAGAACTTTTATCTATGTAAACCTCCACTGTCCTTCCCTCTCTGTGCCCCTCCGCAGTGTGACAGTATCCAGGGCGTGCTGGAGGGCCAGCGGGGGGGTCTGCCCCCCCATCTGGAGCAGGACGTGAGCCAGCTGAAGGAGTGGGCTGCCGGTCTAACCGAGACGCGCAGCCAACTGCAGGCCAGCCTTGCCGCCCTGTCCAGCGCTGTGGGGCAGATTGAAGAACGCACTTCCGCCATCGCCAAGGATGTTACGAACAAGGTTTGACCTCAGCTTTCACGTCAATGCCATTTTGATTCTGTTCCATTGTAGACCGTGGTAATAGTCATTGAGTGAATTAGCAGTAGGTCATTGTTTGGGTCTTGGTTCTATCAATGTTATGTGCTCCTAACAAAGTGTTTACAGAGTAAGCCCTAGTGTGTTGCGAGTGATTGTGTTGAATGCAAAACTAGCAATATTGGATATAGTTTTAAAGCATCCAACCCAAAATATCCCTCCCGCTCCCTTCAAAGCCACTCCCCCATGATTGGTTGTGCCTATTACAGTCTTGTGACGGCCACAGATATAGATGTATTTTTTATTTGACTGTCCAAACATTTCATATATTGATTGCTATCAGAATGTGAAGTTTATTTCAGTAAATATGACTAAAAGTGCTCCTCAAAAACATCACCCGCCTTGCCTTTAACCTAAGTATCTGCGTTTCTTTGCATTCCTCCCGCCCTGTCCTCCCTCTCTCCTCTCTCTCTCGTCCCAGGTGGCGTCTGTGAGGACCGACGTGCGTCGGATGGACGGCCTCCAGTCGGAGGTGGAGTCTCTGCTGACCCAGGTCGGTGAGCTGGAGGACAAGACGGCCGCCATGGAGCGCAGCATGGTCAAGCGCATCGGCGACGTCCTGGGGGCCAGCATCGATCGCATGGCGGGCCTCCGCGCCGCCTCGGAGCGCGACGCCCAGGCCCTGGAGCAGCTCCGGCGCCGGATCCCTGAGCTCGCCGCCGTCGACAAGCAGCTCTCCGACCGACTGAGGGAGCTGGAGAGCGGGCACGCCCGCCTGATCCGCACCGTGACCTTTGCTGGCGACCTCAAGCCCAAGGTTGCTACCATCAAGCGGGACTTTGCAGCGTTCGAGCCGCAACTGGCCGACTTGACCCTTCGCATAGGACGACTGGCAGAGGATTTGGTGAAAAGGGAGGTAGACATCGCAGAACTCCGACAGACTTTTGATCATTTAAACGTTGTTGAGGGCGACTTGGGTGTTGTGACAAAGCAGTTTAGCCAGATTTCTGACATTCCCCATGTAGGAGAGATACTGCAGCAGGCAAACGTGAGCGAGGCTCTCCCACAAACACACAGTTTGGGAGAGTAAGGAACTCCTGAAGGGACGTGGAAGTTGAAGATTTTGAACTCAATTGAAAGGAAATGTGTTTAAGGAATTGACACAGCGTTTTTATGGTTAAATAAAACATTGAATTGGTTTTGGTCTATTTTGAGTTTGAGTGAATTAAAAGGTTGTCTGGTAAAAAAAATATAGTTAGGGTTATGAGAACTAAAATGTATATGTGACCCCTGCACAGCCTACACACCACATGCCACATTTATTTTTTCTTCTTAAAAAGATTTAATATACATGATAGAGTGTGATATGCATCCTTAGAAGTTGGCCCTTGGAATCTGTGTACGTTAATTTTACTTGGCCATGAATTGCTCCTTTTCCAGCTCTTTGGTATGTTCTCCACAAAGAATATGTTCAGTCATTATGATTGACAGGTCTTGTTATTTACCAGTTTTGCAATGTTAGTTAAGTTCCTTCTAGCCTCCCTCTCGCTTGACAAACATCAGGCTGTTTATCACATTTACCTAGTTTCCCTAACCTGCTCCCTGGACACTCACCCAATGCATTCCCAGCATTAACTTCAACAGTCAGTTCAATGGGGTGGAGTGTCCACTCAAAGCATGTCCTTCTCCTTAAAGTCAACCCGATGCACTCTTTATGTTTGAGTAAACAACATTGGGGCTCAGTCATTGTGTCTGACACATGTAGGTACAGGGTGTTCTACAGGAATTGTTCTTTTCAAGGAGGAAGCATGTAACACCTAGACCACAGCAGAACAGTCACCAGACAACCCACAGCCAATCACATTTCACCAGGCATGCGCCATCCAATGAGGGAATCGAATGTTTACATACCTGAAATTGCTCGCCAACAGCCTAACATCAAGAAGCAATCTGTACAGTTTGCAGTCTAAGTAGCAGTTTAACACCTGGTCACCATGATTTTACTGACAATAACAAATTACACTTGCTTCTGTAAGCTTTGGGTCTTTGAGCAGTCAAAATCCCAATCCTAAATAACTGAAATAATTTAAACAAGATGTTCTGTTGAATGTATTGTTATGTACTGACCGTCACATGCGCTTAAGGAATAATTAACTTTCAGTTAATTTGATCAATGTGGTATCTACCAAGGCAGTGGCACACACAAAATTATATCCATTCGCATTTGTAAGCGCTAAATTGGTTCTGAGTGGATCATCAAGTTCTCATTTCATCTCCCTCAGTTTCATTGCTATAAGCAGTTAATCTTGCATTGATTGTCCCCACTACAGATGAAAGTCATTACTGTCAATTAGCGCGATAAATCATATCGTGTTATATATTCCTACAGTGTGTCATAATAAAATATTCCAGTGATCTTTTAATGAAGCATCACTCTTTACATCTTTACACACTAATTACCCATTAGGTCCCGGAAAAGTAGTTAAACTAAAGAGGGTCTTGACCATGACTCTTGTTGGCTCTCTAATCTTTCTGCAATCAACAGGAATCATGTCAGCTGACTCTTTCTGAGATAGTATGGCTGTCCAATAGACAGAAAAAAAAAAATTGTTCCCCGCGTCTTCTATTGTGTCAGGGGCGGATCTAGAGATTTTCATTCAGGGTGGCAATGGGGTGGCAGAAGGAAGTTGTTGGGTGGCCTCCTGGAGGCGAATCAATCCCAGAGTAGGGGGGTACAGTACTCCCTATGGTATATAATTAGGCTAGAACATTGTAGTTTAAATGAAACAGTAACATTAATATTATTTATTGAAATGTTCTGTAATGTACAAATAATATTTTTTCATGGGAAGTTTGAGGTTCATGTTGTTTAATTGTAACTTGTTTCACTACATGCTCTTATGGTTCTCCCCTTTGGGACTGTTTTTTCACAATGTATGCTTCATGTTTTGGCTACCTGCAATGTGTGGGGCTATCTCATTGTTATGATCAGTGACCTTTATTTATTTATTTTTTAATTAGGGTGGCAGTATTTTTTTTTGGGGTGGCAGCTGCCACCCCTTAGATCCGCCACTGAATTGTGTACTCTGATCATTCAAGTATGTATCTGACAGATTTTATGTAACAAAATATATATGCAAATATGATATGAAATACATTATAATAGCCCATTTAAGCATCAAGTTCAATAGGTAGCAAGAAAAGTTAAATAAGTGTGGAGCTGTAAAAATCAGTAGTCTGTACAACACTGGTTATACATTTATTTTTTAATTTTGTTACAACAAAACACAATCAGTAAACCAAGACATGTGCTCAGTAAAAGAGCTTATTGCATTTGGGTGTCTGAAACAATCCTGAAATCAGAAACTGAATTGAAAAAAAACAACAGTATATATTTAAAAAAAATACAGTGCACTTTGAATATTGGTTTTGATTCACAGAACAGCAGGTGACACTCCGTTTCCCTATTACCCAATCTACTTTAACCCTACCTGCAAACTACCTCTCTTCTAACTCCACCTCTTAAGATGTCTCAGAAATATGACATCACCATGGGGAGTTTTTGGGGGCTAAAAGTATGCCAACGTAGTTGTACCTCAAGGGAGAGTATACAATTACAAAACCAAGAAGAACCTCAACATCTTATGTTATTACCCCTAGGATGATGTCATACTGCTTATTCACACTTTTGATCTCGCTCCCACTTTCACTTCTTTGTGTTTTGGGACGTTGGACAGCGCTTTTAGAGTGCTTATTGTTTTCTGAAGTTCACCCTGAAGGACAGAAATGGCATTGTCATGCTTCTCCAGTCTAGCTGCCTTCTCCACCAAGCCATCGACGGTGCTCCTCAGATTCTCCAGCTCTTGTGGAGGCTGGGCCGCTAACGCGCTCTTCAGCCCCTCAATCTGCTCAACAACTTCGGAGTCCTTGGCAGCTAGCTCAGTTTGAGAACCGCTAAGGGCAGCCACGTTAGACTGCAGCTCCGCAAGGCTGTTTCTCAGAGCATCCAGTTCCCCCTCCAGGGCCTTTTCCATGGCCTGACTTTGTGCTGCTAGCTTACTGTCGTGGGAGTCCATTTTAGCGAGCAGAGCCTCGACTTTGGAGCTCAGGTCTGATACAGATGCTCCTAGTGACCCAACGGTGTCTTCTGAAGCTCTGAGTCGCCCATCCAGGTCGTCTGACGTTTTCTCTGCCCGGGAAACCTCCGCTTGAAGTTCCTTCTCCAGATTGTGGAGAGCGTCGGTGGCAAGTTCAAGGCCACCTTGCAAGTTCTGAGCTTGGTCAGTCAACGCTTGAACACCGGCTTCCGCCCCCATCAGCGACTCCTTCAACCTTCCAGATGTTTCCAGCACCAGAACTCGCACTGCCTCCACTTCCTGGGACAGTGACCCCACTTCCTGGTTGCGTGTGTGGAGCTCTGCCCCCACAGCAGTGATTTGCTCTCCCAGGGAAATGGCTGAGGCCTCTACGGCTTTTTGGTTGGTGCCGAGGTCAGCGACAGTGTCTACAATGGCGGACAGTTCCTGCTTGATCAGGTTAGGGTCCTCCATGTCACCCAGACGGGCTTTGATGTCAGCCAGCTGGCTCTGCGCCTCACCCTGGGCTTCGGTGAACTCAGCCACACTTGCCGCGATGGAGCGACTCAGCTCCACCAGACGCTCCTCCAAGGTCTTCTCCAGGGAGGAGAAGTCCTGCTCTCGAGCCTCCTTCACCTCCTTGATGCCGTCAGAGAGGTCACGGAGTAGCTCGCTCTGGAGCCTTCCGAGGGCATCCTCCACCCGCCTGGTCTCCGCCTCACCCTTCCTCACCGCCCGGCTTGCCCCCTCTAGCTCGGTCCGGGTGGTGCCCAGCGCAGACTCCAGCCCATCCACAGAGCTCCTCAAAGACTCCACCTGTGAAAATAAGTCAAGGCGGAACCTAAACACGTCAGTACAGATTGGGGCAACTGTTGTACCTCACAGGTGGCTATTGTCTCCATTTCTCAAACGTTTCTTCTACAGTTTTCATATCTATTCCAGTGTTACTACACAAATAAATGGACAAATTGACCAACTCCAAAGACTTCAGTAAACTGTGATACAGTATTTGCTCTAATTATTAATACATGATTATATACACATCGTCTGTCAGTTGAACAACGTTGTCTCAAAATACCTGTGGTTAACAAGCTGTTTTGAGATTTCAGTTGTAAATATGATCCAAAAATAGATCCATGATCCGTTTTGCCATCCATGATTTACTTGAGAACAAACTAAATGGCTGTTGGTACGAAAATGAAAATGCAACTCGGGTGGAAAGAAGTTGGTTGCCTACGGGACGAGCAATGTTAACATGTTAATGGGAGGTGTACATCTTGTTGCGCTATGGTGTACACTACTGTAGGCTACATGTTTTCCACCACAAAAAGGTCAACTTGAACCGGAAAGCGTAAAACCCTATGCGTAAATCTTTGTGTAGTAGCAGGGTGCGTTAAGGCCTTGAGTAAATACAATGATCATAATTATTATGATATGAATGAGTATATGAAGCTAATCTAACAAAGAAAATGGTTAAATTATGACGATCTTTATCTGTTCTACATAAGTTTTAAAAATACACTAAACCGATTTAACGACACATCGCAAATTAATTTGGCTACTTTGTTTATTCAGTGATTAGGCTAATACATTAGGTTTCTTGTGCCAACTCATCGTGTTTTTAGAGGAGGGGGAGGTGGCCGTTTCCCTACCCGTTTCCTCTGAAGGCGACCGTGTCCTAAAGTAATACATTTCAATGTCAATGTATTGTACCCCGTTTAGTTCCACAATCTACAACTACTGTTCATATCTGGTGTTCTTGCCATCATAATCAAATTGAACGGGCGTAATCTATTTGTTTTATTGATTGCGTTACCTACCTGCTGAAGAACATTTTCCATATTACGCGTGAGCTCTGCATTTTTCTTTAAACTCTCCTCGTTTTTGGTGCTGACTTCATGGACTTCTTCTAGTACTTGTTGGAGATAAAAAGCGGCAAAACCTGCAGCAGCAACTAAAACGATATAACACACAACTGCTATAAGTTTGACCCAACTTTCCGACCCTGACCCAAGGGGTGCAGAGCCACTAACCCCATTGCTAGTTTTCTGAATTTTCTTCGCCACGTCATCTTGAATAGATGGGGCAGAATTCTTTTCGCTTGTATTGGGCTTTCTGTTTTTCGTCATGGCTAGAGATGGACCTTCAAGCAGGGAGGTCAACGCTATTATAGCTGCGGTAGAAAAGAGATGCTGATGGTAATGGGTTTACTTTACATTCGGCGTATCAGGGAGCGCTTCGTGTCTCTCCTGGAGGTTGCTTTGCGTTGAGGTATGAGAAGAGGGGGCGTCTCCATGTGGAATAAAAAGTCCTGGGCTGGGCGACTTTAAAATTGGTGGCTTTTGCGCCTTATCCCATTCCTCTGAGTCCAAGTTGACAAAATATTTTGCTACAACGTGTTTTTGAAGACAGGAGGTGTGACAATAATAGTTATTGGCTGTGATAGGATAGTGATGCTCTGCAATAGCCTATCATTTCAGCCATATAACGAAACAAATTCTTGTATTATCATAGTCTACATATTAGATAATATGCTAATGTACATTGCACTAGGCCTAGACCAGAACTCGGTTAAATCAAAGTTTCAGGGTTAGGGGAGGAGAGGGGGTTAGCTCTGGCTTGCTCCTCCCCTTCATACGTGGCAGCGGTTTCCATACAGTCTGCTCAGTGTCCAGTCCTCTTATGAGTTATGTTTAGTAGGACCCTTTACCTAATCATACCTCAATGTCATGACCATAACACTGATTAGGCCTGTATCTCGTCATTAAAACACATTTACAAAACACCAAAGGGCTCCCTGCATATTTTCAATATAAATAATGCCATGCTAATTATTCGCAGCTGCAACATAGCAGTTATTATATATGTTTTTGAAATGAGAGAAAAGTGTTGTCTGCTGGATGTCCTGCCATTTAACGTTCGGGTCTTAAATTGAGTTATTGCATTTATTGCATTACAATATGGTTATCATCCACTAGAGGTCAGAAAAGGACTGATCGACTACTCTAAGGCCATAAAGAAGTTTGCCCCAAGAAGCAGCATTACACTGAATGCAAAATAGAGCCACGTATCATTATACTATTTTGCACTAATTGCGATTAGGATTTCTTTCTTCATAGTTTAATAACAAAATTGGACAACAGACATTCATAGCCATTCGAGCCTTATCTCTCTGGAAAGCCGGGTACCTATTCAAATAAAAGCGTATCGATTATTATTTATTTATTTGTAATAAAACAGTATTTAGCTACAATCTTCATGCCCCCCCCCCCCCCCCCCCCCCCCCCCCCGTATGGCCGTCATCCCAAGCCCGCCTGCAAACTCACTGTCATTGTTGCCCCGCCTTCTAGAAGCAGTGACAGGGGCACGCACAACACACACTACCCGCCTCAGGACAGGTATTGCTGGAGAGGATGGACTTTGGGGCTAGCTTGTCAGCTAGCTAAGTGGATATAATGGCTTATACCCGCTCTTTGGAATGCTAGCTAAGCAAGCTAGATTTCTCTCGGTGGTTTGGAATACACATGTTTAACCTTCCTAATTTCCGTGGGAAGGACGCGAGGACTAGTTGCCTTTGACCACTAAAGATGCACCCCGAAAAACTGTCACTGAAGTAAAAAATTTAACCGCATCCCTTGGAGTAGAAAGCTGAATCATTAATACGGTAATGGCTGGACTAATAAAGAAACAGATCCTGAAGCACCTCTCCAGGTCAGTCTCAATCGATATGTATGTGGCGGAGAAACAAAGGGCAAAACCCATTGAGGTTCCATCTGACAGCCCAGATAATGTTAGCAGCTTGGTATTTAGCTAGCTAGCTAGCTGGCTCATGTTGCTGGCTAGCTAGCACTGTTAGCTCTAGCTAGCTAGCGTGAGGTTTATTGCGAAACCGTCAGTACCAGTCACCTCTACTGTCTAGTCTAGCTTACCAACATGTTAACCCTAACAAGCAGTACATACTCTCAGCTGATCTAGCTCGCTAACAACACTGTGTATGTAGACAACACGTTATCTGGCTAATAATTAATTGTATAAATGGCTAACAGGTCAGTGAGCGAACCTATTCGGCAACCTAAACCTAATCGACACGGCAACATCGCCAATAACTTGGATCTGTCTCGCCTTACAGGATGACACTGACTGCAGTCAGTACAGCGCCGTTCTGCAAGCGAGCAATGTTTGCTCTAGATCAAATCTCGGTCATGTCAAACTGTAGTCACGACTGAAAAGCTAACTATAGCCTGAGCAAGTAACAGACGGTACACAGACTGGCTTATTCCGTTATCCGTTGCCTCTTCCACACCTATATCGGGCACCTGCGACACCAGCCAAGGTCCAAATGTGACTCACTTGTCTCCTAGCTTAATAGTTTACGCACAAGTGTCACTGACTCGGTTATTATCGATTATGTGGTCTAGTTTCAAAATATTTTAGGCTACAGGACAAGGATAACAGGTTGTAGCCGAGATACCAGCCTTTCAACCCACTTGCATTATTTATTGTTCCATTCTGCGCCCAAGGGACCTTCATTAGAATGCTTGCTTATACTTCCTGTTCTAAGTGATAACTTCAGAGCAACAGTTCTTACCCTTCACAGGTGCAGTGGTACCCTTAAACTGATAAGTGAAGACTAACCTATTTATACCCTGTACTTTGAAAGATTATTGACTAAGCGTGACAGGCTATGCAATTGTTTTAACATTGTACCTCATATGACAGGTTAAACTCCACTTCCTTAGCTACAGGGATACAGCTTTTGGTAGACAGTGCCTTCTGTGCAGTTTAACTGGTTCATACTTCATTAGGGTCTGTCTGTCTATCATAGCCTTTTCAAGCATAACAAGCCCCATTATAAAAGGCTATTGTTGAAAACCTATTGGCTATGGATGATTTATTTTCATGTTCATAAATAATCCCCAAGCCACATTTTGTATTGTCCACTGCACCTAGCCCAAGGGTTGAATTTGTCCTACAGCGAAAGTGTGTGAACGTCTCTAAACTGTGTGTGTGTGTGTGTGTTTGTTTGCGCAAACTTGCGAGTATGCAAGCCTACAATTAGCATCAATTGAGACTCAGTAGAAAGCAATGATGTCATCACTCAGTCCCCAGGGCTGTCACGTGACCTCAACTGTCCTGTTGTGATTGGTCAAGCTGTGGTGCCATGTTGTGTGTGTCAACACATTCTGAGTACTGTAAACACACACACACACACACACACAATCCTTAAGGTAGTGTACCCCATTCTCTTGATACTATAAAAAAAAATCCGGTCTTTGACGTGTGTGTGTGTGTGCGGTAGCTGGAGGTGTTTTCAGCAGCAGTGTTTGTGTGAATGATGCCAGTCTCAGGTGGCCCCCAGGGGTGAGTTGATAAGGCGTTGACTCTCCCTATTACATACAGGCTCAGGTATCGACAGAACCTAGTACCATGGCAGACACGGCAGTGTCTGGTTACACACACACACACACACACACACAGACTTGTATTCGATACATAACACACCCACGCTTAACACACATCCAGTAGGCTGTCGTCAAACCCTCCCTTGACTCAAATAGGCGACCCACTTAGGGAAGTAGAGATCGAATCAGCTTCCCTGGCCTTTTGCAAACACACACACACACAAACACATACAGAATGACTGGAAACAGCTAATTATGTACTTCCTCTGTGTTTAGTGTTAGCTACCTCTCATGAAAACTCCTAAAGTCTGCTTCTCTAGTGGTTGTTTTCAAGCTCTCTCTCAGACAGTCTAAAGCCATCCTTTGATCACCCTCCAAACATTTAACAGCCACACCCCACAAGATGTCTGTGGACATTTAAGCTTGTGCTCAGTGTCCTGTGCTTGAGAAGTACCCTGCTTTTCGTATTTTGGGTTAAACTGATCTGGGTGGCAGAGGACCAGTGTCAACCTACAGAGTTAGAACTGTGTGGAAGACAAATATCCTCTTTTGCTGCATTTGGCAACAGGCGACCCAAAACTGTCCCCCCAGCAATAATGAGAAATGATTTTGATAATCCAATTTGGTCCAGTCCGGCAAGGGCGTAGAATTTGTCAGGATGCTAGGTAAATATACAAACCAAAGCCACGGAAATACTCAAACTTTCCCTACCAAAAATTGCAGCGTTGACTTGGATTTAACTATTGTCTCTATCAAAGATTAAATCAAACCTACAGCCATGGCCAAAAGTATTGGGAGCGACATACATTTTTGTTTGCAAAGCTTACTGGGCCTTGGCATGAAATGACTGCTAACATAATTTCAGTAAGTCATATCATCAGAACAGGGGAAAGTGTGAACTGCTTCTAGCCAGGTGAAATCACTCTCATATTCTGATTGGATAAAAAAAAAGATTGACTGCTGTAAAAGAGGGGACTATTTGCGTATATAACATTTTCGCCCCCAAAAAGCTTTAAATAAGCTTTAAATAAGTGAAATGGACCATATTGTGATTCCTGTATACTTTAGAAAAATGCGAAAACATTTTCCTCAAATACTGAACCAGCAAACTTTGCAAAACACATTTGTCATTGCCAAAACTTATGGCCACGACTGTACACCCTAACACACAGGCATTGGAGGAATGAAGCCAGGTAGGATGAATGCATGGTTGTCTTTCCATTCTTCTTTGTATGCTCTATTTTGACTCATTTCCTCTTTAGACCTTTTTCATAGTAAAATTGTTCTCTTCCTATCTAGCTTAAAGGTAGTGTGTAGCATCTAGCTAACTTCACTCTACCCACAATGTAATAGCGTACCACCAGCATGCAAGCAATGCAGCAGTTGCCTAAGCAGACACAACAAGACACACAGTAACAGTCTGTCCAGTGGCATTTATTTTATCAATCCATTTCTTAAATTAACCATAGATTATGTTCTGGCCCACCATCTAATGGCTTAGAAAGAAGTGGGCCCATATTTACTTGCCGACCCCTGCACTACTGAGTCCGGTGGTTCTCTAGACAGACTGGATCAACTCCGTTTGACCGTGGTCTCCGTGTGAGTGTGATCGGGGGACTCATCATGGACGGAGCGGTCAACATCTGCTCGTGTGATAACTGACCGGGATTCCGATTTGAATATCGACTCCTGGTGTGGCCTCTCATGATGTTCAGTACCAGTGATACCGTTTCATAGTCTAGTCAAAGGATGCTCCTGGGACAATTTAAAGGAGCCCAATGTGGTGATGTGGTGTATTTATTTGGATGGCGTGTGTGTGTGTGCGTCTGTGTTTCCTGTGAGCATGAGAACACACACTTTTGTGTGTGTGTGTGTGTGTGTGTCTGAAGGGGGGGTATGAGTGTTTGTCTGCCTGCGTATTGTGACATTGGGCTTTTCCCAGGTCTCAGTGTCCTCTACTTGTGTAAGTGGCGCCCTGTACCCCCCCTCTCTGCCTAACCTTTTCGCTATCCCCACAGAGGCAT
Organism: Hypomesus nipponensis; assembly: GCF_054491055.1. Classification (NCBI taxonomy): domain Eukaryota; kingdom Metazoa; phylum Chordata; class Actinopteri; order Osmeriformes; family Osmeridae; genus Hypomesus; species Hypomesus nipponensis. The sequence continues at coordinate 12,278,806 of NC_140367.1, forward strand.
AAATGTGACATTGCCCTCGGGCACACTGTGCCAACACAAGCCCATTTGACTTAGATGGGTCGGCTATTTGTTGCAGGATAAAAGAAGTGCGTGCGTGCGTGTGTGTGTGTGTCTTGTATTGAGTGTTTGTGTGACATCCATTTGTCATGGAAGCGAGGGGATTCTTTTGGACTTTGTTCATTTGAGATGGTGTCGAGCAGCAAGGCTTGTTTGTTGCCCGTGTGTATGCTAGCACTGTGTGTTGTCAACTCCAGACAGGCGTAGTGTAGCAAACCAGGGGAGTCAGACCAGCCAATCCGCCACCAAAGGCGGGTACATAGACTTCAATTAGGGGAGGTGATAGGAGTCTATCTGCCTGTCGAAATGCTACAGCCACTTGACACACGGACGGGAAGAAACCTGAGTTAAAGTTTGTCCCACTACCCTTACCCTGAAATCTATTAGTAAAAGAACAATTTATTTTAACGCCAAGTGTCTGAGTCCTATTTTATTGTGTATCGGGCCTTCAAGTCCCCTGGGTTGCTACAGTAGATAATCAGTGGCCGGGCTTAGTCATTTAGGTATGGATTTAGGGAGCCCTTGGCCAAGAGAATGCAGGTGTGTCTGCATTTGTTTGTGTGCAATGTTAGGGTCTCTGGTTGTCCCATACGTTTGTACTGCGGGTGTTTCATTTGTGTGTTAGTTTAATTGTTCTCATTTGAAATTGTGTAGCTTTTCCATGTTGAACCAACACGATTTTCCTGCATTTTTCAAGTAGGCCGATAGTCTCTAGATTATGAAATGTGTGTAAGAAAGTGGTTAGTCATTTTGATTTGATGTGATTATTCTAGAGCGTTCTCCCGGAAGATTTCACACTGTAGCCCAGTCATCTAATTGAGAGCCACTGGCTTCCCTCAATCTTGCTTCCTCAATCCCTGGATGTAAACCAATGAGCTTCACTTGAGTTCACTAACCTGCTTGATGATATTTGATCACAAACTCACTAAGTCCTATTAGAAGCGCCTTCTGCTGGAATCAATTTATCTATCCAGCCAGAATTCCAGTGACCGTTAGTGTACTACTTTTCTATGTTTTGATGTTCTAACTAGATCTAATTTGGGACTTCTTGACTAAAGTGGTTGTCTAAATAGGTAGACTAATTTGGGCATCAAATCAAGGATTTTTGTAACTTTGGCTCATAGTGAAAATGCCACTGCACCACAAAGTCAACTTCTTTGATAAACATGGCGGTGACCAGACTCCACCTACTGTATAACACATGTTCTATCCAACTTTGTTATACTTTAGACTCTCATGTTTACTAAATGACGCTTAAATGCGACACGGCCACTGTAACTGCTGACTCATCAGCTTGTCTCCTCTATGACCTGAGACAAACGTGTCCTTCCTTCCAACTGCTGCCGGGGCACAGTCAGGAGTGTTTTAAGGTCCGGGCTGTCTCTGTCTCCTCCTTGTACTGAGGGAGAAAAAAAAAGAACCTTCTTTCCAGAAAGCACATTCTTGCTGTCCCACTTTGGAATGCTCTAATAGCACTCTTTCCCCCCACAAAGCCTTTGCTTTCTCTCTCTCCCTCCCTCCTTCTTTCTCTCTCTTTTCGTCTTTCTTTCTGTCGCTCTTTCTATCTCTTCATTCCTCCTCCCTCTCTCTCTCTCTCTCTCTGTCTCTGTCTCTGTCTCTGTCTCTGTCTCTGTCTCTGTCTCTGTCTCTCTCTGTCTCTGTCTCTGTCTCTGTCTGTCTCTCTCTCTCACCCCCTCACCCCATGGATCACTCTCTTGTTGTTGTTGTCGTTTGCCCCGTGAGTATCTGACTGGGATTTCAGAGCGGATCACATCAGAGCAGGGACATTGTGTTGTTTCTGTGAGGTCTCTGTCTCTACCTCTCTCTCTTTCCCTCTGTCTCTCTCTCCCATTCTCTCTGTCTGTCTGTCTCTTTCTCTCTGTCTCTCTCTCTCTCTCTCTCTCTCTTTCCCATTCCCTGTCTTTCTCTACCTCTACCTCTCTCTCTCTACGTCTCTCTCTTTCTCTCTGCCTGTCTCTTTCTCTGTGTCTCTGACTTGCCAGCTACCATATGAGGTCACCATTGTAGTGGAGTGGGTTTGTCCAGGCAAGTTATTTGTCATGGCAAAGTCACAAGAAGAAAAGAGAGGGAGGGAAGGATGGAGAAGGGGAGACAGACAGACAGAAAGACAGAAAGACAGAGAGGGAGACAGACAGAAAGACAGACAGAGAGAGAGAGAGGGGGAGAGATATAGACAGAGAGAGGGAGAGAGAGGGAGAGAGACAGACAGACAGAGGCAGACAGACAGACAGACAGACAGAGAGAGGGAGAGAGACAGACAGAGACAGACAGACGGGGGAACGGGAGAGAGACAGTTGGGGGAGGGGAGACAGACAGACAGGCATGCAGACGGGGGAGAGGGCGAGCGAAAGAGGGGAGCTGTATCTGGAGAAGTTGACATTCGATCAGATGGTGAGCTAGCTTGGAAATAATGAATATTTAACCGAGCGCCGGACGACAAGATGTGCCTCTCAGCGCACACTCTCCAAACCACATTTCGGCCTCACCGACTGTGTTTGCTTGCGCAGTGTAGAATTTACCCTGACGTCTGCTGTGTGAGCGTGTGCTTATGCATGTGTATACCGGGGTGTGTGTGTGCGTGCGCGTGTGTGTGTGTGCACCTTTGTGTGTGTTTGTCTTGTACGTTCCCACTGGCCCTCTGCTCCGCATGCTGGGATGAAAGTCTTTGACTTCTGCCACCTCTGAATAATTAACAATGAGAGAGAGAAAGGTGGATGGAGAGAGACACAGGAAATGCATAGAGAGAGACAGACACATACATACATAGAGAGACACACACAGAGAGAAAGAGAGATGCTGAGAGAGACATGAATGCTCAGAGTGCTACAGAGACACTCCATATGCCAGTAGAGAAATGCTTGGAGAGAGGTGAGAGGAACCGAGACAGTGACCGTTGCAAAGAGGAAGATGCAGAAACAGAAACAGATCCTGAGAGAAACCTACAGAGACGGATAGAGAGCCATAGAGAGAGATGGTGAGAAGAAAGGATGAGTGAGAAGGTAATGAATAACAATGAGCCTTTTATCCCTAAGCTTGTCACCTCCAGGTTAGCAGGTCATAAAGCCTGGTTCTCTCCAGGTTAGCAGGTCATCATGCCTGGTTCTCTCCAGGTTAGCAGGTCATCAAGCCTGGTCTTGTTCTCTCCAGGTTAGCAGGTCATCAAGTCTGGTTCTCTCCAGGTTAGCAGGTCATCAAGCCTGGTCTTGTTCTCTCCAGGTTAGCTGGTCATCAAGCCTGGTCTTGTTCTCTCCAGGTTAGCTGGTCATCAAGCCTGGTCTTGTTCTCTCCAGCGGCCTCATGTTTAAACGTTGCATACGCACAAAAAGCTTGCGTACGCTGGTTTTCACGCACACTTTGTGATGTATAAAGATTTACTTGACGTGAGAATGTGCAGGCCGTCACGGAAACTTTTGGGCAGACGTGAAAATGTGCGGACCGTCCGCAAAGTCTTGTCTGGCTCTGTAACATGGCGAATTTTAACTGAAAAGTGCCAAAACTCAACAAACATTACAAAATAAAGTTTCCACTAGTACGTTTATGACATTGACTATTCAAAAAACAAAAATAAAAGTTTGATCATTAATGTGGATGATCACATCAAAATGCCAAAACGGGAAATGCTATATAGCCTTCTGTTTATACCGCCACCACTTAGTAACTTCTGTTAAACTTGAGGCTGTCAAACGAACGGCAAAATCACTCAGGAAATGCATGTAACGCTATAGCTGCCATGCTGCGCCAGCACTCGTTTCTTCATTTACATTTTTATATCGGACCATTTCTTCTTAAGTTCTGCCATGGTCCAGTTCTCTGAACCCACAGCATTTACGGCCCTATTATAATAATGATAATTGTATTTGTAATGCACTTAACATTTAGCTAAATCTCAAAGTGCTGCAGGTTAAAAACAAGAAAGGTCGCAAATAGTGACAGTTTTCCACTCTGCCGACTTTCTTTTGTCGCTAATACCTGATGACAGGCTGCCAAACAGGAAATTTTCTCGCCTCCACCTCTGTTGTCAGAACCTCAATCTCACAGTCACCGTATTTCTTCTAATAAACTGCGGGGTTTAAAATTCATTTTTGGTGCGGCGTTTCTTCGAGGGCGGCGTTTATTCGAAGAATGACGGTAATTCAGACAAAGAAATGACCTCAGGAGCGCATTTATAGTCCATCTGCATATTAATTTATGGGGGAAGGCAAGGCGGGGTCAGTGGCTAGTTCACGTGCGGTCAATCTCACGTTAATTGTGATTTATAAAGGAAAGGTGCGCAGGACCTGGCGTACGACCTGTTTTATACATGTGAATATTTCTGTGCGTAGGTACTTTTCGAGTTTTGGCCGTACGCCATCTTCTGGTATGAAAGCTGCGCAATCCTTTATACATGAGGCCCCAGGTTAGCAGGTCATCAAGCCTGGTTCTCTCCAGGTTAGCAGGTCATCAAGCCTGGTTCTCTCCAGGTTAGCAGGTCATCAAGCCTGGTTCTCTCCAGGTTAGCAGGTCATCAAGCCTGGTTCTCTTCAGGTTAGCAGGTCATCAAGCCTGGTTCTCTCCAGGTTAGCGGGTCATCAAGCCTGGTTCTCTCCAGGTTAGCGGGTCATCAAGCCTGGTTCTCTCCAGGTTAGCGGGTCATCAAGCCTGGTTCTCTCCAGGTTAGGAGGTCATCAAGCCTGGTTCTCTCCAGGTTAGGAGGTCATCAAGCCTGGTTCTCTCCAGGTTAGCAGGTCATCAAGCCTGGTTCTCTCCAGGTTAGCGGGTCATCAAGCCTGGTTCTCCCCAGGTTAGCAGGTCATCATCCCTGGGCTTGTCGTCTCCAGGTTAGCAGCAGCGGCATGATTTGTCTATGCAGCTCGTTGATGTTATTTAAGGCCTGTCTATCCAGTTGAGCCCTGAACATTGATTTGATTTTGAAACTGGATGTGTCTGCATCTCAGATAAGCAAAATAAAGAGATTACCGCGGTGCCCTCATGGCAGGTTGCGTGTGTGCGCCTGTGTTTGTCTAAGTAGTGGCTCCGTCTCTTTTCAAACCACAGGAGTTACAGGGGGGCAAGAGGGAGCCAAATGCAGGCTGGGTATGATGGATTGATTATGCATTTTCCGGTGTGTAGCCGTCTGCTTTACACAGACACACAGACACACACACTGTAATAGTATAGCATAAGCCTGTGCAACCGAATTACGTGACTACATATAGGATCTGCGTCGTCCAGTGAGCAGTGAACTACCTGGAATACCCTCTGGTATGTAGATAGAGGCTATTCTGCTAACTATTAACTAAATAAGAACAGGGGTTATGGACACTGATCTTTGAGCTGGAGTTTTGGTGATGACATACTTAGATACAGAGTGGACATGTATACACAGACACACACGCACACGCACCCTTACCGGTAAGCCATGATGTAAATTCATCGATAGTCAAACACACACCCCTCTCCTGTAGTAAATTGACGAATTGGGAAAACTTAGGGTGAACATCGCATTGAATATAGAAGTACATGGACACGCACGCACCCTGCCGTGTCACATCTGCAACCCTCACTCATGTCCTGCATGGTTCCCTCAGACGACAATAACAGGAACATTCAACAGAAACATATCATTTAGGAGACCAAGGCCCGGCCTCTCTCTACGTTTCCTTCTGTCTCAGCCCTCTATCCTGCCGCCTACTTTTTTCATTAGGATTCCTCCGTAAGGAGGAAACCTATTGTTATTGGTGGTTTTATTATTTGTAATTCTTGTACCATGGGAGTCAATGGCAGCCCCTAGACCCCATCGACAACTTTTTGTGAAATTTGGCACACTCATTAAGGACAGTTTCTTCTATACCTACACCAAGTTTCATGTCTCCCATTAGACCACTCTAGCGCCACCAATGGGTCAAAGTTGGACTTGTGTTTACACACGCAACTTTTGAACCGTATGACTAATTTTCAAAAATGAGGTACCATTGGATTCCCTGGATCAAGCCGAGTTCAACGCACACCATGGCGTTAATTTCCGGTTATATAGATTTCCCGCCATTTCCGGTTTTATCAAAAACCTTTGAAAGCTTACTCCTCCTACAATTTTTGTCATATATTCTTCAAAATCACCAGAGATGATCTTCAAACCAAGCCTCACAAAAGTTATCAAAGGAATTTTGATCCTCATAACCGTCTGTCCGGTACAGCCAATCAAATTCATCAGAAAAGCCGCCAAACAGGATGTGAAGTCATGTCTCAGCAAATCTTTGAGATATCAACACTAAACTTGGTAAATCGGAGGAAGACACTACAACATATTACCATGTGCAAAGGCAAATTCATATCTCTAAAAATGATTGATATAAATCAAATTGAACTTATCGCTAACGCTAAAATAATGCTTTGCACATCAGCCAGTCAAAAACTGATACTCTGATTCAATCACAAGTTCATATGAAGACTCTTGAGAATGTTCATAACACAAATCTGTGAAAAAGTTGACTGTAAGATGAAAGGTCGATTTTTGGTGAATATTTGAAACATGCTTGCTTGGCTAATTTCTAGGCAAATTTCCAATGAATGTCTCCCCTGCTCCTCCCCGCGCGTGCTCCAAAATCTCACACACACTCAGCCTTCCCTTGACACACGCGCGGCCAAGACGCACACGCAACATTTCAGGAGAGTGTGGGCTGACCAAGCCCCCACTCATTCCTTGGTCTTTAGCAAAGGCCCATGTGGCTCTTGATGGTATTGCATTTCCGATTTTGTATGCAATGGTAAAAAGGTCTCAAATCCTGAAACATTGATAGTATAGACCAAGAGTAAATACCACACCTCAAATGGCCCACCATTACCCATAGGTGGCGCTATAGGCCACGCCCAAAAGCACAAAGATACAAGGCTTTCTGGAATGGATAGGTTCACCAAGCCCCCTCCCTTCACGTATTGGCTTGAAAAAAGGCCCATGTGGATCTTGATGGTATTGCATTTCCGATTTTGTATGCAATGGTAAAAAGGTCTCAAAATCCTGAAACATAGATAGTATAGGCAAAGAAACAGTTTAACAAAAAGCCCATGTGGATCTTGTTGGTATTGCTTTTCCGATTTTGTATACAATGGTAAAAAGTTATAAAAATCCTGAAACATTGATAGTATAGACCAAGAGTAACTACCACACCACAAATGGCCCACTATTACCCATAGGTCTTCCCTTGACACACGCGCGGGCTTGGCAAGACGCACACGCAACATTTCAGGAGAGTGTGGGCTTACCAAGCCCCCACTCATTCCTTGGTCTTTTGCAAAGGCCTTGTGGATCTTGATGGTATTGCATTTCAGATTTTGTTTGCCATGGTAAAAAGTTCTCCAAATCCTGAAACATTGATAGTAAAGGCCAACAGTAACAACAACACTTTAACAAAAGCCCATGTGGATATTGTTGGTATATTTTTCCGATTTTGTATGCAATGGTAAAAAGTTAAAAACATCCTGAAACATTGATAGTATAGGCCAAGAGTAACTACCACACCACAAATGGCCCACCATTACCAATAGGTGTCGCTACAGGCCACGCCTTAAAGCACAAAGCACTTCACTTCTTGTGAAGATTAAAGCACTTCACTTCTTGGCTTGAAATAAAGGCCCTTGTGGATCTTGATGTTATTGCATTTCAGATTTGGTATCCCATTGGAAATTCTGCAGCATTGATTTTTCTATACAGTTACAATTTGTCAAGAATATACATTTTTCAATGGTTCGCAATGCTTTACATGTAAGCCAGTCAAACAAGTTCATATGAAGACTCTTGAGAATGTTTAGTACACAAATCTGAGAAAAAGTTGACTCTAAGATGAAAGGTCGATTTTTGGTGAATCTTTGAAACATGCATGCTTGGCTAATTTCTAGGGAAATTTACAATGAAATGTGTCCCCTGCTCCTCCCCGCGCATGCTCCAAATTCTCACACACTCATTCTTCCCTTGACACGCGCGGCAAGACATACACGCAACATATCAGGACTGTGCGGGCTGACCAAGCCCCAACTCATTCCTTGAATATCAGCATAGGCCCTTGAGGACCTTGGTGTCATTGCATTTCCTACTTTGTATGCAATAGTAAAAAGGTCTCCAAATCCTGACACATTGACAGTACAGGCCAAGAGTAACTACCACACTTTACCCAAAGCCCATGTGGATCCTGTTGGTATTGCATTTTCGATTTTATATGCAGTGGTAAAAAGTTTTTAAAATCCTGAAACATTAATAGTATAGGCCAAGAGTAACTACCACACCACAAATGGCCCACCATTACCCATAGGTGGCGCTACAGGCCACGCCTTAATGCATAAAGATACAAGGCTTTCTGGAATGGATAAGCTCACCAAGCCCCCTTCCTTCACTTACTGGCTTGAAATAAAGGCCCTTGTGGATCTTGATGGTATTGCATTTCAGATTTGGTATGCCATTGGTAATTCTGCAGCATACATTCTTCTATACAGTTACAATTTGTCAAGAATAAACATTGTTCAATGGTTTGCAGTGTTTGGAGGAATCCGCCATTACTGCTTGCAGTTATATTTTTTTTTTCTTTTTTCAAACACGTTGCCATTTGTTCTCGTCCCACCCTTTTCTCTCCCTCACTTTGGCTGCGATGACTTGGTGAGTTGTTCTGATGGTGTGTGGGTGTGCGCTGTGTTTTGGTGACTTCTCCACGGCCTTCACTCCGGTTCACTCGGTGCGGCCTCAAAGCGGTTATCCAGCCCCAACAGCCCCCCTTCTCCTTCCGTCTTCCACCCGGTGACTTTCACAGCAAGAACCGCAGGACCATAAATGAACAAAAAGAGATAAATCTCCCCTTTCTCTCTCTCTCTCTCCGTCCGTCCCACCCCCTTCTACCCCCTCCCCTTCTCCCTCTCTCCCCCCCCCCCCCCCACTTCTCCATGCAGGTTTGCCAAGAACCTGTCCCCAGACAAGATCAACCTGAGCACGCTGAAAGGCGAAGGCCAGCTCACCAACCTGGAGCTGGATGAGGAGGTCCTGCAGAGCCTGCTGGACCTGCCCACTTGGCTCGCCATCAACAGGGTGGAGTGCAACAAGGCCGCCATCCGGGTAACATGTGCAGGCACACACACACACACACAGTCTCGTGCACAGACACACCCGCATTATTGGATTGAAAATTGGTGATATGATGACATTCTTTTTGTAGCGGATGTCCTGAAATTCAGCAGTCTAGCAAGGATTTAAAACTTTATTTACAAATGTGATCCCATTTTTGGAAGGTCATTTTAGGACCGCTGTTCTCCCTGAGTCTGCACATTCAGTGCCTCCCCCTGTTTGATGTGCCCAATGTTGGCTTTTTGTATTTTTTTTCGGCTGTCTTGCATCTATGTCTTGCATCAAAACCAATTTGATTCATCAGGCTATGCTAAATGAACGACCACACCCTTCTCTTCAAAGCCCTATCTGGCTAACATGCACACACACACACACACACGACCAACTGCACCAGCATTGCACAACACACAATTCCAGAGCACAACAGCGTTGAGTCACTGCAACACACCGCAATCGAGGCTGTTCTATAGAGTGAAAGGATGTGTGTGTGTGCGAGCCGGATAGGGCTCTGAAGAGCTTGTTCATTTAGCGTAGCCAAACAAATGAAATGTTAAGTGACTGGGGGTCCTTGTTGCTCAGGCGTACAGCGCTGGCCGCATCGTCCTTTTCTGTCCATTTTACCCAACGCTGACGGCCCTGAATAAGCCTCACTCTTTGTCTTCTCTGACTTCCACCCCTCCCTCTACTCTCTCTCTCTCTTTCACACTGTCTCTTTCTACATTTGAAGTTGTATATCGTAATGCACCACGTTGACAGTCATGTGGACTTCCTGTCAAATATTTCCCCATGAATGGAACTATTCAGCCTTGACTAATTCCATGAGCTCCCCAAATCGCAGTGTTCAAGTTTCCGGATTTCTTCTCGAAGCGGAGAACCCCCCCCCCCCCCCCCACTAAACATCCCTAAATCTGTCATTGGTTTTGAGTGCGGGCTGTTTAATTGGACATGGACATGAGTAAGAGGCTCTCAGAACAGGATTAATAGACTTTGGAGTTGAGGTGAATGAAGTGGCTCAGCCCGCTGGGAGTGGACGTGTTTCATTCCTCTGAGGTTCTACCCTGGCTCCCTTGGAGTACCTGCTATTCTGAGTTGATTTAATGCGTGCCCACTTGGTTTGGCTACGCAATACTTGGATTGGAATACCTTACTCTGGACTCATTGGAATAATAATCCCCTGTTAAGCAATTTATTCATGTAAAAAAAACTTACAAATAAAGATTTATTGGAGAGAAAACAAGACTTCCCCTGTTCTCATGTTTGACTGTGTGGGGGCATAACAGGGCTGTGTTGGGCCCAGTTGAGATTGTCTGAGATGGACGTAGTCATGGCTAACCCAAATATATATATTTTTATTTTGAACAGATTCCATGGACCAAGCTGAAGACTCACCCCATTTCTCTGGTAAGCATTTGTTTGTAAACCATTCTAATGCTACGTTCTTGATTAAATCGTAAAGACATCTTCAGTGCGTCTTCTTTAAAAGGGATCGCTTGTGTAAATCCTACTTCACAAATAACTACCACAAATTACAAGTTATGGCTAAACCATGGCTTGGGGAATAAGATGTGATGGGTACATGCTGTTCAAAAAGCATGGACTAGCTGGAGTTTTAATGTCTTTACTAACAAATCTGGGAGTACATATAGCACAATAGTAAGAGGTGATTCAGGTTTGATCAGTGAAAGCCCGTGAGCAATAGATAATCTAAGATAACATTCAGTGACGGAAACAAGGCTCTAACAGTACTCTACTTAAGGCCTAACTTTACGAGCGCAAACATGCAAGTGATCCTCGAGATGCAATGTTCGCCGAGTCAGTTACTCTTTTGAATGTGCCTCATTACAAGGTGAACAAAAGGAACCCGCTGAAGGTGTTATAGTGGTTGGCGTCATCATAGACCACCCTTCTCGCCCAAAGCCTGACATAAACGCTGTCCCCGACTTCCAGCTGCACCACGACTGCGTTGCTAGCACTGTCGTGGACGTCCGGCTGATCCGTGTCCCAAGTAGACACCAACAGCTCGTTGTTCTTCATTAAAGACAAAATGGAGTTTGAGTTGCCGCCGTTGTTGTTGTACATGGTGTAGCGCAAGTAGTACATCCCTCTGACCATGGCTGTGAACGAGCCTGTGGCAGGGTTGTAGCAGTTACCCGAGTTGGAGAAGACCTTCTCGTACTTCAGGACGCTGTTCTGGTCAAATGGGCCGGTGTTCCCATAGCCGGACGTTCTGAGGGATACTCTGGCCCTAGAGAATGCTATGCCTCGGAGAATGCTACTCTGGACCGTTCCAGAACTTCTTTCAACGTTGTCAGCTGCTGCTCCTGAGCTTGGTTGACGCGGACCAACTCTTCGACCTGGCTCACCATTGTTAGTAGCTTGGCTTCCACGGTTCCCAGTCTCTCCTTCATGGCTCCCTGTTCGCTGAGGACCTTGCAGGCTTCAGGCTGACAGGGACGATCGCCCCGGGCCCCTTGGTTCACTTCTTCACCCTGGGAAACCGGCGCAGAAGCCACAGCACAGAGACAACAGCACCAGTACTACACTTCCCATCATTTTTCTAGACTCTTCTTCAGAAGACCTTTGGCAGTATTTGTATTCTTTTCCTGTTGTCCTGCCTTTTTATACTGTCTTCGCATGCCTGGTGGTGCGTCATTTCTTTTGTCCGTAACATTGTATTGTGTGGAAATGTAGTTCATGTAGATCATAAATCATAAAACCCACTATACAACAGTTCAGGGACACAGTAGAGTTTTATGTCTAATAATGCCCCTGGGTTGAATTGCAAAGGATAAAATGGATAGATAAAAGATCATACAAAATTGCTTACAGGAAAAGCAAAGATTTATTTAGAAAGATTTATTGCAGTTTTGCTATTCATTTAGCTGCACCCATTCTTCTGTCTCGAGTTTGCTGTTGTCAGCAGATTTGAAGCAAACTGATTGAGGGTGTTGACACTGCTGTGGACTATTTCAAAGGAGCATCAATCCCCTGGGCATGGACGAACAACTTTCAAGTTACTCCCTCAAGTTAAATTGTCAATAAAAACAGGACTAAGATTTCCAACGTCCCTGTACTTGTACCAGTTACAAATTTACAAAATAAATAATTTTCCGAAAGCCAAATGTTAGAATTTACTAAAAGAAGGATCAATCTTTTTCCAAAAACATCCTGTCCTCAAGTCTTGCTGAGCCCCAGTAGATCTGTATGGAAGAACAGTATCCAGTAGGATTAACGCAAACGATCCACTTAAATCGGATTCTGTGCGAGTGTTTGTTAGCATGTTAGCAAGAAGTCGATGACATGCAGCAGAGACCTGGCAACCTGCAGCGTGTTCGCGAAGTGTGTTTTATTCCTGTCATGGGTCTGTTTCTCAGACTCTGGACAAGGTGGTGATGGAGATGAGCACCTGCGACGAGCCCCGCCCCCCCAACGGCCCATCTCCAATAGCAACGGCCTCAGGGCAAAGGTGGGTGCTGACTCTCCCAACCTGAAGCAGAGTGCCGGTTCAGAGCGGACCTTATCTGTCGGACCTTATCTGTCGGAGCAAACACCCGCTTGTTTGTTAATGGCCCCTGATTCGTTCATGGCTGGGATTTTGGCCTCCCAATCTCACGTTCTCTCCTTCTACTTTCTCTCCTCTCTCTACCACCCCCCTCCACCCACCCCCACCCTACTCTCTCTCTCCCCCTCTCAAACCCCCACCCTACTCTCTCTCTCCCCCTCTCAAACCCCCACCCTACTCTCTCTCTCCCCCTCCCAAACCCCCACCCTACTCTCTCCCCCCCTCCTAACCCCCCCGCTCTCCTGCTCTCCCTCTCCCCATCTCAGTGAGTATGGCTTTGCAGAGAAGGTGGTGGAGGGGATGTCCCTGTCCATAAACTCCATCGTGATCCGGATCAGCGCCAAGGCCTTCAACGCCTCCTTCGAGCTCTCCCAGCTACAGGTCTACAGCGTCAACACCAGCTGGAGCGCCAGCGACCTGAAGTTCACCCGCATCCAGGACCCCCAGAGAGGAGAGGTACACACACACACACACACACTTAAATTTACACTTGCACGCACGCACACTCACTCACACACACACACACACACACACACGTAGCTTGAGCTTCACCGGCGGGGCGGTGGGCGAGCGAATGCACAAAGTGTAAACGTCCACACGCAGACCGGAGAAGTGCAGTCCCGGCTGGCCGTGACCGACTGACGCCTCGAGTGTTTGCGTGTGGCCGCCAGATCCTGACCTTCAAGGAGATCAGCTGGCAGATGATCCGCATCGAGGCCGACGCCATCCAGAGCGGGGAGCACGAGGTGCTCAGCGCCCCCATACGCCTCATCACCAACCAGTCCAAGATCAGGGTCACCCTGAAGAGACGGGTGAGACGCACGCACGCACACACCCAGCGCACGCACACACACCCAGCGCACGTGCCCACGCACACCCAGCACACGTGCACGCACGCACCCAACACGTATACACACACACACACACATCGTGCCGCGCACCAAATACACGTGCACACACGCGTGCACACGCCCACACGAAACACGATGCGTGTGTGTGGGCCAACGGCTTGGAGAGACGTCCCTCGTAAACAAGGATCAGTATCTGCCATACACACACCAGCAGGCCTCGAGGAGCGTGTGTTGGAACAAAGGATTACTGTGTGTGTGTGTGTGTGCGTGCCAGCTGTGCGTGCGCGGCTCTGCTTGCATGTGGGTGTGAAAACGTACAAAGGGTACGAAGAATCTGAATCTGGCCCTGTGTGTCCAACACGGACACACACACTCCCTTCTCACCCGTATAATCAGAGATGCACTTGAGCAAACACCATTATGCTGCCCCCCCCCCAATTGACGTCAAACACGTTCATTCATGTGCAGATGAGTTTCCCGACAACGTGCGTGTGTCATTGCGTGAAGGCCTATCATTTGTAACACTGTGTGTGTGTGTGTACGCGCAGTCTGTGGCATTACCAGAAAGGTGACTTAACAAGGCGTGTGTGTGTGTGCCTCCTGTGTGTGTGTGTGTGTGCTTCTGTGTGTGTGTGTGTGCGTGTGTCATTGCGTGAAGGCCTATCATTTGTAACACTTTGTGTGTGTGTACGCGCAGTCTGTGTGCATTACCAGAAAGGTGACTTAACAAGGCGTGTGTGTGTGTGTGTGCGTGTGTGCCTCCTGTGTGTGTGTGTGTGTGCTCCTGTGTGTGTGTGTGCTCCTGTGTGTGTGTGTGTGTGTGTGTGTGTGTGGGAGCAGATGAAGGATTGCAACGTGGTGGCGTCCAAGCTGGTCCTGATCCTTGACGACCTGCTGTGGGTGCTGACGGACTCCCAGCTCAAAGCCATGGTGCAGTACGCCAAGTCCCTGAGCGAGGCCATGGAGCGCTCCGCCCAGCAGAGAAAGAGCATGGCCACCGAGGACCAGGTACACACACACACGAACACACATACGCACACACATACACACACACGTATACACACATACACACACACACACATATACACACACACACATCCACACATATACACACACGCACCTACAAACACACATCCACACACGCACGGCTCACGCCATGGTCCGGTTTGCTGACAGTCAGTCATGCTGGGAGTCTCGCCCTTCGTCCGTTTTCTCTCTCTTTTGTGTTGTTTATGGTGAGGTGTCTCTCTCTGTCTGTCTCTCTCTCTTTCTCTCTCTCTGTCTGTCTCTCTCTCTCTCCACTTCCCCTCCCCATCAAGTGACTCACTCTGTGGTTGGTCAGTTTGTCCTCACCCCCCCCCCCCCCCCCCCTTCAGTTTTTGACATGGGACCTGGTGCCACCTACTGGTCAGAGTAGCAGTTGCTCAGACCTCCGAGCAGGGCAGTGGGTACTCACTGACCCAGCTAGGAGTCCACTTCACACCACCCAGACCTGTCCTCATGACCAGGACCTTCTGGAATCATCTATCTAACAGCGTTCATATGTGGCACAGCAGCTAACTGTGTAACCGTTCACTGTGTGCGTTATGTAGCACACGCATGCGTCTTGTCAAATGTTATTTTAGGTCCATTGTGGGTTGATTCGTCCCCTAACACACGTAGGCGATGCAGATAGGGAGTTCCATATTGGTCTGCTGTTATGTTCGAGGGTCAATTAGGAACTTTGAACATCAAAAGTCCAAGTCATTTTTATGTGGGGGGAATTACTCGTGGCCTGTATTTACACAGTCTTACATGTGTGTTCACCTGTGTGTGTGTGTGTGTCCTCCAGGACTCTTCGGCGGCCCCGACGGCCCAGCAGGTGCGTACGCAGCAGGCGGCAGCGGCGGCCGACCAGGGCGCCAGCATGGCCCGGCTGTTCAGCGACAACGACGTGTGCGAGACCTCGCACCACCTCCAGATCACACACCTGGACCTGCACATCTGCGACGACATCCACGCCAAGGACAAAGGTGCACACGCCTACGCGCTGGCGGGCCGGGCTAGGGCTTTCCCGTTCCCCCGCCGGGCCGTCGCATGCACCACTGCACGCACACTGAAGACTTAATACATGTAGTCACGTAGCAGACGCTCTTATCCAGACTTACAGTAAGTACGGGGGCATTCCTCCCAAGGCAAGTAGGGTGAAGTGCCTTGCCTAACCGCTCAGCCACCTGACTCCTGAATACCATTGCCATACGTGCTATCAAAGACACATGGGCACATTTCTGGGTTGTCTTTTTGGAATGCCCTGTTTGTGTGTGTTCATGTTTCTTTCTCTGCGTAGTGGTCAACAAGAGGATAACAGGAGGAGCCATGCAGCTGTCCTTCAGTCTCATCACACTGGACTACTACCCCTCCCACAGAGCAGGTTAAACAACCTCCTCACAACCCTCACACAACCTCCACACGACAGCCACACAACCCTCACACAACTTCCACACGACGCAAACAACCTCCACACAACATCCTCAACCTCGACACAACGCTGCAACAACGCTAGTGCGAGCGCTGCGTAACAGACTACACGTTCATGGATATTGTATCTTGAGCTGTTGTTCTCTGAGAGAAGTCTAAGATGTTGGCCGCTGTGACCAAGACCTGCCCCCCCCCCGTCCCCCTCCTGCCCCCCCCCCCTGTCCCCTCCTGTCCCCAGGTGACAGCTGTGTCCACTGGATGCACTACAGCGAGGCCACCAAGGCCAGGGAGGGCTGGGCCCGCAGTCTCCTGGAGGAGTTCAGGTCCAATGTGGAGATGCTGAAGACAGCCATGAGAGACCAGCAGGGGCCCACACACACCTCCCCCCAGCACGGTAACACACACACACACACACACACCTACCCCCAGCACGGTCACACACACACCACACACACACACCCTCCCCCAGCACGGTCACACACACACCACACACACACACCTACCCCCAGCACGGTCACACACACACCACACACACACACCTCCCCCCAGCACGGTAATACACACACACACACACACACACACACCACACCTCCCCCAGCACGGTCACACACACACACCACACACACACACCACACCTCCCCCAGCACGGTCACGACACACACACACACCTCCCCCCAGCACGGTACCGCACACGCACACAAATGGGCCCATGGCATCACCCTATCACCCCACACCACAGTAGCTGGGTCAGACCGCCTCACAGCGGCCCCCAGAGTGAATGACGTCGTAACCCTGGGTTGTGTTGTCCCTCCTCCCCCCCCAGCGACGTCCGCTATGGACGGTGTGTATGGTCCTCCAGGAGAGGAGGAGGAGGAGGGAGGAGTGGAAGGAGGAGGAGGAGGAGAGGTAGAGTTTAGGGGGCTGGACGTCGCTCGGCCGGGGTGGGGCACGCACACTCAGAGGCAGACACGGGGGAGGGGACAGTGCTGCTGGTGCCTGGAGCCAGGTACCCACCCCTTGGTGGTGTGTGTGCGCACGCGCCGTGCGGTGGTGTACACACTTCTTTTGTTTTGGGCGGGGGGGGGGGGTGTTTTGGTGAGATGTGGTGGACATGTGTGGGGTTTCTGCTTCCGTTTCATCTTCCTCCCCTGTCCTCGTTTCCTTTTTCCCCCTCCCTCCCTCCCTCCCTCCCTCCCTCCCTCCCTCCCTCCCTCCCTCCCTCCCTCCCTCCCTCCCTCCCTCCCTCCCTCCCTCCCTCCCTCCCTCCCTCCCTCCCTCCCTCCCTCCCTCCCTCCCTCCTTCCCTCCCTCCCTCCCTCCCTGCCTCCCTGCCTCCCCTCCTCCCCCCCAGGTAAGATCAGCACCAGCTCCAGCTCTGCCTTCACGCCTCCTCAGCCCCCCAGGACCCAGCTCATGTCCAGCTCCATAGTCCTCAGGATAGCTGACTTCAGCATCTACCAGGTCACACTCACACACACTATTAAACGCAGTAGAAATTCAAGCATACGATTTGAGTAGTGCTAAATCAGTACTGTGTATGTGTGTGTAGGTTTCCACAGCAGACCAGAGGCGCTCCAGTCCCAGAACCATGGTCTCCTGTAATAAGAAGTCTCTGTACCTGCCTGCAGAGATGCCCGCCATCCACGTGGAGTTCACAGAGTACTACTTCCCCGACGGCAAAGACTACCCCAGTAAGACCCTACGCCACCCTGCCTTCCTCAGTTCATAAATGCGAAATGTATCAGGAACCTTCACCAGCCTACCTGGACCATCGCTTGTGTCCGTATGAACGATTTCATCAAGCCATTCGTGTAAATGTAAAACTCCCCCTTTTTTGGGGGCGCCTGTAAAGGGAACGTTCTTGATATTCGTTTAGCCATTGCTGCGCTGCGAGTCAACTCTTGAGCTGAGCGCAAAATGGACGTGAGATAGAATGTTCAAATGGAACATTATTATTGGAATTGGCTGAGTAGCCAACAGTGACATTGAAACGAATGAAGTGGGCTTCGCCGCATTTGGCCGATCAACTGAACATTACTACTAACATTACTAGTTTTTAAAATAAGAATAATACAAAAAAAATACTGATTTTATTTTGTGCGCGGTCTGAAAAATTTACCGCGCGGGTCCGTCAACGGGTCTGCGCGGCCGCGCACGCGTGCAGTTTAGAGGGAACATCGCTCCCCACCCTTCTCTTACAAGCCATAGAAAGTGTAACCCCCATGTGGGAGACGCCCCACCCACATTGACCATTTACTCCCACCCAGGATGTTATAAGACTCTGTACCCCCTCCTCCCCAGTCCCCTGCCCCAACCTGTACGTGCAGCTGAACGCCCTGCAGCTGGTGCTGGACCCGCGCAGCCTGGTGTGGCTCAACCTGTTTGGGCTGGACCTGAAGCAGAGCCTGGAGCAGTTCATGCAGCTGTACAAGCTGGACGACTCGCAGAAGAGCGAGGAGCACGTGGATATACGCGTGGACGGACTCATGCTCAAGGTAGGACGTCCGCGCGCGCGCACGACACTTTGATGCGTGTGCGTAAAGCGACCTTTTGACTTCCGTCGAGGTCGAAGCACAGTCCATGGGCCGTTCACTTCCCGCCGCCAACCCCGACCTCTCTCTCTCTCTCTCCCCCCACGCCCCAGCTGGTGGTCCCCGCCGAGCGCGACCCCTCGGCCCCCGCCGACCTCCCGCGCTCCGTGTCGGTCCAGACCTCGGAGATGGTGGCCAGCAACACCCGCCACCCGGCCAGCTGCTCTCGTTCCCAGCTGGAGGCCCTCCTGCAGGCCTTCCGCGAGGAGGCCTTCTTCTCCTCCGCCTCCTTCCCTCGCTCCTCCTCCTCCTCCGCCTCCCCCCCTCCCCTCCTCCACCCCGTGTTCCAGCGGCACGCCCACGAGCAGGACACCCTGCTCCACGACGTCTTCCGGGGCCTGGTGACCCCCGGCCTGGCCGCCGACGCCCTCAAGACCCCCGCCGCCGCCGACTTGTGGGCCCTGCACTTCTCCCAGTTCTGGGTGGACTACGAGGGCTCGCGCGGCGGCGCCAAGGGGCGGCCCCAGCCCTTCGTCGACGCCTTCCCGCTCACGCTGTGGGCGTGCCAGCCGGCGCGACACGCCCAGCACCGCGAGAGGCTGCGGGCGGCCGCGGTGGGCCTGCCCCGGAGCGAGTCGGGGGAGCAGGGCCGCCTGGAGAGGAAGAGGAGGCTGAGGGAGTTCTACAGGACGGAGGGACGGGCGTCGCCGGGGGCCGCCGCCCCCCCCTCGGCCCCCAGCAACGGCCTCCGCAAGCCCCTCTCCCTGGACAGCCTCACGCCGGCTGGTGCGGCCGGCGAGGATGCCGACGTGCACGTGCTCGTGCACGTGCAGAAGCATTTGAGCGCGCAGGTGAGCTGCGGGGGGGAACGCGCATACACACGCGACACGCGACCTCTAGGATTTAGCAGTGGGGGAAAGGCTGTCCGAACCCCCTTCCACTCATCAAGTACGTTCTAAATGGCATAAATGCTGCCAATTAATAATTGACGTAACAACTTATTGTAAATGGTCAGTAGCCTAGCCTATCGATTAAGGTACTCGAAAGCATGTACACTGTCTGCTTCATTTGATCTTGATAGGCTAAGCATTCTGTAGCTAATAAAAACAATATACCCACTATTTAATAATTTAAACTACTTCAACATAATAATGCACCTAAAATACAAACGTGAGCAAGGGCAGCAATCCCTATCGAATCAACAGATGTGCAATTTAGCTAGCAGGGGAACAATACATACAACGAGAATCACCAGTTAACTTAATACAAATTTGCAACAACTATAGACTTATACAACAGGCTTAAATGAACTGACAACATAAGTTATACGACTTATAGAGCAAATAATTGTTATGGTGCAACCTTTTTTAATTTCTTGACCAAACACTCACTAATTGCTAATGTAGCGGGACAAGTCATCCCTCACTTCTCAGCGTGAGAAATACAAGGTGTTGTGTGTGAACTGGTTGAACGGCGTGTCTCACGGCGAATGGCATTGGCATTTATGTTAACGTCGTTTTATAGATGTGTGTCTGTGTTTCAACAGTATCTGGGGATAACAGGTTATTATTATCAAGCCGTCATCATTGCAAGTGATGTGAGGAAAATGTTGAACCATTCGATGAAACACTTTTTTGTACGTATTTTGTACATTCACGTTATACATATATTTTGCTTGCGCGCGTCTGTGTGTGTGCGTGTATCTGTGTGTGTATCTGTGTGTGTGCGTGTATCTGTGTGTGTGCGTGTATCTGTGTGTGTGCGTGTATCTGTGTGTGTGTGTGTCCGTGCAGGTGAGCCACCGTCAGTACGTCTTCCTGATGCGTCTGCAGCGCGGCATCAAGGCTCTCCAGCACACCCTGCAGCAGGACCTGGAGGAGATGGGCTCCCGCCGGCCCCGGCCCACCCAGCCGGCCGGCCCCTCCCCCGCCGCCCCCCGGCCCTTCTCCGCGTGCCTGGCCGTCCTGCTGAGGAGCGCCGAGGTGGCCCTTCTCCTCAACCCGGCTCCCCAGCCCGGGCCCCCGGGGTCCCCCCTGGGCTCGGAGGTGTCCCCCTCGGAGAGCCGGGGGACCCTGGAGGCCGGGGCGGAGGCCGGGGACCCGACGGAGGCCGGGGCCGGGGCGTGCACGGTGGACCAGCTCCTCTGCGGAGGAGGCGAGGCCGTGGGGAGCCCCGCCCCGCTCCTCCCCACCTCCTCGTCCTCCGCTCTTCTGTTCGACCCCGCCGGCCGCAAGGCCTCTCTGGACGAGAGGGCTGGGGTCGCGGGGAGGCCCAGTGCGGAGGAGACGGGCGAGGGCTCCGCGGAGGCCCGGACCGGGGGGGAGGAGCAGGGGGTGGACGCCAAGGCCCAGCAGGGTGAGCCCTCCGGGGGGAGGACCGGTGTGGGAGACCCCCTCTCCGACTGGAGCGACGGCAGGGAGAAGAATTCTGGAGCCAAGATGCCTCAGTCCATGTCGAGGTAGACACACTATTGGCATTACTGACCACTGTCGAGAAGAAGAAACACCCATAGCCACACGAGATAACATACGCTGTATATACACGTGTGTGTGTGTGTGTGTGTCTGCATATCAATGTCTAGACTTGCATACGTTTTGAGCTTCTCTATGCTATGGTGTTACATATGCAAGGTCTTTTGGTGTGACCCTTTTGTATCTGTGTGTGTGTGTGTGTGTGTGTGTGTGTGTGTGTGTGTCGACTCTCCTCTCCCTTTCATACACACTGCCTTTTGGAGCGCTTTGACCCATACTGAGTGTGTGTTCGGTGTGTGTGCGTGTGTTCTTTCTCCACCAAGGAAAGGCAGCTTGTCAGCGTTCTCTGACAAGCTCAGCTTCTCAAACCCCAGCAGGTCTTCCTCTCTCTATTCCATATCCAACATGTAAGACTGGCCCTCCCAGCAGCCCCTGGCTGTGTACATGTGTAGATGTGTAGGCCTGCTACAGTCTTTGGAGAAGGGAAAAAAAGAAGCTACTCAGCTCTGTTTGTAACCAGAGAGAACCTGGCCACCGGGTCATTTGGAAGCTTGAGACATGTTCAGGAGATACAAATCCCCCAAATAAAGAAAAGGGTTTTAAATTTTGTTCCTCTGTTGTTACAAATGGATTGATTCCAAATGGCTTCTTTTTTTTTTGAGGTGGGTGTGTTTGCTCGTCCGTGTCCACTTTGTGTGTGTGTGTGTGTGCGCGTGTTGGGGGTTTGAGAATGTTCCGGTGGGTTGTGTACATGTCTGTATGTGCTAGTGTGTTATGCATGTGTTCGTGCATGTGTGCATGACCCGTGTGTGTGTGTGTGTGTGTGTTTCGCTGTTGTTCTATTTGAGTGTGAGCGTGTCTTCCTGTCGTTGGTGGTGTCCGTTTAGTTGGTTTTGGAGAGACTGGTCAGAAAAGCAACTGGAGTTCAGTTGCTATAAGTGTGTGGGGGGGGGGGCTGCGTGTGTGTGTGTGTTTCAAACAGGAAGGAGAGAGCTCATCCCGTCTGTCCATCAGATGGTTTAGAAGGGGCACACACTAACACACACACACACAAGTGCCCACACAAACACACACACACACACACACATCACCGCACGCATAAATACCCTCACGCACACTGCACGCACACACACAACCAACCACACCTCTCGCGTGCACGACCACTCGTACACAACCACCCCCACACACATCCCTCTAAGCGCGCGCGCGCGCGTGTGTGTGTGTTGCATTTCAGCGGTCGTCTGATGAGAGACCGGTCCCAGTCCAGCTTCTCCGTCTCCTACAAGAACATGAAGAAGAGCCCCTCTCTGCAGTCCCTGGACAACATCTCCATAGACAGCTACATGATGGAGGACTGTGACACCTACAGCCTGCTGGAGCGAGGTGGAGCACACACAGACACACACATGCACACAGGCACACACACACACACACACAGACACACACAGACACACACACACACGAAGACACACACACACACGAAGACACACACGCGCACCCTAACCAGGCAGGCAGGCTCACAGGCAGGATACTGAGTTTACATTTACATTTAGTCGTTTAGCAGACGCTCTTATCCAGAGCGACTTACAGTAAGTGCAGACATTCCCCCCGAGGCAAGTAGGGTGAAGTGCCTTGTCCAAGGACACAACGTCATTTGGCTCAGCCGGGGAATCGAACCAGCAACCTTCTGATTATTAGCCCGATGCCTTAACCGCTCAGCCACATTTACATGTATTCATTTAGCAGACGCTTTTATCCAAAGCGACTTCCAAGAGAGAGCTTTACAAAGTGCATAGGTCACTGATCATAACGACAAGATAGCCCCAAAAACATTGCGAGTCGCCAAAACATGAAGCACATATTGTGAACAACCAAAATAAGTGCGAAAGGGAAGAACCATAGGAGCATGTAGTTGGAGGACTCTGATTTGTGTGGCTTGAAAAAACTTGTTTTCGAAACATCCGCGCCGGCTGGTTTACAGACTCTGAACATTGGGGCGTCACTTTTGAGTCTGTAACACAAAAAGACGTCCACAGCCATTATTGAAATATTCGGCCACGGGGTATGTTTAGTCCAACGTGTTCGGACTTGGAAAGTGCGCCGAAACCTTCCGATCGGTCCACAAATATGCAGGAGTGAGGACAGGGTACAGTATGAACGCAGCATGTAGCAGGACTGCAACATCAGGTTCTGACAGCAGGGGGCAGCAGTGTACCAATGTCAAACGAACACCAGAAAAGGAAAAATCATTTGTTTGAAAACACCTTTGTGTCAGCTTAAATACCTGTTATTACCACTCCTTTTGAAGTTGTATCTATGTGTGTGTGTGGTGTGCGTGTGGTGTGCATACATGTGTGTTTCTGTGTCTGTGTGTATGCGTGTGTTTGTTTGGTGGGCATGTATGTATGTATGTATGTGTGTGTGTGTGCGTCCAGATGACGTCTCCATCTCGGGCTACAAGGATGCAGTGCCCCAGCAGAGTGCCACAGCAGAGAGTGCCAGCGAGGCTATTGGTCCAGAGCAGGACGGGGGCGTGTCCCCGGACACCGTCAGCGCCACCTCCCAGAGCATAGACGAGCCCACCAAGGACCTGGTAACACACACACACACACACACACGGTCCTGATCTGGTCATACACACACGGTCAAGTTTTCACGTTCCATTTTGGAGAAACTTCTCTGTGTGTAAATATGATGAGGAGGATGATGATGGCGGTAGTGATGACGATTAATTGGTGTTGATGATGGTGCATGTGAATGACGAGGATGGTGATGATGATGGTGCATGTGAATGATGAGGATGGTGATGATGATGGTGCATGTGAATGATGAGGATGGTGATGATGATGGTGCATGTGAATGATGAGGATGGTGATGATGATGGTGCATGTGAATGATGAGGATGGTGATGATGATGGTGCATGTGAATGACGAGGATAGTGAGGATGATGGTGCATGTGAATGATGAGGATGGTGATGATGATGGTGCATGTGAATGATGAGGATGGTGATGATGATGGTGCATGTGAATGATGAGGATGGTGATGATGATGGTGCATGTGAATGATGAGGATGGTGATGATGATGGTGCATGTGAATGATGAGGATGGTGATGATGATGGTGCATGTGAATGATAAGGATGGTGTTGATGATGGTGTAAGTGAATGACGAGGATGGTGAGGATGATGGTGCATGTGAATGATGAGGATGGTGTTGATGATGGTGTGTATAATGCCAGTGATGATGGGGGGGACTGTGTGTGTGTGTGTGTGCGCAGGTGTCGGTGCTGGTGCTGCGGGTCCAGGGTGTGTGTGTGGGGGTGGAGGTGGTGGGGGAGAGCACCGCCGTGACCCTGGAGGCCGGAAGGGTCCGCCCCACCCAGCTGGGCAACATCAGCCTCAGACAGTACCTCAGCAACCGCAGCCTTGGTAAGGAGTCACACGCACACACACACATACATACAGACATACATACACACACTCATACACATGCATACACACATACTTAAAGGGGTCATTGACCCCCATTGGTTTGGCTGAAAATGGCCCGGGTGCTGTTCTATGCCCTCATATGCATCCTGTGAAACAGCCCTCGAATGAGACGCTAGGTTTTCTCCTTTTATGGTATGCTCATGAATATATAGATGAGCTGCGCGCTGATTGGTTGGTTTACAACGAGTGAAGCTGGGGAGCAAAGACGCACAGCAGGCCAACAGCAGCACTCACTGAAACAACAAAGGTGGAGATTTGAAATAAAAATGTACAAATAAATCTATTATGTCTACACAACGCTGTTTTCAACAGATTGACTAGATATCATTTGAAATGATAACGTTAGTTGTTTCCACTTCTGTTGTCGAAGCAAATGGGATCAACTTAGGTGGGTAACGTTAGCACTACAGCTTAGCAAACAAACTCGTGATTCTACTCAGCTCCAGTTAGCTCTAGCTATCTTGCTGAAAAATAGATCTGGACAAACATGCATTGTGAATTGTAGATTTACATGACAACACTGGTTATTTATTTGAATGAAACACAGTCAGGAACATGAAATAACATAAGCCCCATTGCCAATAGACGAAATCATCACACATTCTACCGATGCTAGATACAGGCAGGATACGTTTTCAAAACTGTCCTCTGTGAAATGGTTCGAGCAAATGTGTAATTGAGAGTCGAACTGCACAGGGATACTCTCATAGACAAACTTCTCAGCCCATTGAGTGTTTGGTTCCTTAGGAAGACTCTGAAAAGTGTCAGCATTCCCTGTACAGCCTGGAACGCTGCATTTACGATGGTCCATTTTCCATATCCTTTAAAAACTTCCAAACTTTCTCCTTTGTAATTCCCGTGGAAGTACACAGAGCAGCGCGCAGCTAAACTAGTGTCTGAGATCCTGGGCCAGAACACCAGACGGCTGGTCTGTATGTAAATGTTGGGGCGTGACAAAGGTGATGCTACATTTGTGACGTCACAAATTCAGCTTTTTCGAAACCGATCGTTTTGCAGTTTCAAGTTTAAGGGGTCAGGTGGTTGAGCGGTTAAGGAAGTGGGCTAGTAATTTGAAGGTTGCCAGTTCGATTCCCGGCCAAAAGACGTTGTGTCCTTGGGCAAAAGCACTTCTCCCTACTTGCCTCGGGGGGAATGTCCCTGTACTTGCTGTAAGTCGCTCTGGATAAGAGCATCTGCTAAATGACTACATGTAAATGTAAGTTGCGAGATTTCGATAGTAAAAAGGTGTCAATGGACTTTGAGGTTCACTGTATGACCATTTCACCCACCAAACTGTCGTTATTCAACTATGGTACTACAGGGTAAAATCGGTTTTGCAATGACCCCTTTAAACATACCCGCACAGACACACACACACATGTATACTATACTTACACACATACTCACACACACACACACACACACACATCCTTCATGCAAAAGGCAAACAAATGTATTGAACGTTTTTTCTCCGTATTATGTGTGTAGACACACAGACACACACACACACACACACACACACACTTTCCCCTTTTTCCATTAAATCCTTACCTCAGTTGACCCCTCCCCAATCCCCCACAGGTATGGTGTGTTCACTACCAACACACACGGTTTTGAGCAGCCCAGGTAAATGTGTGTGTGTGTGTGTGTGTGTCTGTAGTGGTGGACCTCAGTGTTCCCGTTCAGTATTCCATTAGTGTATATCACCCACCTCCCCCCAAGACCTCTGACAGGAGGAACGCTGGTGGAATCACTGCTCGCATGCCCAAATTGGGGTGTGCATAATCGTGCACGTGTGTATGTACGTATATGTGTGTGTGTGTGTACAACCATGCTATTGACACGTTCACTGTGTTCTCCTATAGCTGCGAGTCCCAGCTTGTGGCCTTGTGACTAACACGTCTGATGTCATGTTAACAGGCCTTGTTTTCAAGGCGTTCCACAGCATGCACAGAGCAGGCAGCTTACCTGACGTGTGTTTCTAAAGACCCCGTCAACGTGTGTCTGTGCATGGCCCTCTTGTGTGTGTGTGTGTGTGTGTGTCGCTGTGTGTGCCTTCCAAACATGGCACGTTCTGGTATTTCCTGGGCATGAATTCGGACCGTGATTCCCAAATGTGTACCTCGAGCCATGCAGCACGGCGAAAAGCTGGAATTGGCATTAAAGGAGTGTTTCCTTCCAACAGCAACTCAATTTGAACTTAGCATGCGTGCGCATGTGCCTACACACCTACACGTAGATATGGAGTCAAAAAGGGCCCCCTTTCCTCTTTGTGTGTGCTACACACACCCTTCTATAGGACCCAGCCCCCCCAGCCCCCCCCCCCCCCCTGCCTCTGTACCTCACTGTATTTATCCCCTATGTCCCCCCCAACCTCCCCATTTTCCCCTCTCTTCCTATCTTCACTGTCACCCCTCTCTTCCCTCTCTCTCTCTCCCTACTTCTCTCTCCCCTCTCTACCGCTCTTTGCCTTTACCGCTCTCTCTTCTCTACCTCTTCTCTCTGCCTCCTTTCTCTCTCTATGTCTCTCCTCCGTCTTTACCTCTCTCCTGTCTCTCTACCTCTCTTCTCTCTTGCTCTCTACCTCTCTCTACCTCTCTTCTCTCTCTACCTCTCTTCTCTCTTCCTCTCTCTTTATCTCTTCTCTCTACCTCTCTTTACCTCTCTCTCCTTACCTCTCTTCTCTCTTTCTCTCTCTTTATCTCTTCTCTCTACCTCTCTCTACCTCTCTTCTCTCTCTACCTCTCTTCTCTCTCTACCTCTCTTCTCTCTTCCTCTCTCTTTATCTCTTCTCTCTACCTCTCTCTACTTCTCTTCTCTCTCTACCTCTCTTCTCTCTTCCTCTCTCTTTATCTCTTCTCTCTACCTCTCTTCTCTCTTCCTCTCTCTTTATCTCTTCTCTCTACCTCTCTTCTCTCTCTACCTCTCTTCTCTCCATCCGCCCACTGCAGCAGGTTTGGCCGTCTCAGTCGGCTGGTTTGGTCAATGAGAGAGAACACCAGCTTACCCCGGCATTTCTCTCTCTCTCACACACACAGATACAAACACACACACAGGAGTAATCCTCTACTCTCTCTTTTTCCACTCCTTTTCCTTACTCCCTCTTTCTTTCTCTTTTCCATACCCAGTCTTTCTCTCTCTCTCTCTCTCTCTCTCTCGCTCGCTCGCTCGCTCGCTCTCTCTCTCTCTCTCTCTCTCTCTTCCTTCTCCATCTCTTTTCCATTCCTCCCTATTACTCTTCTCCCCAACTCCTGCACGGGGTTGAGCTTCATTTTATCTGATAGTGTGTGTGGGTGTGTGTGTCTGTGCACAAGCGCTTGTAAAGTGCAGTGGTGGCTTGCCGGCCTTGAAATCGCTTTATGGGATTAATTCCAGGCTGAGCCCCTCCCAAAATTCACAACATTCACAAACACATTTTTTTATTTTATTTTTTGGCCGGGCAGATAGCATTACACTTTTCCATTTCCTTACCTGACAGGGAGATGCATTTGATATCGGCAAAAAAGATCATGAAAAGCAATGCTTACACTACATTCATTGTATGTGTGCGGTATGGATTTGTTGATAAATGGTTGGTAAAACTCATAATTACTGTAATCCATCCTCCATTGGTGGTGGTCATAATTCTGTCTCAGCCTCTCGGTCTTCCGGGATATGATGCATCGGATCATGAAGTAAGGGAAATCTTTTCGGTTCTCTCTTTGAAACCTTGTTAATCCCCCACCTTTCCCTTTCTCTCTATCCACCGGCTATGCTCTCCGTCCCCCCCCCCCGTCCCCCTCTCCCAGGCGGAGGTCTGGACACTGAGCCGGGCTCGGCGGCGGGCGCCTCCCCCCCCCACCCCGAGGTGCGTGCCCGGCTGGAGACGGGCCCGCGGGCCGCCGCCCACTCCCCGCTGGCCGAGCGCAACGGCTTCCTGCAGCTGCGTCTCCACGGCTACCGGGCCAGCTTCCTCATGTCCACGCTGCGGAACCTGGCCCACTTCCTGGAGGACGACTCCGCTCCGCAGGTGCTGCCCATGGAGATCAGCGTCAGGGACACGCACGTCGACATCAAGGTGCGTGTTGCGGGCGCTTGGGGGAACCGCCGCCCGAATCGCTTTGCGTTCCTCCTCGGGGCGGGGGGGGGGGGGGGGATGACTAGCCGTCCTAGATATGAGCCAGCCAATCCCACGCGCACACTCACCTTGGGATCTCGCCGATAGGACGATGGTCCCCGTGACAACGCCTCCGACCCGGGGCCCAGCCCCATCACCCTCCACGTGGACAGTCTGGTCATACACAGACGAGATGACGGAGCCTTCTCTATAGGAGGTACCGAACACACACTCTTACTGTAGGCTCCCCCACACACACACACACCACACACACACCACACACACTTCACATATGTATGTAAACCTAAACAGACCCACATGGATGGTCACTTTGAGTACGTTCACTCAACTTGACACACACGTATGTGTGGTGTATGACCCATACAACATGCACTTAGAGTATTTAACCTCTCTCTCTCTCTCTCTCTCTCTCTCTGTCTCTCTCTCTCTCTCTCTCATACATAGTGGACAATGCCTCAGAGGGCAGGCCCAAGAACAAGGACTTGTTGATTGACAGTCCTCTGAGCCAGTTACCCGAGGCCCTGCGTGCGGTCAGCAATGTTCCAAAGGCTACGCAGACCTCCCCTGGCCCACCCACCAGCCCCCGTCCTTCAAACAGAGAACAGGTACATGTCCCCCAGTATGCACACACACACACACATGCACTTTAAGGGGATTTCTCTCTCCTAACCCTCTTTTGTGCTCCTCGCAGCTGCTGATCGAGGAGAACGAGTGCTTGAAAGTGGAGCTCTCTCGAGCCAAGATGGCATTGGCAGAAGCCCAAATGGAGAAAGACTCGCTGCTGCACCGAATGAAGAGCCTGAAAGTGAACACCAGCTAGGTTAGAGGCTAGGCTAGCTGGAGGCCCCCAGCCCACCGGTAGGTCTGAGCTGCCGCGAGGTTGCGGCGGCCACGCAGGGAGGCCCGCTCGCTTCCAGCTGCCTGGAGGAAGGCCGGTGTTGACGGGATGAAGACACGAGGGGGGTGGGTTTGGTCTCAGTCTTATGAAGGTGCTTTTTTTCTGCTACGCCCCCCCCTCCTTCCCACCTTGTAGAGCGTAGCACTACCGTGCGTGTGACGACGACAAAAAATATAGCGATATAAACATCAAATAAATACTTGAAGACGACTGTGGCGCGGTCCTCCCTTCTTGGGCCGGTGGTCGCCGTTATTTGAGTTCTGAAGTGTTTAGCTGTTGCGACGCCCCAAGCTGCGGCTGCCTATCACGATTCCCAGAGAGCAGAGAGGTTTCGCGTCCGAAAGGAGGGGGTGTGGAGAGGGGCGTGGAGGAGCGGCAGGGTTCGAAATCCCCCCAAATAACAGTGCTTTGGTAGATGTCAGCCCCCCCCCCCCCCCCCTTCACACACACCTTATTAGGGGCATGCTGTACCATTCACATTCATGATCTCTATAGTAACATGCAAAACCGCGGGGGGGCGGTGGGCGGTGTATCTGATCGACTTGATTCAACTGTATGCTCGAGGCGTGGAGACACGCTGAATGTCATATCTTCAGAGGAATGTCTTACAAAGAGAGGCCAATTTTGCACTGCACATGAACTGAAGCGCTTTGTTATAAGCGCGTTTTCGAGTGGGGAGGTCGTGGCGAGTTTTTCATCAATTGTCCTGTTTGAGTGCGTCTGGTCGTGTACACCCAAACAAATGTGAAACGCATACACCCGATGATTTTTTACAACAGGATTCTCCCGAGGTTACGCAGTATTTTCACGTGTGTGCGTGTGTTTGGTCCAAGTGTTTGGTTCGTTTCCTTTCTTGCGCAACCTGAACAAGCGTTTCATGAAATAGAATAAGTTCATCTTTTCATATCCCTCAATCATTCCTGATGAACACAAAAATGTCTCATTGCACTGGCTTTCCCCCTATTTTTCTACATGTAAATAGCTACCTACATGTGCACTTTTGAATCTAACCCGCTGTAAATATGACTCACATCTTCCACACATGAAAGTACCTCTCAAACCGGTCATAGAACACATGCCGGTCAACTCTTAAACAACCAATGAGGGGAGAGAACACTAACTTGGCGTACAAGCCAATATGAAAAAAAAAAAAAAGAATAGCTTCTATGCTGTCTGCTATGTCCACTCGTCTCTGACCACTGCAGGATAAAAACAGGCACGTGCAAGCTGCCTGGCTATATACAGTCCTACGTGTGTGTGTGTGTGCGCGTGTGTGTCTATATCTGCATAACCTTTCTTTGTGTCATCTTACCTATACCTGCTGCTACTCTGTGCTGTGTGCTGCTGCGTGTAGGAGGAATCATCGGGCACCGTCTCCATGTTGAACCGAGAACAGTAGAAGGACACATGCTTTGCTGTCTGGAAATAACATGATTTGGCTCATCGCCTACATTATTGGCTACTTGCCCTTCCAATAGGATTGGTGTCATTCATTGTTGTTGTTGTTTGTTTTTTTTTTATAACCAGGAACTACTCTTGGATTTAGACGAGTCCTATCCCCAGTTGATAGTCCAGTCTAGTCCAGCTGAATGTCTCTCCCAGCTTCCCGGTCTCTTTGCTGTTTTGTACATCCATCCATAGAACACAAGTAGTTATCTGCACAACTACAGCAGCAAGACTTGAAATGGAAAGGGTGGAGGATAAATTAAAAAAACTTGATTGTACTTAAACATTTATATATGAACTCTTTGGGAGTTTGCTCCCCCTCCCCTGTTCACCTACAATAAACCCCTCTCCATCGCAATACAGACTCATTTCACAATGCTCCTCCGCTTATCCAGGGAGCTCCGCCCCCGAGGCCCTAGCTCCGCCCCCGAGGCCCTGTGCAGAAAACCTTCTAATGTAATATGTCTGTCAGAAGCTGCTGAATTACTGAAGAAAAATAAAATGACATCCTATTAAGCCTGTCGCCTCTTTTTAATCCAAATGGTCTGCTCGTATCTCGTTGTTCAAGCTCTTGGGTTTGAAACTTGTTCTGTATGTTCTAGAACAGTGTTTCCCAACCCTGGTCCTCGGGACCCCCTGTCCTGTATGTTTTAGATGTTTCCCTGCTCCAACACACCTGATTCAAATGAATGGGTCGTTATCCACCTCTGCAGAAGCCTGTTAACGACCCAATCATTTGAATCAGGTGTGTTGGAGCAGGGAAACATCGAAAACACGCAGGACAGGGGGTCCCCGAGGACAAAGGTTGAGAACCATTGTTCACAATACATGTTTCCCTGCTTCAAACTCTCTTGATTCCAATGAAAGATAATTATTGTACTGTAGATCTTGATAATGACCAAATCATTTGAATGAGTCAAGTGTGTTGGAGCAGGGAAACGTTTAGGACAATGTTTCTTAACCTTGGTCTTCAGGGACCCCTGTATTGCATGTTTTTGATGTTTCCCTGCGCGAACACACCTGATTCAAGCGGATCATTGTGAAGCTCAGTAGAAGCCTGATAACAACAATTCATTTGAATCAGTGTTGAAGCCGGGGAAAGAACAGAGCATACAGGACAGTGGGCTTTGAGGACCAGAGTTGGAGATCATTAAATGTTCTAAATGGGAAAAAGTTCAATCTTTATATAAACCCAGTCATACTTGTTCCATGGTTTTACAAAACAAAGGCAGGAGTAAAGGAGCCCATTGCAGTACTGACGTTATTTTCCAACACTGCTCCAACACATTAAACTTCATTTTCACTAAGCCTATGAAGATATATGTACGTATAACTCTAG
Source organism: Hypomesus nipponensis (assembly GCF_054491055.1). Taxonomy (NCBI): domain Eukaryota; kingdom Metazoa; phylum Chordata; class Actinopteri; order Osmeriformes; family Osmeridae; genus Hypomesus; species Hypomesus nipponensis. The sequence goes on from NC_140367.1 coordinate 12,311,129, forward strand.
AACTTGAAATGTATTCATACAGTTAAAAAGACTTGCGAAACGTGTTCTCATCATCTTCATGCCTCATGTCTGCCCTGCCGGTTTTGTTGATTGTTGCTGACGAACAGAACAAGGCTGACACCTACAGGCAGGTGGGCAAGTATTGCAGATATCCACAGCAACAATGTCTAAATCCAGTGTGATAAAGGGTCCCTGTTGAAATGTGTTGCGGTGAAGTCGAGGAATTCATACGGATTTTGGTGCGTATCTGTCACGCGAATGTAGACTGCTAATCTCAGTACTCAATTATAAACACGGGATTATAATCTATATCAATTATAGAATACAGTGTAATCGAGAGAGGGAGGAGCATCTGTGTTGTGGGATGTGTTCATCTGAGTGCGACTGAAACGGACAAGAGAGAGGTTGTGGGAGAAAAACATTGGCTCATGAGATCAGTTTGAAGCTCTGGCACAGACAGAACACCGTGTCTGTGTCCAACGCCCAGCGGCTGTGCAGCTGTGTAGCGACCCTATTTCCTTTCTCTCCCCCCCCCCCCCCCCCCCCCCCCCTCCATCTTTCTTGTGGACGCGATCTTTTTAGTGGGCCATAGAATGCTAGGGCATACAGAATATTCCATCGTTTCCTAGATAACTAGGCATAACTAATAGGCCTGGGAAAATATAGTGGTTTATATCACAACATGCGCTGTTGGCAACCACAGAGTGCTCAGAGAGATGAACAGAGGGGGTGTGTCTCTTTCCAAGTCTGTCAATGGACAGCAAAAGCCTTTAAAAAACATAGACTCCGACGCGTTGCTTGTGTTGTTCATTCACATAAATGTACACAGACCACACAAGTCGGCTTTAAAGTGTTGTGTTTGTTTGACGTTAATTATCAGTGACATTCCCGAATGGACTGAAAAGGCAAAGCAAATGCCACCGTCCATTTCAAGTTGTTAAAATGGACACGCATCTAATGTTACATTAGGCTGAGTTTTTACATATCTTTTAAACAAATAGAAATGAGAAACAACATTCGAGATGTTTTCAACACACAAAGCCCTCGTCTCCCGTTGGAGTGAGAGGTTTGCCATCCACGCCCATACTGTAGCTACAGAGAGCGCTGTCCCTTGCCAAGGAGGAGCGCTCGGCAGCGAGTGCGGTTCGAGAGAAAAGTGGAGAGAGAGACTGGGATGCGTCTACTCGGTGGGAATAGACTACCAGCCAACAAAAGACACACACAGCTACTTTGAACACAAGAAAGTGTGGGTGCAGACTGAGGCGTAGAAAAAGAAACGGACAGAGGAGCCGAACCGGGATTTATAAGCAACCGGCTAGTTCGGGGTATCCTTGCATCGTTCCCTTTAAAAGCTGCACCAAACACTGATAGCGAAATTCGTTATCTACTGTTCTTCATTCTAACCTTCAATTCGAGAATGTACTAGGGTTGCAACTGACTCCTGCGAGTCAAATCTGCTCTGCAGCAATATACCCTAGCTACTGTTTTTCGCCGTTCAAAGATTGCCGTCTCCGGGAACATGCAGTAAAGGAAAACCGTCAAATGTGTTTCTGTGCGAGACAGTAACGGGGGGATCCCCATTGCCGTCAATTTCTCTGAATGAACCGTGTGGATTATAATTCCGTGATTTAAACTTCGGTCGGGATGGGGAAGGAACAAGAACTACTCGATGCCGCTCGGACGGGGAATGTCGTTCTGGTGGGGAAATTATTAAGTGGGAGAAAAGGAATACTGGGGACAGCCTCCGGTTCCATACCTTTGCCCAACCTACTAAGGTAAGCGACATCAACACGTCTATTGCTCTTGGTGTGTTAACAGTGGCTGTATATGGTCCTTCGACCCTGGGCAAAATGTAAAGCTTGTCTGTTGAGCGACTTAAGCCGTTATACAATGCTGAACCGTTAGATGAGAGAAATGCCACTTTATGACAACTTGAAATGTAACAGTGTCAGAGGCAATTATGGCTGCAGTGCACAACCTTGGCTGGTCAGTAATTTCCTCCCAGCCCAGTATTTCCCTCGGAGGCCAGTTACTGTCCGGCAGTCCATAGAATGTAGCTATGGTGAAATCTTGACAGCTGTCAAATTGTTGTGTAGCCTACTTTCACTGCGACATGATTAAATGACGGGCGTGGTGGCATTCTCTCAAGCCGAGAGAAGTTTTGGTTCATGTGAACCATGTTGGAAAACTGCCAATGTGTTTATAGGCCTATAAGGTGGCCTCTATATCTAAACCGAACAGGATGAACTGAGGCTTCATTGGCCATGCTCTTATACGAAGTTACATAAGCACTAGAAAACTCTGCAACTCATCATTATTATTCAGCTGTGTTGAATACGCTGTCTTGAATACAGTTAGCTTACAAAAGGGCAGTTTTCTGCAAGACGTACACATTGTGACGCGGGTTCGACTTTTCCCATCATTATTTCTTCCTGGGTGAGAACGGGCTGAGCCAGATAATTAGTTGGATCAAAGTCTAGGGCGTAGAGTCGATGCGCCGCCTCCGGCCGCAGGTTAAGGCTATATGTGCTCCGTAGCAGGGTGAGACTTAGCCCGAGGCAGGTTGAACCGTGTCCCGTTAAAAAGGAAACGGAGGTGATGTCTAGTGAAGGCTAGGTTAATTTAGAGCATGAGTATGTTATGCCTGATTTCCTGTGTGTGTCATATGTGGATGAGCACGCATATTTTACAATTTCAAACTGTTGGTGGTTCTTCAGGCTATTAAGTGTTGCTTTTTGGAGGTGGGTGTCTTTCTTCGGGGAAATGCAGCACTTTTCTCGTCAAGCCTTTATTGGGTCACGTTTATTGGTCCATGTAGTGATGTCTGTAAAACAGTGGGTGGGCCAATGACGGTCCAGCTGGTCTGGTCAAGGTCTTGTGAATACAGGCCTATCACCATTTAAAGTAAGTGTGTGTTTGTGTGGCTGCTAATTTAAGGCATGGCAGACTATCTGAATGCTGAATGCTCAAATGATGACGCACCAGTAGCTAATTGTCCACACATAGCTCGATGTCTGAATGATGTAGCCACCAGTGGCGACTCATCACATTTATGGAGACTGTGTCAACAAGGAGGTCAAAAAGCATTTGAGTGAGCAGGCTGATGTTATGGGAATATTCCCCTCCAAGTGGACTGCATATTTTCCCATCTTAAAGCCTTCAAGCGTTTCATAGCATTCCAAAGACGTGAGGCCCTTTTCAGTAGTTGGGCAGCTCAACACCCAACTGGGACACACAAACACACACGCACAAACACACACACACACACACGTATAAACACACACTTAAAAACAAAGGGGACGCAGATACAATTGTCCTGAGGCGCAAAGCCTCTGTGGTTTGTTGATGGTGAACAGGGCATGCAGACACACACACACACACGTGGAAAATCAATAGTAGATGATCTCATGCAGTTTAATGGGTCATATTTCCTATGAACTAGCTATAGATACTCCATTTAGAGGATAGTCTGTGCATCCTCAGTCTCTGGCTTCCATCCCATAATACTGATGATGATGATGAAGACAGATTTACAACGCTATTATCTTAGCTTACAGTTAACCCTATGGTGACTAGCAGGAACAATGGCAAAATGGTCACATATTGAGTTGGAGGACAGTCATTGTGATACCGGTGGTCACGCAAACTTCCATGGTTACTGACTTTGTGAATATAACCTGCTCGCTAGCAGGTTTTCCATAACAAACTGCATTTCTACCTATCCTCTCTCATTTTCTGAGCCTGATACAGTTGGCAGACATGGGGTGTCCTTTCCTGGTTCAGCCGACCAATTTCGAACACAATTTAATCGCTTAGTTATACATCGGGAGTCCCTGAACTGTTGTATTGTGGGTTAAGCAAGGGGAGTTTCTATAGCCTGGTGCATTGTGCGCATCAAGCTTGAAAGAAAAAAAAAAAAGGTAGATGAATGTGCCTGTGCCCACTAGAGTTTTATGTCCAACAACGCCTCTGTACAGCTGTGTTGTTTTTTTCCGGAATATGTATTCAGATTGACCATAAACACATGGTGTATCCTAGTATCGGAGCTCCATTGATGTTGTCTTTCAATAGTGCGCTTAACTCCGAGTGGACATCCCCCGAGTTGATTGGACAAATTCAAATCAGCTTTTCTGGAACCAAAAAGTCAGCGTTTCCCATTTTAGGGTAAATCAACTCAGAGTGAATTTGGGTTAGGTTCACAGCTTGTTGAACCCGCTTTCTGGAATACCCCCCACATGAGGGAAGGAAGTGGTTTGATGAGTTACCATGATATTGATGATGATGATGAAGACGATGACGATGATGGTGATCATGATGCTGTTGAGGCTTATGTATGGGTGAACAATGAAAAGGAGACTGAACACCAGGCAGAGGAGTCTTGCAGAGATATCCCAATAGCTTATTATAGTAGGCTCTCTCCCCCACTTATCAAGTGTCATCAAAGGGGTGTTCAAAACACACACACACACACACACACACACACACATGGAAATCCCCCTTTGAAGAGTGAGTGGGGCTGAGAATACACATGTCGTACGCCTTCTCAAACAAACAGTGCTGAAATGATGAGGTAGAAGGACACGTACGTACACACACACACGCTCGTCGGCTGTTTAAATTGGCACGTGGAGTCAGAGACGGCTTCTTCAGTGTTTATTTTCTGATGTGTTCTGCTGCTTGTTTTGGAGCCTGCAACCAACCAACCAACCTTGTACTCACAGGATGTAGCTGTGTTTGTGCGTGTGCAGCAAGTGTGTGTTTACGGCTCTGTATTTTCACACAGCGCTTCATGCTTTGCCATGGCGTAATGGGAGCTATGCACGTTGGAAATGCAAAAAAACGAAAGACAGCAAAATGTTTTCGTTTATTCATGGGAAAGTCTTGTCATATGAGGTCATGAATGTATTCTCTGAGGTGACATTTTTTTTTTACCTTAGTACAGTACATTGTGATCCTCAAAACCGCTTAAGTCTGGCTGGTGTGGTGTGGCGTGTGTGTGTGTGTGATAAACCCATCATTGTGAAAGCAAAATACCTTTAGTTAATGCGTGGCTGTGCAGTGTGTCTTTGTGAATGACTTGGCAACTAGTTGGTGTGCATGAAAAGAGAGAGTCAGAGGGATTGTGTGATCTGGATGTGTAGGAGTAGCGCAGACTCACCATTAAAAGGGGGGAGGAGTAGGAGAAGGGGGAGGAGCAGAGCAGATGGGTGGAGGTAAAGCAGTAGTCTGGGCATGTTGTTGACTGGGTCAGGGGTTAACTGTGGAGAATGTAAGTCACATTAAGTGTGGGAATGAAAGACACACACACACACACACACACACACACACACACACACACTTACAAACTGTGACTCAAGACCAACAACTTTCCAGTAAACATTTGAGAGATGTCATCAAAACAGACTCAAAGTTTTGCTGTACAGGGGGGTATTCCAGGTAGCGGCTTTAACAAACTGTTAGCCTCATCCTCTGCCAGGAACCTCGGGGTGACCATGGATGACGAGCTCTCCCTCACGGCCCACATTGCTGCGGTCTCCCGGTCGTGTAGATTCACCCTCTAAAACATCCGGAAGATCAGGAGATACCTGTCTGAGCACTCCACCCAGCTGCTAGTCCAAGCACTTGTCCTCTCCAAGTTGGACTACTGCAACTCGCCGCTCGCCGGTCTCTTCTTCTGACAATCGTCAGGTGGTCCCACCTCTAAAGAGCGCTGGTAGCTACTGGTAGTTCTATCCCCATGTGGCTACTTTTATTTACAAGCTTGTGTGGAACAGTCGGTTACACTGACATTAGGAGAATAATGAATAGAAAAGCTATTTGCACATTATGGTCCTGTTGAACAGAGCATGGATGCTGTACACAGTGAGATGTTCGTTAAATGGCAAGTGAATTATGCATGTGGAACTGTGGAATTTATTGTAATTTCATGAATTCCCAGTTACAAGTAAATGGGTTGTACAAACTGCATCTCATGAAGAAAGTACCAAAAACTGACCAAGAGATGGTGTACGCCTACTTGGGGCAAAATAATAAAGGCTAATCTCGAAATACATTTGCTGGAACACCAGTTACAGGACGGCACATGGTCACAGCTGAATCATGTAAATCATGTAGGAACAATAGCCGATAAAAATACTAATGGTTGGATTTCTATTTGTAGGCAATGAAGAAGACCAAATACAATTTCAATTATTTGTCTTTATTTCAGTGCCAAAAAGCATTTGGTCAGTTCTGAGTGCATGTGCACCGTCTTTAACATTGGGCTGAGAATTTTGATCAAAGAAATTATGAAGTGTGATGGGAAACGGTAACGTTATCCAAGGTATTCATCAGGGAATTAAAGCACATCGCACACGTCTTAAAATAATCTCCCAGTTTATAACGAAGCTCATTACATTTTATCTGAGCTCGGTCGGCTGAACCAGGAAAGGACACCCCATGTCTACCAACTGTATCAGGCTCAGAAAGTGGGAGAGGATAGGTAGAAATGCAGAGTTTGTTATGGAAAACCTGCTAGCGAGCAGGTTAGGTTCACAGAGTAAGTTACCACGGACCCTGACCAAAGGTTTTCGTTACCTCTCTTTCTGGAATGGAAAACCAGGACGCTTCACTAAACCCACTTTCTGGAATACCCCCCAGATTGTCAGAACACACAGGAGCCCTCAAACTCATCGACACATTGCTCCTGTCAGAGGTTGTGTGTGTGTGTGTGTGTGTGTGTGTGTGTGTGTGTGTGTGTGTGTGTGTGTGTGTGTGTGTGTGTGTGTGTGTGTGTGTGTGTGTGTGTGTGTGTGTGTGTGTGTGTGTGTGTGTGTGTGTGTGTGTGTGTGTGTGTGTGTGTGTGTGTGTGTAAGTGAGAGAGAGAGACCGAGAGAGATGGTAAGAGAATGTGGTGGTTGTTGGTGTACGTGAAGAGTTGGGAGTGTTGGGAGAGAAGAAGTCATTATAGGGGAATGGCTTTGAATGTGTGTGTGTGTGTGTGTGTGGGTGTTGGCATCAAAGCATGTCTGGGACTAAGGCTAATCAGTAGTTGAGGAAGGTGTGTGTGTGTGTTGCAATCGAACTCTCAGAGGTTGCTTACATCTCCATTAGGGCCAGGGCCAAGCTCTGTTGCTGCACCCTGCCAAGACACTGAGACCAACAGATGAAGCCAAGTCAGCACACACACACACACACTCGTGCGCACACACACACACGCAGAGTACAAGCTGTCTTGATCTGCATCTATCAGTATCTTACTTTCGGACTGTCTGTCTCTTTCTCCCTATCTCTTCTTTTCTTTTGTTTAAACATAATTAATCTCATTTTTAAGGGGCTCTCATCAAGAAGGGCAGCTGCATTGCGGGGTTTGTTCATAACGAACGATCAACGTAAACTGCATGTGTGAGTTATGGACCATGCAACCACTTTATAACTTTCCTTCCTTCCTCTCTTCGTCTTTCTCTCTCTTTCTCTCTCTCGCTCACTCTGCTTTTCACTGTCTCTCTCTCTTTTCCGCACTCTTGCCCAGTCTCTCTGTCTCTCTCTGTCTCTCTCTGTCTCTCTCTCTCTGTCTCTCTCTCTCTCTGTCTCTCTCTCTCTCTGTCTCTCTCTCTCTCTCTCTCTCTCTCTTTCTCTCCCTGTGTGTTTACTGGTCAGACTGTCAAACCCTCTCTTGCCCTCTGTCCTTCACCCACACTCCACACATGCTTCTCTGTCTCTCTGTCTCTGTGTGTCTCTCACTCACACACACACACACACACACACACACACACACACACACACACACACACACACACACACACACCGAGACAGCTATCCAGTCTCTCTCTGTCACTCTTTATCATTGACTCCTCCATCTTTGGCTCCTCCATCTTTGACTCATCCTCTTGCTCAGTATGTTATCTTTCTCTCCTTCTCTCTCTCCCATGTCCTGTCTCTCCGTTTCTCACTTTAGTTTCTGCTGTGGTGTCTGTTTCATAAATAAGACTATAATACACACAAACACACAGTGTCTTACCCATGATAGTTATTTCTATTATGTTGACAAATACATCACTGCTGACTCAGTGTTTGGAATTTTCTGAAATCAATCTACCAGTTAGGCTATCACTTGCCCTTGCCTATTCTTAATTTTAGTATGAGTACAATAGAAGTGATTATGCATCGTGTCTATAGACATACCAGCCAGTACATAGTCGGTTCTTAAGCTGGTAGTTAAATCCGTTTTTTAGATTTTGTCATCAAGGTTGAAGGAGAGGAGGTTGGAGGGAAGTTAAGGATTCCTTTTAGCAGTATTGGGATGCAGCCCAAGAGATAAGTGTGAGGTCTAGGCTGTCATGGTAATCTAAGGGGCTGTGACCCCTACATAACAGAAGTAGTGTTGGAGGCACACACACACATTCCAACCCATCCAAAATGTTTTTTTATGCCATGATAGATGAAGGCAACTTAATGAAACGAGTCTTTGAAGATTCCTTCTATGGTGTAGAGAGCTTGAGCCAGGGCAAGACAAGACAGGGCTTAATAGAACCACTTAGTCAAACTCTTACTTTCCACAGTTTGAACAACTGGTGAGTGTTGCTATTTTAATTTCAGCCACAGAATGTTACAATGTTAACATTCTGTAACGTCACAATGTTAATCCTCCAGTTCTTCGGAGCTGGTCAGGACAGCTGTAAGGACATAAATCTATTGAAGGAAGCATTGCAGCATGGGTATTGGTACTGGTATGTGAAGCAGGGTATTGATGAGAGGGTGTGTGTGTGTGTGTGTGTGGTGGCAGCGATAAGCAGTCTCTGGCCCAGCAGTAGTGACATTGCTCAGAAGCCATTTTTGTCGTCTGTGACATTTGCAGTCTCCAGACAGCTTCCATTCTGACAAAAGAGACTGGACAAGAGGTTAGAGTCACTTGGCAAGGGTGTGTGTGAGAGATAGAGAGAAGGTATAAGAAGAGACTTTCTCTGAGAACGGTACCATCATTTGGATGAACAGTGTCAGGACGGAAAACCCTGAGATCTTGACTGGAACCTTCCGTCCTTGATGACAGAGCACTGGTGATATGCTGTAACTTGCTCTTTGTTTCCACTTTGTGCACACACACACACCTTTGTGACCCCCACCCCCCCCTTCATGATGTTTCTGAAGGACTCCACAGGAACAAAAAGAGTAATAACACATTGTGTGTGTGTGGACACTTACATAAGCGTGGATATGTGTGTGCACAGGTCTGACATATCACTGTTTACACTTGTCTTTCTGAGACTACTTCCTTGAAAAGGACATTTTGCTGTGTGTGAATGATGAACACTGAATGGGTGTGTGTGAGTATCGTGATGTCGTGGGAGCGACGAAGAGAGATGGATTCGTCTCCTCCGTCCCGCTGATGACGCTCACTTCGTTCCCACGGTAATTGATTCCCTATCCGCCCGTTTCTCGTTCGCAGTCGGAACGTGAGCAGAGAAACCAGGAAATGAATTAGGCTGAGCGATGGCCCTAATGGGCCATATGTCCCAAGAGGCTGAGCTTGACGCCAACAAATTGCCCTCCAAAATATTCGAGTCACACACTCGGAACGGAATAAAGAAAAGAAATGGCTAAACTGCTCGACTAAAATATATACTCAAGATGCAGTACAGTGCTTCACTGACAATTAGCATGTCCTCAAAGACATCCTTTCTTCCTCCCTCCCTCTCTCAACAACATGAACCCCCTTCTCTGGGTCTCGCGCTACTCAAGGTGGAATACATGAAAAATGAGCCCTTTTAAAAAGGGTATCAAATATTCATCGTCCTCTTGACTGCAATGAGAAACAGAATATGAATCATTCTATGTCAAATACAGCAGTGCTCGTTGCTTCTCTTATCCAGGACTCCGAACCTGAAATTTGAAACCTAACTTGTCAAGCACGAATAGAACTTCCTATTGCAATTTTATGTTTCGTACATATTTATCTAAACTTTGCTGAATACCTGCCACTGTCTCATGCTTCAACTTGAGTTTCACGGATTAAAAAAAGAAAGATCCGGAAAATAAGCAGAGAAAGAATGGAGGGATGAAAAGGGTGTCTGGGGGAATGACGCCCGAGCTTTCCGACAGACAGTGACGAGTTTACAGAGACGAAGAGGGGAAGAGACGGAGGGATGGAGGGGTGGAGAAGTGAAGGTGTAGTGTATCAGCGCCTGAGGCTGTGACGAGCCTGGATATCTCACACCTGCTCACCCCGGGGGTGGGGGTGGGGGGGGGGAGGGAGGGAGGGAGAGTGGGAAATTACTCTCTCTTGCTCCTCTCTCTCTCTCTCTCTTTCTTACTCTCTTTCTCACCTCCCCTTTCTCTCTTTTTCTCCCTCTCTCTTTTCCTTTCCCATTCTCTATTTCCATCTCCTATATTTATATATTTATTTATATTCTCTTATTCACCCCCCCACCCTCCCACGTTTCCTCTACGTCTCTCCTCTCTCCACCCCCCCCCCATCTTCCCTTTTCCTTGTCGTTAACTAGCTCCCATCATTCCTCTTCCTCCCTCTCCTTCTCTCTCTCTCAGGATACATTGAGGGTGGAGGAGGTATGTTGACTAAGCGTGCCTGAAGCCTTCACACCAGAATAGAGCAGCTGGGAGTCCACCCTTTAATTCCTCTTCTCCCCTTCACGCCTGGCTGGCTGGTGGGCTTTCTATCTCTGTCTGTCTGTCTGTCTTTCTGTCTGACTGTTCACCTGGCTTGCCACCTGTCTGTCTGGCAGTGTTCCTGGCTGGCTATCTAGCTCTCCTTCAAGGCTGCTGAGTGTGATCTGTCTGTCTGTCTGTCTGTCTGTCTGTCTGTCTGTCTGTCTGTCTGCCTCTTTGTCTGTGTCCTTCTGTCTGAGTCTGTCTCTTTGTTTGGTCTGCCGACCAATATGTGTGAGCTGTGGTAGCCCTCCACCCTCCTTTCCCTCCCTCTCTCCGTTCCCCGATCTCTACCCCTCCCTCAATCCAAGGTGTTTGAAACTGGTCTCTCTGTCCTGTGCTACAGGTCATCAGGGAGATTAGTCATTTTATGTTGTTCGCTACTAATGTGTGTGTGTGCCTTGAAGGCTGATGTTGTGATCATCAGAAAACATTAGAGACATTGTAGAGGTACATGGTCCTACACCCTGCTGTCCCTGACACACAAACATACACACGTTTTCATTGATTACATATTTGAAATAACATGCATGGACAAACACATACATTAGGCATCGATGGACCCTAGTTATTGTCGTGTTCTGTGTGTGTGTGTGTGTGTGTGTGTGTGTGTGTGGTGAGAGGCAGGGAATGGAAAGGGGAACGACGGGGGGGGAATGAGGAGGAGTAGTGGGGAAAACCAATTATGAGCCTGATAACAGCCAGGGTATGGATTTTCTTCTGGGCCTAGGGCCAGACCTCTTAAATAGGCCTACCTCTCTCTCTCTCTCTCTCTCTCTCTCTTGCTCTCTCTCTCGCTCTCTCTCGCTCTCTCTCGCTCTCTCTCGCTCTCTCTCTCTCTCTCGCTCTCTCTCTCTCTCTCTCTCGCTCTCTCTCGCTCTCTCTCGCTCTCTCTCTCTCTCTCTCTCGCTCTCTCTCTCTCTCGCTCTCTCTCGCTCTCTCTCGCTCTCTCTCTCTCTCTCTTGCTCTCTCTCTCTCTCTCTCTCTCTCTCTCTCTCTCTCTCTCTTGCTCTCTCTCTCTCTCTCTCTCTCTCTCTCTCTCTCTCTCTCTCTCTCTCTCTCTCTCTCTCTCTTGCTCTCTCTCTCTCTATCTATCTCTCTCTCTCTCTCCCGCTCTTTCTTTCTCACCCTCTCCCTCTTCTTTTCCTTTCTACATTTAAATTCAAATGTGAAAGCTTTATTGACATGATAGAAAATCCAGTGTTACTGAATTAATATGAAGTTCAGAGTGTCCATCCTATGTGTGTGTTTGTGTGTGGTGGGGTGTGGGGTGGGGAAGGGGGGGGTTGTGGGGTTGAGAAGTGGGAAGGGGTGTCCGTGTGTTTCCCTGTGTGTACAGTATAAGTGGGGTGGGGGTCTCCGAATGTCTGGGGAGTTTGTCTAAGGACAGAAGATCAGAGGTCTGTCGGTACCTGTGGGTGAGATAAGACCAGACGAGGACCTTTCATCAACAACAACACTGTGTGCGTGACTGCAGTACAACTGCGTTATCTAATCTGCATTGTCATGTTGGGAAGGGAGGGGCTGGGGTGTTTGCGCGTGTGTGTATGTGCGTGTCCCAAAGTTGTAGCTCTTTGCCCACTGTCATAAGTCTGTGTGTGTGTGTGTGTCTTTATTTACAAACTGTGCTTATCACAAGTAATAAAAATGCTACAAAAACACGACTAATTGCTGCCCACAAATGTACCCACGCGACAGTTCTGATAAAGTCAGATTGTCAAGTGGCTGCAATGGTTGCTAGGCGGCCGACGGTTCAAGTGGTTGTCAAAGTTCGCGACGACGTGTTGCTGAACTGATGTGCGCGAGCGATTCAAAATATAAACCATGAACACCCCAGCAGATGCTCCTCACCACTGTGTTCAAACAGGTGGCACTAATAGCACACACACACCATAATGCACTAGAATAAGACAAAAAGATCATCCCACGCAATGTGGACACACACACATGCCAAGGAGCAGTGGAACACACACACACACATGCCAAGGAGCAGTGGAACACACACACACATGCCAAGGAGCAGTGGAACACACACACACACATGCCAAGGAGCAGTGGAACACACACACACACACATGCCAAGGAGCAGTGGAACACACACACACACATGCCAAGGAGCAGTGGAACACACACACACACACATGCCAAAGAGCAGTGGAACACACACACATGCCAAGGGGATGAATGAGTCTTTGCCTTTCACCCCACCCTGCTGCCGGGAGCAGAGTCCAGCCACCTCAGTCCAGGGCCCAGTCCAAGTGCTCACCCAGGGCCCAGTCCAAGTGCTCACCCAGGGCCCAGTCCAAGTGCTCACCCAGGGCCCAGTCCAAGTGCTCACCCAGGGCCCAGTCCAAGTGCTCACCCAGGGCCCAGTCCAAGTGCTCACCCAGGCCTTGGTCATGGTCAGCAGAGCCAGAAGAATAATGTGCTTTGGTCCCCCTGTGCCTGTTCCCAGGGTGCGTCCCCTTCAATGGGACCCCTACAGTGGGACCCCTACAGTGTGCACCCTACAGTGTGCACCCTACAGTGTGACCCTATTGTAACCCTACGGTGTGACCCTACACCCTGTGACCCTGGTGTGAACCGACCTAAACCTGAGTTTATGCACTACATGTTCCTTCAGGCTACTTGTGTGCAGCACAATCATGTATGTGGGAGAGAGGGAGAGAGAGACAATAGAATAAGGCCAGAGAATGCCAGTCGATGTTGCGACTGGCTCTAATAGAGCCAGTGACCCATATTAATCTCTCTCTCTCTCTCTCTCTCTCTCACACACACATCTTTTCAATGTGCTCAAATGTGACGCTGTGAATGCATATTGCATTATGCCTTGTCATATATGGCCTTTTGAAAATCATTGAAACGTTTGAAGTCAAGATGAAAGACAACTTTTCTTTCCTTCGGATTGTGAGAGAGGAGATCTGTGTTTTAAATTGCACCCGACTCTGCTCTTCGTGTCCTTGAGTGTGTGTGTGTGTGTGTGTGGGATGTGATTTACAACATGAGGTGTCCATTGCATTGCCTGCATCATTAGTGAGTAAGTGTCAGTGTTAATTAATGTGTCCCTCTTCATCTTCGCTGTTGTGCTCGCCTCTCTCCCTCTCCCTTCATGCCTCTGTCATCTTCATCTCCTCCTCCTTGTCTTTTTGCTGAAGTTGGCTTCCCAGAAGTCTTTATTCTTCGACCCCTCCCGGTCCTCCCTCTCTTCCTCCCCCTCCTTCTCCTCACCCATTCCATGTCTGTCTGTCTTTGCTGAGTCACTCAGGGGTCTGATTCTCTCTGGCTCTCTCTCTCTTACTCACCCCTCTCTCTCTCTCTCCACCTCTTTTTCTCTCTTATTCTCTTTCCCCACGCCCTCAATCTCTCTCTCCCCTCCTTCCATCTCTCCTCTGGGGGTGCTTGTTTTAGAGAGTCATAAAGTCTGACTGTAAAAGGGTTTTCTGCAATGGACACTTGACCCCTCCCACCTCCCCCTGATATTCTATACAGACTCTCCTGTTTTCTCCACAGGCCAATGACATTTAGACACACACACACGCGCGAGCGCACACTCACACACACACACACACACAAACTAACACACTCACACACTGATGGCCGGTGAGGAAATGCATGTGTGCAATAGCAGCAAAACTGGTTTCGGTGGTTTTGCTCAGTCTTCTAAACCTCAAATCGAATCGTTGTTTAAGAACAAGCACACACAGACACATATACACACACACACACACACGTTTTAGTTGAGGCAGCCGTTAAAGGCACTGTGGTGAATATATTAGTTTAAATGTCAGTGGTATTTCAGAGTCGGTTGGCTGCTCACTGACCCTGAGAAAGAACACCACCGCAGAAGAGGGCGGGAGGACAGGAGGAGGGAAGGAATTCTCTTATTTGTTTTTCTTTTGTCCAATCCATCCAATTCACTTTAATCCAGCTGATTCATCCTTCTCTCCTTTGAAGAACAGCCTTTTACAGTCACACTAAATTCTTAAGGTCTGCACCAAGAACATCAATTATAATCAGTATGTGCTGGGGTAGTACGAATGACACGCAGCTATGACAAAAGTTGATTTATATCTCATTTGAATATTTAAAAACGTTTCTGTTAGGCCAGTCAATTTGAGTATAACCGTGGAACTCTCCAGCAGATTGACTGGGTGCCGGTAGCTTCCGCCGCGCTCCCACGAGGCGAGGGGGTATCAGGTCATGTATGGTGCTGTGACCGGAGGAGTGTGGTGCTGCCAGTTACACAAACCTGATTATCCCACAATACCCTTTTTCCAAAATGCTAATAACTTAGTTTGAGCCTATTTGGCTTACTCAGAGGGTCAAATGAGTATTTGGAGCTTAAATAAGGGGGAGGAGGGGAGAAGGGGTATATTCTATAGCACCAGCTAAGAGAATTCCCCCATGAACGTTTATGATTTCTTTATTATTTAGAACTGTTACTGAATTTTACATTTTACGTTTAAGATTCTTATATGTTTATCGTATGCACCTTCCTGCCATAGTAAATTCCTTGTTTGTGTGAACTTACTTGGCGGATAAAGCTTTTTTGATTCTGATGATGATGTTCAGGCCTCAAAGTTCTTTAGTGTGTGTGTGTGTTTTTTTTCCCATTTTGTTTCTGCCACTCTGCGTAATGTGTGGGGGATTTTTGATGAGTATTTGTTTCTGTGTGTGTTTACCCAGTGTTCTGTCTCTGAACTCCAGACTGGAACCCCCTCCTCCAGTCCCCTGTGTCTGGCTGGGTTCGAAATAGCCATGGGAAAGCAGGAGAGAGCTGCATTACACAGACTGGACTACATCACACCATGTGTTCTCTCTCTCTCTCTCTCTCTCTCTCTCTCTCTCTCTCTCTCTCTCTCTCTCTCTCTCTCTCTCTCTCTCTCTCTCTCTCTCTCTCTCTCTCTCTCTCTCTCTCTCTCTCTCTCTCTCTCTCTCTCTCTCTCTCTCTCTCTCTCTCTCTCTCTCTCTCTCTCTCTCTCTCTCTCACTCCCTCTAGCTTTTTCGTTCGTTCTTTCTGTCTCTGTCTTTCTGTCTCTTCCTCTACCTCTCTCTTGCTTAATCTGTCTGCATCTCTTTCCTTTAGTCACATTGCTGCATCTTTCTCTGTAGTAATCGAGTGGCCCGGCCTTCTCTCTTTCTCTGTAGTAATCGAGTGGCCCGGCCTTCTCTCTTTCTCTGTAGTAATCGAGTGGCCCGGCCTTCTCTCTTTCTCTGTAGTAATCGAGTGGCCCGGCCTTCTCTCTTTCTCTCCCTCTCTGTATGGAGTGGCTTCAACTAGCCATAAGAGAAATATCAAAGAGACACTGTAAAACAGTTATCTTTTCATTTCAAAGTTTCATTACTTTACAATGTTAGTAGTAATAGATTATTTACGTATACAGTATGTGCGTGACGGGTGAGAAATATTTCTCAGACTGCACTTTCTGTGTGGGCGGATGTAGGTGTCTGTGTGTGTGTGGTCAACGATACTCTTGGTTGTTCAAGCCAGGATTGCCATTAGCTTGCTTTGCTCTGATTTGCTTGGTCACTCTGGTCACTTTTTCTCTCCTTCTTTCTCTCTCTCTCTTTCTTTGTCTCTTGAACACACACTCAACGATCAATACTGCTGTTCTATCTGTATCAACGGTCATACGGACAGGGCATCAGCCCTTGGCCTTTAACAGACATGCATTGTGGCCTGTGCAATATTATCTTCAACTCCTTGTGCTGTGTGTGTGTGTTTGGGGGGGTTGGGAGGGGGGTGGAGAAGGGAGACGCAGTGAGACGGGAGAGGAATAAAAGGACCAGAGGGAGATGGGTAGGGAGGGAGAGGTATAGAGTGAGAATGAAAAACAGAAACGAAGTGTAAGAGAGACTTTCTCTTGCTTCAGTCTTTGTATCTTTGACATGGTGTCATTTAGCCACTCATTGACGTGTGTGTGTGTGTGTGTGTGTGTGTGTGTGTGTGTGTGTGTGTGTGTGTGTGTGTGTGTGTGTGTGTGTGTGTGTGTGTGTGTGTGTGTGTGTGTGTGTGTGTGTGTGTGTGTGTGTGTGTGTGTTGTATCATCCCAGTCCACTCTTGCTCGGTCAATAATCAGATCTCTTCTGTGGGGATTCACGTGACGACTCACTTCTCATCATCAGTGATGAGCTCACGGAGGTCAGAAGACACAGACAGCTGTTCTGGCATCAGATTTCCCCCCATTGCTTACACTGCATCCACAGTTCTAAACCAGAAACAAACTGATACCAGACACTGGACTTACTTTTCTTGTCATTCCTTGGAATCCTGTATTCTGTACAATTAGAGTTCAGAGAGTTTCCTGTTTGTTTTGTAAAGTTTGTAAGTATTGTGTTTTTGTGTGGGCAGCAGCCATATTGTCTGTTGTTCTTAAAATAGATTTTATATCTGCCCAGTTCCACATGAATATTCAAGTCTATAACTTCGGAATATAACTTGGGGAGGGTGGAGAAGGGTTGCAGGCTGTCATGGCTGTTTCAGAAATCTGAAACAATTTTTTTCCCCCATACATAATTGAGACTCTCCTAAGCCTATAGATGTCATGTGGTCTGAGCTGACTGGCTGAGGACATTGCCCTCTCCAGCACCTGCTGGTCTTGGCTCATGTGCACCCCCCCCCCCCCACCCCTCCTTCTGTTTTCCTGGAACCTTGATTGTGACTTCCTACTTGGACCACATGTCAATCACGACACCGTTCCCACGGCAACCTAATCTCTCTCTGGGAGGCAGGAACAATTTGTCCGTACAACTTCTCTCTCTCTCTCTCTCTCTCTCTCTCGATGTCTTTCTCTCCCTCTCTCCCCCCAAAATGCAGACTCCATCAGGCTACAGAGATTAGACTGAGCAGGGCCAAAGACCCAGCTCTGCGGAACAGCCAACAGCTATGCGGAGGGAGGGAGGGAGGGAGGGAGGGAGGGAGGGAGGGAGGGAGGGAGGGAGGGAGGGAGGGAGGGAGGGAGGGAGGGAGGGAGGGAGGGAGGGAAAAGAGGAGGGAGCAGGACAAACGGATGAATGGACGTGTGAAACGTTTAGAGGAAGAGAGGGACACAGTCAGGTGCACTGGAGAAAAAAAAACGAGCTAGAGTTATACGGAGGTTAAATTATGGACCAAGAAATATGGCTTGTGTTTAGAATAGCTTCTTTCGTGGTTGTTAGTGGTAGTGGTTAGAGTGTTACAGCATTGGCAAGCGTGTTTGTGTGTTATTTAGAGACTGGCCCTTCAAAGTGATGCTAGGATCATGTAGAAGAAAAGAGACGGCTCTCTTCAAGCCAAATGAATCGTGTGTGTGTGTGCGTGTGTGTGTGCGTGTGCCTGGTAATGACTACAAAGCGTTGTTTGATAACTACTGAGTACCAAACCATAAAAGTCAATAGAGTTTGAAAGTGCTGTTCAAGACATCAGTCAATATGAAACGTGGGCTGATGTGTAAACTAATATTAAGGATACTGGACCCATCCTGAATTTGCCAAGCCAAAGTCTGATCCTATTTAAAATTTGACTAAAATAAACTTGGTCTTTCAAAAATGATCTTTGTAATTTTTTGCTCTCCTTTCTTCCACTTGACACTCTCTCTCTCTCTCTCTCTCTCTCTCTCTCTCTCTCTTTCTCTCTCCCCCTTATGTCATGCTGATATGATGGAGTGGTTTTTCCCATGGCTCTGACACTGGAGCAGACACACACACAAACACCTTCCTCCTGCCTGGCTGCTGCCACCCTGGCCCTCAGGAACTGATTTCCCTGATCCTGATGCTCCAACAGCGAGGATTCGGAGTGCAGGTCAGGGGCGGGGTTCGGCCTTGTCTCCCAGAGAGCCAACGAGGTCAGGAAAGGACAGGAAGAAGGGACCATCACTAGCCCCACCCACCCATTTGTCTACCTTTTATATCGCTACAAAGATCCTGGAATATAATATACAATTTATGCATATACTGTATAGGCTACTGTAGACACAGTATATACATATATTGCTTACAATTACTAGTATTACGGTGCAGCGACGCAAATCGGTTGCCATTGCTCGCCTTCCCACAGTGCACCACGCTGGGGGGCGTGTCAGACAGATTAATGCAGAGTTGTAGTTCTCTAAAGTCACTGTTGTAGTTCGTATAACGTCACGGCAAAGTGTGCAGACTTGGGTTTACGTACTCGCAATATCAATCAAAATACAACTCTACAAATCAAAACTTTTTAATATACATACACGTTGACATGTGTAAAAACATTTTATTATATTACTCAAAGTCTCTGCTAATCTGTCGATATGACGAGGGAGTCCCAGCTGGTCTCGCTAGGCTAGTTACCACAGAGCGAAGTTACGTAATGTGACGAGACGAGATTTAAAAGTACAAAAAAACTACCAGGAGCACCGACAACGTCAGCAACACTGCACCAGGCCTCATTATTTTTGTCAATATCTGTACAAATACAGAGACGTATCGTACACGACTGGACATCCAGCACACAAGCGATTAGTTTCTCCTCCATCTTGAAACTGAAAGCTAGAAATATTCACCATGGTTGCTACGTTACGAGAAACAAGAAAACACTCAGATTGGCCATCGCTACCGAAAATGGTTCTTCATTTGCATAAAGTTGAGAAAATCTGAACAGAAATCGCTTGAATCGCATCGAGTCGCTACCCACAATGCACCACGCAAGCGATTCGCCTGGCTCCATTGAAAATGAATGGAAAGCATGTTGTCGCGTCGCTCGCGTCGCTGCAGTGGACACGCACTGTTAGTGCCTTAACATCCTTACTTAGAAGTATGGATGTCTAAAACATTGTTTATCGGTATGTGTTGTGGCAACCAAGGCGTTTTATTGCCAGAATTGACCAACAAAACAAAATACAAAAATACATTAGTTAAATCTTAAATAGGAAATCTTCGTTCCCACTCATGAGCCGCACCTGTGTAGCTCGTTTTCACCTCTGGGGGTGGACGCCAGACATACCTTCCCCCGATCACCTGACCCTGGGCTGGCCGTTGCCGCTGTCCAAGGTGCTACGCCCCTGGGTTGCACAGTGTGAAGAAATCAAAACGTTTCGGGAGGAAAAGGGGATATCGTTTGCCTATATGCCCTACAGTAATGAACTACTGTCAGGGTTGTCAGTCCGCCCAGTGTTGGGCCACCACAGCACTGACGGGTGTAGCGTGGTATTGACGCAGTGTGTCTGTGGGCAGATAAAGGACCAGCCATCGATCCTACTTATCGATCCTCAGTGTGCTTTTGTTTTTGCTGTTTTTTGTTGTGGAGTTCCGATGATGTCGTTTTGTGCGTACACTCTACAGGAAGCAACGAGGAAGTGGTCCTTCCCTGACCTCTGTGCGAGTGTGTCATCAGCCCAGAGGTCGCCACCTCTGGGATCAAAAGCGAATTTGTCGATGTGCAGCTTTAGACTTTGTGATGTCACTCATAGAGACAGGCGTCAGGCATATTACTCTTTGCTCTGTGTTTGTGTTACCCTTGTCGTGGCTTGGTGTGTGTGTGTGCGCGCGTGTCGAGTGCACCAGCAAAGGTAACACAACCGTGGTTTCCACAGATGGGATTGTGTGTGCCGAGTTCAGTGTTTGTGCAGTTACCAGTGTATGAGTGTGTCAGTTTCTTGTGTACTGTTACGGCCTCTCTCTCTCTCCTGCTATACCATGGGCGTAACGTGTACATAACAGTAGTCATCCCATCCTCCAGTGTGGGCAGCAGCCAAAGCGCACTTGTTTTAGACTATGTAGGAAAACCACTGTGAGTCATTGTAACCTGATCCACCAAATACCCACAATCCCCCTGGGTCCCTCTTCAATCCTGCTGCCGTGGCGATGGCCAGGTGGGAGTGTCCTCTCTCATAAATCCCTTTTATCGATCCGTAATGGGGAGGGCCTCCTCCAGACATTTTAGCGATGAGTCATGTTGCACCTGCATGCTACCATGAGTGAGACACGCAGACCCAAAACAACTCTTCCACAGTTGATGGAGATATGGCAGGAGGGACTGGAGCTTAGTGGCGTAAGCCAAGCGATATTGAAAGTGTCGAAGAGCCCAGGGATTCCTAGCTGCTCTTTCTCCCTCTCTCTCTTCCTCCCTCTCTTTCGTCCTCCCTCTCTCTCCCTGCCTCTCTTTCTCCATCTGTCCTTCCCTCCCTGCCTCTCTCTCCGTCTCTCTCTTTCTTCCTGTGTCTCTCTCTTCATGCGTCTCTTTCTCCCTCCCCATCTCTCACTGCCTCTCTTTCTCTCTCGCTGCCTTTCTCTCTCGCTGCCTCACTTTCTCCCTCCCTCCCCGCCCCTCCCTCCCTGCCTCTTTTTTCCCTGCCTCTCTCTCTTCCTCCCTCTCTCCCTGCCTCTCTCTATCTATCTCTCTCCCTCTCTGTCACTCTTCCTCCCTCTCTCCCTGCCTCTATCTATCTCTCTCCCTCCCTCCCACTCTCCCTTCTTTTTTCCTTGTTTTCTTCTCTGCAGGGTGGCTGAGGCCTGAGTAATTACTAGTTTGCCTGACAAGTTAACACTCTCATTGATTTGAATGAGAAATGAATTGATTACAACTGTAATTTGCCAACTTACTTTTTAAAATACATTTTTTACTCCTCTGCAGACTGGAACAGGCAATTCAGGCACACAAATATAACAATTACAGGCCACAATTTGAATAACATTCAACAAATTAGGCTTGCTAAAAGAAATATTATGAAAGCTTTAAAATGACTATGAAATGAATGCAGATTTAGTAAGGGTTATAAGACTTGTCTGGTATCGTGCTGGTTTTTCAGCCAATTAGATGTGAATGGAGTCTAGAGACATGGGTACCAATTTAGTTTCCTCTTAAATGATCTTATCCTTTCCCCTCCTCTTCCTTTATTTTCCTTCTCCTCCCTCTCTTCGCAACCCCTTCTCCTGTGGATGCACGCTGGTATGCATGCCTCTGCTTCTCCTCATCCCCTCTTACTTCCTCTTCCCCTCTCCCTCTGTCATTTTGTCATCCCTCCCCTACCGTGTCTGTGCGTGTGAGATAATGGCCACCCCTGTCAATAAGAAGGAAGCCCTCCGAAAACATCACGAACGCGCACACACACACACAGACGTACACTGTGGCAGCCACCACTGCAATTAAATTACAAATGCGTTCTCGGGCCTAATGCAGGATCGGTAAATGTTTGCCTACTTGACGAGCTCCTGATTGGCTCGGGAGTGAGCGAGCGGGATTTCCATGCTACATTGAACAACAGAAAGGGGGGAGGGTGAGAGGAGGAGAGTGCAGGAGAGAGGAGGGGGAAGAGAGGGAATGTGTGGCCTACTACCTTAATGTAGTAGTACTGTAAAAGGTACTGTTGAAGTAGTTCAATAAAAGGGTGTCATATCAGTTATGTATTTTAATCGTCCCTCCCTCACGCCAACACAAGGCGACATCATTTGTTGTATTGAAACACAACTGCAACAATCTCTAAATTGGGTCGGTTCAGTCAAGATTCTCTACAGCAACAGAAATCTGGTTTACTTCATGTTGTAGTTGTTGTGAATTAAATTAGATTCAAAGTAAGCCTTTCTGGGACTGTCCCATGGGTTTGCTTGGTAAAAGGCACCCAACAGTGCAAAGCCAATATTTGCCAATAGCCTAGTTATTCAAATGTGAGCTGTAGCTTCGCACAACCACAGCGGAGGAGAGCGTGCATGGCTGAGTCATTCGTTCCAGGAGCAGCCTCTCAAAAATGGTTGTGTGCGTCTATTCAAAACATTTGCTTATCTGTCTTTTACTTCTTCCAAGAGTCTGACCTCAAAAGG
This sequence comes from Hypomesus nipponensis, assembly GCF_054491055.1. Classification (NCBI taxonomy): domain Eukaryota; kingdom Metazoa; phylum Chordata; class Actinopteri; order Osmeriformes; family Osmeridae; genus Hypomesus; species Hypomesus nipponensis. The sequence continues at coordinate 12,333,539 of NC_140367.1, forward strand.
TTACGAAATGCAGACAGGAAGCATTTCCTGGTCCAGCTCAAAACGAGACAGTCTCAAAACCAGACGAGGCCAGACAGCTCGGTCTGCTCAGCGTCTTTGAGAATGTGTGGGGCCAAAGCTGAGGGTCACTGCGGAGTAAGAGAAGTGTGTGTGTGTGTGTGTGTGTTGGAGGTTTTTTTGCTGCTCATTCAGAACCCACAGATAGAACTTCAGAGCACTCAATGTATGTGTTTGTATGTGTGGATGTGGATGGATGGGTCTCTGCTGAGATATTTTGTTGAAATAAGCCAACCAAAGAGACTCAGTAGGGAGATCATACTGTAACTGGTAACTACGACGTCAATAGAACATTGAAACGATGGAAACCATGAGAGAGAATAAACAGACAGGAGGGAGAGATTCAATTTGGAAATTGCAATGAAAGAGACCCACTGTAATCCAGGGGAACCAAAACATGCGGTTGAAAACAAGACGAGTGTTGCCATGACATTGTGTTTTTCTGTGACTAAGAAAGAAGTGGGGAAAAAGACAGGGAAAGGGATGAAATGAAGCCCAGCAGCTGGGAATCTTCAACAAGCTTTTCAGATCATGACAGTTCTCATTCTCCTCCTGCTGGAATTGAGGTCCATCTCTGAACCTGCATGTTGTAGTAGCTAAATGTGCTTGTGTTTAAAGCTGCAATGTTTAAAGGTAACATTTTAAACTACATTCAAATATGAGAAACAGGATTCCCAATTGCGAACTTCAGCACTTTCCTCCAGAGTTTGATGGACAGTGGTTTTCACCAAAAAGGCCATGAGGAAAGCTTGCATAGATGACAGCCATTGGATGGAACAGGATTGCTGGAACCTAATTGGCTGGAAAGTAGCGGGCTGCCAAAACTTGAAATGGACATTCCACTGGCACTGAGCTCTTTGTGTTGCTAAACAACTCCTCAGAGGGACCATTTTTGGCAAAACGTTCTAGATCACAAAGGTTGTTCCGGACATGGTCTTTTGCAAACATTACCCCTTTACTTTCTTCATCTCTCTTAGTCCTCTCTCTATGGCTTCTTCTCTCTCTCTTTTGCTTGCTCAGTCCCTGCCTCCCTCATTCACACAGTGAAACGTGCAGACATTACCCTATCTCCTTCTCTCAGGACACTGGTTCTCAGGACATCTTAATTTGCTGATGAACGAATCTGACGGATGTGCTTCCTGTAACATTCTCGTATACTCATCTGGGCTGAAGGCTGTGAGTTAGCGTTGGAAAACAAGGACTAAGTTCACTACTTGTTGTGTGTGTGTAGATGTATGGACAGACCATTTGAATCCCTGGACTACCTGTAATGGTAAGAGATGAATGTGACCACACAGTATCTCAAAGGAACAGTATTTCAAAAAAGCCAATTCGTGTCATACAAGAATAACGGACCAATTACACTATTGTTTCAAGCACATGGATACCTTTGCCAAAGAGCTTACTGGATAGAAATGTATGATTCAGTTCAGTTCTATCATACAACCTAAACAGGTCAACCTGAGGTCAACTTCATCTCACGCCAAGAGTAATGCAATTCTTCCTCTTACTGTAATACTACATGGAAGGGATTCTTGGGTGGCCTTGTGTTGGACAGAATAGCAAAGTAGGTCATATGCATGCTGTAAAGTACAGTATGCCTGTGTGCATGCATGCATGTTTCATGAGATGGTGCTTCGCTGTGTGTGTGTGTGTGTGTATGTGTGTGTGTTCTCACCTACACCTTAGGGAACTGTCTAGGGATGGCTTTCCTGTGAATATATCGAGAGAGAGAGAGAGAGAGAGAGAGAGAGAGAGAGAGAGAATGGGGTAAAAATAGAGTACAAGATGGAATGGTATGGGAAAGAGAGAAAAACAGGAAACGATAAAGGGATGGATTGGGAACAGTAAAGAAGAGTTAGAAATAGCAGGCGAGAGAGCGAGAGACAGGGAGAGACAGGGAGGGTAAGGGACAGAGCGTGGATGGATAAGGTAGAGGGAGAATTGCCCACCTTGCCCACACATCAAGGGGAAGACAGTTTCATCTGAAACTGTTTCATCAAAACGAATTGAGAGTTGAGAACGACGGGAGTCTAGACGTCGGGCCTGCCCTGATGGTCTGCTTGTTTCGTCATGTGTTTGTGCTCGCCAGAGTTTATGCACACTCCACACCGTGCCAACTCGTGGATAAGCAGCTTCCAACTTGTGACATTCTTTTATGATAGAAACAAACTAACTGACAAACTAACCAGTAATATGAGCTAGCCAGGGACCAAGGTGCAGTCTAGAAGGAATTAGCCATGATTTATCCTCTGACCGGTCTAAACACTGTTTGGAAAGAGCTAAAGCTCTCCAGCCCAATCAATTAGGCGGAAAGAGAGCTGCTTATGGATGGAGGGAGTAAAAAGGGGGATTCAAATGGCTCTTTGTCCGATGTCAGGGAGTCTAAAATTAGCCTGTTTGTGGCATTCCTCTGAGTATGAATGCAACCGCATGACTGGAGAGCATTAACGTTAGCAACTAAGCTAAGCTAATCAGAGCTAACTGCTGTTGAACTTGGACCTCCACTTCCCGAACTACATTTTCTGACCACTGGAAGGAACAACAGCGTTTCTTGTTATCCAACACTATCAATGCCGATGTTGAAACCATGGCCAAGACTGGAATCTGCATTAGTAGGCTATGTAGTATTCCATTAATCTCTGTATGGTTGTAAGGCAGCAAACATTTATTCTCAATAATTCTTCTAGGAAACAGAGAAATGAAAGCTACAGTGTCTTGATACAGAGAACTGACAGGTTCGGTCATGTCGAATAACAATGATAATAGTTATTTGCCACAACGTGGTGCTTGTCTGATATGTGTAATAGTATCCTTGGCTGCGGACTTCTGTTTTTGTGAATTTTGGTCTGTGAGAACTCAGTCTCCCACCTCCCCCACCTCCGTACCAGTACCAAAAACTTTTTATGAGAAATGCTTAACTACTCCATGCCCTTTGTTGTGAAGGATTGAGATTATTTGGTCATTAATCATGATAGCTATGACAAGGAATGTTTGGCCAGCTGACTTCAAAGTTGTCGCCCATACAAAGACTACATGTTTATTGAGGGACACGACAAACTGGTTCCACGATGACTGCATCCACTGGAGATAAATTAGGGCAAGATTACCTACATATATTGAAAGGTTTTAACTCTGGAGCAATGAGGAGTGTGACGCCAGTTGGAATTTGAAGGTTGTTGATTAGGTGGACCCTTGAGGCTAATGTTATGAAAGCCTGGCTCAAAACATTCCCAATGTACATGACTAGCTGCGAGTATCTACATCGATGATCTGCTCATTTTGCTACAGTAACAGGCTAACAAGCTAGCCACAAGCTTCAACGGATCAGTGCAATGAAGTTATGTAGATTGTAGGCTCTGCCCAATCACACCTTGGTGCACCTGGGGGAGGGAAACCATTCTGGAGGGGATTGGACATAGTAAAATGTTTGAATACTGGAAATGCATGTTCTATTTATCTAACGGATGAGAGATACTTTGCCTTGTTGGAATCCGAAGAAGGAAGTTATTGTGATATGGATTAGCCTTTTGGTTGACGGTTTTTGATATTCCTACTGCCATCTTTTCTTAACTAGAACACAATTTAAACCACTTATTTTACCTGTAGCTTGGATTGATTGAATAGTATTTGGACTCCTGTCAATGGATTACAATGGAAATATTAAATCTTTCCTTCCACCAAAGTAAAATTCTAACACTGTCTTTTATCAACTTTGAGTTTATATACAGGTTTGTTTGGTCTACTCCTGTACATGTCAATTGTTTTTGTAGTTGATACCCACAGTTTGTTTGGGCCTTCTCTTATTCTCTCTCAATGGTTTGGCTTTTTTGACCTATCTAGAAGGCTAACATCCAAGTAGCTGAGAACAATACTCAGATCAGAATGACTTTCCCCCTCGATGCTCACCCAACTGTTGCAGGAGTAGAAGTCCGGACTGACCTGTCAGTGGGTGGGACATTGGGTTCCACGTGTATTTCCATGATCCTGACAAGAATGTGTTCTTAATGACTTGCCTGGTTAAATAAAGATGACAAATCCTGTCCTTCAACCATACAAACCCCCTCAGTCCAACCATCTCTTTTCCCACGCCACTCTCTTGGCCTCTTGCTGTGTGCGTGTGCGTGTGCGCGCTCTCTTTGGTGCCTATGTGCGTGATGGGGACAGAGAAATAGAAATACCTTTTTTTCTGTGTGTTTGTGCCAATGAAACACCGTTCTGCCAAAATCCGACGTTTGAGGCAGGGAGAGACTAATGAGGTGGATGTGAAAGTCAATATAGCCACAAGAGAACTTCAAACACAGGATCACACTGTTCTCCCTGGCTCCAAAGTGATGTTAAAGAGCCTCTACAAGTCTCCTCATACCCATAGAGATTCCATACTGTAGACTATGACGTGACAGAATTATACATGATCGTGTCTCACACATGCTTTTCCTCCCAGGTTTCGGGGTTTCAAATAGGGGGATTTCTGGTCCTTTGATGGACTTTACTGCGCAATACTTGTAGATTTCACAATCTCTCAGACTAGATAACTGGCTACCTGGTTAATGTGGTTTTCTGTTTAGTGGTTACTACATTTACATTAACACTTAGTCATTTAGCAGACGCCCTTATCCAGAGCGACTTACAGTAAGTACAGGAACATTTCTCGAGGCAAGTAGGGTGAAGTGCCTTGCCCAGGGACACAACGTCATTTGTCACGGCCGGGAATCAAACCGTCAACTGTCTAATTGGTAGCCCGATTCCCTAACCGCTCAGCCATCTGACCCCACCTACTAAATGTCTGTGTGTGTGTGTGAGGTAACCATATTAGATTTCCTCACACTTGCTACAGTGAATAGCCTTTAGCTCAACCTAGCTCTACCTTCCGGATGATTCTGAACCAGAGAGCAGTCCTCGTGGGTGACAAGAAGCTGCTTTGTGTGCGCTCTCTCACCATGTAACCTATGTATGGATATCACACTGCGCAGGTTAACCAGTGTGGAGAGCACTGCAGCAACCTGTCCATGGGCATGCAGTCTTGTTGCTCGGATCAGTGAGGTGGGGGGAACAATCAGTAAAACTACTATTTGATGTAACCCCCCACCCCAAAGGCTCCAACTCCACTACACACACACACGCACACACACACACACACACACACACATAGTCAAGCAGATGTTTTCTCCTCTATTTGGGGTTCCATTGCTGCAGCAACTAATGGAGCAAAGTCTGCTAATGTCACGTTTGCAGTGTGGCCAGCGTTCTACGGAGGTCATTAGATGTCTAGTCTGCTTGTATGTGTGGGTATGTTGTGTACCTTTCGCTTATTATAGTGTGGACCAAAGGCAATATCCAGGATCACAGATGGAGCTTCTGCTCAGCATGTTCCTGTGTGTATGTGTGTGTATGCGTTTGTGTGTGTCAGTATTTAGGCCATGCATATAAGAGAGACTGAACCTCTTTAAGAGAGGAAAAAAAGGGAGATAGATGAAAGTCTTGAGATTGTCAAGTCAATAGAAGGCTCAAGATGCACTTGTTCCGGGAGTAAAACGGTACTTAGGAAGTCCTGGTCCCAATATTAGTTTCCTCAAGGATCACAATGACTCTTGCTTAGAGACTTGTTGCTCTTGTTGGTTAGTGGTAACTGATTTAAATTGTTGTACTCGCTGTGAAATATTTTTTACTGTTGCTTGCTTTTCTACAGGTACACTTGCACTGATAGCGGTTCATGTTGTTTAATTGTAACTTGTTTAACTGCATGCTCTCATGGTTCTTCCCTTTGGCACTTATTTTGGTTGTTCACAATGTGCGCTTCATGTTTTGGCTCCCCGCAATGTTTTTGGGGCTATCTTGTTGTTATTATCAGTGACCTATGCACTTCTGTAAAGCTCTCTCTCGGAAGTCGCTTTGTATAAAAGCGTCTGCTAAATGAACGAATGTCAATGTAAATGGAGAGGAATAGTTTCATGTGTTGTAAAGGTTGTGAGCCGAGGGAGGAAGGGAGAAACCGAGAGAGCGGGGTGGGGATGGGGAGAGGGAGAGGTGAAGGGGGAGGGAAAGAGTTTACGAGGGAGGGGGAGAGGAGAGAGAGAGAGGGGAAAGACGTTGAGCCAGTAGCAGTGTTTGTTGTTGAGGTGACATGTGTCTTCCCCTTCAGCCTCCAAAATCTGTCACTGCGATGCCTACAAAGAGATGAAGTCACAAAGCCTGATCTACTTCATGTCACAATCGTTAACTTTCTCACTTCACCCCGCCCCCCAGCCCCCCACCCCACGGCTAGTTGCCGTATGTGGGGAATCTATTTTGATAGATCTGATAAAAAAGCATGGGCAAAGATGTTTTAAATACCTTCTTGTGGGGAATAATTGCATGCAGATGTGTGTGTGTGTGTGTGTGTGTGTGTGTGAACTCTACATTTGTGTGTGTTTGTGACTTCTGTGTGTTAAGAAGAAGACAGAGAGAAGGCAACTGTCAAACTGAGACTGAGTGAATCCACTCATGGTAGGGGTTGAGTGCGTTTGTGTGTTTTGTGTAATAGCACACAGTCTGTGTTGAGTTTCTGTTTTGAGTCTGTCTTCCTAAACGGCCGATTTGGTCATTCTATATCAGTTTGGAACAGAGAGAGAGAGAGAGAGAGAGAGGGACAGAGTGAGATGGATGGAGAGAGAGAAAAACATCGTGAAAAAGAGAATGTTATAGTGAGAGTGACAGACAGAGGCATTTATATGAAAATGAGGTCCAATACAACGAGCTGTCAGAATCACTCGGTGAGACTAGACCTAGGGAACACACACACACACACACACACACACACACACACCTCACACACACAAATGGGCATCACAAAACCATGAATCTCTTGTGCTGAAATGTCTGCGTCTACCTGCCGTAGCCCGTGAAAATCAGAATGCACAGTGACATTACTGATAACGTCTTGTATCAGAATTCCAAACCAAAACACATACCATCCATCACACATCCATCACATAAACACATTAAACATATTCTTTTATTTTCATAGCACCATATACATTATTCCAACATATTTGCGACAACCATGAGATAAACAGGACATAATGAATTGCAGCTGTGTGTGTGTCATAGAATGCATTTCTGTGTGTGTGTGTGTGTGTGGTGTTGGTTTAAGGTCTACATGTTTACGAGGTGACAAAAGATAGTTGCAGTGTTGTGGTTACATAAAATGTGGTTATGTGGTTACATTGGCCTTGTTGTAGCAGACAGTGATGCTCAACTGCATTGGCCTTGTTGTAGCAGACAGTGATGCTCAACTGCATTGGCCTTGTTGTAGCAGACAGTGATACTCAACTGCATTGCTTTAGACGAGACTACTAGACTGGACCGTACACTAAACTTAAAAGCTGCACATTACCAGAAGATTCCTAGCTTTCTTATTACTAAAAAGACTACATATTAATGTCAGCATTAATCAGCATTATACATTACATATTACGGTTTGGAAGCTAGATTAGTTAGGTCAGACACTACATTTCCCACACTCATCTCAATGTAGATGGGGATGTAGTTTCCAATTAGGGATGGCAACTTGGCTCAAAGTTCAAACAAAAAGGTTAATCACCATGACAGGTGGATAACCAGACACCAGCCCGACCTCAATGTGAGGGTTTCCCTGCATTTCTGTTTGGTTTTATTTTCACGTTCGGATTCATGTCCTCAACCCCTCCAAAAACCAACATGAAACTCAAAGTGCATAGTCCTGAAAGACACCGCGGTGCGGCCCACTCATTGTACCGCGTTCGCATTTTGCGTCGTGGACGAACCCAAGGGCGTCTGGCTGTATTTTGCGGTTTAACTCGCCGCAGATGTGCCCTTCCAGTGGTGGCTGGATGTAATGGGAGCCGGCAGCTCTGTTGACAGGCCTGCCACAGTCACAGAGGACTGGGGAAGGATTCATACGCCATGACGAGACACAGCTGTCCACTGCACAAACACGCGCTGCGTCCCTCTCCTCTCTCTTCTTTTTTGCCATTTGCTTGGTTCTCGCTTTCACTCGCATGCTCTCCCGCACACATGTGCACACTCTCTCTGTCTCTCTCACACACATTTAGACACACACACTGTTTCTCTCTCTCACACACACACACACACACACACACACACACACACACAGGCACTCACACACAGGCACAAGCCCCAACAAGTCTACACACTTATTCACACATGGTTTGCAGCAGGCTGTGGTTGCCTTGTCCTACGACACTTCCATGGTCGACTAGATGGTTGCCATGGTACCACACGCAAACGGAATCACGGCGTCCGTGTTTCATCTGTATATGAACGTGTCCTTCTCTAGATGCTGTGGACGGGTTTGTGATTTGTGTCTACATGCTGGTAGTTGTGTTGTGGTGTGTCTGTTCTTTCCTGTGTCAGCCATGTTGCGTTCTAAAGCCATCAACCTAGCCTTCCACATGAAGTGAGCAGAGGTGGAATGTCCTTGTTTAGTATAAAAGAAGCGAGAGAAACACAAAAAGTAAACAAATGTCTCTCGCAACACACCAAATATGGCCATGTCCATGCTACTGCTCTGGGTTTGTATACACGGTCGACACCAGAGAGTATTCATCTTGATGCCAAACAGAGCTGCGTTCAACTCAAAGGCATGTTCTCGAACGTTGCAGGATTGAAGGGAGCCATGGTCAACTGGCCCCCTGGCTTGCGTTCGTGCAAATGACCAGGAACAAAACACTCAACAGTCGTTCATTCAAATAGTGAATGCATGTTGAGGCGAGCAAATACCACCTGCGTTCTTATTCTTCTGTGTTTCCCAACGTTATCCAAGCAATAGCTGCAATCGCTGCCCTCTATTGATTAGACCCACGTTTTAATTGTCAGTCTGTCCGCACAGCTCATTTCCCCCTGGGACGGGGCTAATGAAGATGGACTTGGCTTGAGGCTGCCTGATTGCACCCGATGAGATGCCAAGAGATATTTTGCCGAATGAACTCAGACCCTCCACCGCCTCGGCGACGTGTCGCCCATAGCCAAATACTCCAGTGAAGGCTGCTTGATTTGCTCTTTATTTTGAAGCCAATAGGAATGAGGATGCATGCAACGGACAGTCAATAGTATACCGCATCGTCATCTGAGAGCCATTTTTGGATGCGAGCCAACAACCTGTAGGGTGGGGAGTGGTTGTGGGGTCGAAGCAGGAGTCTCTTGGACTGACCCCTGGTCGGTTTATGTATGATATTACTTCCCGGTTCCGTTGCCCTTTCCTATACTTTTTCCTCTTTATTTTTTTAACAGCTTTTCTAATGAACATGTCGATGTTACTGTTTTAGTCCTAGTTATGAAATGATCTGTTTGTGTTGCCACATTGTTAGTCTACAGTACTACTGTACTGCCTGTACAGTAACATTGATTGGGTTTTGTGTTACCCTATAAGTGAACAATTTTCCTCACATCTTTATTCTTACTGGCATGTTATTGTAGCTGTAGCTCTGTAGCTGGTTGGTAGGTGTGCTAATGTAGTTCTAGGTGTGTGTGTAGCTGCTCATGGCTTGAAGGAGGCTTCCCTAGCACCTTCCACCCATTGCCGGTGCAGTACTTGACATCGGAGCTCATAGCCTGAGATCTAATAGTCTATTTTCGTATGTTCCTTTGCATTTTATCGTTCGGGTATGAACCCTAGCCTGTAATGGAAATGAGTTGAAGCAAACAAATGTTTATTTTGTGTTAAGAAACCTCGAAATCACAAGTTACTGGATCTGCAGAATACAGTTCCTCAGGGTGGCACTGTTTTCACATTCCTGACATGATGATAATACAGGTCTGTCCTTCCATTGATCATTTACTCAATTGTTAACCCTAACTATGGGGTCTATGCTGTCACACACACACATGCACACACACAGACTGGGCTAAGGGGTTTCCAGATGGAAGCTGATTGAAATATAGGATCAATCAATACCTACACTAGCTACACAGTGATTTCTGTCTTCCCTCTCGCTGTCTGATTGATTCCACAACTCTCTCCCTCTTTCCCTGTACTCTGTACATCCTTTCTCTCTCCTTCTCTCTCTCGCTCTCTCCGTACCCCCTCCCTCTCTCTCTTGCTTTCCCTGTCACCCCCCATCTCTCACTTACTGTATCCCCGCTCCCTCCCTCGCTCTTTCTTTCTCTTGAAGGGATCTCAGTGTCGAAATAAAAAATAAAAGGAGGGATTTGGGACATGTGGACAAATGTATTTTCCATGAATGTAAACACCTACCTTTTCACACATCATGGGAGTGACCCTTTAGCAGAGTGACTGTGTTTGGTGTGCGTAGGTGTGGAGGACTACCATGTCAAGCATTGCTGTCCGCCTGCGTCAGAGCCACATGGCTTAAGGGTTGTAAAACATCGAATTCTAGAAAGGTCTAAGGGGTGCGTTTCATATAAAAACCACCATAAACCGTTTTGGTTAAGTGAGTCATTGTTTTATGGTCACCCTGTGTGAAAATTTCACAAGAGAACGAGTCAGGAGTCCTTTCAGGACAACTGAGAAAGTTCTGGTTGCAGGCCGGGAGGAATAAATTGTCTCCTGGTTTTAAGGCTTGGGGAAAAAGAAATATCAGGCTTGTTGTGGGGGAGTCTGGTGGGTGGTGTTTGTATGTGGGTCCTTTTATGTACAGGACAACTGTCCAATAATAATAATAATAATAATGTTGACCCACTTTTTCCGACACACACACGTATAAGCTGCTCATAGTCTTCAAAAGTACCACAAGTTTCATCGCACCATCTTCATCCTGCTTACAGTATATCTTTGTGTGCCAACTCAACTACTGTACATAACATAGCCCCTCACCGGAACTACAATCCCATAGGCATGGCCTCACTGATGAGCTGACCATCAGGATGATCACATGATCGATGATGGATTTCCTGAATCCTGAGGAGAATGGGTATTGGTTATTGATTGCTTATGCCTGCTTTTAATTATAATTGAGTGGGAATGAAAGAAACTAGTCAACGGCAGCTATTTGTGTGTGTGTGTGTGTGTGTGTGTGTTTATGAGAGAAGCCAAGTTGCCTAAAGAGCACAATGTGGTATGGACACTGGGTTCCAAACTACATCCCAATCTGTCACTTCAAAAATACAAATACAGTCTGTGTGACAGAAGCTCAAGGACAATTGTCAAGATACAAAAAGGACTGTGATCTGGTACTAAATACTTTCTTTTTGTAGTTGTCCTGTACTTGTCAAAAACACCAAGAAGGGAATTGAGGTCTGTCAGTCACTGTCACCTCTATTCTGGAGTGCTCATTTAATGTGTTTAAATACAAAGTTTGCTGAAAGATTCCAGGTCTGGTCCATGACATATCTTTACCGCTGTGACGTTTCCTCTTCTTTGGGACTCACAACCCTCTTGTTCAATATGCTCCCTTAAAATGATGAAGCCATGTGAAGGGTTAACTTTGTAGCAGGAAGAGGAGACTGATCATGTGCCCTGGGAGAGGGGGAGGGACAGCCATTTCGCTAAAGTGAAACTGAAGTTGAGATACTTGCATACAGTAAGGTTTGCAAGCAAGAAAACGTTTTTTAGCTTTTACATTAACATAGAAACAGAAGTGGATAACAGATTCTGCAGCCACTGAAAAAAGTAAGTAGAAAGATTCACGATTACAAATAATAAACTATTCCATGTATTCACATTTCCTGTTTTGCTGACCTAAATCGTTCTTACACGTGTTAATAATTCTTACCAGCGGTGTGTTAAAATACCAATCAAAAGGCCATGAAGCAAGCCTGAATTTTGCTTTTATGGTTTTATTTTTGTTTTCTCTCTAGACATGGCTTCATGCAGCAGTCTCCTGTCTGAAGATCAGTTCCAGTGTTCTATCTGTCTGGATGTGTTCACAGAACCTGTCACTATTCCATGCGGCCACAATTACTGTAAGGCCTGCATCACAAGGCACTGGGATAACGACGATGTGTGTCAGTGTCCACTGTGTCAGAAGAACTTCTTGAGAAAACCTGACATCTTTGTGAACACAATGTTTAGAGATGTTGTGGAGAAATTTAAGAAGTTGAACGTTAGAGGGAAAGAGGCGTTCCCTTCCAAACCTGGAGAAGTGTGCTGTGATGTCTGTACAGGTACAAAGCTCAAAGCCCTGAAGTCCTGTCTGGTGTGTCTGGCCTCTTACTGTGAGACTCACCTGGAGCCTCATCAGAGAGTTGCAGCCTTGAAGAAACACAAGCTGATCGACCCTGTGGAGAACCTGGAGGACAGGATGTGTCAGAAGCATGACAAACTGTTAGAACTCTTCTGTAGGACTGACCAGACGTGTGTTTGTCTGATGTGCGTCAACACAGACCACCAGACTCACAATGCTGTTCCTTTAGAGGTGGAATATACCGAAAGGAAAGCAAAGATGTACGAGATACTGGTCGAAATGGATAAAATGATACAAATACGCTCTAGGAAGGTTGAGGAGATCAAACGCTCAGTAGAGACCAGCAAGAGAGATGCACTTGAAGAGATATCAGACAGCATTGAGGTCTTCACTGCTCTGGTCCGGGCCATTGAGAAAAGCCGGGCTGAGCTCATTGAGATGATTGAGGAGAAGCAGAAAGCAGCAGAGAAACAGGCAGACGAGTCCATCAAAGATCTGGAGCAGGAGATCACTGAGCTGAAGAGGAGACGCACTGTGCTGGACAAATTCTCACACAGTGACGACCACCTCCACCTGCTCCAGAGCATCCCATCCCTGAGCACTCCACAAATGAAAGACTATCCTGAGGTCAGTGTAGATGAGGATCTGTACAAGGGGGCATTGGGAAGAACCATCTCTCAGCTAAAAGAGGCGCTCCATAAAGAGATGGAGAATATGCCTGAAGCCAAGCTGAAGAGGATTCAGCAGTATGCAGTGGATGTGACTCTGGACCCTGATACAGCACATCCCAAACTCCTCCTGTCTGAGGATGGGAAACAAGTGAGACATGGAGACCTCTGGAACAATCTTCCTGACAATCCAGAGCGATTTAACCGGACTCTCGGGGTCCTGGGGATGCAGGACCTCTCAACCGGGAGGTCTTACTATGAAGTTGAGGTTAAAGGGAAGATTATTTGGGATTTAGGAGTGGCCAGCAAGTCCATCAACAGAAAGTGGACCGTCAGACTTGTGGATAGACCTGAGGACGGATACTGGACTCTGTCTTTGAGGAATGGCGATGAGTACACAGCTAATGCTGCCCCTGGTGTCCTCCTCTCCCTGAGGCAGAAGCCCCAGAAGGTGGGGGTGTTTGTGGACTATGAGAGAGGTCTTGTCTCCTTTTATGACGTGGAGGCCAGGTCGCATATCTACTCTTACACTGGCTGCACCTTCAAAGGGAAGTTGTATCCATATTTCAGCCCTAGCTCTAATCATGGTGGCAAAAATGCTGCTCCTCTGATCATATCCCTGTAAAGACTGTGAAACTGACCTGTTGAATGAACCTACAAATTGTCATTTTATTATTGGGATGCAGTACTTTATCAATTCACTGATAATTATTTGGGATTACTGACCATTGTATTATATAATGTTATGACAGGATGGTGGATGTAATGTAAGTCAGTAAGTAAGACTTTATTTATATAGAACATTTCATACAAGAATTGTAGATCAAACTGCTTTACATAAAATCAATAAAAACAATAATACAAGTGATAAGTCATAATTAAAATAGCAACAATAATATAACTAATAAAGTAGTAAAATCCTTCTGAGATGCAGTATTTTATCAATTCACTGATAATTATCTGGGATTACCGACCATTGTATTTTGATGAATATATGTAATGTTATGACAGGATGGTGGATGTAATGTACAACATTGTTTAAAGTACATGTATATATACTGTACTCGTGGATAACAACAGAATATGGATTTCTGCACTCAAGGATCAATGATGGGGTATTGGTTTTTCTACCCATAGTGGAAGGCTCCCAGAAATCCCTTTCCAGCTGAAAATGACTGCCCCCATGGGGGTCGTTCAGATCCCCTTCTGAACCCTAACACCGTGTTTGTGTTGTCGCAGAGAGCTTGCTTTTGTCTCCTGATATATTGAGTGATCACATTCTGTTGGGATTTTGGGAACACAAAAATCTGTCCAATGTTTGAACACACACTGGACAAATAAAACAAAGTTGTAACACAAAGGCTGCCTGCATACTCCCATGAATTCACATGTATAGTAGTCACTGTGTGGACACCATTGTAGAGACTAAGTGACAGTAGGTGTCTGAAGGGAGTGCAAGCGTCTTCTACGCAAAGTATTAATACGGTTTCATTCCATTCACCCGGCGCTTAAGGCTTTTTCCAAAGTCTTTTACATGTAACAGTTTCTTTGAATAGTACATTTGTTTCAGGCAAAAAAAAAACAAAGGTTATTAATAAACTTACTCTAAGGTTTACATTGTGCGAGGAAATGGAGATCCAGTCAATGTGATGACTAAAAGACAGGATGTTTGAGCTGACACAAAGATAAGTAAGGCAGCGGGTCCAGTTCAAACGGCAAACTTAAACACAGAGCCATGGGTGCGTGCGGTAACAGCAATTTGTAATGGCAAATTCAGAGATAAGATGTCCTTCAAAAGCTTATTTACATTGTCTGGCTGGCAATGTCTGTCACTAGCACAAGGCCATACCAAAGTCACTGCGCTATAAAAATACAACAATCTACTGCGTATGGTATTGTCTTGTCTTCTGACTACCTCGTGAATGAACACTGTGGCTGATGACCTTCATAAGGTCGCATAGGCAGATGTAAAAGTAATTGTGTTTTATCCTTTACTTAAGGGAGAGGCTTTTCCATCAATACAATCATGAACAATGTAAGAAACATGATGTGGCGGTTGTGTTTTCCTACAATAGGTGGTTGTCTTACAATACAAGAAGACATGAGTGCAAATTTGATCCAAAATTTGATCAAGAGGTTGGGTAAAAAATGACGTTGGGGGGGGTGCTGGTGATGTTTCTGATTGGCTGGTTTTTGACTGTAACTCGAGACAACTATAAACTCTGCAGGAATCTGTGCCTCGTCCATTAATTATACATAGCAGGACAAGTTATCCCTTACCCCAGCATGAGAAATGGTTGAAATGCGTGGGCCTTGAGAGCCCTGTGATTGACACTATACTTGTTAAGAGGGCATGGCGGATGTACAGAAGGGTGTCTTGGTGAGGTGTTGACTCCTAGTGTAGGAATCAATTCCGCACAAAGAAGATGATTATTGTAGCAGGGATGTGTGCATGTGCTTATGTGAAAACATGTAAACTGCAAGTTTGTGTGTGTGTGACCACCATGTTGTCACTGAATTAAACAAGATGTAGCCTACAGTGGGGTGTATACATGTGAGAGTATAGTGCAAGTATGATTGAAGTGTGACCAGTAAATGTGTGAGTGAATTGTTACATGTTGAAGTTGGGAATAGCTTCTCATGAAGTGATGGATTGTAGCTGAGAATCAAAGTTCAATTGTCAGATGATTCACAGCACACTTGCAAAACACTTACTGCTCCAGCCTAGTTGAAAAAATAACTTCATAGTGCCATGTTGACTGAACCCTGTGAAGAGTGACCGAACATGCTCGGAATAACGTCGGAGCCGCCTTGATCGCGAATCGTAAATATTCAACATTTACGATCTGTACGATTTGTCCTCATGTTTGTGGTCTCTCACATAAAAAAAAAACTCTTATAAAATTAAAAAAATATTTGAGTGTATACCCAGCATAACCCCTTCTATCCAGCTCATTCACTTTTATAGAATCAAGCCATGTAAAGGGTTAAGTGTGAACAGGTTGCAAAATAAATTGGAAGAGGAGAACAAGGAGGAGCAACTTTTTATCGTATCATTCAAGGAAAGCTGAAGGACATGCATTGTCGGTATGCAAGGAACTGCTCCACAGCTCTATAGCCTGTAATCGTAGTTTTCATTTGGATTTACAGTTCAAGAACAGATTCAACAGCTGTAAAAATACAAACAAGTAAGTAAACATCAGTTTAGTGAGTCAGTAACAGCTCAGTTCTTTTCACGTCATCTAGTTTTCTCAATTTACAGTTTGCTCGGTAGATTGTTCAAAATGTGTTCATGTGTCAACCAGAATCTGGTAGCAGAATTATAATCAAAGAAACTACTTTTTCCAAGAAATGCTTTATGGTGTTACCTTTGGTCTCTTTAGTTATGGCCTCTTCCTGGAATCTGCTGTCTGAAGAGCAGTTCCTGTGTTCTATCTGTCTGGATGTGTTTAACGACCCAGTTTCTACTCCATGTGGACACAACTGCTGTAAGGCCTGCATCACAAACTACTGGGATGTCAGTGACGTGTATCAATGTCCCATGTGTAAAGAGAGGTTCAACAAAAGACCGGACCTTCGTGTCAACACGACCCTCAGAGAGCTTGTGGAGAAATTTAGAATGAGTATGAGATGGAAAAAGGGTCACCATGCCAAACCTGGAGAAGTGTGCTGTGATGTCTGTATTGGGAGAAAGCTCAAGGCCCTGAAGACCTGTCTGGTGTGTCTGGCCTCTTACTGTGAGACTCACCTGGAGCCTCATCAGAGAGTTGCAGCCTTGAAGAAACACAAGCTGATCGACCCTGTGGAGAACCTGGAGGACAGGATGTGTCAGAAGCATGACAAACTGTTGGAACTCTTCTGTAGGACTGACCAGACGTGTGTTTGCCTGATGTGTGTCAACACGGACCACCAGACTCACGTTGCTGTCCCTTTAGAGGAGGAGAGTAAGAAGAAGAAAGCTAAGATGGTCGTTATGATGGCCAAAATGAATCAGATGATGAAGATACGCTCTCGGAAGGTGGTAGAAATCAAACATTCATTAGAGATCAGCAAGAAAGATGCACATGAAAATATATTTGATTGCATGAAGGCCTTCACAGCTCTTTTGCACACCATTGAGAGAAGCCAAGCTGAGGTGATTGAGATGATTAAGGAGAAGCAGAAAGCAGCAGAGAAAAAGGCTGAAGGGTTGATTAAAGATCTGGAGCAGGAGATCACTGAGTTGCAGAAGAAAAGCTCTAAACTTGAGAAGCTTTCAAACACTGAGGACCACCTCCACCTGCTCCAGAGCTTCCCATCCCTGAGCACCCCTCCACACACCAAGTACTGGTCTGAGATCAGTGTCCACGGTGATGTGTATAAGGGGATCCTAGAAACAGGTGTTTCTCAGCTGATGAAGAGTCTGAATAAAGAAATGGAGAGATTTTTGGAAAATAAGACGAGGCGTGTTCAGCAGTATGCAGTGGATGTGACTCTGGACCCTGATACAGCACATCCCAAACTCATCCTGTCTGAGGATGGGAAACAAGTGAGACATGGAGACCTCTGGAACAATCTTCCTGACAATCCAGAGCGATTTAACCGGAGTCTCATTGTCCTGGGAAAGCAGGGCTTCTCCTCAGGGAGGTTCTACTATGAGGTGCAGGTTGAGGGGAAGACTAAGTGGGATATGGGAGTGGCCAGAGAGACCGTCAACAGGAAGTCAACCGTCACCCTGAACCCTAGGGACGGATACTGGACTCTGTCTTTGAGGAATCAAAATGATTACACAGCTAATGCTGGACCTGGTGTCTCCCTCTCCCTGAGACAGAAGCCCCAGAAGGTGGGGGTGTTTGTGGATTGTGTGAAGTGTCTGGTCTCCTTTTATGATGTGGAGGCCAGGTCTCATATCTACTCGTACACTGGCTGCACCTTCAAAGAGAAGCTATATCCTTTCTTTAATCCATGTCTTAACGATGGTGGTGAAAACTCTGTCCCTCTCATCATATGTCCTGTGACCTCATACAGCATAATGTTTAGAATGGTGTAGTGTCGGAGAATTAATAATCTAAGTTATTAACCAATATCAAAATTTAAGACAGCACGGAAAAGGCAGCAAAGTATGATGCAAAGTGTTTATTTGAATCAAACACAAAGGATTGATTCCAACAAACATGAGTCGTCCCCGGAGTGTGACTCAAATTTTTCTCCAGACATTTGCTTATAGATTTGTTCTCCATTATTTTTGATATTTTATCATTGGTACTATCTATATCTTGGCTTTGTAGTCCTTCATGGGAGAGGCCTACACATACTCTTCTCTTTCTTGCACCTAAACTCTATCTATCTGGTCTTCCACATTTGGCCTGTATGTCTTGTATGTTTTAGTGGTAATACTAATCAGTCAACAGCTTTACATCTGGTTTTCAGTAAAAAGGTGACCAAGAGTTTCATTCATTCAAAACCATTTCTCCATCTTCATAATTACAGCAGTGTGATGTTTTCCCCACAACATGAGGGATGCACCAAATCCAGGATTCGGTTTCGGATTTGGCGGAATATTGGCTTTTTTGACGGGGTTCGGTTTCGGCCAAACCTTGTATATTTTCCACCGAACCCGAACCCTAAGCTTGAACTACTCCCGTCGACATAATGACGCCGCCATTGATTACGGGAAAGTGTTTACGTAGGTGGACCGTTCAATGCAGTAGGCTGAGAGAATGTGAAAATGGAACTCGTCAGCAGAAAAAGTTTTTTTTTTTTTTAAGTACTTTCAATCAAAAGAAAGCGATTCAAGTCGAGCCACATGTTCAGTTTGCAATGCCTTTTTGTCTCGTGGCAAGGACCCTAAACAATAGACAACATCTCCGCTGTTAAAACGTTTGCGTATGAAACATCCTAAAGAAATTCAATAAATCTTAAAGGCTAATATTTAGGATATTGATTGGATTTTGAGAAAAGGTAAAAATAGGCATATGGTAATTGTCAAAATCGTTTTTCCCAATTGTCTTCCTGGCGTAATATTGCCTATTCTTTTCTCTCTTTTTTTTTTTACAGTAAAATAAAAATAAAAATGAAAAATGAACTGCTGTGGACGTTGTTTACTTCATTAATGTGTTTACTGTGTTAATGGACTGAAGATGGTAGTAGGATTCGATATTAGGTTTCGGATTCGGCCAAACCTTAACCAGTGGATTCGGTATTCAGCCGAACCCCAAATATCTGGATTCGGTGCATCCCTAGAATGGTGTCAGATTAATGTGATATGTCAGATTAACTCATTGAACCAATTCATGTATGCAGTGTGACTCTTTGTACAGAAAAACATAGATATGTTTTGAAACCTGATTACAATTAATATACTTCAACAAGTAGCTGTGGAATAGGGCAATATGGAGGTGAGTTTATTCATCTGTCAGTCAAAACAGCGTTTTAACTGTGTAACCTGTGAAAAGGAACTGGATAGTGTATTATGTATGAAGACTATTAGTTAATGATTGGATATTTTATGATACACCTGGTACTAGATGTAATGTGATATGATTAGGGTTTATGAACAGATGTGTTTCTAATGGGGGTCAACACATCTTTTCTTTTAGAATGGTTTAGTTTTTCCATAAGGCCTATTCCACTGTACTATTGGTTGATTTGTTTCTACAAATCAATAAGCTGTTTTCTGCTTTTCTTACAAATAAAAAATATTGAAACATAAACAATGTCAAACCTTACATAATAATATATATATTCTGGAATCTAGAATGCCACATGGCCTCTTTAAGGATAACAAAATGAAAGCAAGTAAAAATATTCCTTTTGGTTCTGGGAATTTGACGTGTCTGTAAGTGATGAAGGTTAGTGAACTATATTTTGGCACCTCTATCTACTGGGATTGCTCTAAGAAAGATTGTGGCATGTGAAGCAAAGGCAAATATGTACAGAAGAAATTATATATTCTCAATCCACTCCTCCATTGGACAGTCTCCATATAAAAAATGCAAAAATAAAATGTCCCTTTGTTGAAAATGTGACATTTGTCATGTCGTAGTTTTCCGGTAGTAGGCCTATTCTTACACTTTGAATGCGTCTGTAATTTGAAACCATATCAGATTAGAAATATGTGTTTTCATGAAGGGAAAACACTTCTAAATGAAGTTTGAAATATCAGTCATACCAAAAGTTTACTTATTGATAAACATCTCTGTTCGTGAAATCAAGTTTCATGATATTATCTTCCTTCCTCCAAAAAAGGTTCAGAGCAATGCGATTAACTTTGATCAATTATTTATGCTCAAGCGAAACAGAGAGCTAAAGAGAGAGGGATATTTGTGTCCGTGTGTCTCTAAGGGTTAACTTTCTATCAGGAGGGACACACACACACAGGCCTACGCAATACGAGGGAGGAACAACCTGCTGTAATTTGTCTGGTGTAAATTTGAAGAAGGTACAGTAGCAGAAATATCGGCATATAAGCGTTTGCTTAGCTCCCCAAATGTCATATAAACAATGTAGCTTCTTCTGTTCCTGTCGACTTTTTGGGGGTTTACAGATTCAGCGAACAAAAAAATACTGACAAGTTAGTCAATCGACTTGCATTAGCGGATCAGTACGGCTTTATTCTGTTATCGTTTTCAAAATGTAAGAAAATTGCAAGCAAGGTAGGTTTTTCGTTTTAGAAGATAATTCTTACTACTTGTAACTTATTCAAGCGATAAACTCCAAGGGGTTTTGCTGTCAGTAATAACCTACTGTCGTGGTTGTGGAGTGGTTTCACCAACACACGGGCAGCCATGTTAAAGTTTCTAATCTAGGATGGGTACCCCCATTCTTTTCAGTAAAAAAGAGGTGCAGTTTTGGCTCATTGAACCTTGGATGCTTTTCTTAAAGCAGCCCTAACAACCTAAATGTATCCCTGTAGATATGGCCATTAGATATAGTGTTGAGTGACATTGTTGGGCAAAGTTATAAAGTTAATGATTATAAGTTATACAATCATTTTAAAAAGCGTATTGTTCCAGGAAATGCTTTATGGTGTTACCTTTGGTCTCTCTAGATATGGCTTCTCCCAGCAGTCTTTTTTCTGAAGAGCAGTTCCTGTGTTGTATCTGTCTGGACCTTTTAACTGAGCCTGTATCCCTTCCATGTGGACACAACTTCTGCAAGGACTGTATCTCCAGGCACTGGGATAACAATGAACAGTATCAGTGCCCCATGTGTAAGAAGGATTTCTACAGAAGACCAAATCTTCAGGTCAACACAATGTTCAGAGATGTTGTTGAGAAATTTAAGAAGTTGAATGTTAGAGGGAAAGAGGAGTTCCCTTCCAAACCTGGAGAAGTGTGCTGTGATGTCTGTACAGGTACCAAGCTCAAGGCCCTGAAGTCCTGTCTGGGGTGTCTGGCCTCTTACTGTGAGACTCACCTGGAGCCTCATCAGAGAGTTGCAGCCTTGAAGAAACACAAGCTGATCGACCCTGTGAAGAACCTGGAGGACAGGATGTGTCAGAAGCATGACAAACTTTTTGAACTCTTCTGTAGGACTGACCAGATGTGTGTTTGTCTGATGTGCGTCAACACAGACCACCAGACTCACAATGCTGTTCCTTTAGAGGTGGAATATACAGAAATTAAGTTTAAACTGGAAGATGTGATGATGGAAACGTGTAAGATTATACATATACACTCTCAGAAGATTAAGGACATCAAACACTCATTGGAGATCAGCAGGAGAGATGCACATAAAGAGATATTAGACAGCATAGAGGTCTTCACTGCTCTGGTGCGCTCCATTGAGAGAAGCCAGGCTGAGCTCATTGAGGTGATTGAGGAGAAGCAGAAAGCAGCAGAGAAACAGGCTGAAGTGTTGATTAAAGATCTGGAGCAGGAGATCACTGAGCTGAAGAGGAAAAGCACTGAGCTGGAGCAGCTCTCACACACTGAGGACCACCTCCACCTGCTCCAGAGCTTCCCATCCCTGAGCACCCCTCCACACACCAAGGACTGGTCTGAGATCAGTGTCCACGGTGATCAGTATGAGGGTACATTGGGAAGAGCTGTTTCTCAGCTGAAGGAGACTCTGGATAAAGAGATGGAGAAGTTTCCTGAAGTCAAGCTGAAGAGGATTCAGCTGTATGAAGCGGATGTGTCTCTGGACCCTGATACCGCACATCCCAATCTCATTCTATCTGCGGATGGGAAACAAGTGAGAGATGGGGACAAACGCAATCATCTTTCTGACGGTCCAGAAAGGTTTGACTCATGTGTAATTGTCCTGGGAAAGCAGGGCTTCTCCTCAGGGAGGTTCTACTATGAGGTGCAGGTTGAGGGGAAGACTGATTGGGATTTAGGAGTGGCCAGAGAGTCCATCAACAGAAAGGGGGACATCACACTGACTCCTGGGAATGGATACTGGACTGTGAGTCTCACTGATGGAAATGAGTATGTGGCTGAAGCTGGACCTGGTGTCCTCCTCTCCCTGAGACAGAAGCCCCAGAAGGTGGGGGTGTTTGTGGACTACGAGGGGGGTCTGGTCTCCTTTTATGATGTGGAGGCCAGGTGTCATATCTACTCTTACACTGGCTGCACCTTCAAAGAGAAGCTTTATCCATTCTTTAGCCCTAGTACTAACAATGGAGGTAAAAACTCAGCCCCTCTCATTATATCTCCTGTTAATCCTTAGTTGGCCATGACCCGTATAGGGAAATTTAGCACAGTGTTGGTCAGGCTATCCTTCTGACATGGTATGAAAGCAGTGTCATTGACGCAGTATTGTATTTTGTATTACACATAAAATATGTAATACATATGTCTTTGTGTGGGGATGCACTGAATGTGTGCAATGTAATACTGTAACGTGTCCTGGAGAGATGCACATGAAGAGGACTTCACCTCACTGAGGAAGGGCCAGACAGCCCATCATCAGTAAGGGGACAATCACAACGAGCCCAGAGGATGGGCCGCTGGACTTTTAATGATGAACATTTGCACATTAGGGCAAATGCAGACTCTGTGGTCCTCCTCTCCATAAAAGAGAGGCCCCAGACGGTGGGGGTGTTTGTGGACTATCAGGAGGGTCTAGTCTCCTTTTAATGTGGAGGTCCGGTCTCATAACTACTCTCAAACTAGCCGCACCTCCACTGAGAAACAATCCATTCGTTAACAGTGGAGAAATGGATTCCGATGGAAGACGTTTTCTAGCAATCCAGAAATGTTTGACTGTTATATTGTTGCTTTGGGAAAGCAGGGCATCCCCTCTGGAAGGATCTACTACTGTCTGAGGTGCAGGTTGAGGGGCAGAGTAACTGGTAGTAGCCAGTGAGTCCATCAACAGGAAGGGGGTTATTCCACTGGACCCTGAAGACGGATACTGGACAGTGAGTCTTGAGTAACGGAGACGAGTGCTTAGCTTAGACCCCCAACCCTGTCTCTGTCTTCCTGCGACACAATACGCAGAAAGTGGGAATGTTTGTGGTCTGGTCTCTTTTCATCATCTCTTATTTACTCTTGTACTGGCTGCACTTTCACAGAGAAGCAATATCTATTCTTTAGCCCTTAATTAGGGTGGGGAAACTATGCCCCTCTTATCATACTTTCTGTGATTATAACCAACCTGGCATAAACACTTTAGGCTACTTCAAGGAAATAATTTTGAAGCAATACATACGTAATATCAGTAACGTTTTGAATTTGGTAATGTTATTCTTACATAATTTGAGTAGCCTACTTCATGTAAGGGATGCAATGCACAGAAGCAAGATGGTGTTTTATGTAACTGATAACTGATACACTTATTCTACGATTATTCTAATTAGTGTTATTCTACAGTCTGTTTATTATACCGTATTTGTCGAGATTTGAATGGATAGTACATTTCCATTATCCCTATTGAACTTCATGAACTATTTGTTGTATAAAAAATGTATACACATTTTAAAAATCAAGCAAGGCACTACTGTTGTTTCATGTGGTAGTTACAATTTGTGGAAACTATTTATAACTGTTGACATCAGTGTTATGAGATTGAACTAGATCATGTTTAATGTGCACAGGGATTGAACTGGGATATAAAATAGAAAGTACTAAATATAATGAATAGTGTGTAAATATTGAATCGGAGAGTGAGACTATACCTAAAACTGTATGGGATATGTTTGGATTTTGTGTTGGAGAATTTAACCTTCAATTTGGATTACATTTTTCATCGCATCGCTGTCTGCTTCTCATCCTCACTCCATTCTAACATCTTCAGTACTGTTTGGTTGAATCTTGTATTCTTGGTGCAGCCTCAACGTTTTGCACAATTTTCTTTGGAGGAATCAATGTTTTCTCTGTTGAATCTGGCCCCTCAAAGTTGACAAAACATAAAATAAACACAGTAACTGTGCCTTACTATTTGGCAAATTTACGATCTCAGTTTTATTATTTGTATGATAGATGTGTGTGTCTTGTTTGTGTTTGAGCAGTATGTCTGTAGTGTATTATATTGAAGCAGAAATGACTTTAGCCTCGCGTCGAAGTTTGAATGATATTCCATAACATGGTCAAAGTGGGCAAATTCCTGTTTTGCTGTCTTATAAATAGCTTTTGAGTGTGTATTATGAGTGTGTGTGTGTGTATATATGTGTGTGTAACATGTAGGCTGTACTGTATGCTCGGGGAATACATTGCATTCGTTTTTCTTGCATTTTGCAGTCAGTTCATATCCACATTCTATGATGTGTTAGCATACAGTTGTGTGTGTGTGTGTGTGTGTGTGTGTGTGTTTTTATACCATATATGCATAAATGTAGCTTTGAGCCCCTCTGCACTGACTGTAAATATCCTTTGATGTTTTATTTGATTTGCATGTTGTGCATGTTACTTTGTATTCTGACAGGAGCCTTTGATGTCAATAATGTATACAGTGTACATGTGTGTGGGGATACATTCACTTGTGTTTTCCACTGCAGGTACATGTGTTTCCTTGTGTGGGTACAGTACGTGTGCTGTCTGCTTCAGAAGCACATGGAAATCTGAGAGAATCTTATCTGAGAGAGATGGAGGGAGACTGAGAGAGACAGGGACATAGAGGGGGAAAACAGACGAAGGAGGAGATAAAGAGAGACTGTGGGAGAAAGAGAAACAGAGACGGAAGGAGAGAAAGAGAGATGGAGACAGAGAGAGAGACGTACAGAGAGATGGATGCAGAGAGGGGCTTCTTTTGGGAAAACAGCAGTGTCAGTTATGTAGGCTTGTGTAAATCCGCAGGTGGGCTGCAGAATTTTGCATAATATTACACACACACACACTCATGTGCACACTATTTTGCAGACAGTACAATAGGCTAAATAATTCGATTGATGGGCTTCCCCACTTCCACTCTGAACAGATGATACCAAAATACATAATCAAGCGGAGAATAATCATTGTTTTATTTGTGTACAGTGCACAGTAAAACCCAAGGTCATACTGAACAATGACATTCTTTGGACATGGCAACAGCTATGTAGGCATTCAAAATATTTGTGAATCAGTCTCAAATGACAAGAACAACAAAAATAGCAATGAAACACTTTACTGCAGTTCCAGAGCCCGTAAAGAAGGGGAATATAGACAATAGAGTATTACATAGAATCAAAGTGTCAGAGTGCTGATGTGATAGGATGAGTTTCAGTAAGAGATGACTTCTCTCTTTCTAGGGTCAATATGTCACTTGGTGAACTTTTCAGAAGTTATATTTATGTATTTGACTTAAGCCTTTACAGCCAGGAGACAGTAGCTATCAAGACCTTGATGGGGTACGATATTGTCATGAATGCCCTTTGAAGGATAGAAACTCCATTACCACACGCTGTACCCTAGAAGGAATATTCTACAGTAGCTATCTTTGTACATGTCCACGTGTATATAGGTCTGTGTAACCTACCCACTTCATTAAGTCAACCATCAAGTGCTAGGCATTGATGGACCAATGATTCCCAGCCGACTGCTAATAAACCGTTTTGATAGTCTTTAATAGGGAATGTACGTTAGAGTTTGGTGATAAACTTTGGACCTAGGAAGTAAATAGAGCTTACACTGAGGGGATCATATGATCACTGTGGTCACTCAGATTAAAGTTGCCTGTGGAGAAGAATGATAGCTTGGGGGGAAAAAAGCTGTCAGTGAGCCTAGTAGGTCATGCCTGGTTGTTCTGGTAATGTCTACCAAACGGCAGCAGTGAGAACCGTCCACAGGCTGGGTGGCTGTAATATTTCCGGATTCTCCGTGACTTTCTCAGGCCTCATGCGTGGTAGATGCTTGCACAGATGGGAGGTGGCAGTCGATGATACGCTCCACTGTCTTTACCACCCTCTGGAGGGCCTTACGATCAGCAGTGGAGCAGCTGTCGTACCTGGAAGTCCTACAGCCGGTGGGAATGCTCTCAGTGGTGCACCTGTAGAAGTTGGTGAGGTTTTTGGCAGACATGCCAGACTTCTTGAGTCTCCTCAGGGTGTAGAGATGCGTTTGGGCAGTTTTTACTGCCAAGTCCTACTGCCTGGACCGGTAGATGTCATCATTGATGAACACAGGATCCTGAGTTTGGGAATGAGCTTATTGGGCTCATATGGGTTGAATGCTGAGCTGTAATCTATAAACAGTATCCTTATGTGGGCCTTATCCAGGTTGGAGAGGGCGGTGGGCACAGTCAGGGTGACGGTGTCATGCATACATTTTTTGGAGCGCTATGCAGAGAGTCAGATGGCTGAGCGGTGAGGGAGTTGGGCGAGTAATCATAAGGTTGCTGGTTCGATTCCCCGCCGTGCAAAATGACGTTGTGTCCTTGGGCAAGGCACTTCACCCTACTTGCCTCGGGGGGAATGTCCCTGTACTTACTGTAAGTCACTCTGGATAAGATGACTGGATAAAATGACTAAAATGTAAAATATATGCAAATTGCATGGATGGGGGATATTTTCTGATTCAATGCATAATACATCATTTGAAAGTTTACATTCTGCACTTTCAGGATCTGTAAACAGAAAAATGACCATGTAAACCAAAATACCAGCACCTGTCACAGTGTTTGTGTGTCTTTGCTTGTACACTGCATTACAGTGGTACAATAACAGTTTTGCATGATATCACAGTGGCTTTGAGTTGTTTGTGTATGTGTACGCAATTTATATTCAACAGGTCAGGTTAAATGATGTGACCCTGCGATGCTGTTTACTTCTCAAAGGTGGTGCAAAAGAAATCTATATTCCACAAACAGGAAATGAAGAAGGCCCACTTCCTGTCTCGTGTTATCAGTTAGGTGTCAAATACACCTGTGTGAGCTCCTTCAATATTGTTTCCTGTTTGATTTCCTGCTAAGTTATTGTTTTTTACTGAGCTAAGAATATTATTAAGAATATGAAGAAAATATTTTTTTGCGTTCTCTATACATTCACATTATGTAGTCAGAAGTGGCCCTAATAGTATTTATTCCTCTTATGTTACTTCTATCAGTATTATTCAGAACAGTGTGAACAGCACAAATCACATGGAATCTAATCTCTTCAATTCTGATTTGGGTCATTCATATGGTCCTAAATTGGATGCATGCATCCACGTGCATAAAATGTTTTGCTAGGTGACCTCAGTCTGAACAGTCAAATAGAAATGTATGCGACCTTTACGTCACTCTAGATCAACATTTGTCACAATTCTGTGCTGGCGAGAGTCGCTCTTTGAATATGAACGTGGAAGACGGCTTCGATAGAGATGGTTCATGGAGTGACAGTGAGGTTAGGCGACACCTAAGAAGGATTACTCCTTTTTCGTTTTGCATACGACTACTCAAGCAAAACTTGAGTAGTCGTATGCAACTGGCAATCTTTGTTCACAGTGGAATCGGATGTGCTCATAATCTGAGAAACATGCTAGATTTCACCGGGAGCTCCACCTTTGGGAGTAGCAGTTGTCTCTCTTGTACACTTGCAGTGTAACCTCCAATAAACTCTTTCAAATCTTACCTTTAGATGACTGTAAAAAAAGGAGAGAGTGAGAGATTCTAATACAGGGGATGGGGGGGGGGGGGTGACAAATACTGAGATTGACATGGTAAATTGAAGAGAAATGGAGAGGACAAAGAGAGAGAGAGAAAAAGAGAAGGCGTACACAGGGGCTTATGTGTCTGAGGTTAATTGGGGTAGGATGTGTTTCTGCATATTCGTCTAATCTCCCACGGATTCTTTGTCGTGCTGAAAGTTCCACAAGCACCCCTTCTGCTTTATCTCATCTCACGACTAACTCGCTAATTCAATATGAGTTTTGCTTTTGTGCCGTCTTCCGTTAAGGGAGAATAGAGAACAATAGCACATGGGAAACAGACGCTGGGAATTCAACATGAGACAGAAAAGAATATGGATCGGCATGTGATAAGGAAGCGAGGCATCGTCCTGGGTGTCAATTGGTTGCTGGTATTCGCTGTAATCAGTGGCGCCATCTTGGTTTTCTCTTTAAAGGAGTCGTTTGTATGCCTCTCGTTATGAGGTGAAAAGCAGGCCTGCAATGAACAGGAAATGAACAGCAAACTGTTCTGTTCACGTTACGGCGTCTGTTTTCGCAGGCGTGTACGTGTTAAAAGGAACACCTCTTTTTTTCCCCTTTTTTTAAAGCAGCTTCATCAATTGCTGTTTCAACTATGGCGCACAGCCTGTTATGAACTCAAGGACCAGGGAACACCACTATGACTATGACACACACACACAAACACGTGTGTGTAAGAGCACTTGCATGAGTTGGGTGGTGAAGGATTTGCTTTTGTGAATTCGTGTTTGCATGTTATCATCTGGCCACATCATTCTGCCTTTTCTCTGTCAATGGTGGTACCCCGGGCCCTCTTCATTTCCCTCTCCCACTTCCTTCCTTTGTACCCCCCCCCCCCCCCCCCCCCCCCATGTGTCACCCGGACTAGGTCAGTGCTGGAGGGGGTCGGGTGCATATTTAATACACACACACATACACACACACACACACACACACAGACCCATCGATACATAGCTGCAGTGTTTGCAGTGGGATCGGGTCATCTGTCTGGGCTTTTCTGTCCCCTTCAGCCCGTTAGACTACAGTCTGTTGTGCTGTGTGTGTTTTATATGGAACACGATAGCTCAAGAGTACATACATCTGCTGTAGGGTATTCATAGACGTGTTTGTCCGTGTCTTAGGGGTCTGGTGTTTCTGAGCATGCTCGCCATATTGAATTGTTTTTAGCACCTTCGATAGACACTGATAGACTATAGCCTGGGTTTGCGCTCTGATTTTATTTCAGACTTTATGACTCTGTGTCCAGTGACTAGGAACCACCCTCCCCTGCTGTGATGAATAGTTTTCTAGGGCAATGTCTGTTTACCCTGAGGACACCTCGACCAGACATGTCCTATTGATTTGTGTGTTTGTGCGCTCCAAAAGTACAATACAGCAAACCTTGGGCCTCCCTTCTACCTGTTATTGTGCTGTGGTAGATACAGTCTGTTTTCACAGCTGGAAAAGGAAAAATAATGTGCAGTCCATAGGCAAAAATAAGGTTACATGCAATGTGTGTGTTTGTTGCGACAACCATCGAGATACACGGGTCTGAAACATATACAATCCAGAAGACAGAATAGAACAACGGTCCTCCGTGACTTTATCTGACTGAGGTCTTGGTGCCGTCTGCTCCCACGCTCGCTGTCTCTCATCTTCCCCTGCCTCCAGGCTTTGTGTTCACCTGAGCCCTGTGCAGCCGTGAGGCTTGATAGCAGCTGCGCAGGAGCAGGAACCAGGTTAGCGTTGTCCCCCCCCCCCCCCCGCGAACTGGCCGTGAGCCGGCGTGCCCTGCTGTGCCCGGAGCTGGGAGGGCTGGGAAGGCTCTGACTCTCTGGGGAAGCCACAGTGTGTGTGTGTGTGTTTGTGTGACCTTGGGTGCATGTGTGTGTGTATTTGTGCTATGTATGTGTATGTCCGATATACAATAACCTGCCCTGTTCTATCCTGAAATAAATCATTCATTTCAAACAGAAGAATGTATACATTCATTCATCATGACATTTGGGCCATCCTGTGCTGCTAATGTATACAGTGGACTGTCCAATGACAAAGGCAGTCATCAAATGATAGCAACAGAAAAAGGACTGTATAAAACATCGAGTGGCCTAGCAATATTCACCACCAAAATTAATTCCTGTAACTTACAGTTTACTTAGTCCCAGTGACGTTTGAGTCAAGTCTTGTTTTTTTGGGTGGCGTCTCTTCTTCTTTTGCACCTCTCCTTGCTGACTGTCTGAAGTGCTTTCCCTCCAAAAATACATTCTCTATCAGTCACAAAAGTGTCTTGCTCAGGTGTCGGTGCAGTACTGCAGGTGGTTGCAGAAACCAAATACTCAGCAAGTTTGACGAAAGATGAGTGTAGAAGGCTGGTAGGGTTGCTGTTCTGTGACGCACTGTTTTGACTCCTGCTGTGTGTGTGTCTTGTCTCCTCAGCATGTGGAAGGGCTTGAATGTCAACTGCTCAGACTGCTCAGGATACACGCCCCTGCACCACGCCTCGCTCAACGGACACAGGTGAGCTCTTTTCGATGTGTGTGTGCGCGTGTGCGTGCGTGTGCATCAACAGCATATGTTTGCGTGAAATCTTTAGAACGTCATTGGAACCAGCTGGTATAATGTTCTTTGTGAGTCACTGATGAACATTCATTCATTAATTCATGCAATATTTCTTATAAAGTAATACAAGACACACATACTGTAACTAACTCGACAAACGTCAAATCACCGAATATCATGAATCTCCTCAACACAGAAGTTGTGTTTGTTTTATCTGTACATAAGTCATATATAAAGAACTAAAATATATGCATTTACATCAGTCTATTAACAGATGTTATAAGTACTCATGAAGCTTAACATAAAACTACAATCGTACATGTATTTCTTGTCATCCACTACAGTAGTGAGTGCTGGGTAGAGCTGAGGTCATTTACTTTGACCTTCTGTTGTCTTGGAGATAGTTTATCTCAGTTCTCTGGTAAATGTCAGGTTCTGTCCTCCTCTGCCACCTGACCCTCAGTGGACATGTGACCTGTCACTCATCCTCCCCGTTCTGTTGCTCCCCTATCAGTGCTCCCCTCCTCTCTCCCCTCCCCCTGGGGTAGCACCCATAGCTGGAGTTACCAGGGGGACTTCCCTTCATAGTTATCTTTATCTTGGTCTACATTTGACAGTTAAGGTGGCTAATAAGGTGGTTTCCAGGCTTCTCTGGGTCGTTTATGACGGTCCAGGAGTAAGGAGGCTCAATGAGTCGCTAGTGTTGATTGGTCAGAATAGTGGTACAGCCCAGACTCCTGGGGGTCGTAGAAGAGACCACTGTTTCTTCTTCAGGTCTCTGGTTGCCAGGTGCTGATCATTCAGTCTTTTACTTTAGGCAGTACAAGCAGCTGTGCTCCCAGTAGACCACCAAACATTATTTATTATATTATTTAAGTACTCTGTCATATTATCATTGTACTTATTTAGCTACATTGTTGTATTTGAACTATGTTTTTTTTTTTTTTTTACTCCTGTTTGTAGATCGCACCCTCCCTTCGCTGCTGTAATCCTGCAAATGTCCCCATTGTGGGACTAATAAAGGATTATCTTATCTTATCTTAAACTCTACTAGATCTGCTGGGTCAGAATCCAGGCATCATTACTTGTGTTGTCTTTTGACTCATAATCCTTTTTTGAGTCGGAGTCATCGAACATTTTAGTTGTTTTTGCTCCATCCAGGGAGGTTATGTTGATCCTGGAAAGACATGAATTATAGTTTTGGATGTTTTTTCTGCGTCTGCTAGAAAAAAATTATTGTCCTGCCACTACATACTTTATATATATATATATATATATATATATATATATATATATATATATATTTTCAATGTACTGTATTCAGTTCTGGTTATTCTACAGTTTCATACAGTACATGCTATATTGCTTATAGTGCATATTGTGCAATAGAAGATAACATACAAACATTTAACATTCAAAATCTTCTGTAAATAAAGCAAACATAGCCTCATTTTCGAATGTCATATGTTCCTGTTCAGAAATCCAAATGTCGCCTCTCTCAAGTGATAAAAGTGCCCCATATCCCAGCAAATGACGTATCGCTGTGTTTTTCTGAGTGCACTCCCTGTGTTGATGTGTACCGCATCAGCATGCTTGCACTCTGAGTGTGTTTGATTAAGATCTCATGTATGTGCCACCTGCATACGTGTGTGTTTGTGAACATGTGGAGTATGCGCGCGCATGCACAAAAGACACAGCAGCAACGCAACTGTCTCTACCTGGGCCAACAAATAAATCCCCTCCATCCGGTTGATGAAGATTAGCCCAGGCGCTAGCTCGCTTGAACGGAACTGACGGATTAGCGCTGTGTTTTGGGGGCAATTATGTGGATTTCCTTCTTTTGACAACCAAGAGGGGAGGAGGGAGGACAACAGAGAAAAGTACAGCCTTGAAGTGAAATGTAGGTCACCAACACACACTTAGAGAAGACTTTAGTTAGGGAGGAGAGAAAGAGAGAAGCACCAATTAGCCTTTAAACGGCAGCCAATTGAAGCTACGCAGTGGAGACCAGACAAAACCCACACACAGGAATGCATGTTTTTTTAGTTTGGTTTGGAATCCTTCAATTGTTTGTTTGCTTGAAGTGATTATTTAAAGGGACGGGAGTGACTCAAGTAAAGGAGTGTTTTGACACAAAGAGCCAGAACCTTCTCCTTCAGAAGATACTATGCCATCATCTCTTCTCAACTCCTTGACCTCCCCTGACATTTTGAATACCAAAGTCTCACTTTTTTATTCCAGATGTGGAAATATCACTAAACAAGCAAATAGAGGCAGTTGTGAAAGGACATTTTAAATATGTCCCCCCCTACCGCCGCACGGATCTCATTGTGTGACCAATACGATTACAATGTGGTTATTCACTCACTCTCTCCTCTCACTTACCTCCGTCCTACTACCCTCTCTCTCTCTCTCTCTCTCTCTCTCTCTCTCTCTCTCTCTCTCTCTCTCTCTCTCTCTCTCTCTCTCTCTCTCTCCTGTTCTCTCCCTCCCCT
The DNA here is from genome assembly GCF_054491055.1 of Hypomesus nipponensis. Classification (NCBI taxonomy): domain Eukaryota; kingdom Metazoa; phylum Chordata; class Actinopteri; order Osmeriformes; family Osmeridae; genus Hypomesus; species Hypomesus nipponensis. Next base: position 12,366,445 of record NC_140367.1, read on the forward strand.
CCCTGGTCAGGGATGTGGTGCTGAAGCTGCTCCAGTTTGAGGCCTCCACCAACGTGGCCGACAGCAAGGGCTGCTTCCCCCTCCACCTGGCTGCCTGGCGAGGGGACGTGGACATCGTCCGCATCCTCATCCACCATGGGCCCTCGCCCTGCCGCGTCAACCAACAGGTGAGGGGGGGCTGGGGGGATGAGAACCAGGGAGGGGCCCTGGAGGCAGGGGAGGGAGGAGCCCTAGGAAGGTCAGCCAGCAAACAGCAGCTCCAGCATCTCTGGAGACAATAACGCCAAGTGATTCCAACAGATATGGTATAGCCCACTCAGTCCATACTCTGTTTAAAGTAGTGTATCAATCAATTTGATAGATGAATGGAGACAGAGAGAGAGAAGCTGTTGAAGTTTTCTACCATTAACGTTCCACCATTGCTATAGTGAAGTAACAAGTTATATCTGTGTAACTGGTTTAGTGTTGAAGTATTTCTAAGCTATGTCAGCTGTTCCTTCGTAAAATAGATGGCCTGGAAAGTGCAGGATGTGATTATCTGTCAGGTTTCATATAAACATGCGAGACCTAGCTGAGCCCTCTGCCTCTGGTCATGTCATCATTCATGGACGTAAACAAGCCTCTTTTCAATAGACCGCTGATTGACGATGTCAGAGTTAATCGTCGTGTGGGTTTTTCATGGAATGAAAAATGAGAGAAGTGGGGGTCGCCAGTCATAAACTACTTACATTGTTTGTGATGTGTGTGTGTGTGTGTGTCAGGGAGGTTGATAAGATGTTGCAGTCTCAGTCACATTTTTCTCATTTAATAATTGCTTTGTGGCAGAGTTCCTTTTTTGCTATTTCCGCACACAGTGAGCACATTTGTCGCGTGGACAATGGGTTCAATTGATTCCCTCTTTCAAGGTGTTAAACACATAATTGTTTACTGTGATAAATGGCGGCCCTTGCTCCTACACCAGGGAGTCTGTCAGCGGCCTGTCAGCAGCAGGGCTTTACAGCAGCTGTGCCGGCAGGCAGACAAGACGCACACAGAGCGACAGATGCTGATGAGTCAGGACAAATAGCCGCTTGCAGATTGTTGCAGGTTTATGGTTCGTGGAAAGGTGATGTGTTGATCTTTTTTCTTTTTGCCCGCATTGTTCCTTGTAAATTGCGTCCCGTGTGTGTGTCTGCGTATGGGTGTGTGAGGCGTGTATGTCTGTCCGTGTACCAGTGTGTGTTTAGCGAGCAAATACACCTCTTCGTTGATAGGCTGAATTGGAGTGGTGGTGTGCGTGCGTGCGTGCTGTCTGTCTGTCTGTCTCCCCTGGAAACAGACTCCTGCATGCGTTGTTGTAGTCCCAGAGATAAGCTGTACAGAGCCCAGCTACCATCAAGACTCACTACACTGTGCCACCCTGCACACATTAGCCCATTCAGAGATACATGATATTACTCTGACCACACAAACCATTACTGGTGCCAGAGGTTGTTGGTGTGAGTGTTTGTGTGTGATTCTTGGTGTGTGGATCTGTATCCCTGTTGGTGTTTGTATGCGTGCGTATGTGCGTTTGGTTGTTGAAGTTTGTACGTGTGACTCATCTGTGCGTTTACTACAACATGTATATTATGGAGCTCCGAAAGGGGCACCCGTTTAATCTCGCCAGCTTTTACGTTTTGATATGAAGATGGAGGAGGAGGACGAGAAGAGGCCCATTACATACAGCACACACACTCACTCATTGATTATTTGCGGGCTCTGATTGTGTGTGTACATGTATATTCCACTATGTCACAGCACCAGAAGAGAGTAGTGTGTGTGTGTGTGTGTGTGTGAGAGAGAGATGGTGTGTGTGTGAGAGAGAGATGGTGTGTGTGTGTGAGAAAGAGGGTGTGCGGTAAACAGCCCTCAAGGTGTGGCAGCTCTGTTACGGGGCCAATGGGAGGTTATTAGAGGTTATTGGAGGTTGTTGGTCAGTCGTAAAACAGGCGGGACCCACTGTTTACGGGGTAATTGGTTCCAGGAGTCCCCTTACACACACACACACTCACACACACACTCGTACATAAAAAACACAGCTGTTTATGTTTATGCTTAAACATACAAATGATGTTGCACTTGTTTGTGTGCGTGCGTGTGCCTGTATGTGTGTGTGTTTGTGTGTGGGGAAGCTAGCATTTGGGCGCATATCCCATAATACTGTGCATGTGCTCATGACCGGGTGACAGTAAGACTGAGAGTCGGTTTGACACCATTAATGGGCGTTAAGTGGTTTCGTACCTCTTTCATTTCCACACCATTAAACACAGAGGGAGTTCTTTGTTTCTCGCTTCTCACAGTCCTCTGATTGTGCGCGTCCATCTGAGCATGTCGTGGGCTGGTCATGAAGTTTCTCAAGAAGCTGAGTTGGTTAAGAAGCTGAGTTAGTTAGCTGCAGACGTTTTCAAGGTGTCCGCTGCATCGATGAACCTGCCGGGTGCGTTTGAAGGACATCTACTGGCAGTCAATGTACTCTCCTCATTCACTCCGAGAGCCTGTTTTTATCTGAGCCCAGATACATCCCTGCAGTTACACTCCAAAGTATTGTATCTAAGTACAAACTCGATTAGAAATTCTGCTTTGTAATTGGGTTTATTTTCATGACATATTCTTGTGAATATCTTAAGAGGACTTTATACTGTGACTAAATAGCTAAAAGAAACAGTCAAGTGGCTACAGTATGTACGTTTTGTGGATGTAGAACAGACATTAAAAGGGATCATGATAGTTATTTCAATACTCCCTTCAATACGCCCCAACCTGTGTCATCTGCTCTAGTCCTCTCCCTCCATCTGTTCGTCTGTGAGATGGGGCAGACTGCCGTCCTCCAGGACTATGTCCCCCTTCAGGAGATGAGAAGATGCCGTGTCCCCTCGCAACCCGCGATTGAAAGATTGTCTTTGCGAAAGCCATTTTGAGCTCTGTTTCGGAATCTACTCGTGTGAGAATGTATGTCCGAGGGAAATATCAACACGGAAGATATTTACAGCCTCACATGTCGGCGTGACTGTAAGTGTGTCAGTAATTGCGACTCCGTTACTAACGACATTGCCATTACCCACTTTGAGTGCTGTCAAGGGAGACAGGAGAGAGGACAGGTAGCAGGCTAGCTTGTGTTGAGCTGCTCATCTCTGTGGAGGAGGCTGGGGATTTGGGTCTGTATGACTCGAAGAACAGGTTTCTGTATGACCTGTATCAGTGAACTAAATAATGTGTGTGTGTGTGTGTGTGAACTTGTGAGAGTGTCTCAGACTTGAATGTCCTCCGCGAACACAGCACAGAACATGGGGACTCGCATGAACAGCGCATCAAATACACGAGCAACAGTGAGCCAGGGTCATTATGATCATCTACAGCAGCCGTCCTAAATGTCAATAACTGTATGCCAACATCTGTAATAATCTTTGTATTTTTTTTATTAGGAAAATAAAACATGCGTAAATCGTTTATAAATGGAGACTGGAACATACAAGTGGACATGACAAGTGTGTGTGTGTGTGTGTGTGTGTGTGTTAGGTCCTCACCAGGCCACATTGGCGGCAGACACATCCTAGGAATGTTTTCTTTCTTCAGCAGGAGGCCTGAAGGTTACGCCCCTCCCTCCCTCCCTCCCTCCCTCCCTCCCTCCCTCCCTCCCTCCCTCCCTCCCTCCCTCCCTCCCTCCCTCCCTCCCTCCCTCCCTCCCTCCCTCCCTCCCTCCCTCCCTCCCTCCCTCCCTCCCTCCCTCCCTCCCTCCCTCCCTCCCTCCCTCCCTCCCTCCCTCCCTCCCTCCCTCCCCAGATTCTTACCCTGGAGAAGTAGAATGTAAAGTAGGGAGATAGACAGAGAAGGAGGAGGAACAATAGGAAGGAGACAGGGAGTGAAGGAGAAAGAGAGAGAGAAGGAAGGAGAAACAGAGAGTAAAGAAAGAATAGTATGAGTTGAACAGAGGGAAGTAGAAACGGATTGCTCCAGAAGAGAGACGGAGAGTGTGGGAAATGAACCAGATTGTGCGAGTAACATTGTCCAGTGATTCAAAGTGGACCAAATGTCCTTGCCTGCAAATGGTAAATGTGATGTGTGTGTGTGTGGTGTGTTTCCATCCCCTGCTGCGTTTCCACCCCCAGGTGCAGCGTAGCTTCCATGTGAACCAAGACAAAGGGCAAAGGGTCACGAGTAATGTGAGGTCACTACGTGTGTGTGGGTGTGTGGTGTGGGTAGAAGTGCATGTTCATATACACTCTTGTGTGTATGTGTCCTTGGATACACTCCTGCGTGTGTTTGCGTGTGTGTAAAGTGACACCTCTAAATGAAACCATATGCTTCCTATTCATTCCCCTGGAATATTTAAACGTGTGAAACGACATTTTCTGGGCAGATCAGCCAATCCAAGGACTAGTCTGGGGGAAGACCCATCCTTCTCCATCCACTGTGTAAACGCTCGGCCAAATGTCCCTGTGTAACAATGGGCAACTGTATCGGGTTTCGCGTGTATAAACAGAAAATGGCATGTGATGCTGTGTATTACACAAGTGAATAGTGTTCCATAAATCAGCAAGACGACTTTATGTACGTGTGTGGAACATGCGGGAGCATATTTCAGCATTTCAGGGGGGTCATAAAGAGTTTGTGTCTGTACTGTGTAGTACATGTGTTCGTGACGTACATGTTTGTGGTAGTCCCTGTGTGTGTGTGTGTGTGTGTGTGAGGGAGTCTGCGGGATGGCTCTCTCTGGCTCCCTGCGTGTGCCCGTGCCAGAGAGCGTGAGAGATGGGTCAATTGGCTGTGAAGTGTAAGCCACGGGAGAGACGCTCCCCTCTGCTCTCTCTGCTTCTCTTTCCCTCTCGCTTTTTACCTCTCTCTCTTCTCGCTGTCTCTCTACCTCTCTTCACTCTCTCTCTTTACCGCTCTGTCTTTTGTTTCACTTTTTTCCACTCATCCTTGCCACTTATCCTTTCTCTGCTCATTCACGCCCTCTCTCTATCTCTCTCTCTCTCTCTCTCTCTCTCTCTCTCTCTCTCTCTCATACACACACAAACACACCTTCTCTTCAATGTCTCGTTAAGGTTGCATTACAGTTTTTCTTGATTGCTAACACACACAAATTGTATGTATAAGGCATCCTCACAAAACCATTTTGCCAATTCCCAGCAGACAGACCATGTACCCCAGTCTTAAAACACAATTGACCCTTTATGCATTTACATTTAAATTCATCCCTTTAGCAGACGATTTTATCCAAAGCGACTTCCAAGAGAGAGCTTTTGACTTACTCAGGTTCATTCACACTTCTTTGCAAAAGTGTAAACACACCTCTCACTTTAAGACACAATTGTCACCATTATGTCATTTAGAAAACACTGCCGTTTGATATGTAAACTCAAACCAGTGCAATTCAAACACCCTTAGCAACCAATTATCCATGTGTAAGAACTGACAACCAAAAATACTCAACAAGCAATCATTGGTTTGGAATGACAGTTTTTTTCCAATTGCTTAAGCGCAATTTTGAAAACAGGGCTCACTTTGTCAAAACACAACACACAATTCACACAACTAGACACACAAGTAGCACAACACCTCCAATCTTTTTCTAAATTAAACACTTAGTTCAAAACTATACAATTATGTATAAAAACCTATTTCTGTCACCATATGCCACACTCATTAAATTGGACTCTGTTTGAACCAGTTACACACTGTTTTGAAACATTTTTACACTAACTATTCTTTTCTAATGATATAACCTGCTTGATTTTATCAGAGTTATTGTTACAAGTATGTAAAATACATGAATATGTTGACCAAACACAACACACAAGACCAGTACTGCACACTGATCAAAATATTTACTGTATTTCTCCACATTGTCTACGTAAAGGTTGCATTTTGTGCAGAAAATCTGAACCTAATTCATATGTAGCCTACTGCATAGTAGGCTACATACTGTAAACACAGCAAATTAAATACAGTAATTTATTTCAATCATGGACTGCAGTAAGTGGGTACAAAAAAAGTACAGATGTAGTGCATATAGTAGGCTACATTTTACTGTACTATACTCTAGACAGAGAAAAGTAGTTGTCACATGTGCTCCTGTCGAAATGTCCAAATGACTGTTGCAACCGTATATCTGCTGAGGTTGTGCTGAACTCTCTGTCCAGCCTCTCTCAATCTTCCCCGATGGTTCACAACATGGTCAACCAATGTTGTTTGAATTTCATTAGATACTGTAAATTTGGCCCATTCTTCAGCGGCAGGTCTACCTCTCCCTACCACTCTTCCTCCACGGCTCCCCCTCTCTGCCTCTCTCTTCCTCTTCCTGCAACACTGCCTTCCATTTTTGATGAGGACGGGTACACTGACCTGTTGCCTTTTTATAGTGCTGACACCTGATTGGTATGTTCACAATTATGCACTTGTTTTTTATGTCTAAAAAAGGCAAGTAAGTGACAATTTTAGATTTCTGTTTCTAATGTAGAAAAGTGTGTTTAGTGGTTTGCAAAACGCTGTGTGTAGTGTTTTACAAATAGTGTTTGGCTGAGAATATGATTATAGTTGTGCAGGTCTGGGCTTCTGTTTTGCTCCTCGAGTGTCGAGTTTCACTAACTGTGTGTTATTTGAAATGTTTGTGTCTAAGCAATCGGAAAAACCGTAATGCAAAGGTAAGCTCATCTGTACTTAAAAATCATGCATGCAAATATCATAGGAAGCGGCAGAATTGTCAGAATGAGAGGAGGTGGACAAGGGAGAGGAAGAGACAGAGTAAGAGTAAGAAGAACAACAATCTCAAATGAGATCCATGCCACACTATGACAGAAATCCCTATGACAGAACAACCTTCTCCATGCCATGGAACTAGCTTGTGGGGACATTGCTGTGGAGTCCTGTAAGGGATGGCTCAGGCATTCAAGGGCATTTTCCCCTGCTGTTTGGCTAGAGAAAACATTGCCTGTGATGTTGAGGAAAATCTCTGGCCTGACCCTGGTCAGAGACAGGATGCTGACGCAGAATGAACAGTACTGTAGCGTACTCAAGCCCTGTTACCCAGGTGAAAATGCTTTGTTTATTTCCTTTTTTTCTTAGCCTTTGTTCCTCAAATTACAATTTACAGTAATGAATTTGTGTTGTTGACACAGTAGTACTATTTGTATACTGTGACCACTACAGTAACAAGAGCTCAACATGCAATTGCTGTATAATGTAAATAGAAAATAAACTGCCTGTAAGAAGGACAATTGCAGTATTTGTGAGTTTTATGATTTACATCAGGTCAAATTCATGAGGCGGAACATATTTGAAATTCAGGGACATGTTGTAGTCAATGGTTCATGAAAACCTTTTTATAATAGTCTTTTCAATTCGTCCCAGCAATGTGTAAAGGGTATTCAGAAGGTTGAATTTATTTGAGGGCTTTGTGTGTATTTGAATGCAAAGTTTGGTTTTTACCACAGATAATATGGTTTTGACTACAGTGTTTGATTTTGTGTCAAAAGTCAAGGGTTTGGAAGTGTAAGTATGAAGATTCGCGTTTAAAGTTTGGAGAAAACACAGTACACGTTCAAGAAATCTGTCTTAGCAATGGAGAAAAACTGTAAGTAGGCACTGCAGACAGTGGTGGACCGAAAGTCCTGTCAAACAGGGAAGTCTGTTACACAGCAACTGTCTCCCTTTCTCAATTCTCACTGTGCTTTGGGATGGTGTCAGAGGACGTATCTTTCACTTGCACAAATCGTCCGTTTGTGTTCAGCCCACTGCAGATTACCCACAGCATGTCAACATTGATGGTGTCGGCTAAACGTGTTCGGGTTGGCGCGAAGGTGTCTGTGGGGTCTGTCCCTGTAAATGTATCTCTCTGTGTGTGTTTTGGGTCTTCACAATGGCTTAAAAGTAATTAAACGCTTGTTCTGGTGAACAGTCTCGTCTGTGGCCGCGAACGTGTCACATCGCAGCAGGCATCGCACATCGTCAGCTACATAAATGTCTATAAATCACACAGTCGCTAGCTAATTATGTAGCCTAGCAGCCATATAAATATCCAATTCCTTTTGTAGCGGGCGTACATTGAAAGGTGCGTGATGACTGCCATTAGTGCAGACACATCAATATTCTGCAAGTAGGTAGTCTGTAAGTGTTGACGCAGTGTGACAGAACGGCTGTGGCTTACAGCTCTTGGAGCAACAGTGTGCTGTGTGCTCCGACTGGAGAGCCTATTGACAAGCTGTCATGGCCGGGGTAATGGTAATATACAGGACGTATTTATGTACAGTATGTGCTACACGGGGCCTAGTTTTCCCTCTCCCTGTCCGTATCCGTGACTCTTTCTCTGCTTTTCTCTCCCTCTTTTTTTTCCTGCCTTTATCACACCCCCTCCCCCCTCTCTTTGGTCCCACTTGGCTATCTGAGTCTCTCCTCTTTTTTTTCTTCCTATTCTTGTTACTGCACCTCTGTCAGCCCCCCCCCCCCCCCCCCCCCCACACCACACACGGACGCACACACTCACACTGTACTACACTTGTGTTGGTTACATTTCCCAAACAGTACAATGACACCCCAGAATATGTGGTAATTATGGTGTCTGTTTAAATGGGTGTGTGCACCTGTGCATCTGTGTATGTGTGGTGTGCCGTGTAACTGTTTATGCCCCGTGCGTGTGTGCAGACAAACACTGTTTACATTCATCGTGTGATTTTGTTGACATCTACATCCCAACCAAAATGCTAACATGGTGTGGCTTATCAATATGAAAACGTGTACATCATGAACACAGATTAAAGTCTTGCGTAAAAGCTGAAGGGGACTGTACAGTATACAGTTTGGTGTTGGAACTGGATGTGCTCTGAATGCTAACTGCACTGAACATCATTTTAGACCTGCAGAGCTGTGCTCTGGAAGATTCCATTGTAGCATGAACCAGGCGTGTGTGTGTGTGTGTGTGTGTGTGTGTGTGTGTGGGGGGGGGGGTTGGGGGGAGGGAGGGGGATTCCAGAGAGAGGGAATGGAGGGATTTGATTGGTCCGTGAAGCACATGCTGTCATGTTGTTGCCTCAGTGTCTCTCATGTGAGTGTGTGTGTGTGCATGTGTGTGTCTACGCTACTTCCTCCAACCCCCCACCTTTCTCTCTTTTTTCCTCTTGTGCTCTTGCACTGCAGAGGTAAACTAGAGAGGGCGTGGGGTTTGCTTGCATCGGTTGCAGATGGGTCCGTAAAAAAAAAACAAACAAGATATTTGTTTCTGTATATGTGTGGCGGCTGGGGGTATTTTGCATATTTGGGATCTACAAACTCTCCTGAATACAAATGTGTTTAAATTACTCAGATATCTTCATCACAACTGAAGTTACATCATTTTAAAGTTGACCCGTGTCAAAAAGTGATAATGGAGAAAACTGCATTCAAAGATTCCACTCCGTTTCATTCGATTTGACGGCTTGAAAATCTTACGTCCAAAATCCGTTGAAATGAACTGTTTTTCATAAGTAATCATTTTTGTACATTACAATTAGGTAGCCTACATAAACAATTTTCGATCTGCCGCGACATCCGACGGGTTTCCTCAGGCCGCCACACGTATTTGATATAAAACGTATTATTTATGAAGATTTAATAGATTTAAAAGCATTTTAAATCTATTTTAGATTTAAAAATCTAAAATAGATTTATATTTGAAATCTATTTCAGATTTAAAATATAAAAATATAAAATAGATTTTTAGATTTTTTTTAAATCTGCTCATTTAGCTTACAATTCAAAATACCAAGATTGAAGTGTATAATGAAACAGTTGTCATCTCATTTCCCCTGCAAGAGGGAATGGTGATAGGCTATAGCAGCCTCATAGTTGAAAAGTTGCATCAAACGGAAGCGATCATTGTCAGTAACAACGCAAAATGCGACCATTTGGTCTCAGTCTAGCCCAGCGTGGAGAAGCTGACCCCGGGAAATTGTACCTCGAGCTAACTACTAGACGACTGCTTTGTGGGAATTGCAGGAGCTAACCAGTCGAAGGGCACACAAAAATACAGGGTGTTGATATCACAGCCTGGAAACATACCTAGATACGTTTGGCACCTCCATTGACCCCTTGTCTATTCTTTGTTTGTCTATGGCCGCACTACAGCTACAATTCACTAAATCTCTCTTTCTAATTAAACGCCCTCGAATGAACGCCGCCCTTGAATAAATGCCGCAACAAATATGAACATTGTGTAATAAACACTGCAGCGTTTACTCGAAGAAAATACGGTGTACACGGGTAGCAAAGTCTTAAATTGCATGTAGGATGCGCTTGTCAATCAGTCGTCCTACATCACGGCACAATACTTGCTGAGCAACTGCGCAAACCGAGGGATACAGTATACAGTAGCTAACAATGCTAGTGCTAAACAAGTATTTAGCTGCTCGGCTCCATGACGGGTATGTAGGCAGGGCTCCGGACTAACATTTTTGACTAGGAGCACAGTAGCCCCTGACTGAAAATATTAGGAGCGCAAGCAGAACATTTAGGGGCACACCTTATATTGACCTGCAATGCATTTATTAATGTAACTAGAGAGGGTACAATTTAGTGGCAATGGTTTAGACCCCTTTTAGGAGTGCTCAAGCACCGCTACATTTAATCTCAGCACCCCTAAAAATAATATATTTTTAAAATATATTGTTTATTATCATTTGATGCTGGTAGTTAATGAAGAAAGGGACATCCTTAGTGTTTTCATTCAATATTTTGCATAATAATACATAAATGTATCAATTGTTATCCAGTGAAATTAGGGGATTTATATGAGCAGGGGGGTTTACGTTTAGCACTTTTGCAAGGCACTGTATTCATGTCACATTCTCATTGAGGGCTGAGCCCCCCTAAAGGTCTGATCTTAGAATCGCCCCTGGGACAATTTCTGGGGAAATTGTGGGGTGTGCCTGCGTCGGATGCAGATGGGTCCGTTTTTTTTACTGTCATTTTTGCAACTGATATACAGCGACACACCATATGAGCTTGAGTTTAAATACATTATTTAATGTGACAATTACGTACTGTACATGCAAGTCTTAGCTAAATGACTTAAATGTATGATGCACTTTTCAATCAGTCCTCCGACACCACAACACGATACTTGCTGAGTATAATAACAGCGCAACAGCTCAAACACAGGGAGGGATACAGTAGCAACGCTAGTGCTAAATAAGTACTTAGTGGTAGGCTCCATGACGCCAGGTACAGTAACAAGGGCTCGTGAAACTGCTCACCAAAAGAACGAAGGGGAACCCACTTGTCTGGCAGATTACGACGTTCATGGGAATAGCCTAAACTTTCCAAGACTTTCAGCTAGGTTTATAGGTACTTAGTGAAAAATAGCCTTAACTTTCCTCTACTTTTAGCTACGGTACTAATACAGAAGGAACACTGATATCGCTGTCTGACTACAACGTCGTATCTATGCGTTGTTGCTAACGTGTGCTGACAGTGCACACCCAATGAATTCAAAATGTGTAGGTCGCACATGCGCGAGTGTTTGTAAAAAATGCGCGCACTGTGTCAAAAACTGGTCGCAAAATGCGACCATTTGGTCGCAGTCTGGAGCCCTGTATGTAGGGCTTGTGAGACTGCTCACCAAAAGAACGAAAGGGAACCTACTTGTCTTGCAGATGAAGACATGTCTGTAGGTACTTAGCGAAAAGTAGCCTCAACTTTCGTAGACTTTTAGCTATGGTACTAAAGCTGAAGGCTCACACGCACATACACTCTCGCACACACCCATATACCGACACACATACACTCACACACACATGCAGACACACATCCACACACACTGTACCGAGCATGGTCATTCATCACTCCCCTCCTGACCTTACTGACTCTGCGGCAGTCATTACTGTGGGGGTCTCGTCATCCTACTGGCCCCCAGGGGGGGCAAGGGAGCCCTGAAGGGACAGGGCCTCTGGCTGGCCAAGGACTGGACCAAAGCCAAATCCACTCTTTGCCCCTCACGGCCTCAAGACTGAATTCTTCCAGTCATTTTTTTTCAAATCAACTTAAGCACTGCAACTCCTAGTGCCTAACTTCTAGTTCTTAGCCCTGGCAGGTTCTGAAAAGTTTTGTTAGCCGATTCCAAACCATCGTCCAACTGTTTTTCACCCAGGTTGACTGTTAGCAGAGTTTTGCATGCGGCCCCTGACAGTGAAAGCTGGAGCAACATGGAAGTCAAGGTTATACGGCAATATCTTCTAAAGGTTTGGTTCTATAAAGGATATCGCTGTGTATTCTGTTCTGAGCAGACAGGATTAGTGGAATGGTATGAGTGATGAGGTGGCAGCTTCCATCTGGCTTTCTAATTGTCTAGATATTGGGTTGTGTAATGTTGACTAAGCACACAACACAATTGACAAAGCACAGAAGCACGTGCTGAATTCAAAAAAAAATTAGCCAATGAGCTGTTGTTACAACATTCCGGACATGTGTGGACCGCCCTACATAGAACATAGTACCGTATAAAAAAAAAATAAAGCCCCGGTTTATACCTCGATTTAACATTTTTCTTGTGGTGGTGAGGCTTATATTTCGATGCGGCTTATGCATGTTTTTATCACAAAACAACAGCAGAAACATTAATTTTTTCATGAATGCTATTTAACTCGTTAGGGAGTAACGTCGCACATGTGGTCGTTCATGTCTCAAGGTAATTATTAGTTAATTCCCGGGCAATAGAAAACATACATTATGCACTTTTCCTTTCGTTTTCGAAGTGTGTTACACAACGGCATGCTGTAAGATCACCTATACTCGTGCATTGCTTGGTATCATGGTTTCCGTATCAAGTGCGGCATATATTCCAGTGTGGTTTATACTCAGATTTACAAACACAAAGCTCTCATTCTGATGGGGTGCGGTTCATAGAAAATGCGGCTTATTTTCCGAAAAATACGATACTCGGATCTATGTTGAATAGTGACACGGATCGTGTAAGAATGGCAACGGAATAACTGACTAATAAAGTTGCAAAGCTTATCTTGGCATGTCTCAATTGCAAAACAAAATGATCCTAGTGTCTCTCATAATGGAGCTGTCTGGAATGCATTATGGGATAGATCATAAGTCCATCCATCCAGCGTTCTGTATAGCTAAACATACTGTGTATGGTTATGTACAGTAGATGATAAACAGTAAAGCATAAGAAAGCGGACGTACTGTTTTGAGTGTAGGCCTCTTAAGCCTATCCCTAGAAGGATCCGTACCATTCTTTCCAGCAGCCACATCTACCATCTTAACAGCTGAAACGTCAGGTGTAGTGACTCCTCCCCACCCCTTCTTTCTCCAGAACCACGAGAGGGAGACGGCGCTCCACTGCGCGGCCCAGTACGGACACTCTGACGTGGTGTCGGTGCTGCTGCAGGAGCTGACCGACCCCACCATGAGGAACAGCCGCCACGAGACCCCCCTGGACCTGGCTGCTCTGTACGGGAGGCTGCAGGTCAGGAGGAGGAGAGGGACGGAGGAGAGGAGGGCAAAGGGATGGATGGAGGGAGGACAGGGTGGGAGGAGAGGGAGGGAGGGAAGACAGGGTGGGAGGAGAGGAAGAGAGGTGGGAGGGAGGACTGTGAGGGTGGATAGGGAGGGAAGGAGAGAGCGACTGAGGCAGGGAGGAGAATAGAAAGGAAAGGGAAGGGAGGAGAGGAGGACGGGGGAGAGGAGGAGAGGATCGGGAGGAGAGGGGGGGAGAGGAGAAGAGGAAGTGGAGAGATGATGAGAGGGACGCTCGAAAAGGCGGGGGTGGCTAACCTGTCTCTTTCTCCACAGGTGGTTTGCATGCTGGTCAGCGCCCACCCCAACCTGATGTCCTGCCACACGCGTCGACACACTCCCCTGCACCTGGCCGCACGCAACGGCCACCATGCCGCCGTGCAGACCCTGCTGGAGGCCGGCATGGACGTCAACTGCCAGGTCAGGGGTCACCCGGGGTCACTATGGGGTCAGGTGGTGGGGGTGGCGAGCTATGATAAGATAGTCGTTTAGTCTGTTTTTTGTTTTTTTTTCGGAAATAAGTTGGGCCCTCGGTTTCTTTTGATGGATCTCCGTAACAAACCAATGACCACAACTCGTGGAAACTATCGTCCAATGGTTGACATCAGTGTTTGAGGCCTTTCAAGGCCAACGTTTTTTATATATGTTTTCATCCTAACAGTGCGTCCTGACCAAGATGTTCTTGCAGGGGAAGGGATCCTGGGTCAGTTTGGGGAGGGCAAGGCTGTAATCGTAATACATATTAGGGGGGACACATCCCCCCCCCAATATTCAAATCTGGTCAAAATGTCCCCCCCACTATATTGATATAAAAATATAAATGTGCTACACTACCACAGGCAACCACGCACGCTGTCCGAAATGATCATAGAAAATGTAATCTGTCTCGCCCAACGTTGACTCCATGGCTACAGCCTTGGGGAAGGGCATGCATAGGACTCATTGGTGGTGTGTCTCTTGACGGTTGGGGTGAAAGGTGCTGTTTAGCGAAGAGGATGAAGCTGTCAGTGGAGGGTTTGAGCTCACCGTTTAGGCAGCTTAGCTCTGGGGTTCATTCAGAGAATGCGGGTGTCACGTTTGGAATACAAAGCCTTATGTTTTAGCTTTGGGTGGGATTCGAACCCCGTCTTTATGGGGTTCCGGGAGTACTAATGGTGTAAGGGTTGCATGTTGTGGCCTTCACACACCTCAGAGATGATATTGCAGTTCATGCTGACATGACTAATTGTGCTGCCATTGCAGAGCTTGTTAGCAGGAACTCTCCCTCCCATCTCAGTCTTCTCCCTCACATTCGTTTTTAAAGCGCTTGTCTCTTGTGATTTTAAAGAAAGTGAGACCAGGGGCTAAGAATCTCTGCTGTACTCCTGCCGAGGGTATCATAGCAACGGTTTTTTTAGGTGGTGTGTGTGTGCATGTGTGCCTGCATTTGTACCTGTGCGTGTGCGCGTGTGCGGGCGCAGGTTTTAAGAGGTCAAGGATGAGTGCATGTGATGGAATTTCCACTCCTTTTTCATGGTGGAAAGGGGAATAATTCGGTAAATGCCAAAAGTCTAAAAGCGCTACATTCGTGGCATGTACACCTCGGTTTGTGCTCATTTGAACTACAGTGTGCATGCGTGTATGTGTGTGTGTGTGTGGGTCTGAAAGCATGCATGAGGTGCACTGAATGGTGTGGTGGTGGAAACGAATGAATAATAGATGGACTGAGGAGGGTGAGAGAAGAGGAGGCGGAGTGGGACGAGGTGTTCCTGACTACATGGTCTTATCTCTGTTGGCCTCTCCTTTTGCACATGCTCAGTAAAGACAGGAAGCAACGCTGACGTGGTTGTGGTGCGTTTTCTTATTGGGTCGTATTGGCTCGCGCTGCTCTCTCGACTGTGTCGTGCGTCGTACGTCTTTCCTTGTCGTCGCTTACCACTGTAGACGTCAATGTTGCTGCACCATGTTTGTTTTTACATGATTTAAATGTAAAAAGTATCGTTTTTTGGAATCATATCCAATCTTGTTATCGCTATAGTATGACCTGTCAGTCAATGCTGTAAGATGGTACTAACGTTGAGATCGATGTTAACGCTACCCAATGTTGCATTTGTGTGTCGTCTGTGGCGCTTTTCCTCTCCAGAGCTCTGTAGCTTTCCCTGCCTCTGTTTCTGTGCCACGGTTTGACTCACCGTCATCCTTTGCTGCCCTCTTTGCTGTGACAGTTGCAGATGTTTCCGGAAGGGTCGCTGTCGTATCTCGCCTGTGTTATCGTAACCACCGGGTGCCTGTCTGAAGGATTGTACGGCATGCTCGTTCAATGTTTTGATAGAGATACATCTCTCTTGTCTACGATTTGTTGCCGCCCTCCTTGTTCCCTGGTAGGCTGCATGTGTGTGTGTGTGTGTGTGTGTGTATACACACATCTGAAGAGGAGGGCAGTCCCCCGCACCGCAGGGGTCTGCCTTAGGCTCTCTCTGTCGAGAGGAGATGTGGGAACATGCTGGCCTTTGATTCTCCCATCACTAGCCTCTCTCGTTGTTTTTTTACCCACAATTTTTTTACCCACAATTACTCCCTTTTTACTCCCTTCTCTCTCTCTCTCTCTCTCTCTCTCTCTCTCTCTCTCTCTCTCTCTCTCTCTCTCTCTCTCTCTCTCTCTCTCTCTTTACCTTTCTCCCCCTGTCCCATTTGCCCTCTCTCTCTCTTTCTCTCTCTCTGTACCTTTCTCCCCTTGTCCCATTTGCCCTCTCTCCCTCCCTCTCTCTCTCTCATTCACCCTCTCTCTCTGCTTCTCTCTCTCTCCCTTTCCCTCTTTCTCTTTCTCTCTCTCTCTCTCCCTCCCTCCAGTAATGTCACTCTCACATAGGATTTGGACACATGCTGCTTGTGTACACACTGGTCAATGGTATACTTAAACCACACTTGCGCACACACACACACACACACATTGGTGCATACATTGTGCAACCCTACTGTACCCACTCTTATCTCCAAAGAGCACCTTGCAAAGTAGAGGGGAAGAGAATCAAGAGACTTATCCAAAAATGATATTTTTGATGTAAATGTGTAAATTGTCAGCAGTGTGTGTGTGTGTTGCCCGTGTGAGAGTCCGTAAGTATGTGTCTGTGATTGTGATTGTTGGTACTTCTACATGGTCAGAATGATATCTATCTGGGCATATTTGTGTGGCTGTGTGTAACCCTGGGTGTGTGTCTGCCTGCCTCCATTACAAGCCATTGTGCAGCATGTTGAAATAATTACTGTCAAGTCCTGCTGGCTTGTCAGTGGATGAATAATGTATCGAGCACTACGGATACCCCATACTCACCCACCCACCCACCATCTCTCTCTCTCTCTCTCTCTCTCTCTCTCTCTCTCTCTCTCTCTCTCTCTCTCTCTCTCTCTCTCTCTCTCTCTCTCTCTCTCTCTCTCTCTCTCTCTCTCTCTCTCTCTCTCTCTCTCTCTCTCTCTCTCTCTCTCTCTCTCTCTCTCTCTCTCTCTCTCTCTCTCTCTCTCTCTCTCTCTCTCTCTCTCTCTCTCAGTATTACTAGTCTCCTAGTATTCCCTGTGGATGCTCCACACAGCAAACTATGACACCACAAACACAGCAACCCACGTACTGTACACACACACACACACCCACCAACCCACCCCACACACACACCCGCATACACTAAACTAATTAGCAGCACTTCACATTAAACCCATCATCTGTCATACATCAACATACTCCCCTTCCCTCCTTCCCATACCTGCTTACACTAGTGCTTAGTGTTAGACCACACTAAGCATTTCAATACAAACCACTCACTCTTTCTCTATGGAGGGAAACCAAAAACAACCCCAAACAAAGGAGTCCCTGGTGGTCTATGGCCCTATAAGAGCATCTCTCTCTAATCTCGCCTCCTCAATTCCTGGAAACACAGCGAGAGGAGAGCTGGTTTCCCTCGCTTCCCGGTGACATCATCGCCTAATCGCCATGGGAAACGGGACAGGAAGAGATCCAGAGAGGTCCGGGGGTCTTGCTTCCTGTTCCTGGATGGGTGTGTGTGTGTTTGTGTGGTGTGCACGCGAGCGCTCCGAATCCTTTCCCTGGTTGTCTAGGGTTTGACAGTAGCGTGGGTTGTGATGTTGTGGTTTTCTGCTCCTTCCCAGTGTCGCGGGAACGATTTCGAGTTTTGTTCAAGTTTTGGGGTTGTTTTTGTTTATCTCAAATGTTTTTTTTTTTGGGGGGGGGGGGGCGGGGGACCATGTTTGGTGTGAAGACTTGGATTCAACGTTTTTCCCGCAGATTTTGAGTTCATCGCGTTGTCCTTGCTCTCTCTGACTGTTTGGATCCTTTGAACCGTAATGTGTCGGCTGCAGAGCCCAGCTTGATGTCGTGCTCTTGGAACACTGTGTAAGGAGGAAGTCTTTTGGCTCGAGAAACATTTGAAACGTTTGAATGACACCTTGGCGAGGTAGAAGGAGATTCTGAACACGGCCTGTTGGGAGCTGAGGACGTGGCAGACACTGTAGGCAAGGTGCCTCGATCAGGTGCGTGGAATGGCGAGTGGCCTTAGTGGACTCATCTGCTTTTCGGAAAGGAACCGTGTGTGGGGGGGGGGGATTCCATATGTAAAGCGTGTGTTTGTCTCGATTGCCTAAGTACTGTCGTCGACGTGTTGGTAAAGGGAGAGATACAAGACGGTCTCCCAGCCCTTGGTGTTTCTATGTATTGCATCATGTATCTCAGGTTGTTGTACAGGGACTTGGTGTCCAAAGATGAATGTTGCTAACATTGAGCCCACAGTGAAAGGAGGGAGTTATGGGCTGTCGTTTAAAAAAAATTTGGGGGGGATTTTGGGATTTTTGACAAGGGCATTTGTACCGTGTTGTGTACCTGGAGGCTAGCGTGACGTTGTCATACTCATAATTCTAGTCAGAATATGAGTCTGAAAACTCTCCGTTGGGCTGTGACTACGGGGCGTGTTTCAACAGAACTCGTAAAACAAATGCCTCTTCGCTCAATTGGATAGACCTACAACCAATCAGAGCAACGTAATATGTTGTTTGTTGAAAACGAATTCAACCCAAGGGCTCTTTTGTGACGTTGTTGATTACGTTACTGTTGATCATCTGTCCATCATCGTATAAAGCCCGCCCTGGCAATTTCATTGGTCCGTCCCGATTCTGGGTTTTCTGTAGTTGTCCCCAATACGAGACCCTCCAGACCCAACTTCCCGAACACATTTTTTGGTGGGCGGGAGAAGTTGGGCTGGCAGCCAGGCTACCTGGACGCATACTTGTGCAAAGCTATAAAATCATTCTAACTAAGTGGCAGGAAGTAGGAAGTAATTGTGTCTCTTTCTTTCTTTGTGATGTGATTTTATATGTGTATCTCTTTCTATCTGAACACCTTTCCACCCTGTACTAAGTAGAGCGAGGGAGAATTCATGGTGAGGAATGGTACGTTCATGGTAAACATTGACGCTCCTTCCCCTCTCTCTTTCTCTCTCTCCCTCTATCTTTGTAATTCTCCCTCTCTTTCTCCCTTCTTCCCTCCCTCTCCCTCTCCCTCTCCCTCTCCCTCTCCCTCTCCCTCTCCCTCTCCCTCTCCCTCTTTCTCTCTCTCTCTGTCTCTCTCTCTCTCTCTCTCTGTCTCTCTCTCTCTCTCTCCCTCTCCCTCTCCCTCTCCCTCTCCCTCTCCCTCTCCCTCTTTCTCTCTCTCTCTGTCTCTCTCTCTCTCTCTGTCTCTCTCTCTCTCTCTCTCTGTCTCTCTCTCTCTCTCTCTCTCTCTCTCTGTCTCTCTCTCTCTCTCTCTCTCTCACTCTCTCTCTCTCTCTCTCTCTCTCTCTCTCTCTCTCTCTCTCTCTCTCTCTCTCTCTCTCCCTCCCTCTCAGACGGACAATGGCAGTGCCCTACATGAGGCAGCTCTCTTCGGGAAGATGGATGTAGTTCGGCTTCTACTCGACTCAGGTGAGTGACCTCAGCCCCCCCACTCCCCTCTCTCTCTCTCTCGCTCTCTCTCTCTCTCTCTCTCTCTCTCTCTCTCTCTCTCTCTCTCTCTCTCTCTCTCTCACACACACACACACACACTCATTTCCAGTCACAGTCTGATTAAAGAACAATGAGACGGTGGATTGTGACCCTACCACGGGCTACATAACTCTTCACTTAGGCCCAGCAACACTGGTCTCCAGGCAGCCTGGTATAGGTTACACTGGACGGATGAGAGGTTTCAAGGCAGTGACGCTGTCATCCATCCCGGTCCTTTCCCCAGACCTCCTGCCCTTCCCTGTCCCCTGGCTGTCAGGCGGCGTTACGCCGGGCACGGAGTGACATAATAACTGGCATCTTGTCTCGTGCTGATGATCTCATCACAGCTGACAGGGATCAGGGGGGCGAGCGATAACTAGACCCAATCGCAGCCCGGCAGAGCGATGGCTGCTGTCATCGTCAATCACTCAGATGGAGAGGGCTGTGTGTTTGTGTGTGTGTGTCTGGGTGTGTTTATGATTTCCATGCATCATGCTTCGTGTTCAATTTCATGCTTCAGTTTTTTCTTGTACTCAAACAGATTAGCTGTAGTGTGGCAAGACAAAAAGATAAAGGCAGTAGAAATAATCAGTTACTTTTTGCACTCTCCTCTCTGTACCCTCCTCAAACACTTCCTGTTTCCTCCCATGCCCTAGAGGACTTCCGGTCCAGGAGCGCATGGCGGCCATGTTGCTTGGGGCCAAGGTTTATTCCTCCCGTAGGAAGTAAAAGAGATTGCTTGCACGTGCCGTTTCACTGGCCTTGACCCCCAGAATACCCAAACTCACCCATCTGTCTGTCATTCTGGCCCAGAACATTGTGTGCGTGTGTGGTGTGTTGAGGGACGGATGGGCCTGCAGTTGGGAGGCCACTTCCTTTGTCAATATGTTATTACAAACTGTGTCATCCTGCTATTCCAAGAACATTTTTGTTGTAGGATGTAGACCAGTAAACATTTCTATTCTAAGCATCTCTTTGTTTTCTTTTTTCGGGAGAAAAGTCTCGTTAAAGTCTCTTAAACCACCCTTTTTACATTCTGCCATCTCTCAAACACCCTTTACTGAACTGTTTACCTTTTTTGATTTCTTTTTAATATCAAATCGAAAACAGAATGCTTTTTTTGTGTGTATGTCACAATGTTGAAATGTGCTTTTGACTGTCTGATTCGGAGTATCACTGCTCACAACTCACTGTCATCAAGACATACACATATCTGCAGCCAAGCCCTTGAGTCACTGGAGTTCTCTAACAGGGTGGTGTGTGTGTGTGTGCGCGTGCGTGTGTGTGGGGAGGGGGGTTTGTTTCTCACTTATTTGGTTCTTGCCTAGTCATGGGATTCAGCTAAACAGGCCCTTTTATTGCAGCCCTAAAAACGACATGAGTGCCTGTGCGTGTCCAGCTGGCTAAAAACCTTCTTCTTTGGCTCTCGACGAAGGCGGTCGCATTTTCTCCTCCTTTCCCTGACCACCGTCCCTGCTCGGCTCTGTCTTCGACTGCTTGTTTCCCCAGGGTGGCTGGCGGGTCTTCGTCCAGCGCCTACCATGGCTGCAGGTCCAGATGCTGCTCGTCTACCCCCCCCCCACTCCCCGTTGCAAGTGTCTTGTAAATGGTGCTGGGCTTATGTGCTGAGGTTTTTGCCTGTTCCCACACTGTACTCCTCCAGGAGCATTGTCTGGGGGTTGCCTTTTTCTCTCCTCCTCTCTCCTCATGTGATGTGCTGTAACTTTTGTAGTTGGCGCCGAAAATGGCTGCCGAGGTAGGCTCTCCTGCCAAAGTCAATTCCTCGTCTGTGCAAACTTTCATGGCGAAAAAACACCAATTCAATTCCAATTCTAACAGCACTCTCCGGACTCCCTCCTAACTCACTCTAGGTCGGAGTGATAAGTGTTATCAACCATGTTATCAAAACCAACCGTTTTTAGCCAACCTCCATTATGGACATGTCAGCAGTCCGCCGTCTCGCAGTGTGTGTGTGTGTGTGTGTGTGTTTGCTGACGTCATCTGGACGTCTGTCTGACTTATTTATTGGTTTCAGGGATCGATGCCAACATCAGAGACGACCAAGGAAGGACTGCTCTGGAGATACTGAGGGAACACCCTGCACAGAAGTCTCAGCAAATCACAGCGCTCATACAAGGTACTACTGTACACTATAGCACACACACACACACACACACACATACATACACACAAACACACACACACAGGGTGTTCAGAACATGACACATCTCTGCTCTTCCTGTTTCGTTGCTGGCTGAATTGTGGTTTCCCTGGTCTGTTCAGATGGTCGGATTGGACAAAGCCATTGTCAGGAAGTTTAGCGTCAACAAAGGAACAATGGGAGTTCTCTGCGTTGCAGAGAATAATACGCAGTTTGACTCAGTGCTCTCGTGTTGTAGGACTAGAACAATTGAGCATGCCGCTGTCGTGTGAGAATAGAGTTGTTGTCGCGGAGATACTGGGACGATAAGGGAACGTGCTGTGAGAATGGGGATTGTGTGGAACACAATGTTGTGTGATTCGCTGATGAGGCTTGTGTGACCAAGAGATGTCCAGGGGTCATGGTCAGGGTTATAAAGCACAGGCACACTCTCTCTCTCTCTCTCTCTCTCTCTCTCTCTCTCTCTCTCTCTCTCTCTCTCTCTCTCTCTCTCTCTCTCTCTCTCTCTCTCTCTCTCTCACAAACACAGAAAAGTTATGTGCACACCTTTCAATCATACACACATTCTCTATCTATCTGTCTCTCTCTATCTCGCACTTACACACACACACACACACACGCATTCACGCACACGAACATAGACACAGTGTGCTTGTCAATCCTCTTCCATCCTTGTCAGCAGTGGAACCGATCCCAAGGAAGGAAGACTCCACCAAGAGAGTTGACAGTAAAAACTCATGAGACAACCCTGTTCACTTGCACAACAAAACCCTAAAGGAAGCAAGTTTGTCAGAAAGCAATCCTTTTTTTCTTCTTGTTTTCATGCCGGTGTGTTAAACGTAAAAATCTATTGCAATCGGCCTAGACACCACATAAAACCTCAGGAAGAACCTTTTATCTACAGTCTGGTCTGTCTTTGCAGCTTCGTAGGAAATATATAATCTGCGGTACTGCGTGATGTGCAGTCTGTTACCACCGCATCTCTGGGTGCAAATTTAGGCTTGGAGATGATATATAGAGCAACATCAAGACAGAGGTGGGATATTTATGACCGTGCGGAGGATAAAGAGAGGCTGGAAAGGGAGAGGCCATGTTTACAGTCCCGGTGATTTAGAGAGGGAGAGATGACGATGACTATAATGGAGAAAGAGAGAATTACAGCAGAGATAATGGTGGACAAAAGAGAAGTCCGAGAATTGGTGCAAAGGAGAGGAAAAGAGCAGAGCGATGTGGACGGATGAGAGGAACGATTGTGAATGGGAAGAGAGGGGTGGGGAAAATTGGGAGGAAGAGGAGGAAGACGCGAACGTCGAGAAATTGAAGTCAAAGTAGAAAGGGGACGGGGGGGGGGGGGGGGGAGGAGGAGGGATTGAGGGGGGGGGAGATGGCAAAGGGGAAAGGAAGGCAGGATGACAGAGGGAGAGCGGTGGGGCAAATTGGGAGGAAGAGGAGGAAGACGCGAACGTCGAGAAATCGAAGTCAAAGTAGAAAGGGGACGGGGGGGGGTGGGAGGAGGAGGGATTGAGGGGACGGGGGAGATGGCAAAGGGGAAAGGATGGCAGGACGACAGAGGGAGAGCGGAGCCGGGACACAGCTGGGATGGAGTGAATAGGATCAGCTGCCTCTCGTTTCCTGCGGATGAATGGACATGTGAACGAGAGAATTTGAGAGAGTTGGATTGAGTCGGAGACTGACGCCCAAGTGCGAAAAAAAAGTACACTACGACAAGTCACAGGGCACTTGTAGCCACATGTAATGCTAGAGGGAAGATACGTAACTATGGTATGGTATACGGAAACACTGGTTGTCAGAGCAGTTAGTATTTCAGGTTGTTAGTGGTCTAGTTGCAGTCAAGTTCCAGATCAATCATGTGCTCTTAAGCCCTGGTTGATACCACTTAAAACAGTACGATCCATCAGTGAGGAAGCAGGAATTAATCTTTTGACGGAAGTAAAAGTTGATGGATTCTTTTTTTAAATGTATAATTGGTTGGCTACCTGCTTTACACAGATTGAACATCCAGCCTACTTTAACTGTTCCTGCGTCTGCAAGTTTAGGTCCTCGTGCCCCTTCAACATATCCTTGATGGTCAAGTTGAGAAGTAACTCTAGACGACATGAGAGGCGTTGGTGCTTTGTTACAGAGAGTTGACTAAACCGTCCTTCATGGAAGCTTCCGGTCTGTTGCAGAGCAGTTCCCATACTGTAATGCATCCGTTGGGATGGAGTGTCTTCAGGAATTGATGAGGACAGGAGTGGACATGTTGAATTTCTTCAGCCTTCTGAGGAAAGGTGAGCGTCCCTGGTCGCTGGTCACTATCGTGGAGGTGTGAGACACAAGGACGGACTGGGAGTAAAAAAGGGCCCTGGACTTTGATCCAGACCGGCCCACCGGAACCAGGCATTGTATACGCCACCACAGCTGCCCTGCCAATGCATCCACATTCTGTGTTTGATGTGATGCTAGTTTGGGAGTTCCAGACTTAAAGCTCGCTCGTGCAGCAATTTTTGGGCCTTTATTTGAGCGCAAAATAGTTTTTTGTGCTTTATGTAAAATAAACATAGCCGTTTTTCAATTTGGACAGATAGAGATGGCACTTGTCTAGTGGAAGTGATGTCTTATTGTCTCTTAATTTTTCAGCCCCACCTTTACATTTCTTAGCCTGGTTTTCCATCGTTATAAAGTCTCTATGAGCTAACTTTCAATCTGTCAGTGTCACTGTCGTGTGTAAGTGAGACCAAGTGGGCGGGGCTCTAGACGTTCATGCATAGACGTTCATTTGGAATAGACCAACCGGCCTGGGGGAAAGGGGGGGCGGCCAACTGTGTCGCTCGATCTTCTGCCAACATTTGTATTTGTAGTTAAAAAAATGATAAGGCAAGCGGCCCTCCATCCCAGAAGTGTTTCGGCCCACCGGGAATTCTCCCGATGCTCCCGATGGCCAGTCCGCTACTGGTGTGAGAGGTCCTGTCAGGTCGTAGGTGAGATGGGCCTCTGCTTCACCTTTACTCACTCATCACCAACGGTGTCTTCTACAAGACAGTCGAGTAGATGCGACCTCAGACTGGCACCCGTCTACACAAACACACGCGCACACGCACACACAGGCACACGCGCATCTGAACCTCGGTTCTGACCTTAGCTGGGTGTCTCATTAGCACACAGAGAGGTCCTTCCTCATGATTAAGCTCAACAAGCCTGCTGCTTGTGTGTGTGTGTGTGTGTGTGTGTGTGCTCAGGGTTCATTATAGCGAGTTCATTATACAGGATCAGCTATGCAGCCCCTCATCTTCAGCCCCTGACTCTGCCCTCCCCTCCCCACCCCTTCCTCCAACCCTTTTTCGCTTTCTCAGTCTTTCTGATTATTTCTCTCATTTCATTGTGGATTGAGAATGAGTAAGGGAAATGGTGTGTGTGTGTCGTGTATGTGTGCGCACGTTGTATTGTGCTGATTCTAGAGCTATTGTATTGATCCGGTAAAACGGTTTTAATATTCGCTCTCGTTTTCTCTCTTCGCTCTTTTTTTTTTTTTTTTTTAAGTCTCTCTCTTTCTCTTCATCTCATGCACCCTGTCCCTAGTGGCTCTCTCTGTCTCTCACTCTCTCACTCTCTCTGTCTCTCACTTTCTCCGTCTCTCACTCTCTGTCTCTTTCTCTCTTTCTCTTTTTTTATTATTTTCTTGCTCTGCATTTTGAACCGATTGAACTGATTTTTATTTTTATTTTGTACATCTTTCTCTTCCCCTCTCTGTCTCTCTCCTTTCCCTCTGTCTATGTCTCTCTCTCTCTATCCCTTTCTCTCTCTCTCTCTACCCCTTTCTCTGTCTTGGTCTCTCTCACTCTCTCTCTCTTTGTATTTGTCCGCTCTGTCCCCCCTCCCTCCCTCCCTCCCTCCCTCCCTCCCTCCCTCCCTCCCTCCCTCCCTCCCTCCCTCCCTCCCTCCCTCCCTCCCTCCCTCCCTCCCTCCCTCCCTCCCTCCCTCCCTCCCTCCCTCCCTCCCTCCCTCCCTCCCTCCCTCCCTCTCTTTCCAGAGTACATCATGGAGGAGGAGATTGACAGCAGGTGTGTGCTGCGGGAGCCCGTTCGTCAGTGTCCCGTCCCCACGCCACGAACCTCCGTGCCCTCCCCCTCCGCCTCCCCTTCGCTCAGACACAAGAGTAAGAACATACACACACACACACACACCAGAGCGCACAGACATGCATGTGTGCTGATACACACACACACATAGACGCACGCTCGCAAACAGAGAGAAAAGTTGAGAAAGTACACACGCAAGCAGATTTTAAAATGAGTTATCAAATCACCTAGATAGACTGCATGATTAGTTGATGGTACAAGTCGCCTGAACAAGACAAAAATCTGGTGTGCGGCGCCTCTAGTGGTTGTGAGTACTTCCCCACAGTATTGCAGCTCAGAGAACACTGGCCCTAGTGGCTGAGTTGAAGCACTGCCGCAATATCACCCACGAATCCTGCTGATCTCCTCTCTTCACAATCATCCACAGTCAACATATCCCATAATTACCTTGAGAGGGAGCAGAAAAATGGCAACCAACGATTTGTGCACCTGAACGCACGCCTGAACACGCAATGAAACAGCTCAGCACGACACAGCACATTGCGACTGAGGAGCCAGAGGGGTGTTGAAGCCGCAGGATGAATGTGTGTGGGTGTGTGGGGGGGGAGCGTTCCAATTTCAGAGAAATCCATCCTCACCCTTTCTTCTCCTGTGGCGGCAGGGGGCCGCAAGGGGGATTCGAACCTTTGAATGTTGGACACTGTTCAAACTAAGTGACACAAGTCTTTCCCTCTCTATCTCTGTCACACACATACTCACGTGCCATCTCTATCTGTCCAACCTTCTCTCTCTTCCCATTACACACCGCCTCTGCGTTTCTAACTCTGTGTGTGTGTGTGTGTGTGTGTGTGGTGGCACCGTGGCAAAAGCTAGATATTGATCACAGAGGGAAGAAGAGTAGAATCCAATTCCAATTATCCTGCACCCCTCGGAGGCGGTTAAGAGAGGGGAGGGAGTGAGGCACGGAGGGGAAATGAAGGAGGATAAGGAAAGTGATAGAGAGAGGGAGGAGCGAGAGAGAGCGATGGAAGGGAAGCCAGAAACAGAGGGAGTTAAGGGGAGGAAGGGGGGTTGGAATTTGGGGTAAACCTTTCTTTCTTTTCGTAGAAGACGCTTCCCTTTTAGGTTGGCCACCCATTATTTTGGACGGTCAAGGTGCCCAAGAAAACAAATTGATGGTATAAAAACATGTCTTCCATCTACACTCTCTCTCTCTCTCCTTCTCTCTCCCCCTCCATCTCTCTCGCTCTCTCTCTCTCGCCCCGTCTCTCTCTCTCTATTTCTCTCCCTCTCTCTGTCTCCCCTTCTTTCTTTCTCTCTCTCTCTCTCTCTCTCTCTCTCTCTCTCTCTCTCTCTCTCTCTCGCCCCGTCTCTCTCTCTCTCCCTCCCCCTCTCCCCCTCTCTCTCTCTCTCCCCCCAGACGAGGCGATGACGGGCGAGCTCTCCAAGCTGCTGAGTGAGATGAAGAAGTGTCGGGACTTCTCGTTCGAGGAGCTCTGCCACACCATCTCCTCCCACTCCATGGAGAGCTTCAGCAGCGCAAGGCTCTCCGACGAGGAGCGCGGTGGCACTCTGGGACGCCGCAGCAAGGTGGGGTGGGGCTGGCGGGCTTCGGTGCTGGGGGAAGTGGGGTCTGTATCTATGTATTGGGAGGAGTGAGATGTACATGTAAGAAGGAGTCTGGTCAAAGTGCTCGTCCAATCGAGGGAGCCAGTTCGCGCTGGCAGATTGAGGCTGATCCAATGGGCATCCAATAAGCTTTCCCTGCAGGAGCTAGTTGACCAATGACAGACCACCTCTTTGTTTTACGTCCTGTGAGGATTCAGATGCGAAGTTACTGTAGTTAGAAAGGTTTTATTGGGTTGACCTTTAACGTCAGCACCTTCAGTTTTTCTGAAGCTTTTCACTGCCCCTGTTAAATAACTGTAGTCCCATATTTCCACCAGTAGAGGACAGTGTTGGATAACTCTCTGGACAGGCTAGTATATTGGCTGTTTATGTAATGTTTTTTACAGCTTTAATAATAGGTTTCACAATGTTTTATCCTTGATATTTTATGTATGTTACTTGTGCATGTATATATTTTGTAGAGATTAGAGGCCGTTGTTTTTCGGGATTCAGAAGCCTGTTTGCAAACTCTTTCTCTCTCTTTCTCTCTCTCTCTCTCTCTCTCTCTCTCTCTCTCTGTCTCTCTCTCTCTCTCTCTCTCTCTCTCTCTCTCTCTCTCTCTCTCTCTCTCTCTCTCTCTCTCTCTCTCTGTCTCTCTCTCTCTCTCTCTCTCTCTCTCTCTCTCTGTCTCTCTCTCTCTCTTTCTCTCTCTGTCTCTCTCTCTCTCTCTCTCTCTCTCTCACACACTCACACTCACACTCACACACACACACACACACACACACACATTAATACTGATAAAACCCTGGTGAGATTTAAGTATTTATAAAACCTCAAGGTTGCAAATTTCAAGAGAATTGACCACTTCGCTTCGTCTGCTCGTACCACGCTGCAGAAAATCCCAGCAGACTTTCTCCTAACACCTTCACTACTGCGTGACCAATGGGCTTTGGGGGTTTCAATTATAGGATTCAGGACAGAAGTTGGTTCCGTAAAAGTGCGGTCATCGATCATTCTGACCCCCCTCCTCTCGCCCCCGCCCCCCAGCCCTGAGTGAACCCTGAGGCCTGGACTGGCCTATCGTCTCGTAGAACTGATAGTGGGGGGTCCCACTCCTCCCCAGGTTCCACACCGATTGGTTCCTGTGGCTCGAGCGTTCTAGGATCGATCCCAATCACGCCACGGCTGCCCTCAGCCCCGAGACTAGCTTGGGGGGGGGGGGATGATTGTTACACACGCACGTGCAGACACACACACACAAACACTTTGGTGCACATACGCGCGTGCACACACTCACAAGCACGCATCACCTTTAAACCCACACGCTTACATTCGCACGCACGCACGCACACCCACCCACCCCCACACACACACACACACACACACACACACAGGTAGGTGTGTAGGTAAGTGAAGGATTGGTGGGAGGTTTCCATTTAGAATGCCAGGCTGCCTGCAGGCTCGTCTTGACAGAGCTGCTCTACCTCTCATATCTCACACTGTGGCACGCAACAAGGCACCCACACATACTGTACACGTAGTCATTTAGCAGACGCTCTTATCCAGAGCGACTTACAGTAAGTACAGGGACATTCCCCCAGAGGCAAGTAGGGTGAAGTGCCTCGCCCAAGGACACAACGTCATTTGGCACTGTTGGGAATCGGCAACCTTCTGATTACCAGCCCGATTCCCTAACCGCTCAGCCACCTGACACGCGTACACACACACACATACAGTACATGCGCACTCATGCACCTGTGCAGAGCCTGGCCTGTGCACGCCGAGCCGAGCACACACACACACATTCTGACACACCAATGCATGCTTACACACACCTCCAGTAATCTTACAGCATGCCGTGTTGCGAGTGATTGCTCTTCTGTGAGAGCGTGTGTTTACCATGCTTTGTTCATGTACGTGGAGTCGTATTTGTATGCTAATTCATGCTAATCCAAGGACAGATGCAATACGGTTCATTAGCATAATGCCTATGAACCCATATGTTCAATAACAGCCATTGTCATCGGCTTCATGAATTCTGCACAGCTCCCGGGTTTGTTTATGACATCCTCTGTTCATTTGACTTCCTTGGTTACCAGAGCCGTGTCGTTAGGAGCGTGCCTGCCTTTTCCATGGTAACGTGACTATCACAGTCAATGTTACCATAGTTTCATAACCATTGGTAGAAAAGCCAAGGTTTCTGTAGAATATAGACACGAGTGACCTTCACATCCTTGTCAAAACAACGACAAGGACATCAATGGCAGGGATGCATTTTACTCTTATGAGATAGTACCACATACATAAAACCGCAATTAAAGACAGAACATTGTAAAAATACAACACCATCTGTAATTCGGTTGAAATTGCATCAGAAATGGTCAGCCGTAACCCTAACAACAAATGCACTTCAATGAACCCAGTCTATATGTTGTAGTTAACAGTCGTACACTCCAGGTGTCCTTATCTTATAGGGGACCTTATTGTCGGGTGGCTCAGATACTCCAGCCCCTGGCTTCAAAATGGGCCTTGGTCTTCAGTTTTAGTCCATGATTTCCAAGCCAGTCCAATGTTTGCCTCCAAACATGTCTCCACACCGTGGGCCGCTGTTTCATATCTCATTCATGGTCATACTCCATGACGACACGTGTAACTGAGTGTTTAGTTACGCGTGTGTGTCCGTGTCTGAGTGACTTGAGTGAGTGATCCAGTGTGGAGGGGCTTTGTGGTGTCTGTCGGAATGAATGAATCAGTATGCGTCTCCCAGCGTGTGTGTATGGGTGATCGTGTTCCCGTGTCTGAATGAATGAGTACTGTGAGTGTGCGTGTGTGTGTGTGCCCGCTTGGATCATTTGGATCTGTATGCAACCCCTGCTGAGAGCCCTTTTAGACCTGGAGAACAAAAAATGGGGTGACCTTTTATCTCTCCCCTCTCGCCTTTCCTCCCGCCATTGCTCCTCGGTTCCTCCCCCTCGTCCGTCTGTCTCCATCTGTGGCCTTGTCACTGCGTCTCTCTTTCCCGTCTCTCCGCGTCCTCCCTGACTTCATCATCCCTCCACGGCGCCCTCTTCTCTGTTATCTCTCCATCCTACATCTGCTCTCTCTGTGTGTGCCCCCTACTCCCTATATTTCTTAATTGTACAAAATGTCTCTCTCTCTCTCTCTCGCTCTCTCTCTCTCTCTCTCTCTCTCTCTCTCTCTCTCTCTCGCTCTCTCTCTCTCTCTCTCTCTCTCTCTCTCTCACTCTCTCGGTCTCTCTCACTCTCACTCTCTCTCTCTCTCTCTCTCTCTCTCTCTCTCTCTCTCTCTCTCTCTCACTCTCTCTCTCTCTCGGTCTCTCTCACTCTCTCTCTCTCTCTCTCTCTCTCTCTCACTCTCTCTCTCGGTCTCTCTCACTCTCACTCTCTCTCTCTCTCTCTCTCTCTCACTCTCTCTCTCGGTCTCTCTCACTCTCACTCTCTCTCTCTCTCTCTCTCTCTCTCTCTCTCTCTCACTCTCTCTCTCGGTCTCTTTCCCACCCAACCGTTTTGGGACTGTTCTCACTGCACAGGGCCCACTGTGCGTGCATGTTTCCCCTCTGTCTATTGGCTCCTACTCTCTGTCTCTTTCTCCCTCTTCTCTCTCTCTCTCTCTCTCTCTCTCTCTCTCTCTCTCTCTCTCTAGCTCTCTCGCTCATATTCGTTCTAGGGGTATGATCTTGTGACCGAGTTATTTTCCTGCATCACATGATGTAGTGTGTGATAGCAGCGACACTCGCTCTTCAATAACAGCCCTGTCACACACGCTGCCATCTCCGCAGCTGCCCTCTGGGGGCTAAACCCCACGCAAAAGGCCACTGTGTGGTGTGTGTGTGTGTGTCTGTGGGGGGTGGGTTCTGTGTTCACAATGTGCGAACTGTTCCTATCATAGCCCACCGCGGCAGAATAGCTCACTTGTGCATGTGTGTTTGAGGGGTTACATAGAAGCAACAATAGCTTATCTGTAGGCAATCTGAGAATCAACGCAACATGACATATCTAAATGTCTTTGCATAAGTATTTATTGTATAAGTATTTCGCATGAATCTTTCTGCAGAAAGAGACGAGGCCACAGAGCACCTTACTAGTAGTCTGTGAAGCTCAGAATAAAGAACACACTTTAGGACAGGCCCTTTATACTAAGATAGTGAGATCTGCAACAATGTGCACACAACATGCCCTAATATTGGCCGGGTTTCCCAGCTCTTAGCGTTAAGAGCTTCTCAACGAATCTGGGATACCCGGCCATGATTAGTACACAAAGTTACAGCATGAAAGGTTACAGCCTAGTCAGCAGCTAACAAGACACTCAGTATAAAAGGTTTCCTCTGTCTCAGAAAATGAACTGACAATAAAAGTTGGAATGATTGGTTTGACGAATATAACAATTTCCATTACACGTCATGTGTGCAGCTGTATGTGACTTTCTACATGTTCTTCTTAAAGAGGAAGGTCTTGCAGGACTGTACTGGTGACCTTTACATTGGCTAAAAGTAGAAACGTCGAGCCATTGGTAGCTCTTGGTAGCTATGCTTGACTACCTGGGTACAGTCTCTGACTGTCTTTTTCTCTCGCTGCTGGTCTTTCTCTCTGTTTCTTTCTGTCTGCCTCTCTTTCTGTCTCTTTCTCTCTGCCTCTCTGTCTTTAACCTTGTCTCTCTCTCTCTCTGCCTCTCTTTCTGTCTGTCTCTTTCTCTCTCGCTCCCTCTCTCTGTCTTTCTGTCTCTGGCCCTCTCTCAAACATAATGTTATGGGTATGTCACAACATTTTTACAAATGACCCAACCAAGTTGCCCTTTAAGACCGAAAAGGCCATGCAGGTTCCACAGGTACCAAAGAGGTCCCTGGTACATTTTGTGTTTGTAAATGTGAGTGGGTGTGTGTACACCATGATGACACTATGGATGTGTGTGGACCTTTTGTGATCGTACCGTGCCTGTGTACAGCCATCGCCATTACGTTTTGGCAATGACAAATGTTGTGTTTTGCAAAGTTTGCTGGTTCAGTATTTGAGGAAAATGTTTTCACATGCATACATTTATATGCATACATTTTGAATATATGCAAAAGTCCCCTCTTATACAGCAGTCAATCTGCTCTTAAAATCCAATCAGAATATGAGAGTGATTTCACCTGGCTAGAACTAGTTCACACTTTCCCCTGTGCTGATGATATGACTTACTGAAATTATGTTAGCAGTCATTTCATGCCAAGGCCCAGCAAGCTTTCCAAACACAAAATGTATGTCGCTCCCAGTACTTATGGACACGGCTATACATTGTGGAAAAGTTTTTTGTGTCCGTATACATTGTGATAACAGTTTGCGCGTGTGTTTACAGCGGAACACGCCCCCTTTACCCCCGCCCAGGGAGGAAGAGGAGGTGGAGAAGAGCTGTGGCCCTGCGGGATTCTGGGAAGCCCTCACCCCCTGCAACGGCTGTCGAAACCTGGGCTTCAGCAGCCAGTCAGAGGTGTGTTTAAGAGAGGAGCGCACCTCTCTCTTCCCTCCACTAACATCCGGATGTCCGTCACGGTGTTACCGTGGGAATGGCGGAGATTCCAAGCGCTAAGCTGCGATCCACCTCTTTGACACGCTCTCTCTCGGGTTCTCTCTCGGGTTCTCTCTCTCTCTCTCTCTCTCTCAAGGTCTCTTGCTAGTTCTCTCTTCCTTTTCTCTCTCACTCTGCTCTCTCCCTCTCTCTCTTCTATCCCTCTTCTTTCTGTCTGCCGTACCTCTATGACAGGGAACAGCTGCCCCCCCCCCCCCCCCACTCCCTCGCTCCCCGTGGAGAGAAAAGCGTTGATCGTGTGTGTGGGGGTGTTCAGCTGACATTTACACTGGGTTGATTGTTCAGCTTGCTGCCGAGCTGGAAAACTTAAGTAGCACCTGGCCTTCGGTGCTGGGGCTATGTGTGTGTGTGTCCGCACGTGTGTGTGTGTGTCCGCACGCGTGTGCGAGTATGCCCAGTGTTCCTCTAAATAGGAAGTCAATAAAAACGTTATTAAGTGGAGAAGATACACAGAGGCACAGGAAGGTCTGGAGGAGAGAAGGCAAAAGGGAATGATTTGTATTCATGGGGTCACCAATGGACTGAGTTTCTGTTACTTCTAAACCTTAAACCCAAACACAGGCAGGATGCCGAAGCCGACCACACAAGTTTAGCCTCCGATGGAAAAATGTCATCCTTTATGTATGTAGCACTGGGTTCTCTGTCTGTCTTTCTCATACCTGCCAATACACCTCTCCCTCTCTCTGTCTCTCTCCCTCTCTCTCCGTCTCTCTCTCTCCCTGACAGAGGTGTGTTAAGCACCATATTGATCGCCCCCAGTTGAGCGTTTCCTGTGGTGCACACTCCCTTCACTCAGTGTCAGGTTGGGAGATGGGCTACTTTAATGCGAGCTGTGGATGGTGACTGTGTACAGTGAGTGTGTGTGTGTGCCTCAAGTCTTAAGTGTGATTTGGATCGAATGGAATATTTCAGTGCGCTTTTAAGTTTCTGGTCTGGGTGAGTGTTGTGCTAAAGCTCTTATGCAAGACCGTAGCTCTAAAATGACCCTGTGTTAAAGAAGTCTGTGTTCTTAAAAAAGAGAAAAGAGCCAGTCAGAATGTTAGAATGGTGTGTGTGTGTGTGTGTGTGGTGGGGGGGGAGGTACACACGAGTTTCCCTCTCTCTCCCCCTCGGGTACGAAGTGGAATCTTGTCCCGCACACACACAAACATACTCACACATACTCACTGACTCACACACACGCGTGGATCCTTTCCCTTTTGTCTACGTGAGCACCACGCAATCCTGATGCCATGACGACCAAGATTGGCTTTTGATGTGTGTGTCTATTAAAGGGCTTAATTCACCGGAGAGGAAGCTTACTTTGACAAAGTTGGTGCGTTGCCACTCCCTTTACCGTGCAGAAAGAGAGAGAGAGATGAAGAGAGAGAAGGAAAGAGACAGCGAGAGATGGAGGGAGAGAGAGAGAGAGAGAGAGACGGAGGAAGTAAAAGAGAAGTCCAGGAGAGGGAGGCGGAGACAGGGGGTGCAACAAGAAGTGGAGAGGAGAGATTCACACGGTTGCTAGGAGACGCAGGAATCCATGGAGTGGCAGGCTAGGATATCCGCCCACTGGCCCCATTGACAAATCGGAGCCACCTTCGGAAACAGGTGCGTCAGTGCAATGCGCAATATCACACACGTACACACACACAAACACTCATCAACCCATATTCTCTCTTTTCATTTTGACCTCTTATTCTATCTCTTCACTTCCCCATCCGTCCGCTCTCCCTCCCCCACTTTCTCTCTCTCTCTCTCTCTCTCTCTCTCTCTCTCTCTCTCTCTCTCTCTCTCTCTCTCACTCTGTTGGATTTTTCCCTCCTTTCCAACCTATTTTCCTCCTCTTGTACGCCCCCTCACTCCACCAGTTTACTCTCTCTCTCTATGTCAGTTTCTCTCTCTTTCTCTCTCTGTCTCTCTCTCTCTCCCCCTCTCTTAGTGTGGGTGGGTGTTGCGGTATGTTAGGCTGACTATGAGAAACAGCTTCTCCTTCAACGGACCCAAAGCACAGGAGAACGAGCAAAATGAGTTCTGGTGTTCTAATTGTCCCCAGTGCTTGACTATACAGTTTTCCTTTCAGACCTGTACTGTATGTGGATGTCTGTGTGCAAGTGTGTATATCTGAAAAAGGGTATTGGTGTGTGTGTTTGTGAGAGAGAGTGTCTCTGAACTTCTGTGTGTGTGTGTGAGAGAGACAGAGACAGAGACAGAGAGAGAGAGAGAGAGAGAGAGAGAGAGAGAGAGAGAGAGAGAGAGAGAGAGAGAGAGAGAGAGAGAGAGAGAGAGAGAGAGAGAGAGAGAGAGAGAGAGAGAGAGAGAGAGAGAGAGAGAGAGAGAGAGAGAGAGAGAGAGAGAGAGAGAGAGAGAGAGAGAGAGAGAGAGAGAGAGAGAGAGAGAGAGAGAGAGAGAGAGAGAGAGAGAGAGAGAGAGAGTCTGAACTTCTGAGTGTGTGTGTGTTCCCTTGCTTCCCTCTGGCTTCTAGATAACGCACACCTCCAGCCTGTCCTGGGGGTAAACAGGAAAGTAGCTTGACTGAGGTAGGGTTAGGGTGCCTGATAAAGGAGGAGGTAGAAACAGGAAGCTCGAAACAGGAAGAGATCCTGTTGAGGGAAAGACTGCAAACAAGTACACCCCAAACAAACACATATACTTACTAATCTATGAATGTGTTTGTCGTGTGGCTTTTTACCATTACTTATGCAGGACCATTACTTGGATGAGATGAGATTTGTATACCTCATTTTCATGCATTGCGTGTGTGTTTGTGTGGGTGTGTGTGTCTGTAATCCATCCAGCAAACACAGCTAGGTCATGATTGGATTTGACAGCTAATCCGCAAACGCAACAACTATTTGTACAGGGGCTCTTTTTAGATGTGAAATATTCATGGCTAATTTGGTTAGCATATGATTGCTTTCCCTGCTTGCTATTCGTCATCCAATCCGATGCTGTCACACAAGGCACGATCACGAGTAACATGAAGACAGGGTTGGTAAACATGATTGTGGTACAGTATAATTGACATGGGTTGAGTATTGGAGTCGGTCTATGGTACATGCTCATATCATACATGCTGGGCTGTGACCCCACAGTCAGATGTCAGCAGTGTTATTTATCCCCTCAAGCTTTGTCTTTCCTTCAGGGTCTAGTCTACATGGTGCGGGGGGCTTTTCAGGGGTGTCCAAGGCAGTGGTGGATCTAGAACATTTGACATGGGGTGGCAAGAGGTCACGGCAGGGTGGCATGGGTAAAAGGTATGTGGGAATCCCTATATGTGAATGGCTTCAACAAAACAAGCACACAAATACTTTTAAACTACAGTAGTTACTGTTGAATCATGTCCTTATAAACTACAAGCGTTTTTAATTCACAACAGGAATAAGCCCAGTCAGGGCCAGAGTGGGACCCATTTTCAGCCCTGCAGTGTAATGTCCAGAACCAGCCCATCCCCACCAGGGGCCGAGCTATACGTTGAACATTTGGGGCTTAACCCGAACCTAGGACCTCGTCAAGGTTTTGATGTGAGGCGAAATCGGAATTTCAAATTTGTTATCCGAGCGCATAGCACATGAAAGTCAGCAAACAAGCTAGCGCAACTCCAGAGGAAGCAAACATTCATGTGAGTAAACTTAAGTAAGCTTTTGTTGGCAAGTGTAAGCAAGCGTTAATGATGTCTGAAAATAACGCCAGTGGGTTGATTTCGCCGGACAAGGAAGAATTGGTAAAAAAAATTGAGCCTCTGTCGTTTGGAAATGATTTGGTTTCAAGTTATCCGACATCGATCAGCAAACGCTAGCTTACACTGTAAATTGTGTCGTCGAATTGTGCTAGCCAAAGGTGGAAACACTAGCAATCTCTTTCACCATCTGAAAGCCTAGCCTGACGTTGTCATACTCATAATTCTAGTCAGAATATGAGTCTGAGAACTCTCTGTTGGGCTGTGAGTATGGGGCGTGTTTCAACCGAACTCGTAAAACAAATGCCTCTTTGCTCAATTGGATAGACCTACAACCAATCAGAGCAACGTAATATGTTGTTTGTTGAAAACGAATTCAACCCAAGGGCTCTTTCGTGACGTTGTTGATTACGTTACTGTTGATCATCTGTCCATCATCGTATAAAGCCCGCCCTGGCAATTTCATTGGTCCGTCCCGATCCTGGTTTTATGTAGTTGTTCCCAATATGAGACCCTCCAGACCCAACTTCCCAACCAAATTTCTTTGTGGGCGGGACGGAGTTGGGCTGACAGCCAGGCTACTGAAAGCCATGTATGTGCACGAAAATGAATCTACCAGAATACGTTTGACAAATCCAATGCCTGGTTGGTTAGAATTGTGAAATGTAAGTTTATTTTTAGGCCAACAGAATCGAGTATTCAGCCATGTAATAATTGTTTATAACAAGAGCTATAACTCTACAAATATATATTTTTTAATTTGCGATCCCATAAAAGTAGGCTACTGTTGAACGGGTAGGCTACTGACAAGTCGATCTTCCGTGGCAATTACACGCTGCAAAATGTTGAAAATTCAACTAATGTGACAGTGACACACCGGAGTTACCCAATCCGTCCGAGTGCGGTAGATTAGCCGCTGCAGTGCGGATTGCATTGTCATGACATTTTAAGAATAACTAATATATTGTGATAAATACCGATACTGTCAGTGCTTACGAATTATACCGTGATAAACATTTTAGGCCATACCGCCCAGCCCTATAGATCCACCCATGGTCCAAGGACAACAGACTCTCTTCTTCCCCTCCTCTTCAACCGTTTCTCTCTATCATCTGTCTGTTCTTTCCTTGCCTTCCTCTTTCCTCCCTTCTGCTATCACAAGTTGCCATGATTTAGCTGTCACAGTACCTGCAACATTGATCATAAATCGGCCACCGTGTGGAGGAAGAGGCCCCTTATGAACTCACTTAAGTACCTGATTGTACAGTCATACCCCCCCCCCCCCTTCTCATCCACAACCCTTTATAGATACCTTTCTAGTCGGGTCAGGAAACATACAACCTGTTTCACTTTGTGTTCTGCTCCCTAGTATTAGTAAAGTGCTGGAGACTGGGAGCGGGGAATGGTGTTGAAAGCGCCCAAAATCTTCAGAGCCCCCTATTCCCTGGTACTCTCCCATGACTGCCCGTTCCTACTAACTAGTGTTACCTGAGGGCGCTGGAACAAGTCCTTCAAATACAAATCCCCCCCCCCCCCCCCCGAGGGCCACTCAGACCCTGTGAATCACAGGTGTGAACCGATACTGGATCCTATCATTCAGCACTGAGCATTTTACTTTCCCAATTGGAAAAACAGCATAATTCAGTTTCATTTGAAGGCAAGTTAGGTACAATTGCAAACCTATCATTTGTAGCTCAAGTTCAAAAGAATTCAACCACTTCTCCACAAATATGAATGTGTTGCCTGACTACTATTTTTTGCTTCAGTAGAATAGAATAGAACTTGTTTTGCTCAATTGATTCAATATTTGATGTGCCTCCCATCAGTAAATTGAGTGAGAGACAGCTACAATCAATGGGCCTCATTCTCGAACATTTTCTTAAGTTTCTTCTGAAATGTTTCTTACGGGCTTCGGAAAAACAACGTAAGAAAAAGACATCCGCCAAATTGATGAACGCTTGAAAATGTCTTCCTACGCAACAGAAGTTTTCTGAGCTGTGCTCCCCAGGAAGAGTTTTCTTAAATTGAAAGCGCGTCCACGTGCTCCTGTATTTCCATACATACACGCCCCGAAAGCTCCTTATAAGGGCACGCAACAGCAGTGATGTATGCAGTCAGAATTGACAGGAACGCAAGTTATGTCCAAGCGAAAAACAACCGGTGCACAGGTGCATCGGTGCAACATCATACCAGGAAGACGAGCAGTGGAATTGTTCTCCACTGGATCTAAAAGGGGGACACTAAGCAAGGTTAATTATTGTAATTATTTAAATCAAGGATGTCTGTTATAGCAAGCCATTTTATAATTTAACCAATGGATTGTTGATATCAAGAATTCGAATTGTTGATGTCCAGAATTGAATTCTTGATATCCAAAATTCGAATTGATATCCAAAATGCTATTCTGGATATCAAGAATACATTGGTTAACTGATAAAACGGCTTGCCATAGTCTGTATAGTTGAACGCAATCACCAACGAGTTCTCATAACTTCAACACTTCAAACACAGAGTTTTCTTAAATGCGATTCAATTGATCCTTGTGGTTTTTAAGGAATCGCATTTTAGACAACTCTGGCCGATTTCCGACTGCTATTTCGAGTTCGGAAAGTCTTCTGAAGTTCGGAACAAATCCCAGATGAGAGAACTTAAATGAATGCCAAATATTTTCCTAAATCCAATTCAGAAGAAATTCCTTCTTAAATTCTTCTTAACTGCGTTCGAGAATGAGGCCCAATGAATTAATCAACGATAGACGTTCCCGTCACTTTATAGATTCACTGGCACATTGTCAGATGGATTAGATAGTGTTACTGCAGGCCTTCTGGGGTGACTGACTAGATTAGGTCATGGCTGATAGCACAATCTAGTTAAATAATGTCCTCTTGATCTTAGATGAGGTACTACATCATCCAAACAATGTCAACTTGTTCCTCAAACCAGCTTTGTTATCAGAGCACATTAGGGAATCATAACTGAGCTCAAAATAGTGTTTAAAACAGAAAGAACTTTCTGGATTTAATCAGAGTGAGGTTACCTCCAACAGCAGGGAATGTGGCCAGGCAGTCCTTAGTGTTGAACTTCAGGGGGCGTCCAACGCTCCAACTGCAAGATTACTCAAGTGGTTGCCATAGTTACTTCTCCCCTGACAATGTTTTTAAGAACGGAGCTGTATTTATGTACATCACAGGAAGTCAGTGGACTGTACTGTCTTAGGTCTCACATGTTATGGGGAGCCTGTCATACAGTATACTGTATAAATGTACAGTATGAATAAAAAAGGATCATTATTTTCAACTCCCTATATCTCGTCTTATTCATACAATATTAAATTAATAAAAAGGCATACAGCAGCATATTGGACAATGATGTTCCACAGTATACTGTTTTTTCATTTAATAATTTCTCATTGCTACAGTGATACAGTCGAAATGAACAAATAAACCAAACCCCATCCTCACTCAATTCATCCCCCTTCTCACCAACACCAACAAAAAGTAGTTCCTTGTGGGAAATGGACCCCCCCCCCCCCACACACACACACACACACACACACACACACACACCACACAGTGTCTGGGCACCTGTGAGCTCTCTCATTGGGTCGTTGCCTCACTCCTGTGGGATCAGATGCAGTGCTGGGGGGGGGGGGGGGATCTTCCATGTTGGGGCAGAGGGGGGTGTATTTGGGGGGGGGGGTGGTCCTCTTGAGGGGAGCAATTTCCTAGAAGGAGAGTGATCTCCCCCCGGGGGGAAAGAGCTCTGTGCAATTCGATCGGCAATTCTGTAAAGCTGCTGTGTGTATGAGGGGGGCTATCTTTCCCTCTTTCTTTGTCCGTCTCTCCCACCTTTCTCTCCCTCTGACTCTGTCTCCCATTCAGGTTTACTGACCAGCTGCTTTTATTAAGCTGGTCTGCCTTCTCTTCTGTTTTCTATGAAGTCAATATGTAAGTACTGCAGCCCACCCTGTTCCTCCTGCCTCCCCCTCCATCTCCTCGCCCCCTTTGGGGACCTGTTTCCCCCCTGGTTCTCCAAATGAGCTGCCCAATTGCAGTCCATTTGATCTCGATACTGTAGGAGTCTTTCCACCCCTTCCTTTCCTCTCCTCCTCTCTGCTTTCTTCCTGTCTAACTGTCTGTCCATCCTATTCTCTCTCACTCCTTCTCCCTCTCTCTCTTTCTATGGGTGGGGATGATGCAGTGTGTTGTGTGATGTCTTCAGTGGGGCCATTGTCCTCTGGTGTCCAGTTCCTCTACATCAACCTCCCCCACCCCCTCCTCTCTCTCTTGCTCTCTTGCTCTCTCTCTCTCTCTCTCTCTCTCTCTCTCTCTCTCTCTCTCTCTCTCTCTCTCTAATCAAATAGCCCTTAGGAGGAAATGCCGGCAAATTACAGCCTCCCATTCATATCTGATCCATTATTAACTGTCCGGCACAGTACAAGGAAGAGAGGGAAAGACACAGAGAGGGAGATAGAGAGAGGAGGGGGGTATGTCATAAAGGGAATGGAATCTATTAGACAGAGATGGGGTTAACAAAAAAAAGGGGGACGGGGGGTGTCATGGAAGCGCGTCTACTCCTGCAAGTGTGTTTGTGCGTGAGAGAAAAAGAGAGAGCCGGAGAGAGGGAGAGACGAGAGAGAAAAATAAATGAGATACCCTGTGATCTCAGGCACAGATTCAGTCCCTGAAAGGGTTTTAATCAGGGCAGTCACATGTCCTCGGATAGCCGTTCAGAGAATGTGACTGTAGAAACAACACCCGTAACAGCACACACACACACACACACACATAAGCTGAAACATCCTTGTGTACAGACACACACATACAATAATTCAACCCTTGCGGACACACTTGCGCGCGCGCACACACAAACGCACGCGCGCAGCGGGACGGTATGCGCATGCAACCTGTTAATTAGTGGCGGGAGGAGGCCTCTGTTTGTGTGCTCTCTTCCTGTGGCGGATACACCAGTCCCTCTGTGTCCTATCTCTCCCCAGATAGAGAGGGAGAGGCTGGGAGGAAAGAGGGAGAGCAAAAGAAGAAAGGGTGTGTGTGTCTGTGTGTCGGGAGGGACCTCGGCCTGTCAGTTTGCATGCGTGCTCTCTTGGACATGGAGCTTGCAGAAAAATGCTCTTGGTGAAACGGCGCTTAAACTACATTCTCTACCAGCAGAACAGGAAGTGGAGTGGTGGTGACCGATATAACAGGTAGTTAAAGTGTCATTCTACCGGCAGGATCGCTATGTATGTAGATGACTGTGCTGGCTGGTTGGTGTGTGGGCCTTCTAATGCTCCTCTCCGATTGAGCGGGAGAGATTTGCATTCACTTTGAACCACTCAGAGGGGAGATTAGGGACGAGAGTCATTTTCTGCCTGGCGACTGAATTGCTCCGGCTTGGAGCTGACAAGTTCCTAGCGGAGGTTGTATCAAACTCATTGGTCATTCAGTGAATGGGCTTTTCCTGATGTCTGTGTGAGTGAGCGTTTAAATGAGTGTGTGAACATTTCAAAATGTGTGTGTGTGTTCCTGCACTCCGCGCCACTAAACCCTGCATGTGTGTGTGTCCTCTTTTCTCGTTGTTGTTTTAGTTGTATTCCTGTGTAGAAGTGTGTGTTTGTTTGTTCACGTGTGTACGTGCGTGTGTGTGCGACAGGAAATCTCGGCTTCAGACCCTCTACACAGCACTTCCTCTGCCTCTTTTCCTCTGAACCCAAAACATTTTTTTCCCTCCTCCCCTCTCTCTTCTTCCCATGTCTTTCCTCAGGACTTGGCTGAACTAATACACTCTCACAAACTCTACATTGAGTTTCAGCGTGAAAGTTAACACAAAACTTCTCCCTTCCACCCCCCCCCCCCCCCACACACACACACACTTTCTGTTGTCCTGAGTTGCCCTTGTTCTCTGCGTTTGTCGCTGTACATGCACATCTGTTTGGTTCTTTCACCGGGATTGGAGCTACTCCACATCTCTCCCTGAGCCTTTTGGGTGGAAAGCGAGAGAGTGGAGGAGGGGAGGTTGGATGCAGGAAGAGCGCGAGGGAGGGAGAGATAAGGGAGGAAAGCGTGGGTGTTTTGCACACGCACTCAAAGCAGGACGTGGAGTCAAGACGAGGGGAACAAAATATGATGGAAATCTGTAACCAGAAAGAGAGTGATGGGTGTTGATAACGGTTTGTGTTCTCGGAGGTTAGGGTTTAATGGAGAGAGTGAGAAACAGAGGGAGGGGTTAAAGAGAGTAAAAAAATAGAAAAGAAAGTCATATTGTGACAGCGAGGGGAATTGATAGGCTGGAGAGAGGGGAGAATAATGGAGATGGAGAGACACAGCTCTGTGTCGGATAAAAA
Source organism: Hypomesus nipponensis (assembly GCF_054491055.1). Taxonomy (NCBI): domain Eukaryota; kingdom Metazoa; phylum Chordata; class Actinopteri; order Osmeriformes; family Osmeridae; genus Hypomesus; species Hypomesus nipponensis. The sequence continues at coordinate 12,409,398 of NC_140367.1, forward strand.
ACTGAGAGAGAGGCGTTCGTCTTCTCCCTCTGGACGGCAGTATTCTCAGAGATATGCGCACTAATAGGGTTCTCACTCTTTTTTCCCTCTCTTCTCTCTCTCTGTCTCTCTCTCTCTCTCTCTCTCTCTCTCTCTCTCTCTCAAGGACATATTTCGGATATTGTGGAGCCTTGAGCTATCGTAGGCTACCACTTTGCAACCAACTTTCCAACTTGTATTTGCTGGTTCTATGCGATTAAAAATTTCGTTTTTTTCTTCTTCATATTGCAGGGCTGGTATGAGGGTGTGGGTGCTAACACTTGACTACTGTTCCAATGCCAATTCAATTATACCTTACCCAAGACCCTTCGTTACTGCCTGTGAGATCTAGAGATCTGTACCAAAGCCTTCCTATGTGCTGACCTTGGGTACTCTCTTCCCCCTCACTAATATCAGCCTTAACCAGGCTGTCATGTAAAACAGTGTTCTTCAACCCTTCAAACCCCCTCAGTGCCAACTGTCCTGTAAGTTCTAGATGTTTCCCTGATTCAAATGAATGGGTTGTTATAAAGCTCGGCAGAAGTCCGATAACGACCATTCATTTGAATCAGGTGTGTTGGAGCAGGGAAACATCTCAAACATGCAGGACAGGGGGCCCAGTGGGGTTGAGAAAACGCTGATCAAGAACATATAGAACAGTGGGCTCGGAGGACCACACTGCTGTAGATTGAGCGCCAGGGCAGTAGCAGAGCAGACACCCGCTCCAGCACAGTTACATCACAATGTCTCCAGAGCTTTTATTGACTGACGTAATGCCCGAAAATGTGAGGGCAAATGAGAGACATAGGTTCACAGACTGTTAAACAGTAGGTTGGACTGTGAGCGTCTGTATGTGTGTGTTTGTGAGAGATTACCTAGGGAGTGATTGTTCCATCAGCTCAAATCAGTAATCCTCTCCACCAGCGCCGGCCTTGCTGATTGATGGCCCAATGGTATCTGGGTAATGTAGTAGGAGAGGCTGACAGGAAGAGTAATTGGGGTGGGGTAGCTTGGTGAGGAGGTAGGGAGCGGAAAGGGTGAAGGGGGCTGAAGTAGATCGGGGTTGGAGGTACACTAATGTGGCTTTGGGTAAGGCCACGCCTCTGTGACCATAGCGACACCAATAGCGGGCAGGAGGCGCAATGCCAAATTGGTAACGATGATCGAGTGATGCATTAGGGTCAAATTCAGCAGTTGTTGAATCCTGTCCACTGAAATAAATATTTCTCTCTCGCTGAAACGATGCTTCTTTTCACCTTTTACACTGCACTCCATCACTCACTTTTGTAGTTTTTATTGCGTAAGGATACATGCCTGCCATGTTGATAGGGACCTTTTGTTTTGAAGGTCCTCTCCAACTTACGACACTCACCCTTTTCCAAACTACTGCTGCAGGAAACATAACAGTATGAAATGAGCAGTGTCGGACATGTTTGATGAACATTTGTTGAATGTACATGGTGTTGGATTGGATTCGTGTTTCATCGACTTCATCAACCAGCCAACAAGAAAGCACAACTGAATGTTTGTCATAAACATGCAATGAAGGCATTTGCTGCATTGACCCTACACTGTACACAGTTGTGCTTCAATTAGAATCCAAATGTTGTAACCACCATTTTATAACTGATCCACACAAGTCATTGCTGGTTAAAATGGAGGTGGAACTAGTCTTTATCACAAAGGTCAGGGTTCATGGACAGCACTTCTTTCTGTGCACGCAGTTTAAATCAACTTGATGTTGGCATGTCCCGGGGGCAAGTTTCTCATGTCATATGACGGAGGGCTTGGGCCCTTCTCCTGTGTGATTGCTATCTCCTCTCAACAGCAGATTTGAAAGGAATTATGGATAGCGTGGTTTTTAAAACTTGTTCTACCAAAGCCGCAGCAAGTACAAGAACAACAAACTGTTTTCTTATCAGCCCCAATGGATTTGTGAAGATAGCAAATGGTCTGATGATAAGATATCAAGACAAAGAATCACCTATAGCATGCAGCTTCTATCGGTTGACTTTCTCAACCAAGACACCTTAGTGCTTGGTAATCTAGCCTCAGGGTCTGAAGAAGATAAATCCAACTCCTGACCAAGGTCAGAAAACAAACTGTGCTGAAGTTCTGTCTTATGTTTGGATGGTTGTGTCTCTCTGTCTCTGTATCTCTCAGACACACTCAGTCCTTCATTTACACACTAGCTTTGTACGATGACCGTATAACTTTAGCGCAAGAAAATTCACTTCTGTCTGTAAAAAAAACCTCACCTTAAGTAAGATGATGCACATTCAGATTTTTCGTTGAACGTTTATGGCCCCTTGCAGAGAGGCATGTTCAGTTGACCTACGTTTTGAAGGCCCTTTACAGGACTACGCAAAAGCATGGAATTGAGATTTGCTCCAAAACTCATCCTCTCTTTCTCTCCCAGGACTCGAAGCACTCGGCCGAGATTGTCTCCTCGCCGTCTCTGGACGTCTTCCTGCCAGAGGACGAGGACAACCCCTACGAGTCCGTCACCACCGCTGTCACTCGCAAGCCCAGCTCGTTGGACATCACCCACTTCAATGCCAGTCCACGCAACGGTAAGATACCCCCGGCATCAAAACAGGTTTCCTGTGCCCACGACAATACTGAATGTTTGTACAGTGCCCACACTCAGTGTTGTGTAGTGGGAAACAAAAGCACCTAGGACTGAACATCAACCCGAGCTAACCCAAACTTCAGTGAACATTCCTGGAGATGACGCCACCAAATTCAAGGACAATCGGCCTGCTGTTCGTAGTAGAGCCATGAACCGACAACCAAGGCACCTTCAACCAACGCAATGGGACAAACTTGCTGTTGTCGCTTGAAGTCTGCACTGACAGTGTAATTGGCCAATCTACACTAGTAAACAGGGATCACTCAGAGCCAGCTCGAAGGGGTGCTGTTTGCTCCAAGCTCTTGATTCTAACTTTTGTTCTAAACATTGACAGAAAGATTGCAACTACTTCAATTGCTATTCAAGTTCCCTGCCTAGGAATGGTATCATAGATGACTGGTCTGCGCTGGCCAAGGCCGCTTAGCCCAAAGGATCAGCAGTGGGTCAGAGGTTGGGCCCTGGTTAGATGCAAGTCTAGTCACATTATATCTCCTCGAGGAAGAGAGAGGAAGGATAAAAGGCCATGTTTTTGCAGTATTGAAACTGGCCCATGTGTTCAATTGTTGCCTGTGTGCGAATTGGCTATCCGGAGCTCACCACTGCAACATCATGCGCCCGCAGCAACAGTGTAAACCCACGCCTCCGATGGTGGGCCAGACCTTTGGTTGTCGTGGCAACAGCACTGCCACTCCTACCCTGTCCAGTATCGGGGATGTGAGTCACTTGTGGGTTGTCATGGTGACTGCCTTTCACAGGTTGAATCATTTCCTGTCTCTGAGGCCGAACATTTGAATATTTTGGTTTGTTTGATCGTTTGTATGTTTTTTCTAATTGGTTCTGGTTGTTTAGGGGTGTGAGGGGGGGCAGAGGAATTAAGCGAGCAACTGACTCGCGTCAAGCTTTCTGAGAGTGACGTGAAAAACAAGCAGAAATTGTTCTAAAAAAAGCGAGTAGGTGTATCATGCTTCATGCTAAAGTGGAGAGCTTGGAGCTTATCAAACTTTCTCTCTCTCTCCCCTTCTCCTCCTTCTGTCTTCCTCCTACCCTCTCTCTTCCTCCCCGCCACTCTCCCCCCTATCTTCTCTTCACCCCCTCCACCATCCCCCCCCCCCCCCCTTCCCTTCCTCCCTCTCTCACACGCACGCAGATGAGTGTGTGCATTTGTGGGAGTTATCTTGGCTCTGGGGGGTGCGTGTGCGTGCGTGTGGGCACAGGTCATCTCAGGAGAAGTAAATGAATCAGAGGTGCAGCAGCAGCAGGAGTGAGGAAATACTGGCTCTGCGTTAGCCGCAGGTTAGCAGACAAAAGCGTCCTCGGAGCTTAGGGGAGCTAAGCCTCTCACTCTGGCATGTGTGAAACGAACAGAGGTTATAAAAACTCCCCGATCCATCTTCTAATTGTGTTTTACTCAATCCTCAAGACCCAAGAGTCTTTAAGACATCGGGGAGAAGGAATGGTTTCCTTTTGTGATACCGACAATGAGAACGTTTTTCCGAATTCAAAAAAGCCCAGCCTCTTCCCTCCGCTGTGATGCTGCAGTTTTCTTTCTAGCAGGGCTTGAAATGTCCTTCCTTCCTCTCTTCCTCCATGTAGCCCTCTCTGTACATCCTCTGTAACTGGCCACTTACAGTCGTGCAGCGTAAACTTGTTGAGTAAATAATTGAATACCATATGTCACAAATGACATACAAAAACGCCACCTTTTTGATGTGAGCAGTGGAGAAAAGGCACCAAAGTGCCCCCAACCCCCCTTCACCTCAACCAATGTCATCCAATGCGACCTGCTGTCACTGTGAGGGACTCTGTACTGTACATATAAATCAAATCACGGATTGCAGAAGGCAAGGCGTCTCGAAATAGCTGAGACACAGGACCTCAGGGCCCGCAACCACGCACAGAGAAGCCGACACACACTGCTATCATTGCTAAGTGGTCAAAAAATGTCCCCCCTTTGTCCCCCCGGCTTCTTCCTGAGGTAAACACATATGCATGTACAGTACTTGTTGATATGACCCGCAGCGCTTGTGCTGTGGTACACGCACAAGAAGTTTGTGTGTGTGCACTGATGCTTTTAAATGAGCCTAATGTTTTTTTTGCTCTCTACCTTATCTCTCTCACTGTCAGGGCCGGATTAACAATTGTCTGTGCCCTGGGCAACAAGGCTCAATCCCCCCCCCTGTGTTTGATGTGATGCTAGTTACAGATTTACAAAATTAATGCGAGCGCGCAAAGCATTTTTCAATTGGTAAAATCTTGTCAGACAGTAGGTAAGAAAGTAACAGCTAGCTGGTGTCAGTTACTTCTAAAATGCATAGATAATGTGTTTAACAGTAAAATCTCAATTTAGCTTGCACCTAAGTTCAAACATATTTGAGTGTGCTAGCATTATCAATAACGTCAGCAAGTTCGAGGTGTATCCATAGGCTAACCATTAAATTAGCAGCACATTTCCCGTATTGAACAGTGATTAAACATGGACTTACCTGAAAGTGATGCACGGGCACCATCTCGCAGTTTCTGTCTTTCTTTTTTTCTTCCCCTGACTCCTGTTATCTTTTTAAGCCCATTTTAGAAAAGTTGACCAAGCCTCTTGTCAAAGTTCGTCAGCCCACTGAGATCGTAAAGGGCAACCACAGCGAGCTTGGGAAGTTGAGTGTGTGTGTGTGTGTATTTCTTTTGTTTTGGGGTTCTTTTTTTGGGGGGGGGGGGCACCATCGTAACTTTTTGTTACGTAATCTCTTGTTCTGCCTGTTTTGTAATATACATGCCTAATATTTCTATACAAAAATAATATCGGCATTATAAGTATTAAAACTATGATGATGAACACAAACACTGTTTTTGACATGATTTAGAATAACAATTTTATCAAACGAGTTGCAATGAGGTACTCACATTAAGGAAAGTTAGGACTGCGTTCATAACGTGATATAACATTTTAGTTGAGATTGTCCATGGCCCCTTAGATGTCACGTGCCCCTGGGCAAGTGCCCAGTTGCCCTAATGGTTAATCCGGCCTTGCTCACCGTCCCTTCCTCACTCACACTCTGTCTCACACTTTCAATGAAACACCCAAACACTTATATTTGTATGAATTTTTGAAATCTAGCATTTGGTTTCCATATGAAATGTCATCTCATGAAATATGGATGCTGGACAGGTAGGGAGTTTACAAAGAGACATACCCAGACGAGAACAGCCAAGCAATGAAAGTGGAGGAGTTGATTTCCCAAAGGAGACTTCTTTCCGGCAAAGTCTAAAAGAAGACTGAAATAAGGATGACGCCAATAAAACAATCTGTACTCGTTCCAGACTTTGTTTTCTGTCAAATGTTTCTACCGCGATGGCAGTATTTCAGTCCCAGTATGCATTGTTAATCTTGATGGGGTGACAGTTTTTAACCGAAAGTGTCCACTCGAGCCTATCCTCATGGATGTGCCAGATTAATCCTTCAATCTTTCCTTGTGTCTTTCTTTGTCTTTCTTCCCTTTCTTCTGGCTGAAACTAAGATGTTACGGCATTGCCCCATTACCCTCCTCGCAGAGCTCCGGAGGTGAAGTTGGTTAAATGACAAAAAGAACACCATGAGGCACAAACAAGGCACTCTCTAGGCTTCTTTACCATTAGAGAGGCTTTGTAGGGAAATGCCATTTACTGGAACAGGAAGCATATCAAGTCTAGAGATCGCTTTAGCATAGTCTAATCATGTGTAAACTACCATACACATACCCGACCTCCTGCTGTGTAGACAACTGTTCCGATCAGTGACAAAAGCAAAGTCTCAACATAAACACACACAGGCAAGCAAGGCCTACTCTTGTTTTACCTTTCTTTGCCTCTAATTTAGGCAGCATCTAATGTTTTTTACTTTCTGCCACATAACGTTCAAAACTGTACGGCGCTGCATGCCACGTTCATTTGGGGAGATATGGTTTATGTTTGCCTTTTTTTTATATATATATATATATATAAATACTTTTACAGAGTAAAAGTCTCAAGCTCGCTCTTTTGAGACCGCATAAGAGACTTTCATTTTTTTATATAATTTCAAGGAAGTGGGGAGCAACTTCTGAATATTAAATTCTGATTGAGCCCAGAGCTAGGGGCAGCTAATTACATATTCATGGCCACAGTTCTTAGGCTTCAAGTGCTCATCCTTAATTCCGTAGCGTCAATTATGGATGGATCAATAACTATAAATAACTGTTCATGCTTTTACCAAGGTGTGTTTATTTGATCACACAGATTACCCCAGGGAATCAGTGTCTGGTTCCATTGCACCATGTAAAGTAAAAAAATAAAACCGACCTCAAGTATGCAAGAATCTGATCTTTAAATCCTATTTTGGATCTGGCATCCTGTCATTTCCTGCGTTTGTTTTGCACGCATACGTCATGTTGTGGCACTGTATTATGAGAGGTTCACTGAAAGGGATGTGAGTCCATGTGGATTAAAGGTTGTCAGTTCTAGTCAAGATGTATCGTCCAGATCGTTGAATTCAGCAGGTCGTTTGTGGCGGACAGTTTTGTCCAAGTGGTGGTTTGTCTCCAACTGTAGTTTCACAGCAGAGCATAACAGGGCCAGCGTGATTTTTGTTTACCTATCCTTAAAGGCACTGGGTCCTCCACAGATAGCGGATTTAAAACCTTTCGGTTTATTGGTTGCCATCAGAATGTGACGTTTATTTCAATAAATAGTAAAAAAAAAAAAAAAATGCTCTTCAACCAAATTATCTACCCTCCCTTTAATTTTGATTTATGTTGTGTGTGGCTTCTTTGATCCAATCTGATGTGTCTCACCTCAGATCTTTTGGTTTGCTGAGGGACAGGGGAGAGGAGAGGGAGAGTTCTCGAATTGGTCAACACTGCGAGAGTAGTGCCTATATTGTAAAGAGTAGTGCTCTATACTGCCCATTAGGAGGGCTTCATTATGTGACAAGGCGTGGAGGGCTCCATCGTAATTGGCTGACCTGATGTGACATTGGTAGCATGTGAGCACAGCTGCAACCATACAGACACCACACACACTCACAAAAACATGACTTGTTGCAAAACCTGCGCACGCTAACTCGCACACACAACGTTAAACTCACAGTTGCTATATATAGGGCGCTTGGGGAACCGCGAGTCACCCCAGGGTAGTGTGGGTCCAACACACACACACACACTATTGAAGTACACACTATTGAAGTACACACTATTGAAGTACACACTATTGAAGTACACACTATTGAAGTACACACTATTGAAGTACACACTATTGCGTCCTGTATTAACAAGTTCTGCAGCTGGCTTGGACTACAGACAAAGACCTTTTAGTGTTAGTTCAGACAGTCTTCCTTGAACGCACACATGCAGACACACAAACAGCCACACACACATCCACATTGACATACACACACACTGCATTTCCTTATCATTAGAAGCATGTGACGGTTGTACTTTCCCTCCCGGGAACACAATCATATTGCACCATTTTTGTACAATATGAATACGAACAATACGAGTACAAGGTTATTGTTGTTTGCCTTAAGACTTTAAGGTGTTATGGTCAAAATGATTCCCAAACTTGACAATAACATGCTCAAACATAAAGCATCTGTTCCTGGCACACAGGTGTTTACCCATACACCTCCCTCTGGCAAGTGTGCGTCCCCAAAAATGAACCACAGGCAGGTAACCAACCTTCAGACCCATCCAAACACACACACACACATACCCACATACTATACACATGCACACAAACACCAAGCCACAGACAGGATCTACTCGCATCCATCATCGAAGCCAAAGCTCTGACAGGTTTATTTACTCTACAGGAAAACACCCCATTCTCAATCTATATTTATCTCTGTGTTGTGTCTTCTCTCTTTTCCTCACTCTCTCTTTCTCTGTCTGTCTCTCTCTTTTCTTCTTCTTCTCTCTCTCTTTCTCTCACATTCTCTCTCTCTCACATTCTCTCTCTCTCTCTCTCTCTCTCTCTCTCTCTCTCTCTCTCTCTCTCTCTCTCTCTCTCTCTCTCTCTCTCTCTCTCTCTCTCTCTCTCTCTCTCTCTCTCTCTCTCTCTCTCTCTCTCTCTCTCTCTCTCTCTCTCTCTCTCTCTCTCTCTCTCTCTCTCTCTCTCTCTCTCTCTCTCTCTCTCTCTCTCTCTCCCCCCCCCCCCCTCTGTACGTCTCTTCTATCTATATTTGTCCCCACACAGCCCCACTGCAGATGCACATGTGATGCTGTTGCAGGTCCCTGCTGATGGTGTGTGTGTGTGTGAGACGCACAGAAACAAACACAAACTTGAAATGACTCTGACTGGACCCAAAGGCCCACACTGAAGGATTGCTGCAGCTGGTTCTAGTTTATTAATCGTCATGATTGATTAACACAGAGCGACACAATTAGGATTTGAATTTTCCCTGCCACGCTTGCAGAAAACCCAAACACATACACTCCACTGTTGTCAAGCTACTGAAAATGTATAATTAGTTAGTGACAAGTTAATTATTTCAAAAGTAATTGAGTTACTTTACCAATTACTGCATATGAAAGTAATTTGCTTCTCGGGAAAGTGGCTTTTCTGCTTCTTGTCAATTTCTGCGTCAATTCTGATAGATTGAAGATTATTTCAGTGTGGCAGAGTTTTGGACCATTCTAGTCCCACTTAATTGTTGCTTAAAGGCTTTCAAATCAAACACTAGTACACTACTAATTACCGCCAAATTTTGTGGAAATATAGTAATGTATTTGACACTCACCCCTCCACACACACCCCAACACACAGCTCTCCCCACACACAACCCTTCATACACACAGCCCTCTACACACACAGCCCCCTACACACAGCCCCCTATACACACAGCCCCCTATACACACAGCACCCTACACACACAGCCCCCTATACACACAGCCCCCTATACACACAGCCCCCTATACACACAGCCCCCTATACACACAGCCCCCTATACACACAGCCCCCTATACACACAGCCCTCCATAAACACCTCAACACACACAGCCCTTGACACTCACCCCTCCACACACACCCCAACACACAGCCCTCCATACACAGCCCTCTACACACATCCCAACACACACAGCGCACACAGCTCAACCCTTGACACTCTAGGGCTTTATATGCTACTCGACTCCGGGCTCTCGGAGAGCTCGGAGAGGGCGTTCCACCTAGACGAAGGCGTTGCCATGTGTCCGTTTTTGAAAAACGAAGTACCCTCAATGGACTTTCACCCCAACACACACACCCCTCTACAAAAAACCCTCCACACACCGAGCCCTTCATATACAGACCTCGACACACAGACCTCACACACACCCTTGCACACGCCCCCACACACAACCCTCCACACATAGCCTTCCACACACACCGCTACACGCACACCCCAACACACACACAGCCCCCCATACACACAGCCCTCCATACAACGCCACACAGACAACTCTCCACGCATAGTCCTCGACACACACCCCCCAACAACACACAAGTCCAACATACACAACCTTCCACACACAGCCCACTTTAACACAGACACACATGCAGTCTCACACACAGCACTCTATACAAATTCGAATGTAGTGCCCCAGACACACAATTACAGCAAGCTCTTGATAAACACAGAGAAGCTGTCTCAAAGCTTGAGGCAGCGATGCGTGTTTGTTTGATGTGACTCGTGATTTGGAATCATCCCCGACAGACAGGTGAGGGAGAAGAAAGGACCACGGAGGATCAGAGGGAGAGAGAGAGAGAGAGAGAGAGAGAGAAGGAGAGATAGAGAAGAGACGGAATGTACCGAAAAATAGGAAAAAGACAGAAAAAAAAAAAGTGCAAACATTGCCGTCCGACTGAAAAAACTATCCACGTGCATTAGTCTGTGAGGCAGCATTGAAAATCATTCAATCAAAAGTTTTCATTTTATTCTTCTCAAAGTCTGAGGCACCATCAAGACGGGGTAAGGAGCAATGATTTTGGATAGGCCATTGACAAAATCTAACCCTAACTCTAACCCACGATGTACATTGCATCCGGAAATTATACGCAACGCTTCCCTTTGTTGTGGTTATGTTACAGCCATATTTACATCCGTTTTTCATCAAAAAAACAATCTTTCTTGGTCTGTGAGGGGAAAATAACAATCGCTAACAATCGGCCCAGTCAAAATATTCCTTTAAGGTGCCAAACATTCTTGAAAGCAACCTTGCTCCAATCGGTAGATAATCTGTATAGATTCCATGGATCGGTATAGATTGTCCTAGTTTTTTTTTTCTCAGACATAGATAAGGTCTGTATGTTAGTATGGAGAAGGGATTCTCCCTCCGTCTCTCTGAGATGTAGGTTTAATTGGACAGACATTTAAACGTCTGCTTGTCGATTTGACAGACTGTGCATAGGCTTTAGGGTGTATGTGTGAAATAGCAAGAGACTTCAATGGGAGTGAAACACTGTGTGTTTGTGTGTGTGTCTTTGATCGGCTATTTGAGATGGATGGTGTGTACTGTCTGATGCGTGCCAGAATATATATTCGGCCTAACCTGGGCACTTTTTTACCTTTCGTCTCCTCCCTCGCTTCAACCCTGCGTGTGTGTGTGCTTACCCTTTACCAATTGGCCTTTTAAAGCAATTGTATTTCATTTATTTCTCTTTGTCTCTCTGTCTCTTCCATTCAAACCCGTTGTTTGATATGGGATGTACTTGGGAATACTCTTTTTCTTTATTTTTATCGTACGGCTCATCAGGAATTTTTCCGAAAATGTAGATATGCTACAATTTTTTTTATTTATTTTTATGTCAAACTATTGTACTTAAGTATGTAGATACACACCTATATAAAAACATAAAAAATCAAATGATGATGTCAGGAAATTGTATTTTCTCATTTTGGCTGTTGGGGGGCCTCATGTGACCCATTAGTTTGACTCAGCTGCAACACATATGAGTTTGAGATATTATTTATATGTTTAAATATCAAAGTAAGAATCTGTCTGTAGAAGAGTTAGTAAAAATGCTGTATAAGGTGCATACATATTGGAGAGTTACTTTATTTCATTGCTGCAGCAGATCTTTAACAAATTCACAGAAGATTATTAAGAGCGACTTACAGTAAGTACAGGGACATTCTCCCCGAGGCAAGTATGGTGAAGTGCCTTGCCGAAGGACACAACGTCATTTGGCACGGCCGGGAATCGAACCAACAACCTTCTAATTACTAGCCCGACTCTCTAACCGCTCAGCCACCTGACCCCCATAAGATAGGGTCTTATAAGGTCCAAAAATGGGGTCTACAATATTGGAGAGGTTGAAGGGCCGACAATGGGTCCACTCCCTCTTGCAGGGTTTATTCCTAACATTGCAGGAACAAACTGTCCATGATAGCAAGAACATAATAATGAACACAGACCCAGACTACATACTCAACTGTGTTGCGCAATATCAAATGGCATAATTCTCTCCCTGTCTCTCTCAAGGCCACTCACCCCATGTGACTGTAACCGAGCCAGAGCTTGGTAACCATGGCAACGGCTCCACGGGGCCCACACCAGACTGCTCGCCCCCCTCTCCCGACACAGCGCTGAAGAACATCGAGAGAGTCATCCGCCCACAGGTGAACACACACACACACACCTAGTACGTTGTCAAATATGACAGAAGGAGTTTGTCCACCTACAACTGACCTAAACCCACCTACACACACACACACACACCTACGCACGCTAACACGTGCTTTTGATGTACGTGCTCACTCACTCTACCTTCCCGGGACCGAAACTGAGGAATATGATGAGAGTTGTTTGCCAACATATGGACAGACGTGGCATACACACACAAACTTGAAGGTGAGTGGTGCTGTTGGTTTTCTGAGCCCTGACAGAGGGTGCAGGTTTCTGAGTCTGCTGCCCCCCCCCCCACACACACACACACACACACAACTGTGCTGGGGGATGTGACAGTGATGCTAACGTGCTGGCAGTCAATTGTAGCGGCTCGTGCGGCTGTAGCTTACTGTCTCTCTCTCGCTCTCTTTTTCCCTCGCTCTCTCCCCTTCTCTTTCTCCCTCTCTCACGCGCTCTTTCTCTTTGCTCCTTCTCCTCACCACACCTACAACAACTGGGCACAGCACTGGACATTTCATTCATTTGGAAATCTGCAACCCAGTTTCAGTGGGTGTATCTCAATAGTCTACACAGGTGGACTCTGCCAATGACAATCATTCTGGAGGAAGCAAGGATACAGGTGGAAAAGGAGCAACCCTCTGGCATCTCCTCACAATGAAGTGAGAAGCTCCGTTGAGGAGCTGGAGTTGCAGTCGATATGCTTGAAAATGTGATTCTCCAGGATCAAATTAACTACTCGAGTCTTCATTTAAAATTATTGCACCTGCTGGCTATTTCATTAGTGTAATATGCAGGGTAATAATCCAATCAGTACTCAACTCTTGTGCCCAAACACAAACACACACACACTTTCCTCCTTCCCACCCAGGCATATTTTACTGTACTGTACTGTACTGTACTGTACTGTACTGTACTGTACAGTATACAAGCACATCCATGAAAACACAGACACGCACTCTCTATTTCCCCTTTAGTTCTCTCTTTCTTAAACACATTATTAGTCACGCACGTGTGTGTATGTGTGTGTGTTGTGACAACCACGGGGCGAACCTGCTGACCTGTTCACAGCAGTGAGAGGAACACAACAGTAACAGGAGTAGCATGTGATGAAGGAGCGCTTTTATTGTGAATATAATAACCCGAGTAGGCTAAACATCGGGAAAAGCTGGAACGAGAATTCTTCCTCGTACTCACAACACAAGAGGGATCAAATGAACGAACGTCTTCCTCGGTTGAGAGAACAAACGGAGAGCGGTGCCATTTTGTAGTGGTGTCCAAATTAATTCACTACGGCCCAATCTCAATCTCCTCTCTAAACCGTCACATCAATTGGTAAGTGATTGAGTGCAAGAGGCTGCAAGTACTCAAAATGCTATGAATAGGAATAGGATTTGGGCCTTTTCAAAAAGAAACATCATACTTATTTGGATGAGGTGCTTTTGTGCGTCAGGAACTACAATGCAATGGACAGATGCAAGGATATTGCTGGTTACATCTACGGGCAATTCAAATTCGATTTGTGGTTCAACAGGACACAATACGACAGATCCTCAAACGAGTCGATCCTCTATGTGTGGCTCAGCTGAGAAGAGTGCAGCGTCTTGGCTGTGTCCTGCTGAACCAGAAACCTATTGAAAAGTAGAATTTGATCTGGTCATCCATTGCTGCAGGCTTTATACATGGCAAGTGGCGACGTCTGTGCTGTGATGAGATTGACCATGAAAAGTAAAGCGAAGAAGTTCCTTGGAAGGCAAAAAAAAATCCATATTTTCGATTTTTTACGTCGGAGAATCTCCAAGTTATTTTTCTCGCAAATTTACGACTTGTGAAGCGCCGCGATTCCCTCATGCCCGGGACACCCTGGCTGCCAAGCGCCTGGATGCGCCCGGAAGCATCACAATCGGCTACGATCAACTACGACTGGCGCAAGCTAAAACAATAATTATAAAGTAGAGTGCGAGCAATCGCATCGCTTCGGATTCCTGTGCCGCTAATCGCAGCCCTTTGCAGCCAGTGTGTCCCCAGGCGTAGCGCCATTCGTAGCCGATAATGATGTGTCGTTCGTGAACGAGTCGTTCATTTTAAACAAATCATTAGTATGACTCGGGAATAACGAGTCATCTCAGATAGTGATTCGTTCATTTTCTCGTGGCGGAGATAGAGGAAAAAAGTTTAAATTACAAAACCTGTAGGCCTAATTATCACTTGGGAACAAATCTCATTCACGTCTTACTATACTAAACCTAGCAGTCCAAAATTCAAAGTCAAATTCGTAAAAGTGAATGAGGTAAACAAATCCTTTCTGTTTCCTCTTCTGAGCCTATCTAGATCACGGAAAAAATGATCCAAAGACTCGTACCGAAGACACGGTCGGGAAATGAACGAATCCTTTCGACTTCCTCTACCAGTAGACTACTGAGCCTATGCAGGTCACGTGAAAAACGATCCCAAGACTCGTATCCGAAGACACGGTTGGCAGATGAATGAATCATTGACCCGAAGACACGGTTGACAGACAAACAAATCATTGACCCGAAGACATGGTTGGCAGAAGAACGAATCATTGACCCAAAGACACGGTCAGCAGATGAATGAATCATTGACTCGAAGACTCAGTCGGCAGATGAACTTTCACCCGAAGACAAGGTCGAGAGGGGAACGATTCATTCCTTCTTTCGGGATCATTTTTCACGTGACCTGCATAGGCTCAGCAGTTGGTAGAGAAAACCAAAAACAAGAGAAACCATGAGTGTGTCTTCAGGTACGAGTCTTTGGATAATGTTTCACGTAATCTGAACACATACACTCTGAAAAGAAAACAGAGAGGATTCGTTTTCGTCATTCACTTTTGCGTGACTGCTAGGTTTAACGGTAAGACGTGAATACAGTTTGCAATAGTGGACATATTCAGGCCAGGGATGGCCAGGGAGGACAATGTTTGAATACTTATTCAAATTGTAAGCTCGACTATTCAGTAAAGAATTGTGATTTTAGAAGCAGCGAAGTAGATTACTTAGCTTAATTTGTCCTTAAATACAATTACAAACTTAAAAATATACCTATAAAAGTACCCCACAAACTACTTAATTACAGTACCCTAACGTTAGTAGTTGTAATTTGTTACTTCCACCCTTGCAAACTACACACAGTTCTTGCTATATTAACCATCAGTGAGCTTTGCGTTTAAACGTACATGTTATAAACTTTATTTCTGCACATGTCAGGGCTGGTTGCTCCATGCTTGTTTGTCTACCATTCTTCTCTTTTCTTCTCTTAAATCCCGGCAAACCCGCCTTATTCCTCTTGCTTCCGGGCTTCCCCTGGTCACCCTCGTGTTTCACGTCACAACGCTGTGAATTCCCTCAGCCAAGCCTGCAAACATGCAGACCTACGGAGAGGGTTCATAAAGGCCTCAAAATGTCGGCCAAGAGCCCTCGCGCACTTGACAATACAACATTGGGACAGCCTTGAAGTCCGTGAGTCTGTGAGAGTGGAGACTCACGGTCGGATGTACATCTCAGACAGGCCTACATTTCGCAGGCTCGTACCTACATTTGTTCACTCATTCTTAACCACAATGCAATCTGATTTCAAGGCAATGATACTGCAGGTACTGTACTCTCACTTGGTTTCCTAAAAAGAAGCGTCCAACAATAAAATAAAGAAATGACAAAATCCCGTGAATGGCTCGTATGGTTGACGTTCACCTTGCGGCGTGTTAATATACTCTGAAGCTTGCACCGTACAGTGTCTTCCTCGTCCACCTGTCACATACACGCAGGATTGGTTGGGTGGCTTACGGATTCCCCCGACAGAGCCTATCATCTCAGTATCTCTTCCCCCACCCTCCCTCCTCCCCCCTCCCCCTCCACACACACACACCATGTTCTTCTTTTATCCCCCTCCGACATCTGAATTTCTGAACACAAGCTCTTGATCTCTGCCAGGGGATGAATGGGGTGGTGGGGGGGGGGGGGAGGGAAGGGGGTGAGGGGGGGAGTTACAGAGGACCAGAAAGAAGAAGGGTATTGTCCACAGGCCAGAGGATGAGTGGATTGACAAGCTTGTTGCTGCGTGTCGCTGAAGCTCTACTGTATCATGGGTCGGATCACTATCTGCTACATGATCTACTACAGCCTTCACCCCATGACTGTTTACCCACTGGCTGAACAGCTGTCTGGAGTTGTGTGTGTGTGTGTGTGTGTGTGTCTGTGCGTGCGTGAGTGTGTGTGCTCTCAGTCTCTTTTGTTCTTTCAAAACAACAGACTCTTATCTCTCTGGTAGTCTGAATCTACTGATTGTCTTTTTTCACTTCCTACGTTTGTTCTCTCTCCCGTTGCTTGAGACCTCCCCCCCCTTTCTTCTTTTCCTTCCTCTCTCTTCGCCCTCACTCCTCCTTTCCCCTCTTGCAGCTCCCCCTCTCCTTCTCCTCTGTCTGTTCCTGGTGTCCTCCTCCCTCTCCCTCTCTGCTCCTCCTCATCCATCTCTTTCTGCTCCTTCTTTCCTCCCCCTCCTCTTCCTCCCTCTCTACTCGTCCTCCTCCGCCCTCTCTGCTTTCTCTCCTCTTTCTCTCCCTGCTCTCCCTCTCCTCTTTCTCCCTCTTTGCTTCCCCTCTCCTCCTCCTTATCCTTCTCTCTCTCTGCTCCCCCTCTCCTTCATTGTAACTATCTCTCCTCACAGTCCTCCTTTTTGTCTCCCTGCGGTCCTTCCCTCTGTTCTGTCATGCATTGGCGATGGAGGTGTAACATGGACCTGTCATCCCAGTTGATCCTGGAGTGTGTGCGTGTACAGTGCATACGCAAAGTATTCACAGCGCCTCCATTTTTCCACATTTTGTTATGTTACAGCCTTATTCCAAAATTGATTCAATTCATTTTTCCTTGGCATTCAGGCCAAAGAGTTCAATCTTTCTTTCATCAGACCCGTGAATTCGCTTTTCTCATGGTCTGAGAGTTCTTCGGTGCCTTGTGGCAAGCTCCAGGTGGGCTTTCATGGGCTTTACCGAGGAGTGGCTTCCGTCTGACCACTCTACCATACAGGCCTTAAAGATGGAGTGCTGCAGAGATGGTTGTCCTTCTGGAAGGTTCTCCTCTTTTCACAAAGCGACGCTGGAGCGCTGGCAAAGTGACCATCGGGTTCTTGGTCACCTCCCTGACTAAGGCCCTTCTTCCCTAATCGTTTGGATGGGTGGCCATTTCTAGGAAGAGCCATGGTGGTTCCAAACTTCTCCCATTTACAGATGATGGAGACACTGTGCTCATTGGGACCTTCAATGCTGCAGAACGTTTTCTGTACCCTTTCCCAGATCTGTGCCTCGATACATTTTTGTCTTGGAGGTCCACAGACAATTCCTTGGACTTCATGGCTTCATTTGTGCTCTGACATGCACTGTCAACTGTGGGACCTTATATAGGCAAGTGTGTGCCTTTCCAAATTATGTCTAATCAACTGAATTTACTTTTATGGGGTATCGTGTGTAGAATTATGTGGAAGAAGAGATGTTTGTGTGTGTGTTTCCCTCACTGAGCATCCATGCACCTGTTCAGCGATTGTTCCACCACGTTGAGGCGCGTGAGTGCAATGCAGTTCTCCTTCCTCTCCACCCCTTCCTCACCTCTCCTACCCTCCCCTCCCTTTCCCTCCTTCCTCGATCCCCCCCCCCCCCTGCTGAGCCAGGCTCCAAAACGAGTATGATTGGAAACTCCCCAAGGGTGGCACAGATAACAGCTTCCAGGCTACTGGGACACCTTGCGTACCCTAGCGCACACACACAGCTTAGCCATAACCTTTTGTGCGGCAGAGCCAGATAGAGAATCCAGGGCTGAGGGGGTCCTGGGAGAGGGGTAGATTAGGACTCTCATCCACTACAGTCATATTGAGAGATTAGTTCAAGTGCGCACCATTGTTACAGAGAAAGCAGCAGTGGAGTGTGCGCGTGTGTGCGTGCACACCCCAGTGATGCCAGCGCGCACACTAACCGTGTTCTGTTTGAGAGGGCTGGTGGACTCATCGACCTCGATCCATTCGTGCACATACACACACAGACGCACACGAACAAGCGAACACACGCATGCTAGGCTTGTTCTGTCATTTAGAGCTCATTAATCTGTTAGTAGTCATCAATCACTGATCTACTGAGACTGTTGGCTCACTGCACAGGGTATACACACACACACCTTCATAATCAATGAACACTGATTATCTCTGTTTACTTTGGCTGCAGAGAGAGATGGAGTGAGGGAAGAAGGCAGTGAGAGACAGAAGGAAAGAAACAGGAAATGTAATATAATAGGACAGAGAAAAGACTTAGAGATGCCATTACAGAGAGAGGGGGAGAGAGAGAGAGAGAGAGAGAGAGAGAGAGATAGAGAGAGAGAGAGAGAGAGAGAGAGAGCAAGAGAAGGGGGAGTGAGGGGAGCAAGAGAAGGAGAGAGAGGGAGCGAGAAGGAGGAGAGAGAAGGAGCGAGAAGGAGGAGAGAGAGGGAGCAAGAGAAGGACAGAGAGGGAGCGAGGAGGAGGAGAGAGGGTGAGCAAGAGAAAGAGATAAAGGGAACAGGAGGAGGAGAAAGTGGGATTGAGAAGGAGTATAGAGGTGGAATAAGTGGAGAAAGAGAGAGAGGGGAGAGAGGGGGATTGAGAGGACGAGAGAGAGCGAGAGCAAGAGGTGGAGTGAAATCCTGCTCTTCTCCAGGCTCAGTCCTCTCGGTGGTGCTTCTCTAACGAGCCAACAGGGAGCTGGTCTGCCCTCCAATTACCCAGGTCGCCTCTACTCCCGGACCAGCCATCAACTAAATAGACTTGTCTCCCGTCTCCCACCCCCTCTCTTTCTCTCTCTCTCTCTCTCTCTCTCTCTCTCTCTCTCTCTCTCTCTCTCTCTCTCCCTTTTTCTACATCTTAATCTCTTACTCTTGCACACACGCACGTGTGTCGCCTAATTGCATGTTGTTGCATCCGTGCATGGGTTGTTGCATCCGTGTGTGTGTGACGGGTCTGCGCTGATTAAGGATTCGATTTCACACACAGCAGGGTGCCCCCCCCAGCCCTCAGGCATTACAAATGGATGCATGTGCTGGAGCAGACAGAGGCTACTGCTAGATGCTATACGTCCAGGGCCGGGGTGGGTAATCGGGAACATTTCCGGTGGGCCGCTTCACTTTTGGGCCGGTCGAGGATTTTTTTGTTGTTAACATTTGTCACGTTAGTCTATCTTCTCTTAAAATAGGTGTTGCACACATTCCGCATTCTGACACCGCAGCCTCTACATGGGTTGTACCATGTGAGGGAGTTCTCCCCTCCCAAATAGGGTTGGTAGGGTCCATAGCCCTTCTTTTCCTAAAGGTATTCTCAGATAGCCTAGCGATAGCTGACCCGGGCGGCCCTACCGTTACAATACGCGTCAGGGAGGATGGATGGGAGGAAGAGGCCAGGAGGGGCTGAAAAAGCCAGGTTGAAAAAAAGAAAGGCATTGGAGGACAAACACAAGTGGCAACTGGTATTGAGAGATATAGGCTTAATGATTAGCATTAGCAATGTAATTATTTGGCTAATGTCGTTGTAGCGTTGTCAACCTATTCGCAAGCAAAATGTTACATTTAATTAAAATATTAGCCTTTTGGTATACAAAAAAAATAATGCGGCCCGGTTTTGTCCCTGAAAGCAAAATATTACATTTAATTAAAATATTAGCCTTTTTGTATCACCCAATATATGATACAACAAAAAAAACTGGTCCGGTCTTGGGACTTGAAACTCTCGGGCTGAAAAGTGGCCCCACCCCGGCCCTGTAAGCGTTGTGCACACCCTGTTGAATGGCTTGATCTGCAAACAGTCAACAAGAATCTGGCCTGCTGCCAGGATCTGAGTACCACTCCAGCCCATTACCATGTATAGAGCATGCAGCATTATGCCCACGCCTACAGTACATGGGGTCAACACAGCAGGGTTAACGGTCAGTTGAAAAATTCAGACATTTACTTTGTGTACTGTACCGTCTTGGTTAAATAAAGTAGCTAGAGTCAACTAAAGTGTAAAGACAATGTAAAGTGGATCACACAGGCATTCTTTTAATGTCGACAGGAACCAGAACTTACAGGCTTATTTTCCCGATAATTACCACTCATTACACGGCTACATGCCAAAACAAAAAAATAACTTAACACAGTGTGTCTTTTTACAATTTATTTGTTACCATTAGTAGTGTTGATAAGCAGAAAAATCGTTTGCCAAAGACGTTTTTTTCAGATCAGCTGACGTCGCTAAGCAACGGAATTCGCTGGGAATGATAAGTTCCAAAAACTTCAATGTGCTTCTATACTCTTTGATAAGTTACCCGACTACCTGAGGAGTGCTACAAAAGACGTGAATCCGAGGCAAAAAGGCAATTTCCCTTGACAGCGGTCAATAATGCATAGCAACAGTCAAATATGGAAAAATAGTTCACCACAGAACACTGGGCAATCCCATTCTCTCATCACTGTAGTACATTTTTGTCCATTTGCCATCATTTGAACTTTTGTCCATTTCCACTCTCAAATGCTATTGCAACTATGTCTTTGTGCTGCTTCGTAGCTGTTGCTTGCCATGTCACAAGAATTTCAATGTCCAGAATGACCCTGTGCTCTACTGTGCAAATGACTTGAAAACTCTTTTCTCTCTCTCTCTCTCCCTCCTCTCTCTCCATTTCTCTCTTTCTTAATCTCTCTTTTTCTCTCTCATTCTCTCCCTCCTTCTCTCAGTCTCACTACTGAGCATCCTTCTAATACTCAATTGTCACTTCACATTTCCCCGTGTAATCTGATTTTAGGGAAGGGTGACTATTGATTGGCAGCTGTCTTATCCTGTCACAGTGAATGGGGCCTAAGGTTATTTCATTTGATAGTTTAATATTTATTTTTATTTATTCTGTTTGTTCTAAAGAAAATGGACAGGAAACACAGTATAATAGTAATTCTGGCGGTGCACTTGTGTATCTCAACCATGTTGTAAGTCGTGCTTTAAGACCCCTCTTGAAATGCCCTTTCCTTTAAATGCCCTCGTTCATTCATTTTGTTAGCATAGTTCACAATAGCACTGAATGACCCATGCATCTTAAAAATTAAAACCCTTGTCTCTGTCTTTGCAGGTTGCTTTTTGTAGTGTGTGTAATGTGTGTAGTGTGTGTGTGTACGTGTGTGTGTGTGTGTGTAATGTGATTTCCTTGCTCCACATTGCACGGATCCTGCATTGGGATGCGTTGTTGCTACGACGACCACATTGTCTCGTAGCGGCATTCCTTAAAAAATAAAAAAATTGAATGAGAAAGAAAATGACAGCCAGCTGTGATGGAGAGAGTGTCGAGCAACTAATTAAAAGTAATGGAGGGAGTGGAGGTGAGAAGACAGCAAATGAGGAAGAGATATAGGAGAGGAGGGGAAACCAATGTTTTTATTTATACAAATACGTCTAAACAAACCAAAGTATGACGTTTTGAAATGTTTTTGAACAATTGTTCAAATTCAAGCAGTGCAGTTTTAATGTTTTCCTGCCACCTTACTTCCCCAGTTTGCACACCGCCTGTTTGTAGCAGCAATGGTATATACCATTCATTAGCCCTGATTAGTGCAGTATATACGCTGTGACATATTTCTGCATAACATTTGCATAAACAAGAATCATTACAATAATTACTTTCCTGTCCTGGAAGCAGAATTGCTGAATTAGTCATCTTGAAATTGGCATTAATGGAAGTGTGTGATCAACATAAAATCATATATTTCCATATGCCTTGTATTAAGACCATTAGAATACATTAACATTTTCTGCATAGCCCATCTAACATGTGCACGTGCTCAAAATGGAGATTTTCACATACACATGTTCCATGAAGAATTCGTACCCCACACACACACACACACACCGCCGAAATCTGCACTGTTGATTACCATAATTACCATCCATAAATTATGGCCCGATTCCTGGCACACACACACCTCACCTTGCATTGACTGTGAACTGCGGGGGGCTCAACACATGCGCTTGACAGCACACACACACCCACAAACACGAGCGTTAACTACGTGTAAATGAGTGTAAAATCTCACCTTGTCCCCTTGTGGGATACGCTTACAGGTGGGAGAGGCATTCATAAAGGGATCCTATAATCCTGTGTGTGTGTCCTGTCTGGGTAAACAGGGGATGTGAGACCCTAGTAATCAGGTGCGGTTGTTAATCCTCTCCTCGCTCGGCGTGACGTGTTCATTAGTCCGCCGCTCATTCTGTTGTTGTCATAGCTCACTCGCTACAGTACGAGACAGATGTGTGTGTGTGTGTGTGTGTGTGAATTACTTATGAGCTGTGGATGAGACCTGAGAGATCTGTTGCTCAACAGAGTTAGTGAGTGAGTTAGTGAGTGAGTGAGTTAGTGAGTTAGTGAGTGAGTTAGTGAGTTAGTGAGTGAGTTAGTGAGTGAGTGAGTTAGTGAGTGAGTTAGTGAGTGAGTTAGTGAGTGAGTGAGTGCGAGTAAAGGATAAGGACGCCAAATAAACTTATGCCACACACACACAATTTCTCACATTCTCTCCATCTGCAAAGTAAAAGATGCAGATTACAATCTGAAGCCTGGGAAATGTTTCCAATATTGCCAGAGGTTGCGTGTAGTTTAAGTTCAAACTCTCGCCTAACTGACACAGACTGACACTGAAAGTTGCCTGTCCTGTTTGGACAAATGCAGTGTTGTGTATACGCATGCATCACCTTCATGTTCTACTGAAACCACATCAACTTGCCTGTAGAGGTTGCAGACGTGCATGCACAGCAGTAAATATAGTGCAGCATCCCTCCTACACCCCTGTTCAATTCCCTATTGGCCTGGCTTAATATGATCTTATTCCCTATTGGCCCTGTATGCTGCCTGTCAGTCCCAGCTTGTCTGGTTGATGAATTGCTCTCGAGCTTCTGCTGACTCCCTATTGGCTATTAAGGCTTCCCTCCAATTCTCTACTGGCCCACTGTCGAGAGAGATGTGGAGGTTTTTGGTGAAGGGAAAAGTGTTTCAATGTCCCAGCTTCTACCTGCTGTTCATTTTTTTTATTTTTCCATTCTCTTGTTCTCTCTTTTGCTTGTCCTCTTCCTCCATCCATCTTTCCCTACTCCCTACTATCCTTCTGTCTCTAAATAATTTGTCTTTCCGTCAAATCATTTTCTCTCTCTCTCTCTTCTCCTTCTCTTGCCCCTCTCTCTCTCTCTCTCTCTCTCTCTCTCTCTCTCTCTCTCTCTCTCTCTCTCTCTCTCTCTCTCTCTCTCTCTCTCTCTCTCTCTCTCTCTCTCTGTATTGACCACTTGTCTCGGTCAGTGACCTTCAGATTTAGACGTGCATGCACAAGCCGTCAACACAAGCAGAAACACGTGTGCCTTCACACACACAAACTCACACATGCACAAACTCTCACACCATACAGACATAAAAAAACAAACATGTACACAAATATACTTTCACAGGACAGGCATCCTCAATGACATCCGTAAAGTGTCACTTTTATTTTTTGCGGAACGTTCTGTATTTTCTCAGAAAATCATTTTTTTGTCTTATTTTGTTGGAATTATCTGCTAGGGATTTTGGTACTAGTGGATGTTACATTTACATTGTAATTTAGCAGACACTCTTATCCAGAGCAACTTGTAATAAGTACAGGGACATTCCCCCGAGGCAAGTAGGGTAAAGTGCCTTGCCCAAGGACACAACGTCATTTTGCACGGCCGGGAATCGAACCGGCAACCTTCTAATTAATAGCCCAATTCCCTAACCGCTCACCCATCTGACTCCCTCCTGTGTTATGTATGATGTGTGTAGGTCGGTTCTCCGAATGGTTACACAAGATGTGTGTGTTAAGCACAAATCACCTCTGCTCACACACTGAAGTGTTGTGATGTAAATATTGCCCAGATGTATCTGTGAATATACAAAGGGATCATTTGCATGAAGCTACATAGTCATCACAGTTATCCAAGCATGCATTATGACTGTACTCCTGCAGGGAGACCATAAACCAATATAACTGTCTGTCTCTCCTATAAACACACACACACACACACACACACACTGTATTCATGCTTTTGGTAATGTGCATGCATCACCTGGTGATGTAAGAGGCAGTTGAGCCAATCCTTATGCAACACTTCCTGTGTCTTACACAACATCAGGGTGCTGCTCCTACAGTGTACAGCAGTTTGGAACAGAAATATTCAGCCTCCTTCACACACACACACACACACACATTACAATTCAAGATCTCCTGTCTGCTTTCCCTCAATGTTGTTGATGTTTCACATCATTTTATCTCTTGATCTTTGTCTCCCTTCCTCAACCCATCAGCCCCCTAGCTCTCTCTCTCTCTCTCTGTATCTCTCTCTCTCCCTCTTGCTTTCTTTCTATCGTCACACACTCACTCACAGACTCACAAACTCACTCACCTTTGTGAAAAAGGTTGATTTGACATCCCCTTGACTGACTAACAGAGCATTCCCATCATAACCTCTGCTGTACCTTTTAACAAGGCTGTGTTAATAATCAGACTATCGTAATCAGACTTAGAACTTGACTTATGACATTCTCTCCCTCTATCTCTCTCCTTCTTTCTTTATCTCTCTTGCTGTTTCTCTCTCTCGCTCAATCTCTCTCTCCGTCTCTCTCTCTCTGTATGTCCCTCTGTCTCCCTCTCGCTGTCTCTCTCTTCTCCTCCTTATCGATCCAGCCCAAACAGCGGACGTCTCTTTCCTCGTCCCAGGACGTCCAGAGGCCAGTCAACCACAGCTGCGAGCCCTCGGAGGTGAGCTCCTCGCTGGGCTACGCCAGCTTCAGCACCAGCCCCCCTGCCAGCCCCCCGCTCAGCCCCAACAACGACTCAGCGGGCTCCAACGACGACTGTCAACCACTGACAGGTAACCTGCCTCCCCCCCCCCAGTGTCTCAACTACGGTACTGTGTCCGGACGGTGTCCCCCGGAACAGAACAGGACGCAACCATGACGGAAAAGTTGATATCCTCCTCTGAGTGTTGTTAGGATGAAAAGTGGATGGGCTTCAAACTAACCCGTGTTTAATTAACCCTATGGACTGGCTGGGCGTTTGTAAACAAAACAAGGAGTTCCAGAGCCAATGAAACTCGGGTTGATAGCTGAGTTGTTGGGAAACTTGGGGACTTAGTTGTGACATTGTCTTGCGATAATCTTTTGTTTCAATGGCAGAGTATTTTGTAGCACTTTGTAGAACGTTTTGCCATACTACTTTTAACTCTGTTCTTTCATTGCTCTTTATCTTATCACTTTATCTTATCACTCTTTCTCTACTTCCTGTCCTCATGGCCCTAACTTGCTGAAGCCTTGACAAGGTAAAAAGAGGAGGGATGGAGTCTTTGAAATTGATTTATAATGTCTGAGTCTTCCTTTTTTATGTCATCCGTGTGGGGATTGATTAATTATGCCGTGACCATTATGATGGTCGACACCCTTCATCATTTTGCTCTTTTTGGTTTTATCTCTTTGGCTTGGAGAGGATGTCATAGAAGAAAAAATAATTGAATTGGACTCGGACCATTTCCCATCTCGATCCACCTGTGGGAACCTGAAACAAGTTAGTCAGTACTGGAACAATTTGCTAAATTTCCTATGTTCCCATACCAAAGCCCACATCACAGAGATATAATTCACATCGGAATTCCTTCTTCCTTTTGGGGGTCTGAAAAGCTGTGGAGTTAAGTAGCAGCAAGCAGTTGTCTTTAGTTCAGGAGACGTCCGGAATCCCACATGGGGAGATGAAGAGGATGTTTGTTTATAGTGCTGTTCCTGACTGCTGGGTCTTTGAACACGATGTAATGGGTGTTTCGTCTAATAGAGTCCCCCCCTCCTGTCGAGTCTGAGAGAGTGGGCCTCAGGTAGGAATAGTTATTTATGGAATCGTTATTTAACAGAACGCCAGCTAACTGACGCACACATGAATAGAGTTTATTTCGCCTCCCTCCCTCCCTCTCTCTGTCTCCCTCTCTCTCTCTCTCTCTCTCTCTCTCTCTCTCTTTCTCCCTCTCCCACACACGAGCGCTCACACACCTGAACCACGTTTCCAAGAACTTACCTCAACTTCACTACCCATCACATAAAGACTGTCTGCATGGTCGGAAGCATCTGACTACGTGCGTAGGTTCAGCCTCCACTTCCTGTGTGTCATTTCCTGTGTCCCCACTCAACCACCATCCCTCTCCAGACACTAGCTGAGTGTGTGGGCTAGGTGTGTGTTCCCCTAGCGATGAGATCACCGTCGTCACGACAAGGCGATGGTCGCGGCGACTGTTGCTGGGTGATGCGACTGAACTCATGGATGCTCGTTTACGTCTGTCACCTAATACTGTCTCACCCACTCCTCAAGTGGGAGAAAAGAGAGGAGAGAAGGATGAAGAGGCACTGGATACTCGCTTCCTGTTTGGCCAAAAAGCCCTGAATTTGTCTCGGTCTGGCGCGCGCTTGTGTGAGCGCGTATGGGCCTGTGAGGGTGTCTACGTTTGCAAACGTGTACGTGTGTATGTGTCAGAGGGTCTGTATGTGTCTGTGTGTGTGTGTGTGTGTGTGTGTGAACAGTTTGCTTATTCATGCAACCATGGTTCAGAGGGCTAGCCGGTCTTTGATCATTTCACTAGTAACTGCTCATCCTTTCAAAAGGGAAACCCAAGAGTCATTATCCAGGTGTCATCATCCAGGTGTCATTTAAGAACACACACAACATGCTGTTTTGATTTCAGTGATGAATCAAAATGGGCCCACCAACTCCCTCCTCCGGGTTTAACATTCTTTTACCCTCTCTTCTTTCCTCTTTCTTGCGCTATCGCTGTCTCTATCTCCTTTCTTCTCTGTTACTCTTTGCTCATTCTCTTCCTCACTTGTTCCTCCTCCTGTCCTTCCCTCTTCCGCTAGCTTCCTCTTTCCTCTTTCTTGCGCTATCTCTGTCTTTATCTCCTTCCTTCTCTCTTACTCTTTGCTCATTCTCTTCCTGACTCCAGGAATAGACCTGTGCCTGTTTTCATCTTTCTCCTGGTTCTTATTTTCCTGATGTTCTGCCTCTCCTCCTCTCCTCCCCTCTATTTTTCTCCTCTTCTACTCTACTTATTAGCTTTATAAGGTCCATTGTGTTGTTTCCACGGCAACAGCCAGTGCACGAGGAGCCTGTGGTTGTGTTTGAGATGGCTTACATTTAGAGGTGGATACATCAAGTGATTACGAGAGAGAGAGGGAGAGAGAGAGAGAGAGAGAGAGAGAGAGAGAGAGAGAGAGAGAGAGAGAGAGGGTGCCAAGTCAAAGAGAGTGGGTGAGAGAAGGACCAAAGAACAGGCGAGAACGAAACAAGAAAAGGAAGTATTTTCCGGCAGACCATATAAGGTCCTCCTTCTCCTCCTATCTATCTGACTGTCTATCTGTTTCCGTCCCCTTGCCCTGATTCCTTATGGAAACTTCTCGACCGAACAGACCCAGTGCTCATTGAATTCCACTCCAGCCCCAGTGTTTACACAACTGCCCCCCAGTCACCCTCAACCCCCCACCCCCCCGGTGGTATGTGGGTGTCAGCCATCCGTGGGGGAGGACGGGTGGAAGTAGCCCTATTTATAGCCGGACTCAGTCGCTTCCCATGCCGCGTCCGTGTTACAGAACAGCTGTTATGAAACGCGGCTCACTGGTTGGTGCATCCACGTTCTGTCACTCTTTCAGAGACGGTCACGGAAGCGTGCGCGAGCGCAAAGCTGATCGCTGAGGTGTTGATGCGAGGACGGAGGCTTCGTCCAGGTGGATGATTTGTCGCTTAAACGTTTGTTTTTATTACGAGGAAACCACGGAAGTGGTGCACGCGTGCACACATGCTAGACGTAGAGATGCGTCTTCTGTTATGGGGTGTAATCAGTGTCGGCGTAACTGCACTCAGAGCATTCACAGCGTACCTGATACGGGTAAAGTATGTGTAGGCTACTCTGGCGAGTTGTAGCAAGTGCTGAATGAAGCCCACTGATTTCACCCCATCATTGCGCAGCACAGAAGTGCACACCTGCCCGCCTAGACGCGCGAGATCTTTCGGCATTGGGTTAGATCGCCGCTCAGTCGTTCACAGGCTTAAACAAACAATCCATGGCTGGACTCGCATCCACCATGCTAAAATTCTAGTAGGCAATAATCACCCACTGACAGCACAGACATGAATAACATATTGACCCAAGGCAAGTTCATTGTCAAAAGACCTCACACCTAGCCGGGCACGTGTTTGCAGGCTTTCCAGTCTCGCCAGAGTAGCCTGTGCATAATTCACCCATATCAGGTATGCGGTGAATGCTGTGTGCAGCTATGCTGACACTAATTACACTATGGGGGGTGATTAGTGCCAGGTAATGTTAACAAAGCTAGCAACTGTCGCCACGCCTAACAAAGCTGACAATCACTGCCACCGCTACGTCTGCCATTATGTGGATAGCTAGGTCGATAAGAAGGCAGGTATAACTATCTAGCCTCACTATTATGCCATGCCGGTATTATCATCTTGTGAGACCGGAAGTGAAGCCAGACCATTCAAGAGATTACCCATAGCAATGGATTTACTGCTTCAAATGGAAAAGTGAGGCGATCCTTCGATTAAAGTCAAGTTTCTTAACGTGTTGTCAATATTGTCAATTAAAAGTTGCAACTAACCAAGAACTTTCAAGACCAAGCCCCTTCCACAAGGTACACCATACCCATACCCAGATATTATAATTTATGTAATTCTTCAATATTAAATCAAACCACTACCACACGACTCGTTTCAATGACCAGTCAGTGACAAAACGAGTTTGGCTGTTCAGGTCTCTACCAATACAGCCCAACACTATCTAGCTGAATTAGCCTCACTGATGATGTGGTTTCATTATTTTCCCCATTGATAGCGAGCCAGCCACTTAGCCTACAGTTGGTGACTTGAGACCGGTTATAGCTAACATACCACATAATGTAAGACATAGCGATGTAGCGGTGGCAGTGATTGTCTGCTTTGCCGACGTAGCGACGTAGCGGTGGCTGTGATTGTTATCTTTGCAGACATAGCAACGTAGCGGTGGCAGTGATTGTTAACTTTGCAGATTTAGCAACAGATGCACACACTTACATAGACGCACGTGCGTGCACACATGCACATAGTTGTGCGCACACAACACAATGCCGAGCACGCACACAGCTTTATAAGTCAGGCATGATTAATCAAGCAATAGACAGTGCAATGCTCTTTTAGTGCCTGTACATGTCTACATATCTCAACTAGTAAAGCAGGGCTGCCAACTTTTCAAAAAACTTTGGAGGGAGATTTGGTGGGGCCAACCAAAATGTTGCTGTGTACAAAGCCCCCGAGACGAGCTTTCACGGTGCTTTCTATGTTGCTCTATGTTGCTTCACTCCGTGTACCTGCACCTCATCCATTACTGTTTACAACGTTGGCAGGACTAATTGGTTGCCGTTGCCTTCTGAGCGTGAGAAATACAAGGTGTGGCGTGAGAGCGTATAAACTGGTTGCAATGCGTGTGTCTCATGGCCAATGTGTTAGAATTGGCAGCCCTGTGTATAGTGTACTGCACTCTCTTTAACAATATAATTTGTAAATTGTATTTTGTAACAACATCATGAATAAACAAAACTTGAATGTACTGCAAACATGTAACACCAGACTTTACTTCAGGCAGCAGAAGTATATCGCTCGAGATACCCAAGCCACAGAACCGGGCTGCAAAGAGACAGAAATAGTCCCAAAACGGCCATGATTGTCCCCACTTACATACAATTACATGAGTGCTTCTTCAACCATCACCTTGCGTGACCCCTGTGCAGTTAACCCTGGTTCCCCCTCTTGTTTTCCAACGCAGCAGTTAAAGTCAAAATTTACTTTCTGAAACTGGCGGAGCTTTACGTCTAGAGAACGTGTTCCTCTGTGGCAGTGCATCCTTTGTCATTATCATGTGATGTGTCATTGACTGAGAATTTGTTCGTTTCAGTGTTAATTTTTTCTCGGGAGGGGGGGGGGTATCCAGTTATAGTATTTTGTTCTGTAAAATCTATACTTTCAAATGATTTTGCATGACACTTGCTGTGTTTTGTATGTCTGTTGCTCGAATATCAGACGAACCTGGCACTATGTGAGGTTGAAAATCGCCAGGTGTTTTGCTCAGGACCAAAGGGCATGCCGTGTTGCATGTGAAGTTGTTTGAATCAGCGCTTGGTCAGAAGTCATTATATAAATGTGCTGCCCTGGTGGGCTGCACTAAGCTATGGACCCATGAATTGTGCAAGAACGGACACTGCACCAGCCTTCATCGTCAACAGGCACTGCCCTAGTAGTTGTGAGTGTGTGTATTTGTGTGCGAAAGAAAGAGAAAGAGTGTGTTTCTTTAAATTGTGTAAGAGAGAGTGTGTGTGCCAGTTTTCACTCGTAGTTCTGTGTGTGTGTCCTAGCTACTGCACTGACCAGCTTTCCTATTTAGCCATGTTCACTGTTTGCACTGAATTCTAATTAGGAATACTATTGTGTTAAAGACTTCCATCGCCAACGGAGCTTAGTGTTTAAGTGAACCTGTACATTGTGTGAGTGCACGTGTGTGCATCTGTGAGGGGGGGGGGTAGCTGTCCATCCAGCCAAAGCATGTCCACCAGCTGTCAGTCCATTTGTTCATCAGTCCGTTTATCTGCAGCACAATACTATACAATGGAATTTCATCTCTCATTCACTAGTGCATGCTTCTTCAGTAGCTTTCTGCCTCCCCCCTCCCCACACAGACCTGACCCCCCCCCACACACACACACACACACCACAGGCTGTGTCAGCGCAGCGTATCTTCATTAACCTAATTTAAAGGTTAATGAAGATGGGCTGAGACTGCCATTGATACCAGTTTAACCAGTAGTTGGAGTCAGCCCATCAGGGTTTACTACGACACTCCTCCAGGCTCTCCCACAGACACACACACACACACTAGTGCTCATTAAGAGAATAACCTGTGTGTGTGTGTGGAAAGGGTTACTACAGAAAAACCTCCCAGGCAGTGTGTGTATGTTTGGAAGAATGTATAGGATCAACAAACACAATACGCTTAGAATTACAAACTTAGACGTATGTGTACCACTCCCATTCTTCCAACATCAAACTCAACAAATGTCAAATCTCATTGACGGTTGCAAGTTCCATCCGTCGTCATTCTCGAATCTAGGGACTGTCCAATTGGCTCCACTCTGCCTGTGGGAGATGTACCGGTTGCCGTGGCAATATCACCACTTACGGAAAGCAGGAACGAAAGTGTGAATTCAATATCTCAAACTCTGACCCAAGCTCTATCTGGCTAAGACTGTCAAACGACAAGAATGTACACAGCTGGGTTGTTTTTCATCTTACTCACTTCCTCAGGGGATTTGCCACCACTAGACCTGCACATACCTGTTAGCACGACGCTACATTGCTGTGAAACATCAGAAAACATGGTCTTGGTGGGCTCCATCATATAGTGGAATCATAACTCAAGAGATTTCAGAGGCTGAGCCAATAATAAAGTAGCTCCAGCAAGACGAAATGATTAGCCACTTGATGCTCACTAGCAAGTCGTCAACTTAGTATGAGCATACCTATATTTTATTTAGTTAGCTATTTTAAACATACTCTTTTATGGTTATTAATAGTGAACGCACATTTCAACTTTTTATTTTATTTTATGATGATTCCTACCCCAACTTCTCAGCACAATGTTAGAAAAACTAGCCTCAACCTGTGAAGTTCCCAAACTTTTAGAGATTCCCTTTTAGAAATCCCCGCATTAGCATAGTCTAGTTAGCATTAGCTTAGCTTCTGAGGTTGAGCTCATTGTAATGCATGAAGCCCCTTGGCTGTGAGGCATTCATATAGGCCGGCCCTTCATCTCTGCGATGAGTGACATGTCTGATATTGCTCTGTAGTTTTTAATAACACTCAGTCTCCGCCTGAGGTAGGGAAAAAGAAATCTGATGGTATCAGACGTTTGCAGCCCTTCCTCTTCTCACTCCAGACAGGAAAATATCGCAAAGTATTAAAGATAGAGGGATAGATTGTGTGAGGGTGTGTTTGTGTGTGCACGCGATATGTGTGTGTGTGTGTGTTTCTCAATGGTCTGATGAATTGCTGTTGAGTTTAATGTGTTACAATGTTCGGACAGGCTGACAGAATTTTCCATTTGAATGTGAAATGGAATGAGTCTTGTAATATAGTTACAGTAGCGTGCCTAAGAGACCTGTGAGCTTGGTTCATTTTGTGGTTGCAATCACAGCAGCCTTGTCGGCAAACAAACACTCACTCGCCACATACACACACACACACTCTAACACACATACATTGAGGCAGACCTGTCCTTGAGCAGACTGTTTTTGATTATGGTGTGTTGGCTCAATTTGTGGCACTGACATACTGGAAGGAATTAGACCTTCTCACCTCAATACACAACACTGTCTTCTCACTTTTCTTTCTTAAAGTTTCGGTTTGTGGATTGTTACCAATTATAAATATCTGAATGGACTTGCAAAAGTGATGTTACTACTATCCAAACTCACTGTCAAGGTTTCTCTCTCTCTTTTAGAGTAATTAGCAATTAGACACATCCCCTGTAATCCTTGTCAGTGGCAGTTGGGGTGTGTGTGTGTGTGGGGGGCTCCATCACTCCCTGCACGGCTGCGATATCTAAAAGAGGCTTGCTGTGGCGGATGGGGAAAGTGAGGAGAACAAGGCGAAATTGATAGTTTTTTATTTCCGGTGTGGCTCTTTTCTGTTATTTATCTTGTTTGCACCTCTCTGTCTCTCGCTCTCTATCTCCCTCTCTCTCTCTCTCTCTCTCTCTCTCTCTCTCTCTCTCTCTCTCTTTATCTCTCTGTGTGTCTCTCTCTCACTCCCTCTCTCTTTCTATCTTTGTTTTATCTCTCATATACTCTAAAATCTCTCAGGGGCTTTACCATCCCTGGCTTTTTCTGTGGTGTAAGTGCCTACTGTGGGTGGGATGGGGGCGAAATGACTTTTCACTACAAACCGTGTGCTAGTGCTATT
The DNA here is from genome assembly GCF_054491055.1 of Hypomesus nipponensis. Taxonomy (NCBI): domain Eukaryota; kingdom Metazoa; phylum Chordata; class Actinopteri; order Osmeriformes; family Osmeridae; genus Hypomesus; species Hypomesus nipponensis. The sequence continues at coordinate 12,442,739 of NC_140367.1, forward strand.
GTTACAGATTATAATGAAGTTTAGGCTCACAAAGTGTTGAGAGAGAGAGAGAGAGAGAGAGAGAGAGAGAGAGAGAGAGAGAGAGAGAGAGAGAGAGAGAGAGAGAGACAGAGAGACAGAGAGAGACAGAGAGACAGAGAGAGACAGACAGAGAGAGAGAGACAGAGAGACAGAGAGAGACAGACAGAGAGAGAATGCACAATCCAACATGAGGGGAGAGAGAGAAGATGGAGACACCATGAAAAGTGAAAGAAACGTTAGCGGTATTTGGCTTAGCTGAGCAGTTATCTCAGAATACAACTATTATAAAGGCTCTACATGAGAGCACACACACGCAACCCATCAATTATAGTGCAGTAGATATGTGGCTGTCTACTTATCCAAATACCAATCAGTGTCTTTACTGAGCTATCTGCTGCATGACAGAACCTGTGTGTGTGTGTGTGTCAGTGTTGGTGTCGGCGTGTGCATGCGTGTGTGTATGCGCACGCACTATGCTGGTATGCAGCATTATAGAAGTCACCCCATCAGGTTGTGGTATGTTTTTATGCTGGACTGGGCGTGTTTATGTGTGTGTGTGTGTGTGTGTGTGTGTGTGAGTTGACAAGTTGCTGAACTATCACAGCAGATACTGTCCTGTTGGCATTTGGGGTTAAGGACTACCTGGTCCATGCTTGGAGGTCCCTTCAGGTAAGACACACACCCACCCACACGTACACACACACACACACACGTACACACACACACACACACACGTACACACACACACACACACACAAGCCAGAAAGAGAGTGTGAAGGAGAAACGGACCATGCCGGCTGGCCATTGACTGTGAACGAGCGAGACGGCACGAGAGGGACTGAGTTGTTGATCAAAGTTGCTGTGGTCTTTTCGTCTGCAGCTTTGTCCCCTCTTCCCTCCAATCAGTCATGTGTGGACCGGTTTTCCTTGAACTTTGTTTGCCTGCTTCATTCTTCATTTCGCTCTCTCGCTCTCTCTCGCTCTCTATCTCTCTCTCTCTCTCTCTCTCTCTCTCTCTCTCTCTCTCTCCTTTCACATGCTGGGCCCTATCTTGCACCCAGCGCAATTGACTCTGTCAACGACGCAAGTATCATTCCTAGTTTGCACTCGACGCAAAGCGGACTTTTCTCTCCACAGACGCACGTTGGTAAATTAGGGAATTACTTTGTGTTCCCGGGGGCAGTTCAGCGAAAAAAGAAGGCGTGTTCTGGCACAAACGTTCCCTGGTGCTATTTTGCAGTTTCAGAAAAACAATGCCGCCACTGACCAGGAAAAACGTAGTCTAAAGTCAATGGCGCGTTATTCAGATTCTATTTTAAGGGCGCAAGCTTGGCCCGTGCGCACTGCTGGCGAGGCCAGGGTCTTCTTTCTGCGAAGCTACGTTACATTGTTTGGATTTATGGCGTGTTACATGTCTTCAATGATTGTAAAAATATTTTCATGAGAAATCCCTATATATGTGAACTTGATTTGTAACAATTGTGGCAATTTCCTCCCACGCCTGTTTAACCGAAGCTAATTTTGTTGGTTTTCTTATCCCACCTCCATCAGGATCAGGATTAGAATCACAATTCAGTTTATTCGCCATGTAGCCTGTTACACAAACAGGGAATTTACTGTGGCAGGAAGGTGCAAACAATAAACATATACGGGTCTTAAATTTAAAAAAAAAGTACAATAGTTAAACTAATTCTAAGAACTAAACAATTAAAAAATACAACAATTTAAAAAATAAAATATATATAAAAATAAGAATACAAATTTATATGAGCAGCATGAGCGGGCAATTGAGTGAAATGAGAACTGCTCTGCCTTTCCCATACAAAGTCACTTCTCTATCTTTTACAGTCCTGACTAGAACGTCGGTCTCCTCGGCTGTGAACCGCTCCTGGCGTGCGTCTGGCCAATCCGCCGCTATAATAGCAATCTGCCATGTAACAAGCGCGCCTGCTCTTAAAGGGAACGTGAGATGACGCTCTGATTGGTTTACTGCACGTTACGCCCGAACCACACCCATTAATAATGTAGCTACTTCAGACCAACCCATTTTAGATTTGCGCCAGGCGCAAAGTCATTTATCCCGCCAGCAAATGAGTAACCGCGCCGGAGTCCCGCCCACAAAGTTACTTGCGCTTTGCGTTTTGATACTTGCGTTTCAGATCGTTAAAATAGGGCCCGCTGTGTCTCTCCTCCTCTCAATTCCTGTCCCCCTCTTTAACTCTTCCTCTCTTCTTCTCTCTCTATTCTCTCTTCCTTTATTTCTCACTCCCCCTCTCCTCTATATTTATAGCGTTGACCACTATGAGAGAGGTCTTCACTTGTTCTCCTCAAATGTGTCCATTTGTGACCGTATTTCCAACCCTTCCTGGAATTGGGTGTCTGTTGTGTCTTCATCGGTTAGGGGACCTCACCAGTATGTTAGCTGGCTGCGTTTGGAACCGTGCGGTCACTCGAACTCACAAACCAATGCACACCCGCCGAGTGGAGTGGCGGCAAAAGAGCACACCCGACACTAAACAAGAAAATGTGTGTGTCGTTCATTCAGCAAGCTGTCTATGTGAGGAGCAATGAAAATACCCAGAGATCGCACCGGGCACGCATGCCCACCCTGCCTCATAACCAAGCGTTATGTGGTGTGTGTGCATACTGTACAGAGTTGATCATTTCCTCTGTCTCTATCTCCCTCTCACCCCCTCTCCCTCCGTCGCTGTTGCCATAGCGACCTAAGCTCACCTGTTGCAGACTGTAGCTGCTTGGGGGGGGGGGGGGTTGGAGAAAGATGGAAAGAGGGACAGAGAGGGTGAAAGAGAGACAGACGGGAAGGACGAAAGGTTGGGAAGAGACGGAGAAGAGATTGGCAAAAGCTAAATAAGAAGGGTGGAGAGAGAGAGTGTGTGTGTGTGTGTGTGTGCAGGAGAGACACTACTCACCTAACGGTGCGTGTGACGGCCCACGCATTTCTGACAACACGGCAGAGCGCCGATATCGCAACCACGGTTAGAGGGAGATCAGGGCACGTCAGAACACGTGAGGGGAAAACCAACGCACTCGAGACCGTCTGCTTGGATATGTGCTTCATTTCCTCAAGACGTCAGGGAGACACATCGATCAAACAGCGCATCGATACCGTACCGCCAAGCCTGTTGCTAGGCTGGGAATGTACAACAACAGCTGCATGGCAGACATGACAATGCAGTGTTTGATATATGCGGTGCTGCTGAAGGGGAGGTGGGGGGGGAGGCTCTGGGTTTGCCCAGAGGGTAGTGCATCAGGCTGGGGTAGGGCTCGATACGGTGGCCCTTTCTGAGTTCCAGGAACTGTGAAAAGCTTGTGTTGTCGGAACTTGGGAAGCATTCTCTTTCTCCTCCATCTTTCTATATTTCCCCCTCCCCCTGTTCTCTCCCTAGGTGTTGACTGAGTGGTAGTCAGTTTAGTGTGTTTGTATTAGCTGTTACAATTCAGACTATCAGGCACTTAAAAATAAATACTTGATCAGAAAATAATTAAATCCATTCTATGACAGTTTAAAAATACAGAAAGCAGAGTAACCTTTTTGTGGGCCACTTCACATTTATCCCCTTGGCAGATTTTTCTGCATGATTCAAATCCATTTTCCAAACCTTTTTGTGACAGTAACTATGGCCTAAGTCTATTGCCATGAACCGAGTTTGCTGTGAGGTCGTTGACTGCTGAACACAAATACTTCCTGTCACCCTGGAGTGAAGCACAGTGGTGAGACTGTTGTGAATGCACTTATCAACCTAAAGTGAGACTGTTCGCATAGACACACGCGCACACAAACTATTGAAACACACTCACTCTTCTTTTGTTGAGTGGAAAGGGTCTTATTTTTGCCTCAAAGCACACAGACAGCAGCTGCATCTCTGAATGCATCCATTTGGCTGTCATTATACCTCACAGAACCCAGTCAATGGTCCATACCTACATACAAATGCAGACCCGCTCGCGCACACCCACACACACAAGTGCAGGCATGCGCACTCAGACAAACGGCCTCATGCACAATCATGCTCATGTCTCACATGCACACACACACACACACACGTCACGCAAGTGCAGGCATGCGTGCGGGTGCAGCAGGGGTGTTAAACCTCAGTCAGGAGTCAGTCTTGACCGTCACATGGTCCGCAGCCACGTCAGAGACCCGTGGAGGTTTGGAGCAGCCCCCGTCTCCTGAAGCAAAGTCGTCCGTCCGTGTGCTGTGTGAGCTTACTTGTACGTACAGTCCACATTTCGACGTGTTTGTGTGCGCGCGTGTGTGTCTCCACAGACGACAGCCCGTACCAAAGGGACCCCCAGCCTGGGCCGGGTGACGAGCGCAGGCACAGCCGCGTGCCCGAGCAGTTCGCCGGCCTCCTCCACGGCTCGTCGCCGGCGTGCGAGAGCCCGGACACACCCTACCACCTCTACAGCTCCAAACCCCGCAAGCAGGCCGAGCCCCGGCCCCGCGGGAACTTCCTCCAGGCGCCGGACTTTGGCGTCGCGGGCCTCCCCCCTCTCCAGGCGCCCCTCCCCCCCACCGTCACCCCGCGCGCGGGCAGCGAGGCCCCCAAGAGTCCAAGAGAGGCAGCGGCGCCGGCCAAACCGCAGGTGGTCTACCGGACCATCTTCCACACGCGCGTGAACCAGAACCAGGGCGGGGCAGAGGCAGCAGGGGCGGGCCGAGGCTCCCTCCGCTCCTCCTCATCCTCCCCAGCAGCGGCGGCGGCAGCGGGGTCCTCTTATGTGAGGAACGGGTTAGCGGCGGCGTCCGGAGCTGCGGGGGCTAGGGGGAGCCAGGCAGGGAGCGTAGCCAGGGACGGGGCAGCGGGGGCTGGGTACGAGGAGAGGGCCTGCACCCTGGGGAGGATGCGGTCCATTCCCCGCAGTGTGCTGGATCTGCAGCTGTCCAAGTCTCTGTCCAAGTCCGACTCTAACCTGGTGGCTGTCTCACCCCCTCAGGTGAGATACGCTCAGCTTTGACACATTCTCGTCCCAGTTGATTGTTCCAAATTCTTACATCTCAACAGGCCATTTGATGGACATTTGTTTATAATTGTATTGTAAAACAAATACATACATCTTTATAATAATCAAAAATAAAAACAGTAATCATAACCACAGCCGATTTGAAGGGACCACCAAGGGAAGCACCAAACATCTAATAAAGTGTTTAATCACTTTCAACATATGTATTAAATACGTTGTATATGGTAATTTTTGATCAATAGAATACATTAATTAAATTAAGACTTATTCTCTATAAGACTTATAAATTAATTAAATTAAGACTTAGGCTCTCTGTTTATTTCAAATAAGTAGAAAGTCATACAAATAATTGGCGAAATATTATTTTGCTCTCCCTTTTTCTGTTTGTGCTTGTCCAGGAGGAGCACAGCTGGGGGTCTGGGGCCAGGGGCCAGGGTCCTGGAGGTAGTCCAAGCCCAGGAGACAGCACCAGCTCTGGGGCCAGACTGGAGAGAACCCCCTCTTTTACTGCTGAGTGGGAGGAGGTAAGACTCGCTGGCTGTTCACCACTAGCTGTTCACCACTAGCTGTTCACCACTAGCTGTTCACCACTAGCTGTTCACCACTAGCTGTTCACCACTAGCTGTTCAGTAAAGCAAGATAAATAAAATGGAACAGAAATGGTCTAACCAGATATCACCCACTACTATATTTCTTGGATCTGGAGTAAAAAATTCTAATTGATTAAAATATCTCAATTATCAGTAAAGTGTTCAGTAAAGTAATATCTTGAAAGTGTGGACAGCAAGATCTACTATATGAACTTGCTTGGTTGGTAGATTTTTTTACGTGTGTGTTTGCGCTTACGGCTGGTGTAGTCGTACAGTACAAAGTGCTACTGACACACATTCTGGCATTGTATGGCATTATTGTTTTTCTCAGCAGACTATGAACACACTGACTCACGTACAATAACTTTCTGGTCACTGCATGCCATTCAGACTGCAGACTCACGTACACACACACAAAGATGCATGCTCAAAGACTTTTAAGATGACATAGAAAGACAAAGACAAGATGGCTTTTTATGAAACCCTGGGTTATAGCATTGTCCGTGTGTCTGCATGTCAGCATGTTTGGGTAGTATATGTGCGTGTCTCTGTGTGTGTCCGTGTGTCTGTTTGTCTGCATTCATCTGTGTGTGCGTGTACGTGTGACTAAACTTAATTTCATCTCATAGATATTAAACCACCATCTCACCACACACATTTAACATGTGGATCGTGATTAATTACCATGCAGAATTTCCCATAATTCCGAGCAATTAAGATGAACTCTCATGTTTAATTATGTGCTTAGGGAAAACCTTTGCCAGGGGCGAAAAATGGATGCTTAGGAATCTGGGAGAAAGCACATTTGGAGCATGACTGTTGTCCTGTCAGCACGACGCTGCCACAAAGGACAGCCCACAGCAGTCAATAAACCTAAGATACTGTCGTCATTAGCAAGTCAACTTAGCAGCATGCCCAAATTACATAAGTGTGCCAGTATTGTTTAACTATTCAAAACTATTTACGGTTCTTTTCTGGTGCCCTTCTCAGCGCTTCTTGACCATGAAAGATGTTTTTGCGGCTCATGGGAACTGGCTAACAGAGCCTATTCACTGCTATATCTTTTTTTTTTTTATCCTTGTCACCGCTAGTGTGTAGCATTTGACACAAACAACCATTGAATGAACGTGATCATTAGATGGACACTGAGGATGGACACTGAGGATGGGAGACAGTGGACAAAATGTAGTCATTTAAGATGATGAAATCTGCAGCGATGTGTTGTTGCTCGTAGCCAGTGTATGAGCTTGGTACGGTACTGTAGCAGACCTGGGGTCAGCCTTTCATGTTGTTTATCTCACCTAGATGAGCAGGAGGCAGAGGATAGCTGCTCCCGCTTTAATGCACTTATGTGAACTTTATCGATTCAGACACGATGCTTGTTAAGACATTTGTTGTGAATTGACCATCTCTCCATCGCTCTTTTTGTCTCTCTCTCTCTCTCTCTCTCTCTCTCTAATCTCTCTTTCTCTCTCTCTCTCTCTCTCTCTCTCTCTCTCTCTCTCTCTCTCTCTCTCTTTCTCTCTCTCTCTCTCTCTCTAATCTCTCTTTCTCTCTGTGTTGCTTTATTTTTCTGTCTCTGTCTTTCTCTTTGTATACAAAATGTCTTTCTCACTCTCTGTCTCTCGCTCTCTCTCTGTGGTTCTGCTCTCTCTTTCTTTCTTTCTTTCTTTCTTTCTTTCTTTCTTCCTTCCTTTCTATCTCTATGTCTTCCTCTCTCTCTGTCCATCCATCTAGATTGACAAGATCATGAGCTCCATTGGGGCTGGGATCGGCACAGGGCTGGACGTCAAGGAGGACGTTTCAGGTGAGGGAACTGTGTTTCCCTTCATGATTGTGTGTGTGTGTGTGTCTGTGTGTATTAGCCGCTATCATGTTACTGTACAGTACTGTGCCTGTGGATTCATTGACTGGTTGACACTTGTAATAACCGTGTCAGCGGAGATAACCCAGGAAACACCCTGGCGTCTGTAGTGTTCCTTCTCTCAACCCCTCTTTCCTCCCCCCGCTATTTACTCTTCTCATCAGTCTCATGCCCCTCTGTCTCTCCTCCTCGCCTCTCTCCTCCTCTTTTAGTCCCTCCACACCCTCCCCTCTGCTTCCTCCCTCTCTCCCCGTCTGCTTTGCTGTGACCCTCCTCTCTCTCCATCTCTCTCTCGCTCTCTCTCCCTTTCCTTCTCTTCTACCCCCCTCCCCCTTCTCACCCTGTCACTCTTATTCCCCCTGCCTGACCCCTCTCTCTCTCTCTTTCTCTATCTCTCGTCTTTTTTTCCTCACTCTTTCTCCATCTCTTCTCTCTCTTTGTCTCTGTCCCTCGCTCTCTCCATCCATCCATCTCTCGCCCGCCACACGTTTATGACTGGGAAAGAATTCCCTGCTCGCCACAGGGAGAATCCTGTTTGCGCCGCAACTCTCCATCCAACTTACGCGCACGCACGCACGCAGACACAGACACACATACGCACACATGAACACGTGTGCGTATGTGTGTCTGTGTGTGGGAGGGGGCATCTCAAACCCTCCGACAAAGAGGCTCAGCCGATGTTATGGCTGTTATCAGCGACGCGAGCCCCAGTAGGGAGGAAGAAGAGAGTAGAGCGAGAGAGAGAGAGAGAGAGAGAGAGAGAGAGAGAGAGAGAGAGAGAGAGAGAGAGAGAGAGAGCGAGAGAGAGAGAGAGAGAGAGAAGAGGGAGGACGGAGATCAAGGGGGAAAAAATCTGAGAGAGTGCTTGAGGAAGAAGAGACAGGAGGGGGAGGGAAAGAGATGGAGAAGGGGGAGATGGAATAAGAGAGAAAAAGAGGGGAGGGAGTGAGAGAGCGCAATATAGACACAGGCAGAGGTACTGGAGAGGGAGGGAGGGAGAGAGAGTGCGGGGGAGAGCAGAGAGAGAGAGAGGGAGAGAGAGAGAGAGAGAGAGAGAGAGAGAGAGAGAGAGAGAGAGGGGGGCTGCAGAAGCATACAGATGAGAGTGGGAGTAGTTGAGGAACAGAGAAACCTAGCCACCTACCAGACTGCTCTCGGTCGCTCTCTGGTACACACTCTCACACACCGCCACCAGTGAGCGCGCGCATACACACACACACACACACGCTTTGTCGCCGATGGGAACAGGCGAGTGGACGCAACAGCTGAGAAGCGACGAAAGGGGAGCGAGGCGCCGAGCACCGCGACACGCTTTCTCGGATCTCCAACAGTCCAGTGCCTCAAGGCAGCCGCGCACGGATTTTTACCCCCAAGACAGCGGACCTCTCCTGTGGATTTAACCCCTCCCCCCGGACGACCCACCCGCCCGCCCGCCCCCTCCCCCCACCCCTCCCCAACGACCCCTCATCCTTGCTTTTCAGCTTTCCCTGGATCTACCGAGCCACCCACCTCCCCCACCCACCTCCCCCACCCCCCGTACCTGCCCTCCAGCTTGAACCCCCCCCCCCTCCCCTTTTTTTCATCCCTAGGCTGCTAACTGCCCCTCCCCCCGCCCTCCCCCCCTGGCCTTCTGCCCCCCGCTCCCCAGGTGACCATGCTCCGCCTCCAGCACTACTAACCCCGACCCCCCCCCCACCCCCGTCCCCTACCCCCGTCCCCCTACCACTCTTTCTCCAACCCCTCTCCTCCACCCCCCTCCGTCTCCGTCTGCCCCGTCCGCCTTCCGTCCATCCCGCCCCCCTCTCTCCTGAGCCCCCTCCCCCGCCATCCTCCACCGGCCAGCCAGCCGACAGCCGCCACCATGGCGAGCTCCTTCGACAGCCACTTCGCCCGGAACATGATGTGGCAGTGCCAGCTGTCCCAGCCCGACTGCCGGTGTTACCGCGTGGACGGCTACTCCCTGCTCAAGCGTCTGCCCCTGCACCCTCTCATAGGTCCCCGCTGTCCCATGCAGTCTGTTGGCCAGTGGCTGGACAGTATCGGCCTGGTCCAGTATGAGAACCACCTGCTCGCCAATGGCTTCGACAACGTGCAGTTCATGGTGAGTTTTTTTCTCTTTTTTTTGTCCGTCGGGCTTTCTATGTTTTTTTTTTTCTTCTTTTGTTCGTTTTTTCTCCCCTTCTTTTTCTTTCTTTTGCATCCGCGGTGCTCTTTGTCTCTTGTTTCCTCTCTCTCGCACTCTCTCGTTCTTACTCTCTTTCTCCCTGTCTCCGTTTGGAGACATGCTGCCTCGTTCTCCGTCTGTCTGTGCATTCCATCCCTGTCATGTCCGTCCCCGTCTCCATCCCCCCACCGTCCTCCGTGGCTGTCCTTCACTCTCCCAAGCCCAGGGATCTCTTCATCCCGTGCAAAGCCACGTCAACAGAGAAACAGCAACTTGCAGGGCTCGCACCGGTCTCCGACGGGCTCACGCGCTTCGACACGCGCAGGCAAACATACGCCAAGAGTCGGCCAGTGAGCCGAGGTGCACCGTGCCAGGTGTGCACACACACCCTCGCTCTCCGGGCTCCGCCAGGGGTCTGGAGGTCGGCCAACTATTAGCCTGAGTTTGCTTTCATCCCCGCTTCTCGCTGTGTGTTCTCTCTGCCGTTCATCTTTAGTGGAGGGAGAGAAAGAAGGAGAGAGGGAGGGAGAGAGAGAAAGAGAGATGCAGAGAGAGAGAGGGAAAGAGAAAGAGGGAGTGAGAGAGAGGCAGTGAGAGAGCGGGTGGGGAAGAGAGGGAGAACATTTGAAAATCAGGGAGGTCGACTGACTTTTTACTTTTGTGTGGGCGCGTGTACATGTGTACCTATTAGTGCGTTCAATTATTGTTTCTAAGCTGTGAGTCTGGAAGTCAAATAGGTCAAAAAATCTATCACAGTGCTGTTGATGTACACGCAGCATGTTCTCTGTCGGTGTTCTTGAACCAACACACAGTGTACAAACACACCAGTCACCTGTTCAGAGATCTCACTCAGGCTCCATTGCAAAGAGGGATCGATAGATGGATGGATACGTGTGGATGGATGGATTGACAGAGCGATAGAGGGAGAGAGAGACTGACAGAGAGTGGAGATGTGGAGTGAGTAGAGAACACTGAAATGTAGACGTTTTGAGGAGACAGTGACCGAGAGATGCGTGTGTCTGTGTGTGTGTGTGAATCTTTTTCATGAATGCACCCCAAGCAAGGATGTGAACCGGCAACCGTAGCTCCAGTCTTCATAGATCATTAGTCTAATAGCATGGCACATCAGAAGTAAATGACTCCTGATACAACATCTATTGATGCTGCCTTGAAGTACATTTTATGTGTATTCTGTACACTTTAGTGGTGGTGTGTGGGGGCGGGGGGAGTGTGTGTCTGTGTGTGTGTGTGTGTGTGTGTAACCAAAGGACTGTAGATAACAACCCTCAATTCCTTTGAACAACTTTATATTGGATCTTAGTCATTGTTAAAGTAATTAATCTCTCTCCTGAGATTAACTGGGTGCAGATAACTGTCATTCTGCACCCAGATCTGGTGTGCATTTTCCACATTAGTGAGTGGCTGCACGTGTCGCTGTGTGTGTGTGTGTGTGTTTGAATTTGTGTGTCTGTGAATGTGTGTCTGTGTGTCTAATAAAGGGTTTTGTGAGTATTAGACAACCCTCAGCCCTCTGCTTGCTGTGACCTGCATCTGTTCCCCTCGTTACCCTAGCAACTGCAGCCCTGGCTCAGTATTCTGCATCCTGGTTGTGTGTGCGTGTGCGTGTGTGTTTGTGTGTGTGTGTGTCTGTGTGTGCAAGCTTGTACGGTATGGATCTGTACAAAGTGGAGTGTGTTTGTGTAAGAGGAGGGGGTGGAGGCGGAGGCATGGAAAGAAATGCAGAGAGACACCAGTACTCTATCTCTCTCTCCCTCTCTCTCTCTCTCTCTTTCTCTCTCTCTCTCTCTCTTTCTCTCTCTCTCTCTCTCCCTCCCTCTCTCTTTCTCTCTCTCTCTCCCTCAACTTGGAAGATCTATGCTGTGGCAAATTATCATTTTTACACCCCCCCCCCCCCCCGTGAATTGCCTCCCAGCTAACCTGTGTTACATCAAATGATGAACCCTCTACTGGCCACTTTCCAACATTGAACTCGCCTTAAGCTTTCTCTCGTTCTCTCTCTCTACCTCCTTCTCCCACTCTTCATCTGCCTGTCTCTTCCTAATCAGCTTCTCAGCTTCTTTCGCTTCTCCTCTCTCTTATTTGCTCTCTCTCTCTCATTATTCCTCCCCTCTTTCTCTCTCCCCCCTTTCCTCTCTCTCTCCCTGTCTTTCTCGTCTCTTGGCCATCAATGTGGCTACCATAGGTATGTGTCTGGTCTGGTACTAAAGCACAGTGTGAAGCTGTTTAGGCAACACTTTACTTCCCTGGCAGAAAGCATTTGCACCGTGTTAGTCATCGGGTGCGTGCACCTGCGTCCCCACACGTTGTGATCGGAACGTGGGGAGAACCCCACACACCAATGGGCGGAACTCTGTGTTGTTACCTACAGTGTCTGGTGGTTTCACTTCCTTGGTTACATTTTGAGTCTAACAACACCCCCTAGGAGTGACATTATGAGGTTCTGAAAGTCATGATGCTCATCATTGCTTAAACGTGTGTGTGTGTGTGTGTGTGTGTGTGTGTGTTATTCATGCTTACCTGCGAAATGCACACTGGCTGCATTCTGACCTGAGCTCATTTTGAGTATGACAAAACAAGTTCCACAGACCTTTATCTTCCAACACACGAACACACCCTATGTCTAAGCTGTGTCTCTCCACATCCAGCAGCACACGGCACACAGCGTCGTGATCGTTTTCCACGTGTGCCACAGTAGGAGTGCTGAGAGTTGCGGGCAGAAGCACTGAGAGACTTGGAGAAGATGTCCCTCCTCTATTTCCTCTTGTTTAACTTTAGATTTGAAAGCTCCGCCATCTCCTCAGTAATGCCTTTTAGATATAATGAATATTGTATATAGAACTTCCGGAAACCTAATGCAGCGTTCCTTTCAAGTGTCGTGGTTGCTTCGTGCTCTCTGTTGCGTGAGCCGTTCTCTCGTTCTCTTTCCTTCTTGTTCTCTGTCAGTCACTTTTTTTTTGGATGTCATTAACACACAGAATAACTGGCAATATTCAGTCTCATTTCCATTTTCATGTATTTTAAGGCCCTTTGCAGTTAGGACAGAAAGCTTTTTAGATTCTTTATCGCAAAAACGTTCTGTTACAGCATGTCAGTCCTGGAAATTGATTGGTTCACACTGATCCAGTGCTCATGTACTGTATGCATATACATAACGGAAACAAATATAAATGAACCGCCATGCTGTAGTTATGGCCAAACTGAATGAGCTCAAATAAACCGAATTCATTTTCATAATTTTCATTCATATTAAGGTGATGAAAAAAGCTTTGTGTCTTTGGCCCCATTAGGCCATACATACAGGACATTCCCATTCTCTCCTGCCGTGCAAATATCATGGAACATGGTGTAAACAGAAAACGTTCTTGTGGTGAGTTAGGGTTTGTGCAAAGTGCTGTTGGTCTGTTGATTAGAAAGTGACCACCACCACCCTCACTCTGCTGATGCAGAGACTTGGCTCTCCAGCGTATGCTGGGCTCCATCGATGCTACAGGGCAGCACTCCGATTACTGTCTGTTTGCACATCATATTTTCTTCAGAAGTCTACAAGGAGCGGGGGGTCAAATTTGCTTCACCCACCGCCTGCTACTCAATTCAGGAAGTGAAATAAGTGAAACAACGGTTATGTTCCCGAAAAGTCTTTTTTCCCCTTTTCTTTTCACATTAGTGCTGTCAAGATTCATTAGATGAATCGTACTGCAGCCAAATGAACTTGACCCCAAACTTGTTCTACTGACCAACCTCTGGCAAAAGCCCCAGGAAATCACAAACTACTGACATTAGCCAGTGTGTCATCGTCACACTAACCCCTCATGTGTCCAGCATTTGGCTCCAATCACACACACACACACACAACCTATACTGGCTGTGGCTTGCCAGTTGCTGTTGTTGTTGTGGCCATGATAGAGTTTCTCTCTCAATGTGGACTCACGGATGGGGGTGTTTCCTGTCACCGTACCCCGCCAGTAAAGGACAAGGCTGTGGGTGAGTGATGGTAGGACGGGGGAGGAGGTTGGCGACTGTCGTCGTGGCAATGGGTGACAATGAGTGCTGCATTAGCATATGAGGGTTTTCTGGGAAAGAGATTGATGTATTATACGTCTGGATGGAAATCCAAAGTCTGTCATCGTGTGTGTGTGTCATCTTGAAAGTCAACGTTAACCTAAAAATGAAAACACACACACACACCCCTCCTCCAACTACAGTCATTACCCCCCTCCACACACACACACACACACACCCCTTTCTGAAGGTTACCAGTCATCATGCAGACGAAGCCAGAAGATTGGAATGGATTGATGGGGGTAGGGGCGGGAGTGTGTGTGTGTGTGTGGGTGTGTGTGTGGGGGGGTGTATGAGGGTAAAAAGTAACTACATTTTTGTAACAACAGATAATAAAACATTTCTATTGCTTCTATAATAAACACAATATGCTTTCAAGAAAAGCGTCCCACCTAACATTTGCAAAAATTGTTTATTAAACAAATACATTGTTTTAACATCTATTGAGATGAGAAATAGTTTGCTTAAGTCTAGCTGCTTGTGTGACATTCAAAACAGTTATATTGATTGTAGGTCAGGATGGCATCTCACCGCTGCTGTGGTCGATCTTTAGGGGAAATCGAGTTAATTGGAGTTGTAAAAATGAGGTGAGAAGTAGAGAACAGAGTTCTGAAAATGGGGTTTAATTTGTTTTTGTAATCAATGGTCAAATATATAATTTATAACCAATACAGAGGAAGGAGAGCACAAGAGACAGGTTTTTTTATTGTGACCTAATTTGTTAGTTTGCACACAGTACTAAAAATGGCAGTATATGAGACTAATATAAAAACGGTTTTATATAGCAAACAGTTTTGACCTAATATGGAGGGGTGATACGTTTTTGGAACTGAAAAGCGAAATGAATGGGCTCCTTGGCAATGCCAAAATATACGACTTTTGAAGTATCACATTTGACCTCATCTGATCAACTGTGGTGTGTGTGATCTGTCTTCTTCATCATCCCCGTCACATCTCATACTACAACCTACAACGAAGCATACTGTAAATCTCTTAGATAAAATATCAACACAGGTGAATGACACCTGGATGCACACATGAGCAAAATTCAATCTTGACAGAAGAAAACACGCTTTTTTATTTTCTGAAAGTAAAAGCTTACTTTTATTATCAACTTCTCTCCAATCATAGCTAGCTAAGATTCGTCCTGTAACCCTCTCATGAGTGTGCAAGACAAAGCACGACAGTATTTAATTTCCACTTTTCAGGCCTTTACTGAACTCAAACTCCCTTTGATTTCAAGTTCTGTGAAGTTGCATGTGTTGTAATCACCATTTACATTTTTGTCATTCATTTACATTTAGCAGACACTCTTATCCAGAGCGACCTACAGTAAGTACAGGGACATTCCCCAGAGGCAAGTAGGATGAAGTGCCCCTGCCCTTGCTGTTTGTGCCCAAGGACACAACATCATTTGGCACAGGCCGGGAATCGAACCAACAACCTTCTGATTAATAGCCCGACTCCTTAACCACTCAGCCATCTGACCCCCATTTGACCATGTCCTGCAAATGAGGCCTAAACATGACTTGCTTCAAGCTTCACTAAAAGCCAGTAAATAATCAGGGTTGATCACATGGCTCCATGGCAAATGTCCTGCAGTAGAATGAATTCGGCGTATGTGTAGTATATGTTATATGTACATTACAACTGTTGCATGTGAAATTGAGCCTTTATCATGAGCCACTATATTTTCTTTCTTCTTGGGTTTGGTTTGTGTCATCTCTGTGACATTGCGTGTTTACTTCCTGTATCTCAGCGCATCCTTGCAAATGAGACTTTGGTCTCAACTGACTATCCTGCATCAATAAAGTATCAAAAGGCAATCTGGTTTAGATTTGAGAAATTCATGGACCCTCGAGCACACATTGCAGATGGAATGAGTGATGTGACACACACATGGCGAGGGGCTGATCGTGTTCTCTCTTGTGGTCTCCTCAGGGCAGTAACGTGGTGGAGGACCAGGATCTTCTGGAAATCGGGATCCTCAACTCGGCCCACAGACAGCGCCTCCTGCAGGCCATACGCCTTCTGCCCAGGGTAAGAGTCGTACGATACACACACACACACATGCGCAGACATCAAGTGTGATGTTTTGGTTTTCCGTCAATTTATTTGGACCGAATTGGGACCAGGCTTTGTTTGACTGGGCTGAGATTGAAAAGCAGATTACAGCTAAAAAATATATTTCTAAGTTACTTTCAGACAAGTTATTTTGATAAAACAACTAATGGGTATATGTCTCAGTGGTAGTGCAATTTGATTGATACAAATGTCAGGTCGCAGGTTCAAATCCCCTGTATGTCGCTTTGGATAAAAATGTCTGGCAAATGAACACACTTATTGTTATTTGTTTATGGGATTTTTACCGTCATCGATTAAGCTAAGGTGAAGCAAAAGTTGTCAACTGAATCTTAGTCGTGGCCCTTCTGTGAACTGAAGTGCCTGTATTCTCTCCTCGCTGCATGATCGCAGCTCAGGGGAAGAGGGAGGGAGTTGTGTGGTCATGGTTCAGCGGACCAGTTGGGTTTGGGCTGAGTCAGGCTGGAGGCCCTCCTGGTTACAATAATACGGGCCCTCAGATTTGAGGCTTGAACGGCCTCAATTCAGGTCAGATTTAAATCATCAGGTCAGATCAAAGCTCGAGTGCAAGTTACTTTTAATTTATGAGCATTTGTTATTCAACGTTTTGGGTTCTTGTTTTGAAGAAATTGTTTCACCAGCCTGTGTACAAGGCTTGTCGTAGATCAATGGGTCCTAAACCTTAATTTAAACCTGACTTTACGGTGTGACTTTAATGCTTTTGTAGATACTGTTTACATACAATTCCAAAGGAGCAACTACAGGATGTTTACATACACAAAAATACTGGTGCTGTACAGACAGACCACTGATGTTTTTCTGTTCTCTCATAGTATTCAGCATCATAGACACAGAATAACATTTTGTCCCCAAATCTTGAACCTTTTTGAACTTCTTGAAACTTTAAGAAAGTCACAATTCTGATGAGTTATCATGTATCAATCTGAACCTCTCTAGACTTGCGTTGTTTTCATTAGAGCAACCTTTTCAAGCATACGTTTGCTGTGGTATATGTAGTATCCAAGCTGTTGTTGTTTGCTGCTGACAGCATAATAAGTATAGGACACTGCAAAGATGGCAGGCTTGAACTTTATAAGAACCATACTCAGGTAGGATACAAGTTAAGTGAAGCCAAAGCTTTAGACAGTGGGGAACGAGGATTCTGTCCAGAATCCATGTGTTGTGTCGTCTGCTTCTCTGTATTTACTAGGCCTGAATTAAGAAATAAAATATTAGTGGATGTCTACCATTAAAAAAACGTCCTACGGTTATTATCCTCCTTTACAAATTGTCTTCCAATTGTTTTCACAATTTCCTTCAAACACTTTTTTTGTGTTAAGGTTAATAGCTCAAGCAATCAAAGGTGTTTGATGCCGGTAGCAAATTTAGATATCACTCATTTTGTTGTGCAAGAAATCTGTACTATGTCTAAAAATCACATGAATAAAGAAAATCAAAAAAAAATGGCATGTCCATCATGTGCTTAGGACTGCCCAGCCATCTGAAGAACTAGACAGCCCTGGCTCTACAGTCAGCACAGATACACATTGTTGAAATGTAATGGCTAATCTTTAAAGGGACCTCAAAGTCCATTAAAACCTCTTTCCTATCAAAATGTCACTTCTCACTACTATTTTGAAACTGCAACTCGCAAACGCTAGCTTTTGAAACAGTGCAACTAGTGACGACACAAGTTGCAGCATCAACTTTGTCACGCCCCAAAATGTACATTTACCCGCCCTCTGGTTTTCTGGTCCAGGAACATCAACGGAGCTTGTGTAGATCTCCAACACTTTTTTAGCCACCTGCGCACTGCTCTGTACTTCCACAGGAATTTCAAATAGAGATAGATTGATAGATAGATATATACTTTATTAATCCCGTGGGGAAATTCAGGTGTCTCTCACGGCTCCCATATTAACAATAATTACAATTACAGACAACATGTACAGACAACACGATACAATACAAACAGACAATACAACACAATATGGCCATGCACAGGACCTCCCAAGACGCTGATCGGTCTGAGAACGTGTTGAGCCGCACGCCACGGAGGCTGCTGGACTGTCCTGTCAGGACATGGCGGAGGGGATGATTGACATTGCCCATGATGGCCAAGAGCTTTCCCCACATCCTTATATCCACCACAGTCACCGCCCTCCTGACCAGCTTGTCCAGCCTGTATCTCATCCACCGTGTTGCCAGCCTAGCCCTCCGCTTAGCTCCGGCTCTGCACCCGCGGAACGGCTCTCGAAGCTCCGTTGGGATAGGGCGCTTTATTGCCAGTTTAGCAGTCCCTCGTAGTGCCACAAGGGCCAAAAGGGCATGCCCAGTGTGTACAACTCAACTTTAAATTAGTATGTTCTAATAATACTATTAAGGCATAAGGCAAGTATTATAGACTACTGTTAAATAATATGGCTTTTACATTTTATCCCAAACAAACCTCAGAGTCATGGAGGAAGGTGACGGTTGTGGTTTGTTTGCCTAAACTGATAAGCGTGACCCTATCAACTCCAAACAATAGATATGATACTTTAATCAGCTGCAAATGTTGGGTGAATAACAGCTAATCGGCTTGGGGAGAGATTTTTTGTGATCACAAATGTTTAACCTGTCCTGCCCCATTCAGATATAAAGGCTACACTCACACAAGCAAAGGGTCAGCTATGATTTAATGTGAAGCTTGAATGGCTTTTTAAGGTTTGTGCTCAGGTTTGGGACAGGTTCAGTCATTTAGCAGACGCTCTTATCCAGAGCGACTTACAGTTAGTACAGGGACATTCCCCCGTGGCAAGTAGGGTAAAGTGCCTTGCCCAAGGACACAACGTCATTGGCACAGCCGGGAATCTAACCGGTAACCTTCTGATTACGAGCCCGAATCCTTAACCTCATGTCCCTTCTTTAATTAACTTCTGTTTTTAACCACTACACCAGCAGACACGTATGTTTTACTGGGAAATTAATTGTACCCCAGCCAAATACTGTATACTGAAAATTACAGTACATAGTGTATAATTAATATAATACATTCTATAATTCTAATTTATTATTACAACTCACATTTGTAATCAACTGGTGCAGAGTAGACCTACTTCCATGTACATTATCTCAGAACTGTAATTGTTTGTTTTGCAAATACTTAAGACATCTGCTAATAAAGTCAGCTTGTAATAATGTCAAGAGCATCAAATTGTTTCAGAAGTAATAATTGCTTCAGATAATGTCCCTTAGCCTGAGTTAAATTATGACAACTTACCCCATAGCAAGGCAAATAATTGGGAAATTGTCACAATTTAACAAATTGCCTTTAATCAGTAATGATTAAAGACATCAGTAACTGAAAACGGTGACACATCACCCCGGTCTTTCTTACATGCAAGGATGGACAGGTGTCCTTTATGTATTGAAAACATTTTACTTTGGAAATGTTTGCTTTTGCAACTGTATGCAAGGGATGGAATGTATATTTCATCCAGATGTGAGGCAGGGCTGCAGCATGATTGGCCAAAAAGTAGTTGTCCTGTGCTTCTTGTGACCAATAAAGGAAGTGGGGGCATAGCTAAATGATTTCTGCACGTTTAATATAGATATATTTTTTTAACTAACATCTATATATTTCCTAATATGTGTGTGTGTGCCTGTGCCAGATCATTCGTAAAGTGTGGTCGACATTAGGAACATTAAGAAGGGATGAATTAGATGAAATACATAGTAATATTGCACATTAGTGTCACACATACTAAAGCAGATTATGAATACACATACAATTACATGTAAATGTGAACACTCTCACTCAGTGTTTACATTTACAAAACATAAGTAGCCTAAGAATCTGTACGGGTTCATGGTAAAATAGACATAAACACCCAAAGGTGAGGAAGGGGGTGGCAGAGGAGGAACAACAGTAGGAAAGGGAGAGGTATAAAGATAAGATGTGTGTACCCATAGAGACTGAAACCGACTGTGAAAGCGACTGCATTGCCATAGCAGGGGTGAAAGGGGGGAGGAGGAGGGAGAGAAAGAGAGCTAAGCTTACAAAGATAAGCAGGCATCATACAGCGAGAGAGGGATATGGAAAAAGGGAGAGAGAGCAACTCTGGGTAGCGGGTCTCCCTTGACTTTCTTCTTCAGTCAGCACTTTACTCTCACCCCCCCCCCCCCAAAGTTTTCAAAAGTAAAAACTCCTTCTGCCACCCTCCTCCCCCTCTTTCAGCATGTACCCTTCCTTTGCTGTGCAGTTTCCGTCTGGAGAACAAGAACCCCACTATTTCTGCCTCTAAAGTTTTTGTGACTAAATTGCTAAAGAAAACGTAGTGTGTGTCATTACAGACCAACAAACAGTCTGAATGCAATCATTAGTCGTGTTTATTATAGTCCTGTGACAGCCACGGATATCAGATTTATTTCTGTATTAGAAAGTGTGAGAGCATATGATTTAACGATTGCTATCAGGATGTGGAGTTTATTTCAGGAAATATGACAAAACAAATTCATAAACATGACCTGCCCTGCCTTTAAGTCTATTCTATTGAATCATTGAGACTAAAAGAGTTGCCATGGCAGAGCATTGATGCCTGTATTTAGTTGAATGTTTAACGCACATTCATGTGGCCATAATAAGGAGACGAAGGAGACACACAAAAAGGAGCCGAGTCATCAATGTATCTCTCTTCCTCTCTCTCCCCTCCCTTTCTCTCTACCTCTCCCTTTCTCTCTACCTCTCCCTTTCTCTCTACCTCTCCCTTTCTCTCTACCTCTCCTTCTCTCTCTCCTCCCTTTCTCTCTACCTCTCCCTTTCGCTCTTCCTCTCCCTCTCCCTCTCTCTCTCCTCCCTTTCTCTCTTCCTCTCCCTTTCTCTCTACCTCTCCCTTTCTCTCTTCCTCTCCCTCTCTCTCTCCTCCCTTTCTCTCTTCCTCTCCCTCTCTCTCTCCTCCCTTTCTCTCTTCCTCTCTCTCTCCGTCCTTTCTCTCTCTGTGTAGGTGCGTCCGGTGGGCTATGACGGGAACAACCCCACGTCGGTAGCGGAGTGGCTGGAGTCCCTGGAACTGGGAGACTACACCAAGTCCTTCCTCATCAATGGCTACACCTCCATGGAGCTGGTCAAGAAGATCTGGGAGATTGAACTCATCAACGTGAGCTTGCTGGGTTTTTTTAATCGTTTTTTTCCTTTAAGCGTTAACTTATTGGAATGTTGTCAAATGTATGAGCCTTTGGCCGTGAATTCTGGGACAGAACGGAAAAAAAGGAGGGATTTTCTTTGTGCTCATTTTCTGCCGTGTCACTTCCTATTTCCTCTATTTCTTTGGCCTATGGATTGGTAAACGGATCTTCAATGGCCATGGGTAGCCAAGTGCACGTGGGAACATGAAGAAGGCTGTACCTTCTGTGCAAAGTGTCAGCCATACTGCCAGGTTATGACTAGTTGGTGTACTGTATATTGATTTGAGGGTCAGAGTTTAAGTTAAACCCCTTGGTTGTGTAGTGCAAAACCAATGTCCTGTTTATTGACTTCCGTCTTCCTGTGTCCCATTACTGTGGTAGTTTGACGGGTCAATAGCAGTGTAGGCTTAGATAGGACTTCATGCAGTTTATTGTAGAATACTTAGATGGTTTTTATATCGGTTGTCTTTCCTTCTGTCCTTCTAATGCCAGACAATCAACAAAAATGATCAATCAATCGATCGTTTGTTTAAAAGTGTGTAATCTGCCAAGCAGATGAGCCTCGCAACAAAAAGAGGACGAGAAGGACTGTCGAAGAAGGAAGAGAAAGAGGAGAAGATGGATCTTCTCTCTCTCTGTCTCTCTCTCTCTCTCTCTCTCTCTCTCTCTCTCTCTCTCTCTGGTGTGCACGTGGTGCAGGCTGAAGTGATGAGTTACATAAGCATGTGGGACGTGATGTCTCACCCAGCTGAGATGCCACCCACGCCGTGCGTGTGCGTGCGCGCTCACTGATGCGTAATACCGCGGCTGCATCTCCGTCGTCTTCAGAGGCCCTCTCGGCATTCAAAGTGGACAGAGGGAAGGACGAGGGGATTCGGATGCAGTCAGTGGGTGTGTGTGCGTTTGTGTGTGTTTCAGTCAGGAAACTCTGGCAGTGTTTAACCCGGTCTTACTGTCAGACAGCTGTCCGCCCCCTGAACCCCAAACAAGACTGCCTCCACATCCGTGGCAGGTAGCTTCCATCGTTCCCCCCAGATAGGTCAGGATAGACAGAACCAGGGGTGGAGGCCGGACGGGCGCTGCACGGAACAATGAAAATGGGGAGCGTTTGTAACGCACGCACCTAGCGGACGTGTCACAGCATGAGAGTTCTTGGTCTTAACCATACTGCCCGTTTTGACGTCGATGAGAGTGACTGGACGTGTTTGATGTGACAGTTAAGTTCCAAAGGGATGCAGCGCCCCTCGCAGTCATATGCTCCTGAAGTAGTTGTGCATGTGTGTGTGTGTGTGTTTGCGTGCTTGTGTTGGGGCAACAGGGGTGAGGGATAATGAGTGTAATGAGGAAGAGCACCGCTAGAGGGCACTAATGAGACGTTGTCATGTGACAGGATGTTACAGTGTGTGAATCTAATGTGTGTGTGAGTATGTGTGTGCACCTGTTTCTTTATGCTCGCGTGTCAGGGTGTATGTGTGCGTGCTGCAGCGCCTTACAATTCAATGCAGTACACTGTGTGTGTGTGTGTGTGTGTGTGAGTGATGCCAGAGTAAGCGTTCACTGCTGCTACCTCCAACTACCAAGCGGAGAAGATGGAGAGAGACAGAAAGAGAAAGAGCTTTCAGAATCTGAAAAAAGAGACATACCTCAAGGAGGAGAGAGATACGACGAGAGAAAGAGAGAGAACTGTGACAAATAACTGGGACAGTGGAGAGAGAGGTGGGAGAGAAGGAGGGGAACATCATGGATTTTCCCTTTGCCTTCCTTGGCAATCGCTTGATAATCACTATTTGCAACAGATGCTTTGGGTCTGGAGAAACACTAGAGAAGAGATGGGTATTGTGGTGACGTTTAAAATAGAGTGTGTGTGTGTCTGTCTGCATATATGCACAGGCCTGCCAGGATTAGACCTTACTGTTCTGGCAAAACCTCTTAACTGGATACAAAATACACACACACACACACACACACACACACACAATAGGAGCTCACAAACTATTCCACTCAATACCTAAGCCCTTCATTTTGGCTCCATTCTTCAAGTGCATGTGGTGGCAAAATAGTTTGGGAGATTTTGCTCCCTTCCGTCGTACGATATAATAAATAAACGGTGCCCTTTTCCGATAGTTTCAAAACCTTTAACCCATTTCTGACTGTGAATTGAAAAGAAAGAAGGCTCGACAGGGATACCTCTAGTGGTCAGCAACACAGCAGTTACATTGAGTGTCCACCAGATGGAGCGGTTGCCTCCCGGTTCATCCCTCTGCATTGGTCGCCAGACAAACCAAAGTGGAAAAGCTGCATTAAGCCAAGAACGGCGGAACTGGAGGAGGAAATTGCTCTCATTTTCAAGTGACGGCTCTTAGGAGCCTAGAATGGGGTAATTAAAAAATTCACTTTGATTCAAAGAGACTTCTTTTTTTCGCTCCCAGTTGCAGAGGAGAAAGTTTGTCTTTTTTCAATTTTCCCTAAGGACCATCTCTTAATGCATCTAAAAGTGGGTCTTCACTCACAGCAGGAATAACTTTAGATGTGTCTATCAAGTTGTGAGAAAAGAGATTTTGCAACAGGTTTGAGACTGTCATTGTCCAGTATGTGTATCTAGTCGTTTAGCATAGATAATACAGGTATGGATGTAATTCTTCTCCTGTCATCTACTAGCCTGCATCTCACATATCTGTGGGGATTTTATGTCATCTGATGCAGTTTATTTACCTGTGTGAATGGCTTTATTTGGTTGTGCACTTTCACGTGTTGCTTTGAAGCCCTCATTCCTGAAACATGTGAAGACGTGTTTGTGTGTATGACGCTGGGTGCTCGGGTGTGTGTTCATGTGTTTGCGTGTCATAAACCTACAAGGTCCGACTTGTCTTTTGCATTCCTGCCACAGAATACCATGACCAGGAGAATGAGCAATTCCACATAAAAACACTCCTTCTCTGTCTGTCACACACGGAGAAACACACCGTGTGTGGATCAGTTCTCTGAGCCCAGTTGGACCCTTCCAAGGATACAATCATAGGACAGTCATAGTGGGCGGTCAAGAAGTCGTCGAGCGAGTAAAAATAGTCCCAGCGCTTATCTCCAGCGCCAGTAGGCACGCTGTTGCCATGACGGCTACTGGTTACCATAGAGACCACTGTTAGTGTTTGTTCATGAAACAGCTTGAAATCAGATGAGCGTATAAAAGTTTGTCTGTGTGTGTGTGCGTGTGTGTGTTTTCCCATGTATCGTGACACCTCTGTCACCTCTCCAAATGCACAGATTGTCTCACGTCACATTCCCAGATGGTTAGTGCGTACATGAGCCGCAGCAGGCTTAGCGGCTACACACACACCTCAGGAAGACATGATTCGTGTCGGACGTGCAGTATGAAAATGTGCTTGTGCACATCTACACTTTTGTGCCCGCGTTCTAATGTCACCGCACTGCGTTCATTTTCGATCGTGGGCGCATTTGCCTTGGGACTGCGTGTTCCATGATAATATATTGTAATGGCAGAGAGAGTTTCAATTCATCCCTTTGTATGCGCGTGTGGATATTGTGTGGCAGACCCTAACACGTTCTGACTGCTCTATCCCACAGCATCACATGAGTAGAGCCTCGTAAAGAGATATTTAGGTAGAGTGACTTCAGGCAGTGGAGATTGGATTTCAGTTAGATGCAGACACACACACACACGTTGTCTCGCTCACTGTATCTCTCCATCACGCATGCTATCTATTTCGAACCCACCCTAACACACTGTCACAATCTTTCTTGTCAACACACACCCCACACACTCCACACACCACATTTCCACCATCCCACCTGTTGTCAAGTTTCCTAAGCGTCATACGTGTGCGTACAGTGTCTACGACATGTCGAAATGGTATCCCAATCAGTTGGCATAGTTTGGGCGCTGACAGTTTCCTGCCCCTTGGCCTGTCTCTGGTTCACAGGACCTGTATTGTGCAAGGTCATATGATGGTGAAATTCAGATGAGTCAGCAGGGAAAAATCCAGATCGATTCAGAACAACTTGGGGCATAAGGAATGTTGAAACGGAGAGAGGGAGAGGGACAGGCAGAGAGAAAGCGAGAGGGGAGGGGAGGAGAGGAAAGAAGAGACATTTTGGTGTGAGCTGTTTCTATTATCAGGTCTCTTTTAACTAGCCCTAACTGTAGAACCGGAACGGATATTTTTCACTCTGGAGAAACCGAAAATCCCTCGAGAATAGTCTTGGTGTCCCGGTTCGGTCGTGTCACGTTTCTGTCGGCGATATGTGAATACGAAAAAAAACATTTGGAACCACATTGTACATTTTGGAGACACAGCTGATCCCATTGAGCCTCGTCGTGTCCAGAATGAGATCCCAGAGAGAGATGACTCTGAAGTCCGGGAGACAGAGGTGGATGTCAACTGAATGGCTTTGGAGACGCACACACATAATCTCTCTCTCTCTGTCTCTTCAATACATACTTAATAACCCTCCGTCTCTGTCTCTCTCTCTCTCTCTCTCTCTCAAACACAATCAGACACACACTCACCTGAGGTGCCAGCCAAGCCTGCGTGAACTCGTCTCTAAACGGGCCGAGTGTCTCCATAGTAACGAGGTGGGGGAGAGAGAGAGATTAAGCAAGAGCCAGTAAGGGGGGGGGGGGGGAGAGAAGGAGACACTGTTCTTGGTAGAGAGAGCACTAGGAAAGAGAGAGATTGGGAGAGAGACCAGTACTACTAAGAGAGATGGGGGGGGGGGGGGGGGGTTGTGTTCAGAGCGTTCAGGCAGCGACATGTACGAGATCCAGTCTCTCTGCCGCAGCTGAGGGGAGAGGAGGAGTGGCAGAACGTCGGAAACCTCCGCAGAGAGAGAGAGAGAGCGAGCGAGCGTGTGGAGAGCTCATGTAGAGGAGTAAGAAGATCGGAGGAGAAGGAGTGTAGCAGGGAAACAGGGATACCGGGAAAGGAAGAAAAAAAACCCTCCACTCCTCTTTACTATTCTGCCAATCCGGTTTTGGACTTGGGACTGGACAGAGGAACAATTAATACAAAAAAAGAGAGGCGAGAGAGAGAGAAGGGGGGAGAGAGAGAAGAAGACTGCACTCCTTCAGTGAGAGATAGAAGAGAGAGACTTCAGCGCTCTTCTCCGCGGCGTGGACTAGCGACTCACACGGAGTACCACCCCCCCTCTCTCCCCTCCACCTCCCTTTCACAGAAGACAGGTAAGAATTCTGCGTTGAAGATAGAGGGAGGGAGGGAGGGAGGGAGAGAGAGAATGATCTGGGGATGGAGGGACAGCGTAAACGCAGGAGTGAGAGAGAGGTACCGATATGCGTGTTGGTTGTTGGAAGAGACGCGGGGGTCCATTGATTCCATTGTTCTTTGCTTGCCACTCTCCTCCTCCTCTGCTCTCTTTCTGCGTCTTTCTCCCTCTCTCTGTCTCTCTCTCCGTGTGGGTTCTGGTCTGTGCCCTGAGGTGATGAGGACATACGAAACGCCTCACTGGTGTTCCATCATCACTGCTGACTAGACTCATTTACACCTGATTACATTTGTTTGTGAGAGTGTGTGTGTGTGTGTGTACACATTTTCTGTTTGTGCACGCATATTTTTCCAGGAGTAATATTTAATCTGTATTTACGGGGGGGGGGGGGGGGGGGTGGTGATGGGGGGTTGCTATGCGATTGTCAGTGTACGCGTGTGATTCTACAGTGTGTGTGTGTGTTTACATTTCTACTTACAGTACGCTGCCACAAAATGCACGTGTACACCTCATGCAGACAGACACCAACATACTCTCACTTGAGCTGACACACACACACACACACACACATACACACACACACAGTGATTTAGATTAAGAAGGACTGCCTGACTTTATCTAGTGATGTCACATCACAATAGAAGACGGTGTTCTATTTGGTTGCATAGGAGATTAGTGTCCTCCTGACTGCTAGGTACCAGACACACTCATACATTCACTCCCTCAAGGGCAGGCGGACCAACTCTTCTACTTTTGAAGCCGCACCTTGTACGCCCAAGAATGTTGGCTTAAGGTGTGTGTGTGTGTGTTCATCTATGTGTGTGCTCAGTGGTTAATACTACCATTCCTGGATCATCTTTCTAGAAATCTCTCATCGTGAGGACATGGACACATTTAGCATGCTCGCTAACTAGATAGACTAAGCAACCCAACCAGCTAGAGTCATATCAGAGTTATGTGATTTGTCTTGGATGATAACTTTACTTTGACCAACTTTTTAAATATTTTTACTGGACCCCACCATAGTTGAGTTAGAGAGAGAACTGGAGTGCAAGAGATAGATGATATAGGGGGTGGGAGGAACAGGTGAGAGAAAACGGATATGGCGAGAGACTGGGAGTGACGTGTGTGCGTGGGTTTGTAGGCGTGTGTGTGTCTGTTGGTGTGTGTGTGTGTGTGTGTGTGTGTGTGGACATGCATGGTGTTATGTGTGTCTGTGTCAGTAGACATGTGTGGACGTACGTGTAGATGTGCATGGTGTGTGAGAGTGAGTGTGTGTGTGTGTGTGCGCGCATGTCGGAGATTTCGCATTGTTCATTTTTCCACAACAGCCGTTCAGGTCCAGACAGGAGGCAGGTCAGCCTGGAGGAAAATCCTCCACCTGCTTCTAGACACCGCAACACCGCACCCTTCGCAACCCACACACACACCCATCCCAATGCACACATGCACCACAATGCAGACACAAGCATCACAACACAGAGACGCAACACACGCGCCCATCCAACGCGCCCGCCATCTGTTTCCCTCGTCGACCAAACACCCGTCAAATCCTCACCCGCCACCCGCATGGCGACACGTACCGCATTTCGTTTCCCCGGCGGCCATTAGTCATTTCATGCCTCGGTCAAACTCGATTGGGTCAGTCCCTTCCATGTTTCTGAGTAAAAAATGACCAATTCTGGATCAGCTGAGCTTGACATCCAAACCTTGACCACGAAAGTGGAATTGATAAAAAGGACCCCGAGGTGAACGTGAGTCAATCTTAGCCCGACCCAACACTTCCACATTCCTCTGCCTGGAGCTGATATTGGAATTGTCCTGTGGACCTTGAGGCTTGCGTGGTCAAAGAAGGGATACTCCGCGTCTGCTGATGTCGACGACAGACCCACCGACCGTGGCGGGGATACACGTCGTTCTCGTGCCGAGAAGTTGACGCGTGTGGAAGCCCTCCCGTCCGTCCAAAAGCCTGTATCTGGCGCCCGCTGTCCAATGAGCGGCAAACGGGCACAGTGAGCAGTCTCACATGCAGCCGTGTAAGATCAGTCCAAAAGTCTGTTTCTGACAACACTGACAACGCTGTGCTGTGCTGTGCGTGTGGAGTCACGCTGTACTTTTGCTGTACTGTACTGTAGTGCTGGAATCCCTCACTCCCAGCTGGCTGAGGTTTTTCCTGCCGCTTTGACACGCTTTGGAGGATCAGCTTAGAAGTTCATGACCCCAAAATAAGCGGGATACTGCACTTTTGGAGCTTCTACAGTAATCTGATACATCCTATCTATAGAGGCGTGCATTGTTTTCCGTGGTATGCAAGTGTGCATGGCTGTGATGTCTGTGGGTTAGATGAGAGGAATTGTGTTCCATTTCTCTCTCTCTCGTCTACATTGGCTCACTCCCCCTCGCTGTCTCTGGCCGTCTTGCACTTGCGCCCACACACGCACATACGCATGCATGCACACACGTACACGGACACACACAGCATAAAGCTACCAGTCACACATTGGCTATTATTGGAGCCGTTTCCATCTCCATGTAGGAGGTTTTTATGCAAGCTCCTCTCTTATTGGTTTCTCACAGTGAATGAAACGAGTTCCACCATTGGTCCTCTGGACTACATCCTTTCCTCTGCACTGACGGCCTCTTTCCATATCAGCCCGAGAAGCTAGTCCACTCTGTAAGCTGGTTGCTAGGCAACCAGTGGTCTTTGGTTTCTTTCCAGTTTGTCCCCCCAGCATTGTTGAGGGGAGGTGCTTGCTATGTGTGTGTGTGTGTGTGTGTGTGTGTGTACGTATGTGTGTGTGTGTGTGTGTTAGGAAGGGCAGGATCAGAAGAAAAAGCTGTTGCTTGGTGAACACCGTCCACTGAGTGATAGAGAAAAGCACGCGTGTGTGTGTGTGTCTGTGTGTGTGTTCGATCCAAGGTCAGCAGAACAAATCAGACAAACACAAAAATCCATACCATCTTATGAAAACCAACCAAGGTTAGACCAGGCTTGTGCATGCTACAACATGGGGTTACCTGATCAAAAATCCCTGCCACAATCAATACTTTTTTTTTTACGTTGCAAAAGTGACCCACAAGACTCACACAACACAGGTGAACACATACTCACGAAACACACACACACACTCACGCATACGCACACTGGTACTTGGAGTCAATGTGGGGGTCTCCAAGAGGATGTAAGGAATGAAGCTCAATCAGACTCCATTAGGAGTTGATCCAGAAGGGATAGCCAGGTCATGCGAATGTCTTGGGGTCGCGACCCCACAGAAATATTGACAGGGAGAGGAGAAAGAAACCCACACACACAATAACACAGATGTACACATACACGCACAGCACACTTAAAAGCACACACACACAAACCAACACAGACGTGGTTGTAATGGCTGAGCGCGTTTGCGATCGATGGAGCGGAATAAGAGGAGGGCTTTTAGACCCTTGAGCTTCCTCTGTTCGACCGGGAGCAAACCCACTTGGTCGTTAAGCCAAATCAGAGACTTCACGTTCAGAGACCTCTCTCTATCTCTCTATCCATCCATCCATCTGTCTATCTACATGTATTACTCCCTCAATCTATCTACAGCTCCCTCTTTATCTATCAATCCTCTCTTTCTTTCCCTGTTTTCTCTCATTCTCTCAGTCTCTCATTCTGGTAGATTGTCAACTTTGTCGTTAAACAGAAGGTGGCGGAGAGTGTGGAGATAGAGTTTAAAAAAACAAGAGACATGTACTGAGTGGTAATTTAAGCTAGATGATAAAAGATAAGTGGAGGAAAAAGAGAATAAAGAGACTGATGGAGAGTTGAGGCCGTGGATGGCGAGAACAAAGGATGAAGCCTGTTGTGGAGATAAAGGAACGACTGTTGTTCTCTCTCTCCTCAGTCATTAAAACTGAGATGGTAGTCTGAACACAGACAGTGATTTTGCTGAATCCCCAACCCCCACACACACACCCCACCACCAGCCCCAGTGCTTCAGTGAACTGGCCGGTCCGAAAAAACACAAATGTCTTTGTTTTCTGGGTCCTAAATGAAAGGAAGGTCCTCGTTCGGGGTCGAGTGACCGGGCCGCGGTCAGGCGGAAGGGTAGTCTGCTAATCTGCACTTTGTTTGAAGTCGCTGTCTTAATCCACGCTCCGTTGGTAAATCTCGACAGTCGAGCCAGAATCCAATAGCACAGTGAACGCATTCAGCATTTACATATTGATTTTGCAGACGCTTTTATCCCAAGCAACAAACAACTGTGCGTAACAGATGCAGATAATCAACAACGATAAGTCCACAGTTCTGTAGTTACTGCAGTGAAACACGCTGTGAATTTACTCTTTTGTTGGATACATGGATAGTTACTCTGTAAGATCACTAAGATGTTTTGACAAATTCATGCCCTAATTTACACTGTGCTACTTCACCCTCATTTACCATATTTATTGCCTCTCGGAGTGACTTACACTCTGAGCTACAAAAGAGGTGTGTGTGTGTGTGTGTGTGTGTGTGTGTGTGTGTGTGAGTGACTGTGCGTGTGTCCGTTTCTGTCTGGTCAGATAGCTCTGGGTGGTGGCCCAGATGGCTTATACGTGTGACCGTATGTGTCCGAGATTCCAGGATAACCCAGTAATCAGGGGAAGCCTTCTCTGGGACTAACTGTTAGTTAAACAGGATTACTCTATTGATCCGCCAACACACACACAGACACACACACACCCTCCCAGTGAGCAGACAAACACATACAGTAAACAGACACACACACACACACACACACAGTCAATAGACAAACACAAACACACGAGAAACCGAATGGGGTGTAATACAACTGACTGTAAGTAAGGAAGAAATACAACTACTGTACTTTAGCTAACTTATGCGCGCATGCATGCACGCACACACACGCACATGCATACACACGCACATGCATACACACGGTGTGCATCTGTGAGACACCAGAAGCGAAATGAGCTCTTGAAGTGTTTCATAGTAAGGAGAGTGAGTTAACACCACAGGGTAAGTAACCTCGTTTGTACCCCCAGGCGTTGCCACAGCTTAAACATCTATCTAGAGATGAGGATAGATAGAAACACGGTGACAGACTGTATCACCCGAGCGAGAAAGAGAGAGAGAGAGAGAGAGAGAGGCAGAGGCAGAGTAGGGGTTTACAAAGATCGAAGTCTAGGAAGGGTCAGAGGTGGAGAGGAGAGTGATAGAACTAAAGGAAAGGGCAATATTAGACGTAGCGTGAGAGACAAACCGGCCACGGAGCAGTGACAATATCAGGCAGAATGTCTGACGGGTAGAGAAGGATCAGTTTCCTACGATTGTTCTCTGTTTGACCAAATCTGGATTCAGTCGTTTTCTTTGACAGTTGAGGACAGAAATGACATCCTGTCCCCAGTGTGCTGTTAACTCATCGCGGTGCCTCTGTGTGGACTGGTGATGCCAGGGTCGGGTTCTGAGTTGGTCTGAATGGTTCCATTGATTATATGGGATGGAGGGAAAGAATGGAAAGAGATGAGGTGGTAAGGGAGAGAAAGAGAGAGGGAGAGGGAAAGATGGAGTCTGAGAGAGGGGGGTACATTGAAAGCTTACAGCACAAGTCACAGTCAAAACTCCAAGGTGCACTATGCAAAGAATGTATTTCATTTAAATGCAAATGGCAGTATGGGGCAGTGAGAAAATGTGCTAGAGAGATGCTCTGTGTGTGTGTGTGTGTGTGTGTCTGGAAAGTTTCCTTTCATCTAGGTATAACAATGTAATCCACTCTCTGGGTACTTCAACAGCATATTTAAGCCACGGTGTGTGTGTGTGTGTGTGTGTGTGTGTGTGTGTGTGTGTGTGTCAGCAGGGGGGTCTTAGGCACCATCCTCTGTGCCATCGGGTGTGAGTGTGACTAATGTGCCTCTGTATTGCCATGGCGACAGGTGAACACAAGGGTAGAGACATGTCCAGTAGTAGATATTGGAGTGCGAGGAGAGGTGGGGGACAAGCTGCCAAAGCACACACACACCACAGATACACACACACACATCAGACTAATGGCTCTTCATAGAGCTAATAAGTAAGGCATTTATAAAAGAGGAATTATTATGAAATGGGCATTAGGTAACCAGGATTTCTGTCTGTAATTTTCCGTAATATATATATATATATATGTGTGTGTGTGTGTGTGTGTGTGTGTGTGTGTGTGCGGTAATGATGCTAATGAGAGAGCATGGGGATGAGGCAGTGGGGCGTAGGAGACCGCCGCATTACAATGCCTCTTGGGAAAAGACAGAAGGAAAAAGACGGGAAAAGCAGCAAATATAGGAAGCCCAAATACCCAAATCATTGAAATGTTGCAAACAAGCAAAGCAAAGAAGATTCCAGATACAGAGACAAAGAGGTCTGGTGGAAGAAACGGGCAGCCTTGTCATATGCCAATTAGTTCTGCAAATGTCAACAACCAGTAGTATGTGAAATTCTGCCTTTGATCGCTGCAAATGTGCAGATTATAAACCTTTCATGTCACGTGTAGGAGAGCAGTGTGGGGAACGCCTCCCCTAATATCTTTGCAGATTTTCTCACATGGTTGAGAATTTAGCTTGTCGGTTTCCCGTAACACTCAATCATTAAAAAAAATCTCCCCTTTGATTCATGAATTTTGCATTTAAATGTGAGTGTATTTTCTTACACTGCTTTGAGTGATTATGTAAATCTGAAA
This sequence comes from Hypomesus nipponensis, assembly GCF_054491055.1. Lineage (NCBI taxonomy): Eukaryota > Metazoa > Chordata > Actinopteri > Osmeriformes > Osmeridae > Hypomesus > Hypomesus nipponensis. Next base: position 12,475,631 of record NC_140367.1, read on the forward strand.
GAGTCACTCTGTTGCTGTATTGTAAAATGTTTAATTCAAATGTGAAAAACCTGCCTGGATTTTGGATGAGTGTTTTGGTCAGTGCAGATTGTTTTTCCATATTGTAATTTATGCTTTACATTTAATCTTCACAAAATACATTTGGATAGTGTCTGTGCAACACAAATGATTGTGCTGGAGAATAGTGAATATTTCTGTTCTTTGTGTGTGAGCATGTGTTATTAGAATGCATTTGTTTAGTTGAGTGTGTGTGTGTGTGTGTGCTCGCTCGGTGTTTGTAAAGACAGTGCGAGTGTAAGCCTGCATGTTTACTGTGTATGTGCTTGTATGCAATAGCAGATGCCGGACAGTAATTGGTGTGTGAAGGCTGGAGATGAGAGAATCATTAACACAGACGGGTTGTGCGTGTCGTGTGTCTGCGTGTGTCTGCCGCTCCGACAAAGAAAGACTGTTGGTTGCATTATTGAGTCATGAGGCTCATGGCTAGGCCTCATATCCTAATGACCCTCTTCTACCTGAACCCACACACAGGCAATGGCTCTAGGAATGTGCTGTCTCTCTGATGGCAAGCAAACAAACACAAACACAAGAACATACGCTAGTGATGTTGGCAGCAGAAGGACACTGGGCATCTTGGAAGCGCTGCCAGTTAGGACAAGCAAAACAGCACTTTAACTATCTGTGTGTGTGTGTGTGTGTGTGTGTGTGTGTGTGTGTGTGTGTGTGTGTGTGTGTGTGTGTGTGTGTGTGTGTGTGTGTGTGTGTGTGTGTGTGTGTGTGTGTGTGTGTGTGGTGTGAGGAGGTCTACATTTTCTTGGCCGGCTTGTGTCAAATTTGCATTTAACTGCAACACTTATGGCCCACTAATAGGAAGCCATGCGGGTGCAGATACACAATTATGATAATAACAATGACATGATGTATGCACATGCTTTGCCCTGGATGTTCTTTATTAGCCGATCATCACCGTGTGCCCGAGTGCCCTGCCGTTTAAATAAAGTGCAAGCTTGTTTAATCTACTCTTTGATTTTGTAGGGGGGAATTTCATGAATAAAGCTTTTGGCAGCAAGCTTCTACCTTGAAAGTGACTGATGCCATGATCCATTATAAGCAACAGGTCTGTAACGGTTCATGGTTAACATATTCTCCGCCGCCCCCTCCCTCCTCTTCCCCAGGTGTTAAAGATCAGCCTGATTGGACACAGGAAACGAATCCTCGCATCACTGGGCGACCGGTTACAAGACGACACCCCGCAGAAACCGCCACGGGCCATCTCCCTAAGGGTGAGGGATACAGTGTGTGTGTGTGTGTGTGTGTGTGTTTGCCAGATGTGTGAGAATATGCCAGTCCCCTCACTGCAATCCTCCGAGGAACATGGTGACCGAGTTGGGGAATATTTCCTATCATTGAACAAGACACACACAAAATGGCCATCGGACGCTAAATACAGGCAACAAGTTTCATTTCCCCATTGGTTAGGGCTCTAGTCATCCACTAACAGCCTCATAGTCCCTCCGTGCGAGAGGCCCAGTAAAAGGCCTCAACTCCTGGGGCTCAATTTGTTCTGGCAGCCTGGATGCAGCTGCTCCTCCTCAGCCTCCAAAGGCCTAACCTCTGCGTCCATTCTTACAGAACAAATTGATAGTGACGGACAGGAAACGCCCGTTCTGCTCACCAGCGAAATCCTTTCGATGTCCACAGATGGATTCCAGCATACAGTGTGTGCAAAAAATATTCTACACAGTCATGTAATGGCTGACAAACACTAGTAGGTGTGACATTGCATTCAGGGTCTAGTCAACTCTCCCACCATTAGGAGACCAGGGAGGAAAGTTAGGAGACATGGTTAACATGGATAGAGATAGTGAAGATAAATCCAAATCCAATATCAAATCCAAGATGGCGCCGTGGATGGCTGTCTTGGCCGGTCCGTGCGCTCCGTTTTGTCTTGTCCGTTAAATCAGTGTAGTGCGACTCCGGCGCCGCGGGCTTCGACCACCACGTTTGAGCATACTTCTCTCCAGCGTGCGTTTGCTGTACAACAAACTGGACAAAGGTCAGCTGCTGCTGGTGAAAGACTTTCATTCATCTCTTGTTTTGCGCTTTACGGCGACAGGGCTGTGTGAATCGATCCTGGACTCTGCGCTACAATTGGCGTGTTTTCAACTTGCGCGAGCGGATTGTGACACAGGACTCCCGGTGACTTTAACAAAGGAAATCTCAGCCATGAACTCCCCAAATACACATAGTCCATGAAATGGCCGACCAGAGAGGGAAATACTCTGCTACGGCTACTTCACAGTCAGTAGAGCCGACCACGCCATCCCCCAAGCAGCACTGGGACACTCAGACCACACCATGGTCCACGTCCTGCATATAGGCAGAAACTAAAGCTCTGTAAACCTACTGTGAGGGCATCAAAACAGTGGACCTGTGAGGCTATGGAGGATCTGCGGGCGCGCTTGGACTGTACTGACTGGTTCACAACTGCTACCAATAGTCTGGATGAGGCTCACTGAGGCTGTGACATCACACATCAGCTTCTGTGACGACTGCTGTATATCGACACGCACCAGGGAGAGTGCCCCCACTCCATTAACGACTCTCGCCTGGCCAACGACCTGAACGAGTTCTACTGTCGCTTTGAAAAACAGGTCGACTTTCCTGACCCACGCCTGCCCACCCCAGAGCCCCCCACAACAGGAACAACTCATTCCATTCAGGAGGGAGAAGTTAACAGACAGGAAGAGGCAGAACCGCCGCAAAGCCGCTGGGCCGGACTCTCTCTCCAGCCACCCTCAAACACTGCTCTGACCAGCCGTCTCCGGTGTTCACAAGCATCCCGTCTCTGAATCCCAGTCAATCAACCCTGGATGTCCTTGGGGCTGCGTCCTTTCCCCTCTGCTCTTCTCCCCGTATACCAACAGTCATCCGTCCGTCAAACTCTTGAAGTTTGCAGATGACACCACCCTCATTGGGGCTCATCAATGGTGGGGACGAGTCTGATTACAGGTGGGAAGCTGGTGACCTGGTGCAGCCAGAACAACTTGGAGCTCAATGCTCGTGAGACAGTGGAGACGGGGGTGGGCTTAAGGAAGAGTCTAGCCCCACTCACCACCATCACCCTGTGTGACTCCCCAGTCAACACTGTGGAGTCCTTCCGCTTCCTGGGTACTATCCTCTCCCAGGACCTCAAGTGGGAACTGAACATCAGCTCCCTCATCAAGAAAGCACAACAGAGGATGTACTTCCTGAGGCAGCTGAAGTTCAACCTGCCAAAGACAATGGCCGGGTTTCCCAGATTCGTTAAGAAGCTCTTAGCGCTAAGAGCGTCTTAAGAACATTGTAAGGGCGCTCTAGAACGCTCTTAGAACGTTCTTAAGAAGATCTTAGCATTAAGAGCTTCTTAACGAATCTGGGAAACCCGGCCAATGATGGTGCACTTCTACACAACCATCATTGAGTCCGTACTCACCTCCTGCATCACCATCTGGTACGACTGGCCGACTGCAGCGTATCATCCGCGCTGCTGAGAAGGTGATCGGCTGCAATCTGCCATCCCTCGAGGACCGGCACGCCTCTGAGGACCCTGAGGCGACTAAGGAAGGTTGTGGCTGACTCCTCCCACTCTGGACACTCTGTTCCAGCCAGTTCCCTCCAGCAGGAGGCTGCAGTCCATCAGGACCAAAACCTCACGCCATAAGAACAGTTTCTTCCCATCCACAGCTGGCCTCATCAACAAGGCCCCAAACTGACACTAGCAAATCAAATACAAAGCATTAAATGAACGCTCCTCTGTCACTTTACCGCATACAGTCCCACTGCACTCTTTTATTTTTACTTTATATTTTTTATTGTACAGTTTTGTCAGTATTTTGTTGTACATTTTTGACAGTCTTGCAATGAATAACTTTACTGTATGCATCTGCGCACCAAAGTAAATTCCTTGTTTGTGTACACTTACTTGGCAATAAAACTTCATTCTGATTCTGAAGAGCAACAGGAAAAGTAAGGAGATAGGGGGGGGGGGGGGGCATGCATGAAATGGCCCTTGCTGAATTTTTACCCGGGTCCCTTGTTGTAACCTACCGCAAGCTACCAGGGCGCCCCAATCCGAATAAACCTCCCTTCCAAGTCTAAACCAGATTCCCCAACAACGTCGACATCGGAAGTATACTCCACTGCACCACAGAAAGTGATGGCTGGATAACCCCCCCTCTCTCCCCGCCCCTCCCTCCCTCCCCCCCTCCTCCCCACAGGAGCCCGGTGGAAACCACACGCCGCCCCAGCTCTCCCCGTCCCTCAACCAGGCAGCGTACACGGCGGCAGGGATCCCCGGGGGCTCGCTGGACGTGCAGCACCTCATCATGCAGGCGGACGCACGCCGGCGCCAGCGCAGCAACGACAACTACTTTGAGGACGTGCCGCGCTCCAAGCTGGAGCGGCAGATGGCTCAAGTCAGCATGGTGAGACTGGGGGGGTGGAGATCACCAGAGGGAGGGAGGAACGAATGGAGGGAGATGGGAGGGGATTACGGGAGGGAGAGCGAGTGAAGAGTGAGGAAAGAAGGGAAAGATGGATGATGTGTGGATGGATAAATAGAGGGGGGGTAAGGGATGGAGGGAGAGAAGTGAGGGAGGAAGGAGGAGAGCTGAGAGAGAGGAGGATGATGGAACGAGGCATGTGCTCAGCTGGGCCATAATGAAACCATGAAAAGAAGTCGAATCCAATTGAGTGAAATAGATGTTCGCTCTACTAGTTTAAAAGTCAGTGAGGACAGTTGTGGAAGAAGGGAGAAAGGGATGAGGGATGGAGGGACGCAGATGGCCAGGAACGAGGCGAGGATGCAAAAGATACACGCCAAAGGATATATTGTGGTGGGGGTGGGGTTCTATTCAAGTGTTATGGTATGAGGTTGAGGTATGAGGAATTTTACTTTTGGGGTGGGAATTGTAACCATTAAAAGCCTTTGTGGATACTTCAGTTTGAGATAAGCCTTTGTTGTAACAAATTTGTATAATCGACAAATGGATATTTTAAACACACCAGACAACATGTAGTGCATAGTACCCAAAACCCTGTTAAAAGCTAACCTCCAAACAAGCTAGTGAAACAGACTGGGATTTATCCGTCATGAAAGTTTGCACAGACAAGGAATTTGCCTTGGCAGGAAGGTGCATACAATACACATATACGAATCTTAAATTTCAATATGTGGTCTAACTATACTAAGGGTACATAAACTAGCAATACTAAGTGTAATAGAAGTCTTGTGTTTGTTCCTTTTGATTAAACAATGGTATTCTATATTCAAAATATATGGTATATTCACTCTATTATGCTTACCCCCATTTGGGAAGGGGGTAGTACATATTTATTAGTTTTTTTTTATATTACAGTGCATCCGGAAAGTATTCACAGCCCCTCACTTTTTGTTATGTTACAGCCGTATTCCCAAAATGCCTTCCAATCCATTTTTTTTTCAAAAAATTCTACCAATATCTATCAATACCTTATATTGATGACGTGAAAAAAGGTTGAAATGCTATTAAAAATAAAAGAACACTAATCACACAAGTCATATAAGTATTCACAGCAAGTCTGGACCACTCAAGGACATTCACAGAGTTATCCGGAAGCTACTCCTTGTTATCTTGGCGGTGTGCTTGGGGTCGTTGTCCTGTTGGAAGATGAAACCTCGCCCCAGAATGCTCTGGAGCACGTTTTCATCAAGGATGTGTCTGTACATTGCTGCATTTATCTTTCCCTCGATCCTGACTTGTCTCCCAGTTCCTGCTGCTGAAAAACATCCCCACAGCATGGTGCTTCCACCACCATGCTTCACTGTAGGGATGGGATTGGCCAGGTGATGAGCGGTGCCTGGTTTCCTCTAGACATGGCGCTTGGCATTCAGGCCAAAGAGTTAAATATTTGTTTCATCAGACCAGAGAATTCTGTTTCTCAGTGCTACAGTGCTACAGTGCTTTTTAAAAAAAACTTCAGGTGGGCTGTCATGTGCCTTTAACTGAGGAGTGGCTTCCGTCTGACCACTCTACCATACAGGCCTGATTGGTGGAGTGCTTCAGAGATGGTTGTCCTTCTGGAAGGCTCTCCTCTCTCCACAGAGAAACGCTGGAGCTCTGTCAGAGTGACCATCTTGGTCATCTCCCTGACTATGGCCTTTCTCCCCCTGATTGCTCAGTTTGGCCAGGCAGCCAAAGGAAGAGTCATGGCGGTTCCAAACTTCTTCCATTTACAGATGATGGAGACACTGTGCTCATTGGGACCTTCAATGCTGCAGAACGTTTTCTGTACCCTTTCCCAGATCTGTGCCTCGATACATTTTTGTCTTGGAGGTCCACAGACAATTCCTTGGACTTCATGGCTTCATTTGTGCTCTGACATGCACTGTCAACTGTGGGATCTTATATAGACAAGTTTGTGCCTTTCCAAATTATGTACAATCAACTGAATTCACCACAGGTGGACTTGTGAAGTTGCAGAAATATCTCAAGGATGATTAGTGGAAACAGGAAGCACCTGAGCTCAATTTTGAGTGTCATGGCAAAGGCTGCTAATACTTATGTACATGTGATTTTTTGCGTCAACCTTTAATTTTTAAAGCTTTGAAAACACTTTTTTCAGTTTATCAATATGGGTATTGTGTGTAGAATTTTTGGGAAAAAATTAACACATTTTGGGAATACGACTCTAACATACACAACGTGGGAAAAGTGAAGCGCTGTGAATACTTTCTGGATACACTTTTGTGTTTTTATGATTATTGGTTGTTAGGTATACAGTGATGTGGTCCGTTTCTTAGTGCTGTTTGCTTGGTGTTTAGTGTGTATTGTGTGACCCCCTCGAAAATTAGATGATTCATCTCAAGGGTCTTATCCTAATAATATTTAAAGCAAACCTCTCTGCCAGGCGCCAAAACAGAACCACGATTTTTGTCCATGACCAATGAATGCCAGCAGGGACTCTTAGCGAGAAGTGTAATAGTTCACCTTCCAACCAAAGTATGATGGTGCATCACTTAACCTTTCTGCCCAAAAGTGGCCGTGACTCATAGGCATCTGTTAGAGCAGCTGCACTCCTTTGATCTGCCTCGATAACAGTCCGGAGAGTCTGTGTGCGTTTGAATCCCCTCGCTTATCGGAGCCAACACACACACATTACATTCTGTATACCCCACTGACTTCTTCAAGTGTGTTTGTGTCACAATGTTCATTTGTTATGAAAGATGCAGGAACCAAGGTAACAGGAAGGAGTCTAATTATGGCTATAATCTTTCTTTTCTCAGTTTTCTCCCCATTTCTCCCTCCATTCACTCCCCATCCTACCCTTCTTTAACTATGCCACTGCATTCTTACTATTCTTACTATTCCTCCTTGGCCCTCTCTTGCACTCCCACTCTTCTTTCCTGTTTTTTTCTGCACTGATGCAAACAATATCCCTTGATGTCACTTCCTGTCTGCTAGGTCCACCCCTAGCTATTTGCACACTGTCGTTAGCTCACATCAAGCGTACATACCTCATCTCCACGCCGATTAGGATTATGTACTGTACAAGAGCAAACAAACCGTTTGTCAACAAACCGATAAATAAATAGAAACTCCAAGCGGTGTGCCAAGACTGGAGTGCACCACAGGAAATAATACCCTTCCCAGTCAATCAGCGCCATTCATGTTTGTCCCGGTCATTTTGAAATATAGAGAATGAATAGGGTCTGTACGCTGCTGATATATTTCTTACCATTGGGTTTTGAGTTTGGAAGCTTCCAGATAGAAGCAGTTTTTTGCACCTTACAAAAATGACTTTGACGACATCAGAATTGATTTTGTGTCCTGAAGATTAGATTAGCATCACCTTTTTCAGTTCCGATATTCAGTCAAATGTTTGTGCGTGCGTAAGTAGATACCGTGTTTTTTAATTCTACATCTTACCATTGATCCTTTTTTGTAGAACAGTATTACAGTGAAATCAAGTCCAATTTCAGTTATGCAGCGCTTTTAGCAATATATGTTAAAGCTTCACAGATGGCCAGTATCTTACCTAAACCCTCAGAATAGACCTCTATTCAGGATTCACAGCCTTTCAATGTGAAAAACAGTTTTGAAATCAAAGATAAAGATTAGACTTTTAAGTGTTAAAATCTACAGTTAGCGCTACACTAATGCAACATTAAAACAACACTACGCAGGGTCTTTTCCTGACATGTTTTTTGCATTACAGTTTTATTGCGTTTTCTCTGTTCAGCCAAGCAACCGGCCTGTGACATCACAAACATTGCAACCTTGGGGGCAACAGCCGTTGCGTACAAGCACATCTGACATGCTGAATGTGTCAGCCCTCAATATGCTTGGCTTAATGTCACGCATCAAGTTGTTTACCGTTTACTGTAACCATGTATGTTCCCTGGCTCATGTCTGATGTTACCATTGGTTGTTTGTTCCAGCAAGGGGAGTGGTGCGAGCCAATCACGTTGCGTCCGCCCAACGAGGCGACCTCGTCCACTCCAGTGCAGTACTGGCAGCATCACCCAGAAAAGCTCATCTTCCAGTCGTGTGACTACGAAGCTTACGTGAGTCTCAGCCGCCTTGCATGTTGTGTGTGTGTGTGTGTCTAGGTGCAAATGTGTGTGAGACGGTATGAACTATACTGTATAATAACCATGTCTAAATAAATGTTTGTGTGTGTGTGTGAGTGCATTTAGCACCATCACTCTTTTTCATCACACACACACACTCTCTACCAGAGCTCTCAACACCACCACCCTCCACCCTGACCTTGGAAATGTGGCATGTTTGTCACAGCTCTGGTACCTGAACCTATGCTAACAGCAATGAAGGAGTAAAACCATAATCAATCGTTACGCAATGTCCTTCCCCATGGTGGCCATTTTAGCCTCCTCCATTATATAAAGGAAGTCGTGTAACCATGGATACAGCCATGTACTTTTGATTGGTTTATGCTGGACAAGCATGAAGCAGATTGCTGTGCAGATTTAGCTGATGAATCATAGAACAGCATGACTGGCAGATATATAACCGTGGATAGGCTATTGGTCGCAGTGAGGGAGATAGTGCATACATTATGGCAAGTACTTTGCTACGTTTTAGACCGTAATCCAGTTTGAGACAGAGAACATCTCTGCAAAACAAAACCATCTTTGTATTCTCTATGTTGTCCCATTTATTTGGTCAACTACCATTTTATTGTGACAGGAAATTGTTGATCCTGTGATATACGCCCTTTGTCCTATACAGGATATACTTACTAGGGCTTGGACACACACAGGTGAAATGTAAGGAAAGGCCACAGAAGATCAGCGGTGTTGTTTATTCCAACATCCAAAAGCGTGCCCTCCAAAGATGACAACTCCACAAGGCATCTAGTGTGAGATGAATGGAGGAGAAATTGAGGGATAGGGGGAGGAAGAGAGGGCAAATAAAGAGAGGGAGGCCACCAGATAGTCAGAATGAGTCCAAAAGTGAGATCCTGCGAGATAACATGGAGTTGATGAGAGATGAAGAATGAAAGAGAGCCTCTCCAAAGCTGATAATGATTAATGCCTTTTATGACAAAGACCTCTGGCAACACCGACAGCCTCATTATGACATCTTCACTAAACCTCTGAAATCACCCTTGAGTCATTATGACTCGTTCCTGCTGAATCTCAGACAATACAGTGACATTGTTATTTTTCCATTTAAACCTGACCCAACCCTCAGACATAATTATTGGTTGCATCATTCATGAAACCATAGACAGTTTCTTCATTGAACAAAACTATTGTTTTTCGTCACAACTTTATGTCGTCATTTCAGATATTACTTTTATTAAACTCTCCAACATAAATCCAATGTGGGCTATAGGCTAAATTTACTCAAAAACAATATCCTTCTGTCACACTGGTTTTATTAGAAGGTAACTGATAAAGCACTCTTATCACTAAACAATATTTGTGTATTTTTGCACCCCCAAAAAAATATATATATAGTAAGTTCAGCCCTTTCTGGCAATTCCATTGTGATTGGAGCGTAGTTCTTCACAATAAGTGCAATTGTTACCTTTTGTCACAGTGTGTGGTGGGGTAGGACCCAAACACAGGAGAGTAGGCAGACATGGTAACAAAAAGGTTTATTCTTGTAACAGGAACCGACAGGGTACGGTAACAGGGGTAAGAACCAGACTGGACACCAAACAGGAACCTAAATACACTGAACCAAACAAGACACAGGTGGACACAATGAGACTAACGAGAACTGAAACCACTGAACACAGGTGAAGACCATGACAGAAACAGAAAAACACGAGGGCAGGGAAAAAAAACGAAAACAGGGGGGCATTTTAACACAGCTGTTAAAATGTCCCTAACATAAAAAAAATGTGCATGACATAATCAGTATTAGTCACATTAACTTAATTCTACGGTTTATGTGGTTTTGCGCAGAAAGAACATGATCGCAAAAATGTTATTCAATAACGTTCAGACTTTTATGCGGCCTAAATGGGGGTCCAAGCTCATTGTCACCAGGACCCCCCCTGTAGTACTGTACGGTAGTATGAACTTTAACAGTCTTTAACAGTGGTTGATGTTACCACCGCCTGTTCGCACAATTGCGTTACTAATGTTACATCAACGTCAGGTTGGTGGTGGTGTCTGCTAGACAAAAACAAAACCGACGCTCAAGAATAATAATAGAGGGGAACAGATGCACAGAACGGCTGACCGGAGGTCAATAATGTTGTTACGATGTTTTCCGTATTACCTAAGGCTCTCCCCTGACGACTCCGTAACAATATTACTAGAGCCAGACAAGGCAATAATGGGTGGAGACGGCCTCGCTAAAGCCACCGGACTACCCTCGCTCACCTCAGCACCACTGCTGAGTGCATCTGTAGGATGCTAACTGTAACTATGGAGTGCGCTAAAGATATTAATCAAATTCAGAGTACAAGGTTGATGCGTTTGGACCTTTCCCATTGGGTCGCTCTTGCCTCTTGGGAAGGTTAATTTATTGAATTTCGCCTAAAGCACACAGACACTGGGAACTTAATCAAGACACTGTAAGTATAAAGTCATCTGAGATGCACATTGAGTCTTCAAATAAAACCTCTTGTTGAATTAGAGCACGTACGCCAGGGGTTTTGCCCAACAGACAGTGAATCTTACATCCATTTAGTGCCCCTGTGTTCTCATAAACAGTGTCCCTCACAACAGGTCCTTTATTAAATCAGTTCTGTGTCTGTGCAGTTCAGGTGTCCAGCTTAATTGGGTTCCTCCCATCCCCCAGCTTTTCCAGACACCATGTTATTTCGGGGGGGGGGGGGGGTGGAGTATACACACACACTTCAGACAGGAAGTGATGTCAGTGAGAAGTAAGCTTTGTAGCAACCTTTTGTTTTGTGGACGATAAACTTAATGAGTCATGTTGACTTGGAATCAGCATGTTATTTCCCTTGGTAATTCAATCCAATTCAATACTGATGTGTCATTTAATGGACCCGTCAGACATTTTGCCCCTGTTGAACCACAAGGCAGCTGTCATGGGCTAAGTACAAAACTGTGAGGCAATTGGCCGTGAGTGAATGTGAAAATCTAACTTCCAATTAATCAGAAATATGCAATTCCGTCTGTTTGATCTGTTTTGATTCAGTTTTTTCTTGTTTTTCTTTTCTTGGTTTCACAGTATTTAGGCTCCATGTTGGTGAAGGAACTGAGAGGGACGGAATCAACACAGGACGCCTGTTCCAAGATGAGGGTAGGACATTTCCACGACATCGATGCAAACGTGTCCAACTTCATTAGCAAGACAGCACATGTTTTAAACAAACTGTATAATAGCACGATAACAACGAATGTCCCAATCCAACACAAACATTCATACAATTTTCCTTTAATTCTAAGTAAATATAGGAGCTCTGTATTGTAGTACTCCAAGTGAGGTAGCATAGCTACCTATCTCCAACACTACAAAGTCGCCTCAAATCCACTTGAACTTTTGCAGTTCTCCAAGTGCATGTGGAGGTGGATTACAGCACATTATTGAACAGGAGGGTGAAGCATTTGAAGGAGCTGGATATTCAATCTCTGCGCATTGGTTCACCTTCTCTCTCTCTCCCTCTTTTCCTGCTCGCCGTCTCGCGCTTGCACATTGATTCTTGGTTGCTGTCCTCCCTTCCTCCGTCTCAGTGACAGTGCTGCAGTGTGCCAGAGACGATGATAATAATCATCTACTTACAGTCCCTCCTTCATCAGTTACACCTTCATCTTTGTTTACTTCGCTGTTGTATCAGATGGCATCCGACGCAAGTTACAGACATCTTTCCTTTTCTTTTTTTCTTTCTCTTTACTGTTTCTTTCTCAGTCGGTTCTTCCCACCTGTGTAACTCTCCATACATGCAGGGAGTTTAAAATATACCTGAATTCACTTCATTTTTAGAACAGCTATTCTTAGAAGCCCACGACCTGTTGAGGAATTTGAGTCAAACGCGCGCACACACACGCACATCCACATACAATCCCTCGCTCGCATTGCACTTTCTTATTTCAGCCTCCCCCCAGTTTTAGTCTCCCCTTTTAATTCTGCCCTCATTTCTCTCTCCTTTCTGTCCCCCACTGTTCTCTCTGAGAGAGAGGGAGGGAGGGAGGGAGGTGTGGAGGGAGGTGTGGAGGGAGGGAGGGAGGGAGGGAGAGGGAGGGAGGGAGGGAGGGAGGGAGGGAGGGAGGGAGGGAGGGAGGGAGGGAGGGAGGGAGGGAGGGAGGGAGGGAGGGAGGGAGGGAGGGAGGGAGGGAGGGAGGGAGGGAGGGAGGGAGGGAGGGAGGGAGGTGTGGGGGGATGGGTGGAGATGGAAAAAAGGAATTATGATGTGCTTCTTTGAGCAAATGAGACACTTGACAGATGGTTAGAGATGATTTACTGATACAAAATTACATAATTCCTCTCTGACAACTGCATAAATCTATTCATCTAACCTACAACAAGATGGGAAAGAGAAGAAATGAGAAAGAAATACTGAAATGGGAGCCAGAAGTGTGTCATACAGCCATACAATACAATACAACACAGTACAATACAGTACAGATAATATACAGTGGATGTTAGAGGTGGAAGGAAAACCAGAGCTTCATCTTGGGTCAGAGTGGCAACTTTGTATTGTTTCCCCAAAAGGCACCAAATGACGGTGAGAACCTTTACGATGGAATTGATTTACTGTAGGTACTGAGGGTTATTAAGGGTGAAATCATGAATAGACTCCATGCTGATTTCATATTGTCTAGTCTATCTCTTCCTCTCTCTCTGGATCAATTTATAGCTGAAAGCTGGACTGGGTGCTGGTCTTTGTGGAGTAATGAGTTGTATAAGTCTGACTGCAAAATGCAATAAAAATAAATAAAAATCTCTCTCTCATGCTCGCTTTCTCTCACACACACGTTCTGTTTCTCCACTCTCATAGAAATCAACAGAACAGATGAAAAAGGTTCCAACCATCGTCCTCTCCGTCTCCTACAAGGGGGTCAAGTTCATCGATGCCACAAACAAGGTGAGAGAAACCTGTTACTTTCAAACATCGCTATTCATTTATGTCTGACATTTGTGTCACATCCTATAGCTATTCTTCATCACCAAATAAGAAACTAAAAGGTTCTTAGAAATCCCCCCCCCCCCCCAAAAAAAAAACTTGCTGTAGGTTTTGGTAAGAGAATCGACCTTGTATCTCGCGAATCCAACTTTCTCCGTAGAACATCATTGCAGAGCACGAGATCCGCAACATCTCGTGTGCGGCTCAGGACCCTGAAGACCTGTCCACATTCGCCTACATCACCAAAGACCTCAAGTCCAGCCACCATTACTGCCACGTCTTCACCGCCTTCGACGTGGTGAGCTACAATGCCAGCGCCGCCCTGGGGGCTTTCCCACAGCCAAAATGTACCGTTCTTACTCCCCCAGTTTGGTCCTATTTGAACTGTATCAAGAACTGTGTGTGTGTGTGTGTGTGTGCCTTAGAACCTGGCGTACGAGATCATCTTGACCCTGGGCCAGGCATTTGAGGTGGCGTACCAGCTGGCCCTGCAGGCCAGAAAGAGTGGCCACGGCTCGTCCACGCTGCCAGAGAGCTTTGACAACAAGCCCAACAAGCCCATCCCCAAGCCCCGCGCCAACGTCCGCAAGTCTGTGAGTGACCTCACGCACATGCCCTCCTCACCCTCTCTGTGACCTCTCACCTTTACCCCACAACGTTCATGACTATTTCAGTTTAGATTTATTTCGCCCATATTCATTTCCCCATGCCCACTCACTGTCCTCTTACCTTGTTTCAACTAAACCTGATTTATTTATTTATTTGGTTGTTGTGCGGTATGCCCGTGTGCAGTTTGGTCTTATCGTGTTTTTTCCAAGATTGGCTTTGGGGTGTGTGTGAGTGTGTGTGTGTGCATGGACAAATCCAGGCAAACTTTCTGTAGCGTTTACTGATAGTTAATGAGGATAACTAGTGTGTGTGTGTGTGTGTGTGTGTGTGTGTAAGGGTGGGGAGCTTTTGCGTGTTGGTGTGTGCTTTGTGATGCATGCGCATGTGTGTGCACTGTGTGTTCCCGGACACTCGGAGGTTGTAGCAGAGGTGGTAGGTGGCTGTTTGATGAGTAAACGGAGCGCTCCATCTTCCCGTCCCTGCAGTCTCCGACACTGCTGGGTGATGGATGAGGTCTGTTTGTATGGGGCACTCCGAAGAGCGCAGAGCCTGTGTGTGTGTACACCCTTCCTGAGTCACAACCCAATGTGTGTGTGTGCGTGTGCGTGCGTTAGTTACGTTTACAGTGTGCGCCTCTCCACATTGGTGTCCCTTTTGCCGTTGTGTAAGTGTGAAACTTAATCCCCACCACCTTTTTCAGGGCCTTGGCCCGGACTTCCTCCCCAGCCACACTGTTTGTCTGTCAACCTGCTCACCCCCGCAACCTCCCCTGAATTCCCTGGAGCTTGAAAGTTCAGTAGAAATTCAACCACAGCATGCATATTTTTGTAAATTAACACATAAGGTTAACACCAAGTTTTAAGACAGCGGGAGGATACGCCTCTACCAAACTATAGGTGTGTCTTTTTAAAGTCACGTTTTATACACGCTCTGTAGCATTTTCCCAGCAGACTTTAGCATTTTTACACATGCCATCACCGTACTTTGGACACTGACAGATGTTTTCCTGTTTCCAGTAAATCACATCAGGAGTAACAGTGGTCTTAACAGAGAGAAAACGCTATCAAATAACAACGTTCTTCAGACTGCAGAGCAGCATATCAAACAGCCGTCAAAGTAGCCATACCTACACATGGGCAGGAGTTCTATTCATCGATGGCATGTATTGTAAATGATCACCTGCTGTTGCTTCGGGGCTGGGGGGGGCTTGTGAAGAGGTACAGCTCTCTCGCACAGATGTGCACACGCACACATCCACACGCCAGATTTACAGTGCCACACCAGATGACTGCTCTATAGAAGTGTTGGCGTCTCCTGTCTGGCTCAGAGGAGAGCACATCTTAGTTTAGTGACTCGGCTGACAAAGATATAGACAGACAGCTAGAAAGAGACACGAGGGGCTGTCCCCATGCCATTGGAGGAAGTGTTTGGTGTTATATTGAGGAGAGAGGGAGAATCGTGGTCCATTCCCTCTCTGTCATGATGTCTTCCTGTGTACACAATGATTGTGTTTTGCCCGCGTTGAAGACGCTTCAGTCACATGGCGTCGTTCCTGAACTACCCAGTGCTTTCTGGGTGTGGTCGGCTGTCATCTTTGTCTACTGTAACCACACGTACAGTGAGTGTGTGCTCGTACTGTACCGAGCGTGTGGTCAGTAGGCGCGCCGCCTCCCCGCCATCTCTGCGCTGCGCGTGCGTGCCTACGTATGTGTGCTGTAGTTAACGGTCTGTGTTGTGCCGCAGGCTGGAAATAGCATGCGGCGAGCTCCTCCTCCTCATTCTTTCATTCCCCGGAACTCAGTCAAATTCCACTTTCGCGCCCATCATTAGCATCTGCGTATGCGCCTACCTGCACGCCAGGGTGTTAATTAGGCGTTGCCATGGTGTTCCAGTGTTCCGGTGTGGTCTTGATTGTGAGTGTCTCTTCAGCATGCCGTTGTTGTGAGGTGACTCTTCCTACCCTGGCCATATCGCTGTGTGCTCTTTATGGGCGTTGCCAGGGTCGCTACCTTACCATCGGCATTGTGTTGCTATGGTGTTTTGGTGTCCCCACCCCCCACGTTATAACCATGGTTACATTGATACAATTAAAGTATCTGTGCAGTGTTTTTTTTTTGTTGCCCGGTGTGTTGCCGTGGTGTTTAGGGGGGAGGGGGGGGGGGGGGGGTCGCCGTCACAGAGCCGATGTCCTATGACCTCTCTGTGACCTCTGTGTCTCCACTCCCCTGTAGGTCATGCCCCCCACTAGCCGTTGGTCGCTGGGCCACATATACACCCCCCACCGGCCTCCTCTCCACCCACCTCCTCCTCCACCCTCCCGACTCCTCCTCCATCATCCTCACCAAGCTCTGTTTCAGGTCCTCTTCCCTTTGCTCTTCTTCCTCCTCTGTTCCCCTCTGTTCTGTGAGTCGGCGCTCCTGAGGTTTTGTTGTGCTCACATTTTCTTTTCTTTTTTGTGACTCCGAATCCCTTGACTTAGTTGGTGTCGTTTCCCATCCGCTCTGATGTGTGTGTTTGCCTTTCACTGCCCTTCTGCGAACAGTTGTTTATTGTCCTGATGTAGTTGGGTTTAGAGAAGTAACTTTTTGGTATCTTGGTGTGTGTGTGTTATGACACTGTAAATATAATGTGTCGTGTTCTACAGGGTTCTTCTACCGCAGTAATAGTAGATTAAACCCACAGTGTCCATCCCTGAGTGGAAATGTGTGTATGTGTGTGTTTGTTCACAGCCAGGAACACTCCCCTCCCCCAATCATCTTTGAGTCGAACAAGAACAAACCAATTGAATTGTAGGAAAGCACCCTCGGCAACAAGAAGGAGCATTTTGATTGGCCTGACAACCATTGTTGTCAAGGTAGATTTTACCCTAATGTAAGATAGTGGAAGAAAGCTTTCATTTTGTGTGGCTTGAAGGGAATGAATGCATAGTTTTTGTCTAGAGATAATATCTACAGATGAACAAACGTGTGCAAAACACAATTATACTCACTGATAGTATAAAGAAAGAGAAAACATTCTCTGTGAGTGAGTGAGTGTGTGTGTGTGTCACTTTCTTTAAATACCCTTGCTATTTCTAGGCAGGTTAGGGTTAGAATCAGTGTTGTAGAATTGCAATTAGGGTCAAGAGTTAAGGATAGTTTTTTGCTTATGTTTGGAGCTAGGGTTAAGATTAGGTTCACTATTTGTGGAGAAAAATTTGGATTTTCTGTGTACTTGTGTTTTAAATGTATTTACATTCATTCATTTAGCAGATGCTTGTATCCAAAGCAACTTCCAAGAGAGAGCTTTACAAAAAATGCATAGGTTAATGATCATAAACAAAGAGATAGCCCCAAAAACATTGCGGGAAGCCAAAACATGCGTTGCATACGTTGTGAAAAGCAAATAAGTGCCAATTGGAAGAAATATAAGAGCATGTAGTTAAACTAGTTACAATTAAACAACATGAACCTCAAAATAGTGTACCTGTAGGAAAGCAAGCAACAAGAATATAATTTACAGCGTATAATGTTATTCACGAATAAATATAACTAGTCATTGGATACTAGTTCGTATGTTCTAATGTGAGATTACTATTGATGAGAGTTGATGTCTTCGTCAGGTTGAATAGATGTTCAGGGTCCGGAGAAAGTACTGGGTAAACGTTGTTATGACGACGCAGAGAGCTCCACCTATGATCTCTCTCTGCCCTGAGGATGATCATGGACTGGGAGCTGTGAATCTCTTTCTCTGTGACAGTTGTAACACCATTACTGCCTGACTGTCACTATTTATGTTTATTTTCTTGCTGTGCCCTTGAGAACTAAGCCTGGTGTTTGGCAGAGGTCTGGTTTTCTCTCCCAATCTGCAGATTGATAAATACTTATACAAATCCAGAGCTCAACTGAATTTAGTCACTCGGTTAATGAAGAGACGGACAAAACACTTTCTTCATCAGGTTCAAGTAATGTTTTTAGAGTTAAGGTTAGGTTTGGAGTTTAGGGAAAACAGGATTTTAAAGGGGACTGAATTCAGAGTCCCTGCAAAGATAGCTGTATACAATATGTGTGTGTGTGTTTGTGTAAGTCTATATACCCACCCTCTCACCTGCCTCCTGTACCCCTCCCTCTCTTTCTCTGATAAAGAAATCTGTTACTTGTCCTAATTCCTTGCTGTCGTCCTGTAACTCTCTCTCTTGATCTTTCCCTCTTTCCTCCTCCCCCTCTGTCGTCGTCCCCCCCCCTCTTCCCCCCAGATGGAACAGCCGTCTATGGACCAGAAGGGTCACGCCAACGTGCCGTGGATTGTGGAGCCAGGCCAGGAGGCCAAGCGTGGCGTCAACACCAAGTACGAGACAACTATTTTCTAACGTAGGCCCGCCTTTGTCCGCTCCTGTGTGTGTGTGCCTTTCAGAAAGTGCCCCGCTAGATGGCACGTCCTCCACCCCCCCCCTCCCCCCTAAGCCAATGGAGCCGCGCAGGGGTGGGGGGGCCACAGGCCAATGCACGCATTCCGTGGTGTGACCTCACCGGGCCGAGGGAATCTCCAGCCCCGAATGCCGTTAGCTCCGCCCCCGCTGCATGATGACGTTTGGCGCTGCAATCTCGCTCTCTCTTTCTCTCACACACATCCTTACTCGCTCGCTCTCTTGGCCCGTCCTCCACAGCCCCTCCCTCTACCTTGATCCTCCCTGTAGAGGCGGAGCATGAACTCTGACACTTTTGGGGCGTTCGCGGAATCCGCTCAGTTGTGACCTGCGGGGGGGTCTGTAGTTTCTCCAGTTTTTCCACATTGAAACACCTACTCTTTGTTGGTTTGTTGCTCAATCAGTCCTCTTCTCTTTTTTCCTCCTCTTGATAGGGAATGCAATTCTTTGGTTGTCTTGCTCGTCTTTTTTCTCCTCCTCCTCTTGCTGCTGTGTTCCTTCACCCCTTGCTTTTCTCTTTCTCAACGCCCCCTCGACAACCTGAATGAAAACCGAAACCATAATGCTGCTAAGATCCCCATCCTTAACAGTCTTTTTTTGTCATTAGATAAAAGCCAATTCATGTTGTTTGGGGGGGATGCTTTGCCAAAACTGGCAACTGGAGGAAAGTAAAGGGCAAAAACAGTAAATAGTTGGCGAGGAGAATGGACAACTAGAGATGTAGCAAAATTTTACTTTTCAAAAAGTCAAGTGTCAGAATTGTTTGTCACTCTTCGAGTTTTGATTTTTACAACAGATTATATTTTGAAACATGGTGAAACATTTTTGCTAACAATTGTTTGATTTACCAGAGGCTGCTTGACCACTGACGCAAAAAGAAAAAGGTCTTCAGTTTTTGAGAGTTGTTTTCTCTTTTTTTTAAATCACACCTGTAGTATGTAATTAGATTAAATTAGTTATTTTATCCATAACTATTGGTTTTTTTATATGAAAAAGAAGATCCTAATGGTTTAGCTTGAAAGGGGGCCATTTTGGATTGATGAGGAAAGGGGCCAGGAGAGGCGGGTTTGAGGACTCTGGATAAGTGATGTGATCTCATTTACAGGGCAATGCCGGATGCTCATTTCTATTACTGTGGAATGCAAAGAATGTAGCCAGCCCTAAACATGGACCCTATCACACATACATTGCAAAAAGGACTACAAAATATGGACCCTGTTGCTCTCAGTGTCAAGGGATGGACACGGATCTTGGGTGTTTAAGGTTGACTACAGAATGAGAACATTCATAGTTTTGTAAGGACACTACAAAACGTTCACAGGACTGTCTATCCACACACACTTAAATAACTGCCGACATACACAAGTTGATCTGCTCTGAATGTACACTTTCACAAAGGCAGCCGCAACTTGGACAAGCCCACAGCCCTGGATCAACAGCTCTCCAGACAGGGAGGCACGACCTCTGACCTATCAAAGGGCGTTCCGCTCTCCTTGCAGATACTGTGAGGACGAGCCTTTGTCCTCTCAAAGCATCATTGGGCATGTCTGTATTTGAATGAGCATGGATTTAGAGGACTTCTGGTTTGCTCTTTTTTTCCCTTCTTGTTTCATTTTGTTTATGGTCAATAATACAATACGGATATGCACAAATACTAACAAAATGTGATTGGACCAGCCACGATGGACTGCCATGCAACGGCTGACATCAGTTGGGGCCAGTGTATTGATTGGCCATCCACTGTCGAAAAAATACTGGTATCTCCAGATGTTTTAATGTTTAAAATGAGAGTATTATATTGCCATTCTTATTATTATTATTATTGTGCAATCCTTGTCTACTGTTGTCTTAATGTTACATTATTTTTATATGATATGCTGAGATGAAAAACCTCGAGACTTGAGAATGATCATTGTCCTTAAATAATTACATTAAAAAAATAGAATTCTATTTAGAGTGTGAATGTTTCAGATGGCTTGACTCAAGTCGCGTGTCAGGTTAACCCTCCATTGTTTTTCATGGGGCTCAACTATAACTACAAGCAGATGTAATATTTTATCGCAGTATTACTGTATTATTTGGATGAAGCGTAGTCCAACTATATAAATGTAAATAGATATTTTGCCAACTCATTGTTCATACATGTAATGTAGTCAAAGGAAAAAAATTAAGAAAAAATAAAGATTTGCAGTACATCGCACTGGAAATAAGGTACCAAAATATTAAAGGTCAGATTTGAAAATAAATGGTTAGATTATAGAGGTTGTATGGGGGTGGTGGGGGGGGGGTGGGGGATTTGGTTACATCACTGCTGACTAACTACATGTACATAGGCTTGGGCTTCCAGCACAAAGATTTTTTGTAATGGTCATAATTTATATCCTTGTAAAGCACATGGAATAAACACGACTTATACAACCATTATTCATCAGTTTTCATTTTCTGCTTTCTTAAATTGTAGCCTTCTAGGGGAAGGAGGCAATAGTAGCTAAATCACATGAAATGACCCAACTCTTCTTGTAATATCTCAAATGCAATTCCTAAACTTTTTATGCTACACTGTTCTTATTTTGTCTTTAGTATATCTATTGATGGTTATGCATCCAAGACGATACTATCGATCTTAGAATGAGACTCTCTACCATGATACAGATCAAAGGTAAGTTGAGTAAAATCAATGATTGCCATCATCTGCTAATCTTATTCAAACTCTATACTTCACAAGCCACATAGGAATTCAATCTGCATTTTAGAGGGAAATGTCTGTGTCAATTTCTATGGATCTAGGATAGGATTACAGTTAATCACTATACATGGGCTTTGATATTAGCTTTGTTATTATTTACTCCTATATTACATTCCAACTACTTTAGAGTGGCATTTGTGTATTATGAAACTGTTAGAATAGGCCAATTTCAAGCCCAGGTTGCATGCACATTTAGTTCAGTTCCATCTAGAAGTATCAGAAGAGCAAACATGAGCAAACCACCAGGCCTGCCAATTCCAGCAGTTGAGTCAGGATCAGTGTTGGGGGTAACGCGTTACAAAGTAAAGATTACAGTAACTGTAATCCGATTACATTTGTCTGTAACGCATTACTGTAGCCTGGCTGCCAGCCCAACTTAGCCCCGCCCACAAAAAAAAATGGTCAGGAAGTTGGGTCTGGGGGTAGCCTGACGTTGTCATACTCATAATTCTAGTCAGAATATGAGTCTGATAACTCTCCGTTGGGCTGTGACTATGGGGCGTGTTTCAACCGAACTCGTAAAACAAATGCCTCTTCGCTCAATTGGATAGACCTACAACCAACGTAATATGTTGTTTGTTGAAAACGAGATCAACCCAAGCGCTCTTTCGTGACGTTGTTGATTACGTTACTGTTGATCATCTGTCCATCATCGTATAAAGCCCGCCCTGACAATTTAATTGGTCCGAACAACTCCTGTTCGGACATAGTTTTTCCCCAAACGTGCCCCTCCTGGAGGTTCATTCAAAACATACTTTTCACACATGCTCACCTTCAATCATTTGCCCAGCTTCAAGAACAGGAAGGTATGTTTTAGATTCTAGATATCCTTCAGCTCAAACTCCAGCCGGCGATGGACGGATGCTCTTCCTGAGAAGAAAGAAACCTGAAACGGTGGGCAGGTGAGATTTAAACCCACAAACTGGAGATGGGATGAACATTAAAGCAAGGCTGGAGCAATAATCTTGCCATCGATTTTGCAAGTGGTGGACCAAACCCAAGTTACAGGACTTCGATAAGGTCTTGACAGATTTGTATCCATATTTGTCAGATTTAGGGACTATTAGACAAGCCATTACAGCCTTCAACTAATCCCAGGGAAAATCACTCCCTTATAATCTTTACCAGCTGAGTATACAGTACAACATAAAACTAAATGGTTTACTCTATAATATTATTGGGTACCTACCATTTTAGATTTGATACTTTTGTCACTTTATATAGTCTATATAGAAATTGTTTATTGAGCATCTAAAGACTACCAACAAATGTTAATTTAATATGGACATTTAAAGTACAGTTTTTTGTCCATGTTTCAACAGACAATTATTATTCAACATAAATTAACATGACATTCAATTCTAATAAGCGCTGGTGAATAAGTTAGAACGAAATGTGGTCATTAATGTGATTGAACCAAAGATCGGGCACTCTGTACAACAGCCCAGAAGATGCTATTTTGAGCCAGAACGTCTGATAAAAACAAAAAAGGACATTCACAGAGCTGTTGAACGGTAGGAGCTTTTACTGTTCGTTCAGCGCCATAAACCCGGCTATAACTCAGGCGCCTGCAATCTGCAATTTGTCTGACAATCTTCAAGCCGATAGACATAGCTACAGCACTGGGCCAGCCTGAGCACTGGAGAGAAGGGGATTTGAGGCTGAAGTCTTCTGGTTTGTGGGCTTTAGTGTTTGTTGCTGATTGGAAGCCTTTTGCCGAATACGGCATGAATAGATTGTGTAACAACACAGGACGGGGGCAATGTGGGTGGGAGTTTAGTATAAGCCTTTATTTTGGTCCTCAAAAAATGTAGGATTATAGCAGAGAGAGTACAGTTAGGCTGTTTTCATCTTCATCTGATTGGGATGCAGGAAGGAAACTTAAGGGTGTGCGTGTGTTTCAGTTTAGTGAAGGTACTTTAGTGAAGGTCCTCTGCTTGTTTTACTATACAGAAATCAAGACTTGTTTCCAGGTTTCATAGAAGGCAGCGAGGGAGTAGCGAGAGACTGGTGGGAATGGCAGGATTTCTTGAAAAAGAAGGAATACGATAAGTCACAGACGAGATGTAAGACGAGAGAATTCCTTTCTCTCCCCCTGATATGGTGACAGGACGAATGTCCCAGATGGTGTGTCGCCTGCGGCCACCGTCTACATGAGCCAGCAGAGGATAAGCGTTTATGTAATAAATATCCCACATTCATTAATTAAAACTTGGATGGAGACGCTCAGTAATTTGCAGACCCTTCCAAACCTGTATCTTTTCCAGCCTAGCACACAAGAACTTCCCTCGGGTCTGGCAAGGATCCCTCAATTCATACATTTTTTTTAAGAAGCACGTTTAAAAAGTAAATTCATGCACATTCCTCTCAGGTAGGTATAGGTATTCTCACATGCATGCAAGTACAGTCGGCCAGGACTTGCAAGCTGCCACACACACACACACACACACAGTTTGACAGCCTTTCTCTGGGCAGCAAAGGGAAGCTCAGTTGAGAAAAGGGTTAGAACTTGCCGGAAAATCTAATTTCATCCTTCCACCTCCCTAACCAAGAAAGTTCAGTCAAAGGCTTTTGCCAGGAATTATGCAACTGTAGCCAGTGGTTTTGGGGTATTGTAACTACAACAAGGAGACCCGAGAAGGACACTACTGTAGAATGGGTTGAATTCCATGGTTGATAATGTTGTCTGTCACTATCAGCCTACAAAAAGATACCTTAAAAAAAGCTTTGTTAGCCAGAAATGCTTATCTTAAAACATCTGAAAGATGTCGCCTAAGATTCTGTTTCAGTGTGACAACCGCTGTGACTCAAACTGTACAGTACAAGCTAGCAGCACAGGCATCTAACATACTTCACCAGCCTCACTCTAGGCTTAGTCAAATATGTTTGAGAACTGATGACTTCTTGTGGCAGCTAGGGATATAATGCTTATGCTGGCAGGAGGCTAATCTGGAATGCTTGAGCAAAATCCCACTGAAAGACAAAGCTGCTTATGTCACCCCTGGAAACATGTAGCACACCAAATCAAGGTTTGCGCTGTAAGGTGAAAAGAAATATAAAGTAAAACAAGTTTGCATAAATCTGACAATTGCTGTGAATAGTTAAATGCACTTTTATAGCATATTATGCTAACCCTAACCATGCTATACAGCTAAATGAAAGACAAAACACTAATTTTAGAGGAGTTGTTGGTAATGATTAAATACACGAAGCCAGAATAAAAATAAAAATATGAATAACAAATGTTACTCATATTGATATCCATACATTGAACACACGTTTACTTACTCAAAGGAAAGATACGATTACATGGAAAAATGTAATCGCCTTGGATAAAAAACACATTTTTGTAAAATGTTGTTATTCACACTGCATCACACATGTTGGAAAACTACACAAGGCCCCCACTGCACAGATCATTCTGCTCCAAATCTGTCACACCTCATTTGAGTTCAGAAGAACTAGCACTAATCGTTAGGGACAGGCTATGCTTAGTTAAACGGTGCAAAGCGCGCTAATGCAAGTTAGCATTTTTACCCTCACTGCTAACATGGTTTGAATAGATTTCTTCTCTGTCCACAAACAAACACACAAGTAAATTGAACCCTTTAAGCCAGAACGGCATCTCAAACAATTGTCATCCATTAAATAATCCCCAACAATCAATCTCCTCTTGTTCTCTTTTCTTTTTTCCTGTCAGACATCCCCCAACCCTTCCTCCTACCTCCCCAAATAGTTTTCTTCAAAGCTTTAGTGTGGGAATGTATTAATCATACTAAATCTCTGGACAACACTTTACGTTAAGGTTATATTAACTACCAAGCACAGCAATACAACACAGCAATACAGATAAGAACCTTGCGGGTGAATGTGTCGGCGCTATCGGCTATTACAAATATGTAAGAAAGCACAATATGTGGGGTGTGAGGCATATGTGGATGGTGTAAAGGGGCAGGTGAAGGTTGCATTACCAGAACAAGATCAATGTTCACATACGATCACCCCTGTAAGCCTCAACCTTCCCAGAGTTACATGCTTGTTAATGTCAGGTGTCAACCTGCCCCACCTCTCATATGCAAAAATCTGAAGTTGCTGGACGTAATTGATTTTATTAATTTGCAATGTTATTAAATATCTATTTCATTTCACTTACTTTGACCATTCTTGCTCTGATTTAACCCATAGTCAAATAACTGCAATTCTAGCATGTTTGGTTAATATTGATACACCGTACAGTTTTCCCTATTGCTTTAAACATAGGGAATTGTTTTGGTTGTTTGGCCAACACATAACCCCCTTAAATAACCTCAATCTAAAGGGTTGCCAATACTTGTTTCAACCCGCTTTCTTTCAAATATGTTGAATGCGGTAATGTCTCTTATTGAAGCACAGGAAGTGTAGCTGTGTTTGAAAACCATCTTACTAGCTTGAGGGGAATGTGTATTGTTTCATACTCTGCAATATGTGGAACATGGTTTTGGGGGCAAGAAATGAAGAAGACACAATAAAGTGCTGTTAGAATGGGTTACGTCACGTGTTCAACCCTCCAAAAGAGATTGGCACAACTAAACATTAAAAGTGTAGCCTCAGCCCTTTTCAATGATATCACCATAGCAACACAAAGCGCAATATCTAGGTCACAATGCCCCCGGAAAAAAAAACGACAGTCAATCTGAAAAGACAGAATAGCGTTAAAGCTGGTGTTGAACTTTAGGTGGCTTTCACTTTACCTGTCACAATGACTTAAATCTGTTGCATGGTTACAAAAAACAGATTTAAACAGACAGGATTTGTGTGCTCTGTAGTATGGTGTGCTTCCTGTACTGTACAGGCGTGCAAGAGATGTTTCGGATGCGTGGAGTGGGAATTGTGTGTGTGTTTGTGTGTGTGTGTTTTAAGTTAGAAGCAGCCACATCTTCCCTCGGCCAAAAAAGTGCCACTGTGGAGAATCAAAAAATCTCAAATCCACCAGAAGAGGACTGGTGCTTAACTGGTCACTGATAAATCAGGGGTTAATTCCAGTACTTCTGAAATTCTTCCATCTCTGTGGAAATCGCACATGGATAATGAAATGGAACGTGGTCAAAACAGGTGAACAGTGTCCATCTTCAAACAAAAATCTTGTTTCCAGGGATAATTTAATGTTGACACATTTAGTATTTGCCCTTATCACCAAAACAATGTACAGGAGAGGATTTAATCCTGCGACATCTTGATCCACATTCAAATGGTCTAGCTATAAACTGTGCCCACTGAGCTTACATTTATTCATTAAGCAGATGCTTTTATCCAAAGCGACTTCCAAGAGAGAGCTTTACAAAAGTGCATAGGTCACTGATCATAACAATGAGATAGCCCCAAAACATTGCAGGTAGCCAAAACATGAAGCATACACTGTGAAATAAACTAATAAGTGCCAAAGGGAAGACCCATAAGAGCATGCAGTCAAAAAAGTTACAATTAAACAACATGAACCTCAGCTTCAGGGTACAGGTTGGAATTCTCAATGTTTTTCTCAAAACATTCAGTTGGATATAATTAAAGGGTTTAAGTCAATGTCCTGCTCCTTACTTTCCCTCAATCCCCTGGTGTTTTTGTCTTTATGTGTTCACATAAGTATGTATGTATATATGTTGTGGTAACCAGGGAGCTCACTCAGGCTTTGACCTTGTATGACCAAAGAAAGATTGCATAACCAGGGACAGTTTAACCCAGGTAGGGTTTTTATTTAACAGAACAGAAAAACAAAAACGCAAAAAAACTAAAATACTACCCGTTGGAGAGAAAGGTCCGCTGCCAAGCCTCGTCTCGCGGGGGCTCTAGTCCTGTTTAAAGAGGGAAACAATATGAATCACCTGCCAGCTGTGGCTCCAACTGTGGCTGCTCTTTTCCCCCTTACTCCCTATACTGGCCAGCTTATATGTTTTGGCTCCCCTGATTAGCTCACGAGGTGCAGCTGTGGTCCTCATTAGCCGGCCAGGGAGCGGAAACCTGTGGTACCTGAATCACCTGACCCCGAGTTCCAGGGTTGCCACAATGTATATGGGTGTGTGTGTGTGTTGCCACTCCTAGCCCCAACCTGTACAGTGTGTCTCACAGTGTCCGCACAGGTCTGCCTTGATATGTGTGTGTGTGTTGGCACCTGGGACATCTCTCCCAGCCTTGGCCTGTGTATCTCACAGCGTGTGTGTTATTTGCTCCGAGGTCATGCTGGGTGAGGTATGGCTGGGTGAGGAACGGCTGACTGCAGCATCTGTTCTTCCTGGACCAGAACCATTCGGTTCCCTCCTACCTTCCCTCATTCTACGCTGATCCAACCCAAAAACCTCAAACGACTTGGTGGCTCAAAATGACGTTTTAAAACAGTGATTCATGGTGAAAAAAGTTTAGTAATCGTTACATTGCTTACACCCATCAAGTTCCTGCAAATGATGAATGAACTTGGAGCAAGGGAAGGAGGGTGGGGTTTGGAATGGAACTAGGAACCCAGTCTGGACGAAGGCCCATTCACTCGCCGAAGGGGGGAGCAATAAAGATGGCACACAGCTGAGACCAGCTGACAAGAACAGGAACCAATGTTTGGCCAAGGTCAGGGGGTGGGAGAAATGGAGCGTGTGCAGTGGTACTGAGATCAGACAGGATACCAGGTCCTGCGGGTGGGGGAGTGTCAATGTGATGACACGGTGCTCAGAGTTGGCAGGGACCTTGTGGCAGGGGAGCAGGGGAACAGCACCTGGGTTGTCAGACCTACTGTGGGTGTGTATGTGTCTGTGTGTGTCCAGTGTCCAGGTGCCAGGACTGGGAGGTATCTGAGAACTCAATGCCAGACAAAGACATTTACATTTATGCATTTAGCAGACGCTTTTTATCCAAAGCGACTTCCAAAAGAGAGCTTTACAAAAGTGCATACGTCACTGATCATAACAACGAGATAGCCCCAAACATTGCGGGTAACCAAAACATGAAGCATACATTGTGAAAACTAAATAAGGCCCAAAGGGAAGAACCATAAGAGCATGTAGTTAAACAAGATACAATTAAACAACGTGAACCTCGAAAAGGTGCAAGGGTGTGCCTGCGGAAAAAAGCGAGCAACAAAAATTTATTACACAGCAAGTACAATAGCTTTAAGTCAGTTATAACTAACCAACAAGAGCAACAAGTCTCTCAAGAAGAGTCATTGTGATCCTGGGGGAAACATGAGGTCCAGACAAACATTCCTAAGTGCCGTTGTCCTCCCGGAACAAGTGCGTCTTTAAACTTTTCTTGAAGGTGGGGAGACAGTCAGTGTCTCTGATGGAGGTGGGAAGTTGATTCCACCCTTGGGGGGCCAGACAGGAGAAGCGCTTTTGTTGGGACCGGGCGCTCTTGAGCGGTGGGAACACCAGGCGGTTGTCAGAAGAAGACCGTAGGTGGCGGGTGGGGGTGTAAGGCTGGAGCATAGACCTGATGTAGTCAGGTGCAATCCCGTTCACCGCTCGGAAGGTCAGTACCAGAGTCTTGAAGCCGATACGGGCCGTGATGGGAAGACAAGAACAGACTTACAGCCAGAGAAGTCTTACAGCTCCCCACACAATAACTGAGCATGTTGAACAAGCACACCATACTGAGTATTTCAAAATAAGATGTAGTGTGTGAAAGCTGTGAGTTAATATTTTTTAATATATGTCAAAGCACACACCAGGTCTGTTTCTTAGCACACACACGCTATGTTGCCAAAGGGACGGTGAACTGGGTTATATAACATCTGAAGGAATAGCCTGTCTACTGTCGAGACCTCAGAGAAAACAGGGCAGCTGTCTCACAGTCATCATGCATTAGTAACTGTGTGTGTGTGGCCTGCTTACAGTAAGTGTGTGTGTTGACGTGTTAGTGTGTACAACCTGTGTTATGTGTGTGTATGTGTGTGTGTCAGAATTCACCCATGTCTGCATCCACAATCATGCAAAGCATAACCCTCCAGCTGAAAAATATAAAACGTTGAAAAATTAATGAGCAAGACAGAAATGGGGGGGGGGGAGAAATAAAATAGAATTGGTCTCACTCAGACTAGAGACGGAGAAGCCTGAAGGGCCTGCATGTCTCTGCTTCTCCAGCCCAGTCTTCTCAAAGGCCTCTGGGGAAACGAGTCCCTTTATGCCACAATTGGGGCTTTGCACTAGCACACAGGAGCTGCAGAAGCCTAGAAATGCATCTGACATATTAGCCTTGACCTAAATCCATCATTGTGAGGGCTAACTGGGTTAACTGGACTAGTGGAAAACTGGATTCACAAGTTTAATGCCAACAAAATAAATTACCTGTGGTTTGCCAGCCCTCTGCTCTTAGAAAGTCCCCTTGCTGTCAACAATACTGGGTAAGCAGTGCCTGTTGTTCAGTAAGGACGTTACTAGGCTCTTGGGTAATCTTAATTACCTTGACGAGAGACAATGATTAATTAAAAAGTGGAAAATAACTTGGATAGTTGGTAAGTCAGGGAGACTCTATACCTAGACATGTAAAAGGGTTGCACACACTCTTTCCCCTCTCTTTTCCACACACACACACACACACAAATTCCACAGAGTGCTGCACTCACAAGACCCCTGTCAAACCTTTACCCCCACTAAGAATCTTGAAGAAGCAGGCCCATATTTCAGACCTCGTGACCAATAGTGACTATACTTTGATTTCTCTACATGCAGATACACACAGACACTTTGACACAGCTACTGTTTGGCAGTAAACTCAATGGGATGAGAATGACCATCAAATATATTTGACAGTTCTACAGTCAAACTGACAACATCACTTACATCAAGCATCCACCTGGGCTGCCGTTAACAGCCACATGAGCAGCCTGCTCAGAACAGGTTCTGTGTGCTTGTGTGCAGGATTGTGTATTAGCCATAACCGTTTCTGCACAATTTGTAAATATCAATGCAGCATAAAGGGTTGTGCGTCGGATAGCCTGAAAAGCAGGCTGGTTGGAATCCTGCAAAATGCTACCGTTTGTAGAATCCTGGTGTTTTTGGCATAGCCCACATACTATTTTCATGGCACACTGAACAAAGAGATCGCTAGCACAGGCTTCGTAGTCAACAGGACATGTCAATCTCTCCAGGGGTGAGCTTGGATTCCGTTGTGGCCCCCCTAAATGTAGAGTCTGAAAAATGATAGACATGGTCTTTTGCCTGTTAATGCCGGCAATGCGGTGAAACTATATGACAACAACAATGTTTAATGCAACAGGCCCCTCTAACCGTGCCACTGGCCCCAGCCCGGCCCCCAAGTTGAAACGGTCTGGATCCTCCCCTGTGATCTCTGTTGATATAACCACGCTGTGGCATCCAACTAGTAACACTAAAAGCTTGCTTAATGATACACAAGTGATGAATGAGTGAAGTTACCCCACTGCAGCTGCGGGAAACTCCGGAGCACTGCATCTTCGCTCAGTCACAGAAGCTGTTGCTAGCTGGCATTCACGGTATCCAGCTTTGTTTGTTAAGCAGTTCAACTTGGCTTCATATCTCACTCTTGTATGACTCTCGAGTGTTACAATACTTCTCTTTTTTTCACATACTAAACTGTATGGCAGTATGGGTATTGGAATGGGATCAATAATATATGTCCTCATGCAAAATGGTACCTAGAGGGGCGGAGCCAAGCACACACCAGCAAGTGAATCAAGGAGACGCCATTAAACACCACCATTGGAGTGCTGTTTAAACTGTCGGGCAGGTTTGGACCCACATCATTGCTGCCACATTTCATGCATGTAAAACAAATTCAGATACTCAGTTAGCCACTCAATTGACATGTGATTAATATTTGGTCTTTTAAAGGGGTCATTGATTGAAGAACCGAATTGACCTTGTCACAGTTGAATAACGACAGTTCAGTGGGTAAAATGGACATACAGTGAATCTCAAAGTCCATTGACACCTCTTTCCCACATAGCAAGCACTGTCGGCCCGCTTCCGGCTGAATGTTGGCACAATCGTCTGAAGTCTGGGTCGGCTGAAGTATTGTCTCACTTGGTCGGGCCCACTCTGGCATGGTGTCGTACTGATTACATCACACTGTACCTGGCCCGATTATGGTTCAAATGATGCATTACGTTGTTGATGCAAAGCTTCAGCCTGAGTGTCGGCAGAAGTCTGGGTTGGCAGAAGAAGCCTACGGTCTCATTAAGTTGGGCCGACTCTGGCATGGTGTCGTACTGACTAGGCATCACACTGTACCTGGCCCGATTATGGTTGAACTGATGCGTTACGTTGTTGATGCAAAGAGCATGACTAGCTTCAGCCTGAGTGTTGGCACTATCGGCTGAAGTCCGGGTTGGCTGAAGTAGCCTATACGTTGTCATTAAGTTGGGCTGACTCTGGCATGGTGTCGTACTGATTACATTGCACTGTACCTGGCCCGATTATGGTTTAAGTCATGTGTTACGTTGCAATTGAGCCTGTTGGCACCATCGGCTGAAGTCCATGTAGGTCTGACTTCAGCCGATGGTCTCATTAGGTCTCATTATGGGCGAGTCTGGCATGGTGCAGTCTAGAAGATCCCTGTGCAGTTCTACCCTCAAATACACATTTGTTCGAACCATTTCACCAAGTACAGTTTTGCAAATCTTGGACAATGTAAATAGGCCGTAAGGTGAACCCTGTTATTGTTTCATCCCGCTCCACAGTCTGTCATCTTTAGGTCCTAAAAAGAATGAGTCGTGCTAAGCTACCAAAAAAAAGTTTGTCCCTAAAATTCCAGTCGATTGTCGATGCGTCTATGTTTTATGCAGAACTAGTTGCTTCAGAGTGTAATAGGATTGTGGTGGCACGGTTCGACTTGTGATCGTTCTACACCAATAAGGTAGCTGCTTTTTGTCAACATGGATGGATATGGTTGGCAAATAGAGGATGGGACCTTTCATGTCACCTGGATGACCAGAAAAATTCAGCCCCTGACAATGTTTTGCATGTGATACACTACGGCTGCAAATGTGCCTGTGAGACAGGCATATGTTCCTGTTTTTCGCTAGGACTGTGTTACACAGACTTATGTCGTTGTGATTTGTATTTCCATTCTAAGTTTGGTCTTAAATGTAATTTAGAAGTGGTATTAAAAGGTCTTAAAAAGTCTTAAATTTAACTTGTTTATACCACCCTGATCACGACCGCAAGCTGTATGATGTCGCTAACAGTTATTAGCAATGCTAAAGTATCCTGCCTGTATCTAGCATCGATAGAATGTGTGATTATTTAGTTTATTGGCAATGGGGCTAACGTTATTTCATGTTCCTGTGATTTATTAACATAAATAACCTGTGTTGTCATGTAAATCTACAATTTAGGATGCATCCTCAGCAAGATCACGAGAGCTAAATGAAGCTCAGTTAAATCACGATAGTTTGTTTGCTAAGCTGTAGCCATTACTAACTTTACACACTTAAGTTGATCCTGTTTGCTTCGACAACAGAAGTGGAAACAACTAACGTAATCATTTCAAATGTTATCTAGTCAATCTGTTGAAAACAGTGTTGTGTACACACAATAGATTTATTTGTACGTTTTTATTTCAAGTCTCCACCTTGTTTCAGTGAGTGCTGTTGGTCTCGTGGCGTCTTTGCTCCGCAGTTTCACTCGTTGTAAACCAACCAATCAGCGAGCAGCTCATCTGTTTATTCATGAGCATACCATAAAAGGAGAAAACCTAGCGTTTTTTTCCTGGGACAAATTCACAGGAAGCATCAGCGGGCATAGAACAGCACCCGGGCCATTTTCAGCCCAACAAATGTTACATACCCTATTCAGAGACCTTAAGGAACAGTGTGAAATACCCCCAAAACCCAGTCCCCTTTTAACATAATGACAAAGTGACCACACCATCCCAACCAACCACATTCCCACCCAGTGAGTTTCAGTTGACTGTTGAATTCAATTCTATATCGATTAGGGCTGTGAACTAACTCGAAGTCTGTGACTTTTGGAGCTGAGGGAAGGAGGGAGCTGGAGAGATTAGGACTGGCAGTGTGACACCGGGCTGTCCTCTCCCATCAGCGGGATGCCGGCCAGATGTGTCAGGAGCAGATGGAGCGTGACTGACATCCGTTCAGCGGCCAGCGTTCTCAGAGGAGCCGCCAGCTAAAACCGCCACCACAGAGGTTTTAAAACCACACACCCACAAAAACACAAACCTAAAATCAAGGTTTAGTCATCTTCAATACATTGTGGAAGCTGGTACTGATTGTCCATTACCATTTCTGTATGATACACAGTAAGTATTTGGAAGAAAACAGACATTCCATCATTAAATGATTTTATTAAATTTTTAGAAATTACACACACCATGCACAAAGCACCAAACCATTACACAATATTCACACCCTGGACAAACTCCTGCAATTTAACATTTTGATTGACAGAGAACTCCCTTATTTGATTGATGGTTTGATACTCTATTGACATGAACGAAAATCATCACTAGGAAAGAACTCCTTCTGACATCACAGATTCATCCCAAAAGGACATTGCATTATCCAAAGCAGGTGATGAAGCTATATGTAACGGAACAAAAAAACTTTCAGTCATTCATAATGAATAGTTATTAGTAATTAGGTAATTAGTCATTACCTAAAGGAGGGCAGATGACGGATGAGAGGATGTGTGTGTTTTTAATGTATTAGAATTAGAAAAAGTGCTAGTTCAGCAGGTGTTACTCCCCCCCCCCCCATAAAACATGTAAACATATATTAAAAGAGTGGAATAACCCCAAAAGGTAGTTGGCTCAATTGTGAGGATTGGTATATTAAACTAATTTGGCCCTCAGAAATAACAGAATATTTGTATTGTTTCAGTAATTATCTCAAAAGAGGCCTTATTCAAAGGTTTTGTAAAATATTGCACAAATTAATAGTGTCATTTTTATATTTTTACGAGTTACTGCCACCATATTAATAAAATATTGGAGGTTTCCCTGATGTGAGTCAGAAGTACCTTGCACCAACTGGTCTAAATATTTGCACCCTTTGTAG
Organism: Hypomesus nipponensis; assembly: GCF_054491055.1. Taxonomy (NCBI): domain Eukaryota; kingdom Metazoa; phylum Chordata; class Actinopteri; order Osmeriformes; family Osmeridae; genus Hypomesus; species Hypomesus nipponensis. The sequence goes on from NC_140367.1 coordinate 12,509,993, forward strand.
TCCTCCCTGCCCTTTGTACCCCTAGCGTTGTAGATATGCACCCAATTTCCCTGCCACATTCACATTAAGGCCACCAAAGTCTAAATGTTATGTACAGACCACCACAGGCTAAAGATTGTTCTCTTTAAGATTACAAAAATGACAGAAATTGTACAAAATCCACAATATATGAATCGAGACTCGATTTACACAGCAAAGTGAAGCATTGGGTACTCAGAAGTACAGAAATGATTCAAATTCACATTTACTCACAGTAAATAAATGATAACATAAGAAATCCTTATGAGCTCACTGACAAAATAACAGACAAGTTTTGATTGAAATATTGTTGAAAATCACATGCAATAACATTAACCCCAGTGCAGTAAGAATCAAATGCATTTCAGTAGTGCCAGCATATATACTATGAGCAGTGTCTCATTAGGATCCTAATAACATGACTATTGTAACTCTTTGTAAGGCGTGTAGCATTTGGATCAAGGGCTTTTTCACAGGAAGTGCTTCTGATTGAGGAAACACCCATTCTTATCTGTTCAATTCAGGCATCCAACACAGACCTGACATTTACTGGGAAATACAGTTACTTATCTGTCCTGGATTGTTATTGTCTGGATTGATGCTAACTAAAGCTGTTTCCCTCCATATTGAAAAAAACACCCACCTGGATGTTTCCTCCTGAGTATATGAAAGGATTTTGAATAGCAAGTTCCAATAAGGGCAACAGCACCAGCCCATGTCTTCTCCCCTTTTCATTCAACCAATAGAGGCCCCGTAAAGGCAAAATGGTGGTTGTGGCCAATCACTGTTGATTAAAATGATTTATATTGCTACAGAAAGAGGAAAGTTCAAAGGAAGCCATTTTGCTTCCTCACTCCACCTTTTTCAGAATGTAGAGGATTCCGATGTTGTCAATGGTTACAAAGGTAGAGAAGTCAGGTGACACATGGATCCTCTTCAGATTGGCTCCTGTGGGGTAGAAGGTCTGTAGGGCCTCCCCCTTCTCCACATCCCACCACTGAGAGAGAGAGAGAGAAAGAGAGAGAGAGATAATGACTGATAAAGAACCTCTCTTGTGCTGTAAACAAATAGGTGTTTGGAAAGTGAACCAGTTGTGCAGTTCAGTCCACACACACACTTACACACGCAAACAAATTTCACAAAGTGCCCCTCTCACAAGGCCCTTGTGTCAAACCTTTACCCCCACCGCTAATCTTTAAGAAGCAGGCCCATATTTCAGACCTAGTGACCAATAGTGACTATACTTTGATTTCTCTACATGCAGGTTACAGACACTTTGACACAGCTACTGTTTGGCAGTAAACTCAATGGGATGAGAATGACCATCAAATATATTTGACAGTTCTACAGTCAAACTGACAACAGCACCACATCACTTACATCGTCAATCCACACGCGTACACACACACACACACACACAAGCACACACACACACCGTAGGCTGCTTCGCTAACTGATTCGGTTTAATCTGGGTTTAATGCTGCCATTTCCACTGAAGCTCCTTCACCACGGGTGGATCATCAAAGGCGCATTAAGTCAATCATTTATAGCCTGGCCATGTGTATGTGTGAGTGTTAGCAAAGGTGTATCTTCCTGTGTGTGCAGGAGGTGGCACAGACTGAGGTATACCAGCAGTCAACTACCGAGGACGAGAGGGTTATCTGTAAGGATAAAACGTATTACAGTAACTTCCAGTCAAAATATCAAATCAATGGGTCTACCATTGCAGCCAAGTCTCCATAGCAGGTGATCTCTGTCTTTCTTCTGCTATGCAATGGGTTCTGGATACACAAGACATCCATAGGGGTTTGGGCATTGTTTGTAAACCTGTCAATAGATCTAAGATCTATTGTCAATACAAATACCCCCCCCCCCCCCACACACACACACACACACACAGACACAAACATACTACAGAGCAGAATTAAGCAGAATTAAGAGAGGGAGTGTAAAATCAGTAAAGTGTAATTAGGCCTGGCAGCTTCAGGGTGGAATCTCAGTTACACTTGGGGATCCCTCCTGCTCACTAAACACACACATACACTCCTTATCATTCAAATGCACGTTTGTGTCTCCCACTCTCGAATAGGCTAAATCCTTTTGTACACTGGACACTGGCAAAGTCAAAACATGCCGACAACATGAGCAACACACAGTGGACGACGAGAAGAGAGGAGACTGAAAGAGGGGAAAAAGAAAAAGCAGTTGTCAGAGAGGAGAAAAGGACACCTTGGGTATCGAAGACACTAAAAAACATGGATTGAAAAGTGATGGAGGGAGACAAATAACAGACACACATGCCACAACTCCAACCCCCTGTAAAGAGGATTAGTGTGCCATGAAGTCCAGGGGAGCTGTGGAACGAGGGAATGAGATCAAAAGGGAAGAAACCAATGTGTGGTGGTTTGAGGTATGGATGAATGTTAAATGGAGAGAGGAGTTTAAAGTTGTTTCTGGTCTGGACACACACACGTCAGCAACGCTCTGTATTTAGTTTGTTCAAGATACTTGACATACTTTTGTCATTTTCCATTTAGCATATTAAAGGTATAGCCTGTTTTGGTATACTGTACATTACTTAGCTTATCTAGTTTTGTTTGCTGTTTTGAAGACCTCACAGTTTTTGACACCCATACTGTAAATGATTGCCTCAAAAGGTACCAAAATACGGCTGACCCCTGCTGTTGTAAAGCAGCTATGACCAAAGTCCAAAGTTGTTTAATTAAAAGCCCATATGTATACGCACAGTGTGTTTGTGGAAAGTGAATGTCTGTGTGTATATGTAAGGAAGAAATAGCATTTCAGACAAAGCTCATGGCTCTGCAGTGTACAGTGGGGTGCCCTTGTCTACATGTACCGACACATGCAGAAAAGATGCATGGTCCTGCCTAGGGTTGATGACTCCCAGAGGAACACTGCAGCAGGAGAAATTGTCCTGTGTGTGTGTGTGTGTCCGTATCCACTGTAAAGCAGATGGCTGATGTGCTGGTATGAACACTGTTACTGTAGGAGTGCTTGATTTATTAGCTTGCAAGAGATGCAGACAGAGAAACATTAGTGTGTGTGTGTGTGTGTGTGTGTGTGTGTGTGTGTGTGTGTGTATATTGCATAGGAAAGTGTTGAGTTTGTTTTTCCAAGTTTGAAAGCATTTAGCAGAACCAGCACAGCTTGCTCCCCCTCCTGCCAACTTATCTAAAATTAACTCTAATGATGAGAACAATCCACAAGCGTGGATGCTCACATACCCCAAACACCGGAATCTTCCCAGAAAAGACAGAGAAGGCCCAGGAAAAAGAGCAAGTAGAAAAGATACCAGGATGGATCTCCATCCTTTGTGAAAAGTGAGGAAATGTATAATGGGAAAATAATAATTTGGTGAAAGAGTAGCAAAGTGAAAAAGTATAAAGGATATCACTCTTTAAGTAAAATGAACAAATCTTTTTTAGAGTCATTCGTTTATTCCAACGGGGGGGGGGGGGGGGGGGGGGGGGGGCTATCCGTCCACTGCAAAGACGTATAATATTCTCATGTAGGTTAGAACATGACATGTGCACCAGCAGATACAATTTTAAAATAAATTCCTGCATTACAATAATGTATCATGACAGTTTGTATGATTTGGTCATTTATTATCACACTACCATTTAATTATCAGGGCAAACAATTACACTGCACTAAACTGTAAGTGTAAATGTAAAGTGAAAATAAGAAAACCAGTCAGTATGATGACTTGATGACTTTTCGCCACGAAACTCTTTCCTCTACTAAAAAATTCAATGCAGGTCACGTGAAAAATGATACAAAGACTCGTAGAAAGACCAAGTCGGGAAATGAACGAATTGTTTCTGTTTACTTGGACGAGCCTATGCAACAGTCCCGATGCGCGGCCATGAGAAAAAGAACGAATCACTCTTTGTTTTAAAGCACTCGTTACTCCCGAGTCCTTGTAAGGATTCGTTCAAAATGAACGAATCGTTCACGAACAACATCACTAAAAGTAAGTAAACTGGGTCAGCATCTATAGAAAAAGGGATTGAAACCGTCTGACTGTTCACCTGGCTTGCCACCTGTCTGTCTAGCAGTGTTCCTGGCTGGCTATCTAGCTCTCCTTCAAGGCTGCTGAGTGTGATCTGTCTGTCTGTCTGTCTGTCTGTCTGTCTGTCTGTCTGTCTGTCTGTCTGTCTGCCTCTTTGTCTGTGTCCTTCTGTCTGAGTCTGTCTCTTTGTTTGGTTTGCCGACCAATATGTGTGAGCTATGGTAGCCCTCCACCCTCCTTTCCCTCTTTTGCAACAAGTAGCATTACACAATGTTATCTTTTGGAAAATGTCTTTACAAAACAAGAATGACACATCTCAACTCAAGAGTTTTGAGAATATGACCTAAGTATTGAAAAATAGGTCCTAGCAAATTTGAAAAGAATTGTAATATAGCAAGAGACTACACAGGCCTACTGTGTTCATTAGCTCCTGTAGCTAGTCAAGTTTCAAGACATAAGGGCTAGAGGTAAACTAAAGGCTAGGGGTAGGGGTAAGACAGAGTATTGGGATTCAGCCTGAACATTCTTTTCATAAACCAATTTATGGGGCTATCTAATGGCTAACATCGGCCCCAGCTTGTTTCTAAGGCTCTAAGGTTTTGCAGTAGAACCTGAAATGGTGTCATGAGTCTACATGTCGTGTTACTGTGAAAGCCAAAGAGCTTGTTCAAGCGCATTGTTTGTGTGTACGCATGCATCAGTATAACCTTAATTTGGTCCATATTATAGTACTGCCAGTACTGTACTAAAGGTCTGCCTCTTCAAGTATTGGAGAAATTCAACATTGTTGATCTAAAAGACATCCCTAAACAGTTTAATCCAAAAGTTTGTGTTTTTAAGAGAGAGGGAGAAAGTGCATGAGTAGGGCAATTCACCTAGCCTGGCTCTGCCCTCCTACGTACTTCCGCTCAATTTGGATTTTGCTTCTGTACTAGGTCTGGGAGTTTGACTTTGAAGTCGGTTTTCAGAAACACATTTTGTGTATGTCCAATCAGCGAACAGAGGGAGTGGCTGAGAACGATGACGTTAATGTCGTCGACTAGTTTGAGTAGTTTCAGTTATGGCGGCGGAGAAAGATGCGAGCGAAGCTATTCTGCGGTTGTGGCAACGCTGCCGAATATCCGTAAGTTAAAGCCGGAGCAAGAACATTCCTTGCTGAGTTTTGTTGGTGGCCATGATGTTGTGGCCCTCCTCCTCACGGGGTTTGGGAAAAGTTTGATTTTCCAGCTACGACAGCTAGCTCCGTTACAGTAGTGGTGAAGGAGTTGGCTAAGGCAAACGCTTGCGATTGGTTATGGCGGATCAGAGTGGCTCTGGACAGATCCAATAGTTTTAAACTTCAACACAGGACCCACCTTCAAGGAAGTGAACGCTTGTCAATGGAGCGATCCCAGACCCTCTGTGCAAATGAAATGTACGAGGGTCTGGTTAGGACCAGGCTACAATTCACCCTCCCTATAGATAAAAAGCTCAACCAGAATCCAGGAAAGACGCAAACAGCTGCCTTTCTTTTATCAAACCTCTCACCAACGTGTATGCACACCACGGACCGAAAGAGAGAGGGAAGATAGAAAAGAAAGTAGATAGGCCAGCATAGTATTGAGTAGCTAGTATTTGCGCGTGGCCTTGTGCATGCGCGTCTGTGTGCGTCTCCATTATGACACATGCACAAGTCATGGTTATAGATGTGTTAATGCATGTTTCACAGCGTGTGTGAGAGAGTGTGTGTGTGCGTGTGTGTTTATGTATATCTTAACCCACAGCCGAGCTGAGGGGAAACACTCTGTCTGACACAATGCCTAAATAATTCATCCAAGGCTCTGCTGACTGAAATATTGATGCAGAGACAATTTACGAGTGTCCCTCCTCTTTCCCACCATTTTCTTTCTCCTCTTTCCCTCTTTTTCCCCCTCATCCTGCTCCTTTATCTCTGTTATACTTATTTTGTCTTCTCTTCCATGCTGCAAATACCACTATTTATGTTCCACCCTCTCTTTCACACTCCCCATCCCCATGTCCCTCTCTTTTCCCTTATGGAAAGACTGATACTTGCCATTGTTTGTGTTTGGTGTGGATGCATATTCTACATTGTGTGCATCTCATGTAAATCTCTCTCTTCTGTGCTCATATTCTCATACAACCCCCCACTCCCAAAAGAGTTCTAGAACTTTCCCTTCTCTCACAGACGAGACAATTAACCCCAGTTGAAATGAAAGGAGCAACAAGCCTTGGCAATGAGGGATGGGGATGAATATTTCACAACATAGTTGTGTTTCCGGTGTAAGCATGGAAATAGACAGACGCACAAAGCCAAACTCAAGGCTGAGTGCTCCGATTGGTTCCTATCAAGAAATTCTGAATGCTGGCAAAAGGGAGGAATAAAAATGCATCTGGAGATTACAAGTCGACCTTCAAGTTGCAGAGAGCACACAGGGATCCAGAAATACAGTAGACATTTACAAACTAGCATGAGCAAGCGGATAGAACGTCATTCTCGAACAGCCTTTCCTTTTCCTATTTTTTCTACACAGAAACCTAAACACCGCTCACAGATCAAACACAAACACATGCCCACACATCCAAACTCCTCACAGACACACGTCACAGACCCTGACTTGACAGGTAGGGGGTGCAGGTATTTTTAGCAGGGTAGTTCTCTTTGCTCTCTGCGGGGTGTGGTTCTGCTCCGGAACATCTCGGCAGGGTTTCACATCCGCTGAGGAAGACCTGATCAAATCAAACCTAAACAGTGAGCAAAACTGACAAAGTTGCCAGTTCAGTCTGCTTGCTTTCATGCGATAAGAAGACCGATCTGTTTCAGGTACATCTTATTTTCTAGCAGCCACTAAGAATATTAGAATAATGACTGTATACACCCACAGAAATGAATTACAAGCACCAGTCGATTTGGCAATAGTGAAAGTAAAAGGGTTTTTGCACTTAGTGGATGATTTTTGTATCAAGATACACAGTATGTCTAACAAACTAGTTTGCTAGTAACGAGGCCATGACTGAGTGCCTTAGGTGCCCTAGGTAATGAGTCACTGAGAAAACAAGCACTTATCTCTTATTTAGCTTTGTGGTGGAACCAATCAAACACTAACGTTCCCCTCATTCATTAGCGTTTGCGCCTTTTATCAAGTAATCCCTAGTTTTCCACCCATTATCTCTCCTTCTGCCTGTTTTTCTGTCGAGGGAAAGGTTGCAGTAACCTTGACTCCTCCATGACTCCACCTTTTGCTTTCTACTCTTTTTGAGGAAATGATGAAGAGATGTCATACCTCACTCGCCACCTGGGTCTCGTTAGCACAGTTAATGGCCACAGCCTAGGAGGGGGGGATGAAGGAGAGATACTGCGACAGCGGGGGAAGGGCAGATGATAGACAGAGCGAAGTGAGGGAAAGCCAGCAGGCTACTATGATCTTCACTTGACTGAAATCTAAAAGTCACACAAATCCCCTCAGACAGCCAGGCCTTCGTTACCCAAGTTACCCCCAACGCAAACACATTTGGCTGACTTTATGTTGAGTGGAAAAAGGTAAAAGGTGCGTATGTGGGTGTATGGGATGGGACAAGAGATAGCAGAGTTCGGCTGGGCTATAAAAAAAAAAATGCAAATTACGAGGATCGATTGCGGTTCAGCATCTCATACAAAATGTCAAAGACTGTGTGTGTGTGTCTCATGGGAGAGGAGGAGGAGAACAACGGTGGCGTGAGTGTGCGGAGGTGAGATAAGGGTGTGTGTCACCCTGAACTCCGTCAACCATGGTGCAGAAACACAGCGGCGGGTTGATATGTGTGAAGTCTGCCAACAGCAGGGACGGAGAAAAGCCTTCATCTAAACCTCCAATCCATCCACGACAGCCTTCTGCCTGTGTTTGTGTGTCCATGCATCTCGCCTACATACTATGAGCTGCAGTGAAAGAGTGGAGTGTGTGTTTGAGAGTAGCCTACGGTCCGTGTCTGTCTGTCTTGAGTGTGTGTATGTGTGTCGTGTCTTACATCACCCAGCTTCAATAACAGCCAATCAGGGCTTCACCAAAACAATAGGAATATAATATATATATATATAACCCCCTGGAAGAAATGACATCAGTGCTAGCTTTGATTGACAGCAAGAATAATGAGAGACTGTGAGAGGGACATTCATTAAGGTAAAATAATGATAGTGCTTCACCCCATTCACTCATTGGGAACTCGAAAGAAAATGGGCCCCCATGGACTGGGAAATCTAGCGATTACAATCCAGTATGCAAAAATGATGCATAATGATGTACCAATCGCGTTTTTGCTTCCCACTTTACCGGCATTAAATGGGAGCCAAAAAAAGTAAAAACGGTTGGACCCACCCCTGATTCTACAACTGTCTCCCCGTGAATGGAGAGGGAAAGACTGGGAGACTGTGGAGGTGGGTAAGGGACCAGAGGGAGGATATTAAAGCTAGGTATGAGGACTAGGTGTAAATTATTCTGGGCCACCTGGTGTGTGTTTGTGTGTGTGTGTCTGTAATGTGTGTGAAAGGATGAGCTTTTTCACACCTCCCAACTCTATTTGGTTCATGGCTTCACGACAGGACTGTCTCTCCGGCATCCGACACTTATTTGCACGTGTGTGTGCACGCGTGTGTGTATGCATTGCGGGTGTGGTGCTCACTGGGTTTGAACAGTATGTACTGGATGCATTGTGTGTCATGCGATACTGTGAGTGTAAACTGTAAAGTCTGTGTGTAGGAGAACGAGGCGATGGTGTGTGTGTGTGTCATGTATTGCTCCACCTCGGAGCTCTGTCACAGGTGTGAGACCGAGAAGTGTGTGAGGAATCACCTGGCGGGGAGCAGGACTGATGGGGGTCAGGGTGGGATATTACAACCTCACTCAGAGAGGTGACCCACACCACTTTATCATTAGCCGACAAGACGCACGTACACGCACACAAAGTGGCAAAAGAATAACCAAACAAAAGAGGTGCTGTGTGCCGCAAACATGTTTCCTCTCTCGTCAACTCCCTTGGTTAAAGCCCCTCTGTTGAAAAGGGTGATACAATGCAACACGACATGTCTGTACTCAATAACACATTATCAGCTCAGTATACCGAAATTAACTGTAAAAAAATAAATATATATATTCTGTGTATAAAAAATATATATATTTGAACTGTAAAACAAAATCACTAATTGTCCCAAAATCAATACTGAGTGGATGCTGAATCCCAGTATTTAGGGTGTTGACATGATATTGTCAAGATGACAACATTAGGGGGGTAAGATACAATTGTCTACTATCTCTGCTCTATCATTTGTACATGAAGCATTCAAATATCCCAATTGGAGACACCAGGGCTATGTTTTGATCTCATTTTACAACTGGATTTGACAGTATCTTGCCGACTAATTACTCGTTTTCCACATCCTCACCATTGTAGATGGGAAATAACAAATCTACAAATCGTCAAACCCAACCACACATGCACACACCAGATAGACACACAGTATCTCCCTCTCCCCCCAGCAGGCTGTAGGGTCACTCGCCCTACACAGCAGGGCAGGCTGTTACAATTAAAGACTGACACTGGCCATATGAGCATACCCAGGTGGACTGTGGTGGGCTACTCAGATAAGGGAGAGCAGGGAGAGGGAGACAAAAAGAGAGGGAGCGTTTGGCGCATTATGGAGGTGGTGTGACACCAGGTTGAAGGTAGCCAATAGAAAGAGAGGAGAAGGTCTGCCTGGGGATGTTGAGGAGACGAGGATTAGAGAGATTGACAGGACCAAGCAAAAAAATCTAAAAAAACGATGAAAAGAGGCGGTGAATAGTACAGAGAGACAAGCAAAGAGAAAGAAAGAGATGGCAGCAAGGGAGATATCGCACTTCGAGTGTTGAGATAAAAAGCCGACTTTGGGAATGCTGACACAAATAAGTACCGACAGATATCAGAGTGTGGTGATCCTCGCACACTGCACCAGTCTGTTTATTACATCACATCTTGTTCACTCAGCAAACGTGAGGATGTCTGTGTCTGTCTTGCTGTGGCTCGCTCCACACACGTCCCCCATGTCTACTATCTCTCACACTCACAGCTGCAGCTCCCCAAATCCTTAAATATATGATTAGGATTTTGTCCTCCAACACCAGAGAGGATATGATGAATACAATGCCCGTTGGAAAAGATACAGTGACAATAAGTTCTGTCACCTTTATTTCAGGATTTCATCTTAAATCTCCCAGATGGTTTCCTAAGTTCAGGGCGCAAAAAAGTAATCGAGTGGCGTTGTATTTTATACCAAGTCATTATGGATTACTTAGTAACGCAATGCTTCGTAATTTTATGTATTCTTTCCCCTTTGCATCTTCAACAGTGATGTTCTTTCTTGACTGCAGCTGTCTTTCAGGCTTGTTTGTTTGAGGGGGTTTCAGGCTTCGATTTCATTTCCAGCATGTCAAATGCACGCGTTATTTCACTTGGTCCTCTTCATCGACTCAGCCAGCCAAGAATGTTCCACTTTTGGCCGTGAAAAACCATCCCTGTCTTGTTTGCTGAAGCCCAATGAGTGAGGAGTTACTTGTTCTGATATCTTTTGAGTCTTTTATTGCTTTGTTGGACAGAGACAGTTAGAGATGGACAAGAAATGAATGGGAGAGAGAGAGCGGGGAAGACATGCAGAAATGGCCTGAGCTCAAATCAAACTCGGGCCGCTGCATGTCGGCCTTAGGTACGGGCCCTACCCAGTGAGCTACTAGAGAGCCCCAAGTTAGGCTTTTTGGGGGGAAAAAAAACACACAGACCCCCTTAGATGGTGGATTCTGCAGAACCGCTTATGTGGTTAGGGCAGCGGGACCCCAGCTCGCTTCTCAACGTGATTCCCGCTCCTCGTTGAACCGCTGACGAGTCTCTGAGAGCTCATGGTGGAGCTTCCAGGTAAAAGAGGCCAGCTTCAGAGACGGTCATCTGAGTACGTTTGCTACCATCACATTAGTAGCAATGTTTCCGGACAGCATTCTTTTAACTCGTCGCAGGAAGGCAGTCACCCACTTTCACTAAATATGACCCACCTGCGAGCAGGCAGAATGTAATCTTCTCCCTCCCTCCGTCTTCCTGACCAAATTACCTGTCATTTACTTAGAATAAACACTGTCAGGACAATTACAGTGATTGACAGACTAGCCCCTCATTTCTTGGGACAGGACAATTCATCAATCAAGGCTCATTAAAGGGGATTCGCCCTTTCGACGCATTAGGCATAATAATCAATCACCGCTCCTCTCAGAACTACACGTCTATCAGATCCGGACGCCTCGGGGAAAAGGAGGAATGGGGGAGGAGGGGAAGGGCGGAAGAATGGGGTGATGGAATGATGTATGGAATGTAATCTGTCACTGAATAAGGACAGGTCATTACGAGGTAATACTAGAAATTGTTGATAAGTGCTATATTAGTGTCCATTGAGTTTGCTAATTGGGGCAGCACAGCGCATTAAAGGACCTCACTATAGCCATGATGTGTTAAGGTTCTCTGTTAATGAGATATTATATAATGTTGCCGGGTGTCTGACGTCAACCAAAATGTAGTCATTTTGGGAAGTCAATTTTATTGTTGCCTCGCACAGTACAGTACAATCTCCACACTCTCCAGAGCACGCACACGCGCACACGCACGGGCACACGCACGGGCACGCGCGCACACATACACACACACACACTAATGGGAACAATCCGAGATATAAAGCATCATCGATCAGAAAACCCTGTTCCCTTGTGGATTACATCATCATCCGTGGTTAAGCAGCCAATCAGACGCAGGCTCAGCCCGACCCCTCGGTGACCCTGCCTCTGGTAAAACCAGAGGTAATCAGAGAGGAGAGCAGCTAGCATGCACACACACGCACACTCTGCAATCCAATCACGTCCCACAATGGTCTTATTATTGCATATCATAAACATGCTCACACACACACACACACACACACGCACACACACTGAACTGGTTTATGGATATAATTAAGCAAACCAGAGTTCATATTTGTGAGTTTATGCGTGAGTTTCTCCCGTCATGTTGGTGGCGGGCGGTAGGTGCATGTCAACAAGCATGCGTGTCGACTTGGCCGTCGTCTTTACCTTGACGTAGCCCCCTGTGGACACCAGCACGGCGTCGTCGGGGGAGAAGTGCAGGTCGGTCACCCAGCCTCCGTGGAGAGAGTCCATGGCGTCCTTGTGGACGGCGGAGCAGATCTTCAGCAAGGAGCCGTTGGTCACGTTCCAGAGCTGTGGGGTGACACGAGCAACGGTCAAACCACACAAAGGAAACACGCGACCAACACATAGGTGAGGCCAAAGCGCTTTCCGCTGAGGAGAATTCATCTAAACCGGAAATCCAGTCATATTCGGTGCCTCAATTTGGTGTATTGGTTAAAACCAGTGTGAGGATACGGCTTGATATTATTGATGTATTGTTCTGGTTTAAGTGACTTCAACACATGTACAGCAGCCTGTATACACTTTTCTTCATTGATTCCTTCATTCTGGTAATATGGCAGATGACCATATTTTACCACAGGTGTTTGTAAGTTCGATCCACAGATCGAAATATTTACCTAGAGCAGGTTTGTTTATGAGCTTTGAGTCATTTGTGACCATGTCAGTCTTTGACTACTTAGTGATTTGGAAACATTTGAAGAGGGGATTTTTAAAAATTGATTATAAATGATAAATCAGCAACCCACCATAAACTGTGAGATTTCATATGTTTAGTGCCACTTTAAGCTTACAACCTTTATGCTACTGTAGGCTTTACAGATCCATTTAAAACATGCTATATTTACCGTACGGCTTGCGTAATTCATTGCCAGTGACTCATGTGTGTTGCTATAGAAACAAGAGGGATTCTTTTTTAAATTCAGGTTCATGTTATTTGATCTGGTAATGACAACCCTTTCTGAATAATGCAGTAGTTCAGCCAGGGGACCACCAGGGGGCTAACATCAGGCCATCCTTGACAGTCATAGGCCCATCCACTCACTACTGGAGGCCACTATTACATTGAATGACTAACTTGACAAGAGCCTTCTGTCTAATTATGAAGCATAGGTCAACACGAACGTCTTTGCATTTAGCTGGGGGGGTTTTTGTTTATTTTTTTTATGTTAGATTGATGCGTCATTGTTCTAGCTCAAAGCCTGTGTTGTAAGGCTAACATTTCAGTACATGGCAACCATTCAGCTGACATTGTAATGAAAGGAACACTTAAAAGTATACTTTATACTCTAAAATTCAGAAAAAGCGCGTCAATACCATGTATGGCTTATAATGGGAATGTTATTCTGTAGTTAGACCATGGGACCAATGGGTCTCCTGGATCAGGCAATTTAATGAGAGGCTCTGTGACTCCCTATACAACCATGAGTATATTTTACCACCCACAAGCAAGGTTCACTGACGTACAGAGTGAACAGGGGACCCACTAGGATCTCTTTCTCTCACCTATTATCCGGTTTTCTTTCCGTCATTTTTTTTTATCAGTCTTGTCTTTGCTTGTCAGGTTATTTTACAGCATTTACCGCTTTAAAAAAAAAATCCCCTAATTTCTTTCTCTCTCCTTCCCACATTCTCTTGATGTAATGGAACTGTGTAGATGCCAGAGCCTAGGGGATGCAATCTGCTGCACTGACTCAAACTTCCTCTTCTCCCACCTCCCACTATCACACTCCTCCTCCTCCTTTCCCTCACCCCTCCCCCCCCCCCACCCCATGATCCTGCACACCTGTTCCAAGTGCTCCACCCCTCCCTCTGCTGTCATTACTTCTTCCTTTCATCCAAACTTCTCGCAAACTTTTATTTTTCTCACCCTTTTATTTGAGTTCCCCTTCCCCCTCCCTCGTTCTCTCTCTCGGCACTGCCCCCCCCTCTTTTGCCATTTGCCTCCCTTGACACTTGCACCCCTCCTTCCTCCAGTCTCTTCCTCCTCCCCGTCCCAGTCCCCCCTCTCCGTACCCACCCGTATCTCTCCGTCATCGTCTCCCGTGGCGAGGCGCCGGCAGTCCCAGGAGAACCGGCAGCTGCGGACGCAGTCCTGGTGGCCAGTCAGCAGGTGCATGCAATCCCACGATGCACAGCTCCACACCTGGGGGGGGAGGAGGGGGTGTGAGGTGTTAGAAGATCAACGCTGTCATTAAAGACACAACATTAGAAGGGTTGGAAGAACACGTCGTTTATCCTTCAGATAATTATTTGTTGGACAAGACATGCCATGTTCGTTTTCTTTCTCCCTCGGTGGGGGATTATATCCACTTGGATTCAGTTGAACATCATGACTAAATAGCATTCAGTTTATTTCTCTCTCTCATTCTGTATCTCCCTGCACTTCTCCTTTCTTCCTCCTCTCTTCCGCCTGATTGGAAGAAAATAACATTGAGAATAATAGGAAATGTCATTTGGCAGACGATTGACTAAGTCTGGAGCGGACACAATGTCTCACATTCATCTGAAGTTTGCGAGGGAGGGCGGACGAGAGACGGGGGGGGAAGCGAAGGAGAAAGAGAGGACAAACAGACCAAATAAATGTGGTCCATTATACTGGACAAAGATGCTCAGATTGCGGTTCGGTCTTTGTTTCACTGCTGGCCAGAAATTGTGTGTTTTTGATCAAGATAGAGGAAGACAGAGAGACAGAGAGAGACAGAGAGAGACAGAGAGAGACAGAGAGAGACAGAGAGAGAGAGAGAGAGAGAGAGAGGAAAGAAAGAGAGAGTATGTAGACTGTAAACCATGGCCAAAGGACATCATTACCAGGGTGTCCAAGCCCCAAGCTCAAATCAAAGCATACCGGTCTGGTAAACAAAGAAAATCTGGGTCTAATGAGGATGCTAGCTGCTCATTTACTACACGTGTTTAAATGCACACGCACACACACACACACACACACACACACACACACACACGTCTAATGGACACAGTCTTTGCTAACACAATTCAAATCCAATTTAGCTTTAGTGACCAACTGAATATTCCTGTGTGAAACCAGGGGTGACCGTGGCTGTAGATCAGCAGTCAGTGGTTAAATCCCTTTTCATTCTTGGTATTTGGGGAGATTTCTCCTGTTCTACATTCACATCACTGGCACACACACACATCCTGTATGGCAGATTTAAACATTTCTAAGGAATCATTTATTGAAGTGTTGCTATACAGCAGGCTCCAAAATGACTGGCAGCCCACCCTGCCATGCGCAGATAATACTCAAAGAAATGGCACCCTGGTTGGGTCTACAGTTCCTACGGTCGGCGCGAATGTCCGACCTGGCTCCAACTCGAAGCAGCAGCCGCGGGGAGAGGCACGCAGCCCGTACCCACAGAGTCGGGAAAAGTCGACCAAAGTCGAGACCACAGTGGGAAGGAGGCAGCAGCGGCACCAGCCCAGCAACCCCGCCGTCCTCAGACAGGTAGGTGGAAACCCTCCGCAGGCTGTGGTCAGGCTCAACGACCGCTGCGGAGAGGTGGGCGTGTGGGCGCTTCCACCAGCCTGACCACATGCGTTGGTGTTCCTACTCGGTTGAGCTACGACCTCCCCCCCCGCCCACTAGAGAGGTAACGGAGATAGGGCCAAAGGGGAAGGTGATGGGACCCCCGTGGCCGTTGTCTGCGTTACCTTGGCGGTCTTGTCGGCGGAGGTCGTGACAAAAAGGCGTCCGTCTTGGGACACGTCGGAGGCCAGGACGGCGCCCCCGTGGCACACAATGTCACGCACCTTCTCGCCTGTTTCAATGTCCCACACCTGAGCGAGAGAGGGGAGAGAAAAGGAGAGAGAGAGAAGAGGGAGGGAGGGGAAGGAGAGAGGGGGAGAGAAAGACAGACACAGACAGAGACAGAGAGAGAGAGAGAGAGAGAGGGAGGGAGAGAGAGAGGGGGAGGGAGAGAGAGGGGGAGAGAGAGAGGGAGAAAGACAGAGAGGGTGAGACAGAAAGGGAGTGTGTTTGCGTGGTGCTGCTTGGAATCCTGTCACATTGTTTTACACTCAAAAAATCACCACCGAATGCATCTCATCTTTCTCTCTCACACACACACACACACCATACCATCCTGACTTCTCTCTCGTGTGTGTGTGTGCAGTGACTGTGTGTGTGTGTGTGTGTGTGTGTATTACCTTCACAGTACCGTCGTAGGACCAGGACAGGACGTGTGTTGCAGAGAGCGGTGTGGGGAGGAGGGCAAAGTGCCTCACCTGCTCCTTGTGGCCCTGCAGTACCTTACACTCGCCCGTCTTCCACAGCCACACCTGCAGGGGCAAAAGCAGTTCAGACTCTATACCACACTTGCGGGTGAAGTAGAATCACATAAACAAAAGTTTAAAAAAAGTGATGTTGCATACATGGCTCTTATGTTTGTTTGGCAAAATTGTTAATATGTGTGTGATGTGACGTTTATGTCTAAACAGGGACTTGAAGGAACTGTTAAACAACATAACACAACCATTTTTTCACTGTATAATGAGGTTAGTGAATATACATTTCTTCCCTCAATAACAACAGCAATCCCTGCTCCTTCCCCGGGTTTTAAAGGCTAGCATATATCACAACCTAGCAGTTATGCCAATACAGCGCTTCGCGTTCAACTTTGCTCAGCGCTTTTCTCCTCCAAATACGGTCTTCCCTGTCACTGGCCAGCATGTGTCAAACAGTGAATACCTCATGAATAAACAGTACACTGGCCATGAATAGTAATGAAGTAGGCAGTACTAGTGCGCATGCTGGATGAGGCTGTGCGTTCTGATATGCAGTGAGGTGTAGCAGGGGAGAGGCTGTCGGGGAAGGACAGATGAAGAGAGGACACGAGGAGGAGGAGGAGGAGGAGGAGGAGAGGAGGAAAAGATGAGAGGAGAGGGAGACGTGCAGCTGGGTGGAACGATGGAGGACTGGGGGAGGTGACAGAGCGGAACGGTCTGAAAACATTGTGCGCACGCGCACACGCACACACGCACACACACACACACGCACACACAAGCACACACTGTAAAAGCCACTGCTTGGAAAGGAGGAAGTCGAGATGAGAAGACAACCAGCGGTGAGGAGACATAAAGAGGCTGAGAGAAGAGGGAGAGGGAGGAAGGGACAGAAAATAAAAAGGTGGGGGGAAGGAGGAAGGGATTCTGAAACCAGGCAGTATAGCAATAACAATGCAGGAGAGAATGTAGCAGGCAGGGCAGACGGGCTGGAGTCGGCGCCAGCATGTCGACAAATGACTCGGCATATGAGTTTTACTCAATGTTAGGAGAGGAGAGGTACAACATTGAAATCAACTTCAACATTCCACTTGATTTAACCGTCAAAGGAAATTAGCGTGCAGCTGGGGTCAGAAACACATACACAAACACAGAACAACAGCAAATGACAACAACATTAGACAACACAGAACACACAAGAGAACACACCTTCCCCCAAACCCCATGACAGGGTCCAATTGGAACAGTAATGGCCATTGGCGGGATATATAAAAAAAAAAAAAAAAAAAAGAATGTCAGCCAAGTGAATTTAGGTTCCTAATCGGCAAGAATGTCGACATGTAGGAGGCATAACAAGAGGAACGATTAACCCTGGCTTAGCCTACATGTGGGTGCCAGCGTGAAAACGGAGGGACCGCGCTGTAATGGATGTGGCCCAAAAGCCAACACACGGGCATGTCGATTGAGCGAGCGACGGCAGAAAGGAGGGAAGAGACAGAGCGAGAACGAGGCCTGTACCCGTATGGTGCCGTCCTCGGAGGAGGAGATGAGCGTGTTTCCGTCTCGGGAGAACTGGCAGTGCAGCACGGTCTTGGTGTGGCCCGGCAGACTGGCCAAGAGGGCGCCCGACGGAAGCTCCAGCACCTGGGGGAGGAGAGAGGGAAAAGGAGGGGGTCAAATTCTGGAAATGACACGTTTTGTGTAGTGCTCAAAAGAACGGGGGCAAGAACGAGGGAGAGAGTCCTAAAAGAAAGATGGAGAAAGAGAGAGACAGCAGTGCCGTGCAGAGTAGATAGAACTTTGAATCTGAAACGCATGGTCCCAGTGCCCCCGACTAGGGCTGGTCACATTTCCGCTCTCTCGGTTCCAAGACGAGGAGAGCTTGCTATTTCAGCCAAAAAATAAACTTGAAGACAGCTGTGTGTGTGTGTGTTGTAAGAGGATGTTTTATATGTGTCAACCACAAAGTATAAGTAGGTGACTGGCCTGCTTTGGGGGAACGAATGTGATGTCGAAAAATATTTGAGACCTGAGATGTTGATAGAGATTACAGAGAGAAGTGGTGCAGCTGTGTGGACAGCGATAAGAAAAATTGCAGCACAAAAAAAAAATTGAAGAGTGAGGGCTTAGAGCTCAGTCCTGTCAGCCAGTCCGCCGGTTGATGGGGTCCGACGGCTTTGTCTGAGCGTTTGCCAGACATTACTGTCAGAGCCAGAGAGACAGACTTCTCTGATGTTTCATGAAACGCCACTTTATTCTCATGAGGGAGAAGGAGGGCTTCTTCAAGAACCTATGAAGTCCTCGGAATTGTAGCCAAACTTCAGCGGTGGTTTTAAACTGACTTTCCATTAGCGAGCAGAACACTTATTGGGGTCCTGAAAAGGTCCTTGAGACAACGTTGGGTAAATATCTCCAACTCAACTCAATTAAATGGAAATATCGATCATATATCCATAGTAAATTGGGTTACTGGTATATTGTGCGGGTTGATTGTATAGCAGAACAGATGCAGTTGGTAGTTTAGAAATGCCATGCGACTATTACTGATAAATGAATATGCTACTGATCTTATTAATACCTCTATAATAGATGAATACCTCCGAAACAAGGAAACCTGTAATTAGAGGAAGAAAGTAAGAAAGTAGGGGCAAAACCTGACATAATAATATCAATATGACAAGTAAATAAAGGTTGCTTTTGCATCTCAAGCCCAAAAATATCTACAGTTGTCTATGGTTTCAGTGCCTCTCCTCACATCTTGGATTCACCTCCTATTCACATTTTTTAAACCCAGAGAGGAGCTTCAAATGTCTGAGAAGGCTAGCCTCGGGGCACTCGCACAAAACAGCGACGTTTGTATGTGGTTCAAATGCGGCTTTCAAAAGGGTTGGGCGATAATATATTAGCGCGTCTGAGGTCTTTGGAATGACGTTGATGGGTAAAATGCTTATTGAGTTGATGGGTAAAATGCTTATGACAATTTGCCGGAAAAGACAAGTATTTTGTTCTTTTTTTTTTTATATAATTAGAATAAATACCTGTGTAAATTCTGGGGTTGTGATGCACAGCAGTAAACATTTCATCCAATTTACGCTAATTGGATCTGAAAGGGGATTGGATGAGAGGGCAAAGCCTTTGGAGCTGGTCGTAGATCAGCGTTCCTTTTGTTATGTTTATTTTTAATTTTTATGTTGTGTCTGATCAGTTTATCACACTGACCCAAACCATGATCTTCCTTACGGAGGGAATGAACATACACACACTTTCTTACGCACATGCTGAAGTTCACATCCCCCCATTTACTCAGGGGTCATAAAACATGGATACACACACACACACGCCCTTCCATACCTGAATCCTGCCTGTCTCTAACCCTAGCGCCAGCACCAATCCCCTGTGAGGGGTAAACAGCTGTAGAGTCCTCCAGCCAATGGTCCTCAGTACCTGCCTTGCCGTCATCCCTGCCTGCACGCACGCACGCACGCGCACACACACACACACACACACTCTCAGCTCTGTCTGCGGTACTTTCCCCTAACCACCCCCCTTAAAAACAGCAAGTCGTTTCTCACTTCCAGAGAACAAAGCCTTTCAAATGAGCAATTACTGTGGAGTAAAGGGTTAGCATGCAAAGCATACATCAGTTTGAGTCAATGACAAAGAGGACATTGTGTGTGACTGCACTGTATTTTCTCAAACTGTTTCCTCCCCTTCCTCCTAATTGCAGAGTGCGCCTGATTGGTGAAAGAGACTGATGCTGCAGTGCAACCAGAGAACAAAGTCAGGGGCTCCTCCTACTGGTGGCAAGCAGAACGACAGTGCAGCAGTGTTGGCAAAACAAACCCTTATCAATGTAGATAGCAACTGCATTAATAGCATAGATTGGGCTTGTTGATGACAAAAAACATAGTCCTACAGTCCAAAACTACGCAGGTTCGCTCTGTTGTAAGGTGCATTCAGGCCTATTCTGAACTGGCAATTACGTGTGTTAGTATGATACAAAAGAAAACATGTTCTTAGCTAGCCACAATTCCAGAGTTACATTTACAGTGCAGAGCTTAAAAGGTGTGATAACCCAAGGAATGGTTCAGTGGGCACCGGCTGATTTAAGATCTGCCTGTCCGCACACACACACACATGCATTTACACAGCAGTGGCCTCTATTATGGAGCAGTGAACGTTACGGCCTCGCTCCTGGACTCGATGATCTTGTCAGCTCTCCTCGTTTTGCTCCTTCCATCATCCTGTCATCCACATCCGTCTCTTCGTCTCTCATACAGGAGGTCAAGTCAGAGGGGGGAGGGGGTCAACTGAAGTAATCTACGAGCTCTCTGTCGTGTCCAGGCCGGTGGGGTACCGTTAATTAAATTAGGGCTGACACGGTCTGTCTGGGTTTTGCTCAGGCTTGTGAAGATTCATTCAGTTCTCTGTCTGTCCGTTTAAACTAATCATTAGCTCATCATCGACAAAAAGTGTTCAGCATCAACAAAAACGAATTTTGAAGCCTTTATGGCCTCGGGGGAAATATGTTTTTTGTTCGGTTTGAATGGTAAATTAAGAATGTTTTAAAACTTTAAAGACAATCGATTAAGGAAATGTACATCCTCCAGCAGATATATACTGTATGCCTACATACACCACACATACCAGACAAGCTCTACCAAACCACATCAGCAAAGATCAATCGCATCAATCACAGTCAAAGCAAAACACAAACACACAACACTAGGGGGACTAGAACAGTGGAAAAAGGAGACCGTGCGGGGGGGGGGGAATAAGTAAAGTAAGTGAGACAAGAGAGGGAACTGAGGAGAAGGGAAAACTGTGGTACGAAATGGAAGTGAAAGGAATGGAAATAGACTGAACAGAAAAAAAAACTAACGAAAGACTGAGCGGAAATAGAGCAATGGAAGAGAACGAGACGAAGGCACCCTTCAGAGAGAGGAGCAGGCCGGCAGGCAGGCAGGCAGGCGGCAGACAGGTCAGATAAAGGAGGCGTCGGCACAAATGTCAGCGCTCATTACTGGACCCGGTGCACTCCTCCTCCAGCAGAGAGGGATTTATTAGTACTTTTTACATGGGCGGCCACACAGACACACCTTTTTTAAGAACTAACCTCATCATCGCCCCATGTCAGAATGTGATGGTCTGTAGAGGTCAGTGTGTGTGTGTGTGTGTGTGTGTGTGTGTGTGTGTGTGTGAGCGGTCCTACCTGGACATTGCCGTCCTCTCGTCCCAGTGCCACAGCAGAGGACTGACTGCATAAGCAGGTGCAGCGAATACGAGACTCGTGCTCCTCCGACTGAAACAGCACCACTCCTGTTTGGCCATTCCGCACCTGACACACACACACACACACACAACCCTGTCACCACACTTTTTCTACACAAGTTAACAATACATGACATCTCCTAGTCTCACAAACATCAAACGGAAGCTGCTTTACAACTTAAAAACAGTAACGGCTTCATATTGAACTCGCACATCTGTCTGCAGTGTCTTTTTCTCTGACACACACGCAGACGCACACGCACACACACACACAACCATCTGCCTGCCGCCGCGGCATCCGTCTGTCATACACAGATGTCCGCCGCACCTGCAGTCTGTTGCGGTTGTCGGCGGCCGCCACGGAGATGTCACCGTCCCCGAACAGGACGTCCGAGTCCCTCTTCAGGCGCACGGCCGAGGTGGTGTGCACCTTGGCCGTCTCCCAGAGCTGGAGGGGAGGGGGGAGAGACCAGGTGACGCGTTACCCCGGGAGACTGTAATGGCATGGGAAGGGCATAGGCTGTACAATGGAATGGCATGAAAAGAGTTGATAGGTGGTACAATGTAATGGTATGAGAAGAGTTGATAGGTGGTACAATGTAATGGTATGAGAAGAGTTGATAGGTGGTACAATGTAATGGTATGAGAAGAGTTGATAGGTGGTACAATGTAATGGTATGAGAAGAGTTGATAGGTGGTACAATGTAATGGTATGAGAAAGGGTGAACTGGTGAACACCAATGAGTTGAGGATCACAGAGAGAGAGAGCGTTGTAGTCATCACAGTGTCAGTCAATAGTGGGACTTGTAGTCCTCACAGTCTCAGTCAACTGTGGGATTCGTAGTCATCAAAGTACGAGATCGGAACACATTTGGTCAGGTTTGCTTTGAAACGATGACAGGAGAGCTCATTAGATACGCAGGCAGATCCCACATATGGATTGTGAGACACACAAACACACGGACGTATCCTCTCTCTTCCTCTACATTTCCTCTCGTCCCTTCTCACGCTCTCACACACTCCTATATCCAATTTTTTTCCCTCCAAACACACCAATCCACGAGGCATGGACACACTCTCTCTCTCTCTCTCTCTCTTACCCTGAATGTTTGGTCATCCGAACAGGAGAGTAGTCGAGATCCTTCAGGAGAGAACTGGACACAGTGGACCCAACTCAGATGACCACTACAGTCAGCCACCTTCCTGTTACTTTCAATGTCCCACAGCTGGATGAACACACACACACACACACACACAGTGTTTATGGTGGGTTGCATCTTAGACAGTTCTCTCTCTGTATCAATCTGTATCGATCTTTGAAGCCCAAAACAAAGTTCCAACTGGGTCTTTAGGTCACAGGCTACCTCCATGGAGTATGACAGCCGCTGTCACAGTGCACAGAAGGTGCCAGTGTATGAGTGTGCGTGTCCCTCACCTCCACGGCATAGTGTGACAGCGCTATGGCCACTAGATTGCTGCTGGGACAGGCGTGGCAGTACTGGACCGTGCTCAGACGGCTGGCCCGGATCTCCAACAACATGGCCGCCGTCTGCACCTCAAACACCTGGGAGGGGAACATCAAGGCGGTGGAACAGAATGGGAGGAACGGTAGGTCAGTAGGTGGATACCACACATTCACCTCACAAACACCTGGTTGGAGGATTCATCTCAACCCGACAGGCACGCCTGCTTTCAACACCAGAAAGCAAATGCCACTGTGTGTGAGGGAAAGAAACCGAAAAAGATGATGAAGAAGGCTGGCGTCCGGTTGTTTGGCTCACTCTTTGGTTTCATGAAGAGCTTGCTAAACTTGCCAACATATCTGTGCACTATACCCTACAACAAGCTGTCACCCCCGTAAATACTTATTTACATACTAAAGACCAATCATATTTATAGATGGTGACTTGTTTGGAAATCCTGACAAAGTGGTTGCCCCCATCATTGAGGCTCCCAACTCTGTTGAGAAGGCTGCTATTAATGAGGTCTGCACTGCTATCATTAAAGCTCTAATTGTTGAGGCCCCCATTTTCGAGGCCCTCATTGTCAAGGATTGGATCATTGAGGCCCCCTTTGTCAAGAACCCCATCATTGAGGTCCCCACCTCTGTTGAGGAGGCTGCTATTGATGAGGTCTGCACTGCCATAAACAAGGCCCCAATTGTTGAGACCCGCTTTCACATCGATGAGGCTCTCACCTTCGTCCCCAGCAAGGTCCTCCAGCCAAGTAGGAAACATACACAAAGACCGTGAGGTCATTTTACATCGTGAAATAATGCCTCAAATTAAGATTCCGCTTTGCTCTTCCAGAAGTCCCCATCAGCAGGGCTAAGAGGGCGAGGCGCGTCTTTGCTCGCATCTTCCGTGCCATGTGCTGCGGGTGTTGCCGTGCCTCCTGCGATTAGCAGGCCATCCCTATTGGCGACCGTCTGGCAATTTCACTGGCCAACCACAAGCCTTCTGTCTGGTCTTGCTCCTGGACAACCATTGGCCATTTAGAAAACTAGGGCAATAAATCGGACTTATTTCTGCAATTGGTGTGTATTTGAATCATTCAGTGAGACAGATTAGCATGCACCGGATGCAGCCGTAGAGCAGACAGAAGGGAAAGTACTTGGGGAATGTTGGGCCGTATTGGCAGAGACCTGAATGATCAAACTGCAAATGTGCACTTTGACAGGTCTGCAAACGCCTTTGTAAGCAGAGATTTGTTCAAACGTTTGTTGACCGAGACCGTCCATATTTGGTTTCTTGTATACTACAACAATACGTGGGAAAATCCCAAATCAACACGATGAATCTGGAGCAGACGCCATGTGGTCAAGGTCAATCGCTATCTCCAAGGCAACCGCTTGTTGCTCGGTCCGTAAAAAACGTTTGCAGACCTCTGTGAACTTTCAGAAACGTTTTTGCAGACTTCTGAGAACTTCTATGGACCAATAAGAACAGCGTATTGGACTAATTATAATAATAGTATATAAGAAACCCCTTTGTCATTGGTCGTTCATTTGCACCAAAGGGACTGCCATGTTAAATGACAATCACATCTTTTAGCACACACTACTGGAGAGGTGGTCTCAACAGTTGAAGTGGAAGGTGAACTGTGGTGGAAATGTCAGTATCCTTAAAAGTTGTGTTTCAATGTCATATATTTATAAATAGCATTTAATCTCATGCTTGATATGTTTTTGTTTCTTATTTTACGTATCACATTCTAGTAATATTTGTGTGCCTTTACAGGGTTTGCAGAGTTTATGCATGCAGAAGTCCCAAATGTGTGTACATATTCCCTGGTCTTGTAAAAGCATCCCATTTGGTCTACTGCAGCCTTTGAGTAAACCATGATGGTCCAAATATAATTTGTATGCGTTAGGCAATCTTTCTTTCATACAGCCAGTGTCCCTATTTGGGTATGCCGGTTGGGTGTAAATATGGCAAAGCTATACCAACCACTGAGTATTGTTCACTCTACGAACTCCAGTGTGTTAAGCGCCTCGTTTCATTGTGATTACCTTGGTTAACCTTATTTCTCTGAAGGTATGTTTTGTATTGATTTGTTTCATTATTATTGTGTATGGATTATCTTGCGATTCAGATTCACTAGGGTTCAGTTGACGGGTGGGGATCTCACCCTTACTGTTGTTGGAACTGTTAGTTGCTCCTTTGCATTCTCTCATTCCTGCTCTCTTCTCTCTGTCCCCCTTCGCACACCCATCCACACCTCCCCTGTGGCGTGGGGAGTTGAGCTGTCAACATCTGCCTGGTCGCCTGTCTGCCAACATTGAACCTGTTCGCCAGTGGACATTGGTCCATGACAGTCTGCCAACACTGGACCGAGTCGCCAAGTGGACATTGGTCCATGACAGTCTGCCAACATTGGACCGAGTCGCCAAGTGGACATTGGTCCATGACAGTCTGCCAACATTGGACCGAGTCGCCAAGTGGACATCGGTCTACATCGATGGAAAACAAAGAGAGTTTCTGGTCCCTTCCCTTCCGGTCCATCTACCTGGCTGTCCTGTGATGCTGCGCCAATCACACCACCCCAGCCCTGTCGCTATCACTGGTTTAACTGACATTCGCCAAGTCTCACTCAAGTTGAACATCGAATTTCAGTGTTTCAGTGTTTACATTGGCACTTTTCTTGATGTATGACTATGTTTAGCATGTGTCCTGCACCTGTCTTTCACTAACCGTCTCTGGAGGGGATATCTCACTGAATTGCTCATTGTAAGGTTTCTTCAATTTTTTTCCTTGTCTTCCTTGAGGGTTTAGGTTGGTTGCGGGGCAGTTCTTTGGGCGTATGTGAATCTCTCTGTGACATTGCTTGTAATGGATCTACAAATACATTTGTTTTTATGTGATTTAGATCATAAAAAAATCATTTTGCATTTAAAGCCTCTGAGTCACTTTCAGTAGAGTTTTCTATGCTCCGAAGTTAACACTGTCGCTGGGGGTCAGTTTGCATACTGTTACGGTGGTTAAGTCCATATCCATAGTCAAAATAAACTTCTGATTAGTGAAAAAGATTACTTTAAGGTTGTTGCCCTGATCAAGCATACAATTCTAACCTACGTCAGAGATTCATGTAACTGGCCATTTAGCACTCAAGGTTACAGGTAACGGGATACGCACAATTCTTAATTGGAGTCAGATATTAACGAGTCAATCTCCCTGCCATCAAATCATATTGGGGGACAAGCATAAGCTACTCGAGCCTTACAGGACTGAGACAGTATTTGTGTGATTTAAAGCTCCCCCTGTCTCAGGAACAGCACCCTAGTCTGCTAGCAGCACAGTAAACCTCCACTGTTAAAAACCCAACGGTACATTCATAGAGGTTTGCAGAGATGTCATTAGGTATCTGTGTGTTTACCCCAAAAATCTTCTGTACCCGTATTTGGATACTAGTATAACGTGGGTGAGTCATCGTGATTCCTTACTATTTCTATATAGAGGCATTAAAGGGTATAAAAGTGGGGATTTTAGTCAGGTGATTTCTGAAATAATTCAGGATTGCTTTTACTAATTTTTTACTGCTTGTCAAAAATGTCTTATTGTGCTCGGTGGACAGTGCCAGCTTTTGAATGATCTCATAATAAATATCAAGGTTTCTTCTGTCAAGATATGGGCTGGATGTTGGTAGAAAAGAAACCAGAAGAATAAACAATCCAGATATGGCTAAATGTTCCAGACTCATTAGTATGGCCAAAACAACTGCAAACATCCAACGGCTATATTCCTCTGACGAGAGCCCAAGCAAGTCAACACACAAGTTGACTCATCAC
Organism: Hypomesus nipponensis; assembly: GCF_054491055.1. NCBI lineage: Eukaryota > Metazoa > Chordata > Actinopteri > Osmeriformes > Osmeridae > Hypomesus > Hypomesus nipponensis. The sequence goes on from NC_140367.1 coordinate 12,536,811, forward strand.
CTGACATTTGGCTGGTGATGGAGAGACATACTGACAACCCTTACTGACCTCTCCATGCCTCCGGAGAGGGGCTCATTGTCAGTCTCACTCCATCCACTGGACTGGATTGGCCAGGCCAAAATACCAAGCTTGAAAGACAAGCTGTCTTGGGCCTTTGGCTCAGTGTGACAGACAGGCTGACTTGCGAAAGGTCTTGATGGATGACATAGAGAGAGATAGAGACTTTCTGGCCACTGGAGCTAAATTGCGTGTATTGATTGTGAATGCATAAAGTTGATGACGAACACTTCATTAACACGTAAATACACACACGTGAACACATACCACGACGCATCCACACAATAGAGATGGACTCACAAAGACGGTGTTCTTGGCAGCGCATATGATGCGTTCGCCGTCGGCCGACCAGGAGCTGCACTTGACGATGACCTCAGCCTGCTCTCCGTCGCTCTGCTCGGGGAACAAACCCTGGACGTCGATGCTTTTCCACTCGTTGGCTGAGGACACCTCCCACAGCTGAAACGCAACAGACGCACACAGACTGACGGCGGCACACTTCCATTTCCAATACCAGTGACATGCGTACCAAAACAATTGAAGACTACGGTGGCCCTGAAGTGCAAAACACACCCCCGTAATATGAGCACATTCCCCAAATGAAAACCGATTTGGGGGGTGTTGACTCGTATTCGGGGGGAGTGTTTTCATTTGGGGGATGTACTCATATTAGGGACGTGTGTTATGCACTTCAGGGCCACCGTAGAAGACACTTCAGAATGTAAACGCTGGCGGGTAGCCATGAACAGGAGCTCACGACATATCAATTCAAACACTGAAAATATATAAGTAATTAAGGTACGTTAGGTTCGACACACACAAGCACTTCTGAGTACTGGAACACTGGATTCACAGCAGTGGGTCAGTCAAATAAAGTGCACCCAAGTATTGTACAGTGTTTGAGATTGGTTAGGGATCCAGGTGGGCTCTCCTACCTTGAGCGTGCCGTCGCTGGACGATGTGGACAGGTAGGTGTCGTTGGGGGAGAAGCAGCAGTGATTGACAGGCTCCAGGTGACCAAACATAGTGTTCTGGGAGGAGGGCTTATTGAGGTTCCACAACTGTAGACAGAAAACGGGAAGGACACAATGAAGCCATCGCAGGAGTCGACTTTGAGGAGCGACTTGTACACGTGTCGACCAGCCCCACGCGCGCACACCTTGGTGTTCATGAACTTGTCGTTGGAGCAGGTGGCCAGCAGGAGGCGGCGTTGTGTGTTGGTGAACTGACAGTGGTTGACCTGCTCCTCGTGCTCGTCCTCGAACACCCTCATCAGAGTCCCACGCTCCACGTTCCACACCTGGGACAGAGGCACAGTAGAGATGCTAGACCAACACAGAAGCCCAACCCGGCTCCTTCTCGGTACAGTACACAGATACTGAACAAACTCAGACTCTTGGTCTTATCCTGGCACAGTGCATACATGCTAAACAAATGGAGATGCCCGACTCTGTACTCTGCAGGGACAATGAAGTGAAATAACTGTGAATCCTGAGAGATGCCCCACTTCCAAATCTAAAGTGGGCAGCAATACTACATTCAGAGCATTGTCCAGTTTGGATCTGTGAGAGGATGGAGAATCAAGCCTATATTCACATCGGTCTTCAGGGGAGATTCTACATCAAAAGAGATGTTTCTTTCTAATTTAATAAGTTTAGATAAGAGTAGATATGAGTAGATCCTAAACAGGTCAACACAACTTACCAACTTAACAGACAAACAGAAACAGACAGAGACAGACAGATGGAGATAGACAGACAGACAGACAGATGGAGATAGACAGATACAGATAGACAGACTGACAGACAGAAGACAGACAGACAGACGGAGATAGACAGACACAGATAGACAGACAGAGACACCCAAGTTATCCACGGTACCTTGACTTTCCTGTCACTGGAGCAGGTTGCTAGAAGGCGGTCATCAGGGGAGAAGGTACAGCAGATGATGTCGTCATCATGGGCCTGGAACTCCAGTAGCTTCTCCCCGGTGTTGCTCTTGAACACCTGGGAACAATGGTCGGACCACACACACCCACACACAATGTAAAAAACACTTACAAAAACCATTCACACGTTTGACAAAACACAAAAAACGCCTACACAAATGAATACCTTTGCCCAACCAAATCAGATCTTAAGTATTTGAACGCATTATCAGCCATTTAAAAATGGATATTGGGGTTGTACACTCCATCGTGCAAAAAGCTGTCAAGTTATGAAATCAATTGTTAAAAAAAAAACATTTAAATGTCAGCTATGGCACAGCTAGTTGGATGAGTGTTTGGTCGTATCCATTTGTTTGTAAACATCGGTGCGCCTGCGCCCCAACCTTCAGACCCATCATACCCGCAGTTTGGGGCTAGCACCACAGGAGGCAATCTTGGCACCATCGTGAGAGAAGCAGGCATGGTAGATGGAGCCCTGGTGAGGCTGGACTATGAGACGAGACAGACTCTCCCGGCTGCTCTTGTTCCTAGGGGGGAATGCAGAATGAAATGGTTGTTGACTTGCTCAGGTTTATCTGTGTTTTGTCTTGTCAATTAATGCTGGGTAAAAAAAAAAAAGACAGAAGACGAGTGAGTGGCTGAATGAGTGAGAAAATTAGAAAGTGAGCGAGTTAGCAGGGTAGAGAGAGGGAAAGAGAGAGAGGGAAGGAGAGAGAGGGAAGGAGAGAGAGAGGGAGTGAGACGGATAGAGAAAGAGAGTGAGAGAGGAGAGGGAAGGAGAGAGAGAGGAAGGGAGTGAGAGAGACGGAGAGAGAGATAGAGAGGAAGAGAGGGAGACAGAAAAAGAATATCCGTCAGCCTGTAAAACAAAAGAAGAGAGCGGAACAGTGAGAGAAGAGTGGACATACTGCCAGTCGAAGTAGAGTCTCCCCCTGCTGGCCCCCTCTTGTGCCTGCAGCAGGGCCTGCCTGTACACCTCGGAAGAGTCTGGCTGGGACAGCGCCAGCTGCACCACGTCAGGGAATGGTCGTTGTTCCAGCTGGTGGCCGTTCAGGGACAGGAACTCCTGGAACTGGCTGCGCACCTCGCTGTTCTGGGGGAGGGAGGGCCAGCTAGTTTCATTTTCAATGAAACCAGGCGTTGACGCTCAAGTAGGGCATTGTGGGAAGGCGAGCGGAGCGTTGCAAGTTGGATTTTCTCAACTTTATGTAAATGAGGAGCGTGAAAACGCTAGCGTTGGCCGATCGGATAGGTTTCTTGTTTCTTGTAACGTAGGAACCGTTGGTAATGGTAAACATTTTCTAGGTTTCAAGATGTAGGAGAAACTTATCGTTTATGTGTCTACACATCCAGTCTTGTTTTATACGCCTCTTTACGATTAAAGAGACATTAACAAAAAATATATACCTGGCGCAGGGTTGTCGGTGTCCCTAGTGTGTTAAATTCAGTCTTGTCCTATTAGCTACCTACGTAGCTCTAACTTTCGTCTGTGCTAGCTGCATACTACAGTAGTCTATCTAGTCTAGTTCACCCGGCACACGATTGACATTCAACGTTGAAATGCTGGTTGGCAGTCACTCGCTAGCCATACAGTAAATGTGTAGTGGCCATAACCTAGCAAATGTTACTGGAAACATGTATGAAGTGCTGTACTATAGCTTAGTTGACAACATCATGCAACATCTAGTCAGCGTATCTGATTCCTTGCATCATGCCGTGTAAAAGCTGTATTTTGATCGAGACAGGAGTCATGATATTTATATCAATAATGATCGATATTGTAAGTACATGAACCCAAGTCTGAACACTTATCCATTACACCGTTTTACAAAAACTACAACAGTGACATTAGAGAACTACAACTCTGTATTAACTTTTCTAACACGCCCCACGAGCACGGTGCACTGTGGGAAGGCCAGCGGTGCAGAGCGTTATAAAACGCTGCAGTGTGAACGCCCCGTTAGTGACTACAGACCTCCTTGTCCAGTATGTCTCCGTACTCCACATAGTCATTGATGAGGTGGGCAGGGCCCATGAGGCAAGCCTTAGTTCGGACCCAGTCCAAGGAGAACATGAGAGAGTACAGCTCCTATCGAGAGAAGAGGGCGACAGAAAAGTTAAAATACCACTTTCATTTGTCATAGGCAGTTTGTTTGATCAAAGTCGACATATTCAGGCACAGTACAGTGTGTGTGGTACCTGCGTGAGGTTAGCTTTGGCCATGTGGTACGGCAGGAATCGGAACCAATAGGAACACTCATCGTCTGAGGTGGGAGGAGACTGCTTGTAGTACTGCTGGTACTGACGCACCACCTTGGAGTGAAGGTTCTAGAGCACACAATGTCAGATCAAAAACACACACACACACAACGTCAAATAAAAACAAACCACCTACAAGGGGTGGGTAGGTGTATGACTGCTACAGGGGGGTTGGGAAGCAGAGTAAAGGGACAGCGGGTCTCACTTCTATCTGAGAACGGTTTTGTTCAGCCAGGAAGTCCAGTTGGAGGTCATGGAGGTAGTAGCGGTAGGGCCGGTGGTGACAATCTCGGAACAGGAGGGATTTGTTCACAAACTCCTGGAGCACATCCTCTGCCTCCTCTGTTTCCAGGCCCCACATAATCGACAGAACCTGCAAAGCAGCATTACAAGGTTTTTTCCCCCCACAACCACTGTGTTTTTAAGATCAGTATGGACCACACAGGTTCGTAGGAACCCCCATCCGTAATCGACACTGAGCCTTGTCGGTCCGGCCTCGAATTAGCATTAGCCTACCTTTCTCACTTCGATAGACACAGTCCCCAAGCCTATTCGCTCAATAGTCAAGCCGCTAACAACCTGTTCTTTTCCCGGCCCCAAGCTAACCTTGGCAGGCACTTTGACGTCCTTCTCAAGGACGGTGAGGTCCTTGTAGAGCGTGCTGTGTTCTTCTGGCAGCACCTGGATGCTGGCGGCCATGGCCTGATCCAGGGCATCATAGTCGTAGGAGGAGGACTTCCTGATGCGCTTGAACTGCTTCTGCTGCAGCTGCCGCAGGTAGTAGACCCAGCGGTCGGGGAACTCCCTCAGCAGCGCGCCGATCAGGGACACCACCAGGGGAGAACCTTGGGAGTGTGTGTGTTTGGGGGGGGGGGGGGGGTTTGAATTAGTCGGCATGGAGTCCATTGGCTTGAACAAAGGGTTTGGGATTGTTTTTTCCCAGGGAAAATGACAGTCATGAATGGAATTGACTAAAAAGACAGCTTGTTCGGTGGAGAATGTGTGACATGGTTCCGGTGAGGCGAGTGTCTGTATCTCTGTACCTTTGCACTCTCGGACGATGCTGCGGGCCTGTTCTGGCAGTCGCTGGACTTTGTTGTTGACATAGAGGGACAGGATCTCCAAGGCTTTGTCTTCATCAAGACCACTCTCTACTTGCACCTCATGCCTGGCACCTGAGTATGACAACAGACACACATACATGCATGGTGTGTTGGTGTCCATATAGCCATACCCCGTTGAGACGTCTAAATACCTACCACTGACGGAGTCGGCTAGACCTCTGTCTCGAGTTGTCAGAAGCACCCGACATTGTATGTCAAAAGCCTTGAGGACCGAAGGGTCCCAGATGTCATCAAGTATCAGCAGAGTCCTTGAGACAAAACAAAACTACGGTTGTCATCACTTCTTCCTCCAGTCCTCAGGCATGTGTACCCTCCAGGGGGGGCTGCCTCTATGGATGTGTGTGCCCCACTCACCGAGGGTGCCGGCGGAGCATGAGGAAGCGAAGGCGCTCCTTGGCCTCGTCCAGAGAGCTGGGGGCACGCGAAACAGACTGGAGGTCCTGCTCCAAACGGAAACACAGAGATTGCATGCGCACCAGGAGGTCAGCTCGGTCCAGCTGGCCGATGGACAACCAGTGGACCCCTCCGGGAAAACACTCTGGAATGAGTAGAGAGTAGAGGGAGGGAGATTTAAAGAAAGGTTGAAAAGAAATATCTACCTACCTCAGGCTCGTGTTCATGTCACAACATCCATACCTGCCCACCTGCCCCCTCCCCTTACCGGTGATGAGAGCGTGGTCACGGACGGCCTCAGCAGCAAGGACAGACTTGCCAGATCCGGCCATGCCATAGACGGTGACCCATCCAGACTGTTGGTTGAGGCGCCAGAGCTTCTCCTTCACCTGGTTCACCAGCTCCTGCCGGACTACAAACACTACAGGCCTCTGGGGCACCCCGCCCTCGCTCAGAACTGCCTGGACTGGAGTGGCGAGGGGAGAAGAAGTGGGGGGATAGGAGACAGAAAAGGGTTTATGGAGAAACATAGAGACACACTGTCTGTGCATACAGATGGAAAGACAGCTTGATTTGGTACAAAATGCTTGCACGCATGCACATGTATTTTGCACATGTATATTTCCGACTTTCATCATACAGTTTTAATAAAATAGTCAATAACAAGGACATACTACATTTTACAAATGTGGAACAAAAAATATAAATGAATATGACAAAATATACACAGTTGGATGGGTGTAGCTCAGAAATAGTGTATTTGACTGCATATGAAGAAGTTACAGATTCAACACCCCCCGTACAGTTGCCTTATTTGATTTTCTTCACTATTTAAACATACAATCTGCTCCAATTCATCTGAGCATTACAGTAATTCAGTATAGAGAAATAAATTGCTCCAGGATTTGGTCTCATTTTCCTTTGGTTGCAAGGTAATCAAACACGCACTCCAGGAGTGAAAAGGTTATTGCCCCCTTATTGATCTAAATCCCTAACCACTCACCATGAGGTGTCCCCCCATCAGAGAAGCTCTTTTCGGCCTCAGGGGAGATGAGGGGTAGACTGTTGTGTAGCAGGCCGGCCAGATCTCCATAGCTCTCCCTGACCAGGGCATTGTAGAAAGAGATGTAGGTCCGGTTATCCTTCCTCAAAAGCAGCTCCAACAAATATACAGCCTGCTCCTTTCTGGTGGGCTGGAGAAAGGGAGGGAGGGTACATATGTGTGTCACCTGCATTAAATTGTTTGGTTTTGTACAAAGGTGTTTTACAGCCCTGTGTATTTTGTATTGGTAAAAAAAAAAAAAAAGATCAGTACTGCTGTAACACTGCAATTTCCCTTTGGGAATATAAATTACCTTCGATAAAAAATCTGTCCCACCCCTACTTTCTTCTCTAAAATGGCTGGATTGGTGAGGATTCACTCTTGAGCCTTCACTAATGTATTCACGTGAGATCAGTCAAATGCAGTTAGATTCCTGTCTTGGAACATACCTTGCTTCTGATGATATCCTCTTCATCTCCAGTCAACACGCCATCACTGATCATGTGATCCATCAAGTAGGTGGCCTTGATGTCCTGCTCCAGGGTGGAGCGTGAACGTAGCAGACAGCTCCGCGCGCCTTCATCCATCGCCATGACGGCAAGAGGTCGGATCAATCATACAACCCGTCACAGAAAGGTGGGTCTGGGGTGGTGAATGATGGGTTGGTGAATTATGGGTTGTTATCTGGTTGTGTCATGCTAGAAATAAGAATTTAGATTATGGTTAGTCTATGATTGTTCAGTCTACTCAGTCTAGAATATTATATTTTGCATGATACTTTTAGTGGCAAACAGAGGTTGTTTTCTTTAAATGAATTATGGTAATAAATAAAACAAACAGTAAGATGGGAAGATGTTCAACGTAAGTTTAGGGTGAATTTAACATGAATCTAACTAGCAACATAACTAATAATAGTGGCTTGAACCTATTGTTGGTGCATTTGTGTGAACAGAACGTCAAAGGCACCAACATTTCCTCACTCAGACAATAACCATCTTCACTACAATTATGCAACTTCAGAAAAGACTGTGAGCTTTAGTAACAGCGGAAGTCGATAATAAATATTGCATCTTGGAATACAGTAGTAGTAGAATAATAATCTCATCAAATGGTATCACAGAGGTTTTATTTTGAAGACGTGTAGCAAATAATTTACTAGCGGATAATGACGTCAAGCTGAGTAGTCTGAATGGATAGCTTAATAATAAAACAGATATAGCTGGGTTGTACTAGATTTACCAACTGTAATGGTATTAAACGAGCCGTCTTGCAATTCTCAACTATGTTGAAAGTCAAACGTAGTTAAAAAAAATACTTTCGAAGTTTGTTGTTTTGACAGGCCAAAGTTTGCGTTTACAGCTGTTGAAATCTACATACTGCTGCCGGGGCGTAGCCAGCTGGTTAACTAGCACTAAGTAGTATAGACGTTGCTTTTAAGCAAAAACTGAAAACTACACAACTAACCGAACACAGAAGCATGACTAGCATGTCTAGTGAGCTAGTTCACTATTTCATCAGATTGTGTACACACACTCGCCAGACTTAAGTAGCCTACAATCGGCCATGAAATCTAGACTAGTCTAGCAGGTACTGTAGTTGTCCATGTCTACGGCTGGAACGATCCAAACATTAAAACTCACGAGTGTATTTTTTTCCAGTCCAAAACCTTGTTTAGGTAGTAAAGCCGGTTAGTAGAGTGACAATTGTTTTAGAAACGAATAGGAATTGTTGTCCTTCAAGCTACAAAACTCCCTTTATCTTGCTGAAATAAGGGGCTTCCTGGCAACAAAAACAACTCTCCCGGTCTGAGACACGACCAATCTGGTGGCGTCTCCGCGCCCACGTGACGGGTTGCAATCATACAGGCTTGGCCGTGATAGGCACATTCTGCCTAGTGATAACCGACGCTTCTCGTATGAATGACATTTCAGTCCATACTAAATGAATAAATATACTTATATAATTATAATTAATGAATCAATAAATAGCTGCAATAAATGCAGAATTAAGATATGTCTGCTAAATGCATAAAAGTAAACATGTGGCACTGGCAATACATTTAGTCATTCAGAGCCATTTAAAGAAGAGGGTTTTCAGGATGCGTCATCAGACCGGAAGTCGCCATATTGGAGGCACAAAGCACAGGCACGCAAGTATTTCCCGAACGTCGTCAAGAAAAATGGTTAACTATTGCCGTGTTGCAGGTTGTACCAACCGGACAGACCGAGAAAAACATTTGGAATATTATCGACTTCCAAAAGTTATTAAAAACCAGGGAGAGGAATGCCAGAGATTATCAGAGGAAAGGAGGCACTTGTGGTTGGAAAAGCTCAACCAAGATCTACGAGGGAAAAATCTGGACAACATCCGGATTTGTTCGGCACATTTCTTGTCAGGTATTGCGAAATGTTTATATACGTTTATATCTCAATTATATCATTCAGTTAAGGTTAGGTTGATTAAAGACGTTATTGCATTACTTACTTTGGCTTTCACAACACAACGGCCGATAACTTGGTACTGCGTCTCCCTCACCCATCCACACACCATCTGGTTATAGGCCTTCAAACCTTTGTAGGATTTAAGGTATTCCGCTGTGTATGTCCTCGGCTAGAAAACCAGGACTATCCACCTTATTCCTAGCTCCCATGATCCATTTCCTGAATTATGGGCCGACTTCCGGAGCCGGCGATTGTCATGGTAACGCTCATAAAGTCATTCCGGCAAGCTAATTTCTGAGGCGAAATAAAACATGTGGGAACACAGCCTGTTACACCTCAAACGGGACAATTTGATCATGCCTCTGCCTTCTACTGTCGAGGGATGGGAGGACGACCTGAAAAGGTGGCTCCAAATAACGCACACTAGCATATTAAGCTACTTTATTAACTGTGTTGCTACGGACGGTGAAGCAATGAATAACCTGAAAAGAGTCTTATCAGTACCTCCACAGCAATACCGTTGGTTGCGTTTTAATGAGGTGGGACACAACCTTGTCTACCCTAAAGCAGACATAGTCTTGTTAGAGCCTTAAAGTCCCACATCACCGGTCCTGGGTTTTAGTTTCATCGTCAGGTGAAATACAAACGGCTCGGTGCTCATGTTGTGTTGCAAGACCAGGACATTACTAACCCACAACAATTTCTAAATTAACAATTGCATCCCACTTTTACTGGCAGTACTGCAACTAAATCTGTGGAGGTCTTTCGTAGCCCAAACACAAAGTAGGATGCGGATTTTCTCCGTCGGCTTTTTGAGTACACATACGCAGACATGTCAACCCGCAGAGACTTATTTCCGGGAGGTGCAATCCGGACGCATGATGTAGGCTACTCCTTCAACCCCCTGTAGTTTTTGCATGTTCAACATGGATTACTTATTACTACTTGGAGTACTTATGTCCTTTTGATTTCTTACAGGGTGAGTGGTTGTTGCACATAACACGCTAGCACTTTGCTAATGAATGCTGATTGGTTAGTGAAGGACTGATAGTACGACCGGAGCTCCCGCATGATGGCATCCGAAGCGGAATCAGAATGTCAGAGCATTAGCACTGTCATTAGCAACAACATTAGCAAGCCTCTTTCTAGCATGTGTATTGACAGGGAGAGCTTAACCTATCAGCAGTGTTGTCAATAGTGATGTTACGCTCGATACCGTGCTCACGAAGCGGTATCGACATTTCGAAACAATTGGTACCGATACAAACGTGTCGAGCGTAGCTTCAAATGGGCAAAAACCATGTGATCAGTGTCGAAGTGACGTCCGACGCATCGAACGTCACACGAGCAGCTGAGACAAACGGCGTTTTATTCAAACGCTTAAGACATCTGAAATCAATAATATTCGTAGGTTATAGAGAGGAGACATAGGCCTATTTACGGACGCTATAGAATACATTCATTGACAGAGCCAGAGATACTGATAGATTGCCAAAGGCTAGATAGACAGAGATAGATACAGATATGAGATCGTACACAAGCACATAGCCTACATATTTCTCCAGTTTTACCAGCCTTCAAATGTGTCCATCCCTTTCCCGGTTGCAAAAGCATGTTCCAAAACCTCAACCGCTAGCTTATATTATCATATAATAATGTATTAATTTTGCATATACTTCCACTAAATCGCGGTGAGCGGATGCGATTTCACTTTGTCTGAGTGAGAGGCTGCGCTCTTACCACGAAGCCATACTCGGTTGAGCACCTTGTGTAATTAATTTTATAAGAACCTAAAAATAAATGTTATAAACGTAAAGTAGCAAAGACGTTACGGTGTTTATAAGACAACAAGGTTTATGATAACATATTTTTGACACTTGCAAATCGAAACATTTGTCACACAACCTTTATCAAGTTGTCAATAGGTGCGTTCGACAATAGGTGCGTCAATAGGTGCTTTTAAAATGTAAAAATATCCACTTTTGTCTGCTTTAGACGGGAACATAGACAAACTAGGGATGGAGATTTGACATGATTTCACTATTCGAATAGTATCCGAAATTATTTTCGAATATCCGGATAATCTATTTGTATTAATGCTGCTGTAGTTCCGCTATGTAGCCTAATTAGCCTGACATGACGCAAAACACAGGCCTAAATTAAACATATGAACCACCACACATTCTGGCAATAATTGCGACTGTTAAAATATTAGATTAAATAAGGATTGAATAAAGAAAACAAATGAATGTTACACGTAGGCCTATTTATTGAACATGACGCAAAGACAATGAACTTGAAAAAACGCATGCGTCTTCAGACGTAGCTCTTAAAGGGGCAATTGACTGCAAAACCGATTATACCTTGTCATAGTTGAATAACGACAGTTCGGTGGGTAAAATGAACATACCGTGAATATCAAAGTCCATTGACACCTCTTTCCTATTCAAATCTCAAAAAGAAAAAATTTGGCTGTAAAACGCTAGCTTTTCAACAAAGCTACCGGCCCTACGTAGGACCAGTGATCGCCCTCTTATTGGCTCTGGTCTGTATCTTTGTCACGCCCCAGAATTTACATCCAGACTAGCCTGAGGTAGCGTCTCTCTCCGATACAAGTTTAGCTGCGCGCTGCTCTGTGTAAGCTATTATAAGGAATTACAAAGAACTTTTTGAATTATAACAAGGATATTGAAAATGGACCACGGTCGTAAATGCTGTGTTCCAGGCTGTAGCCTACAGGGAAGGCTAACACTCACAATCTTCCCAAGGAGCCAAACATTCAACAGGCATGGCTGCTGTTGTCTTATGAGAAGATCCCGGCGAAGTTCGACACTCAATCATTCATTTGCTCTGAACATTTCACCCAAGACAGTTTTGACAACCTTGGACAATTGCAAGCAGGATTTGCTAGGAAGCTGAACCTGGAAAGAGGTGCTGTTCCGACCGTATGCTCATTGCAACCACCTATAAGGACAGTATGATGTTGTGCTAACAGTTATTAGCAATGCTAACGTTTCCTGTATAATATAGCATACCAGGTTAGCTAACTGAAGTTGAGTAGAATCAGGATATGGTTTGGTTGCTAAGCTGTAGCCGAACGTTCTACCCACCCAAGTCAATCCAGTTTGCTTCAACAACAGAAGTGGAAACAAGTAATGCTATCATTTCAAATGATATATAGTCAATCTGTTGAAAACAGTGTTGTGTAGACATAATAGATTTATTTGAACGTTTTTATTTAAAGTCTCCAACTTCGGTATTTCAGCGGGTGCTGCTGTTGGCCGTGTTGCGTTTTTGCTCCCCATATTCACTCGTTGAAAACCAACCAATCAGCGCGCAGCTTATCTAAATATTAATGAGTATACCATAAAAGGAGAAAAGCTAGTGTTTTTTCCCGGGAACATTTCAGAGGATATGTCAGTGGGCATAGAACAGCACCCGGGCCATTTTCAACCCAACCAATGTTACATACCCTATTTGGAGACCTTAAGGAACAGTGTGAAATACCCCCCAAAAAACAGTCAATTGCCCCTTTAACTTGGCCAATAACGCAAAAATAGCCGATAGGCAACATAGCTACTGGTAACAAATAAAATAAAACACAACTGCATTAGACCTACGCATTTTGATGCAGGAAAATGAGCATATAAACATGTTCAGGAGAGAGGCGATTACAGAGTCTATTTACAAGCAAGCCGGCAGTGGAGAAGACTCGCTCGGCAGGAACTGAGGTTGCAGGTATTGCGAGGTAGGCCTACTGCTTTGCCAGGACACTAAGCTTTTTGTACCGGCCCTGGTTGGTATTCCATCACTCCAGTGGCTTGGCCTGTGGTGGGATGCATGGCTCGCTGAAATACAGCGCAACTTCACTTTTTTTGGATATCGTTATCATTGTAGTAGTCCTCTCCAAAACGTGTGTTGAGTGTTGCAGTGGCGATGTGGGTGCGGAAGTGCGTCGGCTGCTCCTCAGAGGCATCTGGCTGAGCATTATCGGTGTGAATTTTGACACATTTTGGTCAGCCTTTCCCTGATCTCCTAGTGGAGAGGCTGTTAAACACAGTTCAGGTGCTTGTGTCTTGGATCGAGCGCTGTGGCAATGAGCGCTGCCTTGCCTGTATGAGATCAATAATAATCCAATGTTATGCCTGTCACCGGAATGAACTATTACCGGGATGGATCATACAGGCTATTTTTTTTTTTTTTGTAATATAATGCGCACATAGGCTATACATACACATTAATTTGGTAATAACAAACATTAAATTAATTAAACAATTACCGGGGTCAGTTGAAGCGTCTAGGACTATGCGCTTTCTCAGCGAGGTTGCCACTGCTTTCTTGAAGTCCCCAACATTTCGGGACTCTAGAGTTTGGGATTAGGTGCCTTGTCAGGAAGCTGTGTGTCACGGGGTGCTCCATAAATGCACACATGGGTCTCGCTGCACAATGCTGTAGTAGCACACTTTAGAGACTGGAGTGCAGGCATGATGTCTTCAATCGTTTGCCAGTGTTCATCCGTGAGCCCCAGGGTCCTGGCATCACTCAGTTTAGTGATGGTTCTGTCTGAGAGGGTCGCTGCCACTGCCCATCTCTACTCATGGAGACGCTCAAACATGTCACAGATCGAGTTCCAACGTGTTGGACAGTGCTCAATGAGCTTGTGTAAAGGCAGATTTAGCTGCTGCTGTTTGTTTTTTTAACCCTGCTGTCGCTACAGTGCTGCGATGGAAATGGCTCACCAGCCTCCCACTTGCTCCCACCACCCGACTCACACTGGCCACATTAAAGTCTTCATTGATGGTCAGCTGGAGCGTATGAGCAAAGCAGGGGACTGACTCCCACTCCAACATGCCCTGGTTGGCCAACACTGTTACTGGCGTTGTCATGGACGCAGGCTGTCACTTTGTGCGCTATGTCCCACTCTTCTGTCGCTGCTTTAAGTTGGGAAGCTATGTTTAGTGCTGTGTGCCTTTCGTCGGAGCTGCGCGTCTGTAGCACTGCGCTCCTAACTTCCCAGTCCGGGGAGATGTAGTGACAGGTGATGGCTGTTTATGACTCTGTTGTCAGAGCAGTCCACGCGTCTGTTGTGATAGCTACATTTTCTGTGACTTCAAGCTCCGCTTTTAGCTTTTGGGCCCTCTCGTTATATTTATTTTCGACCCTCACCGTGATTGTGTTTCGTAAGGGCACATTGTATTCTGGTTCCAGGAATTTCATCAATTCTCGAAAGCCCAGTCCTTCCACAAAGCTCAATGGTAGCATGTCTTGAGTTATCATCGTCGCGATCAACTGCGTGATGTGCTCGCTTCTTGTGGGGTCACAGCTGCGCTTCGAGGTAGAAAATGAGGTGATGAGGGGCTGCTTTTGTCTGTCCTTCGAGTACGACAAAGTAGTTTCTCTATGTTTCAACCTCATGTGGTTCTGCATTGAGCTGGTGGACTTGTGGTACACTAGTTTGACATTACATATTTTACATTTAACGTTCTTTTGGTCATCAACTTCATCGAAATACCTCCACACATCGCTCTGCTTACTAGCCATTTTCCGTATTCTTTTTTTGAGCGCGAAATGACAGAAGGCTCAATTATTAGAAAAACAGTATTCGAATACTAACTTACTTTAGGATATTCGGATATCCGATTAACCACGCCCATCCCTACGACCAACGACAGTGCATCTTCGTTCCATAAAAAAAGTTGCTTCCGTTTGAGCTCGTAGCTCTACTTTGCTGCCATCTTCACGTTATTGTCTTGCGCCTTGTTAAAAAAATGTATAGAGATTAGAGAATTACAATTTGAAAACCACTCGTCACTCCTCAACTCTTGATTTGCCAACTGCGCCCCACGAGCTGCAAAGTTATTTATGCATTTAGCAGATAGCAAAACATATGAAGGATGTTAACTTTTACAATGCAATTTTTTTTTTCAATCAATAATTTGCAGTGGCCCGATCGGGCCAGTGAGTTGCTAGTTTAACTGTCCCGACGTTACTTTTTACTGGCCCTAGGCCATCGTTATTGTCGAGCCCTGAATGGGAAATATCTTCATCTGACCTTTTTACAGAAGGAGCATTCAGATTCAATATCTGGTTTATACCGCTTAAGCACACACTTTGCTTGGTAGAATCTGTGAATTAATTTAAACGCAATTTCTCTCACTTTATTAGTAAGCATATATTTGAAAGGGAAAGACCAATCGTTTTCCAAGGGACATTCTCTATTAAACTGTTCCAATATGGAATTATATAAGGAATAGTAACTATCTTTTTGTTATAAATTCATAATTGTTTTATTTTTAGTCCGGCACACGGCAGAAAAGCATAAACTCCCCACAGCAGTATCAGATAAATCCATATTGTGAGTCAGTGGCCATGGGAAATGAATGCCTCCCAGCAGTAGGGCTGCACGATTATGGCCAAAATGATAATCACAATAATTTTGATCAATATTGAGATCACGATTAATTATCACGATTATTTGTTGATTTTAACCTAATCAAATTTGATTGTCACAGTGTATTGTACCTGCAAAATGGATGTAAATAAAACTCAAAATATACAATCAATAAAAAACAAACGATCTCCGTCCACACTAGCGTTTTCATATATTTTTCCAAATGTTTACCGTCCACACTAACGCGGTACATGACAATCGTTGTCATGGTTACGCCACTCCTGACCTTCCCTCCCTCCCGCCACGGTGCCCTGTTTATATACTTCTCTGGGAATACTATTTGGTGTTTTAAAATTGTCCCACCAGCTAGCTGTTCAGCCAGGTCTCACCCAGAATCGCCGCTCTATGTTTGGTTTAAACCGTCTCCTCTGCCTTGTCCCCCTATTGTTCAGGCACACCGAGCAGGCTACAAAAATCACCTTCTGCGTAGGAGTAACGCATAGGCTATCTATCTAATGATAGGCTAATACTTGTACCTGAAGTAGCCTACACTAACTAAAATGGTAAATAAATTATAGAGATGGAGCCGCATATTTCTTTCACCTTCCATGTTCATCTTGACATTAGCTAAAGCTAACCCCAATGCCATAGCAACTGAACGTCATAGTATCTGAAAAGCTCCGTGGACCCCGTCCACACTAGCCTACTACGCAAACCCGGCGTTTTCAAATGTCTCCGGCTAGGAGAGCGTATTCGAAAAGCTCAGTTTTCAGTGTCCGATTACCCCGTATTAGTGTGAACGGGAGGTACAAACGCAGACATGTACGCGTTTTTAAATTTACTCGACTCCATGCAGCGCCGTAGCTGGCTGCAGCCTACAGATTGGAAAAAGAGTTTATCATAGCCCAATACATAAAATGACAAATGTTCCGACTTTACAGAGCCGTTTATAACTCCTCCCCGACTGCAAGCGGCAACTCTCGCTGGTCGTTGCATGCAGCCGCAGCCGATGTCGAACGTACCTATTGGTAGATTGATTGCGTTAGATTGCGCTAGATTGGCTTTGCAAAAAATAACTTTGATACAGAGCGTTCTATTAACGGAATGACGCATTTAAAATATCGCTCGATCACATGAATTTGATCGTGGGAAGCCGAAATCGTGATTGTGATTAAAATTCGATTAATCGTGCAGCCCTACCCAGCAGCATTCTGATTCCAGACGGAATTGCATCAAAGACAATTGCATACTCCTTAATCAAAACAGGAATTTGAAATTTCCACAAAAAATCTGAATAACTGTACAGTCTGCCATTTGTGTCATAGAGTTGGCCAACAAGTAAAATATTATTCCTGTACCAGTTGTCAAAAAATTAAGATTTGTTTTTGAAGAAAATTTCCTTATTAAGCCAAATGTAATATTGATGGGGTGAGAAGTTATGTTTAAATAAGAGAGACCAAGCCAAAAGCATGTGTTTATGAAAATTTGACAGTTTGATTGAGATTTTGCCAATATTATAATTGCAGAATAACAGAAAATTCAGGCCACCGATTTTAGAGAAAATATAGTTTGGAATAAAATTCCATAGTGATGTTGGATTATTAACGAATTGTCTGAGCCAGTTGATTTTGAATGTGTTGCTTAAAGTTGTAAAGTCCGAAAAATATAAGCCTCCACACTGATTTGTGATCATTATTACAGACTTTTTGACTAAATGAGTTTTGTTTTTCCACACAAAATTAAACCACATATTGTCAATTGTTTTTGATACCCCACAATCAACATCAAAAGAGGCCGCCAAATAAGCAAGTCTGGAAATTCCCTCTGCTTTTGTTAGTAACACTCTTCCTCTCAAGGATAAGTCTCCTTGTAGCCAAGAGTTTAATTTCTTTTTTGTTTTTTCAATGATTTGGGAAAAATTTAATGGACTTCTTGTAATGTGGTCTTTAGTTATTATTGTTATTATTGATCCCTCACAGGTATATCACATATATTTGGCACATCAAATTCTTTAACTGCCATTAGTTCACATTTTCTTAAGTTTAATTTGAGACCTGAAGCTTGTGAAAATCCTCTGATCAACTCGATCACAGGGGGAATCTGGGGGCATTTCTCAGGAAGATGGTTGTGTCATCAGCCAGTTGACTAAGGATGATACTTCTTTCAGCCAATGTTATTCCTTCCAAGGCACTGTCAGAGATATGTAGAGCTAAGATTTGGGAGGCGATCAAAAACAAGTACGGGGAGATTGGGTACCCTTGTTTGATTCCACGTGACACTCTGAATCTCGGAAGTACCAAGTTTCAATTTTACTGGATTACTACCATTTTCATACAGGGTCCTGACCGTTCTGCAAAAACCATCTCAGAATCCAAACTTTAAGCGCTTGCAGGATAAAGCCATGTTCAAGCGAGTCAAACGCCTTATAAAAATCAAGGAACAGAATGAAGCTGTTGTCAGTGATAAGGTCATTATAATCCAATAAATCTAGCACTAATCTAATATTATTTGCAATATGTTGTTTCCTCATGAACCCAGACTGTGATTCATCTATAATAGAGTCTAACACTTCTTTAAGTCTATTAGCGAAAACTAGTGCAAATATTTTGTAATCGTTATTAAGAGAGAAATAGGGCACCAATTCTCGTAGACAGTTTTTGTCCTTGTCTGGTTTTGGAATCAATGTGATGACACCCTGCGTCATAGTTGTTGGAAGAGCTTCTTTCTCTAAGCTCTCTGAGAAAAGCTTTACCAGAAAGGGAGTAAGTAATTCATCAAACATTTTGTACAATTCGGCAGTTATACCATCACACCCTGGGCTCTTGTTGTTTTTGAGATTTTTAATTGCCTTCAACACCTCTTCTTGGGTAATGCTATCATCACAATAGTCTCTATCTTCTGGGCATATAGCTCTACAATGACTGATAGAGACCTGAAACGATTTAGTTGTTACCTTGCAGTAATTAGATGTGTAGAGATTGTTATAGAAATTATTGCATTGGACGGCTAACTCTCTTGGATCTTCAATTAGTTTTCCCTCCACTTAAAGAGTAGCCAGTGCATTTTTACTCT
Organism: Hypomesus nipponensis; assembly: GCF_054491055.1. Classification (NCBI taxonomy): domain Eukaryota; kingdom Metazoa; phylum Chordata; class Actinopteri; order Osmeriformes; family Osmeridae; genus Hypomesus; species Hypomesus nipponensis. The sequence goes on from NC_140367.1 coordinate 12,555,538, forward strand.
TGAAGTCTAAATAAGTAGGCTGAGTTTTGTTCATCCTCTTATATCCATCGTTTTCTTGACCTTATATATGCTCCCTTAGCTTTTGATTTGTAAATGTCATCTAAATTATTTTGTATATTTGAAAAAGTTAATAACGAGTTGTAGTTCTCTAAGGTCACTGTTGTAGTTTGTGTAAAACAGTGTCATGGACAAGTGTGCAGACTTGGGTTCATGTATTTACAATAGCGATCATTATTGATATATAGGTGCTCCTGTCTCGATCAAAATACAGCTTTTACACGGAATGATGCAAGGAATCAGATAAACTGACGAGATGTTGCATGATCTTGTCAACTAGGCCAGTGTTTCCCAAACTTTTTTTCTGGGGACCCATATTTTAAAAGTCACAAGCCTTCGCGACCCAATATAAAGTATATGAATATCATATTTCAACAGCATATGGAATGTTCAATTCTGATATAGGCTATGATATAAAGTGGCGTCCGAGATCAAAACTGGGAACATAATCCCCGAAAAGGGGGGGGGGTGGGGTAGCAAGATTTCCAGTTTGACTATCAATCTGATTGAAAAACCTAATGTTGTGTCTTCAAAAACAAAACGGGGACAGAGGTAGTTTTTTTTCTGTATTAAGCCAGGGATAGGCAACCAAAAACTGGGATTGTCCAAATCATATGGGTATTTGCAAATCACACAGTATGATAGAGAAGCAGAAACAGATGGCAGTGGCAGTTAAGTCAGATATTTTAAGTTGAAGAAACAATATTATTATTATATTAGAGTCTACTTGAAGCTTTTTATATATTTTTTTGTCTGTCACACATGTAACAGATGTGTTAAGGGCATGAACAGGCACAACTCAGTGGGTTTTGTCATTTATTTCCCTCCTGCCAAAGATAATAGAACAACAAATTGCCTTTTTCTTTTGCACCACAGCTTCCCTCGGCTTTACAAAATTTACTAATAACCATACACATTCTTAAATGCGTACAAAGTAGCCTACATATTGCACACTACTAGCCAAGGGCTATAACATTTAGCAAATGTTTCAACACAACAAACTATATCCAGAAGGGATAACAGTGCCACCTAGAGGGCCAATTAGAAGTGTGCAGAGGTGAGCGATTACACAGCAATATCAACAAAGGATAGTGCAAACAAAGCTCTCTACACCAGTGGTTCCTAAACTTTTCTGGCTCACGTCACCCCTAAACATATCTCTCTCCATCCACGGCACCACTATTTTTTTATTTTTTTTGTGTCATATTTGTACTTTATGCCATTTGATTTGACCTTGTGATATGTCAAATAGGCTATAACTGCTTTTATTATAGGCATTACATTGAGGAAGTGAGGTTTATCTAATTTTTGTTATATTCAAATGAACCACTCTCTTCAATTCAACTAATTTAATAGAACCTTTGAATGAATAGTGAACAGAATATTAACAGACAACGTCTGTCCCTGTCACAACTATATCACAATAAAACACAATAAAAGCATACGTTTGCTCTGTGTGGTATTCTGGGTTTTAAGTCTTTTAAAATATTCAATGTATTTGTTCTAGTGTGCTGGGTGCTTGGTCTCCAGGTACCTTGCCAATTTACTAGGCACCATGGCTGCATTAGCCAACGTCTCCCTGCAGACCAGGCATACTGGTGTGGGGCACGTTACCTACTGGAGAATCGTTATGTCTCTTTTTTCTCTTTGCTGATTTCGATTCCGATGTCTGTTCCTGTGGAGGTGGATGCATTCTCTTTAAAAAAGTATTCATTGCCCCTATCTGCAATGTATAAATAGACTGGCTTCTATTTTTATTATTTTCTGCAAGGTTTGCGTGGCCCTTTTTACGTACAGTCTGTTCATCTTAAATGTAAATCTTTGACACGTCCAGTGTAGCCGGCTAAATAAAACATCCGCTCCGTAAATTTCTCTCCTGCCAAAGATAATTAAAAAAAAAAGACACTTTTGAAAAGGTCGCCGACAGAAACAACGTCACGGTCGACACTATTCCACTGCATACTTATATAATTTTTTTTTTAATTACAGAATTATTCATAAGTATGCAGTGGAATAGCGACATCTCTGACGTTGATAACAAACCAAACCGTTTAAAAATCGGTTGAAAATTTAGCAAGTTATGGTCATTTAAAAAGTACATGTAGCAGCAACACAATGTTATGGGTGAGCAAGTTGCCTGTAGCAAGATGGCCGCCATGTGCGGACGCCGCCGTAAGACATCTAGTTTTTATATATATCTATGGTGTCGCCTATCAGGAGAAATTTCTACTGGCGCTGATTTCGTCACATAGTGAACATTTAAAATTGGCAGTTTCTCCAATTGATCACCTAGCTACAAAGCGTTAACAATGTAACCATGGCTATGAATGTAACGGTAAAATGATTCTGTTTACGTCACGCGAACCTTGAGCACAGGCGACTGTTTGCCGAAGTATAAATGCTGCAGCCTGAGCGACACTTTTTTTTCGTCTGCGACCATTTCAAAAGTGTCGGCAATATAAGTATAAATTAGGTTTAAGAGTTAGCCGAGTAGAGCATGAATATGCTGCACAGTGTTGCAGCAACTTCTTAATTTTGCTGCTACGCAACTGGGAATTGGACCTTTCCAAGATGGCGGCCGCATTTCTCGCGCCCAGCAGCCAATGCGGCGTCTACTCTTTATTTTCCATGGGTCTATCCGCCTGTTTCTCCGAGAAGGGTCCAAATGCAGTGCTCCCTTCTTAGGCCCCTCTAAACCGGAACTCTCTCCTCAGGCCCCTGAAGCCGGAACTCTCTCCTTAGGCCCCTTTTTTATGTGTATCCGAGGTACTAGCGCCACCGCTGGTCGGAGGATACTGTAGGCTATTTATATTAATAGGCATTGAACTTCGGTTTTAGCATAAGTCAATAGTGTTTAACAAAGTGGAAATTAGCATTGCGGCTAGCGTTACGTACAGGGTTCTAAATTAACACCCGCCAACCTGCAAAATGCAGGCTAAATTTCATTTTCATAATAAAAACTTGCTAGCCAGTTTGGCCGGTGATACCAGAGCCTGTTTGAGAGCCTTGCCACTCCCTATTAAACCCCATTGTACCGAATTTGGCTGCAGTTCCACCACAGTTCCACTGGGGGTGATTGCGAGCGAGTGCATGTTGAATGGGAGTCTATGGAGCTAAACGGCTAAATTTGTCTCTTTCGCCTGATTGTCGTTGAAAAATCTCAGATTTGATTGTAGTTTGTGCATGTTCAACATGGATTATAGGTCGAAAATTGAATGAACGAGTACTTTTGATTTCTTACATGGTGAGTCGTTGTTGCCCATAACACGCTAGCATTCTGCTACTGAATGCTGATTGGTTAGTAAAGGACTGATACGACCAGAGCTCCCGCTTGATGGCATCCGAAGCGGAATCAGAATGTCGGAGCATTAGCAACATTAGCAACAACATTAGCAAGCCAAAACTCTTTCAAGCATGTGTATTGACAGGGAGAGGGCATTCCATGTGAGGCCGCTAACGAGCGAGTGCAGAATGAATGGAGGTCTATGGAGCGGTACCCCTCAAAATCCACTTTTCTCAGGATATAATTTTTTGTCCAGTAATTTGAATTCTGAATTCGAAAGGGGAGGCCAAAAAAATACACACTGCCGGGTTTTAGATTTTTTGAAAGTCGCCTTTCTGTTCTAAAAAGCTTTAGAAAATGTCATTGACGTCATACACATCGTACGACCAGAGCTACTGCTTGACGGCAAGCTCTGGTCACTTACTTTTTTCTCTCAGGGCATCGACAACACAGCTGACAGGTTAGGCTCTCCCTGTCAATACACATGCTTGAAAGAGTTTTGGCTTGCTAATGTTGTTGCTAATGTTGCTAATGCTCCGACATTCTGATTCCGCTTCGGATGCCATCAAGCGGGAGCTCTGGTCGTATCAGTCCTTTACTAACCAATCAGCATTCAGTAGCAGAATGCTAGTGTGTTATGAGCAACAACGACTCACCATGTAAGAAATCAAAAGGACATAAGTACTCGTTCATTCAATTTTCGACCTATAATCCATGTTGAACATGCACAAACTACAATCAAATCTGAGATTTTTCAACGACAATCAGGCGAAAGAGACAAATTTAGCCGTTTAGCTCCATAGACTCCCATTCAACATCCACTTGCTCGCGATCACCCCCAGTGGAACTCTGGTGGAACTGCAGCCAAATTCGGTACAATGGGGTTTAATAGGGAGTGGCAAGGCTCTCCTTAAACAGGCTCTGTCCTAACGGACCGCGCCATCTTTCCAGACCGACTCGTCCGGTCTTGTGCAGAAGCTTGTTCCTAGCTCCGAAACTCATGCATGCTTGCAACTAGCTGTATACGTCATACTTTGAGACATCCAGTCGCGAGCTTGTGAGCTGGAGCTAAGGAATTGCAGAAAACTGTCAGAATGTGGTAGAAGTCCGATCAAGAAGCAGATAGTCTACATGTGAACTTTACAAAAATCAATACTATTAGTACTGTAGTATTATACGTGCAGGGCCTATACGTTATTCTTTTTGCTCTGTGTTTATAGTTTAACTGCTTATGTATTGTGTCTGATAAATAAACTTCAGACCTGAATATCTGGCTCCGTTGTTGTTCTAGCTTTGCAAAGCAAATTAAGCCTATACCTTTACTATTATAATGATGATGAGTGTTGTTTACAATTACTAGCTTATTGTTAATGCCATCGTTGTGGTGTTAACTGACTTAAAGTTCTAACAATATAACGACCATATCAATATTGACGTTATCAGACATGATTTATTAATCTTTGTCTTTGCCTCAGAATAACATGTCAACAATATATAATGAAGCCGTAACATGCCACGATATTATAACTAATTAGATTAGGCTATAATTACGTTTATCATGCCATGTGCATAATAGCGTTCATTACAAAATGGTTAAATCTGCTTTAAAATAACTTAAACTAACTCTACAAACAACCGTCATGTATGTGCAACCATTTGTAAAACTACAATAAAGGCAGGCAGCTGTAGATGATCAAATCCTTTCTCCTTCTTCTCATTGAGCAGGTAAATCAGCGATTTGCTGATGCTCCCTTTTGTGCTCGTTCATTGTTCGTATCCGCGAGCACGTTTCCAGGCAACTTTTCTTGACGTAAGCATATAAATGGGCTGCTAGTTTACCCATTTCGGATTGGTTTCAATCTTTGCAAAAATCAGGAAAAATTATCCTATGAAAAAGCTAGTAGTATGAGCCAGGTTCGAGAATCTAACAAAATTATTGGGGGAGATAGTTTTCGATATGCTGACTGGAGTTAATAGAATAAAAACGACCGGTTGAGTCGGGTAGAAAATCGGAAATGCAATACCAACTACATCCACCGGGGCTGTTGCCTCAAGCAGAGAGTCGAGGGGTGGGGGCTTGATTAACTCCAGTCAACATTTACAAAACTATCTCCCCCCCCAAAAAAATTGGTCGATTCTCGAACCTGGCTCATACTACTAGCTTTTTCATAGAATAATTTATCCAGAGTTTTGCTAAGTTTGAGACCAATCCGAAATGGGTAAACTAGCACCCAATTTATTTGCTTACGTCAATAAAAGTTGCCTGCAAATGTGCTTGCGGATACTAACAGGGCACAAACACAATAGTTCACATTGGCCAATAGCCAATTTACATGGAGCTGAATGAGCCATAGACTTATTGAATGAGCACAGGGATAACTGGCTTGAGTTGCCTGCCCTGTTGCAGCAAGTTAAGCAAATGTCACACATACATGAAATGTTGTTAATATAGTTTATTCCCGTTATTTTAAAACAGATTTGATTTTTCGTAAAAACGTTCATGACATGATGGCAAATATAATATGTGAAGCGCGAGCATAGATTGTTGACGTCTATCTGGTGCAAAGACGAAGATTAATACTTTAACCGGTAACCACAATAGGAAAATATATAGGCCCATATTTAAATAATATTAGTCTTGCCTTCAGAAGCTTTTGTTAAACACACCCATTATTCTTTTGTTGATCGTGTCATCAAGCCTGACTGCTTTTGTGGGACAATGAAGGTCCTCAGTGACTCTATATGTTTCACCCCCACTTACATCTGATGGAAAAGTCTTGTAGCCTATAGGTTCTTCGAATATTTCCCTTTCAAAGGCAAATGTCCAATAAAGTATATTTTAGACACAGTTCTCAAGCTTTTATTTATTACATTATTACCAAGTCTTGTTAGATCACGTTATATCCATTAATAGGCGTTTGGTTTTGTAGGATGAACATATAAAACACATGGCCATATTTCTAAACTGATGTTAAATTGAAGGCAGTGTGAAGAAAGTAAGCTATGGTAAGTCTGCATTATAGAAGATTTCGGTTACCAAAATAACTAATTTGTTTGCCTGGCAAGAACAACGATGGAGCTGTTCATGTTAACAGTTTATTTCATCCGATACAATGCGTTGGAAATCATACTCATATCACGAAGAAAAAAAGCAACATATGTGATGAGTTCCATCTAGAATAGCCCTATATTTAGCCCTAGAGCCCATTTCTAAAAAACAAGTAGAAGAAATACTATACAGTGACAGAATACATTTCTGTTAAGTTTGCATCATGTGTCTGATTCTTATCGGACTTGTACCCCATTCTGCCACTGCAATGCCTTAGCTCACACGCTCGTAACATAGGCTCGTAACCATATCAATCTATGCGCGCGACTGGTTGTCGCAAAGTATGACGTGTACAGCTAGTTGCTAGCGTGCACGAGGTCTCGGAGCTAGGGAAAAAAAGAGCCACTGTTTAAAGCTAGACCGGAAGACACGGAAGTGGAAAGATGGCTGCGTCCAGTCTCGCGCTCCCGCTTGCTTCACTGCGCCACTGAGCACTTTTCATAGAAATGAATAAGGAAGACAGAAGTAGCTGTCTTTAGTTATATTAAAGGGGCAATTTACTGTATATTTGGGGTATTTGACACTGTTGCTTAAGGTCTCCAAATAGGGTATGTAACATTGGTTGGGTTGAAAATGGCCCAGGTGCTTTTCTGTGCCCACTCACAGATCCTCTGAAATGTTCCCGGGAAAAAACACTAGCTTTTCTCCTTTTATGGTATGCTCATTAATATTTAGATGAGCTGCGCGCTGATTGGTTGGTTTTCAACGAGTGAAGCTGGGGAGCAAAAAACGCAACACGGCCAACAGCAGCACTCGCTGAAACACTGAAGTTGGAGACTTGAAATAAAAACGTGCAAATAAATCTATTGTGTCTACACAACACTGTTTTCAACAGATTGACTATATCATTTGAAATGATAACATTACTTGTTTCCACTTCTGTTGTTGAAGCAAACTGGATTGACTTAGGTGGGTAGAAAGTTAGGCTACAGCTTAGCAACCAAACCATATCGTGATTCTACTTGGCTTCAGTTAGCTAGCTAGCTCTAGATATCTTGCTGAAAAATAACATGACAAAGATCTGGACATACATGCATCGTTAATTGTAGATTTACATGACACAGGTTATTTATTTGAATGAAACACAGTCAGGAACATTAATCAACGTTAGCCCCAATAAACTAGGCTAAATGATCACACATTCAACCTATGCTCTTGTGTTAGCAAGCTAAATTTGTTTACATGCCTACTACAGTCTAGGTGTTACTAGTAACAGTTACTAGCAATGCTAACGTATCCTGAATCTAGCACCTGCCTTTCTCCAGTTCTTTCAAATAGATTATCTAGACAGGCGTTAGCAATAAGCCAGACTGCTGTTCGTTTTCTGGCTGTTTTTTCGGAAGCTTCCCTTCTAATGCCGACTACAGCTAGTCTAGCTAGAGTCATTTGATGTGTGTAGAAAAACGTATTTAGCATTCTACCTGGTATGCTATATACAGGAAACGTTAGCATTGCTAATAACTGTTAGCACAACATCATACTGTCCTTATAGCTTGCGGTTGCAATGAGCATACGGTCGGAACAGCACCTCTTTCCAGGTTCAGCTTCCTAGCAAATCCTGCTTGAAATTGTACAAGGTTGTCAAAACTGTCTTGGGTGAAATGTTTAGAGCAAATGAATAATTGAGTGTCGAACTTCGCTGGGATATTCTCATAGACAACAGCAGCCATGCCTGTTGAATGTTTGGCTCCTTTGGAAGACTGTGGGTGTTAGCCTTCCCTGTACAGCCTGGAACACAGCATTTACGACCGTGGTCCATTTTCAATATCCTTGTTATAATTCAAAACATTCTTCTTTGTAATTCCTTATAAGTAGCCTACACAGAGCAGCGCACAGCTAAACTAGTATCGGAGATAGATGCTACCTAGGGCTGGTCTGGATGTAAATTCTGGGGCGTGACAAAGATACAGACCAGAGCCAATAAGAGGGCGATAACCGGTTCTACGTAGGACCGGTAGCTTTGTTGAAAACCTAGCGTTTTTACAGACTATTTTTTTCTTTTTGAGAATTGAATAGGAAAGAGGTGTCAATGGACTTTGATATTCATGGTATGTTCAGTTTACCCACCGAACTGTCGTTATTCAACTATGACAAGGTAAAATTGGTTTTGCAGTCAATTGCCCCTTTAACTCTATGATTTGGACCAAGCCCGTTTCTCCAGCAACCGATAGATGCTGACCTACTTCCGCTTTCCGGTTTTGTGTTTCCTGTTCAGCGGCTAACCTCTACTAGCGTACCATGTTATCGAAGTTGTAATACAAGTTGTGTTTAATTACATCTAGTTAATATGAGCTCAGGTTCAACTTGTGCCGTTGTTGGTTGCCATAACAATTCAAGAAAATTGAATATTTTGTCGGAAACGTCTTGCTTCAAACATCAACAACTTCGAAGAAATTGTCCGTGTCCATCGCCGTATGCCTTGCACACCATGCCAAGGACCGAGGAACGCAAAACAGCGTGGCTTGCAGCTTTGAAACTAAAACACCCTCCAAAGAAAGTGTATGTTTGCTCTTTCCATTTCTTAAATAAAAAGCCAACCGAACTGCATCCTGATCCGGAGCTTTATTTGGGCCACGACCGACCACCTCCGCAGACGAGGAGAAAGCAAGTCCGACTAACTGTGTGTGTGTCGGCAACGGCTAGCAGCAGCAATGAAGACATCGAAGGCAGACCTCGTAAGTTAAATTGTAACTTTACGGTTATTCCATGTTTTATGCAGCTATAAACGTTACAGACGTGAGGGTTCTGCTTAAGTACTTCATACTGTACATGCTGATGTAATATCAGTTTGACATATGTGTTGTATGAGCTCAGAGAAATTCATTCATTCGTCACGTTTCACTCATCAGTTCATCCCTATACTTTCTTCTACTCCAATACATTTCAAAATGCGAATATTATAGTCTACTTGTACACCACTACAATGATTTGAGAGCTTTAGTTGCTAGTTACCTTTTCAGTTTTAGATAATTAATTCAAAATGTACATCTACTGGTCAGTTATGACATGTACTTCTAGTGTTTACTTTCCTACTGTGTAACTTTGGCAATACTTTTGTTTTGGTCAGACTGCTTAGCGGGCCTGTCCTCAATTGACCGTTCCCCAGGCCACGCCCCCTTGGTTATTGTTGCTACGTCCGACACAATTCCCGGAACTGTCAACCCAAAGCCATGGCGAGTACGGGGATAAGCGCTACAGCTGTCAGTGTGAGTGAGGATTTTTTGAGTGATACCTTTGCGATATCTTCCAGATCCAGGCAGAAGGGACTGCAATATGCAGTGGAAGGATATATTCAAAATATTAAAATGAGCAACGAAGGGGAAACAACAAATCGAAGCCAAAGCAAAGCATACAGGTCTCAAGTAGCCTTGTCTGGCCAGGCACTTGAACAGCACTTGAACAGGGTTGGGATACTCAGGAATAGGTCGCCCACTCACAAAATTCTACGAAGATCAAAATAAAATAAGTTTATAATGGCTTGTTTTAATGGATTGACGTTTTGTTCAACATTGATACAGTATTTTAAGCTCTTAGCAACTTGCTGGCGTTCGTTGGCTAGCTCAGCTTGCAATTTTACAGACATTAACATCAACATTTTGATTTTAACATTAACAAATTTGTTGGAGTCACTAGTTATGCACTAGTAGTGGTAATAATACTAGTTTACATCAACCATAACTGTTTGGGAATTGGGATGTTCTCTCAACTAACATCTTAGATATCGTTCGCTAGCAGCTTAACGCTAGCTAGCTACCTTGGAGCAGACATGCTATATGTTTGGTGATGTTCTCTAAATTAAGTTGGGAGTGGGGTCTCCCACACTGTTTTATCCACCGCCGGCACCTTCCCTCTTGAGTCTTCGGCTTTGTAAATTGAAAAAATACCACACCTCCCTCTAAACTTTTGGGATATCTAGTGTCAGATCGACACGTCCCATAGGCACAAAGCTTGACGGACCTTCTTCTCTTAGTAGCGGTTGCTAAGGTACAATTGGACGAGGGCCGTTCTAGGGAGGAGTTTCGGGAACGGTCAATTGCTTCAGACCAGATCAGCAACTCAAGTTCTGCAACTCCCATTCACCAACATTTACACTCAGTCCATAGACAGTGGGAGGACCCTGCCCGACAAGATCATGGTTACTGCAAGGCAGCCAGCAGAAAAGATGTGCAGGATAAGATGACTCAGTGATATGACATTGCCTACTTTTTTGCTTCAACGTAACGCGGATGCTATGCTCTACACTGGTCCAGATCTTGAAACATTTGATATTTTTGTATCAACACTGGAAGACATGCCAGTAATTCATTTACAATGCCTGTTCGAGATCAAGTTCTCATGACACTTATGAAATTAAAAACTAACCGTGTAATAGTTTCATGTATCACTGAGCATGGCTAGCAAGAATCTCATATTGGATTGACAAACTGGAGGAGGTTTTACGACCTCTAATTCCATGGCTTCCAAGAGAAACTATTCAGGCAACCGTGCCTGCAGCCTTCAAGAGGTATTTCCCTAGTACAACATGTATTATAGACTGCAGTGAGAGCTTTTTACAGAAACCCAAAAACCTTGATTCCAGAGGAGAAACATACAGTCATTATTATTCACATAACACTCTGAAATTCCTGGTAGCTGTTGCCCCATGTGGACTGATTATGTTCATTTCTGCAGCATATGGAGGGCGATGCAGTGACAAATTTAATCACTATAGACTCAGGCATATTGGACTACTTAATGCCTGGAGATGAGGTCTTGGCAGATAGAGGCTTTACCATAAAATACTTGCTGTTTGAGAGAAAGGTGAAGTTGGTAATGCCTTCTTTCACAAAAAAACGTGGACAGCTAACAGAGGAACAGGTGACAAGTACTAGAAAGAGCAATTCGGCATTTAAAAGTTTACAAAATACTGTCCCTGGTTGTTCCGATTACTGGCTCCTAAAATTGACAAGATTCTAAGAGTGTGCCCTGCTCTTGTTAATCTGAGGGAGGATCTTGTGCTAAATTGAAGAGCTAGTTTAATTTGCGGAAATAGCAACATTTTTATTGCCTACATTGTTACAATATCACTCAAAAACAAAACATTAAAGGGGCAATTTATTGCAAAACCGATTTTACCTTGTCATAGTTGAATAACGACAGTTCGGTGGGTAAAATGAACATACAGTGAATATCAAAGTCCATTGACACCTCTTTCCTATGGAAATCTCAAAAAGAAAAATTTGTCTGTAAAACGCTAGCTTTTCAACAAAGCCACCGGTGTGACCTAGGACGGGGGACCGCCCCATTTTGGCTCTGGTCTGTATCTTTGTCACGCCCCAAAATTTACATCCAGACCAGCCCGAGGTAGCGTCTATCTCCGATACTAGTTTAACTGCGGGCTGGTCTGTGTAGGCTACTTATAAGGAATTACAAAGAAGAACGTTTTGAATTATAACAAGAATATTGAAAATGGACCACGGTCGTAAATGCTGTGTTCCAGGCTGTACAGGGAAGGCTAACACTCAGTCTTTCCAAGAAGCCAAACATTCGACAGGCATGTCTGCTGTTGTCCCTGAGAAGATCCCGGCGAAGTTCGACACTCAATTATTCATTTGCTCTAAACATTTCACCCAAGACAGTTTTGACAACCTTGTACAATTTCAAGCAGGATTTGCTAGGAAGCTGAACCTGGAAAGAGGTACTGTTCCGACCGTATGCTCATTGCAACCGCAACCTGTAAGGACAGTATGATGTTGTGCTAACAGTTATTAGCAATGCTAACATGTCCTGTATATAGCATACCAGGTAGAATGCTAAATACGTTTTTCTACACACATCAAATGACTCTAGCTAGACTAGCTGTAGTCGGCATTAGAAGGGAAGCTTCCGAAAAAACAGCCAGAAAATGAACAGCAGTCTGGCTTATTGCTAATGCCTGTCTAGATAATCTATTTGAAAGAACTGGAGAAAGGCAGGTGCTAGATTCAGGATACGTTAGTATTGCTAGTAACTGTTACTAGTAACACCTAGACTGTAGTAGGCATGTAAACTAGTTTAGCTTGCTAACGCAAGAGCATAGGTAGAATGTGTGATAATTTAGCCTAGTTTATTGGCAATGGGGCTAACGTTGTTTCATGTTCCTGACTGTGTTTCATTCAAATAAATAACCCGTGTCATGTAAATCTACAATTAACGATGCATGTTTGTCCAGATCTTTGTCAGGGTATTTTTCAGCAAGATATCTAGAGCTAGCTAACTGAAGCCGTGTTGAATCACGATATGGTTTGGTTGCTAAGCCTAACGTTCTACCCACCCAAGTCAATCCAGTTTGCTTCAACAACAGAAGTGGAAACAAGTAATGTTATTCAAATGATATATATAGTCAATCTGTTGAAAACAGTGTTGTGTAGACATAATAGATTTATTTGCGCGTTTTTATTTCAAGTCTCCACTTTCGGTGTTTCAGTGAGTGCTGCTGTTGGCCGTGTCGCGTTTTTGCTCACCAGCTTCACTCGTTGAAAACCAACCAATCAGCGCGCAGCTTATCAAAATATTAATGAGAATACCATAAAAAGGAGAAAAGCTAGTGTTTTTTCCTGGGAACATTTCAGAGGATCTATCAGGGGGCATAGAAGAGTACCCGGGCCATATACAACCCTACCAATGTTACATACCCTAAGGAACAGTGTGAAATACCCCAAAAACCCAGTCAATCGCCCCTTTAAGTGCATTTAAGTGCCATATTACATTGTTTTAAAAACATTTTCTGAAATGCAATAACCTCAAACTAAGGCGTACATTAAACATACATAAACATTACCTTATGTTGTTCAACTCAACTGTCAGAACTACAAGTGTCAACCTGAGACTGATCTTAATATAGGCCCAACGAAGCTTAATCATTTAATGTGATCCGTGTATATACAACATTATATACAGTATATAATGAACTGATGAAAATGAAATGATGCCACAATGACTAAAATACTAGTGCTGTCAGTTTAACGCGTTATTAACGGCGTTAACGCAAACGCAAATTAACGGCGTCAATTATTTTATCGCGCGATTAACGCTCTTTTGGCCTAGCAAACTTTGTAGTTTTTTTTCACATGCTGTTGCAACAACTACCGACGTTATAAAAACTACAACACAGCACCGGATCTAGCTAGACCGGAAACAAAACAACAGGCACGCCACACACTTGTTTGGCTTGCGAGCCGGCTAAAGAGTAGTAGCAGAGCCCGTTTACGGATATTAGACATTCTCTGGTAGTAGGCTAACGTTACGCTTTGAGTGGATGGCGAGCGCGAGATGCCGAAATGGATGCCAATAAGATTCTGAATGGAAAGTTTACTTTAAAAAAGTTGCCAAATGGTTCTATTGACAAGACAAGTGATCTGTGTGTTTTGTCGTTGTAAACTGAGCTATCATCGCAGCACGTCCAGTCTGAAATACCACTTGATGGCCAAGCACACAGCTGATGCGAATTCTCCGCCCTTCTCCGCCCCCTCGTCAAAGCCAGGCGATTGCAATGTTGTTTTCAATAAAAAAATATTTGCACAAAGCAATCCGAACCACTTTTCTATGTTGATAAGACCATTAAAATTTGAAAAAAGAATGGGACAAAAAGAAATCAGGGACATTTAGAATAGATAAAAATGTGTGATTAATTGTGATTAATTGCGAGTTAACTATGATATTAATGCGATTAATCGCGATTAAATATTTTAATCGTTTGACAGCACTATAAAATACTACAAAACGTGTAGTGCATGTTTACATTTGTTGTAAACTCAAACGCTTGACTTGTTCCCTCACAAATGCCTCATCATACTGCACTGTAAGGGAAACATGCTCTTTGGGTGTCCAGATCAAAAGGGTAGTAGATTTTAGACCTGTGCAGAACACTGTTAGCTGTATTTGCATGTAATATCCCCTACTGCCCGTTTTCTGCAACTCTTCATCTACAGTCCCTGACAAAAGTCTTGTCACTTATCAATTTTGTAGAAACAACTATTTATAACCTGACTTTTAGTTAATCAATTGGTTTTACAAATGGCTCATATGAAAGCTAAAACCCTCCCAAATTATGTTTAATATACTAAAATACATTTGCTTCACTGAAGAAAGATTGATCATTCAATGAACACAGAAAGGTCAGATTTTGGCAAGACAAAAGTCTTGTCGCCTTGTCATATGATGCACCCAATCCTAGATTACAGCCTCACCTGTGATCAATAATTGATCAATCAATTAGTGGGTGTGTATAAAAAGAACCCCAGCACAACAGACCTTCACATCAACTGCAACTTGACCTCTGACAACATGCCTAAGATTCACCCTGAGACCAAAGCGTTGATTATCAACGGTCTGAAGACCAGGGGTCTCATTTATAAAGCTTGCGTACGCACAAAACGGGGCTGAAAATGTGCGTACGCCACTTTCCACGCAGAGGTTGTGATTTATAAAAAACAAACTTGACGGGAGTGTGCGGTCCTCCGCAAACTCTGACCCTCCCGTAGGCCTACGCACATTTTGAAAACAGTTGGAATTGGCGACGCAGATGACCCTACTGTAGTCAGACTGCAGAAATTAAATGTGGGAAGAACGTTACTCGTAATATTTATATATTATATAAATAAAAAAATCACATATTTATATTTATATTTGTTTTCCTCACACACGTTTTTTTTCCATTCAATTTCATGATTATCATGAAGATTACATCCAGCAGTGTTATTTGCGCTTGTACTGAGTGATTCTTGTTCCATAAACACATTGTACAATCCAACTCAAATTTTAAATAAAAATTCAGCGCTTCCTCACCATTAGATTGTCCACTACGGGAGTTCAGGAGGGGGAGATAACCCGACTGCATGGAATACAGTATAACATCACATATCCTACTTTTAGATAACTGCAGAACACAATGTATAACTAAATATATTTATTTAATACTGTGCAAATATCCTCCTAAATCAAAAACTGGTTCATTCATGAGGTGCTTTGCATTGACTATTTATGGTTAAAAATGGGCGTGTTCAGGGCGGGGTACAATGCTGATTCACGTACGCACACTTGTGGTTAATCTGTGATTTATAAAGGGAACATTGTGTACAGGTGTGCGTACGCACGGTTTTATAAATCTGAATTTGTGTGCGTACGCCATTTTAGGCTTTTGGGCGTACGTACACTTTTAGTAAGAATCCTACGCACAGTTTTATAAATGAGACCCAGATCCACTGCTGAGGTGGCTGACACCTTCAATGTGTTTCAGCACCAAGTACAAAGAATAAGAAAAATAATCGAAGAGACTGGAGATGTTTTTGACAAGCCTTGGTCCGGCAGACCCCGCAAGACAACTGCTTGGGAGGACCGTTTGTTGGCTTGAAAATCCAAGGCCAGCCCTTTTTTCAGTGCAGCGGAGCTCCACCAGGCCTGGTCACCTCAAGTCCCCGTGTCAACCAGGACAGTTTGTAGAATTCTGTCTCGAAATGGCCTCCATGGTTCGACCAGTGCCCAGAAACCAGCACTAAACAAAAGGCAATTAAACAAACGTGTGGCATTTGCCAATCCCCACAGCCTGCTTAAAGGATGGACTCTGGAAAAGTGGTATAATATTTGAAAATATGTTTTAATAATATAGAAAGGTATAATATTTGAAAACATGTTCGAATAATAAATATTTAAAACATTCAAATCGCATACAATTGCATATTTCATAGATGTCAAGATCCAGTGTAATTTGATAAAATTAAGTAAGCAAATTAAGGAAGATAAAATAGTCTAAAGAAAAGTTGGAAAATATATCAATGTGATAAAATGAAGTAGGCTTAAGCAAATTAAGGAAGCTAAAATAGCCTAAAGAAAAGGTGGAAAATATCAGTATGGACAGATGTGTGATGTCTGGAGTGGCCTTAAAAGTTTTCTGGGACTACAGAGAACCAATTTACACTCTGCAACATAAGCCTTAAGGATTGTGGCACCTTTGCAGATACTCTGAACTCGTTCTAAAGGGCTTACATTCACCAAATAGCCAAAGTCAACAAAGCATTATGTCCTGATAATATCAGTCATAACAAGCTCCTGGAGACCTGCTACAAACAACTGGCCCTGTCTTCTGTGAACTGTTCAACTGGTCATTGGAGGAGCAGGAACGCACAGTTCCAGCTCCTCCACCTCTGCCATCTGCCTTGTTCCAAAGAAGAGCAGACCCAGGCTTCCCAATTACTTCCAACATGTAGCTCTTACATCAGTGGTGATGAAAAGTTTTGAATGTCTGATACTTTTGTAAGTACAAGAGACACCCCAGAACCTGGTAGATCAACTCCAGTTTGCCTACATGAAGTATAGAAGTCTCGATGATGCTGCCCTTACTTTCCTGCATCATGCACTCCCATCTGGAAAAACTAAAAGCACATGCTAAGCTTGTGTTTGTGGAATACCTCTTGTGCCTTTAATAGAATGTAACCACATCTGTTGGGAATACAACTACTAAACATGAGTAAATCCTTGATTCATACTGCAGATAATTAAATTCCACACACACAGGATTCTGTCAAAATACTTATGCAATGAACATATTCTGTGATTTGTTTCATTATTTTATTTATTTGATCAAAGTTATCTGAGGATATACAAGTTTAACTCTAATCTGTTATAATTTAATTAATTTAATGTCATCATCACAAAAAAAAACATTTTCTTTGAGTAATGTGGGATGGTGGTGCTGCGGAAGATCCACCGCTTCATTCTCTGCTACTGGTGGTGAACCTCTATGGTGGATGGGCTGCATGAAAATGCTTCCTGTATTTTCCTGTATATTCCTGTAAATACTGCACATGCGTGTGTGCATGCTGCATTTTGGATGTGTCTGACACCACAAAGTTCTGGAAAAGTGAAGTCCTATTCTATTTGCTATGGTTTTTGCAGTCACTCAATCTCAACCACAAATGTGTAATGTTAGAGAGGCAAGAAAAACAAATATAAAAAACATTATGGATATTTGACTTTGTGACCTTTCAATATTCAAACCCCATATTGTGAAGTCGGTAACATAACATTAACGCTACTAGTTGAATGGTCTCCCTTCAGTGCGCAATTGTTCAGATATCCCCCTATCAAACTCCTCCACTTCACTGAAATAGCACAGACAACATTACTTCTATGTAAGCATAAATATCAGTTACCCTAACAAAGTAGTGTACATTAATTAGCATTACTTAAGTGGTTGATAATAAAGGTATTAATAGTAGATTATAAAGTTGTATGGCATTGTGCAGAAAATGTACGTTCTCTACTTACCTCCGATGATAAACTGGTCCAGAGATGAAGACCTTTTCTGCATCCTGCAGGGACAGCTTCCTCAGCATACTCAGGCCGTAGCCTATATGATGGCCTACAAAAATTATATGGTTAATTTTTAAGACAGTAGGCTGCAGATTTCTTTTAGCTGACAGATCGAATCCACTTGCTTTTAACCTATCATTTTTTTGAAGTTTTATTAATGTGCTGGCTTTATCATAAGACACCTTCAGTAGTTGGGCTTGCCAAAATGGTTTCAATAAAACAAAACAAATAGTCTAAAAGTTCGTATTTCATAAAACTATAATAAGTGAACAGATAATTGTATCAGAATTGTTTTGAACATTTAGCTAACTTATGTTAATATGTTGAACAATACTTGATTAACATAAGCTACGTCGCGCTACTGTTTCATTAAACAAATAGAGTAACAATTTACAGTTCGTTTTTAAGGAAGCTATGTGTGTAGAGCTAGCTAGCTAGCGAGTGCTATAACTACTAAGTGTTAGCTCTAGTAGTTTGTTTGACGTTGAAAACAATTCTAGTGTCTTGAAATGATTTCGCCAGCAAAGTTGAAGTTAGCTAGTTGTTCAATTCAAGACACCAGAATTGTTTTATACATAACCCTACGCGATTCACATTAGCTACTTTCACTCTGATTCTAGTCCATCTTGTTCTGAGCTGTAATCCTACAATATTCACTACCGCAGGAAAATATTATCTTGTTCCGGTCGATGTTTATCCCATTCGCTACATGGCGCTGTCAGATAAAACGAGGGTCCTAGAACTGCGGTCCTGACACATTGTGCACACTGCCAGTGAGCGACCTTTGTCTGACTGATGCTAACGTCAAAACGGGGACGCAGTCTCTCTCAGATTGCCAGTTTTAAACAAATCACTAAAATAATCGGACCAGCTGGCTAAAAGCAGAAGTCCCATATCTCTTGAAAGCTGCCCTGCTCAACATTTTAGATGTAGAATTCACTGTAAAATTATGAACTTTGTGACATAACGTGAAGACATTGCTGCCGCCTGACTATGCGGTCTACCGGGCGACATTCTCACTCAAATTTCAAGGCTTTCGTGATCCAAATCAAAATTCTGATGCGACAGATCACTGAGGAATCGCTTTCAACCTTTTTGGCCTTTTTAAATCTAACTATTTGTATGATCCGCATGGTCCTTTTGCCGTTATAAATGCTATCCTTTCTCGGTTTTCTGCAACCACATTGCGCGCACATCCCGAATGTTTACAAACAAATAATGGGTCTATAAATGTTGCGTATGCACAAAAAGCTTGTGTTTTGAAGATTTACTTGACGTGAGAATGTGCAGACCGTCCGTTAAGTCTTATCTGGCTCTGTAACATGGCAACGGAAAAGTGCCAAAACCCACCAAACATTACAAAATAAAAGTTTCCACTACTACATTTGACGTTGACTATTCAAAAACATAAAAATAAAAGTTTGATCATTAATGTGGATGATAACATCAAAATGCCGAAACCCAAAACGGGAAATGCTATATAGCCTTCTGTTTAATCCGCCACCACTTAATAATTTCTGTTTAAACTTGAGGGTGTCAAACAAACGACAAAATCACTCAGGAAATGCATGTCACGCTAACCCTATAGGTGCCATCCTGTTACGATGCACCACCATTCGTTTCTTCATTTAACGTTTTACATCGGATCATTTCTTCTTAATTTCTGCGGTGGCGGTTCTAGACACATTTTATTGGGGGGCCAGGGGGGGGGCAGTGTTTAATCAGAGGAGCACATTAAAAAACGGAAACAAATGATATTTAGACATTAACCTTTAGATGCGTGAGTTCTAAATATTACCGACGCTTCCACCAGAGTGAGTTATCTTTCCAAAACGGAAGCTAGCTAGCTTTAGTTAGCTTCCGTTACCTAGCAACCTAGCATAATACTCGTAGCAATGCTACAACCTGCTAGTGTTACTTGTTAGCCTCCTAATTATTAATTTTGAAGCCATACAATAGCGTTTGTCATATAGTTTTTGTCTATATGAAAATAGTCGGTTGGAATGTTCAGAATCACTCGTGCGACGTTACTCTGTGGGGCCCGCTTTCGAACGATCAAATATGTGCGATGCTACTCCTTAACAGGTTAAATACTTAAATTTTTCTTTACATTGAAATCATACGCTCCAGCACTCCTTCCATCTCCTCAGCTCTCTCAATATCTTGATATGTCTCTGACTTTTTTATTTACTGGGGCAAAATAAGCTGCAATGTCCCTTCCTCGGTTTATGATGACTACTGGAAGAAGACATGGGTAAAAATAAAGTTTTTCTTTCTTTTTTTAGTCAGCTTAGGGGGGCCACAGGGGGGGGCAGGGACATTTTGACAGGGGCACTGGCCCCTGGAGGCCCCCGTGTAGAACCGCCCCTGAATTTCTTCCATGGCAGGGTTTCAAACCCACGGGCCAGTGGGTTTGAAACTTACTGGCCCCAAGGCCATTTTTACTGGCCCCCCCTCCAAAAGTTGTAATTTATCATTGTTACAACAAAACCAAAGACTTATAAGTTGTTATTCTGTTAACATGTTTAACCATTTATTAAACACATCCTGGATATAAAAAGAACAAAAATGAAATCACATTTCTAGTGATAAAAAATAATAAGGTAATAGTCAGCAAAACAATTGACTTCTAACCTCAAATGACGTGCTCTGTTCCATGCTGACAACCATCTCTGCACGACTGTCTGGCTGAAACTGAAACCTCTGGTCCCTCAATGCTAATTTATAAAAGCTTCCATTACATTTCATCAGTATGATACTAAGTACCCAAGTCAACACCATTCTTCTGCTGCAGTTCAATAGCCCGGGGGAACAAGGCAAACGTCTATCTGTCTTAATTACGTGATATGCCGTTGTTATAAATCGTGCAATAACATGATGGGCATCTGCATTTAAATTCCTAACCAGCATGGTCAACGGCCTGGAAGATAGATTGTCAACCATCCGCTTAACTGTCACGCAAACCAGGTGCTGCCTGCTAGCATGGCTGGTCAGGGATTGTTTTCGAAAATTGTCGGTACCTGTGTAAAAAAGATCCACTTTTGTCTGCTTTAGACGGGAACATACGACAGACGACACAGTGCATCTAAAGGCCGATTTATACTTCTGCGTCTCTGTTAACAGACAGACGCACGCACGGAGTCGGACGGATTGTTTGAATTTATACTACTCCGACGGCTCTGCGTGCTGAAAGCAATTCACCGCTAGAACAGTAGATGGCGCTGCACTGCAATGCTCGCTTGGTTATCGAAAAGTTGAAGCAAATTTACAAATTAGCCGCTTCATCAATAAAATAAGCACATTCCTAGCAACTACACTGCCCATTTCTCGTCACATTTTAATTCAGATGATGATTTACATGTACTGTTTAGCTGAAATATGAATTGTAAAAACTTACAACAATGCCGGTCAAAGGATTCTGTTCTCTTGTTGGTCACGGCAACCCCGCCCCTGACGCTAGCGGTTCTTAATACGGACCAATCACAGCCAAGGGGTATCCGTAAAATGACGGACGGACAGACGGAGAGTCAGGAAAATCAGGAGGTACACACAGAGCTCTGCGAGAGGCTCGGAGAGGACACGGAGAGGGCGTTTCTTGATGGAGAGGGCGTTCCCTGTGTGCGTGTGCGTAAAAACGCAGAAGTATAAATCAGCCTTAAGCTCCATAAAAAAAAGTTGCTTCCGTTTGAACTCATAGCTCTACTTTGCTTTCATCTTCACTTTTGTCTCGCGCCAGTTCTTAAAAAATGTATAGAGATTAGAGAATTACAATTTGACAACCACTCGTCACTCACTCAACTCTTGATTTGACAAATGTGCGCCCCACGAGCTGCAAAGTTATTTATGCATTTAGCAGATAGAAAAACATATGAAGGATGTTAACTTTTTTTTTTTTCAATCAATAATTTGCAGTGGCCCGATCGGGCCAGTGAGTTGCTATTTAACTGTCCCGACGTTACTTTTTACTGGCCCCAGGCCATCGGGCCATCGCTTATGTCAAACCCTGCATGGTCCGGTTCTCTGAACCCACAGCATTTATGGCCCTATAATAATAATAATGATGATGATTTTATTTGTAATGCACTTGCTACAGGTGCAACAGGTTAAAAACAAGAAAGGGCGCAAATAGTGACAGTTTTCCACTCCGCAAACTTTCTTTTGTCACTAATACCTGATGACAGGCCGCCAAACTGACACATTTTTTTGCCTCCACCTCTGTTGACAGAACCTCGATCTCAGTCACCGTATTTCTTCGAATAAACACTGCGGCGTTTAACGTTCATTTTTGGTGCAGCGTTTATTCAACGAAATACTGTAATTCAGACAAAGAAATGACCTCTGGAGGGTATTTATATCCATCTGCATATTCATTTATGGGAGGAGGCAAGGCGGGGTCAGTGGCTCGTTCACGTGCGTTCAATCTCACGTTAATTGTGATTTATAAAGGAAAGGTGAGCAGGACTTGACGTACAACCGGTTTTATACATATATATTTCTGTGCGTAGGTACTTTTCGAGTTTTGTCCGTACGCCATCTTCTGGTATGAAAGCTGCGCAATTCTTTATAAGTAAGGTAACAGAAGTATCTTATTTATGTAATTTTAGCTAGCAAACAGGCTAAAACGATTTCTAACGGCTGAGGGTAGGGTCGGGATACAGCTACGTTGACAAAAGTTAAGTTTAGGAAAAAAAAATTGGTTTGATTTGAAATACATCAGAGAAACTATCATGAATTTCCTGGTAGAAAAATATTAAAGTATTAGCCTCGCTTTTGCGAGATTTGGGGTAATCTTGCACACTTTCCGGACGTAGCTGTATTTCTTTCTAGGCACAACCGTTAGTTCTGCCTATGCAGTATGGCATGGATTTTGTGTGGATTACAAAGGTTAGCAAACCTAAAAGAAGCCACATATTCATTAAAATGTCGCTGGACATTTACGATTTGTTTTTTTGTACTTATGTTTTAGGGAAAAAGAATGACAACCCTCGGTCACCTGACTACGTTCCTTCAATCTTCAATCATGTTCCATCCCCGGAGAAGAGAAAAAGAAGAATGAGGTTAGATGTATTCATAAATAATAATGGTCCACATTGACTCTAATGTACGGTGGCCGACATGTGCAAACGCGCTGCAAATTAAGAAAACACATGCAAATAGACAAAACACAAGCAAATTAAGAAAACCTTTTCATGAATTTGACAACACATACGCAGCATTCAGCAAAAGCGCTGCAAATACACACAACACAACCAAATACATAAACGCGCTGCAAATACATGAACACGTTGCAAAAACGAAAGCATGCAAACCAAAACGCTGCATCCAGTTTTCACAACGGAAGTTGACCAAGTCTCTAGGGGGAGCGCTAAGTGGAAGATTTAGATTTTCGACCCCACGGAGCGAAAGAGAGAGAGCATGTGAGAAGTTTGGACCAACATTGAAGTAAAGAGGTGACATAAAAAGCTTAGTATTCATTTTTACATGTGGCCCTCCTCTTTTACAGTTTTTCAGAAGAGCAACTTCGATTTTGGTCCCATTTCCAAAACAAACTTCTCATATGTTCTCTCTCTCGCTCCGTGGGGCCGAAAATCAAGCTGTTCCACGTAGCGCTCCCCCTAGAGGCCTGGTCAACTTCCGTTGTGAAAACTGGATGCAGCGTTTTTGGTTTGCGTGCTTTCGTTTTTGCAACGTGTTTATGTATTTGGTTGTGTAGTGTGTATTTGCAGCGCGTTTGCTGAATGCTGCGTATGTGTTGTCAAATTCATGAAGATGTTTTCTTAATTTGCTTGTGTTTTGTCTATTTGCATGCGTTTTCTAAATTTGCAGCGCGTTTGCACATGTCGGCCACCGTACTAATGACTACTTAAAACACAACATTTACACAATTGTATCTTGTACATTTGTATTTTTTATTGTAAGTGGTAGGCCTGTCGCAATAGTCAATATATTGACTTATCACACGGTATATGGAAATGGGTGCAATAATTTTTGGTGCTGCGATATATTGCAACTGATCATGTTTAAAATAAAATTTTATGATTATGTTAATTTCTACATAAGAACAAATGTTACCAACATTTTTGTCGATCCCGCTGCCTTAGTCATCTTGTCTGCTTTCTGTGTCGAAAGTGTAGGCGGAACTAGCGTCTCCACACACAGAGTGGACACCAACAGGTGAAGAGAAGGCGTGAACACACTGTGTTATAAAGTGTTCCGTTTTGTGACACCTACAGCTAGTTAGGAAGATCAAGTAAAAATTGACTTGGTTTCAAAGCCGGTATGTCGACTTTGTTTTAAAACAGTGGAAACGAAAAGAGGCAACTAACCTAACATCTCAACTAGCAATACATAACTATCCCACCCAGTTTTTCAACCTGTGAACAACAACTGAAGCTGGAGCTGGAAAGGGGTCTTCCATAAAGTTCTGTTACAGATGCCTTTTCCCATCTGTTGTTTTTCTTGTATAAAAAAGCTAATAACCACAATGCATTATTTTTATTTTACAAATTACAATCACATGAATTATATGTCATATAACCTGGTAAGCATTGCATTTTGGAAATATCAAATGTGCATCATATTTACAGAGTCAGATGTGATCTACAAGGTGTTTCCATGGATATTACTGGAGAGATGGCAACAGAATCATTAATGGAGGATACCACTACAGAGGGTAAGTGTCGTGTTTTTTGAGACAGGAATCTCTCAAACTGCACAAAGCTGGCAGGAAATACTCAAAAAAGTAGTTTGCCTCCTCCCGCCACACACACACATTTTTGCATCAAAGTGAATGCACTCCAGATGGTAGTCACACTTCACAAAAAATGTCACACCATAGCATCCAAGTTATCCCCATCTGTCCTATAACTCAGTAATAGTAGACCTACTCGGGATTACGTTTGAGACTGTAAGTGTCACCACTGTGCTTCTGGAGGTATTGACAACCTGTGTAGCTGTATTGGTCTGGGCACTTATTTCTTAAAGTCCATAGCTTTTGTTGTAGCTGCTCCTGTCAGGAGATATGCAAGAATGGTGGGCGTTGGGATTAGACAAAGCCACACATATTGACTTGGCTTCTTGAGACTTGTGTATTGGGCTGCCTCAACTAGCACAATCTTAAGGCCTCTTCATTGCTTTGGTCTGCTTTTCTGGGGTATAGCCTTTTGAAAGAAGATGAAGTAAGACAAAGAGAGCGGACACAATGCCAGATGTCTCTGATTCAAACTTTGAGACCATCATGGCATTGTAGCATTTTATCTGGTATTTTTTCAGGACTGTAAAGAAAGTGCTTGGCCGTGGTGGCAAAGGGGGTACTGGAAATTCATCAGTAGGGTTTGATAGGGAGGATCTAGGCCAAGTGTTGTCCAATAATCGGAGCTACACACATTCACATTTGGGGTCTGAGCAGCAATGCTGCAAAGCCACCTTAAGTGTTTCTACCTTTTCTTATTGGGTGTGCCTGCATCAGAAAAGCACACACTTATCTCACATATATATGTATTATTGGTTGTTATTGTTACTTTCCCACCCCTTAAAAAAACGTGAATATTTGCACTACATAGACAATGTTGGTGTCAAAATGTTCGTCTTAGTACCGATTGCGTTGCTTGTATTCGCTTGACGTTTGACGGTTTAGGTAGTTAGTGGAGAAAGGTGAAGCTAACGGTGGCTAATTAGCTAGCCACAGTCACAAACCCACATCACAAACCTGCGTCTCAAATAGTAGAACATTAGTTAACAAGCTCATTAACTTCTGTGTACTGGGAGATAGCTAGCTAGTAAGTGGCTAGCTACCTAAACCGGCAAGACAGCTGCAGAAACGCCACAGGCAGAGGCCAGGGTGATGACTAGGGTCAGATGGCTGAGAGCTTAGAGAATCAGTCCATTAATCAGAAGGTTACCGGTTCGATTCCTGGCCATGTCAAATGACGTTGTTTCCTTGGGCAAGGCACTTCACCCTACTTGCCTAGGGGGGAATGTCCCTATACTTACTGTAAGTTGCTCTAGAGAGCGTCTGCTTAAAGGACTACATGTAAATGTAACTATTTACTCATTTGATGTGCTTGCCTTTGGCAAGAGCACAACCTTTATTCTCTCACATATATATTATTTTCCCACCCCTAAGGATCCCTCAATATTGGGACTACATAGCCAACGTTGGTGTCAAAAGGTTTGTCTTGGTGTTTGAATATTTGCACTACATAGACCATGAGTGCATTTATATGACCATGAGAAACCCGATTACTAGGTTTTTTCGGTTTATGCCAATAATACGATTACTCTGTACACGTGTAATTGGGTGTGCTTTGCCTTTGGCAAGGGCACAACCAGTGTTCGCTCTCATACACATTTATTATTTATTTTCCCACCACTGAGGATCCCTCAATATTTGGACGACATAGACAATGTAGGTGTCAAAAGGTTTGTCTTGGTAGCGATTGCGTTGCTCGTATTGGGATTTAGGTTCCGTTGCACTGTTCAGGCTTGAATTACGTTTTTGTGGCAAAAAGTGCCTTTGTTTGGCCAAAGGGAATTCAGTGCTAGCCTAACGTCACAACGTCAGCACACGTTAGCAACGAAGCATAGATACGACCAGAAAAGTTTTTGTAAGAAAATATCAGCGAACCCTCAGCATTAGTACCGTAGCTCAAAGTCTAAAAAACGAAAGTTGAGGCTACTTTTTGCTAAGTACCTACAGACATGTCTTAATCTGCTAGACTAGTGGGTTCCCCTTCGTTCTTTTGGTGAACAGTCTCACAATCCCTACTTACGTCATGGAGCCGACCAGCTAAGTAGTTATTTAGCACTAGCGTTGCTACCTGCATATACCGACAGATGGCAGCTGTGCCCCGTTTTGCTCCTACATTCAGACCTAGCCCCAGTAAATTGTAGGGCTAGCTAACTACTAGACTTCTGCAGTGTGGAAATCAGAGGACCTAATGAAAATATTGTTCCATAAAGCGAGTTTAAGAATAAGCCAGACTTATGTCAGTTAGTCTGACTCTTTTGTAGTTCATTCGGTTCCATAAAGCTAGCTCAACGTAGTTTGAACTCGGTTACTATGGTAACTTAGGCAGCAAAACTAGTCTGGTCTGAGGCAGGCTAACTGTCAGGCTTAGCGTGACTTGGTGCTTAATCAGACCTTCCTTTTTAACACTGACCCAATGGGAAAACGATGATTTACCACAGCCTATGGCTTGCCTAGTTTGTGATTTCAAATGTTTAGGCATCAGGCATAGGCCTATCTCAATCTAAATTATCTGAGTATAATTAGCATAGCTGTATAGTTGTTAACAGTAGTATACAATTACAAAACAAACCTAAATCCATAGGCTACATCTATATCCTCCATTTTCCCGACACAATTAATTTTGGTAACCCATGGTACTAAAATGAACAGCCAACCAAGTTACAACCAAGATGTAGCGTGATCTTATACTACCCACAATAGTTCAGCTTTTTTACAGCAGCAGCAGCACATTAATCAGAGTTAAATATTTGATGTTACACGACCGGACTAGAATGCCACAAAGTGTGCAATGCAGTCTCACAATATTGATCAAAATAACACTTTCAAAAACATGATGCAAGAAATCCGAGACGCTGTCAAGATGTGGCATTACTTTAATACTAAATAGTGGTTCTGGCTCTTTTTGCAATATTTTACGAGTGAAAGATTACAGTACATGTTATGCCACTGTTTGGTCACTCAACCAGTTGTGTCGGCTGGGCTAGCTAGCAGTGGCACAGAACAAAGTCACAATGTGACGAGACTGAATTTAAAAGTATAAAAAACAGACCAGACTCGCTGCTCGCCAGTCTCCCAGCATGCGCAACCTCTCTCTTCAGAGGATTCAGAACGCAGCGGCCTGCCTGGTCTACAATCTACCCAGACGCTCCCATGTTACCCCGCTCCTCCTCTCCCGCCACTGGCTACCCATCACGGCCCGTATCAGAATCAAGACCCTGGTACTGACCTTCCGAGCAGTAAACGGGACTGCACCCGACTACATCAAGTCTCTCCTGCAGCCTTACACCCCCACCCGCCACCTACGGTCTTCTTCAGACAACCACCTGGTGGTCCCACCGCTCAAGACTGCCTGGTCCCATCACAAGCTTTTCTCCTCTCTGGCCCCCCAGTGGTGGAATCAACTCCCCACCTCCATCAGAGACACTGACTGTCCCTCCACCTTCAAGAAAAGGCTCAAGACGCACTTGTTCCGGGAGTACAAGGGTACTTAGGTTTGCTTGACCCAATGTTAGTTTCCTCAAGGATCACAATGACTCTTGCTTGAGACTTGTTGCTAATGTGGTTAGTGGTAACTGATTTAAACTGTTGTACTCGCTGTGAAATATTGTTTTTATTGTTGCCTGCTTTTCTACAGGTACAATTATAGTGGTTCATGTTGTTTAATTGTAACTTGCTTAACTACATGCTCTTATGGTTTTTCCTTTGGCACTTATTTTGGTTGTTCACAATATGTGCTTCATGTTTTGACTACGCAATGTTTTTGGGGCTATCTTGTTATCAATAATACATTTTATTTATAGAGCGCTTTTCAAGGTACTCAGTCGCTTTACAGAGTCCAGCAATCATTCAGACACAGTCAAACCAGTGGTGTTTCGGAAGCGTGGCTGCCAATCCGCGCCTACTGCCCCTCTGACCACCAGCAACATTCGATACCATTCACATTCATATGATGCATGTCTTTTAAGATGGTGGGGGGAAACCGGAGTACCCGGAGGAAACCCACGCAGGCACGGGGAGAACATGTAAACTCCACACAGAAAGGACCTGGAAGAGACTGGGGTTTGAACCAGGGACCTTCTTGCTGTGAGGTGACAGTGCTAACCACTGAGCCACCGTGCTGCTTATCAGTGACCTATGCACGTTGTAAAGCTCTGTCTTGGAAGTCGCTTTGGTTAAAAGCGTCTGCTAAATGAATAAATGTAAATTTCGATTATATCATGGTTAAGGTATTTAAATATTTCTGAGATTCCTCCGCGTACCACTAGAAGGGGGCACTGGTGGTACACGTACCATAGTTTGAGAACCACTGGTCCAGATGTTTGTGGTGGTAAGACAATTTAACAACTTCAGAGATGACCGAATTTCAATTGTGATTTGAGATATAAATGTACCAAAACCACCGAGAACTGTCATCACCAGCTGCATCACAGGCACCATCTATAACCCCAGAAATCGGCATCACAGGCACTGTGCCCTATTTATAATTCCACTAATTGTATCACAGGCACAATGCATTATCTATACTTAAAGTAATCAGTATGCAGTGTTTCCCCTAGGATTTTTTTTAGCAGTGGGGGCAGGTCTGTCCACTATTAATTAAAACTACTTCAGCATAATAATGCACCTAAAATACAAACGTGAGCAAGGGCAGCAATCGCTATCGAAATCAACAGGCATGCAATTATGCTAGCAGAGGAAGAATACTAACAACGAAAATCACCAGTTAACTTAAATTTGCAATAACTGTAGACTAATACAATAACAGGCTTCAATGAACTGAAAACATAAGTTATACGACTTACAGTTCTCAAGGACGCACACACGCAATATCAACTGCGCTGTGAAGCGTGTGTCCTTGCTATTCTCCGACATGCACTCTAACAATCACTGCTGATGGACGGCCTAAAATCTTGTACAACCGTATTTATGATACCGTGGCGGCAGAAATTTAGCCGTGGCGGGACGCCACGACAAAATCAACATAGGGAAAACACTGGTATGCGTGTTTCACATCTTAATCACTGACATCTTAATCACTGACTGGGTCACTGGCACTGTGCACTAATTTAGACAATGCAAAATCAAAGATTTACTGAAAGGTCTGCTTCAGTGTGGCTACCTTAAGAGTGGTGATGGCTCATGGTGGATAAGGGGTTTCTCATTGAGAAAGATGTGAAAGAGCTTGGCCTTAAACTAAACATTCCTCCGTTTGAAAAGTCAAATCTTCAATTGGTGTTGAGATAAAGAAAATAGCCAAACAATGGGTACATGTAAAAGAGTGAAGGGAAAAAAAGGTTTGTACTACTGATTTTTGTGTTGGAATGTCTTGAATTGTCTGTGAGAAAGCAAGGCAAAAGATCACTGGCTGAGTGGGGAAATTATATTGACCTTTTCTCTTGGATATGTTGTATGTCAAATTAATGTGGTTTAAGAGTGGTTTATGCTGAGGCTTCTGTGTTTATTGATGTTTATGAGATGTCCTGTGACCAAGAGTTGCAGTTTACAGGAGGTCAGGGTTTTAGTGATACAGCTGAGTCAAGGGTTATAAGAGCTGTAGGATGAACAGAGAATGTTTGAGTAGTTGCTTAAGAAACAACTGACAGACTGGGTGAATTATGATCAGGCGATTTTTGCTGCAAAGGGGCAATTTTGTTTAATATGAGAAACAAGAGAGACTAATATGTTTTAGAAACCATAAGTGTGACCTTAATCCTGTAAATCAGGATGGAGCCATACTTCAGTAGGTTGATCGTAGGAAGGACTTGACAGACATGCATACTGATTGGATCAACAGATGTTACCTCGGACTTTAGTGAAGACTGACCAATCCATTGTGGGGGCACTCATTTAACACAAGACCATACTTTCTCCAGGATCACAATGACTCTTATTGAGAGAATTGTTGCTCTTGTTGGTTAATTGTAACTAACTTCAAACTATGGTACTTGCTGTGGCATGGGCGGGGCCTGTTATGATAATTGGATTCACAAAAGTGTAACCGATTATTCTTGAAGGCTTATAAATCATAATAGAGACACGGACAGACTAGTCTGTGATTTGTGAACAACAGACATCTAGAATACTGGATATGGCACTACAAATAACAGGAGTGGAAGACCATGGGCTGGGAAACAAACTAACCTCTCACTGGACATATTATATAGTAAAATGTTTTATTGAATGCAATTGGTTGCCTTGTATCTGTTCTGGTAATTTGTCTTAAATTGAGCAGTTGCTGGATATCTAGATTTAACTTGCCATTGTATCAAGTAGGCCAAGCTACTATAAATAAAACTTGTCAACTTAGTCAATTGTAGCCTATAGTGGGCTTCTTAATAAAAGAACGTTTAACAAATCCCATTTACTTTAACAGTGGAAAGTTAAATGTAAAGTAGCACACTAGTCCTCAGTAGGTTACCGAAGGCGTTGGATGGGGGTGGGGGGGGATTGTATTGCCATGGAGACATCCTTGGTCATGACCCAGACAGAGACCTTAATCCACAGGTGTCTGTGGTAGGGGGGAAGGGAATAGACTACAAGAGTCTCACTGCAGCACTATAGTGTTATGGTAATGTAATATGTAAATGTAAATAAGGTAGCAGACATGATACACACCAGTAACCATTTGATATGTGTCAATATACCGAAAATTGCTTTAAATTTCGTTGGTGCTGCTGTATGTCCGGCTCAAAAAAACATGCAAACTGGTTGAGACCGGTGGGTCTTTTGGAGAGCGACGTGAAGTCATGTCTGTGAGATCGAGGTGTCGCAACTCTTTCTATGGTTCTGGATTTGAGTTCACAACAAAAGGAACTGTTGAGACCAAATGCATTGATACACTTCGCAAGTAAATTACCGTGTGTTTTGCCCTTTAGATCCACAGTAGTTTCCTCTACTTTGCAACATGAGCTGCCACGAGAAATTACAAGCCCACTTACTCCCTAGTCATACCTAATTGTTCACCAACGACACATCACAACTGAGAATATTTTTCACAAATGAATCTGCAAGAAAAAACAGTAACACTCAAAATTATATTAATTGGGTAATAATGAATCTAATTGGGTCTGAACATCCTTGCCCGCGGAGATTTCTACGGAGAATGAGTTTAGCAAGTTCTTCGTCAAAAGGACACGCCATGTCTGAAACATTCAGATGGAAGGTTTCGCTTTTAGAATAGGACAAACTCGGTTAGTTAAATAAAACCTTCTTGCAAGCAGGTTAGCTTCACGGAGTAGCATATTTTGCGGGAGTAGCTAAATGACTGGGAGAAACGCTGAACTGGCTCTTTTAAACCGTAAATCCAGTTTCCATCAACTCTTTTCAAAAAGCTTAACTCATAAGTAGCTACCGTTTGTCGCGAGTCTTGACTTTTATTTTGAAATGTGTGAAGAAATTAACCGGATATTCGAGACCGACGTCACACTAGGCAGCCGGAAATTGGTAAACAAAAATAGTTATCATGGCATCGGCTTCTGAAATGTGTTTCCCGAGTTCTGACAGGTTTCTCTGCCACGTTATCAGGAAGACGCGCGCAACCAGGGGGCAGAAAGCAGCATTCTGCAAGGCATATAGCTGAGCCAAAAGTAGATATGACAAGGAGTTGTTGTGCAGTAAACTGCACCAACCGCCAAAAAGATGGATGGAAAATGTTCAATATTCCGAGGAAATCAAATGCATTTGCTAAGAACAGAAGAAGATTATGGATTCAGGCCATTAAAAGGGCGGATTGGGGTCCTGGTGGTCCTAAAGGCAGCGAGAGTCTGTGCAGCGCTCACTTTGTGTCTGGTTCGTTTCTGTTCGTAAACATTAAGTAGAAAGATAATGAGGAGCCTATGTTAGAAAATTACACAGGCAGGATAACAGAATGGCGCCGACAGAGATGAGTATTGTAGAGAGGAGCTGCAGAAGGAGAGAAGTAGAGGAAGGAAGAAAGAAAAACATGATGCTGCCTTCACGTACTACTCGGAAGATCCTATTACCCACTTGTAAAATTAAGATTTAGTATGTTCAAGTGCTTTTGTTGTAGGAGATGTTAAAAAGGGCGGACGCGAAATTTGGCTGCATCATTATATTGTGAAAATCCTTTTGAGTCCATTATGCACCTTCTAGAGGAGGAAATGGATGCAACAAATGGTGTACATAGGTTACAGATTAAATTAAGTATACAAACAACTGCTAACAGTAGGTGCACTGTTAAAAATAATGACATCCCTTCCACTACCCCACCTGTCCCCTTGTCCGCCATGTTCAAAGGTCATACAACAGCAAAATTGACCCCAAAATCAAAATTCTCACAATTTTGAAGTGGGCGTTCATGTGTAACTTCCCAGTTGGAAATTCCGATAGCATGTGAAAGCATCATAAGCACAGGCTGTCCTGGACACTAACAAATGTCCTTAAATATAGTTTGTTTGGCAACCTTTTCTGATTCAAGATGAAAATCATACGGAAATCTGTCTTCAAACAGCTAATGTTAGACTATATGTATTGAGCGTT
This sequence comes from Hypomesus nipponensis, assembly GCF_054491055.1. Taxonomy (NCBI): domain Eukaryota; kingdom Metazoa; phylum Chordata; class Actinopteri; order Osmeriformes; family Osmeridae; genus Hypomesus; species Hypomesus nipponensis. The sequence goes on from NC_140367.1 coordinate 12,588,565, forward strand.
GATGCTTGTTTTTGTGCTGTTGGTGGTTATTAAGGCTGAACTCCCGGTTTGTAAAATAGCAAACCAATTTTGGTTATATAATTAGCGAAGAATCTTTTCTTTTTCTCTATTCAGGAGAACCGTCCATGGACTGTGATAATCCAGATTTTGTCCCATCCGTTTTTTCTCATAGTAGCACCCAAGACACCGCTGGAAAGGAGGCACGGTCTGTGTTGTCATGTAACCCTTTTGGCATTTGTAATATGTCTGGGTAGCTTGTTTTGCATCTAAGCAAGTTGTTTTCATTTGTTTGTCCTTATTTGAGTGATTCCTTTATCTTAATGTGTTGATTGGATAATTTGCGTGTTAATTTGACCATAATCTACTGTTTATCCTAGATATGAAAGAAAGAGAAAGTGGGATGAAGCTCTGGCCCCTGTTTGCAGCCCCACAGGCACAACTGAGGGATCTCTTCTAGAATACTCTGAAGGTATGCGTAAGATATACTTTTAATTGTGTTTTGTGTTGATTGGTGGGTGAGTTGAGGGATGGAGAAACAGACAGCAGTGGCGGCTGGTGCAAATTATTCTAGGTGGGGCTGTGAAATATTCAGTCAATTCGGTAACCATCCTAATATAATTGAACACAAATTGCATGATACGAGTTCTCTGTGAAATAGTAATTAGGCCTATGTGCTAGGCAAATGTCCACATTTGTGGACTATAAATATCATTAGAATATTGAAAACCACAGACATCTGGGCACTTGCGCCACTCTCCCTGGTATTATTAGGAAACACAACACAACTATTACTGTAAAACAAAATATTAAGGATTTATAAATGAATTTAACACAATCAATTATCTTTGATAGAACGTGTCTGTTCTTATCCACTTCGTTGTTTCTCCTCACCTCAATCCGGTGACCTTCGTTTCCGGTGACCTTCGTCCAGTTGCATAGCGATTGTCTCTGCCTAGCATGGCTAACTTGATTGTATTCTCCATGTGTGCCTTTCTGCACTTCTCAGATAAATGTTTAATGTCCTTAGCTCCTGTAATAATCTGTGCTGTATCTGTTCCGAATGTTATAAAAAGCAAGCACGGGAAGCAAAAAAAGGCATCGACATTACTGCATCCAGCTAGCCAGGCCTTTCTGTTGTCGCTTACCAATCGTGGGAGAAACCTCTGTGTATGATTTACCTCTACCCTTTTCGCTCAAAAGGATTTTGGAGAGGATATCTGATAGAATTTGAGAAATGAGAACGTCTGAAGTCCGGTCCGGAGTCATTCGTTTTCAATAACGTTAAGTAGGCCCTACAGTCGCAAAATCACTTATATACTCTAACTCTGCTTGGGGCGCCAATTCCAGCGCCCTTTACGCATCATTTTTGAGGACGCTGATTGGCTAAATATGTGTTTCTTGTTAGCGGTCAGCAATTCACTTATCGCCAACAGGTTGGTAGGCATTTCAATGGGCGCTTTTTCTAGCGCCCCAGATGTCGAGCATGAAGTAAATTTATCCCGAAACAGAATTTTAGTATATATATATATATACACAACACTTTATTGTGTATTTTTAACACAGTCATGCTTAAAATGAGTAGTTATTGTTTAGAAAATATATTACATGAAAAACTAAAATCGAAAACACTTTTCACCTGGGAGGGCGGCGCACTAGCGCCCTCTATTGACCAGCCGCCACTGACATATTTATGGAAGCTCATACAGAGCCGTAGAAAAAGAGTACCAAACGATTTGGTCTTGCCGACTTGTGATCACGTTCAAGTAGCTCGCTGTGGTTACAAAAACCCCACTGCTGTCAACTTGTTTGAATGGTTTTCAATGAAGCTGGCCAACAGAAGTTGCTTTCTCAGGCAAATGACAAATCAAACTAGCCTGGTGCTGACCAGACTCTCTTACATTTCATTTACAGAGAGTCTGGGCTCGCTCCATTGACAAGCATTGACTTCCTTGTAGGCGAGTACTCTGTTGAAGTTTAAAACTAGTATCTGCCTAGAGCCACTCTGATCTGCCATAACCAATCGCTAGCATTCGCATTAGCCAATTCCTTCACCACTACTGCAACACAGCTAGCTGCCGTAGCTGGAAAATCAAACTGTTCCCGAACCCCGTCGGGAGGAGGGCCACAACATCATGGCCACAAATGTCCGTGAAATATTTTAAAAAATGAACATATTTCCTTAACCTATTTACATTTATTTTACTAGTTCTCAGGAATATGAAGTCTGTAGAAACAAATTATCTGGAATTCTTCAGTCACCTACCTACATGTGGTTAACATACATATTTTTCATGTGAATTGCACAAAACTGAAAAGTATGTCTAAACAATGTAATTCCCTCAAGCCTACTCAATCAGAGATTAATATTTTAGCCTCAGAAATTACATATTGCATTTTATTTTTAATACAGTTATTGCCATTTCTGGTCGCACCACATGATGTGTGGTGGCACCAAATGATGGGGCAACCATGTATTGTAAAAAAACAATAGATTAGGAAGAAATAAGTTGCATGCTAAAATCTAAAACCGATTTGTAATCAAATCTAACTTTTTTCAGTGAAGGCAAACATTTCATTTTCATTTCCGCAACATACCATTTTCGTAAAAAAATTAAATGAATCACAAATTGCTTAAGAGAATAAACCATTCATGGCATTTTGTAAACATTTCATGAAAGATTCAAAGAACAACAAGGGTTGTTGGAAAGAACTACTCTGGAAATCCAGAGTTCTCACAAGAGCACAATTTGAGTTTGCTCAGCAAGTCACTCTGGCAATGAGTAATGATGCTCATTACCCATGCCCTTGGAGCCGAGCTACACCAATCATATGGGTGTATCTGATAGGCAGGCAAGAGGCAAGTTACTGCACACTCGATACAAAAAAATATATTTTTAGACAGCTACACGATTTTCGTGCTTGCATTGCTTTAATCCATTTCAAGATCAAATTATAACAGAAAGTTCAGTCAGCGTCTTTGTCCGGTGACTAATATCTAAACAAAGCAAAAGCAAACGACTCTACTCACCCTAAAAGGTTCAGCATGGTCCAGGTGTGCAAAAGATCCCAACAAACAAAGACTGGTTACATTCCCTAAAGTCCAAACTGTCTAACCATGTCGAGTAGTTCGTCCAAAACAATTTAATTTTATCCACACATAGCCAGGATGTGTACATTCTGCACGCGCCAATTCAATTTTTGCACTCTCTCACGCACTATCACTCATTGAAAGAGATGGGATTTGAATATTTACAATTGGAGAGTGTCAAGATGGCTGCTACACTCCAACCTTTCGATTGACACCTTGTTTGACCCAGTAGGAGCTTCCATGTCCTGGTGACAGCCTTCTAAAGCCAACTAGGTCTGCGCGTCCTGCCCCCCCCCCCTCCCCCGGCTAACAATGAGCTTGTTAGCCTTGTAACTAAAGAAATGCTGCAAGTGCTAATACCCAACATGACACAAGCCGTGTTCTTTGTGCGTCAATCCTTCTGAATCAGATAAAGCACTCCAATGTGTTCATGCTTCAGTTTTTGTGTTTCAGCAATACGAATGAGGGATTTAGCTGTAATATATGATAGTTCTAAGTACCACCTTTCATGAAAGATAACAACTATGAAAAATACCTTTTTAAGTATTTGACCTTGGTTACAACAGGTAATTTTGGAGTCTCCAAAAGGCCCTTTTAGAAAACGCCTGGATGTACTCTTGTCAAACGTGTCAATATGAATATATTGTGTAGTGCTGTCCCCACTCAGTCGACTAGTCGATTTTCTGGTCGATATGCTGTTGGTCGACTAAGATTTTTTTAGTCAAGCTGTCGTATGACAGTGTGAGATCTGATTCCCGCTTGTCATCATTGCTGAATTAACGAAATGTTCTACAGAAATTGTAGATTATATTATTTAAGACAAATAAAGCAACTCTAAAATATATGTAATTTAAAGTAAAGGTGTTACTATTTCCCCTTTCCTTAATCTGCGCTTTGTTTTGGTATTTTGCACACGGCACGAGCACAATTGGCTGCAGAACTACAAACTCTGCCATAACTTACTTTGTCAGTGTTATTAGTCAAAATGGCAAAGAAATCTGTGGTATGGCAGCATTTCACTAAAGTACATTTACAAAGTACCAGGAGACTAGAAAAATGTTGAATGCAAACTCTGCCAACAACGGTTTATTTTTCATAGTTGAATATGATGTAGGCTACCACCTTGAAAATGTAAGTTGGCCGAGCCCTACTTTGCTCATGCTAACGCACTGGGTTGAAAAATGAATATCCCTATTACAAGATCCAAATCGAATGACATTATCTTTTCCCGGCCAAGACGACAAAATCTTTTTCTGTTGCACCGTTCCCCACTCAGCTTCTACGTAAGTTCGCATGCTGCAAGTTCAGGCAGTGATAAGCGCGCTCTGATTATTTGCATGTTAAAGGGGCAATTGACTGCAAAACCGATTTTACCTTGTCATAGTTGATTAACAGTTCGGTGGGTAAAATGAACATACCGTGAATATCAAAGTCCATTGACACCTCTTTCCTATTCAAATCTCAAAAAGAAAACATTTGTCTGTAAAACACTAGCTTTTCAACAAAGCTACCGGTCTGACGTAGGACCGGGGACCGCCTTTTTTGGCTCTGGTCTGTATCTTTGTCACGCCCCAGAATTTACATCCAGACCAGCCCGAGGTAGCGTCTATCTCCAATACTAGTTTAGCTGCGCGCTGCTCTGTGTAGGCTACTTATAAGGAATAACAAAAAATAACATTTTGAATTATAACAAGGATATTGAAAATGGACCAAGGTCGTACATGCTGTGTTCCAGGCTGTACAGGGAAGGCTAACACTCACAGTCTTCCCAAGGAGCCAAACATTCAACAGGCATGGCTGCTGTTGTCTTATGAGAAGATCCCGGCGAAGTTCGACACTCAATCATTCATTTGCTCTGAACATTTCACCCAAGACAGTTTTGACAACCTTGGACAATTGCAAGCAGGATTTGCTAGGAAGCTGAACCTGGAAAGAGGTGCTGTTCCAACCGTATGTTCATTGCAACCGCAAGCTATAAGGACAGTATGATGTTGTGCTAACAGTTATTAGCAATGCTAACGTTTCCTGTATATAGCATACCAGGTAGAATGCTAAATAATTTTCAACACACATCAAATGACTCTAGCTAGACTAGCTGTAGTCGGCATTAGAAGGGAAGTTTCCAAAAAATAGCCAGAAAAAGAACAGCAGTCTGGCTTATTGCTAACGCCTGTTTAGATAATCTATTTGAAAGAACTGGAGAAAGGCAGGTGCTTGATACAGGATACGTTAACATTACTAGTAACTGTCACTAGTAACACCTAGACTGTAAGCATGTAGCGTTAAACAAGTCTCTTGCTAATGCAAGAGCATAGGTAGAATGTGTGATAATTTAGCCTCGTCGTCATCGTCATCTGCCGCTCTCCGGGGATCGGGTTGCGGGGGCAATGACCTAAGCAGGGAGGCCCAGGCTTCCCTCTCCCCGGCCACTTCCACCACCTCTTCCTGGGGGACCCCGAGGCGTTCCCAGGCCAGCCGAGTGACATAGTCCCTCCAGCGTGTCCTGGGTCTTCCCCGGGGCCTCTTCCCAGTGGGACGTGTCCCTCGAACACCTCACCAGGGAGGCGTCCAGGAGGCATCCTAATCAGATGCCCGAGCCACCTCAGCTGGCTCCTCTCGACGCGGAGGAGCAGCGGTTCTACTCTGAGCCTCTCCCGGATGACCGAGCTTCTCACCCTATCTCTAAGGGAGAACCCGGACACCCTGCGGAGAAAGCTCATTTTGGCCGCTTGTATTCGCGATCTCGTTCTTTCGGTCACTACCCATAGTTCGTGACCATAGGTGAGGGTAGGAACGTAGATCGACTGGTAAATAGAGAGCTTCGCCTTTCGACTCAGCTCCTTCTTCACCACGACGGACCGATGCAGAGCCCGCATCACTGCGGACGCCGCACCGATCCGCCTTTCGACCTCGCGCTCCATTCTTCCCTCACTCGTGAACAAGACCCCGAGATACTTGAACTCCTCCACTTGGTTCAGGATCTCCTCCCCGACCCGGAGATGGCACTCCACCCTTTTCCAGTCGATAACCATGGCCTCAGATTTGGAGGTGCTGATTCGCATCCCAGCCGCTTCACATTCGGTTGCGAACCGCTCCAGTGAGAGCTAATTTAGCCTCGTTTATTGGAAATGGGGCTAACTTTGATTCATGTTCCTGACTGTGTTTCATTCAAATAAATAACCTGTGTAATGTAAATCTACAATTCACAATGCATGTTTGTCCAGATCTTGGTCATGTTATTTTTCAGCATGTTATTTAGAGCTAGCTAGCTAACTGAAGCCGAGTAGAATCAGGATATGGTTTGGTTGCTAAGCTGTAGCCTAACGTTCTACCCACCCAAGTCAATCCAGTTTGTTTCAACAACAGAAATGGAAACAAGTAATGTTATCATTTCAAATGATATATAGTCAATCTGTTGAAAACAGTGTTGCGTAGACACAATAGATTTATTTGCGCGTTTTTATTTCAAGTTTCCAACTTCGGTGTTTCAGCGAGTGCTGCTGTTGGCCGTGTTGCGTTTTTGCTCCTCAGCTTCACTCGTTGAAAACCAACCAATCAGCGTGCAGCTTATCTAAATATTAATGAGCATACCATAAAAGGAGAAAAGCTAGTGTTTTTTCCCGGGAACATTTCAGAGGATTTGTCAGTGGGCATAGAACAGCAACCGGGCCATTTTCAACCCAACCAATGTTACATACCCTATTCGGAGACCTTAAGGAACAGTGTGAAATAGCCTAAAAACCCAATCAATGGCTAGCCTGGCTGCCAGCCCAACTTCTCCCCACCCACAAAAAAAAATGTTCGGGAAGTTGGGTCTGAAGGGTCTCGTATTGGGGACAACTACAGAAAACCAGAATCGGGACGGACCATTGAAATTGCCAGGGCGGGCTTTATACGATGATGGACAGATGATCAACAGGAACGTAATCAACAATGTCACGAAAGAGCCCTTGGGTTGAATTCGTTTTCAACAAACAACATATTACGTTGCTCTGATTGGTTGTAGGTCTATCCAATTGAGCGAAGAGGCATTTGTTTTACGAGTTCTGTTGAAACACGCCCCGTAGTCACAGCCCAACGGAGAGTTTTCAGACTCATATTCTGACTAGAATTATGAGAATGACAATGTCAGGCTGGTCAATTGCCCCTTTAAACAAACAATATTTTTTATTAGTAGTACATTGTAAGAGATGCTAAATACCATCAGCATTCGGTTACAACAGGACTGGTGATACGAGTCTTATTATTAGTAGGCTATTAGCGGCTGAATCTGCAATGTCCAGCAGTCATTGAGTCAGATCGTGAAAATGTTTGTACTTTTTTTTTTTGTGAAAAAAAAAAAGGCTTTCAAATTTCGATTAATCGAGTCTTGGTCGACCAAAGAAAATCTTAGTTGGGGACAGCCCGGAGTTTATAGACTATTATAATAATTCTGCAAAGTACCGGACAATTATATTACTTAATAGCTGTTTTCATTGTATTTAGCTGAACTCTTATTTGCTTTTCCTATGAACGGCCGATATGTGATGTGATATACAATTTTTGTGTAATATATTATTATTTATTTTATTTTTTTGCTAGTAGTCTCTAGTTATTGAACAAAGATGAGAACCTACAAATGCATCATCGAACGAGGTAGCTTTCTATGCTACTCTGTACAAAAAAAGACTGTATGAACATTCGATTCATTATGTTGGCAGTTACCTTACTCTACCATTCAAGAAATTCTAAAGGAATTTTGCACTTTTGCACCTTTTGACCATTTTTTTTTTCTAATTTCCACCTTACTAGAAAAGGAACAGGAGGAAGAGTTGGAACAAACTAAAATGAAGCATACTGTGGTTACCCATCCCCAAGACCATGACTATGCATGTCGCCCACCACCTGGTAAGTAGCTATCTAACTCCATACTTAGCAATAGCATTGTATCCAAGTATGTTTAAAGGCAGGATCCACTATTGCTTGCTCAACTTTGGAGGGCTCTCTGCTGGTGGCTTTGTGCAAATCAGCATGGAGGTGGGCTGGTTTTCCTTTTTGAAATATCTTCAGTTTACTTTCACTAGCCCATAGTGATTTTGCGAATCCACTAATGCCCTAGTAATTGGAGTAATAACCTCAAAAGGATTGTAATAATGACAGTCAATAATACTCGTGTATAACGAACAGTAGTTTAGCATGAGAATAACTGACTCTCCAGTTTTGTATTATTTGTCTACAGATACTATGGAGAAGGTACTGGAAAAGATTAAGGAGTTGGAGGAACGCCTCAAGAAAAACACAAGGGTCCAGACACAGTTTAGCAGGTTTTGTGTTTCAGATGAAGATTTCAAGTACTACACTAGATTTTCTTCTGAACACATTTTTAAGTTTTTTTGGAAATCAATTGAGCCCTCAGCATCAAAAGTTCTATATTGGAATAAAGCACAAAAAATGGGAATGGAGAATGTGTTCCAGGAAACACCAAGCCCTCACTGCAAGCTACCACTCATCGATGAGTTTTTTTTGTATTGTTTGCGCACTGCTGCTGGATTGAACGAGAAGGTGTTGGCTGGTATGTTTGGTTTGAATGTTTCCACTGTGAGCAGGATACTCATTACTTGGGCCAACTATTTGTATCTTGTACTTGGATCCATTCCAATCTGGATGACTCGGGATCAGGTGAGGAGAGCAATGTCTCGGAAGTTTCAGAGAAAATGTCCCAAAGTCAGAGTCATATTGGATTGCTTTGCTCTGCAATGTGAATCACCAACATCCAACATTTCACGCTCTGAGACCGATTCCACAGACAAGTCTCATTCCACATTCAAGGGGCTGATTGGTGTTTCACCAAGTGGTGAGGTGACGTTTGTTTCCACACTCTACAAAGGATCCATCTGTAACAAGGAGATGACAAGGTTGTCTGGAATACTCAATCTACTGGAGCAGGGGGATGAAGTAATGGCTGGCAAGGACTTCCTGATTGAGCATTTATTGTCCACGGTTGAAGCCAAGCAAGTTCCCCCTCAGTTCCCATTAAAAGACAAAGAGAAAACCCTTGAAATGACCCACCCTCTTTTCAAAAGAATTATTTGTAAAGTTAAAGAGTTCCATATATTTGACGGTTCCATTCCACTTTACTTAGCTGGCAGCATCAATCAGATCTGGGTAAACAGCTGTCTGCTCCTAAATTATCTAGGACCCATAGAGTTGGATGATAAACTAGCAAAATGCATATGAACCCTCTATTCTGTTAGGGGTATATGAAAGGTGTATATTCCCCATCTTTGCTGCAAGTGTTATTTTCAATGCAGTTTGTTTTCCTTGATAATGCTATTTTGTATTGCTGTTCTTTGATATCTTTGCTATTTTTTTTTTGTAGCTTCTAGTGCCCATTTCTATGCCTGCTATGTAGTTGTTGCTTGACATGTCTTAAGAATGTCATTGCTCAGGATGATCTTGTTACACTGTGGACATGATAAAAAAAAAGAGAAGAATTTGACTTATGAGGTAACCATAGCGAAACAACTCTTAAGCTCAAAGGACACCATTTGAAAATTCATAATGTCGAAAACTATTTGTAAGTATGTAATAAAATGTGCAAGGTTGAGTCTTGATGTGAAAGTATATTTTATTTATAGATGTAGATGAGAAATTGAAAAGGTAGAAAAAGTAAATAATAAAATAAATGGATAATATGAACCAGCTGGTATCGATAATTTGGATCATTAGTTTTCAATTGTGTGGTTGCTGAGACGATGCGGCGCGCAGCACTCTGCCGTTTCCCGTTTGTCAACTGCTAGGAGCAGTAGCTAGGTTACAGACCTCCAGCCATCATGAAGCAAACGTACTAGAGCTGGACCGATAAAGGATTTTTAAGGCCGATACCGATACACATATTTGGTGGTTTAAAAATCCAATATTCCGATATATCGGCCGATATTTAAAAAGAAAACTATCCAGAAACACGTAACAAACAGATTTCCCTAACACTCTGCCCGACATTGGCTGGATCAGCTGGTTGTAGGGATTGTGGCATTCTAAACACAATGGAGGTTGTAGTAACCTCTGGTGAACAAACTATGCAACACCCACAACAATGGTTAAAGGGTGTTTTGTCTGTTATTTTTGTTTTTTAAAATATTAATGTATCCGCCATTATAAATGCCAATACCGATTGGGAAGTTTGGAAAATGCTTAATATCTGTCGATAATACTGGCCCGTTTATATATTGGTCGGGCTCTAAAACATACTCAGCCAGAATTTTTAATATGTGGTGTCAGAAGGAGCTTTGATGTCGTGGTAAATACGGCTATAGCCCCCAAACAACCCCAAATACGTGATTAGTAGCCTACATTCGGGTAGTGTCTATTGGAACCAGTTGATTCAGAAGAAGCCAAATCAAAATGTTACCTGAAGGCCAACGTAGTTAACAAATACGTAACCATTTGGCTAACCTTACAGAGCTGGTTTAGCTCGCGGTGTAAATCAACGGACATTTGTGTGCAGGTCTTTTTGCTCCAGTGCGATGGAATCCCACTTCATGCGAGCCTTCAAATGTTTAATTTTTTCTCCATTTATTTTGCCGCGAATGGTAGTCTAATGTAGTGCGCACGTAGATCGCTAGCTAGGTTATCGAAAAGTCGTAGCAAATTTACTAATTAGCCGTTTCATCAATAAAATAAGAACATTTTCAGGGACTACACTGCCTATTTCTCGTCACATTTTAATTCGGATGCCGATTTACACGTACTGTTTAGCTGAAATATGAAAGTAAAAATTTACAGTTGTGAGGTTTGTCCGCCTCGCTTGACATCTTGCAATAACTTCTGGGCAATCAGAAGCGTTCTCGCTGGTCAAGTCACCATCCGATGTATCCTCGATGAAAGGGGCAGATCAAGAACATTTCCGGGTATTTTTGGCGTTCTTGGTGACTTGTGTTCTTCGGATTGGAACTGTACTTGGGCAATGAAAGATGACGTCGAACGAGTTCGCAAAAACACAAGAACGGAAAAAAAACGTGGATTCATAAACAGCCGTATTCTTTGGATAGAAACCGTACTTGGGCAATGAAATGACGTCAAACGAGTTCGCAAGAAGACAAGAACGGAAAAAAACGTGGATTGATAAACAGCCATTCTCTGTGTCTACACATATATCCGGGTACGTCACATCCGGATATTCTATCCGGCGACAGTTTGAGAACACGTGAAAGATGGAGCAGGGACTAACTGCAACAAACACACTCCTCATCAATGGAAATGAGACGGAGGATGACGAGTTTAATACCTTTTTGGCTTTGCATTCTGCTGCTCTACAGTCCTCACGAATCCCCCCGATATATTGGAAGAGTTTGTTCTACAAACTAGCAAACGAGGTCTGAATTTAAAATGTTATGCCAACATAAGGTTAGGCTAGCTAATGTCTAGTATTCAATGTCATATATTCGTTCAGCAAACAGTTAGCTCTTTGCCTGAAGATTGTTTACAGTGTACAAAATATCTGGTGTAATGGGAGTTTTATTTCTGAGATACAAGTTAGACATACCAGGTCTAGCAATTACATATTAACCAGCTATTAGCTCACTTATGGGTCTGGTGTAACTGCAGTGCCCCAGACAGCATCAAAACAAAACGAGCAGATGGGACAGTAGCCTACGGCAGACTGTCACTCCTACTGATCTGCAGTTCACTACTCTCTGGGTACAGGTGTATGACGCAGGGGAAGTATTTGGAATCATGCAAGTAAAACAGGAAGAGGAGGAGATGGATCGAGCTGAAGATCAGGAGAGGAAGAATTCAAACCCTGGACCCGTGGTCACCTGTAAAGTTGTCGTGACCAGTGAGAGTGGCCTGCAAGTCTCTGATCCTACCAGGTGGGGTTGCTACTGTCCTTAAGATCAGCTAAATCTTTTGTTAAAAAAAACAAAAACAGTGATGGAAGCTTTGATTCTTTAACTGCACTCCAACACGTTTGTAGACGTACCTTGAAGTTAACTAATGTCAAGCTAAAGGAACCCCTTAAGATTGTTTGTTGAAAGGGTTGCAACGTGAGTTCAGCGAATACTTATATTTGAGAAAGGTATACTACTTAAACATACTAGCAAAAAAAGTTTAGGTAGCCTACACTGGGAGAGAATTTGAGTAGAAAGTTAGACAAACATGAACGGTAATACCAAATTAAATTTGGTATTCAGTATACACCAGTTGTAACTCTTATTAAATCTTGTGACTATTCTTCTCTATTGGAAACAAAAGTTGAGAAATGTTCTCCCTTGGTTAAAAAGTGTTAGTGCCGGCAGAGTCGTTATGTAAATGTATGAGTGCTAATCTAATGGGATACCCCTATCATGGACACTGGACTCACAGTCTAATTGTAAAGCAAGAGCTTTGAACACGTGGCCTGTCCATCGTATTGGTGTGGTCTTGACACAACTGTGGCCTATTTGTTCCTGAGGCAATTAATTTAGAAGTATTGTCATGATTTTAGAAAAGATTACCGCTTGATAACCTATAGTAGAACATTAGTTTAGTAGCTTGTTAACTTCTGGGAGATAGCTAGCTACCTAAAATGACCAGACATCTGCAGAAAAGCCACAGGCAAAGGCCAGGGTGATAACATATAGCTAGCTATGTTTTCAGTATTGTCACAATACCAAAATTTGGACTTTGATCCTGATACCAAATGTAGTATAGCGGTACCCGATACTGAAACAATACTAATGATTTAATTGAAATTTAATAATTTGTCACTGGTTTCATCTTTTCAACTGGAACTTTCTACAATGTGTGTAAAAATGTAGGCATAAATAAAATGATTCCCCAAGTGGTAGAACCCCTGTTCCTCCTGTGCTCTATTTTAGAGACTGTTGTAAAGATTAAACTTGTTATACATTATGATAACCATGAAATAATGAATGAAACTACTTTTCGAGGTGCGCTTCTCAGGAGTAAATCCTAGTGCGTAACTGAGATGAGTAGCCTAAAATAATAACGACTTGCCAGCTTATAGGCTATAGTACAATAGTTTATTGGTGCCTGCAACAGAACATAAGGTTGTTTAAAACAACACACACAATTATATTAAAAACATAAACTAAAATATAAAAGGCCATCTGTACAAGGGGATGCTCCCGAAGAACTGGGCTGGGCGATATTGGTAAAAAATTATCAATATAGATATTTATATTTACATTCGATAACGATAATTAAAACAATGGACCACAGATCTGTAGTAGTAGCAAAATAAGTCTCTTCCTCAACCTTTTCCCTACACTCGGCATAAAGTTTAGGCAGAGCGGTGTAAGAGAAATGTTTGCGGCAAGGGAGCACCTACCTGGGGTCAAGTAACTTAAACTTTTTAAAACCTTATCAATAGCCTACCTATCAATACCTTGGCGCAAACTCTCACTTTCTGCATGTTCCAACAAGTGATTTTTAGCCTGACGTTGTCATACTCATAATTCTAGTCAGAATATGAGTCTGAGAACTCTCCGTTGGGCTGTGAGTATGGGGCGTGTTTCAACCGAACTCGTAAAACAAATGCCTCTTCGCTCAAATGGATAGACCTACAACCAATCAGAGCAACGTAATATGTTGTGTGTTGAAAACAAATTCAACCCAAGCGCTCTTTGGTGACGTGGTTGATTACTTTACTGTTCATCATCTGTCCATCATCTTATAAAGCCGGCCCTGACAATTTCATTGGTCCGAACAGCTCCTGTTTAGACATAGTTTTTCCCCAAACGAGCCACCCCAGACCCAACTTCCCGACCATTTTTTTTGTGGGCGGGGAGTGATTTTGCTTCAAGTGGTAAAAAAGGTTTCTATACTAGTTTTAGAATTGACCAATACGCTGTTATTATTGGTCCAGAGACGTTCTAAGAAGTCCGCAAAACCATAACGATTTATGGTCCTAGCAAGCGGTTGCCTTGGAGATGTTGACAACATGGCGTCTGCTCCAGATTCGTCGTGTTTGATTTGGAACTTTCCTACGTCATGTTGTATTATTCTAAAAAGACAAATATGGACTTTTCGACGGATCTACAAACACCTTTGTAAGCAGAGATTTGTTAAAACATTTGTTAACCGAGACCGTAGGTCGAGGTCAACAAGAAGTCCACATTTGCAGGTTGTCGTATTACCAGACTTGGTAGCCACCTGTTGTTTAGGCTACTACACCAATTTGCACCGAAAATTTCTCTGCTCTTTGTCGGATTTCAAAAAGCCAAACAACTTCGAAATAACTGAAGAAGACGAACCCTTTTTATCAATAATTTCTTCATTGGAAGTTGCTCCCTCGCCATGGTTATCGCTGCTGCTGTTTTCGGCAATAAGACTAATTTCCCGCGGTTAACATTAGCTACTCCACTCGAGGTGCTCAGTAGGGCTGGGCGATAAATAGATTAAAAAAAATATCGAAGTAATGACTTCCGTCGATAAAGATATCGTAACATTAATTCATTTTCAATAATATCGATAATGTCGATAGAGAATAATTAGGAACAGCAGTCCATTTAATTTCTGTGATGCAGCAGGAAGTTGCGGAGAAATGGTAGCCTACGCTCACTAAAATATACTGAGCACGTCGAGTGGAGTAGCTAATGTAACAGTCTACAACTAACAAGCAACAATCAATTTACCAAATTCAGAAAGAAAGTAGCTAAGCTAACACACACGATGGTACACATCACATACAGCTCAACCTAGCAACAGGAGATAACGTTTTGCGCACTTGCGTGGAAAGGAGGAACAGAATGGGATTAATATAATGCCAGGATTCAAAACAATTCATATCCCAAAAAAGTTTAGAAAGCTCCAAAAAATGTAATGAATCTGAAAGGTTTTATAGTCATAGCGTTCTCAGATCTGAAAGTCTGAAAAACACAGTTCGTAACTCTGAAACTTTTTAATTTAGATCCATGAAATACATTTTTATTCCATTTATTTATTTTGCCATCAGCTCAGGCTGGCAAACTGGGACATTCTGGACTAGTTCTGAAGCACATGTAATTATTTGGAATGACAACATGTTTAAAACACAGCTGAAATTGCCTTCTGAAGCTGCACAAGAGCACAGTTCTTTGTTCAGTTCAGCGACATCTGAATTATTCCGCGGGTTATTTTGGTTACATTTTTATTATGCTGCTGGTTATTTTGGGTATTTTACTGACAAGAAATAGCAAATTCACCAATCTATTCACCAATACATGTTGTCATTTTAGCAGGCACTCTTATCCAGAGCGACTTACAGTAAGTACAGGGACCGAATTCCCCCGAGGCAAGTAGGGTGAAGTGCCTTGCCCAAGGGCGCAACGTCATTTTGCACGGCCGGGAATCAAACGGCAACCTTCTGATTACTAGCCCGATTCCTTAACCACTCAGCCATCTGAATACATTTCACCTCGTGACCACATTTCACCACCTGACTACAATACACCTCAATACATTTCACCTCACAGCACCTGAACAGATGCCAGCATCAGTAGTTCGTGCTTCCTCGAGGTGTAAATACAATTGAGGTTGAAATAAAGGTTGGTGCTTTGCATCAATTATATGTCTTTTGTAAAAGATGGGGGCCAAGGTAACGCACATGTTCTTTTCTACTGCAAGGAGAACAGTGTATCCTGGTCTGTATTCTGTGAGCATCAGTCATTGGCGGAGCTGTTTGCAGTACTACCTAGCCCGGTAAATAGAACATGTAATTGGACTGTACTTCAGCTGATATCCTATTGGTCAAAACAAAATGCCCCTTCCCCCAAGGATTACGACTTGGTTTTGTCAGATCACAATGTATCACAATATATCTACGAATGTGTGGTCTTGCATAGAAATAAAGATAAACATTTTTATATTCCGTCGCATTCAAACAATCCCCTCAGTGAAGGTTGGCTAGAAAGGTGAGAGAGAGGTGCACAAAGGGCAAACTTATTCGTGGTATCTTTCTTCCAACTTCTGTTTTGACAACCCAGTCATTTGGAGCAGATAATTATCTAAATACATGCAATGCAGTTGGTTTAACAACCAGGATTGAGAGAGGCTAATGTAGAGGGAATATGAGAAGCTGACAAAGTTGAATGCTGTATTCCCTTCTTACAAAGCTATAGCCGGTCACATGACCCTGAGTCTTCAGACCTGGACGTTGTTACTGACAATGATGGCTTCCAGTAAACTTGTTATAATAGCCGGCTTTCCAAAAAATACATTTCAAGTTTATTTACGTTTTTGGGGCATATTTTCAGATTGCAGATGGAACTGTTTGAATCGCGATTCCATGAATTGTGACACTGCCAGTGACAACGTTGTTAGAATCATTTTGTTTCAAAGGGGGTTCTTTATTCATGAAATGCAATATGAGTGAATTCTTAAAAATATCACTAGAAAGAGAAAACCATAAGGGAAAGTTTAAGTCATAGGTTAGGATGATTTTTACACAGGAATGCTCAATTTCTTGGTTTTGATGCAACTGTTTCAACTATGTGAGGCTGCCACAAATTCTATAGCCATTCCCTCATGAGCAGCATGTATGCTTTTTAATCTATGCAATCTTCATAAATAATAAGTATGCATACTTATTTAAAATAAGCAAGCACATGTTACAATTTCCGCAGAAATTGTACCCTTTAGTTTTTTGGTGACCAAGCAGCAAAGCTGCGGAGCCACGTAAGTGTTTCTACCTTTTCTTATTGGTGGCCAAGTAGCAAAGCTGCGGAGCCATTTTAATGTTTCTACCTTTTCTTATTATTATTACACATCTTCTGGATGGATTCAAATCAAATTTATTTGTATAGCCCTTTTTACACGCAAGCATGTCACAGAGGGCTTCACATACGCCCATAGAACTGCCCCTCAACCAACGTAAACCCTCAAGGAAGACAAGGAAAAACTCCCAACGGGAGAAAAAATGGAAGAAACCTTGGGAGGAGCAATTCAGAGAGGGATCCCTTCCTCCAGAGACGGTTGGTAAGAGAGAGTAGCAGAACACAAGCTAAACATAGTCACACAATGTCAATGGGTTTTGAAACACCAAAATCCATTGTTCGGCTTTATAGATGTTGGATGGGACCTGGAAACTCCCTGTTGGCCGTCATTCACACCAAACTTGCTGCATGCACTCGGAACCCTGTTCTGAGGATGTCTGAACGTTACATAAACAATTAATCAATTAACTTTTATAATATTTTTGGGAATATAAAACCTCAAACAGACACCTGAGTATCTTAACAATGTCGGGTATACTTCCACAGCCTTTACTTTTTCAATGAAGTTTCAAATAAAATGATAGAAAATCACTAATCTTTGAAAATAGCTTAAGGGGCGATTGATTGCAAAACCGATTTTACCTCGTCATAATTGAAAAATGACAGTTTGGTGTGTAAAATAGACATACAGTGAACCTCAAAGTCCATTGAAACCTCTTTCCTATCACAATTTCACTCGTTGTAAACCAACCAATCTGCACGCAGCTCTGATCTATTATTCATGAGCATACCATAAAAAGAGAAAACCAAGTGTTTTTTCGCGGGAGAATATTTGAAGATTTTTCAGAGACATAGAACAGCACCCGGGCCATTTTCAGCCAAACCAATGTTACATCCCCTATTTGGAGACCTTAAGGAACAGTGTGAAATACCCCAAAAACCCAGTCAATCACCCCTTTAATCCTTGCAAATCTTAACTTTTTTCTAAATTGTGTCAAAAAATCTTAAATATACACCAAGATTATTCTAATAAAGTCTGGCCTTCTTCCACAACCTTTCAATTTTCAATAAAGTTTTAAACAAAACTAAATTGCTCATCTTGGAAAATGGCATTAAATCCACGCTAATATTAATAACTTTTTCAAAATGTCCCTTCTTAACTCACTAACATTGTATTCTGATCTATTACCCTCCCTACCTCCAGTGTGTTCTTGGTGGACCATGCATGGACGTACCGTGTGGAGCATGGCAGGCAGCAGCTAGAGCAGATTCCCGGTCTGCTGCACAGGATGGCATCCCTCATGGGGGTTCCTTTCCACGGAGAAGCTCCAGACCCCGACACTGTGGATCTGGTCATGGACTCCATGTGGAAGTACAGCCAGACCTATCAGCTGGCCCAAGGGGTATGCCCAAGGGGAACACTCAACCCTACACATACATATGCATACAGTATACATATAAATGGTAAATGGACTGCATTTCTATAGCGCGTTTTCTACCTTAGCGGCACTCAAAGCGCTTCTAAATTTTTGCCTCTCATTCACCCAATTATACTCACACATACGGCGTATGAGCTGCCGTGCAAGGCGCCGGTTTGCCCATCGGGAGCAATATTTAATGTAGCATGATTAAAAAATGTAACAACAAAAACAATTCCACTGCTATCTTTATGATTGGAATATGTTATTTTATTTGGCCTCCATTATCAATAATTACCCTGCTTCTTCCATTTCTCTTGCAATTCCTCTATTGTCCTCCTGGCTTGTTGGTCCACACACTTTCCTATCTCACCCTGCTGCCATCTTTCCTACATCCCTGACTCTCACCTGGCTCTCACCTTGTTCCTTTCCCTCTCATCCTTCCCCACCCTGCTGTAATTTCTCTTAACCCCCCCCACCCCACCCTTCTGTTCCCCATGCCTCGTCATCGGCCAGTCTGCGGAGGAGAAGGTGCCAGTATGGTACATCATGGACGAGTTTGGCTCCCAGGTGCAACACTCGGACCAGCCCAGCTGCTGCATGGCTCCCTTCTTCTACACCCAAAGCCAGCTGGCTTTCACCCTGCTCTGGCCCCTTCATGATCTGCAGGAGGGAGGTACCTGTTACACACCCTACCTTACCGTATTTGACATTGTCTGACGATTGTGTGCAGTGTGCATCTTCTCTTTCACCTAGCAACTCTTTTTTGGAACTTATACATACTGTATGTAAGGTAACACCCCCCACTCCCTTGGTTTAGCTGGCTAAAAGGTGGGTACTTAAGTTAATGCACCAAGCCTGGCCATTTGCCTTTAGGAATTGCGCCATTGTGTCTTTCCTTTTGTCAACGTCTGGACTATCACATCAGAGATCAAATCGACTCTGGTCGCCTTACTCGCAGGGACGGGGCAAGTGTGTGTACCTTTTGAATGATCGAGGTCAGAGCTCTATCATTTTGAACCGGCAGTGTAGCAAGTTAGTCAGACTTTTTGTTTACATCCCTTGTGAGACGTTTGTCCTTGTCAGGCTCACCTCAACTTCCTTTTGCAAGGGTCACGTACAGTTAAGCTCGGAGAAGCCTTTCCGCTACTCTTTCACAGGTGCGCTTCCTCAGAAGAATCTGCAGATGCAACTATACAGAAGTTTAAACTTGACATTTAAACATACATTCTTTATCCTCTTTCCACTCCCCGTTATACTAGTTTTAAGGTGTTTTTACATATAGTCATTTTCAAATGAACTAAGCTTAGTCCTCTTAATGTGAGCCAACAGAAAAGGCACTCGGTTTTTTGGCATTCATATTGTCAGTTAATTTGAAGGAGGTTTCAGTTCTACTTCTGGTCCACTTGAAGGGGCCTCAGTCCTCCTTCTGTTCACACTATCTGGTACTCAGACCTTAACTGCTTTGGATTATGAGTAGTTTTCAGTTTACTCATGTTATCACTAGTGGTAAAGTACTTTTGATGGAAAACCTTAAAATATTTGTGTGTGGTAGACAGTGTTGCAGTTTGATGTGTTCTTCTTTTCTATATCTGGAGGTGCAGTCATTTCTTATTTGGACCAAACCAAAGAGTATAGCAATGTCATCTAATCAAACTATATAATAGCATTACTTACTCTGTAGAAGTATTGTAGGTTTACCTGTAGTGTATTTTTCAAATCTTCAGAGGTAAAATAGACAGAACTGGAATGTAGCAGGGCCAGAATGTAAAGAGTTTATTATGTCTCACAAAGTCAACATCAACAAACTGGTGAGTCGGTTCCGGAACTAACTGACTTCTGCTCTCTTAAAGGCAGGGTAGGTACGTTTTGAGAAATTGCATGTTTTGTTGTTGAAAGGATTCAAACCAAAATATCCTACCCCTCCCTTCAAAGCCACTCTTCCAAAACACATGCCTGACTACTCCCGAGAAGTAGGAGGTTGACAGACAAGACAATCATTAGTGCCAGCCCAACCTTAATGATTGTTTGTGTTTATTGCAGTCCTGCGATTCCCACAACTGTCAGATTGATTTCATTTTACTGTCAAACCTGTAGATTTATTGGTTGCTATCAGGTTTTGATGTTTATTTCAGCAAATATGACAACATGCTTCTCAACAACATTCTCAATGATGGACATCTTCAGCATGCAGAATACAGTCGTTATGTAGAATATAAAATACAGTGGGTTTCTGTAAGAAACATGTCACATCCAAAATGAATGAGGATCTTATGGCATGATCTCATACCGCATGGACTCATTACTGCATTATCTCATTAGTGCATGGTTTTATTACTGCATGATATCATACTGCACACTCCTGGGGTCAAATGTATCAAACTCATCTGTAAAAGTATGCCTACGGAAAAAACTGAAACTCTGGCCCTCATGTACGTACATTTGCAGATGTAGCGTTATCAGCACCGTGGCCAACCCGCAGAAAGCGCACGTGGTGATACTTCCGTTTACGTAATATTTACCAAACCTGCAGTTCATCGGGTAATCAACGCCTTTGACCGCAAATTGCAAGCATTTAAACGTGCAATTGAATGGGCCTCCTCTCTTTCTATGTTGGATCAGCCACCAAAGTCAAAACAGCGAAAACAAAGATTTAGACATAAGGAAATTGATGTGCCTGTTCATGAGATAACAGCTCATTTAAATATTATACAAGGCCTGAATTCCACACCGACACAAAAAAAATGCCATCTGGACTGAAATTATAATGATTTCGTGTTTACTCAACTGAAAAAGTGTGATCCTTGTGGCAAAAATCCTTTCAGCTCTTCTCCTTGGCCTATGTCTTCGTCCTGCCCGGATTACTGCTGCCATTTCACCAGGAGGCATATGCGAGGAAACCCGCATCCTGGTTTACACCTGCTTTTAAGAGGTGAAGAATTTTTCACGGGTGTTTTTTGTACATACCGCGGAATACATAATTAGGCGCACTTTACGCATTCCATCACTTTATGGGAAACTCCCACTTTCCCCTCCTGTGAAGCGGAAAGGCGCAATTAGCCATTTTCTGTTCCCGTGACAGGCAGTCTGCACTTTTACCTCAGTGCAGCATGTTTGTACATACCTCACCATGCTTTTACTTGCACGTTGCAAAACAAATACATCTGAAGTGGGCACAAAAGCTTTGAGGCCCTCTGTACGCAAAGTGTTTTGACTGATATTACACGTTTGTCTTCATAGATTACACTTAAAGCTTGTACGTGTAATCCAGAGAACCTAGCAGTTAGCAAGATAGCTTTAAAAGCCTAGAGCTCACCCTCACTTCAGGTGTCTCCAAAGCCACTCCTCTATTACACATGAACACACACAGAGCAGTCTAAATACTTTATTACATTTTCAAAACTAGTGCCCATTGCCCATGATGCAGTTGGTGATTAAGATGCCAGTGAAAACCACAATACAAAAACAATACAGATTACTCTATAGATAGTGCACAGTGCCTGTGATAAAAATGTGTGGTGCATACACACAGAAATTCCTGGAATTACAGATGGAGCATAGTCAGGGCTCAAAGTTACCGTCGTCCCGGGGACGATGAAAAAGATGTCTGCGACAGTTTAACACAGACTTTGGGACGGCTGCAGGACGATAGCCCGTAACAATATAAAATGCATACACCAGTGGTTCAACACATTTAAACACAAGGCGGGTGAAACATATCACATTTAGCTCTGGCTTAAAATTACATAAACTATGAACAATTGCTTCACATTACAAGCACTGCTGTGTTACATGCTGCTCCAGTTTCCTGTTGCGCTTTGTCAAACAACAGTGGTCGTCCATCATGAGTAAACTAGCCAGCTAACATTAATTCCAACCCGCAAGCGAACGTAATTCCAACCCTGCATACGCCCAAGACCACAGCCACTGCCGACATAAGACCTGTAGACCATCATGTCAATTCATACATGTAGGTAATGCAGTGGCGGGCCGTGCATCTCACACCAAGGCCTTCAGTGACGTCATACTTAGTCCTACCTAAATTAATAATAATAATAGAATAATAAGACTTTATTTACATAGCACATGTCATACAAGAATTGCAGCTCAATGTGCTTTACATAAAATCAATTTAAAAAAAATACACAATAATAATAAAAACTTGCTTGGTCTTTAGAAAAGCCCAAAACAAAACTTAATACAGTATAATTCAAACCAAAATAAAAGTCCCAATAAGATCTCTGTTCAAAAGAGAAAAGCCCAGGACAAAACATAATACAGTTACAATTCAAACCAGCATAAGATCTGTTCAACTCAAGTATTCAGCTGTAAACATGCATGTTTGGTTCACCCCGGGTCTGTATCTGTAAAACCATACACTCTGTTAACAGATCCCTTTTCCCCAGATCAAAAGTATGAGCCGTATTCTCTGTTAACATATCCTTTGCTTCAGATCAAGAACACAGATTGTTTTACATTTTTTCAATACTCAATGCGTCCAGAGTTCTTGTACGCTATCAGAGTTCGCCAACTCTGACTTAGACAAAGTAAAAATAGTAAGTCAATTAATTACCCAAATTTACTAAACCAAGATTCTAATATTTTTACAAGTAACACACATACATCTCACTGTTCACTGTATGTCCAGTTTGCACACCGAATTGTCATTATTCAACTATGACAAGGTAAACTTGGTTTTGCAGTCAATGACCCTTTTAAACCTTCTGAATTTAGCCCCGACACTATCTAACTAAAGGGGGACCCATATCGACTGGCTTGCTCATGAAAGTGACACGTCAGGAATTTTACAAATGTGGATGTAGAGCTAATACAAATAAAAACGTTGTCACAACATTGTACTTTAATGTGTAGATAAACACTTAAACATACACACTTAAACATACACATGTATCAAAACATTCTGGCCTTAAAATTAATCATGAATACATAAATAATTATACAAACAACATTTAAAATGTTGTCCTTTAAAGGGAAATTATATAAATAACTCCAAATACACAAACAATTAAATGTTTTCTTTTTCCTTCTTCATAGCATGTTATTATTTTCATAATAACACAAAAACAAACACAACCAAGTAAGAAAAATTGTGGATGGTTAACAAAGAAAAGCAACAACTCTTTACTCTTCAGTTTAGACAGTATTTTTTGCTCACAATTGGCTGCTTCAAGCTTTGCTGCTTAGCCACCAATAATAAGAAGAAGAAGAAGAAGAAGAAAAGGTAGAAACAATAGGTGGCTTCGCATCTTCGCTGCTTGGCCATCAAATTATAAAACAATGTATTGTATATTCTTTTAATAAGGTCATGAGATGAGTCAAACACAAAAACTCTGATCTTCATTGGTTCTCTTTCAGACGAAGTGACACGTGACTACGCATACGGTGAGAGCAACCCTCTGCTGAGAAGATGCCGTTTGTTACCGTGGGTACCAGCTAACCTTGAAGGAGTCAGTACAGTGACCCCTGAGCCCTCCGACCTTTACTATGAGGTAAAGGACAAACCTAGACAGATTTATCAAACAGTTTCACTCATATCCAGACGATAGAATAGGAGAGCTGCATGGAGAGGCAGTGAAAGCACTCACATGTTTACATTAATACATCCCCATTTTGGAATTCCTTACGTGTCATTATTTTGGTCTATCCCCTACAAAAACCCTGCTCTTCTGTCATTCCTCAACGTTACAGACCATCTCACAAGAGAACAAAGAGAAGTTTCCAGTGGAAATCCTCCCCTACAGTGTTCCTGAAGACAAAGTGTTTAAGTAAGATAATTAATCGTCAATGTTCTGCCTCATACCATCCCTGCTTATGTATTTCACAACCAAGACCCACACTCACCTACCTGTCTTTCTGTCTCAGGGTGTACTCAGACATGAATCAGGTTCGAGAGAACCTCAAGCATCCAAGGTTCCAACTCACAGACACGAAAGAGGAGGCAGACATTATCTGGGGGTTCTCCCACATCAGAGACTACAGGTCAGATTTGGGTCACACACACAGTACCACACGGTGTTAATTAAGTATAGCGAATGAGTTTCTTCCCCCTTGTTGAGATGTCAATCAGTGGCTGGAAAGATGAACAACAATTTCCTGTAAAGTCCCTGTAAAGAAAAAAAGAGTTTGTCAAACCACAGAAAAATGTGTTACCTAACCACCCAGCCAAATTTGAGTGATTTATGTCGCCAAGTTACTAAAATGAGAAGGAATTGAACCAAATCCAGGATTCGGTTCCGGATTTTGGCCGAATATTGGGCTTTTTGATGAGGTTCGGTTTCAGTCGAAAAAATAAATAATCCACAGAGCCCTACTCTTGCACTACGCTGGTCGACATGAAGACGCTGCTGTTGATTACTGGAAGGTGTTTACGTAGGTGGACCGTTCAATGCAGTAGGCTGAGAGAAAGTGAAAATGGAACTTGTGAGCTGAAAAAGTGTTGTTTGGCAGTACTGGCAGTCAAAAGAAGGCGATTCAAGTCGAGCTACATGTTCAATATCCTGTTTCCGGTTCTATCCCGCCCGCGGGACAGAACCGAGCTCCCCTCCTGCCCGAGTTACATATATTTTTAGACTGCTACACATTCCATACATCCTCAAAGGTCCAAACTATCTAACCATGTCAAGTAGTTTGATATTATATCCAACTTCATATCCAAACATAGCCAAGAAGTTGTTTCTTCATTCTGCCTTCGCCAATTCAATTGTTGCACTCTCTCACGCACTATCGCTCATTCAAAGAGATGTGATTCGGCTATTTAAGATTGGAGAGTTTTAAGAAGGCCGCTACACTCTGCCCTTTCGATTGACACCTCGTTTGACCCAATAGGAGCTTCCATGCACTGTTGTCAGCCCTCTAAAGTCAACTAGGTCTGTGTCCTGCCCCCTCCCTGCCCCCTCCCTGCCCCCCCCCCCCCCCACACACACACACACACACACACACACTCGTTCTAAACACATTTCTCAAACTGGCTTTGACTGGCTCTGAAATGAGCTTGTTAGCCTTGTAGCTAAGGAAATGCTGTAAATGCTAATACCCAACATGCTAGGTATATGTGGAGCCTTCAAAATAAAAGTCCCGGGCACAATATAGATAGACACAAGCTGTGTTTCTTGTGTGTCAAACCTGGGAATCAGATAAAGCACTCCAATGTGTTCATGCTTCAGTTTGTGTTTCAGCAATACTAATGGGAGATTTAGATATTATATATGATAGTTCTAAGTACCACCTTCCATTAGAGATACCAATTATGAAAAATAATACCTTTATATCCTAAGTATCTGACCTTGGTTACAAAGGGTCATTTTGGAGTCTCCAAAAGGCCCTTTTAGAAAACGCCTGGATGTACCCTTATAAGAACATGTGTCAAATATGAATATATTGTGGTATTATGTCTGACATTTGACCTGAATTGGCTAAGGCTTCAAGCTGTGGTCCAATTTTGTCTTCCAGCTGATACCTACCACCTCTAGGCCTCTTCAGACAGACAGATAGACACAGACACACAGACAGACAGACAGACAGACACACACACACACAGACAGACAGACAGACACAGACAGACAGACAGACAGACACACAAACAGACACACGCAGACAGACAGACTCACACAGACAGACAGACACACACAGACAGGCACACACAGACAGGCACACGCAGACAGATAGGCACACACAGACAGGCACACGCAGACAGACAGGCACACGCAGACAGACAGGCACACGCAGACAGACAGGCACACGCAGACAGACAGACACACGCAGACAGACACAGACAGACACACACACACAGACAGACAGAGACACACACAGACCGAGATACATAGACTGAGAGACAGACACTGACAGACAGACAGACAGACACTGACAGACAGAGACTGAGAGACGGACACTGACAGACAGACTGACACAGACTGAGACAGACTGACAAAGACTGACAAAGACTGACAGAGAGACACAGACATGTACACAGACAAAGACAGAGACGCATAGAGGAACATAGAGACGGACACAGACAGACACAGACAGACCCACAGACACGCATCGAGGCACATAGAGACAGACAGAGACGCATAGAGGAACATAGAGACGGACACAGACAGACACAGACACACAGACAGACCCACAGACACGCATGGAGGCACATAGAGACAGACAGAGACGCATAGAGGCACATAGAGACAGACACACAGACAGACAGCCCATGAGATTATCAGTCAGTGGGACACCTGCGCTAGCTTCTTTTTACAAAGGTGCGCGATTTGCAGTTAAATGTCGGACAGCGTCTTATTTCATCCTCCACCTGGAGCCGATTTCTGTACTCTGTTTTCAAGGAATTCAATATGGAAAACCAGCCCCCCTGTTGAGAACCACTGCTCTAAGATATTTATGCAAATTATAATGTAGCCTTCATTTGTCTGCTGTTTCCTACTGTTGTGGAAAAGAGACGGCTCTCTTCAGAAGGATTCTCAAAAATAGATTGAGTTATTGAAGACCTTTCACAGTCAACATGAAAACACAGAGGAGGGGGTGTTTTTAAATCCACTATTGGAATTCACACAGGCTCTAACCCTAAACCCTAGTCCGTCCTCACAAAAAACACACCACACACACCTCAGGAATTAATATTTTCACTTTGAATCACAGTGTATCACTGATCACCAGCAAGAGGAGCCATTAAACAATATCTTTCAAAATTCAAGGTGGCTTTGGTGGTTTATTCAGCAACGCAGATGCAGCATATATACACGGCAGCTTCAAAAGGCACTCACATTTCCTTGGACATTTCATTATATAGACAAAAAGGGATCAGACCCCCGCCCTGTCTGATACAATGACATAACCTTCTAGAACATTCTAGAAGGTTCTTTAACCAGTTCCTATCCACCCCAAAACTGCGTGCGCATCCCCTGGCAACTTTTCTCTCCCTGGAAAAGCCCCCTCCACTTCCCTTTACATGCTTCATCTGAACTCCAGTTCACCCCAACATTCTTAACCCGTTCCTACATCCTCCACCTTTGTGCTATGCAATGATGCATTAGTCTAAACTTTGGCAGTACCCCTCTTCTCTCTCTACTTTATACCAGAGGAATGTACGATTTCTCAACTTGTGGCGCCATTCTCTGGGTCAATTAAAGTCCAAACAACTGACTTTCTAATAATGACACACAGACCTCGGCCTATGGCCTTACTTACATGTTAGCCTGTAATTCAATATTAGCCACACAGTTGGAAAACCCCCACCAGATATATTAATGTAGAAAGGTGTGTGCGTGCGTGCGTGAATGAGGCAAAACAGGGAAAGCACTTTGAGTACCGTTATGGTAGAAAAGCGTTATATAAATGTAGTCCCTTAACTTTAAAGATCTACACGGACACTTAATAGGCAAAATACATCACAATAAGAATATTGTTAGGTTTTGCACAACTGAACAAACTTTGTTTTGTTAAAAAAATACTTAAACCATTTGCATATATGTGAGATATACTGCAAACATTGGGACGGGAAAAATTATTTGGACATTCTAATGGATTCACTTAAGATCACAGTTAATGTGTTTCGTAAGTTTATTCCAGAGCTTCGTGGAAATTTTGACAAACACAGGCAAGCCCTGAGCTTGGTGGTCCTTGTCCCCAACAGGAAGCTGAGTGAGGAGAAACCGCACGTCATGATCAACCAGTTTCCATGTGAGACGATCGTCACGGTGAAGGACTGCCTTGCAGCAGTGTCAAGGAGGGCCCGGGGGGGCCAGGGGGCTGAGTGGCTGCCAGAGACATTCAACCTCCAGACAGAGCTGCCCCAGTTCATCAGACATTACCAGCAGAGACAAGAGAGGTCTGGAATGTTTTGATGTTGGGAGCAATTTGTTCCTTGACTCTACCCACCAAAAAACTGTCTAATTTAACACTCCTTGATCTTCTGCAGTATTTTTTACTGCAGTTTTACTGCACAATGACAAATAAAGTCTAATCTTCTATGTGCACTGTTTGTACGTCAAAGTGTTGACTAAAATAATACTTTTTTTTACAATTGCTCTCTTCATAAAGGCCTTTCTAATGTGTGTATGTGCATTTGCTATAGGGGAGAGGATAACCATTGGATTTGTAAGCCCTGGAATCTGGCTCGTGGATTGGACACGCACATCACCAACAACCTGGACTACATCATCAGACAGAGGGAGAGCACACCTAAGGTGGGACAGGCTGGTTGGTTGATTTCGTACATGTTTATGTTAGTCACAATGACTAGATGTGTTAAGTAATTGCATTAGTTGTAGGAGTAGTAGAAATTGCTGCATTGTAGAAGGTAAGAAGTAATAGGATGTATTTTATTAAATATTATTGTTTATAATTAATATTATAAATACATTATGCTAATTATTGTTATTATTATAAACATTATCTGCTAAACTATCTGCTTCTATTTTATATATTATTTCCTTGAAGTGAGGGTTGTGCAAGGTTATGAGTTAGGACATGAGTAGAACTGAAAAACTGAAAAGTCATGACAATAACACACTAGTAAGTAGCCTGCTAGAAATGAGTTCTCTATTGAAAATAGAGAAAATGTCATGTCAAGTGACTGGATCATTTACATTACATTTATGCTTTTAGCAGACGCTTTTATCCAAAGCGACTTCCAAGAGAGAGCTTTACAAAAGAGCATAGGTCACTGATCAGAACAACGAGGTTAACAACGAGGTAGTCCCAAACATTGCAAGCAGCAAAAACATGAAGCATACATTGCGAAAAACCATATAAGTGCCAAAGGGAAGAACCATAAGAGCGTGCAGTTAAACAAGTTACAATTAAACAACATGAAACTTAACAAGTGCGAGTGCAATAAAACAACATGAAACCCCAAAAGTGCAAGGGTGTACCTGTAGAAGAACAATCAACAGTAAAATATTTCACAGCGAGTATAGAAGTTTAAATCCGTTATAACTAACCAACAAGAGCAACAAGTCTCTCAATAAGAGTCATTGTGAACCTGAAGGAAACTAACATCAGGTCCAGCCAAGCATTCCAATGTGCCGTTGTACTCCCGGAACAAGTGCGTCTTGAGCCTTTTCTTGAAGGTGGGGAGACAGTCAGTGTCCCTGATGGAGGTGGGGAGCTGATTCCACCAGATAATTGCAGTAGAAGTGCAGGTTACGAGGCTTAAAGAGATTAGAGTACTTGATAGGTGTCTTGTATGAGGTGTGAGCAGTCTGCCTCGCTCAGAAAAGGTCGTCTAGGAGTTGGGGGGGAAGGAAGATGTTGACGGGCCGCCGGATCAAATACAGAGATTTGATGAAAAGTGTTGGGGAAATTCTAATATCTATACCTGTGTGATTATTGATAGGATGTCAGTCGGTGGCCGGAAAGTTGCACGACAATTAAGTGTTGACTGTGTTTATTAGAACGAGGTTGGATCATGTAAACATCCTCGACAGAGTGGCTAGATGAGTGGCACATGGATCCAAATGTCCTTTTATACAATGAATAGACCAGTGCAAATTTAGTTTCCACAGAACGTGTGGACAGCATGTAATTGTACACTTGAAAGACGACATCTGACAACATCGTTGTGTCCAATATCTATATTTGAAATGGAATGGAATTTCAAAGGATTCTGTTTTCTTGTTGGTCACGGCAACCCCGCCCCTGACGCAAGCGGTTCTTAATACGGACCAATCACAGCCAAGGGGTATCAGTAAAATGACGCACAGATAGACGGATAGTCAGGAAAATCAGGAGGTACACGCAGAGCTCTGCGAGGACACGCAGAGGGTGTTTCTTGACGGAGAGGGCGTTCCCCGAGTGCGTGTGCGTAAAAACGCAGAAGTATAAATCAGCCTTAACGTGTGCCTTTAATGGGGAACTGAGAAAAACAACATAGGAAACCAAGAATTTGTTCTCGGTCAGAAAAACTGTTTGGTCTTGTGACATTGATTACTGTCTTGTAATTGTTGATGGGAGGGGGAGACAACCTTCTGCAATAATATAATCTGTTGTAAAGTGATACTTTTGCACGCTTTGAGCTCTGCTGTACCCTGCTATGAACAATGCCTACTTTACTTAATTGAAGACAAGACTCTACAATGTTTTCTGAGCCCTTCGAGTGGGGGTTTAACCCCCACAAAGTTAAGAGCCATGGCCAGAATAGCAAGCATTGAAAGTTGCAAAATGTCACGGTTATGCGAGACTTGGGGCTATAAAAGGCTGGGCTGTAACTGTAACAATGCTCTGTGATAGAGATCTGTGATAGAGATCTACTAAAGCCTGTAACATCAAAGGAAATCACTAGTTATTCTCAATTCTTTCTTTCTTCAAAACAATGCATGAATGTTTTTAAACCATGTAACACTGTTGTAAAATACAACTAAGCATCATTTAACTAAGCACTCACACTTATTGCTGCACATCTAGTCCTTTATTGTCTGCTTCACTTACTTTTGATTTTATTTAGGATAAAAGCATCTGTTAAAAAAAATTATTCATTGTGAAAATGAACATCACAATTGAGCACAGATAAATGGGTAATAGGTCATTTTTTACTTAGTTTTATGACATTAGTTTTTGGTCATGTATACTTATACCAAGTGTTAAAATGTAGTGAGAAGCCACTATGTTTTCAGTTATCTGGTTCGTATTATGGCCTCTGGTGGAGTTTTATCTGTCACTTACTATCAGAAGTGACTCCAGGACAGCGGTCAACTTGTTCATGACACATTAAGAGCTTGACTATCTCCCAGTGCAGAGGTACTGCATAAATAGACAATGGTTTCTCTCTCATCATTGATGTTACATCAGTACAATTTACATTTGAATTACAGTGTTGTGAAGAATAGATTGTTCCCCTGATATTGATCCTTTCTTTGTGTCGGCGGCCCGTCAACACCTTCCTTCCCCCCAACTCCTACACGACCCTTTCTGAGCAAGGCAGACTGCTCACACCTCATACAAGACAACTACTCTAATCTCTTTAAACCTTGTAATCTGCACTTTAGAGCAGTTTGAAGGGCTGAGGACTCCATGAGACTGGGTTCACAGCTACTCAGCAGACGTGTTCCTGTAGTGGTGTTCTCTGTAAAAGATGTGCTATGAAAGATTACCATGTGGTGTTTGTGCCAGTGTGGGTACATATGCATTCCAGTTGATCTCACAATTCAGGAGACTGTAGAGAAGAAAGGTCTCTGTCTCTTCAGGAACGCTCTTATCAATTTAGGTCCTGGGTTTATTAGTATTATCTACCCTCTAATTGGAGAGAGAATCTAAATACTTCGGCTCTTCATAGACAAGACTGGAGTGTTTTAGGAAGGATAAACCATATCAAGAGCGATGACAGCTGTGTCATTGTTCAGTAATATAGGGGATCAGCCCAGTTGAAAGATGGCTGGCTCTTTCTTAGTCTCTATTTTATTCTATACACAAAAATAACAAATATAAATGGTATTTTCTGTAAGTCTGACGCAGAAGTTAAAGAAAATAATCACAGTATTTTTGCAGATCTGCAAGGTTCAAATGTCTGGTATACCAAAATTGAGTGTCTCAGAGGATTTGGACAACAAATACAGAATGATTAGCAGTTGTATAGTATCGTTTTATGGGAAGAGATTACTCTTTCCACTATAACCCAGGTCAGATGAGGTGACACCCAAACTGACTTCAGCAAGCATGGTGGAAAACCTTGTACAACAGAAGGCTTTGATCATCCCAAGATGGAGCTTTTAGGTGGGGTCATAACTGCGTTCATTCATTCTTTCCACTTCCTTGGAGTTGCATGGTATGATACACTCTGGGACAAATCTTGACCTTTCATCAGTTCTCTACTGACACAGACAGTTTCTAGCCCCAATTTATCAAGACCTAACCTATACCGGTGTATACAGGCTTTTGCCATCAGCGAGTGGCAAAAATCTGCTATAAATTTTGGGGGAGACAATTATATGACATTTTCTCAAGAGCACTTCCTGAGGGGGACACCAAAATTACTGCTGTAACACATAGCCTACATTGTAATATTTTAAATGTATATTATAAATATTATTTAAATGTACTTATGTTTTCAGTGATTTATTGGGGGGGGGCAAATATTATTAATCCTAATTGTGAAAATGAGCATTACAATTTCATTACAAAGAGCATTACAAAGTCATAAAAAATGACAGTATTGTTTATCTACGCCAGGGGTCCCCAAACCTTTTACTGCGAGGGTCAGATTATTTTTCCTTTCTTTAACGTGGGGCCGGGTCAGTCTGTAACAGAAAATGACATGGGCCGGAGTGATTACCAGTATTATTGTGGAGACAATTACCCACAACTGTGCTTGGTTTTGTTATGCGCCTGTCTTGAGACACTTTGATCCTTGGAAGGTATGAACAAAGAGACAAAGGTAGGTGAAGTGCAGACTTTACTTAAAATCTGTTGTTTAGGATACCTAGGAGAGCGATAACGTGGCACAGAGACAATTAACCACAACTGTGCTTGGTCTGAATAGGGTTTAAATACTGTGCAGGTGTGTGCAACAATGAGGTGTGAGTCGGCCCGGGTTCCTCCGCTGTCCGCAGTATTCTGGGGAACTAGACCGTCTGAGGGGTGAAAGAGGAGGATCCGTGTTAGTCAGAGATCGGATACAAGGCTCGCTTTATTTTGCAGAAGGATTGGAATCTCATGCGCTAGGCAGTCTCAGCAGACACAGTCTGGCTGGACCACAATTTCAGCCGATATTTATACAGAACATAACACTTTATACGGATAATTTTAGGCTGCATGTTGACAGTCAGTCATGATGTCAGGCTAATGATAAACAGATAGGAAGACTGTTTGTTTGGCTCGTTGCCAAGTTGTGCTAAGTCGTTGCTAAGCTCCTTGTGCAAGTGGCCGTCTGGCACAGCCTGGTGGCATACCAGGGGCTGTTTACAGCAACTCGTGTCCTGAGCTAACCCCAATCTAGTGTGTATGTCCAAAATACAGGGTTTTCGAGACCACAACAAAATCAAAACATTACTTTCATATGCATATTAATCAGTGTAAACTTTTTTATATATATAGTATGAATAAAAAAAATCTCTCTGGCATTGTTCAGAGGGCCGGTCCAAATGCGTGGGCAGGCCGTATTCGTCCCGCGGGCCGTAGTTTGGGGACCCCTGATCTACGCTATGATGAACCCCATCACTGTTGTTAGATATAATAAGACTAAAAGGTTTAGTCAATATATAGTCTGAAAATAGCATTAAATCCACGCTAATATTAATAACTTTTTCAAAATTGTGTGCCTGTTTGTGCACATTCTGAAGATTTTGCAGCCCTACTAGACTCTAGAAAATGTTTACCATGACCAACGGTTGCTTCGTTACAAGAAACAAGAAACCAATCCGATTGGCCAATGCTAGCATTTTCACGCTCCTCATTTACATGAGAAAATCCAACTTTCAACGCTCCGCTCGCCTTCCCACAATGCCCTACGCGAGCGTCAATGCCTGGTTTCATTGAAAATGAATTGAAAACTGATGCCCTGCGCCGCCCGCTCCGCTGCAGTGTGAACGCACCATAAGAGTCATTGTGATCCTGGAGGAAACTAACATATGGGTCAGCCAATCTTCCTAAATACCGTTGTACTCCCGGAAAACAAGTGCATCTTGAGCCTTTTCTTGAACGTGGGGAGACACGTGTCTCCAGTGTCTCTAATGGAGGTGGAGAGTTGATTCCACCATTGGGGGGCCAGACAGGAGAAGAGCTTGTCTTGGGACCGGGAGCTCTTGTGTTGGGCTTTGAGGGAGAGCTTGTCATCCATGGTAACCCCGAGGTTCCTGGCAGAGGATGAAGGGGTCACCGTCGCAGATCCCAGGGTGATTGAGAGATCATGGGAGAGGGAGGGTTTGGCCGGGATGATGGGAAGTTCTGTTTTGGCGAGGTTCAGCTGGAGGTGGTGCTTGGTTATCCAGGCGGAGATGTCTGTGAGGCAGGCCTCGATCCTAGCTGAGATCCCCAGATCATTAGGGGGAAACGACAGATGCAGCTGCGAGTCTTCAGCTTAGCAGTGGTAGGAGATGTCTTGGGAGGTGATGATTGGTCCAAGTGAGGTGGTGTACAGGGAGAAGAGAAGGGGTCCAAGGACGGAGCCTTGTGGGACACCAGTGGAGAGCTGGCGGGGGCCTGACACTTTGCCTCCCCAGGAGACCTGGTAGGATCTTCCTGACAGGTAGGATGAGAGCCACTGAAGTGCAGTGCCAGTGATGCCCATTTCAGAAAGTCTGGCGAGCAGGATCTGGTGGTTAACCGTATCAAATTCTGCAGAAAGGTCCAGCAGAATGATGAAGGATGACCTCAAAGCCACTTTGGCAGACTGGAGGGCAGTGGTGACTGACAGGAGGGCAGTTTGTGTGTAGTGGCCAGTCTTGAAGCGCAATTGGTTGGGGTCAAGCAGGTTGTTCTGAAAGAGAAAGTTTGACAGTTGGTTAGACACAGCGCGTTCAATTGTTTGTGAAAAGAATGGTAGCAGTGATACTGGTCTGTGGTTCTGGAGGACGGCCGGGTTAAGGGAGAGTTTTTTGAGTAGAGAGCCCGACAACTGTGTTCACTTCTTGAGAAATATTTACCTAAAATAGTGTTGCTGGTCACAAAACATATCCAGTCTTATATAAGCCTAAACTCTTAACATCTGGATACAATCAGAGTTAAACCGTCATAAACCCTAAAATCACCCCTTAGCAGATCGTCACATCATAAACTTCTAGAAATGTCCATATCTTAAATGTTGAACCTCCCTTGTAGGAGCATCCCTAAGAGTAATACTATTCATACTGTTAGCCACCTGTCCTTGATGTAACCATTATGGAAGGGGACTTTCCAAGAGCATATGTTCTGTTGAACGTTCGTGGCCTCTCAACAAGTTTTCGTGATGATTTATGTTCTATCAACCTTGAACCTGTCTCATTTATAACCCAGTCAAGCTCGGGGGTCTCCTTTTTTACAGGTTCGGGTACGGAGATCACCCGTCTTAGTTTGCCAGCGATTCCTTGAAAATATCCTTTTTACCTTTGAATCATACGACACCAAACCAACTACAGTATTGCAGGAAGTATTTACCAGTATTTCCTTATAACATTAAGGTTTGTTTTCCCTTATTCCTTTGTTTCAGAACAATACTAGTATTTCCTTATATCATCAAGATTTGTTCCCTTATTCCTTTGTTTTTGAACAAAACTACACCTATACGAGAGTAGTCTGAACAGTTTTAGACAGTGAATCTTAACCCTTCACACTTAAATACAGATAAATACAGTTAAACACGTAATTTCTATATGTCAAAATAGCTGCTCGTGTATCCCTTGGATCTGGAATAGGGCTATTTACTTATGTTGACTTGTGTCTAGATATATGAACTCTAAATAGTCTCTATAACTTAGGACGGACAATGGCTGTCTTAACTTTTTATTTAATTAGTACAAAATAATACAGTTTATATCTCCGTTTCGGAGTACCTTATTTCCCCGTTAAGGAGTCGTTATACTTCATTAAAAAACAACGACAAGTTTTATCTCCGTTAAGGAGTAGTTATAATCTATCTAAAAACATATAAGTTATATCTTTGTTATGCATAGCATAATGTTTTTCCGTTAAGGAGTGCTACACTTTTCTTTCTAAGTCAATGTTTCTCAGTTTTAAGGAATACCCCCTCCGTTAAGGAGCAACCTCTCCGTTATGGAGTAACCTCTCCTTAAGTCTCTGTATCTGAGTGAATAGAGATTCTAAACGCGCTTAGTTGTAATATAGCAGGTTAAGAGAGAGGTAGAGAGTGAGTGAGGGTGCTGATGAAACAAAAGTTCTGTACGTCTTCAGTCAATTCTCAAGATTTAAAAACAGCACTGGAACTCAGCAGGGTTGATGCAAAGTGTTTTATTGGTTCTCAGGTAACAAAGATTGCCAATAGAACGTGAGCGTGATCCCGGGATCAGACTGAAGTTTTCTTTGGACAATTTAACTTATATAGTCTTCTCCCCATTTTATGTTAATATGGTACGATATTTGTTGGTTTCGTAGACATTAGGTAATCCTACAAAGCGGATCCCTTGTCTCAAAACAGATACTTTCCACATAGACACTACTTCCAATTAGGCTCTTTCTGACCTTGAACAGCCAGCTGCATTAGGCTTCTGGGCGTAAGGCCACAAATATGTCTCATAAGTTACAGCTATGCATCCTGGTCCTTTATGAAAGCATACACATGCTCCTCTCCCCCACTCATCCTTTAATTATTTAAACCGTATATTTTGGGCTCCATGTCTCCTACCATTGTTTATGGATAACAATAATCAGCAAACAGCTTTGCATCTGGTTTCCAACAATATAACTTGTAATAATATGGTTTCCAATAATATAGCATATACCAAAGAGTGATTACAAATATCTTTAAGTCCATAATCATTAACCATCTTCATAATTACAACAGTGTGATGTTTTTTCCACATCAGTGCTGCTTAACATTGACACAGACATCTTATTTATATGCTTCATACTGCTTTTCCCCTAACGGATATGACACGTCTCTCCTAATTTGGATCATGCCGGGGACCTGTTCCTGTGCACAGAAAACTTAGACATCCTTATTTAGGTTAGAGATATATCATGAGTTTCTAACGGCTGTCAAGTGTACTTCTATGCAAGAAGTTTAAGCAGTTTAACATTTCCTGTTTTCAAAGAAACCTAGAGCTCCCTATTGTTTCTCAATGCAAGATGTTTTTACCACATCCCATGCAAATAGTTTCTTACTGTGGTACAGAGGCATTCTGTCTAAACCTCTAGCAGGCAGTTTCTAATACATCTTATCTAAATACACATAAGCAAGCAGTTTCTAACACATCCTATGCAAATACACATATTATTTAGTAAGTTTTTCCTTCTCATTATTTCTCCAAGGTTCATCCAAAAGAAGGCTTCTTAAGAATCCTTCGACAGCTCGTAGTGAGGTTCTATAAGATTTTCAATTGACATTTTCCATTACACATATATACTGTAAACAAAGTTACATGAATAGCCATACTGACCTTATGACTAATTACGTACCTTTATTTGACAGATTTCATACCAAATAGTTATTTGATCATATTTTTCATATCTAAACAAACACTCACCGGCCACTTTATTAAGCACACCTCTTCAATTGCTTGTTAACACAAATAGCTAATTAGACAATCACTAATTGTGCACAAACCCCACTTAATCAGTTTTCACAAAGATTCTGGCATTCACCAATGTTTTCTTATTTGGGATTTGTTCTTGGTAAAGAACTGAATTTACGCACACCCAAGAGCACTCTTACGCACAATTGAGAGCTGACATGTTTGCGCAAAATAAGTAGTTATACCTTTTTCTTCCGTTCTAATTTAAAATTGAATATTTCTCTCCTTTATAATTTTCATAATTTTACACATTTTTTTGTTCATTTTAATAAATAAACACTACACTTACACTTCTGCTCATTTGTAAAGCACTTCAAATTTCCATTGTGTATGAATTGTGCTAGGCCTATATAAATACAGTATTTTACAATCGCTATGACAGTTTTTTCAATACCTTTAACACGTTTCCTAAACGCTCAACACAGTGAGCACAACATCCATCTGTGTATGCTATACAATTAACACATTTCTTGTTGCTTTGACACAAAATGCATAGAGTAAATACACATTTTAAATGCTTGAACTTCTTTCACAAACAAGCTCAACCAAGACCAAAACAATTGATTTTTACTGCCCAATTTACCAATGCTTTCATACTGTCAGCAAAACAGATAACATCATCATATTTAACATGAGAAACAGCTGAAATACTGTACATCACAGCTGATTCCCAACTAGAAAACACTCTGACCATATGGTATAGACAGTAAAGAGGACCTCTTTGGGCTGATCTGGTGTGGAAAAAGAACAATATAGAGCAACATAAGAAAGTAAGAATACAGTAATGCCTGCACAAGGGAGAGGAAGACAAGTACCAGGACAAGGGAGAGGAGTTAGAATGTGTGGTGGCAATCAGAGAAGGGCCAGCGCTAGGGTAATACTGTAAATGGAAGCTATATTGCATATTTCTTGTCCTGTTGCAAATGAAGCCTTTACTGCTGCAATTATGTTATGTCTTCTTTTTTTCAATACAGTAACCGTACATCTATAAAGTTACTCTGAGATTGGTAATTCAAAAAACTGTAAACTAGCCTTGCTTTGCCTTCATTTAAAATCAATTATGTTAACGGTGACATCAAATAATAAGTGACTAATCACTGTATTTATAGACCCAAAGTAGGCTTATTCCGCACACTAGGACTACACCACACAATGGCGTATTTATTGCTGCTGCAAAATGTTGCAGATCGTTCCCTGAGGAGGGATCACATCTTCCTTGACCATACCGATTTATTTGCAGAGAGCGACGATTAGGCTACCTGTTGGAACACTAGGCTACCAAGAGCAGTCCTGTAACAGTTGACTGATTTCTAGGCTTAAGTTTTTATGCTTAAGAATTCAGATCAAGACTTCATCAGTTCTGAGCACTTCTCCAGATACAGCGTTCACTGCATGAGTAATTGCATACCATGCATCAGTTTTATTTACTGATTTGTATCCACAGCCGACACTATTACGTAAATATGATGTGTCGTTTGTCGCTAACTTCTTGCAGCTGTACCTCCACTTCAGAATTATTAGCACGTCATTTTGAAATTTCTCTGAGTGTGCACACGGCCCTGCCCTATCATGCTCTTTTATGGAAATTAACAGGGCGTTTACCTATGCTAAATAGGAGCAACGGGGCAAGAGTTTTTAACTTACAAAATAATAAAGAGGAGAATGGCCAGACTGGTTTGAGATTATAGAAAGGCAACCAGAACTCAAATAACCACTCACTACAACCAAGGTATGCAGAATACCATCTCTGAATGCACACGTTAAATCTTGAAGCAGATGGGCTACAGCAGCAGACCACACCGGGTGCCACTCCTGTCAGCTTAGAACAGGAAACTGAGGCTACAGTTCGCACAGGCTCACCAAAATTGGACCAAAGATTGAAAAAATGTTGCCTGGTCTGATGAGTCTCAATTTCAGCTGCAACATTCAGATACTATGGTCAGAATTTGACGTAAACAACATGAACGCATGGATCCATCCTGTCTTGTATCAGTGGTTCAGGCTGCTGGGGGTGGTGTAAGTGTGTGGGGGATATTTTCCTGGCACACTTTAGTACCAATTGAGCATTGTTTAAATGCAACAGACTAGGGATGGGCATAATTAATCGACGATCGATTATCGATCATTAAGAATTTCGTCTGACATTATTTGTTCATCGATAAAACGAATGCGTGTTCTGTTGCGTAGTGTGAGTCTTGAAGGAATGCAATGGATTTCGCTATGTGGCAGCAATTAAACATTTTATCAAACAAAGCCAATGTTTGGAGAGAAAAAAACGCCACAGGCCTACTCGGTTACCGGCGAGGTTCCATGTATTTCAAAAGTAAACATGAAGAGGTCACGGCGGACTGTAGCGTGAGACCATTTTGACTTAAAAATTACTTTGTTCACTGCCAACACTGCAAAGCTGAGTATAAATACAACTCCTCCACGACTCAAATGATGTACCACTTCAAGAACGTCCATCCGACCCTGGTAAGAGAACCAAAAATGAACATTGTGTAATAAACGCCACCCTTGATTAAACGCTGCACCAAAAAAATCTGAAAACCTACCTTGTACCAGGTAGTTCATCGAAGTGAGGTAGCTGACTTTTGCCACTCGCGAATTCGCCTTTCATCAACCCCAAGTTTGCGGGCTACAGATCTGTTGCTGCTGGTGAGTGCACTTCACAGCTTTCTGTTTGAAAGCTAAAGTGTAAGAACGACGTTTCGGCGTGCTGCTTCAGATCAGAACGTGTGGCTTCAATTTTACACAAGGCTTTGTGTTTATCGTCCTTGTCTATTCTTTGTTTGTCGATGGCTACACTGCTGCTACAAAATCTCTCTTACTAATTAAACGCCGCCCTCGAATAAACGCCTCCCTTGAATAAATTAAGCACCAAAAATGAACATTGTGTAATAAATGATGCAGTGTTTAATGGAAGAAATACGGTAGTTAGAAAGTGTTTTCTATACATGTGAGGTTGTCTCTTGCTGTGGTCAAGAGGTCACGCAGTGGGCTGGTGACAATACAGATTGGAGAATGTGCACTTTAACCTGCGGAAAGGGCAACATGCAGAAAATAGTATACACGATGAGCTATGACCACATCACTTGTGTGTTGTTATTCTGTGCCTTAAGTTGTGGAATGTGTACCGTTTAAGGACATGTTTTGGTGGTTACTATATTTGTATGGTCCAGTTCATGCATATTATGCTCATGCATCTGAGAGACATGTTTCTCACTCATGCCAACCACTCTGCCTGTCATGGTGACCTGATCCGAGCAGCTCGATTTAATAAACGAAGTCAACTCTTTCATTGTGGTGCTTTCCTTGGCCCATCCTCTGGCAGAAAATCATGTAACAGTGAGCTATGAAACTGGCTCTCTGGTTAGATGGCTGTCTGGCTTGTTGGCTGACTGACTAACTGGCTCCCCCTCTACCCGTCTGTTTCACAGGTGGTGTGTAAGTACTTGGAGGACCCCGTGCTGTTTCACAGGGAGGAGGTGGGGATGGTGAAATTTGATGTGCGCTACATGCTGCTGCTGCACTCGGTGCAGCCCCTCAGACTCTACGCCTACAACGTCTTCTGGCTGCGCTTTGCCAACAGGTCAACACACACACACAAAGTCTGCGTGGCTATTCTTGTGGGAACTTAAAATTCAGTTCCATTCAAAATCCATTATTGCCTAACCCCTAACCCTAAAACTTTCTTTGACTCCTAACACCAACCTTTAATGTATTTGTAATCTGAAGGACTTAAAATCTTTGTGTCTATTCCAATATGTAGTGATGGTATTCAATGACACAAGTTTGTGTTCTAGAAAGAGTGGTCTGGAGTTGCAGAGGTCCGATAATATCAGCTTTAATGCAGCAGTAGTACAGAGCTCTGGGATTTCGTTCTACGGTCTACGTTTCCCTACCCGCAACAGAGTTTTGGGCTGGTTCACGAAGTCCAAACTGGTTATCTGTTCCTGCTTTAGAATATATTATACAGTGCAGTAAAATGAAAAGATGAAAAGAGGGTTGAGCTTTCTCATGCATCAAGGAGTTGTTCTTGCCAGCGCGTCACACCTGCTCGGGTGCTGTCTCAGCCCGGTTTTAAGGTTGCTTCTGGAATGAAGAGATTAAGGGTGCTTTCACACCTATTATTCCGTTTGCTTGGTCTGAATCAGTGGATGAGTTGCTACTTTGTTGCATTTTTCATTAGGTCCGGTTAGTGTTCACGGTCCTGTTTTAAGTGAACCAACGTTTGTAAAATAAAAAAAACAATGACGTATTTAAAAAAACTGACACGCGGTCATACAGGTTGTTAATCTATTGGACAGAAAATGTGTGAGGGGAAATCACTTCCTTGTCACGAAAAACAATGGAGAATCTGCAGGGTATTGCGGTTGCAATACTATCTTTATTTTTTATGATTTGGTGTTGACCGACCACTTTTTTTGGGTTGCTCGTTGGTCTTTTACTCAGCATTATATCCAGGTTATCAAACCATAGGAATTGTTTTTGTCCGACATGCTACCACTTTTTCATGGAAAATCACGCACTTTTAGCTGTCAAAATGTTTAACTTTCAACCAACATCGGTCTACTGTGCAATAATGACGCTTTCTTTTAGTATATCACTAAATAATTAAAATACCTCGCTACTCTTGTGTCTCCACAAGTATCTCTGCAATATGATCCATTAACCCATATTTGCCAAAGAGTCTTCACTTCATCATTCCCCCACGTTTTCCCTCAGCTAATTTTGCTTCTAATGAGTAGGGATGGGCTGATCAATCCTAAAGTATCAATATTTTCGATACTGGCATTGTATCAAAAGGATCGATTCTCAATTTGAAATATCGACCTGGGATTTCTTTTTTTAAACAAGTGATTTTAGAATATTTTTATAATAGTAGTATGCCGTATAGTATAGAAATGTACTTAAATAATAAAGTAAATGGGAACTATTTTTTCTTCCACTGTGTCTGTGCTTATCATGCGTACATCAGCGTTGCAGGTGGGTCAGTTTTCCCTTCTAGTGATATTACAAGAATTTAGCCTACTCATATTGTATAATTCACTAAGAACACCCTTTGAAACAAAGAACCCCCTTTGAAACAAGCTACTGTTATGGTAAGTGTCCACTACAGCAGGCGCGGAGCGGCGTCACCAGGCGTTGACGCTGGTGTAGGGCATTGTGGGAAGGCGAGCGGGGCGTCGACGCTCGCGTAAAGTATTGTGGGAAGGCGAGCGGGGCGTCGAAAGTTGGATTTTCTCAACTTTATGTAAATGAGGAGCGTGAAAACGCTAGCGTTGGCCAATCGGGTTGGTTTCTTGTTTCTTGTAACATAGCAACTGTTTGTCATGGTAAACATTTCGAGGTTTGACAATTTGAAGATGGAAGAGCAACCCATTGTATGTGTCTACACTCAGTCTTGTTTTATAATCCTCTGTACGATGGAAGAGACGTTAACAAAAAATGTATACCTGGCGCAGGGTCGCCGAGGTTGTCGGTGTCTCTGGTGTGTTAAATTCAGTATTGTCACTTTAGCTAGCTACAGTACGCAACCTAGCTCTAACTTTCTTCTGTGATACAATCAGACCACACCTTGACCCTTACCTATCAACATATGACTTGCAGTGCAACAATATGTAACACAATGAGGTGTGAGACTGTAATAGAATTTTAGATTGTATGTCAAATGAATGTTTCAATTGTGTTTGAATTATAAGCTCCTTTGTTCATTGATAGGGAACATCTTGTGACTACCTTACAGCTTGCA
This sequence comes from Hypomesus nipponensis, assembly GCF_054491055.1. Taxonomy (NCBI): domain Eukaryota; kingdom Metazoa; phylum Chordata; class Actinopteri; order Osmeriformes; family Osmeridae; genus Hypomesus; species Hypomesus nipponensis. The sequence goes on from NC_140367.1 coordinate 12,631,686, forward strand.
GAAAAGGACAAGGGTCTAGAGGTGGTGAAGGATTGAGAGGGAATGTTTGTTTGTCCTGAGGTACTGACCACTGTGGAAGAAATTTAGATTTCCTGTGTGCTTACATTATTCACTAATCAAGAGAACTAGTCATTGGATACTAGTTAGTATGTTCACATGTAAGCTTGCTATTAATAAGAGTAGATTGTGTCTATGTGTCAGGGTTAATAGATGTTTGAGATCAGGAGAAAGTACTGGCTAAATGGTCCTTGTCATGACTACAAGGAGAGCTCCAACCATGTGTTGGGAGCTGTGAATCTCTTTCTCTGAGACTGTTGTAACGTCATTTCTGCCTGACTGTCACTATCTATGTTTACATTCTTGTGCCCTATAAAAGATGGTCCTCTGTCCTTCAGAGCGGAGAGAGACTTGATTGAGACCTAAGCCTGGTGTTGTGTTGTCATTTATTGTCAGAGGTCTGGTTTTCTCTCCCAATCTGCAGATTGATAAATACTTATTAAAATCCAGAACTCAACTGAACTTAGTCACTCCGTTTATGAAGAGACGGACAAAACACTTTCTTCATCACCACCCTGTGGGGCAGTTGTCCCTTGGGGGTGGGAGTTTTCTAATGCCTTTTATCTAAGACGTTTGACCTAATGGGGATTAGTTTGACCAGAGAGGTACATCTGGAGACATGACGTCTGGGAGACTTATTATGTTTACTGTATGCACCTTCCTCACCAAAGTCAATTCCTTGTTTGTGACCACTGACCACTTACTTGGCGATTAAACACTATTCTGATTCTGATTAAAGGTGCTGTAAATAAAATTCCATGATTTGCTTCTTAGTACATTATATACGTGTGAAATGAGTTGCTGAAATCATGTGCAAAGCATGAAAATGTTATCGCACTAAACATTATCGTTGATCGTTTCCCACCCTTTTCAGATCCGGTTTTGTATAGGCGGGGCAAAACCCAACCTATCTACGTCACAGCCACATATCTACGTTAGATCACAGACAGTTTACAAAACCTGAATTCTGTTACTCAGGTGGTATGATGCAAAGACAAAGTAATTAACACATAAAACACTTAGAGACTGCAGGTAGGTCTGTTCTGATATCAGCAATTAATTTAGCTAGTTGTTGCTGTTGTTGCTAAATTCAATACATTCGAGGGAGCAGAGCTTCTGCTCCTTCAGATGCCCCCCCCCCCAGTATCAAGCAGAGCAGACTACTGATTTTCTCACAATTTCAAAGCCTACTTGTCAGTGTTTTTTTTCATTCGAATTTGGATGGGTAGTTAACAATTATTTTTTAGTTCGGCTTTACAGTCACTTTAAGAGTTAGGGGCTCACTGTATGGACCTCTTGACCTCAGGAAGCCTCATGTATACAGAAACTAGCATATGAGAGGTGGGGGGCAGGGTGACACCCAGTCTATTGCTCTATTTATGCCTTTTATCTCTTCCTCTACCCCCGCTCTTTCCCACTAACCTTTTTTTACTCTCCCCTTCCTCCCTCTATCTCTCTCTTTCCACTTTACACAGGCCTTTTTCTCTGGACCATTTTGATGACTATCAGAAGCATTTCACTGTGATGAACTACACACAAGGGGTGCAACTCAAGCAGGTACAACATACAAGCAAAGCAAACATTTATACACACAGACAGGAGGGAATAAATCCAGTTTAAATTCATGTGAAATTGCCATAGATGATGCCCCTCTTTTCATTATTCCTTTTTGCCAAGGTACACTACGATGAATTCATCCCCATGTTTGAGAAACAGTATCCACAGTACCCATGGAAGGATGTGGAGGTAAATATGCATATTACATTCTCAACCCTATTGAGGTAAATTTGACTCCCTGGTTTGTTGAGTCTGTAGTTCTGAAGACTACCAAGTAGCACGGGTGACCAAGCGACTGAGACTCGGTTGTGTTTAATATCAGCTTGCAGCAGTAAGTGTGCCAGAGCATTTGAGGTCACATGGAAATGGAGAACAGATAAACACATGCAGGGTTAGCCACAATAATAGCATGTAGGGTGACACTTAGGACAGCATTCTGGAATGTTGTGTGTGGAGAGGACTTATCTTTTAGATAAACATGCCCTCTAGTTAAATGTCAAGGTAACTAGTAACTTGGCAGGTCACTATGCAACACTGGGTAAAGGCTGTCTCTAATAACATTTATCAACAGTTTGTGATTGGATATTTCAGAGTAAATTTGGTTTAGCTGTCTGCTAAGCTAAGCAAATAAAAACATTGATATGTTATTTTATTATGTAGAAACACATTTTTGGTAATCATGCAAATATCAAGCAATAGTCTGCTTATCTTCTGGAAGAATGGTTTCTATTCCCCCACGGGAAGTGTGACTTTAGGTTTAGTTTCTAGGTTAAAAGCAGCCCCTAGAATTACACATATAGATTTGGGAATGTGCTTTGTGCCACTCTTGGAGAAGAGGAGAAGCAGCTGATGGTCTCCAAACTCAGTTAATTATTTGGGTGCCGTTTCCCCTGGGCGTTAAGTTGTGGAATGTGTACTGTTTAAGGGCATGTTTTGGTGGTTACTATATTTTTTTACTGTCCAGCTCATGTATATACTGGCCATCTGAGAGCCATGTTTTTCACTCATGCCAATCACTGTGCCTGGCGTGGTGACGTTATCCGAGCAGCTCAAGCTAAAAAACAAAGTAAACTCTTTTCATTGTGGGGCTTTCCTTGGCCGATCTTCTGACAGAAAATCGTCTAACATTTGGTCAAGAGAAAACTCTGAGTGGAATATCTTTCAAAATCAAGGCAGCTTGACGGTTTATTCAGCAAAGCAGCCATTGATACAGGAATTTAAAAAAAGCCATGGACTTTTAAGACCCAGCACATATTTATAGTCAACATGAGGAAATTCCCCATACAACTATTTCCCAATACTACCCCACAATCTTTCCACAGTTTATTCCCATTTCCATGAATTGTCACATGCACAAGCCCCCCATCTCTCCAATGTCAGCCCGACCTGCTCTCGCTGTTCCCTTTTCTCCTTTGTTTGAGGATATGGTTGTTCCCAAAGTGATAAAAAAGGAGAACGAGCTCTTTTCCCTGGCTCTTGTTATTACTTTTCTCCTTCTAACTTCCGGCAATACCCCTCTTTTCCTCCTAAACTAAGACATGGAGACATGGTGTTTCCTTACTTATGGCACCATTCTCTAATTTTGTTTACAGACAACAAAAACAAATTGTCAGACAATAAATCCCTGGCCCTCGGCCCTCGGCCCTCTTCTATATTTATAGGCATCCCTCCATATTAACCTATTGTACATAAAGTCAGCCACAACATCTCTCAGACATGAAAGTCAGAGGGCAGAATTTGAAAATTGTAAATTTGCAAGTTGTTTCGGATAATAGAAAGTATGTTTAAAGTAATAATAAGTGCAATGTGAAGTTAATTAATTACAGAACACACTGCACTTCTCGGTATTAGTTAATCTGTGGAAGTCTGGGTGCAGTCTCACCCTTCTGACCACGGCTCAAGCCCTCCAACTTTTGACAGTTGGACACATTAGTGACAGCGTGGTTTCAAAATAAAAAAAATTCTGCTGCTTTTCACAGGTCCACATTTAGTATGCTTGGGTCGACTGGAAGCAGATTTGTTTTCTTTTAGGCCTTTGACCATATCCCGTTCCTTTGGTGCTATGGTTTCTGTCTCTTTCTTGCACTCTTATCTGTCACATCCCTCATTCCCTCCCCCGTTCCCTCCCTTCCTTACTCCCAGGAGGAGGTGTTCAAGGCCTTCAGCGAGCTGTTCCAGGTGGCATCATCGCGGCCAGCTCCGTATGGCATCTGCCCCTACCCGTCCTCCAGGGCCATCTACGCTGTGGACCTGATGCTCAAGTGGGGCATCGCTGAGTCAGGTGAGCATGCCACTGCGATTCTTACAACACAAAAGAAGGGTATTTGTGTCCAAACGGCTGCTATCTGACTATGCTGACAATGTTCAATGCTATCCTCTGATATGCAGAGTTTTTGTATGAGAGACTTGTCTCTTTCTCCGATCAAGAGTTCACACAGTGAGGCCCAGTTCAGTCCATGTATAGAAATGTGACGGCTGTCTAGACTCGAGGGAGATATTAAGAAGGAAATATGCATGAACAGACTTGTATGAGTTACGATGTTGTCACATACTTGCTGACCATTTGCTGTGCCTTGTAAGGACACGTTTTGCAGAAACTATAATTGTACTGACCTATTCATTGTATTTAAAGACATTTGTGATCTCTGTGCTTCACTCATCTAACCACTCTCTCTTGACTGGTTACGTGATAGGATGGATTTCTGTCAGAAGGCAGGCCAGAAGTATGCATGACAATGAAAAGGGTTCACTTTGTTTATTAGACAAGCTCGGATGATATGCCCTCTTGACCTCACCAAGACACAAGCCTCTTGTATACACAAATTCTGCATATCAATACTTGATCCGATATCATTCTAATAAACCGACTGACGTCATCCTCCCTACCCCCGTCTCAACAAATAAACAAATACACGTCAGTGGTTCTCCTTTAATAACAGCAGATACGAGGGTGGCTTCTTCGTTCCACAACTGACACTCCACAATAAATCACAGAGAATCACATTTGAAGTCTGCGGATCTACGTTGAAATGCTCCTTATCTCTTTGTTTGGACATTATGTGGCATACTCTCCTTTCACACCAAATGGTATTTCAGCAAAGAGCAAAGAAGCACAAAAGTCTAGCTCATGGCAAGAACTAACCCGGAAGCCCAGGACATTTGCTCATTCTACAAACTGTCCCAACAGCTGTTTAAAAACTTGAAAAAACAGTATCTCCCTCTCTCATGCCATTAAAGAGTAAGCTCCTCAGTTTACAACATGCCACAAAACGTGATAACAGAATATAAACAAAAACTAAACAGAATAATCAAAAATATAACAAACATAATTTACCATTGCATCTCACTAACCCTAAACAGATCAAATTAAGTTCTAAACATGGACCTACATATCACTTTGACTCAAGAGTTAAATATCCCCCCGTACATGCACCAAACTTTTTACAGTCTCCAAGAAGGTATTTTACCTGACTTTAAGATCTACACTCCTAATTGGAGGTAAGAAGTAACTGTCTTACTTTAACAGCAGGTAATTATACTTTTATTGAAGCATCTTGTTTAACTGTTGAAAGTCACTTTCATTTTGTTTCCTGATGTTTCCTGTTTTTCTTCCTGCCATTCTGTTAGTCACAGTAGTCAATTTACAGAGCAAGATATCAAACAGCCATAACATTATATTAAAGGACTGACAATGGAATTACGTCAAATGTAATTAAGTGTTACAAATAAATGAATTCTTGTTACCATCTGCTTCCACATATTTAGGCAAGACTGCATTCAATACCCCCAAAGGAATTTCCTTTTCTTGCAAGTCTTTTCCTCTCTCTCTATCTGTCTCTATAAATGAAGCCAAGTTTTTTAAAAGGTTCCCTATCCCAGGTCCATGTTTCTTTTCTCAGCCTTAAACATGAACAGATCAGAGAACGCCTACTATAACATATGTAAAGACACTTACAGTAAATACAATTCAGAAATTTCTATCAAAGATCCTTTTAATCCCTCTGGCTATAGGCCCTAAAGTCACAACCTTTTTCTAACCTCAGCAAACACCAGACAAAAACAAACTAACCATCAAGGTCAGAAAGACCATCCTGATAGGATCTAATGATGATATTCGTATTGAAGATTTTACCAGGGAAGTAGGTAGATACGCAATTTAAAAGTTTGATAGTTTATTCATAACCCCTAAACGGCATGTAACTCACTTGCATAGATCTTGTGTGTGTGTGTGTGTGTGTGTGTGTGTGTGTGTGTGTGTGTGTGTGTGTGTGTGTGTGTGTGTGTGTGTGTGTGTGTGTGTGTGTGTGTGTGTGTGTGTGTGTGTGTGTGTGTGTGTGTGTGTGTGCATGCCTTGCAATGGAACGTTACAAAGTTCCCAACCCCACTAGGTGACAAGCCAATGGTCACCAGACCTCAAGCCTCCATCAAGCCCTGTCACACAGTATATCTCCTTTAAACAAACAAACCCCCAACAATCTTCTAGGCTTCAGCAACACAAATTCAAATGCTCACCCTTCCCCCAAGGTAGCAAGATAAGGATCTTCCTGTTTACGTAAGCCTATAGTTCATTTGGGGGTGGCCTCTCTCTGCACACAAGGGATGCTAGACACAGGATAATTGTATACAGAATAAAAGGTTACACTCTTAATTTCTCTGACAGTGCCCAATGCACTACTTTTCATCCCCAGTTTCTAGACAGGAACAGAAGGCTTGAATTAACATTTTCAAAAGGAGGAAGTTGTGGTACAAGTCTACGGTCAGACGGGCAAGTGGCCTGACAGTAAATGGAAACTTAAGCTATAACTGGTTAAGCCAAAAAACATTCCAGAACGTTGTTCCCCAGCAACAATTGGATGCTGTTTTTAAATCAATGCCATCATCATAAAAAAATAAGAAAAAAACATTTATTTCATACTCCTTAAACAACATCTTATATTCTATGGTTGGATTTGGGGGCCCCTGTCTCTACAGCTGCTGATTAACCCTTGTCATGTCATCATATCTGTTGGTTGACCTTTTACATGTCTCCATTTTGGGCTGGGCGGTAAGACGGTATATACCGTGCGACGGTAGAAATGTGTCTACCGGGAGAGATTTGGCTATACCGTTTCAACCGCGGTATACTTTTATACTATATTTTTGTTTTACATGTGTCAATTAAATGTCTGGTGGTTGTATTGTATATCAGCCATCATATAAATTGCATTCTTGCAATATTTAGAATTATAGTTTAACTTTGATTTGATTTGCTATGTTTGTTTGACCTGAAGCACATTTGCGTTGGTCTGACGGAATTTTTGATGTGGAGTGTATTTTGTCATAGGCGGACCACATTCATGCCGATGCTAATTAATTATATACTTGACGACCCATTCTGCAGGTAACCAATTCGATTTGTTGTCCAAGTTTCATGTCTTGTGCTGTAAAATGATTGTTGTAAAATTGCACTGGTGGCGTTGCTAGCATTCTTCATCGAGACTGAAGGACTTTAATTGTTGTGTATATTCCAATATGTAATGATAGTATTCAATGACACAAATCTGTGTTCTAGAAAGAGTGGTTTGGAGTCACAGAGGTCCAATAATATCAGCTTTAATGCAGCAGTTGGAAATCAACAAGAGCTCTGGGGTTGTCTACATTTCCCTACCAGCAACAGAGTTTGGGCTGGTTCACGAAGTCCAACGAACTATCTGTCCCTGCCCCAGCATATATTATATAGTGCAGTAAGATAAAAAGATGAAAAAAGGGTTGAGCTTTCTCATGCATCAGGGAGTTGTTCTTGCTGGCGCTTCCCACCTTCTCGGGTGCCGTCTGAGCCCGGTTTCAAGGTTGCTTCTGGAATGAAGAGATTAAGACACAAAATACAGCCTGTTCCCCACACCTTGTGTGAGACACAATGTTTAAGCCTAAGCAAACTTCTAAGTTCATAAGACATAACTTTAATAAGCACAATGCATAACTTTAATAAGCACAATATATTCTTTAAGACTAGTGAAACTGAAAGTGAGGTCATGCCGGGAAATATCAAACTGAGGCTTTAACATATCGACCAAGCTTTAACGAGGTTGATAAGTTATATGGATAGTAAAACTCAGACTGAAAGCTTTCCCTCATTTTGAAATTTACGTCGGAGGGCATTACACCACGCAGATGGCATGACTGCGCATCAGCCAATCGGAACGCTCGTACTCATAACTTTGAGTCTTTTGTTTTTAACTGAAGTGTTGTCTCATGTGAGGCAGTTGTTTTTGTTTGTAATAAATAATGGAGTGTGATGATGAAGTAGGATATGGTTATTTTGTACCATTTCTTAATTGAATTTACAGAAAAATTACTATACCGTGATATATACCGTAACCGTGATAACATTACTCATACCGTGATAGGGGTGGGCGACATGGCCAGAATCTCCACTTGCCAAAAGAAAAACATTTATCATAGGACAAGTATAAAACAAATGAGGATATCAGAAATGATAGTTAACAATACATTTCATCACCTGCTCAGTGCAAAGAGAGAAAGAACTTGACAGAGATATTCCCATTCCATGACCTAGTAGCATACAGAACCTAATGTGACCTACTTTTTGGTAAGAACATCTCTTGCCGGTTTGTGACAGGTGCCGATAAGTGTTAATGTACATGTAGGACCACATTAATGTGTGAGACCATTGTTGGCATGCCAGCGGGCCGGTGGTCACTTGTTTCAGTAATTTGTAATAACTCCTGAATGCCACAGCAATGTACTTTCCATAAACTTCCACAATCCAGAAGCCCTTTCATGTAGAAGGGCATGAAGACCCATACATCACTTGTCGAGAGACCATGACTAATCCCAGAATCCCCCCCCCCAGGTGAACGTGTGATGAAGCCTCAGATCCTAGAGGTCAACTTCAGTCCAGACTGCGGCCGGGCCTGCCTGTACCACCCAGACTTCTACAACCACATATACCAGACCCTCTTCCTGGACGAGCCCAACAAGTGCCCCGTCACCCAGATCATGTGACCTGAGACCTCTGACCACTTCCTGTCAGCAGTTGTGAAACTTGACATGAGGAGAAATTGTCTGTTGGTTGTCCTTGCAGTGCTGTCTTTGAGTTGTCAAATAAACACAAACAGAAACAGACACATACTCTATCACAAAACAAAGTGTACAATTTCATTAAACCATGAGGAAAGAAACAACATGATGTGGTTTATTATGAAATTCCAATGAAAATGTACATCATGCATTGTGACATTGTTACTATGCCAACACCTTTATTTCTCCTGCTAATAACATTAAAAGTACTGTAAAAAAATATATATTAATGAGCACTATTAAAAATACGCTTGCTGTGTTAATTGTACTTTAGAATTGACAGTGATGTATTGCTTTGTCACAACCTCGGTTTGGACATTTATGTGCAGGGACATTGCACTGTCAAAGAAAACACAGAAATGATCAGAGAGTGCAACATCAGTCACAGCAACCTTGGAAATGTTCAGACCTTTGGTGATGATTAGGTCTACAGTGTGCCCCTTGTTGTGGGTGGGACCTGTTACATGCTGAGTCAGATCATAGTTATAGTTCTGTAGACCCTCTGTCCTGGGGATTATCAACATGGATATTAAAATCGCCAACAATGACAACACAATTAAATCAATGCACAGAGTATACACAGCAGTTCACTAAACTCAAAAGTTGCACAGTATTTAGGTCTGAATTCAGAGCCACATATTCAAAGGAAGTAAAATGACCAAAATACATCTGCTTGCATTGAAGAGAATCAGAAAATAAAATAGCAACTCCACCTCCTTTCTTATGCACTCTTGTTTCACTCATGAAACTGAAGTTGGGAGATGTTGATTTAATAAGAGCAGCTGCACTATTATCTTGGTCTAATCAAGTTTCAGTTAAAAACAAAAAATCAGGTTTGTGCCTAACAATAAAATCATTGATAAAAAGAAAAATTCCTGACAGAGACCTGACATTTAATAAAGCTATTTTGTATGTGTTCAAAGCTCTATTTGCCCAATTTATTTAGACAGGCTGGCGAGATATGCATGTTAAAGTTGATAAATTTGCAGATTTAATGTTTGCTTATCCAGGTCATCAGATTTAGGCTCCTGCGACAATGGAGTGAATCAGTTTTAGGGTTGGTTGTCAGGGAGGTGTTTTGCTGATTTTACTTTTCCCAGCTGTTCTCGGCTGTGTCCAGCTGCATGCAAGGGTTGAGAAATAGTTCTGCCTATGTGGTATAAAGGTTTGTTTAAGTTTGGGATTTACTCTGCCATCACTTGTGGAATGTGTTTCCTGGGTCGGGAGGACAAGTTGGTTGAGCTATGCAGGGGAGAGTTAGCCAGCAGATGTCACCTCTGACCTTAGTGGAGACAGTGACCATTGTGGAGGCATGAATAAACCAAAAAGGGAAATGTTTGAAGTTGGTCACTTGAGATAGTGGTCAATCCATTGTTGGGGCACTCCTTTAAAAATCGAAGCTGAAGATAGGTTAGGCATCAGAACTTGTGATACACCTGTTTGGGAGTGCGCTATTTCTGATCCCATCTGATTCATGGCCAGATGGTTTTGTGTTATTGTCTTATGTTTGTGTTGAAGATGGTTGTTTCTGTGTTCAATTGTTTGTTCGATAATACATGTATTTGAAAGATATCTTACCCATTTTTATTTCTTCAGAGATACCACCACAATGTTTTTTGCCGACAGCGTCAGAGATCTGAACAGCACAAGGCTCCTGTCCTGTTGTGAGTTCTTCTGCCAAAAAGAATTATTTAGACCACTTCCTACTGAGGAAATAAAAATTGTATTTTGTGAGAGAAACAAGAAAGTTAGCTGACAAAGGAATTGGAGATTCTACTATGTGCCTTGCCAAGAGAGGGTGTAAACAGTATGTCATACATTTATATATTTACTGTTGTAACATGGAGAAGACTTCACAACGTTTTGCTATGCTCTGTTCTATGCTCTACGAACTGCTGAATGAAACCATTGAATAAAGAACTAACATTTCCTGAACCTGTCTGAAAACGTGATTCCACAGAAATTTCATAGCAGGTATTAGTGAAGGAATTCCCTCACACCTAACAGCATTTCAAAAGATTCCAGGAATTACAACATAACATCCACTTACCCCTCATTCCCATCCCCCATATTGGGCCTTTATACACTTGTTAGGATGATGTAAATCGGTGGCTGGAAAGATGAACGACAATCAAAAAGGGTTGACTTGGTTGATTGGAATGAGTTCGGATCATCTAACCAGTCAAGGCAGAGTGGTCAGATGAATACAGCAATGGGTTACAGACAACCTTATCTACAATGGAATAGACAAGATCAAATATAGATTCCACAGAATATTTATTTACTGGGCACAGTTTGTTTATATCATTGGAAGGTCCTACTTGCCATTGTTGGCAATATTTGAACAAGTTGTTATACTGGCTGAAAAGAATACTGTTGTGTATGACATCTTCGCTCTGAGGAAGAGAAACCACTGCACCCAAATGTGGTTAAGCAGAAGCGGAACACCCAAGGAATATTCCTGTTTGTCTTAATTTCATGCCTTAATTGCCTTAACATGCCTCAAATAAGCTGTTTGTTTGATCTTTGCATTGCATGTATGAGGAGCAGGTGTCAAACACTGTTGTAAACAAAGCATGGAACTTTCCACAAGCTTTAGACCGACTAGTTGACATTCAAAAGTGACAGACTTCCGCTTCCCCATGGGGAACCAAAAAGTCTTGTCTCCATCCTGTCAGCTTGTTCAGAACATGTATAAAACAACTACCGTTTACTGTGAAGCTTTTAGACAACTGTAGCCATTTATACTTTGCCACACTGGTAACTGGACCTCACATCATATTAATACATGAACACAAAAACCTAAAAATAAATTAAAAATACATCACATAGAACACAAGCAGAGAAAAGATAACATGACGAAAAAAACAAAAATATCCATGTTAAAGACGACGATTAATTCTTAAAAGCCAGCACTTCGACTTTTATACTTTGACACAATTCACAGCGCATTGCCAGGAATTGTTTTTGACAATGACAATTTCTCCCTCATATTTGAACCCTCATAAACCCTACATCACAAACCAGCAGTGAAATGTTGGAATATTGAAGATCGACGCAAAGTTTATCATCAAAGTGGAGTAGCCTGGGCCTACATGGATTTTTTTTATGGCCCCCAGCACGTAGCCTAATATAGAAAGACTATTTTTTTTTAAAAAAGCTTAAATATAGCTTAGGCTATGTCATTATGAACAATCTATCATAGAGCCAATCTGGCTCTGTCCTGGCGCTGGTCCTGGGCGAGGTTGGAACAGCTGAAAATAGCTGCGAGGCATTGATACTAGAAGATTAATCTAGAACCCAGGGCAACTAATAGGCTACTCACCCTTTAATAGAAGATGTGTATGTCCACACAAATTCAAATAACAGTCTTGAACTGCTCGAGTAGGCTACAAGGTTTATTATAGAGCAGGAATACACCAAGGTTGTCTGTGGAGCAGCTGACTAGGAGTGCGTCTGCTTCTCTCTTTATAGGCCAGGCTACTACTCTGACCTGTCTCCTTCTGAAAAGCTAATACAACCCAGTCAGCACCCAATGCCATCTGCACTATTGTTTCCCAGTTACGGCTATGCATTAATTCTTCCTTTCATGTTACACTAAGTCTACCTGTGTCATTTCATTTTGGCATCTTCGGATATAGCTAAGTAATGTAGGTAATGTTGAGAATGTACGTCGGACCCACCCATATTTTCCACCTAACATTGCACTGTTGACACTTGCTAGAAAACAATCAAACCGTTTCACTCAACAAGATTTAATTGGGAGGAATTGTCATTGCCAACAACCCATGGCCCATGGCTCCAACCCTCACTGGTTGGACTTAATCAAGCAGTCATCCTAAATTTAACGCAATCAAATCATTCAATGAGAGAAACAACACCATCTGTTTCTCTCATTGTTTTAATGGCAATGAATTGTGAAAATGCATATACATTTGTTGTGAACTGCTCATCCAAACAAATCTCTACACTGCACGTCTTGGGTTATGAGCGATACACCAGACACATTTCAACTTCATACATTGCCTTGTTCTCAAAATCATTGAGCCACAGACACACAAACAGACAAACTGGATGGTTGTGGACTGGTTGTGAAATCCACCCCCACTCAGCCTCATCACCCTGTGCGACTCCCCAGTCAACACGGTGGAGTCCTTCCGCTTCCTGGGCTCCATCTTCTCCCAGGACCTCAAGTTGTATCTGAACATCAGCTCCCTCACCAAGAAAGCACAACAGAGGATGTACTTCCTGCGGCAGCTGAAAAAAATTAAACCTGCCTAAAACAATGATGGTGCACTTCTACACAGCCATCATTGAGTCCATTCTCCATCTCCATCAGGAACACTGCTGCCACTACCAAGGACAAAACCAGACTGCAGCATATCATCCACACTGCTGAAAAGGTGATCGGCTGCAATCTGCCTTCCCTCGAGAACCCTGAAGCGAGCAAGAAAGACTGTGGCCGACTCCTCCCACCCTGGACACACTCTGTTCCAGCCATTCCCCTCAGGTAGGAAGCTGCGGTCCATCAGGACCAAAACCTCATCATAACAGTCTGAGGACTCCCATGTCATTAAGTCCATCAACAGTAATATTTCACTTATTGCTCTTATTTTATATTTTACATTGTATTGAATTGTTTTAGAATTATTTAGACTGTTATACTTTCTCTACTTTAAAATGATTCTTATATGTTTATCGTATGCGCCTTCCTGCCACAGTAAATTCCTTGTTTGTGTGAACTTACATGGCAAATAAAGCTCTTTCTAATTCTGATCTTGTCACTGTGTAAATGTGCAAACGCATAGGCCCAGCTGCTAAGAGGTAAGATAGCTTTGGCATAGTGGTTGAAAAAATTGGGGTAAACAACACTTGTGTTTCATGTCAAAATCCAGACATGTGACCTGGGTTTTGGCCAATTACATATTGCTAAAAAAAGAAATGGGTCTGGGGCTTAGCTGGTATACAGGCTTCAAGGGTATATAACAGGAGGTTGTGCAGACAATTGAGACCCAGGAACGACTCACTGTCTGTTGCTGTTTTTACTCTTTGAAGTTCAATAAACTTTCTTCATCAGACTCTGCTGAGTTCCTTTTTGAACTTTGATAATTAATCAAGACATAGATTTTATGGTACGGCGGTACCCCATTCCAAGCGGTTCAAGCTGCATGTTCATTGGGAAGGACTGAATTAAATTGTTCGTATATTATAATGACATCGAAATATTCACTGTCAACTGAATAGTGGAGTCAATTTTGGGTGTGGCTAGGGGCTGGATCAACCCCAATCTACCCGTAGGGTTTTGGTCCATTGGATGAAATCTTCTCGTGCGGAGTTGAGTGAGGTGAAATACAAAACAATAGCCTGCATTACTTCATTGCCGAGAACAACAGTAACGCTCGTCAAACGCGCTGGATTTTAAAACGTTTTTTAAATGATTTTAGACCTTGGGTAGCAAATTATCAACAGATAATTTATTTTACGAATGACAGCGACGACCACGTGTAAGTATTTTCATTTAGATAAATAAGGTAAGAAAGTATTTAGACGTGTTGCTGTTCAAATACTGTTTAGGAATTGGTAAACAGAGTTAAGCAATAAGCCCCAAGAGGCTCGCGGGGCATATTGCTTTTCTAAAACTGTTACTAAAAATATTTGATATGGTTTCATAAATAAAAACAATAAGAAACAAAATAGTTTAATAGGCCTAATAAACAGTCATTCTTCAGCCACTACAAAGTATAGTTCCTACATAAATCGTTGCCATTCAATGCGTTTAATTGTGTAGGTTCCAGTGTCTAGATTTGCATTGCTAAGTAAAAAGTTGAGGAAGTGCCTGAGGCAAGGCCGTAGCCATGGAGTCAACATGCGGGGGGGGGGACGGGACGGACGAAATCTGCTGGGGAGATTTCCTTTCCTTCTTTTTTTACGTTTAGTTATTACATTTTTTAGGATGATTTCGGATAGGGTGTGTGCTTGCCTGTCGCAGCGTGGCACATTTTTATTGTATTTCTATTTTCATTTTAATTGGGGGGGACGTTTTGACGAGATTTGAATATTGGGGGAGGGGGGTGTCCCCCCTAATATATATTATGATTACGGCTCTGCTATGAGGAAACCGAAACCAACTTAATAGTTAATTTTCACCGTACAATGTTTAAGTAGGCTACCCTTGCCAAGCTTGCCTGACAGTCCATCTATCTGGAAAAATATATTGAAGGCGATTTTAGCACATCGTACGGATGTCCTAAGAGCCCATACATAGTCCACATTGTAGCCCATTTACTCAGTTTTATCGTTAAGTTATTAGTCTTTTTATTTAGATTTTCCTGAGATCTCGCTTATATATGTAATTCTCCAAATTACTTGGTTGTTTTCCCAAGGTAACAGGATCACTTTATCAAGATAATGAAACAATGGGCCTAGTTTAAATCATTGCAGGAAACGTTATTTCCTGTAGCATTGTCAAGAGGAGCAGGAAATATTGATATTCAATCATGGCTGAAATGGCTTAAATGCCTTGCAGTTACAGATAATATAGACATTAATGTGCATCTAAGAAGATGGAACAAGTATTCCCAAACACACACTGTAGGCCTACCCAAACATTCACACTTTTACCAAAACACCCTCTGCTGTAGCCTACCAAAACTGAGCTGGTCCTTGGAGCCACTAGTTGTACCTTTGCTCTGCTCCTCTTCTTAACACTGTTTTAAAGACCCCTCCTCTACTAGTAAGGTACAATAGTGGACATAAGTACAAAAATGGCCATAGCTTACATTCATACAGTTTGGGCACAGTAGTGTTCTGTTCAGCTTACATAGTATGTTCCATCTTCTTAGATGACGCACACTAATGTGTATATTATCTATAACTGTGTGGCATAAAGAAACTGAGTGGCATCATCAGGGGGACTTATGACCTAGACCAGTGGTCTTCAACCCTGATCCTCAGGGCCCACTGTCATGCATGTTTTAGATGTTTCCCTGCTCCAGCATATCTGATGCAAATGAATGGATCGTTATCTAACAATGCTGAAGCCTTGTAAAGACCATTCATTTGAATTAGGTTTGTTGAACAGGGAAACATAGGGTTAGGGCAGGGGGTCCCTTAGGACCTGCATGCAGGACCAGGGTTGAGAACCACAGATCTAAAACATGCAGGACAACGGGCCCTGAGGACCAAGGTTGACCTACACTACAAAGGTGCCAAGCTAAAAACACATCATATCAATGGTTATATAATATTTTCCTTTCTTTATTGTTCAGATGGAAGAGCAAACTGGCTTATCAACCTTTTGAACAGTGTGTTCACTGTCCAAAATGCTTCCTGCGTTAAATGAGTATTCCATGGCGACAGGCCATAGACATCCCATATCAGGGGAGTGGAACAACAGGGACAGACGCCTATTAGACAACAGGGAAATATCTTTCCAAGACTATGATCAATGGTCCCGTAACGAGAATGCAAACTATGATCAATGGTCCCGTAATGAGAATGCAAACCAGTGGAACCGGGGACCATGCAGAACAGCAGACCATGAATTCTACAGAGATGTCCCAGTGAGGTATCAACCAAACCCTGAGACGCCATTTTTTCATGCATATCAACAGGACACTAGAACTTTCCAAAACTCCTCATTACGATGGCACAATATCTCTGGACCATATGATCAGAGATTGCCAAACTTTACTGTGCATCACACTGGACAGATGCTCCATTCAGTTTCAGGATGGAGCAACCATCCCCATTGTTCCAGCCAGAGGAACTGGACCACTCAAGAAAAATGGAATGCGCATGTGAAATCACAGTCATCTAAATGGAGATGGCATCATTTTTCAAACGAGCCTCCTACGGGACATTTCAGAGGACCTGTCAGAGGACCGTCAAGGACACGTTCAAGAAGTCGGTGTGTTGTTGATTTAAACACTAGCTCCTGTGTAACAGAGAAGAGTAATGTTTCAACTTTGAGCAGAAGTTCTCTGAAGACTCACTCTGTCAACAGGGTTCAGAGTGATAAGACATCTGGAAAGTTGGCACCGCCTTCGCAGGAGGATCCGAGTGATTTGCTGCAGCTGGCTGACATGGGTTGTCTAAGGAATAACAAGCCTGACGTGAAGATACCAAACACTGAAAAAGACCCCGTTTGTCAAGAGCTTTCTCCCAGGACATCGTCAGTATGCACTATGTCCAAACAGAGTGGCTTTTCCAGCCAGCACTTTCCCACAGACAGTGACACACCTGGACATAGCGTGTCGGTTTCAGCCACTGCACAACCCAGATGTTCAATTCCTGTCTGTGCTGTCACTGATTCGGCCCCCTCCGACACATTGGACCCCTCCCCCGTGGAGGGGTCCAAGGATGTATCTGAAAAACAAATGATCTCCATCACCTTGATGGAATTTAAAAAGTGGTTTAGACGAAGGATTGAGACAATACTCCAAGGGGAATATAACTTAAACAAACACAACCCCGGTCAAGATTTTGTTGTGGAGACAATGGACGTTTTACAACCAGGAAAAAGCACAAAGGATTGTAGAGATGAGGTCTCCCCTCAGTGTGTAGAGATCCAGTCCAACTCTCCGTGTATGGTAGTGAAGACAGGCCCTATTGTCCCTCCACCAGTTGCTGTGGTTACTCCACTTGAACGACAGGTATCCTATGAGCCTACAGTGTCAGGGGTTAAAGTTCATGAAAGTGAACAGCTGTCAGTCGTTGACAAGGAGAGTAGGCAACCAGAAAGTGGTGTAAAAAATGAGTTTGCACTTAAAAGCGTGTTGGAGAACAGTGATAGTTTATTCAATGGAAGACCTTTTACTGCAATTGGACTAGTGCCTGTTGAAGAGACCACTGTGAGTAAAGATAGTACTTGTGTTAGGCAGGGGAATTTAGATGAAGCCAAGGAGAGTGTTATGGATATTTCAAGTGTTTCTTTCATTCAATACACACTATCCAAACTAAGGAAGATGATCGATGAGTTTGAGAGTTTAATCACTCCAAAGGAAACCAAAGAAAATGTAAAAGATGCTCTATTGAATATTTTTTGGGGTGGGGATATTCAAAACCTACTGACTTTTAACAAGCGTGAGCTTGCAAAAGACATGGTGGATGCGCTACCCGTTCTTTCAGAAGATGAGAATACAGTTATTCTCCAGGCCGTTAAGGGTGAAAAACTAGAGGAGTTTTTGGATAGGTATACCACCTTCAGACACAATGAGAACTACACTCCAGAGCACAAGTCTTCATGGTTGAATGTCAATGAGAGTGTAGATGACATAGACCATGATCCTGGTGTAGCTTGGTTGCAGCATTTTATACCAAAGGGAGTAGAGGCAGAAACTATATTTATAAAGCATGAGGTACAGACTAACACAGTGGCGGAAACAGAAAGAGAGGAGGCCGAGAGAGAGATGCAGACCTACACACCAACAGGGGTAGAGACAGATCCAAAAGCACAGACAGGAAGAAATACAGAAATACTGAAAGAGGCACTGACTGATATCAACATAGAGATGGGTGTAGAAATGCATGAAGAAAAAGACTCACAAACTGAGGCAGTAACCAAAATAGAGCCACTCATAGCATCAGAAAAAGACTGTATTTCACACTCTCTCTGTCCTATAAAAATAACTTGCCTTAACACTGAGGTTGCCAAGAAGGTGTTTGACCAGCTCCAAGATAACTCAACCGGCCATATTGACTCAAGTGTGCTCCTCTCTGGAATCAATGGAAGAAATACAAAATCTTCGCTCAATGAAGAGCAAATTATGAACCACAAGGATACACTGAGTCTTCTGTCATCTCAAGAAGAACCAGAATCATCGGGGACAGGTAAAGAACCTGCAGTCCTGCAGTCCTCCTGCTCCTCATATCTCATTGAGACTCCTGATGGTTTTGAGTTGTTATTACATACTGAGGGCCTGACAAAGAGTTCCTCAGAGTTTCAAGATAAAGGACTTCGCATCATACCGGCTGAATACTTCTTGTTAGATAATAGTGTAATTTCTGACATAGAGGACAATGAGGATGTTATCCAGGAGTCAAAGACACAGGATTCAAACAGAGAATGGATAGAGACCCTTTCACCCAGTGAAATCACTGACTCGAATGATGGGTTGTCCCTGTCAGACATCAGTGTGTGCATTGACCATGTGGAGAGAGAGGAAATCAACGTGAAGCCTAATGACCAGTCTGAATCTCATAAGGTACCTCTGAATTCACATGAAGAACCCACACATCCCATCAGGCCATGTCATCTTGTCTTGGGTGTCACCAATGAACGTGAAGTGGGAGAACCTAAGCCTTTTACAGAGATGAAGGGTCAACAGCAGAAGCTTGGCGAGGGCTGTATGTCAAGTTCTCCTTTAGAAAAGTTTGAGTCCATCAATGCATTGATAAATTCAAAAAAAGACATATTGAGTTCTGATTCTGAACATGTAGTATCTGCTCCATGCCATGGTAAAGCAGCGTCTCGCAAGGAACGAAGGCTAAAGAGACCAAAGGTCTCATGGAGAAGGAGACTGCTGTCAGAATCTGAGTCTGAGATGGAAGGCAGTGAGCTCATGGACAACGTTATTTGTGTTCCCCAGAAGAAGGTACTGTCCAGTTTGACAGTGACTGATGACAGCTCTGTCATTCCCAAGAGGAGACATCTAACTAAATGGAATAGGGCCAATATCAACAGGAAGAAGTGGCTAAGTTCTTCTGATTCTGAGGACAATCCATGCAATGTGAAACATGTTTCTCAGAAAAGGTTGCATTTAATTTCAACTGGCATAGAAGATGCATCAAATGATTCCATAACATCACACAATACAACCCATTCTCAGTCTGAGACAGAATCCTCTGAATGTGAAGATACAAGGATAAATATACCACAGCTAGGGAGATACTCTTCTCAATCAAATTCTAACCATCAGTATGAGTACTGTAAAACAAGTATATATTCCGATGTGACAGAAGAAAGCTCAGATGGTTCCACAGTGTCAGTGAGTCACAGTAAAAAAGCAAAGACAGCAAGACTAACATTTGAATGTCGGAAACTATCCCCAACTGAGGACAGTAAAAAGGATTCAACAGTGTTGCAGCACCACCCTGTGTACAAAGATTTGCAACATGGCTGTGAAGGCCCACACTTTTTTCCTGGGGTCCAGTGCCTCCTTGCAGGGGATGGGTCAACCTCCACTGCTCCTCTGGAATACAAAAGAAAACCACATGAACCAAAACTCCATAAGGGCCAGACCTCAACAGAGAAGAAAACAAACAGGTCTCTCATTCAAAAGACTGAGGAATTCCCCAAAACGCCAAAGACAAATTTGAAGACAAAATCCACAAAGCTTGGACCATACAGTCTTCCCATCCTTAAACACAAGCAAAGAAACAAACAAAGTGAGCAAACAAAGACAAATAAGAGTGATAAGACAAAGTTCTCCAGCTTTAAATCCGATTATGTATCTCCTGTTCAGAAGAACTGTAAACAAAGAGATGAGGGGATGTATGAGCAGATGTCCTCTTACCCCAATTCATCTAAGCAGAAAAAAGAGTGTATGACAAAGGGGAAGAATGGCAAGAAAAACAAAAACTCACTAGAGAAAGTCAAACATTTCCCAACAGCTCAATCCAATTACTTAAAGCAAAAGATGCAGCTCCACAGGGACAAACGAAGGAAATTTGTGTCGCTCACAAAGCAAAGTCTAGACATCCCCTGTTCTCCTGCAGAGGAGAAGAAACGGACGAAAGAAGAGAGGAGGAGGGAGGATATGAGCACGAAGCAGAAGTCCTCTGGCCATCCATTTCCTATTAAGAAGAAGAAAGAGAGGGTAGAGCAGAGTGAAGAGTATCAGGATACAAAGGAAGATAAGAAAACATGTGAGCCTTACAAAGACCAACGTAAGACCGTACAAACCCAAAGTAGGTATTATGTACCAAAATTCCAGGGCTCCAGAAGACCGAGGAGTCCCAGAACAGCCATGGTAGCTGCCCCCACACCCGAGAGCCCCGAAGAGCAGATGGGCTCAGTGAAGAAGCAGTTGCATTCCAATTGGGAGAGCAGCTTCTATATAACTCCATTCAGGAGGCGAAGGCGATCAGGATTCAGTGAAGAAGACCCCTTCCCTCTGCCCAGTCCAGAGAAGAAGAGCTTAAGCCTCAGTCAGCAAGCGGGGGAGGAGGCAAATGTCAAGAAAGAACAGCAGAGAAAATTAGAAATGGTGAGGAGACAAGGACCCATCCCATGTGACAAAGGACAGAAACCAAGGCGCAATTCCCAGGAGCACGTCACCCCACTGATGAAGAAGAGTATGCTGCAGGCTAAGTCATGGACGAATGCCATCCACCACAAAATGCCGGAAGACACCCGACGCAGAAGACATGGCACTCACAAGGCAGACAAACTGCGTATGTATTTCTTACAAAAGGGGGGGCTACCCTTTTTTTTTATAGTCCTCTGTAGATGTCTTTCTATGCTTAAATTATTTAAGAATATATATTAAGGAGGGTGTTAATTGCTCAGCTACAAGTGTCTTCTAATGCAGTGGTTTCCAACCCTTGTCCTCATGGCCCACTGTCCTGCATGTTTGAGATGTTTCCCTGCTCCAACACACCTGATTCAAATGAACGGTCATAAACAGGAAACATCTCAAACATGCAGGACAGTGAGCCCCGAGGACCAGGGTTGGGAACCACTGTTCTAATGGTTCATGGTGCATCTATTCAATCTATTGAAAGACTATCCAAAATAAAGGGTTACCAAAACTTGGGTTGAAGTTTGGCGTGTTGCGTTCCTAAATGTGCACGTAGCAAAATAACCAAAGTGACTTCCCAATCATTGAGAACAGTCTCTTTTTTCCACAGCGCGCAGCACCATGGAAGGGTGTTACAAGTGGGCTGAGAAGCAGAAAAGAAGGTCAAGGGATGAAAAAAAAGTAATATGAGGCAAGTCTTCTTTATGTAATGTATTTTCCTTCACTGTCTTTTGTGGGCATAACATACTGCTTGATTTGAACATATCCCATTGACCTCTGGGCCTCTGTCTCCATCTAGGCCCCTTCAAAAATACAAGGTGGTCGATTGGCTCACACAACCTCATCTGTTGAATTGTCAAAAACCATAAAGCACCGAAGGCAAGACGACTAAAGTGCGGAACTCAAACTATACCAATGAGTAGTGTTGTGGCTAAATTGATTGATAAATTCAAATGAATCCCATAGGTAGTAATTCAAAATGTGTAAAACGGTCTCCTTCAAACAAAGTCTAGACTAGAAAGTATTATTAGGATATATTCTCCCAAGAATAGACAATTGGCAGGTTCTCATTTTCGTTCTCTCTATAAGGGAGGGGGAAGGAAGTCAGAATAATACCTCCAATTAAGGAACTTGAGACCCACAGAAGCTAAGCAAGGAAAGATCACATGAGGAGATCTAGTCCTGGAATAGATTTGTTTTTCAGAATGGAGAAAATGATATGGCAGTTAAGATCAGCTGTATAAATCAGTATAAATAATCCCATATGAAATGATAGGGGTTTATGCACACTTATACTTGCTTTTGATTGCTTTGATTTGCCTCAATTGTAACTCCCGTTTAAATAAAAACTGTTATATTTTGTTCAAAAGAGCGTTAGCTTTTCCTTAAGACCTTCTGAAACTTGAAATGACAGTAACTACAGCAGGTAGGATTATGATGGAGAAATTACCTCTAGTCTAACCTAATTTTAACAATGTTTTCAACATTTTTCTGAAAGCAGACTTCTTTCTTTTTTATGTTGACACTTGCATTATCTTACTAAATAATTTCTTTATTTTGTATATTTGATTGTCTGATTCTGTATTGATTTTTTTGTTTATTTTACAATTGAGATAATCTTCTTTGTTTATGGTGCCATGTTGATGTCATTACTTATGACATGGCATGTCTATAATCTTTTGAGAAACTTTAACAAGGGTTGTTGTTGATGTTTCTATGACAAGTATTTCTTCTTGGCTGTCAATTACACTTGGACCTTTGGGTGCAGCATATTACTGTTCCCCACTTGCAGTCCCTTGTCTTAAAGATGTCTTAAAGTTGGACACGACTGTGATATATGACTCGGAATGTAACATGTTTAGATTTTACTTAAGGCCCACATTACATGGTAGCCTACAATACTGGAAAACAAACTATGCTGCTGTCCTTTACATTTCACAGGAGTGCAGCTGTTGATATTGCGTAAATGTTTTGTATGTTTTGATTTTGTAAAAATGTAAGTGACCTGGAGTCACGGTTTTACCAATAGATGACGAATGCATATTTTTTATATTTTATTTTTCACTTGACATTTTTACTACATTTATTGTGCACGTTTACTGTAAATACATAATAAACCCAAGTCAGATTTGCCTTTTGTCTTTTTCAAACTGGTGAAAAATGAATGCATTTGCGTCACTTGTTTATACCTCGGATTACCACAGCTCAGCAAAATGAGTGAATTGTTACAATTCTACCACCAGAGGGAAGCAAACTACATTAAAATGGAAAACTCACTGATTCAATTCAAATAACTATAAGGTTTTATTGAATCTTATTCATCACATTTAGGAAGGACACCTGATGACAGACAATTCAATCCATTATAATCTAATGTATATTTATAGAGCGCTAATAACAACTGTCGTTGACCAATATAGACAGACACAGGTCACGCATGAAACAAAGAAAGCATAGACATAACATATACAGAGACGAGACATGACATTCCTCTGAATGGGAAGGCCTACCAAGTATCTTTTTGTTTGTCTGATGTAACGATCGAATGTTAGAAATGTCAAAGAGTATATACGAACCTGTGTTAACTCGAAGCCAAAAGTAGCAGCAACATACATTTTGTGTTTGCAAAGTTTGCTGCTTCACTTGTGTTGATTCACATTGTTTATAGATTATTATGCATATGATCAGATGTATTTTAAATAAAGGCTTACTTGGCCAAAAACCCACTACTTTTTTACCACTATTAGTAAAATATGTACATTTATAGAAAATCAACTTAAATATTATTGGTTAACCTTAAATCTGTTTAGTGGACCAAATCAATTAAGTACAGATCGATTAAAAAGGACCTCAACCATCGTTTATGTCAATCATGGTGTCATTTTGATGAGGTGGTGGATGAGTTTAAAGAGAACGTTCTTTCGGGGACAATTAAGGCACGTGGCGTGAACATTGTAAGTGACCTGGAGTCACAGTTTTACTAATAATTGAAGAATGCATGTTTTTTATATTTTATTTTCCACTTGACATTTTTACTACATTTATAGCGTGCAGGTTTACTGTAAAGACATACTAAACCCAAGTCAGGTTTGTCTTTTGTCTTTTTCAACGTGGTGAAAAATAAATAGATTTGCGTCACTTGTTCATACATCGGATTACCACAGCTCAGCAACATGAGTAGCCTAAATGGTTACAATTCTACCACCAGAGGGAAGCAAAATACATTAAAACGGAAACTTGTCTCGAATTCAATTCAAATAACTATAATGTTTCAGTGAATCTTATTTATCATATTTAGGAAGGACATTCCCCAATGACAGGCAATTCAATCAACTATAATCAATCAAATTATTATTATGCCCGGTTTTGCCATGGACGATCGATATGATCCATGTTCTAAGCAGACCCTCGCCCCTCGGTGTGAAGCAACGGCCCTAGTGGATGTAGGTGGTATTGCATTTCTTGTTAGACATCCGGCTCTTCCGGTCGTTTTTAATCTATTAACTCCAGTCAGAGCCTGTTTAAGGAGAGCCTTGCCACTCCCTATTAAACCCCATTGTACCGAATTTGGCTGCAGTTCCACCAGAGTTCCACTTGGGGTGATCGCGAGCGAGTGCATGTTGAATGGGAGTCTATGGAGCTAAACGGCTAAATTTGTCTCTTTCGCCTGATTGATTTGATTGTAGTTTGTGCATGTTCAACATGGATTATAGGTCGAAAGTTGAACGAACGAGTACTTATGTCCTTTTGATTTCTTACATGGTGAGTCGTTGTTGCCCATAACACGCTAGCATTCTGCTAATGAATGCTGATTGGTTAGTGAAGGACTGATACGACCAGAGCTTCCGCTTGATGGCATCCAAAGCGGAATCAGAATGTCGGAGCATTAGCAACATTAGCAACAACATAGCAAGCCAAAACTCTTTCTAGCACGTGTATTGACAGGGAGAGCCTAACCTGTCAGCTGTGTTGTCGATGCACTGAGAGAAAAAAGTAAGTGACCAGAGCTTGCCGTCAAGCAGTAGCTCTGGTCGTACGATGTGTATGACGTCAATGACATTTTCAAAAGCTTTTTAGAACAGAAAGGCGACTTTAAAACAATCCAACAGCCATCAGTGTGTATTTTTTTTGCCTCCCCTTTCGAATTCAGAATTCAAATCACTAGACAAAATATTTCATCCTGAGAAAAGTGTATTTTGAGGGGTATCGCTCCATAGACCTCTATTCATTCTGCACTCGCTCGTTAGCGCCCTCACATGGAACTTCAACCAGTTCAGAACCCGAAAGTTTCCCGAGAGTGGCAGTTCTCTCTAAATTAGACATTCTCTGCTCCAGTCAACATTTACAAAACTATTAGCCTGACGTTGTCATACTCGTCAGAATATGAATCTGAAAACTCTCCGTTGGGCTGTGACTATGGGGCGTGTTTCAACCGTAAACAACCGTAAACTCGTAAAAGAAATACCTCTTCGCTCAATTGGATAGACCTACAACCAATCAGAGCAATGTAATATGTTGTTTGTTGAAAACGAATTCAACCCAAGGGCTCTTTCATGACGTTGATGATTACGTTACTGTTGATCATCTGTCCATCATTGTATAAAGCCCGCCCTGGCAATTTCATTGGTCCGCCCAGATCCTGGTTTTATGTAGGCTGAGTTGTTCCCAATACCAGACCCTCCAGACCCAACTTCCCGACCAAATTTCTTTGTGGGCGGGGAGTAGTTGGGCTGGCAGCCAGGCTACAAAACTATCTGTCCCCCCCAAAAAAAATCGATTCTCGATCCTGGCTCATACTACTAGCTTTTTCATAGAATAATTTTTCCAGATTTTTGCTAAGTTGAAACCAGTCCGAAATGGGTAAACTAGCACCCCATGTATTTGCTTACATCAATAAAAGTTGCCTGCAAATGTGCTCGCGGATACGAACAGGGCACGAGCACAAAAGTTCACATTTGATTGCCGATTTACCTGGAGCTGAATGAGCCATAGACTTATATTGAAGGAGCACAGGGAGAAACGGCTTGAGTTGTCTGCCCAGTGGCGGTTCTAGATACATTTTACTGGGGTGGCCAAGGGGGGGCCAGTGTTTGATCAGAGGGGCACATAAAAGAACGGAAACAAATTATATTTAAACATTAAATACTTTAATTTTGCTTTACATTAAAATCATACAAATGTCTCTGGCTCTCACTCTTCCAGCTCCTCAGCTCTCTCAATACCTTGATATGTTTCTCTAACTTTCTGTATTAACTGTGGCAAAAATGACTGCAATGTCCATTCCTCGTTTCATGATGACTACTAGAAGAAGAAAATGTGTAAAAAAGAAAGAAAAAAAAAAGATTCAGTCAGCTCAGGGGGCCAGGGACATTTTTACAAGGGCACTACCCACTGTAGGCCCCCGTGTAGAAATGCCCCTGCCTTCCCTGTTGTAGCAAGTTTAGCAAATGGTTGTCACACATACATGAAATGTTGTTAATATAGTTTATTCCCGTTATTTTAAAACAGATTTGATTTTTCTGTCATGAACGTTTTCATGTTGGAGCAAAGTTGAAGGCAAAGACGGACGTTTTTTCGTTGGAGCAAAGACAAAGATTAATACTTAACTGATAACCACAATAGGAAATTATGTATATTTATATAATATTACTATTGCCTTCAGAAGCTTTTGTTAAAGACCCATTATTCTTTTTTTTATTGTGTCATCAAGCCAGACTGCTTTTGTGGGACAATGAAGGTTCTAAGTGACTCTATGTTTCACCCCCAGTAATTTCTGATGGAACTGCCTTGTATATAGTTCTGTTAATATGCCCCTTCCAAAGGCAAATGTTCAATAATATACATCACACTTCTCAAGCTTTTATTACATTATTACATTATTATTAAGTCTTATTAGATCACGTTATATCCATAGGCGTTTGGTTTTGTAGGTTGAACATATAAAACACAGGCCACATTTTAACACTGATCTTTAATTGAAGGCAGTGTGAATTTCATGGCATTTTGTTTGAATATAAAGTTGACAGTAACTTATGGTAAGGCTGCATTATGGAAGATTTCTGTTAACAAAATAACTATTCTTTGCCTGGTGACAACAACAACAGAGCTAGGTGTTAGGTGTTAGGTGTAGTTTAACAGTTTATTTAATCCGATACAATGCTTTGGAAATCATACTCAAAAAGAAAAAAAACATATGTCATGAGTTCCATCTGGAATAGTGTTATTTAGCCCTATTTCTAAAAACCTAGTGAAAATAATACTCTACAGGACGGCATACATTTCCGTAAATTTTGCATCATGTCTCTGATTCTTGTCGGACTTGTACCCCATTCTGCCACTGCGATGCCTTAACTCACACGCTAGCGACCATATAAGTCTATGCTCGCGACTGGTTGTCGCAAAGTATGATGTGTACAACTAGTTGCAAGCGTGCACGAGTCTTGGAGCTAGGAAAAAAGCGAGCCACTGTTTAATGCTAGATCGGCAGAGCCAGAACTGTAAAGATGGCGCGGTCCAGTTTTGCGCTCTCGCTTGCCTCACTGCGTCACTTTTCATAGAAATGAATGGGGACGGCATCTTGGAAGACAGAAGTAGCTGTGTCTATTAATATATAAGTCTATGATTCTAAGCCTCCCTCTCGTTATAGTGCACCCTTTTGACCACTTGAATCTGACTCGAATTAGTCGGATTGCGTGAACTACAATTGGTCCTTATGGAACCGCTTTAGCCCCAACTGAGTTGTTAGAAATAAAGTCAGATTTGGTAGCCTACTTAAATCCCAGATTCTTTTTTTTTGCAGTTTTTATGAAACAGGCCCCAGCTAACAACATTTCATTAAATCATAGGCTATCATCAGCACGTGGGAAAGTGTAAACAAGTTCTAGTAAGGTGATATCACTCTTTCTGATTGGATAGCAGGGAGTTTTCTACACGGGGGCCTACAGGGGCAGTGCCCCTGTAAAAATGTCCCTGGCCCCCCTTTGGCCCCCGTGAGCTGACTGAATAATAAATAAAAAGAAAACTAAAAAAAAAAAAAAAAAAATTACATGTTTTCTTCTTCCAGTAGTCATCATGAACCGACGAAAGGACATTGCGGCCTTTTTTGCCCCA
This sequence comes from Hypomesus nipponensis, assembly GCF_054491055.1. NCBI lineage: Eukaryota > Metazoa > Chordata > Actinopteri > Osmeriformes > Osmeridae > Hypomesus > Hypomesus nipponensis. Next base: position 12,659,732 of record NC_140367.1, read on the forward strand.
GTAAATTAAGAAGTTGGAAGAGCTTCTGGAGCTGGAAGAGGGAGAGCCACAGCATTTTGTATGATTTTAATGTAAAGCAAATTTAAGTATTTAATGTTTATATAGCTATCATTTGTTTCTGTTTTTTATGTGCCACTCTGATTAAACACTACCCCCTTCCCCTGGCCCCCCCAGTAAAATTTATCTAGAACCGCCACTGTTAGATAATTTATGCCCTTAAAAGCCATTTTACGAAATAGGCGTTATTATTTTCCTTAAGGCTATAGGCTAGGATTACCATAGAAACGTGAACAAATAATCTTCAAATAGCCTACTAAACCAGCCTACACTGTGGCCAAGTGGTCATCTATGCTATTTGTAGGGGCATCGAATACCAGGTTTGTTTGAGGTGTTACAGATTATTTAAAAGTACCGCCCTGCCACGCGAGCGACCGCCCTCAAAGATCCGAAGCGAGGCAGTGAGGCAAACAGGCACTCGCGCGCTCCTTTAATCGAATAGTATTGTCAGTGGTGAGTGCGGTCGGAAACTGGTCATTAGCAAACCTTCTACATTAAACTAAACACCGTAAAAAAGAGACGCGCATTACAACACATTCTCTTGACAGACACGTATTTACAACCACGAATGTATTTTACAGTGAAGGAGATGTTTCGTTGGGAGAAGTAGGAACAGAGAACGAGTAGAAAGCCAGGATGAGTGGGAGCACCACTGGGTCCGGAGCGGCGCCTTGCCGCTTCGCTCACTACTTTGTTATATGCGGAATAGACACCGAAACTGGACTGGAACCCGACGAATTAGCCGGTAAGGTTATGTTTTGATTAATCGATAACGAATTTCACATAGAAACAGCACTTTACAGATAATTATGAATATGCTATGGTTGGTTTAAAAAAACATGTAGAGGACTGAACAAAACCTTTACTATCAATGCCTTCATATCCTCTACTGAGTATCAGCCTATGTAACCCAAACCTAGTTTGAAACCAGAACAAACTATTTAGTGACCCTTCAAAAAAGCGAGATGACTATATGGCTTGTTTACGTTGCAGTACTTGCGTTCCAAAACACCCTTGCGTTGACAGGATTGATTACATTCATTGTCATAAAACAGATAGCTTACGAGTTTAACATAATAGTCAAATACTCATGATATATACATAACAGGGATTTATAAAAAATAAGAGCGTTTATATGGAACTCCAATTAAAAATATTGATGGATGACTGAGTTCAGAAAGCATAAGGTTTGAAACAGGATGAGTTTTTATCATTGCCCTAGCTAAAGTTGTCATACTGATGGTTCATTCAGGTCATCGGTTTGTATGCTTCCTTGACTAATTTGAGTCTTGGCAGTCTAGAGGCGTTCCACTTCTCCTCAATAGTGCAGAATTGATTTGAGGGTCGCGTCCCCCTGCAGTTCTGCTTCACCAACAGAGCAAAGTGCACAGTCTCCACAGCACAAAACAATATCATCAATCCCCCCCCCCACACACACACACATCTCAGACTGCTAGCTCCCAAACCCCAGACTCATAGGGTTACACTCAGGGACTAGATATAATGAACATTGCGGGGTTTTCTTTTGCAGTGTGTTTTCAATTTGTTTGCAGCCCTATACACATTCCTTTAAGCAGACATGTTCATGCGTGGCTGAATTGGGACTTTTCCTGTAGAACATTAGAACTATGTAAAATGGGGCTAAGATGTATGTATTCTGCTTGTGCTACCTTCCCTAAGCAGTCAAGGCTGAATTGTTGCATCACACTGTTATGAAGTAGAGTAACACATGGATCGCAGAGTCCCTGGATCAAAGTTCAGTGTGTGCATATGTGTGGACAACAGCTTAAAACAAACTATCTGAAGTGAGTGAGCTGTGATTGCTCCTTTGACCGATGAGACGAGTCAGCTGATTTGAGAACACTGTGAATGTGGAATGTGTGATCAGACAAGCTTCAAGTTTCTCTTTGGGAGGTAGGATTTCAGGCATTTAGGCAGCACTGATCTCTTGTGGATTCGCTTGGTCTGGGGTGTTATGGAGACTATCCCTGTTTTATGCATTTGAATGTCTGTGTGTGTGTTTATATCAATGCGGCCTTACTGTACACTGTGTGTGTGTTGCCCTCAGGGCTGTTGCGCACCGTTGGGCCTATGATGACAGTGACAAGCATCCTCCCCACCCCATCCATATGTCTTTCTGTCTGCTGCCCTCACAGATCACCCCAATTCCCCTAGCATCTGTCTGTGTATTAATTAGAACTGGGCCACAAGTTAACAGCGAGGCAAAATGAGTTGGGCCATCACCCATTGGGTAAGGATTAAAGAGTACAAGGCCAGAGTGTCCCCAGCTTTCATTGGTACTTGTATATCTGTTAGATAGGTTCTTAAGATCCAGTGTGAAGGCAATAAAACCAAGGTAATGGGCTCCTTCAGTAGGGATGTCATTGTTGCAGTTGATGAAATCATTCAGATATAGTGACTCAGCTGTGGATTTATTAAGTCTGTCTACAGACATGATTAGCTGATTACAGGATCTGGGGTCTCCACCACCTGTCAGAATAGCATAGGCCTTCAAGCTCTTGGCCTTTGCGTGTGGATATCATGACCAGCCCCTTTTGTGACCTTGCTATGGGTGATTTAAGTAGTCGGGGTGCTGAACTATCATTTCACTGCTGTTCATTGCCAGCTATTGAGGGAAATTGATTCTAGAGCTTTTGTTATGAGACCAACATCACCGTTTCCCTTTCTTTGTGCATCTTCCTAGCCTGTCCCCATGACGATACAGTCCTCTGTCCCACTGAGCCGCCATCCATCTTCTCATACTAATTTAGAACTCAGATGCAACTGTCACCGCGCCAACGTGCTTGTGATTGATTCAACATGTTGTCACCGGCGGCGTCTATGGAGCTTCTTTATTTGCCTAGCTTGTGGCTAGAGTGCGACCCACATCAAGGCTACGCCAGGGCTCTTGCTTATTTTAGCCGTGGTTCCCCTCTGCTCTCCCTTTGTGTGGCAGGAGCGCTGTTTCCACAGGCCTATTGTTCTGTGGAGGGGGACAAACTTCCTGTGGGCCTAGCTGGCTGGTTGACTGGTTGAAAGATCACTTTCCCAGTATCCTAGTAGCTGCAGCTCCTGTAGGATGTGGTGTTTGCGCGTGCGTGAACTTCAAGTTTGTAGTAGTCACACTCAAGTCTACCAATTGGTCCTAGTAAACATGCCAGTCGTTCATGGCATGGATGTTAATTGGGTCTCTCCTAAATATAGAGACGGCCGGGTTTGCAGCCACACAGCTCACTATGAGTGTATCAGAGGTTTCTCTCTCGCTGGGGAATATCGCATCGGAAACGCATTCTGACACCAAGTGCATTGTGGGTTCGCAGCTGCACTGAGCTGAAAGGCAAGATGGGTTTGGGGGGGATCTATTTCAGGAGACAAGGTTGGCACACAGCGAGAGTGAGATAGTGTCAGTGTTCCTCCCTCGTGATCTGCACAGCCCTGTTACCCCTCATGCCCCTCCTCACCCCCTCTTGACATATGAATATTCGGGGGGGGGGGGGCATTAATATTACATTTGGACTTGTAGTAAGTAGACACAATGTCACACTCAATATGCTACATGGGTAAAACAGCAGATTAATGTATGTTACATAATTATTCTTAGTAAGGCACCTTATAAGTGTGCTAGGAGTTTACAGTGTATGCCCCTGGGGAATATGGGGGGTTGGGGGGGGTTAAATGAATAAGAAAGAAAGAGTAGTTTTCCTTTGGCTCCAGATATCCCAGACCTCCTCCTCCTCCTGTCTCGTCATCCCCTTCATCCCTCGTTCACACCTCCGAGTCCTCACACCTGCCTGTCAGAACAACACTGTCCCACACTGCACCCCCCACCTCCCCTCCAGTTTTCCATCGTCTGCGGCTGGACTCCCAGCATCTCCCCCTCCCCAATTGCAAATGCCTTAGTTAGCGCCCACAGGATGGGACTCAACTTGCCTCGAATGAAAAAGTGAATGTTGATGTATCTCCAACTGCAAAACCACTTTAGTCTCCTGCCATCCATGTTTCCCTAGATTCATTGACACCAGAAGAACCCCCCAACCCCCCCCAGGTCTTGACAAGTAGACTGGTAACATGCAGGGCTGGTGAGGGGCTGGTGTGCAGAGTGGAGGAGCACACAAAGGGATTTGAAGGGCTAAAGTGGCCTTAGCCATCTGTCCACACTGGGTTCTGGCTTCAAAGACAGCACAATGCCTATGTTAATACAGAAGTGACGTATGCTAATGATGACATAGGAGAACAACAGTTGATTTGACTTTGTAGAATGGTGGATGGCAGACAGATCGGTTAATACTGGTAAAGTTCTAGTTAGAAGGCCACCGTTTTCAAGATTGCTTTACTTGTGCCCCGGGAAATTTGTCCTGGACACAAAGCCTGACACTTAAAGAAATACAGTTAATTTGGACAGCTGTATACTTTGGACAAAGGAGAGATTTGAAGTTTTAATTAATTCTGCCTTTCGTTTTTCGGCCTTTCTTCTTTCTCTTTTTGTCTCCTTTAAGTCTCTAGGCCAAATATCTCTCAATCTCTCTTTCTCTCTTCCTGTTTCTCTCACTTTCCCTTTCGTGATTTATTTCCCACATCTCTTAAATTCCTGTTTTGTCCCGTGTGTGTGTGTCTCCCGTGTTCAGTAACCGAGGCTGTTGGCTGGGCCGTGCCATGGTCCATGTTAAGCTTGTTAGTGTAATCGGTTCAGACAGCCCCTCCCGGCTACAGTGACGGAAGACATCTCAGCCTAACTCAGGCTCACCCTTCCATCTCCTCTCCCCTCGTCTCTCCCTCACAAGCACCGCTTCCTCCACTCTGTTCCCTGCTTCCCTCCTGACCTTGGGGCATTCAGCCCTTCTACTCTGCAGTTCCAGAGAGGCTCTCTCACTTTAGCTCTGCTCAGATCCTCTATCTACCAGGAAGCAGCTTAGCAGTTGTTTGCAGGGAAACCACATTCCCTGGAAGATAAGGTGATGTTGACTGGACTCTGTAATCCATGCGGGCTGGGGTATCGGTAACACGTCTGTTCCAAGGCGCAATGCGTGAGGAACCGATGATGCGCAGAGAAAATCACCGCTGAATCGTGATCTCTGCTCTCCTCAGGTTCAGGGGGAGATTCAGGGATCAAAAGTCAGTTATGAGGCAGAGGCCTGGTTCACACTGGCCATGATGGATCCCCAGCCTCGGGGGAAGTTGGCTTGGGAGGCAGACATTGTTGTTGTTGCCCCGGCAGACTGTTGCTGTTGCAGTCCCTCCCCCCTCCTACCGCAGCCCACTCTGCTCCTCCACAGTCAAAATGAGCAGTTGATCATTAGGGGGCCCATGTCCCACCCCCCCCCCCCCCCTCCTGTTTGACTTCCATGACCCCCTACCCCATATGTTCTACTCCTGACTCTCCCTGCAGTGGCAGACATGTGGCGGGGGGAGGGGAAGGTTGTTTTGGTTAGGCTGGAGGCTGATACCAGTGGGAAAAAGCTCTTTCTGGACAGTGTCAAGACATCATGTCTTTCAGCAGGCTACTTCTTCTTACAAGAAGTCAGATACAGGACATACACTGGGGCCCACCTTGCATCGCGTTCCCTTCATTTGCGTGATAGACAGAGCAGAATAGGTTTTTGTCTGGAATGAAAGCGATGGAAATTGTCTTTTTGCTTTACCCTACATCTTTTGTCTGCTTGCGGACTGTGGCAGGTTTTCCCTCAAGTGCTTCAGAGTTTGTCCTTTTGTCTGTGTAGGCGCATGTCTCAGTCCTGTGGTGAATGCACCATTGTCAGATCTTTTTGAAGGTCACATGCTTGTTGGTTAGGCGCCCGTAGCATGAAGGGAAAATGCCATTCTCTGGCATTTCACTTTCCTAGTATGCATGTCATCTTAAATGTCCTTGTCCTTGTATTTTGAGATTCCCTACACGCTGTGACCAGTAAATCCATTTTATTTTAAGATAACGTCTTAGGGCTTTCAGACGAGTACCAGAATGATCACTGTGAAAAAACTTGGTTATGTCTTATCTCCAGGCTGAAAGTGCCTACTTCCTGTGTCCTTGCACACTTCCTGTGCCTATCTTTCAGATGAATCGTTATCAGGTGATAATGTCCACCTACGAAGTAGTTCCAGCAAAACTGTCTGTTCACCGTTCTAAATTATTGCACTGGCTACGTTATATGAGCCTGTACAAAGTGTCTGAAATAAATAACCATAACAACAGGGACGCAGTCAAAGCCTCTGTTTACAATTTGGAAATACTTTAACAAGCTAACATGTAGGGCTGCAACTAAAGATTATTTTAATAATCCATTAATCTGTCGATTCTTTTTTCAATTAATCGATTAATCGGATAAAAATTGGTCTCAAGCCTTTGGCGAGCACAACCATAGTTCTCTCTCATATAGCTCTATATTTATTATTATTATTTTCCCACCCCTAAGGATCCCTCAATATTTGGACTACATAGACAACGTTGAGTAAAATGTTGTGTCAAAATGTTCGTCTTGGTCCCGATTGCGTTGCTTGTAGAGGGTCCTCCGCTGCGCGTAAATGTAAATAGGCGGGGCCCCCTAGTGGGTGGAGCACATGGGCTGGGGCCAGTCATGCCCAATGGTAAGTCCAGCCTTGGACTTAATGGATCTCAATGCCCCAGGATGCATTGCGCACAGTCAGTAGGATCAACCGTCCGTGAGTGGGGAAAAAAAACACTCTCAGACGAACACTGTCAAACTTGACATCTACAGACCAAAATAACCAGCCTTTGCAGAATGTTCTCCATCTTGTCTTCACCCTAAACACCTGCTTGACCACCGCTGTAGAATAGCCTATTATTCGACCTCCCTGTTAGTCCCCTTGTCTGTACAAAGACCAGCCAGTGATGTTTGCTGCTGAGTGTTTAGCCTTGGGAGAATCGATAGTGGTGACGTGGTGTTTACTGTTGGGGGACAGTTGCTGAGTGCTCTGACAGGCCTCTGTTCTCTGCCCAGGGCTGGGCTGGTCCAGACCGGGCTCTGCCTGCCTGCCACTGGTATGTCACAGAAAGTAAGAGAGAGGATGGAGGAGTGAAAGGGACATAGAGGGCTGGAGAAGTAAAAGGAAAACCAGCTTATCTTGTCAAGCCGAACCTGAAGAAGAATTGAGCAAAGAGGAGAGGAGGAATTTCCCTGTTGGAGGAGAAGCTGCAGACTGTGATTAATGCACGTGCGTCTGTTTCCATCGATCAGGGGCCAATAATACAGGGCCTGTTGAGCGTCCCTGGCAACACCCACACCGTCGGCAGAGAACCACTCCGTCATAATGCTCGCCGCGCTACACGGTTTTGTCAGACGCACACTAAATCTTCTTATGCAACAGTGATAGCCATCAGCATGGAAGCCTTGGCTTCTCTAAAGACAGATTACATCCGAGACTGGTGATTGAGAGAGAGAGACCACCATGTACACTGCTGTGGAGATATGACCCCCCCCCCCCCCTCCGAGGGATTATGTCTCAATCAGAGAGTACATTTTACAGCTGAAAAATATTCATTGCATAATTTTGGTGTGCCGTCCAGATGCAGTTAATGAGTGACAGGCAGCCATGGCTGGTGTGCTGTCACTGAACACTGATGCATTAAGATGTGCTGTCACGTGTTTATCTCATGTACAAATGTGTCCCATGACACTTTATGTAGCGTGAACATGTACTGGTCTGTCTTAGTATCAAATCTACATGGGTGTATAAGGAAGGTTTACATACATTACAGGCATGAACGCACCGCAACTATCACAGCCATGTCCTGACAAACATTCCAGAACAGTGAGTCGCCATGACAACCGTTGTACACAAATCGAGTTGGTTTGCAGTATGGCCAGTGTGCAGGGTATTGTGGGAAGGCAGATTCCATTGTGGGTGATAATGCCGGCTGGGAGAGATGGGAGAGTGTGGGGGGGGGGGGGGGAGTCTCTCTCCTTAGAAGCTAGTGTGTTTGGGAGTATGTATGTATGTGATGCGAGTGAGATGATGTGTGTCTGTATACAATGACATGCCTGGCTGGGTGGCTGAATGGGTGTGTGACTGGCTGGCTGGCTGGCTGGTCATGTCGACTTTGTTCTCTGACTGAGCTCCAACTCATCCAGTGACCTGTACCCTGAGAGATAAGACTAGGTAAACAATACGTGACCGCAATCAGATAAGGTCATTGATCTCTCTCCGTGTATCTCTCTGTTGTTTCTCTCGCTCTGTAATTCCACCCCAGTCGTCTCGTACATTTTCCGTGTCAGGCACACCCTTCATTTTCAGTAAAATCGTGAATTAAACAGAATCCTCCGCTTACCTCGTGGCCATCCCCAGACACACAGTCCTCGGCTGGCTCTCTCTCCCCATGCCTGTTGGTGACAGGCCGAAGGGGCTCCCCGATGGCCTCATTGTCGCGATGCCTCAGCTGTAAAGACCCTGCAGGACTGTGGCTAGTCTCCTCTAGTCCCAAGCAAATGAATCATAGTGACATGAGTGCCAGTGAGCTCGACACCTCTCAGGTTTATTCCTTCTCTGTAGGTGAGACTGCTACATCGTTTCTGTGGCAGGGTTTGATTGTTTATGTGCACAAAGCGTGGAGTGCTTAGCTGTCCATGTTAAAACAGAAATGCATGTATTTGGATAAGCCTATCGCAATATTTACATTTACATTTACATTTATTCATTTAGCAGACGCTTTTATCCAAAGCGACTTCCAAGAGAGAGCTTTAGGTCACTGATCATAACAACGAGACTGTCCCAAACATTGCAAGTAGCCAAAAACATGAAGCATACTTTGTGAAAAAGCTAAACAAGTGCCAAAAGGGAAGACCCATAAGAGCATGCAGTTATACAAGTTACAAATTAAAACAACATGAACCACAAAAGTGCAGGACTGTACCTGTAGAAGACAATCAACAGTAACATATTTCACAGCGAGTACAAGACTTAGCTTTGTTATATATAATCTAAAAGAGCAATGAGTCACTTAATAAGAGTCATTGTGATCCTGGAGGAAACTAACTGACAAGTCCAGCCAAGAATTCTTAGGGGCCGTTGTACTCCCGGAACAAGTGCGTCTTGAGCCTTTTCTTGAAGGTGGGGAGACAGTCAGTGTCCCTGATGGAGGTGGGGAGCTGGTTCCACCATTGGGGGGCCAGGCAGGAGAAGAGCTTGTGTTGGGACCGGGCAGTCTTGAGCGGTGGGACCACCAGGCGGTTGTCTGAAGAAGACTGTAGGTGACGGGTGGGGGTGTAAGGTTGCAGGAGAGACTTGATGTAGACGGGTGCAGTCCCGTTCACTGCTCGGAAGGTCAGTACCAGGGTCTTGAATCTGATACGGGCGTTGATGGGTAGCCAGTGGAGAGAGATGAGGAGCGGGGTAACATGGGAGCGTCTGGGTAGATTGTAGACCAGGCGGGCCGCCGCGTTCTGAATCCTCTGAAGAGGGCGGGTTGCACATGCTGGGAGACCAGCGAGCAGCGAGTTGCAGTAGTCCAACTTGGAGAGGACCAGTGCTTGGACTAGCAGCTGGGTGGAGCAGCAATATCACATTTTGTCAACATCGTGCACCCCTACTTGATATGAATCATCTTATTTATTAGTTGAGGGGGTCCAAATGCCTGTGTGAATAATATATATTCTGTGTCCAAATCTGCAATCAAAACTGAAAAGGAGTTTATATTCGGTGTTTCTATCAGTTAGGCTGTAGGAATGTTGCTCCTTGGATGGGTAGTCTTTTCATTGTGTTGGAATATGGCAATGTCACAGGATTTAAACAGAAAGCCTTACACATTAAAGAAAGAGTGAGAAGAAAGACACGGGTGATGATGGGGGAAGGGGTTCCTTTTTGAACTCTTAACTCCAGTACCGAGTCACTCCCCTAGAAACCTTTGCTGTATTACGCCTGGTACATACTGGATGCCAAGCGCCCTGAAGCGCTACAAAGCACCACGATCGGCTACGAATGGCGCAAGGCTGTTCACACTAGACGTGCATTTCTCCTCGCCGGTCACCAAGCCTTTCACCTCCTCTGAGCTTTCCTTTTCACATGTGAAGCTGACATGGTACATAAACATGGTATGGGCTATATTTAGGCAACTTGTTATTCTAACAGCCGTCGCAACAGCATCCCAACATGACGTGGCAACATTTGACTTCTTGTTGCCGTAGTCTATGTAAAATACATGCTGTGGGTCATACAACTCCATGTAGGCCTAGGCTACTTCTCAACTTCGATGATTAACTTTGTTTTGTCAATGTTCCCAAATTTCTCTGCTGGTTTGTGATGTAGCCTATGGGTTTCAGTGTCTCCTCTGCTTGAGTGTATGCCAGGTCGTCTATCTCACTATTAAACACACTGTTTAGAAACAACTCACTAATATGTTGGCTTAAGTCAATGAATCATCAATCAGGGTTTTTTATTTAAAAATCTTTACATTTTGAGAATTGATCGTATATATTTTTACAGGGTAAACACATGGTTGGCCGTTTGTTACCAGTGCAGTGAAGTTGGGTGTTAAATGAAACACTATAACCTAAAACTAACATAGTAAAATCTTAATAACATGATTGTTTATCCAAATGTATTATATAATATGGTGTATTTTATCATCCTGCAGCCGAATTTGCAAGCTGCTCTCGAAAAAATGTGGCCAGCTGCCGAAACGATCGCTGCAGAGTGCGAGCCGATCGTGGCGCTACGTGGCCTGTGTGGCTGGTCCTATTTGATAACGTGGGCGCCAAGAGGAAAAAGGCTCTGCTTCCACGCGCTTCGCTGACAGTGGCCCATTGGTTAATTTTCTTTATAGCCACTGGCCTGACCCAATCAAATCCAGAAACCCCCTTCCCCATATTCATAATTATTAGTGTAAGTATTCATAATACTACTTCCGCAGGCCCTGAGACACAAGCTGTTGGCTAATGCGTATGCTGGTTTAGCATTGTTAAAGTTTAGCATCGCAAAAACGGAGAAAAAACACCAAAGCGCAAGGGAGGCGCAGAAAGTTATAGGGAGGAAAATATTTTTTTTAAATCTACAGGCGAATGCCACAAAATGTGCTAAACTTTCAGACATGTTTTGGGGGGGTCTTTAGCTGCTTCAACATCAGCATTACCTGTAGAGGAAGGGGGAGAGGTGGCTGGCTCAGAGAGGCAGAAACATACTGACAGGGTCAGGGAAGAAGCCGAGGAGGAGGAGAGTGACCATGACAGGGCCATGGGAGCGAGTGAGGAAAAGAAGGGAAAGTAGTTGACGACGTGGTAAGGAGTAGGCAAATTAACAGGGACTCTCAGGAAGGGAGGGTGTGTGTGTTATGTGCGCCTTACCTCGTAACTGCAAAAATCCAATAACATGAATAATACCGAATGAAGTACTGAAGGGGAGGATTATGGGCATATACCACGCTCACACAACTGATTTGTTATAGGCTAGTAGTTATATAAGAAATAAAATAAATCTCCCTAGACAAATTGGAGGACACAGTATTACTATGTTACCCTATTTTAACCACTGTGGCCACCAAGCATGGTTAAATTGGTATCAAAAGGTATCTGTATGGTAATAATCCAGTGTTGTTCAGAGGGCCATGCAGCTTTCCGCTGTTACTTGGACTTGAGTATGGACATTGTGTACTATATGGCCTCCAAATCGTCAATAAAAAGTGAGTGAGTACACTGCTTCTGTTGTATTGATGCTCTTTTCCAGGGCATATACTACTCACAGCTTTATTATAGCTTTTGGGAAGGGTTGTGGTTATTGTATTTAGCAGACACTTTTGTCCAATGCGACAAAATAGAGATTAATTATTGAAGTGTAAAATCAACAGATAAGTCTTGAGACCCCTCTTGGAGGATCAAAAACTATCACATGAATGCAGAACACTAGGCAGCTCATATCATAGAATGCACGCATATTTTAAGAGGACTGTCTGCAGGGAATGTGTCTGACCAATCACGGCGGGTGTGGGCCAAAAATGCCAGGGCCGTTTTTTTTGTCCCAGTCCAGCCTTGGGCTATATGATCTTGATGATATCGACTTTGCGATTGTTTGGCCCTTGAGCCTTGTTGCCCTGGGCACAGAAAATAGTTAATCCGGCCCTGTCTGAATGGTCTGTCTATTGGCAGAGAGAAACGAGTCGTCACGTGTTGCACACAACACACACGCATGCAGACATACTGAGAGAGAAGTCGATTTTGAAAATCAGCTGACAAATTCAAGGACATGGACGACATCAAATTAACTGTCAAAGTTGAAAAGCACAAGGAGTTGTATGACCCCCAGCACCAATTTTACAAGGACAACGTAAAGAAGGATCAATGCTAGGATGCTCAGGTGGTTGAGCGGTTAGGGAATCGGGATAGTAATCTGAAGGTTCGATTTCCGGCCGTGCCGAATGACGTTGTGTCCTTGGCAAGGCACTTCACCTTCTACTTGCCTCGGGGGAATGTCCCTGTACTTACTTTAAGTCACTGTGGATAAGATTGTCGGCAAAAAAAAAAGGCTAAATGATGTTGGAATAACACGTTTCCTAAATATAGCCTATGCCATGTTTATGTACCATGTCATGGCGATACATGTGAAAAAAGAAAGCTCAGAGGAGGTGAAAGGCTTGGTGACCCGCGTGGAGAAATGTGTGTCCAGGGTTTTTCCTGCATAGAGAACATTTTGGCGCGCGCCAAAGCCGTTTTCCTGAGCGCCAATGACAAATCCCGAGCGTCAAAGGCAAAAAAAGTCTGGTGTCTGGTGTGAACAGCCTTGCGCCGTTCGTAGTGTTCAGGGTGTTTCAGGGTGCTTTGTAGCCAATGTGTCCCAGGCGTAATGCATTGAGGTTGCGTCGTACCCGTGTCACAGCCGAAACTCGCCGCAGACGCGTCTGGTGTGAATAAGGGGTTAGCGAGCGTTAGGTTATGTTGAGGTGGAGACAAGAAACATCTCATATCAGTAGGTTCCGGGGCTGAGGTGAGAATCTAGTCCCTGAGATTGATAGAAGAAAGTAAAATAATGATGAAACCAAGGTTTGGAAATGCAAAGCTCCATAACACGGTAACTGATTTGACATGCGGACAAGAGATTATTGGAGGAGGTATTGTCTTACAGAACTAACAGACAGATCCCAGACTGTTCCAATGAGACAGGGGGTTCCGCAGGGGTCAGTTCTGGGTCCCACCCTGTTCAGAAATTTGAAATGTTGCCTCTTGGACAAATAAGCCAGCCCAAACTTCTGGATTATCAGTGTTATGCTGATGATAACCAGATTTATAGCACTCTGACGGACTGTTCAACACTCTTTGCTTGTTTGTTGGAAATCAAGACCTGGATGAGAAATAAATTATTGAAATTGAATGGTTCCAAAACTGTAATTATTAGCACTGTGGGTAAATGTAATAACCTGAAACTCTTCGTGGAAGACGGCTCAATTACTCCTGCAAAACCAAGTGCGGAACCTGGGTTGTACTCTCTTTTGCCACATACTTTATTATTAGATCCATCCGGCATTAAGTACGGCTGTATTCACTTTCTAAGAAAACCTAGAAGAGCCTGTCTCCTTGCATATTGACTCCTGAAGTCCATGCCAGTAGAACCATCAGAATTAGAAACTCAAAAATAAGACTGCATTTTACTATATTAATGATTAAAAAAATATATCTTTATAGAATATGATGATGACTGAACTGGGCTTTCATATAAATATTTCACACATTTATCAATAACTTTCCAGGGTCTTGTAATGCTAAGCTAGCTACGGGATACAGTAATCACAGCTGTGCTGTTTTTCACCCTCTGTCTCCAAAGTTCAACGTCTGTGAGAGCATCTGTACTGGAACAGGAGTCTGCATAGGATGTTGTGGTCCGGGCCAGCGGATGAACACACAGATCCATTTTACATGTTGCCATGTTGCACATCTCCTCTGCTCTCTGTGAAACCCTATGTTTATGGTTTCAGTGCGCAAACACACCCGCACTGTTTCTCTTTTTTTCTCTCTCTCTAGCACACACACACTGTATCCATCTCTTTTTCTCTCTCTTTGTCTCTAACAAACAGGCAGAACAGACCTTTTTATTGAAGCAGGATCAGATGGTTTAGACCAGGGGTTCCCAATCCTGGTCCTCGGGCCTCCCTGCCCTGCATGTTTTAGATGTTTCCCTGCTCCAACACACCTGATTAAAATGAATGGTCGTTATCCAAGCCTGATAAAGACCAGGTGTGTTGGAGCAGGGAAACATCTCAAACATGTAGGGCAGGGAGGCCCGAGGACCAGGATTGGGAACCCCTGGTTTAGACTGTTCTGTGTGACTAAGTAAAAATATAAAGTTGGTACAACAAGGTCTAAAGAAATTATTAGAATCTCCTACTACATACTGGTTAATCGCAGAGAAAACACTCCCTCACCCTCTTTCATGTCATCCCCAGTTTGAGATGACATCCTCTCTTTCGGTGCCGCTCCATCCCATCTGTGTAGGCCTGTTTGAAGGCTAACAGAGAGGCCTGAGGCTGGAGGGCCTTATGCAACTGTTCCCATTGTCCCCCCTCTGTCCAGGCCCTTTTAATAAGTCCTTTTTCTCTTCTCTCTTCCTCCCTCGCTGCATCCTTTCACCTCCACACTTGGCATTTTTACCGTGTTCTGTTATACCTTCTCTTGTGTTATTTATTCATTGTGAGAATTGGTGTGTGCACATGTTTGTGTGTGAGTTTTTCAAGATTTCTTACTGTTTAACAGCAACGACTGTTCCTGGTATTCACAGCCAGCACGGAGGTTCTCATCTCTGTTGAGGATGTGGTGTTGCCTGTATCTAGGCAATGAAATGTGTGTGTTCATGTGTTATAGGTTTCAAATAGTATGATAGAACCCATCTCAACCCGGGCTCATTAGTCACTTGCCATGCGTGGAGAAGTGTAAAGAGTTGCCATGGAAATGGGGGGCATTTTAGCGAGACAGATAATTTCGCTGCAGGGAAAGATGTGTGTAGAAGCACCCCCTCCAGAGTCCCATTCTTCCCCTCACTGATTATACACATAATTTATGTTCCCTGTCAACTGGCCACTTGAAGGCTTTTTAGCCTTTGTACGCGAAGCCCTTCGCAAACCCGTTCACATAAATACATGCAAACACACACGTGCACACACACACACACACACACTCATGCTTAAACACAAAAGCATACTTTGTAAAGCTTTCATTTGCTAAGCTGTAGCCTCTTTAAGTTCTCGTCAGCCAGTCCACAACTGGTCCTTAAGCATTAATGATGGCAACCGCTGTCCTCTCAGAATGTGCATCCAGTACTAATTGGGGTGAGGGGCTGCAAACCAAGTTTTATCTGTGGATATCTAAGAAGATGCAGGAGACTAAGATGGCCTCTCAATCCTCTTTGTCTCTCTTTTTCCCGCTCTCCTTCTTTCTGTCACAGCATACTCCTTTTGAGTCCCGAAGGCCAATCCCACCCCCTGTCCTTTGATCTGCCTCCCAGGAAAAGTAATGTGCTTCCAGTGGCATTTCTTTTTCTACCAAGGTCTCAAAAAAGCGTATGCTAATATAGCAACTGCGACATATAATTAGCAGATAATCTGCCTGGAAACAGAACAGATGTTGACATTATTGGAACCCCCCCTTGAAGCTGTTGCTTATTATCATTATCGTCTTCCTGTAAAACGACGGTTTCTTTGTTTCAGCTTGTTGAGTGAAAGCAATGGGGGTGGGGGTAAGATGCAGGTTGGTTATCTGAAGATTGTAGAAGCGTTAGCGCTATGGTAGAGTGCAGCCCCGGAGGAAGGCTGGTGTTTCTGTCCTGTGTACGCTAGACTGACTTTACAGCTGTCTGTTCTCTGTCTGTCTTTCTTTTGACTGTTCTCGCATTCTATCTCGTTTCGCCCTCTCACACACGCACTCTTTCACCCATGTCACTTTTGTCTCTATTCTTTCCTGTCCTTGCTCCCTCTCAATAAGACACTGTCTTTATTTGTTTCACGGTCCATCTACCAGCGCCCTTCCTCTCTCTTTCTGTATCCATCCCTCTGTCTCTCACACCTCCCTGTCCTTCTCAGTTCAACAAACTCACCCTGTTTCCCCTGCTTGTTGGACACTTCAACTGCTCTCTCCTTTCTCCGCTCCCTCCTCTCCAAAACTCTCTCTCTTCTCCCTTCCTCCTCCCTCCTTCACTCCCTCCTTCAGTCCCTCTCTCCTCTCCCTTGGGACAGCCCTACTTGAGCCACATGTACCTGTTTGAACCTCATGAACCCAGTCAGCCCAGCCACGTGGACACCTGGGCAGCTGAATACACCACAGTCACCCACACATGGCTACTACTGATGCCATCGTCACCTTGTTATTAGGACGCAGCTGCCTTGAAAACACACATGCTTGTGCGCGCATGCACACACACACACACACAGTCAGGTTGACAATATCAGCCCAGCAATGCCAGATGGGTTTTGATCATTTTGTGTTTATTGTCCAAATTTCAACTTTTTTGTGTTTTTGTTCATACAGCGACCCCCTCCCCCAACCACCCCCTTCTCCTTCACAATTACCCCCATTTGGTTTTTACAGCCCTAAATACGAAACTGTGTGCCGAATGCCAATATTGAAAGCGAGTGATTGAGGCCCCTGTGCTGTTTCTTATCCTTCTTGGAAATTCTCACTCTATTTATATCGCCTTATCAGGTCCACAATTACACACACACACATTGTCTCACCCACTTAAGCTTCCTATCCACCACTAACACCTGCACTTTATCTGGGCCACACGCACACTGGGAAATCACAGCAGCTTATAACTGTGGTTTCTGGGGAGTGGCTATCATTTGCATATGTATATGCAAATAACACTGGGTACGTATATCTGCCTTCTCTTTAGATCAGTAATGTACTCGACATGTGGCCACACACAAACACAGCTCCTATCCCTCTCTGTAGCCGCACAAACAGGACCAAATGATTGTGTAGTCAGGACTAAAGAATGTTGGACCGGTTCCACTGTTGCGAAGCAGCTTAACGAGGATAAAAGAACTGTTGGAGAAGCTGTTTTATTCTTTCTTTTTTTCATACTTTCCAAATACTGAAATCAAAAAGATGTCAACTTGTGCCAGTTTCTTTTTTTTAATCTCTTATAAATCTCAGATAAGTCGAAACAGAGAAATCCAGCCCTCAAATTAGATTTGTCGGTTCTGTGTGGTGTTTGACATTGAAAGTGTCAGCGACAAGTGTCAGCGACACTTTCACTCATATGTGACACAGGTCTGTTACTTGGATGACAGTGTGAACAGCCCAAAGTGCATTGAATTTGACTTTTTCAAATCAGATTTGGGCCACTTTCATATGTGGTTTTAAATCTGGTCTGATATTTGGCAATGCGACCTCAGTGTGAACAGTCAAATCTGAATTTGTGCGACTTTTACCTCACCCTTGATCGACATATGTCTCAATGTTGCACTGGCAGTCATCAGAGTCTATCAGGTCTATGCAGGAGACAAGTATAAGAAAATGGAAAGACACTCATGTCACGATGCCACCACTCCTGGCTCAGACTCCGCATCCACACACACCTCTGACTTAAGCAGCACAAAAAGCAGGTTTTTTTTCTCCGTCTCCTCGTCCTCCGTATTACATGCTCACACATTTGCTGGCTTCCACAGAACATTTTACAAACACTTTATAAAACACTTGAATACAAAATGCTTGAAAACGTACTTTGCTGACTTCCATGTTTAACAGGTGTGAGAGCGTCCTGCATGTGTGGTGTTTGTTTTTGTTATTTTGCACATTCAGGACCGAGACCAGTTCACATTGGAATCTGATATTGGCCACATTTAAAATGACAATGTGAACAGCCCTCCCAAAAATCTGACCTGCTAAATAAATTGGAATTGAGCATTAAGGCGTGCAGTGTGAATATAGCCAGCCAGTCTCAGCCAGCCAGTCAGCCAGCCAGTCAGTCAGCTAGCCACCCAATCAGCCAGTCAGTCAGCCAACCAGTCAGCCAGACAGCCACCCAGTCAGTCATCCAGACAGTGACCTGGTTGAGAGGGAGGTGTTGACGAGCACCAGCTGCTCGTCAACCTGTCAGGGGCTCACACAACACCTCCTCCCTCCATAAGGACCCCTGGGAGTCCAGAGCATGCGTCTGAATGAAATGAGTCAGCCTGACACGCCTCTTCCTCCTCCCCTCTCTACCTCCCTCTCTCTTCTCTCACCCTTGTGTTTTTCCCCCCATTCTCTACCCATTATGGAGAGAGGAGACAAAGCAGGGCTTGACAGAATGACAGTGATGACATCACCGCACCAGTGTTTGGTCCCTGCTCTCGGCCAATAGAACGCTGAATAGGACCGTCAGAGCCAGGCGATACTGGACCCTTGTGACACACTCATGCACACCCTTTTGTGCATTCACTTAGTGATGCGTACAACCACATGCACCCACAGGCTTCTGACCTCCTGTGTAAAGATAATTCATAATGATTAAGAGATTACCAGGTGATAACCCCCCTCCCCAGCCCGTGTGTCTTGTTGCCAGGAGACAGATGGAGTATTGTTCTCTGATGTTGGCACTGCCAGACTTGACGCGGGGTTCAGCACTGTGGGTGGTATGACTTTAGTGTGTATGCCGATGTGTGTGTGTGTGTGTGTGAGGAAGAGAGAGAGATACACAGAGACAGAAAACGAGACAAAGAGAGACATAGTGTGAGAGTAAAAATGAATTGTGTTGGATGGGGCCCAGCATGGACAGGTGTCTGTGCTGGTCCGATGCGTCGAGGAATGTATTGGAACAGCCAAACCGCCACAGGGACTGACAGACTGCAGGAGACAGCAGAACCTTCATTAACACAGCAACACTTGCACACTGGGCCCAAAGCATAATGGATCGATGCTATAACTAATAGAATAGGAAATATCTACACTTATGAAATAAATCATGCCATCCCTACATATACACAGACCAAGGCCTGAGGCCTGAATGAGAACTGGTAAACCATCTATGTACAAACTCAATGTTGCCTCTTGCCATGCTGCTGCATAGGCAATAATGTCATATATATTTTGCTGAAATGTTGTGCCGTTTTTACCCAGGATTAATAAAGTACAATTATACTCTGTCTAGTCTTTTTTGATACTTTTGAGCATCAAACCCTTACTCAGACACTGAAGGTGCGTTTTATGTCGCTCAGACACACCAACGAAAGCCCAGGGGGCTGTCTGTATTGTCCCTGTTATTAAGCAGAGTACAGTGGAATAGCCCTTTATCTAGAGAGCTTTGAGTCTGGGCTCTCCCGTCTGTTCTGCAGGGGCTGGGTGACTGTCAGTGACAGGGTGTGTTGTCATCCACCACAAAGCAACTCTCTGTCTGGCCTGATTGCACAAGCGTGATGGGTGTCTGTTCACCCGAGCAGGCGACAAAGCCTGTCAATTTTCTTCTCTGCGTGTGCGTGTGTGTGTTTGATGAACTGGCTAGCGAGGGCAGCAGGGACTACATGCATTAAACATCACTGTCTGGGGCCAACGTATGATTATCTTCTGCGTATGTCTTACACACGTCTGCATACTAATGGTGTGCGTGTGGTGTACATGCATGTTGGTGTTTTGTCAGATTATGGTTACATTTGATTGCCGCAATAATTGTACCGTGCTTGGAGTTTTCAAATGGGGGTGCAAGGCAGGTTGTTTCCTTAAAGAGATGCTCCTTTATATTTCCTTTCCATCTTATTGTGTGTGTGTGTGTTTGTGTGGTATGTGTGTCTGTTTGTTAGGGGGATTGGTTCTCTTGGGGGCTTTTAGGGGTAAATGAGGTGCAATTAAGTTGTCTGTGGCATTAATGACGTGTGAGACAAATTAGCCCCTGGTGATCAGCCTAGGAGACCCTGCAGGGCTAAGTCTAGTATTCTGGGTAGACATCTAGCCTCTGCAGTAGGTAGAAATCATCATTAGGGGAGATATGTCTTGTCTCCCAGAGTCAGAGCTGGATGGATCAAAGCTGGAAATTAGGAGGTGTAGGAGCAGAGAAATGGCCACAGGCACAGAAAGAGATTGACACTTTGACCACCTTGGAAAAAAAGGCTCTTGGCTTTAAGTCCTGACCTTGATCTGTGGTCAGCTCACGTTCTCTGGCAGGCGTTCAGGTTGGTCAGTCACAGTCGAACGGTCACTAGAGCAGTACAAGGAGCATGTCACAGCCAGGGATTACCACAAACATCTCTCACACACACACACATTGTCAAAGGCTTATTTCACACAACCATTTGCCAGGATCTTGGCTTTGGTTTGAGATCTAAAAGAATTACAATGTAGGCTTATTATTATATCCCTTACAGTGTTTCCCCAAGGATTCTTTTCAGGGCTGGGGGTGGTATACCAGAATTTAGCCTTCCAATCCAGCCTCCCATTTCCTGCAAGGCAGTGTGAGAACAGCTGGCAGCGCGAACAGGTAGCCTAACAAAAGAAGCAAACCCTATTTGTGACATTTATGACAAGCAACGTCAGTATGTTGCCAGTCAAAATGAAACTAGCTGGCATAACACAACTATCACAGTATATGCAAGGAAGTTAATGCTATTCCCAGCGGCTCGCGAGAAGCGAATAGGCAAATTCACACAAATATAGTTGATGCCAGTAGATATAGTGTTGGCCGACTCGTCGACAAGCGATCAGGTGTAAATAACAAGGCCAACGTTGCACGAATATGGAAACAAACAAGACAGAATTCTCATATGAATATATTTCAATGTAAAATTCAGGCCTCATTAAAATTCTAGCGTAAAAAAATTGATCATAAAAAATTTGAGCCAAAAAGATTTGAGCCCCCCAAAAAATGTCTATCAAATTCTAACCATTGGCTCAATTGCTCTACCTATCCTAGGTATCCCTGATGTTACAATCAGAATTTTTTAAGTTCTAAATTTTCGGCTCAAATTTGCGAATTCGAACCATTGCCAATTGAAAGGTTGTCCAGCAAGAGATAATACCTGCAGCAATGAAAATCAAATCCCTGTTGTCCCTGTTGATAAGCTAAACCGTTGTGACTTTGTGTAGTCCAGAGCCATTACTCTACACGGCAACAAAGTAGATCATAATTCCAGCTACACCTACTGAAATAAACCATCCATAGTTTTTTTTCTTAGTTAATATTTTGTCACAGTACCGGTCCTAGCACATTTGGCCCCTGGGGGTGCCGCTCCCCCAACCATGGATGACTACCAGCAAAGGGTGCCAACCGCGTCCTGTTGAACCAGAAACCTATTTAAAGTATAATTTGATCAGGTCATCCATTACTGCAGGCTTCATGCATGGCATATGGCGGCGTCGGTGCTGTGATGAGGTTGACCATGCAAAGTGAAGCGATGAGGTTCACCTCGCAAATGTACTATTTTTTTCCTCGCAAATTTGTGACTTTATTAACTTGAAGAATCTCAGACTTAAATCTCTGAATATTACCCCCCCTCCTCCGGCTCCGATTTATATTTATTTTTTACTACCTGGTTCTAATACGCCGTTGTATTGTTCTAGCTTGGTAAAGCAAGTTAAGTTAAAGAGGCCTATATTACAAAATTACGTTTATTATAAAATTGTTAAATCTGCTTTAAAATAACGGAAATAAACTCTATAAACAACCGTCATGTGTATGTGCAACCATTTGTAAAACTGGTTACTACTACTACTACTAGTTTACCCATTTCAGATTGGTTTCAAATTTAGCAAAAATTATTCTATGAAAAAGCTAGTAGTATGAGCCAGGTTCGAGAATAGAGCAAAAATTATTGGTGGAGATTGTTTTGGATATGTTGACTTGAGACTTGATAATAGAAAAAAATCTACCGGACGAGTCGGGTACCTAATCGGAAATGCAATACAACCAACATCCACTGCCTCAAGCCGAGGAGCGAGGGTCTGGTCCAGAGCGAAGAGAGCAAGCCAAACTGGCAGATCATTTTTTGGCATTATTTTACGTTGAAATGCTTATCCAAACAACGTCGATCACGTTACTGCACTCCGTTGGATTATAAAAAGGACAACTGCAAAATATGAACGTTGCAGATTGCCCTGTTCTTGAGCTGATCGTGGGAAACTAAACCCATTCTAATTTGTGTACACACACACAGCTGTTCTCTCCTCAGCGACTACGCATAAGCTGTCCTCTGGGTTACAAATATGTAGGGTCAGCAGGGTCTACCACTTGCCTTTTACCCCCAGCCCGTGGCATGTGTGTGACCTCAGGGAGGCTTGTGATGAATCTGATGTCCTCTTCTACTTATCCTAGGTTCAAAGCTCACCCTCCAATCCTTGGTGAATCCTTCCAATGTATTCACCCACTCCCTGCTCTGCTGTGTGTGTTCTGTATCTGTGTGTTTCATGCGAGCGACTGTGTGGTTTTAATGTGTTGCTGTATGTGTGGGTGCACTTACGTGAGGTGTGTGCAAGGATTAAAAACTGCTCTTTTCCCGGTCTCAACCTCCACTTAAAGGTCAGCTAAGCCATCTCAGCTACCTTGGGGTGCTTTGATTGAACACCCCTTCCAGCCCCCCCTGCTCTCTAGGCCTGGCAGGACCATAACAGACAGTCTTTTACGGTTATTATTTTCCAGGCCATGTGTTGCGAAGGTCCCTGGTCTGAGCTGCTTTATGGGCCATAGTGAGATGAGATGAACACCCCAATTCCGTACAAGTGCAAGGGGACCGATGAGGTTTTTGACATTTAAAGAGAGTAGAGAATATTATTATATTGTTATAGGCAGACCGTTCAACGTTACATATGGGAGGTGGGGGGTCATGAATGTGGTGTAACCGGCTATAAAATGGTTTCCCGGTCATGTTCAGAAAAGGTTACATTGTCACTGTGCATGGCTAGAGTTTATAATAGTAGGGGAGAAGGATGGAGAGGGAGATTGCGACCAGTGGAGACATGCAAGAAGGTGATGCAAGGATGTGAGGTGTCAGAAAAGAACTGTGGTTTGAGAGATGCAGCAGAAAAACAGGAAAAACACAAGTGAGCAAATGTGTGATTAAGTCTGTGTCGGGCTTGTGTGGGTAAGAGATTGTGAGAGAGTGCCCGGAAATGCACAGGCACACACACTCAGACATTGATTTGTTATTGCAAAACTGTTGCACGACGTTTTGCAATTCAAGTTAGGAGAGATCTGAATGGCAGTGTTGAACCGCTACCATTGAAGCAGGCGCGTTGCTAGACATAAAACTCTACTCTGGGGCCCCTACTCATTATACATACAGTTCAGGGACGCAAGTTTGATATCAGATTTGGTAAGGAGATTTAATAGGTAATGCGAGCGCGCACCAATATTTTTCGTAATAACTTTGGTCGTAATAACGCAATAACGTTGGTCTCGTTTTGTTAATAATGTTATTATTGAGAAAATGTGTCTTTAGTTTTGTAATGTTTTCTCAGCCTACTTCAATTCTGACTTACGTGCCGAGTCCGACACCTGGACTTATGTGTGCGCGCTGCAGTGGCTATTATAGCAAGCACAGAAGAGCGCACAGACATCGAATTCTGCGGGTACGCATCAATTTGTGTTTTCGGGGTAAACTGCGTTGGTTTTACAAGCGTTGATTAGGATACTGGGTTTCTTTTTCTGGGATTATCAATCTAAATGAATGCACTGACTAATAAAGTAAATAGGTCAAACAAAAACAATTACTGGGGCACACCAGATTTATACTGGGTCACGTGTCCCAGTAAAAATATTCTAGCGACGCCCCTGCATGACCTCCCGCCCCACTTAAGGTATAAGAAAACATATATTAGGCTATATATTCCAAAAACAAAAAAACAGACCCGCGAGAAAGCTGTATTAACACATACAGGCAATTTGCCTTTTTTTTGTCATGACCTCAAAAGTTTCATTTGTGACTAAAGTTTGCCCACCGTTTTAGTTACCTTATCGCCTGTCGATGAGTACCTACACAAGATCCATTGTCAGCGACTACATTCGCGTGAATTTGCCTATTCGCTCTGCGGCTCCGTGTGGTGCTGGAAACGGCCTTTACTTCCTCTACTTCCTTACATATACTGTGCTAGCTGTGTTATGCTAGCTGGTTTCGTTTTGACTGGTAACATACCGTTGCTTGTCCCCAAGCCCTAATAAACGCAATAGGGTTAGAATAGGGTTAGCTTCTCTTGCTAGGCTACCTGTTCGCCCTGCCAGGTATCTCACACTGCCTTGAGGGGCCTGTCCCGTGACTTCTATTGAAAATGAATGGGTGGCAAAATGTTGGTCTACCACCCCCTCTGAAAAAAATCCTAGCGGAAACACTGGCTCATCCTGAAGGGGGATTTCTCTGTGATTTCCATCCATATTCCAGACTGCATCTCATTCACTTTTAATAGACCTACTCTGAGCAGTGTTCCTACTCACTAAATGTTCATGGCAACCATTTTGCATGCAAATTTGAAGAAGAAAACAAACTATTTCAGAGTTTGATCGTTTAGAAATAAGTCTGATTCTTTTGTGGTACAGATTTTTGTGTGACTGCGCGTGGGCTTGTGTGTGACGGGATGATTGTATGGGTGTAAGGCATTGTGAGACTGCGACGACGGGATGGATTGTTTTAGCGACAGACGGACTGCATGTTGAGGCTTTTTCCTTTTTTGATTACTGCGTGTGTGTGTGTGTGTGTGTGCACAGATGTTGTAGGTCTGGGAGCCTGTATTAAACTTGGTGGTGTATCTAATCCTGTTAGAGGGGTCAGGAACAAAACAGTCACGGGTCCAGGTCTCACTTGAAACTGTTGGCCCATACACACATCTGAAAACACACGCACACACATAATGACTATTAATACTAATTGCTATCTACAAGTTCTTATTTACAGTCAAATGAATATGTAGAAGGCGACAGAGGCACCAACCAATAAGTACATTGTATCTACGCTAACCCACCTCCCCAGGGAATGGGTCGACAATGAACACCACTTGTGCTTTATAAACACTGTCACTGATTGCAATACAATCATTATGGCTCAAGTAGAGGCTTTAATATTGCATCTATACATACCTATATGTTCTGTTACCTTTACTTCATACATGCTAGCTAATGGTATTTGTTTACAGTTTGTTCTAGGTCATTGTAGGGAGTCAAATCATTGAATCATATGGATGGATTAAGCTGGGGAGTGTATCTGATTAGTGTTAAAAGACCATCAATAATGAATCCATCATCCAGGCCAGTATGTATTGATCTGCATTCTGTGTTCATGGATACTATAGTCCCAGTAGAAACAGTATTACATTCCCTCTCATGTCTAATAAGCCCAGCTCCACTGTACATTGATCTTGTGTCATTTCAATTTTACAGACAGGGTGTGTTTGTTTGTTTGTGTGTGATTTTGGTGTCTACCCCCAAACCAAAACACACCCTGGGAAAGCTGGCAGACTATAACATCTTCTCTATCTACCAGCAAAGAGACATGGGGACCTGACTGGTATTGGTCAGCATTGAGGGAGAGACGGTATAAGCAGACCTCAAATCTATGTTCTAATGTTATGAAACGCTCATTCAGAGTGTGTGTGTGTGTGAGAGAGAGAGATAGAGAGAGAGGGAGGGAGGGAGGGAGGGAGGGAGGGAGGGAGGGAGGGAGGGAGGGAGGGAGGGAGGGAGGGAGGGAGGGAGGGAGGGAGGGAGGGAGGGAGGGAGGGAGGGAGAGGGGGAGAGGGGGAGAGGGGGAGAGGGGGAGAGGGGGAGAGGGGGAGAGGGGGGGAGCAAGGAAGGGAGGGAAGGCCCAGGCACAGTAAGTGGTGATCCAAGGACTTTACTGAACACACCTCTTCCAGAAAGCGGGTTCAACAAACTGTGAACCTAACCCTGAACTCGATTGATGATTGATGATTGATTTAC
The DNA here is from genome assembly GCF_054491055.1 of Hypomesus nipponensis. NCBI lineage: Eukaryota > Metazoa > Chordata > Actinopteri > Osmeriformes > Osmeridae > Hypomesus > Hypomesus nipponensis. The sequence goes on from NC_140367.1 coordinate 12,685,586, forward strand.
CCTAAAATGGGAAACTCTGACTTTGTTGGAGTTGTACAAACTGCATCTCATGAAGCAAGTGCCAAAAACTGACCAAGAGATGGTGTACTTAGGGCAGAAGAATAAAGGCTGATCTTGAAATTGATTTGCTGGAACACCAGTTACTGGAGGAACAATACCCTATATAAATACTAATTGTTCAATTTATATTTATTGGAAATGAAGAAGACCAAATTAAATGTAAATTGTTTGTTTTTATTTCAGTGCCGAAAAGAATTTGGTCGGTTCTGAGTCCACGTTCACGGTCTGTAACATTATCGATGAAAGGGCTGAGAATTTTGCCAAAAAATAAATAAGGAGTGTGACGGGAAACGGTAACGTTAACTTGGGTATCCGGGAATTAAAGCACATTGAATCACGTTCTTATAATCCTCTCCCGACATATAATTAAGCAAATTACATTTTCTTCAAGATTGTTTGGCTGAACCAGGCAAGGACACCCCATATCTGTCAACTGTATCAGGCTCAGAAAGTGGGAGAGGATAGGTAGAAATCCAGAGTTGGTTATGGAAAACCTGCTAGCGAGCAGGTTAGGTTCAGTCAGTTACCATGGATACTGACCAAAAGTCTGTTACCTCTCTTTCTGGAACGGAAAACCCAGAGTTTGCCTCATTTCAGGGTTACCCAACTCAAGGTTTTCACTGAACCCGCTTTCTGGAATACCCCCCATGACACAATAAACTGACCTGGGCATTGTTGTTGTTGTCAAGGATTGCCAATCAGTGGTAATGTATTTGTGTGTTTATAAAAGTTCAGAGAGAGAGAGAGAAATGTTGGGTAATGTGTTAATTTTGTTTGACCTAGTCAGCCCACACTCACACACACACACACACACACATGCAGCCTTGTCATCTGTTTGGGAACGCTTTAATTACTCGGCTTTAATCTACCAACCAATGACTCAGCCTGATGCAGTGCAAAGCAACACACACACAGTCACGCTACTTCCTACTGGATTTACTGACCACACTGCGTGAGACAGAGGATTTGCAGGCATTTGCAGATCCGTTAGATTGATTAATTTCCAAGGAAACAGGTTTGGGATCTGGATCTGGGAAGCAAACGTGCATGGAAAACCAAAGGCTTTTTGTCTTGGCTGAATTGTTATCTTCCAACACGACAATTGTTGTGGAAACAGAAAGAGAAAGCGAGAGCTTGCAGACATGCCTTTCCTCCGCTGCTTTTAGGCCTGGGGACTACTGACCCGTTCCAGGCAGGGCCAGGCCAGGCTGGGATAGGCTAGTCTGCCGCACTAACATTCAAACCACAAACCCCATCTGCTGTGCACTTTGCTCCATCGTATGTCACACTGTACACACCTAATAACATATAATAGCCAGCTCCCAAACAGCAACCTCCATCCCACCCCAGTTCTTCCTGACTGTTGCTCCGTGGATAGGTTTCAGGAGTAGGGATTAGACCCATCATTTACATTTAGTCATTTAACAGACGCTCTTATCCAGAACGACTTACAGTAAGTACAGGGACATTCCCCCCGAGGCAAGTAGGGTGAAGTGGACACAATGTCATTTTGACCCGGCCGGGAATCAAACTGGCGACCTTCAGATTACTAGCCCGATTCCCTAACCGCTCAGCCACCTGACTCCCATCATGGTATTCTACAGATCAGTGGTTGGAAATGGAAGGAAGAGGCGGTGTGGGAGAGATGTGTCGGGTCCCGGCCCATGCTTGCCATGTGTTCTGCCATGCCATGCTCTTGAATTCATCACGTCTCACTGTCCATGCTTCGTGTCAATCTCATGTCATTCATTCATTTGGGCTTCTCTGTGTTGTTGTTTTTTGTTGTTTGGTTTGACGACACGCTGTCTTTGTTTTTTTTGTGTTGGTGTTCCTGCGCCTCTCTGCTGCATGTGCCTGGTCCGTAGCTTTGTACCAATGGCTTGAGGCTGACCGCCATGGCACGGACCCAGAGGCTGCCGCCACAGGTAAAAAGACAAACATCCACCGCTAACACAACTGTCCCTGAACCCATTTCGACGTATTTCTCAATTGCAGTCTGTACTCCCCTCGCTTCCGTCCCTCCTTTAAGTTTGAGCCTATCATCCGTCCTTGCGTCCTCTGACCTCTTATAACCCTTTGTCTCTTTCTCTCTCCATCCATTCAACCCCTCCCCACTGCTTGTAAGTGTGTCAGGTTTCTGAGAGCTTGTTATCCAAATAAGCTCCTCTCCTCCCTGAAGCTGGGTATTTTTTTACCCTCCTCCTCCTTCTCTCTCCTCCTTCTCTTCTTCAACCTGCTGTTCCCCAGATGTGCATACCCACACAGACCTATCAATCTACATCCCTCCTTTGTTTTGATAGCTTTGTTTCCCCCATTTCTCTGTCCCACCTCACGTGTGTGTCCTGGATTAGCTTTAGAAGACAGGGAAAGGGAGGGAGGGAGAGGGTCATTACAGAATAAAGAAGCTTAGGCTCCTCTGACACAGCCTGTCCACTCCTGTCTGTCAGGTCACAGCTCATGGCCCTATATGAGACAAGATGTTGTGCTGATGCCCTTACAGTCAGTTACAGACACAGTTACAGTCACAGTCACCGACCCAATAACAGACAGAGACACAGTTATAGTTGCAGACACAGTTACATACACAGACATGGTCCCAAAGATTGTGTGTGACTGTATCTGCCAGAGATTGTGTGTGAGAAACTGTGTCAGAGTTTGTCAGTGTGTTTTGGATTGTGTGTGTGAGTGTATGAGACAGAGGTACATATAGTGAGAACAAAAGACGGAGAGAGGGTTACCTTGGGATAGTAAGGCAATGTGTCTGTTAGTGTGTGTTAGACAGAGAGAGGCAGAGAGAGAGACAGACAGACAGACAGCCCTCCTGCATTAGTGTTAACAACAGCTTAGCAGCTTGGCATTGTGTTTACACACACTGTGGACACGCCAACTATTTAGAAAACCTCTAGTGTTGGATATCCAAGACTTTCATTGACAGACGCACACACACCAGCCTGCACACACACAGGTCTCTACAGAGCTATAGCCATCCAGCTGTGACCTTATATTTAATACAATGGCTCACCAAACCTGCTGCTAAAATGTCAATTTCCCTTTGCATTATTCATCTGTTATAACACACACACACACACACACACTCCCCCCCTCTTCACTTCCTCCCCCCTTCCCTGCTACCTGCTACTTTATGGCTTTGTGCCTGTCTTTCACTCCCTCATTCCCCTGCTCTCTCTCTCTGCTTTTCCTTGTGACCTCCCTGATGCCTGCTGCTGGTTTGTGTTCAGCAATTATCCTCACAGCACCTCACCCTCTGACACAGTCGTGTGTGTGTGTGTGTGTGTGGGGGGGGGGGGTCTGTGCATGCATGTTTATGACATGCATCTCCTCCAAAGTCTTTCAGTTTCAGTGTTCAGAAAGGAATGATTACTACCCCCTTACTTCCACTTGATGTCTTTGTGTCTTAACAAGTTTACATTCCTAAATGCATCCACTGGGAAATCACCTTTTACCAACATCCATGAACGTCCATTCAATTACAGTAAATAAAGAAATATCAACCAATCCATCAATCAACCCTCCCGCTTAACAATGACTATAAAGCGATGTATGGATAGACAGACATAGATCCACCATAGACCACCCCTCTCCCTTCAGTACTAATCACATAACATCTAGCTTTGATTGATCCAGTCATTAAAACCACCGCACGCTATTCAATGCGTTGACCTCCCAACCAATCACTTTGTCCCTCCTTCTTCAGCCTCTGTGACCCCCACACAACCCCCCTAGGGTAGCCCACACCGTCACCGTACACTGCGATCGATGTTCCTATACCGCTCCTATTCACTTATCCAAAATCCATATTCGTTTGTCTCGTCGTCATGCTAAGATGAGAGCTTAGAGTTGAGAGAGAGAGACAGAGAGACAGAGAGACAGAGAGAGGCTTCTTTCATTGGTTCTTTGCCATGTGAAGCCAACTGATGGAGGGTTGGGGGGGGGGGGGGGGTCCCCACAATATCAAGGTAGTCATGTAATTGTCATCACGATTACATGACTACCTAGAAGCTTTTCCCTTTCACATTTGTCTAACATTTTACCCCACTTCAACTCAGCTAGCTTTGTTTTTAGTGCCTAAGCTAAGAACTTGGTGTTCTCCAGCATTGAAGTGCTAGCAATTCAGCTAAGCTAGGCTAATGTGCTAATGCACCAGGGCCCCAGTCATACCGAGCTCTATGGACCTGTTGCTGCACTGAACACAGCTGTCAGACACCAGAGCCTTCGTGGCCCTTAAACGCTGTGTGGCAGGGGCTGCGTTCCTGCTACATGCTAGCACTTAGGCTAATGGCGAGGTAGGCCTTTGGTAGCACTTGCCGTTTCTCATACGAAAGTCCAGGTGACAAAGTGAAGGGAGAAAAAAAACGGGCAGAGGCCAATGTCAGGGAAGAACATTGTGCACAGTGGGGCTCTTAAAAGTGTGTGGTCAGAAGGGGAAACATCGAGTTTAGCAGCACAGCTGCTGACGGAGAGGAATTCCATGTATACTTGCCTAAACATCCCAGACCGTGACAGGGCAGCTCTCCAGATGAATGCTTTTAGTCCCCCAATGACCCGTTTGCACTACCCAATGTACTGCTTACAATAATACCCCTAAAACACACAAACCCAATGCACTGTATGTGTTTTTGACAGAAGCCGTTCTTACCCTTTGAATGCACATGTATCTGATCATTTTCTTTCTGTCTTTCTCTCTCTGTCTCCCACTCTCACTAGGTGAGAACTTGGAGCAGAGCCCCCTCAAGAGAACCTTCAAGTCCAAAGTCTTGGCCCACTACCCCGAAAATGTGGAGTGGAACCCTTTTGACCAGGATGCCGTCAACATGGTAAGAACAGCCAGCCACTGGAAGGGTCATACCTCATTTCTAAAAGAGATTCAGGGTCGGAGCAAAGGCAAATCTCACCCCCCCTCAGTATCTCCGGATTTACCCACGGGGCTTTGGAGGACAGGGGTGGCCCCGTCGATGGGTGACTTAGATTTAGACGTCTGTTGTCGAGGACTTTGGAGGTGGGAATAGGCACGGGATGACACTGGGATATGTTGGGACTCAGGAGAACCAAAAGTTACGGCGCCCAAAAAAGCATTGTCATCCAAGAGAAAGCGTTAAGTAAATAATGGAAATTATTTATGTGTGAAATGTGTGTCACGTGTGTGTGTGCAAGCGATTGCGTCCGGCCCACTGATTTCCAACTCAGGTGATCTGTCATTGATAGCCGTCTCCCTACTGAGCCTACCCCCCCCCCCCCCCCCCCAACGTCAGCAACGCTCAATAATTCAGCGGCGCTTCTCCGCTTACATCGGCATGGAAACTGGCCATTGTGGGTCTGTAAGGGAACACCGCCGTGCGTTTGGGATGAGCGTCATGCAGGGAGACTGGGAGGGATACTCAGCCTGGCCCCTCTCCCCCATCTCCATTTACACCTCCTTATCTTCCCTCCCTCCACTCCTCTCGTCTTTGACCATCACCTCAGGCAGTTCTCCAGTACTCACTGTGGATGGGAGGTGGGGATGTAGGAGGTAGTGGGAGGTGTAGGGGGAGGCCCTGGTATAATCATGCTTCCCACCCCAGTAGAACCACAGCAAAGCTCATCCGGTGATTGCTTTTCATGTCCCAATTCCCATCTCATAAATCCCTAGACCTGGCTGGCCTGTCTGTCTGTCTGTCTTTGCCTGTATCTTCCCCTTCCTGGGTCTCTCCCTTCCTCCATCTCTCCCCATTGGCCTGTATCTGACTGTAAGGGTCAGTGCAATGTCAGCACCCATCCAGCACCTAACCAGCACAAATGGGATTGGTCCCTTGGGATTCCCTAAAAGGGGGTCGGGGGGGGGGGGTAGTATTACCATATCCCCACCGGAGGCACAGCTGAGGCTGTGATTTACTTCCTGCTCCCCTAATCCAATCAGTGCACTGATCACAGGGTCCCTTTGTTGAGTGTGTGTGTGCATATTTGTGTGTGTACATTAGTTTGTCGTGGAGTTTGTTTTCATTTTTCATTCGAAAAATAAACATAATGGGGATAATAAGCCTTATTTATTCCACTGCTGACTGTGTACTTATGGATACAGATTGTGCTTATTTGATATAGTTTACAACTGTCTCACACACCCACACACAAACAATAACACACGCATGGTGTGATGGAGTTTCTGTCTGTATTCATAGGATGTTTGGTCAGCAATTTACATCCGTTCAACAGTTTTTCTGCCCAGAAATTGTTTGTAAACAACCTGCTACCCTCGCTGCCTCTGCTCTTTCCTCCTCTTCTTGTTTCTTCCTCATTTTCCTCCCCACTCCTCTATGCCCCCTTCCTCCTCTCCTCCCTCCTTCTCTTCCTCCTCCCCTCAGCTGTGCATGCCCAAAGGCCTGTCGTTCCGGACGCAGGCGGACATGCGCGAGCCCCAGTTCCACTCCTTCATCATCACCCGGGAGGATGGCTCCCGCACCTACGGCTTTGTCCACACCTTCTACGAGGAAGTGACCAGCCCGCAGATCTGCAGCGCCATGCAGACCCTCTACCAGATGCACAACGCCGAGAACCCCTCCTCCAACCCCTCCTCCTCCTCCTCCTCTTCCTCCTCCAGCATGGACTCCCTGGCCAGCAGCATGGACGAGGCTGACTCGTCCTCGTCGCAGCGGGGGGGAGGGGCGGGCATGGGCGGCTACGACGCGTCGCGAGACACGCTGTACGTGTCCAAGGCGCTGTGCCTGATCACGCCCATGCCCTTCATGCACGCCTGCCGCCACTTCCTAGCCCAGCTCCACCGGGCGGTGACCTCTGCCTCGCCCCCGCCCCTCCCCCTGGAGAGCTACATCCACAACGTGCTCTACGAGGTGCCCCTACCCCCGCCGGGGCGATCCCTCAAATTCCACGGCGTGTACGAACCAATTGTGTGTCAGCGGCCCGGGCCTGGAGAGCTCCCGTTGGCTGACTTCCCTCTGGGCGTGGCCTTCTCCCTATTGGGGGTGGAGAACCTGGTTCAGCTGTTCACCTGCACCATGCTGGAGATGCAGATCCTGCTGTACTCCCAGGGTGAGTGCACACCCATACACACACACACAGGATTCCCTTACTTACCAGTGTTCTTGCTGCCCTGGCTCATACAGTTTTGACACACACACAACCACACGCATACAAAGACATTCCCTTACGTACCGGAACCCCCTCTGCCATGCCTCATAGATAACACACATGTACACACACACAGACACGCACAGAGGAAGGGTTCATTAGAGGGATGACAGGTGGCAAGGAGAGATGGGGGTGGAGGGGGGAGACTTATCCCTCCAATCAGCCTCTCCAGCTGGACTGCTTTAAACAAACCTGGCAATCGTGCCTTCTCCTGCTCTGGACTGCTGCTGCTGCTGCTGCTGCTGGTGGTGGTGGTGGTGGTAAGAATACTAAACAGGGTTAGGGTTAGAATGTAATCTGCTGGTGAGGGGAGGGAGTGAGGGAGAAAAAGATGCGGAATGAGGGTGGGAAAGAGAAAAGGAGAGGGAGAAGATCGGATTGTCCTACACTGTCCTGTTGATTGCCATTCTAGTGGGCAAAGAGGATTGCCTGTAGGAGGTTTCAAATCTCTATTTAATCTCTCAGGGTGAGTTCTGAATGTGATCTAATTCACTTGAATTCCATTGGAATATTAAGATGGGACCACTGTCTGACGACTCACTCTCTGTCCCTCATATACGTACATCTGCAAACGTAGCGTTTTCAGCGCCAAAGCCAACCCGCAGGAAGCGCACGCTGTGATACTTCTGTATGCTTCGTATTTACCAAATCTGCATTTTATCGGGTAATCAGCACCTTTCTCCGCCCACAATACCGTAAATTGCGAGCATTTAAACGCACAATTGAATGGGCCTCAGATCATGGATCAGCCACCAAAGTCAAAACAGCGAAAACAAAGATTTAGTGATAACGGAATAGATGTGCTTGTTCATGAGGTAACAGCACATTTCTATTTTATACAAGGCCGGAATTCCACACCGAAACAAAAAAAATACCATCTGGACCGAAATGACAAATTCCAGTAACTGTAATATTGCATGGCTGCTTAATCTGTAACGCGTAATGATTTTGTGTTCACTCAACTGAAAAAGAGTGATCCTCGTGGCAAAAATCCTTTCAGCTCATCCTTTCAGCTCCGGCCTATGTCTCGGACTCGAGCTGCCATTTCTTCAGGAGGCATATGCGAGGAAACCCGCATGCTGGTTTACACCTGCTTTTAAGAGGCGCAGAATTGTCACAGCAAAAAAGAGGCACAGCGTTTCTTGTACATACCGCGGAATACATAATTAGGCGCACTTAACGCATCCCCTCCCATCTCTTTGTGGGAAACTCCCACTTTCCCCTTGACCCTCCCGTGAATACATATGCATGACACGGAAAAGTGCAATTTTCCATTTTCAGTTCCCGCGACAGGCAGTCTTCACTTTTACCTCAGTGCGGCATGTTTGTACGTGCACGTTGCGAAACAAATACGCCTAAAGTGGGCGCAAAAGCGTTACTACATGAGGCCCTCAGTGTTCAAACAAAGAGATTCCTCCATGAGACCCCCCCCCAAGAAATGACAGACAGGCCCCTCTCCTTTTACCTCTCCCCCCGTCATCCCTCCCTCATCGTTTGGGAGAAAGACGTACTCCTCCCATGTATTATTCATCACACCAACCGTCAAGAGTTGCTTACAACAGGGAAATAATTAAAAACCCCTCAAACGCAGCAAATCACGCTCCCGTTCCATCCGAGCGCTCTTTATTTTTCATGGGGCAGCACAGCGGGCAGCCCTGTTCAGCTCCCGCTGTGAGACATGAGCGCCAGACTGGTCCTAATGTCTCCTTAATGAACATGCAACACTTTGTTTGCCCGGAAGGGCGTTTGACGGAAAGAGTCCATTTAGAAAAGCGGTGTCTGTGACGCTTGCCATTCTTGTTCTCATCGATAGCGTACATCCGTCAACAAGCAATTAAAATCTGACAGGCAAGTCCCCCCCACCCCCCTTTTTGTGTTTCCTCTGCTCTCACTCAGTTGGATGTGACACAGAGCATGGGGGGGGGGATAATGACAGGCAGGCGTCTCCTCCAATTGCCCGGTTCAGCCCCCCGCGGATCTTGGCCGAGGGGGACTTTTATTATAACTGAGTGTTGTTCATTTGTTGTTCACTCGCTCAGAGACGCGAAGTCAGATAAACATCTTTCCGTTGCCATAGATCTGGATGAACTGATGCCCTTTGCGGTGCAGAGAGAGTCAGACTAGGGTGACAGAGCAGTCTTATCGAAGGTTGGCTGAGGTCAGCCCTGCAGTCTGAAGGATGTGAGCTTTGACATGCCACTGGCCCTATCTGTCGTCTCCACAGTGTGTAATCTGCCACATCTCTGTGTTAGTGCTTTCAGTTGAACGCCATTCTCTCTTCCCCTTCTGACAGTGTCTGCATGAATGTGGGTGTGTGCATGTGCGTGTGCAATCCTGCGCGTCTTTGCTCGTGCACATGTGTATGCATGTGTACATGTGTGTTGGTTGCGCTTTCACGTGTGTCTCTACATGTGTAGGAGTTACTTTTGTGTATGTGAGTATGCACATGTATGCGGGTGTGAGATATCCATCAGTCCCAGACCCAGTTTCGCTCTGAGTGTATTCCTGTTCCCCACTGTCAGCTGTGACCCCATCTGCAGTGTTGCACTGCGGCCTGCTAAACCAGTGTGGGATGTGTGCCGGAGATGCAGTGCATTCCTGGTGACCCTTCAGCACTATTCACAAAGGGCTCCTAGAAGGTCTGTGTGTGAGACTGAACTTGGCTCCCTCAGGATCGTGATCAGGATCTGGGCTGAGATCTGATCAGAGATGTTGTCTCTCTCTGTCTTTTTCTTCTGTCTCTCTCTCTCCCCCTCTCTCTCCCACCGCCCTCTCCTCCTTTTGCTCTTCCCCCTTGCTACCTCTCTCTCCCCCTCTTGCTCTGTCTCCCCCCTCGCGCTCTCTCCTCTTCTTTCTTTGTGCCGTCTCCCCTCTCCCGTTGCCTTTCTCCCCATCTCACACTGTCTCTCTTTACCCATCTCTCTCTCTCGACCAGTGAAGCCAGGTGGTTGTTTAGATGGGGGGGGTATGTCAACCTCTTCACTGTAAAGCAGGCAGTGTTGTGTAGTCACCCAGGTCAGTTATCGGTTCACCCTCAGACTGCAGCGTTTGTCTGCACCCCTTCTAGGTTTTCCCCTCATTTATTATTCAGTATTGCAGTGTGAGACATTAGAGCCTGTTTATTGTGTGTGTGTGTGTGTTCCCTCCAGGCCTGTACGGGTGTGTGTGGGTTTGCTGTGCATTACAGCTGAGGTAGAGAGTTTACTCAGCACTTTCTCAGCTCCACCTTTCGGTTTCAACCACTTTCGGTCTCTCTCTCTTTCTCTCTCCTCTTTCTCAATCCTGTTGTTCTGCTGTGTGACTTTAATCTCCCACTCTCTCTGTTTATCTCTTTCTTCTCTCCTCTCCCTCTTTCTCTCTCCTCCTTCTCACTATCTTCCCCTTATCTGTAGTGTGACTTTCATCTCTCACGCTTTGTCTAGTCTAGCCTTTTTTTATATGTGACATTATGTGAAAGGACTCATGCTGTTATTGTAGCACAACCACTACACACATGCATGCGCACACACACAGACACAGTTATTAAATTAGACTCCTGTCCTCAGTCAGAGAGAAACTTCATCCATTAATTCTCTTCAACTCACTTATTTGCATCTCGAGTCTCAAAAAAGAAGCAGTGACACCTGCAGTGGCACACTCTCATAGACACACACACAACCCATCAGTCTCCCATATACTTGCAATGGATGTATGTCCACGACATGTCCACGCTAGCTAATGTCTCCCCTCATACACATGCAAAGCCAAACAAGGCCAACAGTCGGAGAGGATGGTGGGTTCGAGTGTTTGAGTAAGTGTTGGTGTGTGCATATCGTGCTCCGATCCTTGTTGAAGGAAACTGTTTTCCGGTCAGGTTGTTTGTGGGCATTCAATATGCTTGCTTGCTTGTAGTTGTCCATCGAGGCCGATGATGACGTCCACTTCTGACTTTCAACGGTGAGTTTTCTTGTGGCTGTATAGTCCTATCCTGGATCCACAGGCCTTGTCACAGGTGGGACATGTGTATGTAATAGTGGTGGTACCGGCAACCTTGGTTGTGTTTCTTTTATGCCTTCTTTCCTGCCTGTCCTGTCTCCTGGGTGTCCTGTCTCCTCCCTGTCCTGTCTCCTCCCTGTCCTGTCTCCTGGCTGTCCTGTCTCCTGGGTGTCCTGTCTCCTGGGTGTCCTGTCTCCTGGGTGTCCTGTCTCCTCCCTGTCCTGTCTCCTCCCTGTCCTGTCTCCTGGGTGTCCTGTCTCCTGGGTGTCCTGTCTCCTGGGTGTCCTGTCTCCTGGCTGTCCTGTCTCCTGCCTGTCCTGTCTCCTGGCTGTCCTGTCTCCTGGCTGTCCTGTCTCCTGGGTGTCCTGTCTCCTGGGTGTCCTGTCTCCTGGCTGTCCTGTCTCCTCCCTGTCCTGTCTCCTGGGTGTCCTGTCTCCTCCCTGTCCTGTCTCCTGGCTGTCCTGTCTCCTGGCTGTCCTGTCTCCTGGCTGTCCTGTCTCCTGGCTGTCCTGTCTCCTGGGTGTCCTGTCTCCTGGGTGTCCTGTCTCCTGGCTGTCCTGTCTCTTGGCTGTCCTGTCTCCTGGCTGTCCTGTCTCCTCCCTGTCCTGTCTCCTTGCTGTCCAATACCATGCCTGCCAAGCACTCCTTTCCATATCCTGTCACTCTGCCCCACACGAGCATTGAAGTCCCCAAGGAGGAGGATCTTGTCGGTCTTGGGGATCCGGTGGAGAGCCTCATCCAGTGACTGATAGAATGAGTCTTTAACCTCAGTGTCGGATGGCAGGGTTGGGGCATACACACTAAGAAGTGTAGCAAAGCGTCTCTTCGCCAGGGGGATACGGAGGGTCATCAGTCTTTCACTGATGCCCACAGGTGTTTCAGTGAGTCTTGGTAGCAGTGTGTTCCTGATGGCAGGTCCCACACCGTGCAGATGTTGTCCACCTAGGGGGGAGCCTTTCCAGAGGAAGGTGTAACCGGACCCTTCCTCTATCAGCGACCCTTCGTCAAGGTGCCTGGTCTCGCTAAGTGCGGCAATATCGATGTTGTAACGCCTCAGCTCAGTGCTGTTCTTCTGTGAGGTCTTTCGGTCTTGCCATAGGAGTCCAGGAGAGTTCTTCCGTTCCATGTTGCCAGTTTTTGGTTTGGGGAATTTATTTCTTCTGTTTTGACCGCAGAAGTGGAATGACCCAGACTCCCAGCTGATAGCGACCAATACCCTGTGCCGCTGACGTGCAGGGCTCTGACTAGAAGCTCCCAGAATATTCAAACCTGCTCTCGTCGCCAGTTGCCCCATCGCCACCAGTCTTCTACCAGATGTAGATCCAACCTGCACTCAAGAGATTATTTAGAGTGCCGTTGGAGGCGTGCCATCCCCAGTAGCACCATCTTTACCATGGTGAGGTAAATCGGGTGGCATGGGTCAGGACGATCAGTTTCCCCATCCAGCCTGCAGGAGGCTGCCGGCTCCTGGCTCTGTTTAGGCCCGCCTATTGCGCACCGCCAGCGCATTGCTTTTCTGTCTGGGTCTGCTCCCTTAGCCTTGCCTCGAGAGGCTAACCCACAAGGCAGTGGGGCTATTTACCCATAGCTGGGCGGGTGGGTGACGGGTGCCGGGGCGTGTCCACCTTGTGGTGGGCCTGCACACCACAACTCTGGGACCCACTGCTGCTCCGAGATCCCCTGCAGTTCAGCCTGGGACCGCAGGGTACCCAGTTACCATGTGCGGCCACGAGGAGGCACTGCAGGAGTCTTGGTGGTGGAGAGGCTATGTACCGGCAGAGGAGACTTTCGCCCTCGGCTCCTCTTTTCACCCCCTATGAGGGAGCTAGAAAGCAGAGAGTTGCAAGCAGAAGGCAACATAGAGCATGCACTAACAACAAGCACTACTTCTACACTGCTGCACTAGATGCTTCACTCACACCCTGTGTGATGACCTCAAACACACACACACACACACACGCACAACTCTTTCACAATGAACATGGCAACTCCCCGTTTTTTTTTTCCTGGATATAAATTGCTTGGGTCTGTTTAATGCAATGCAATCTTGGCCTTGGAAAGCCTTATGCATTTTGAATGAGCCCAGTGGATAGATGGAAGGGAAGAGAGTTGAAGTCAGAGCGAAAGATGGAGGGAGGCGAGGAGGGAGGGAGGGATGGATGGAGAGACTGATCGGATCAAAAAAATAGAAATGTTCTCCCCCTCCTTTTCTATGGAGGTCGCTCAGGCTTTTCTGATCATTTTAATCATATCTGATGAAACGGCTTGACTCAGTACAGATTAAGGCCAGTGGCCCCTGGTATTGAGACAGCACATACTCACACACACACACACCAAAAGGTGATGGAAGGGAATCCATCACGACAGAATCTCGCCCCCACAGATTGCTCGCAAATTCAATTTAGATCCATTGATTCAAGTCGGCCTCTGCTTGTTTTTCACCCAAACTGCGTTCCTCCACCCCTCCACCCACCCACCCTCTCCTCGCAGACTACCAGCGTCTGATGACGGTGGCAGAGGGCATCACCACCCTGCTCTTCCCGTTCCAGTGGCAGCATGTGTACGTGCCTATTCTGCCCGCCTCGCTGCGCCACTTCCTGGATGCCCCCGTGCCCTACCTGATGGGTCTGCAGTCCAAGGAAGGCACCGACCGCTCCAAGCTGGAGCTGCCTCAAGAGGTACTTACTGAGGTGGTGTGTGTGTGTGTGTGTGTGTGTGTGTGTGTGTGTGTGCATCCATGCATGTGTCTGAAACTGCAGCTGTGTGTGTGCTGTCACGCATGGGACTTTGCGCTGTGTCTGCGTGTGCATGTTTTGTGCTTTTGCGTGTGTGTGTGTGCATCTTTTTGTGTGCCCATGCAATGTGTTTTGACTGCAGCCGTTTGTGTGCTGCCACCCATGTGACTTTGTGTGTGTGTGTGTGCGTGTCTGTGATGGCAGCGGTTTGTGTGCCGTCACGGCATGTGACATTGCGCTGTGTCGCGTGTGCATGTTTGTGCTACTGTGTGTGTGCTTGTGTGTGCGTGTTTGTTTGTCATACGGCCGTTGCAGTAAAAGCTCATTGTTGCTGAGTAGACGGTGTCCAAGGCTATCAGATCCTGACTCTGCAATCTGTCCAATGAGACCTGGTTGAGTCTAAGAATACATCTGGGAGACAGTGTGGCTCCTATTCCAAATCCTGGGACCTATAACGGGGCCGGATCCTGCCCTTGAACATGTTTTTTGCCATCTATTGTATCAATTTACAGACATCTGTGTGTGTGTGTGTGTCGCGTCCCCTCTCTCAAGCAGACTTGTCCGCAAACATCACAAGCAGAAGAACCCTCCGTCTGTCTGTGTGTGTGTGTGTGGAGAGGCAAGATAAAACTGTAAAATTCCGGCACAATCCCAAATCCCACAATCCCAGATTCCCCTTCTCCTGCTCGTTAATCAGCCCTCCCCCCAGCATGGTTGGTAACCCTGGAGCCCCTCCACCTTCCCCCAGTCCAATTTTCCGCCCTCACAGCCCCCCCCCCCCCCCCCCACCCAGTTCCACACACGAGCGGGGTCTCTCTTTGTGGAATGGCTCTTTGAAGTGCTTCTGACCTAGAAATGGGATGAGAGAAAGGAGGAAAGGCGAAGGAAAGGCTCACAGAGGAGGAGGAGTGGGAGCAGCGAATGAGTGCGCGGATGAAATCATTGGGGGGGGGTTTCCCCCGTTTTTGGAAGATGTGCTCTTCGGAAGCGAGTCATCTTTTCGTGCGGGGCTGTACGTGTTTTCATTTAGAATGGCAACAAAGTACAGCCTTGCGCATAGATGCACACACACTCTCTTGTTATTTTGTCATGAAACAATCGAGGCCAAACCTTCCGGAAATGAGAGCTCTGGTCTATTACTTTTCCTTCAAGCAAAATGCTTAAGCACACCCAGCAGTGGAGCTTTCCTCCCTTTTCCTGGATCTCCTAAAGCAGGGGATGGGTCACCTTTTCCCAAAACCAGCTATCTTGGTCCAATCCACATGAGGTTAGAACTGTGCTTTCTACAACTGAGTGTGTCCATCGCAAAACATCTAACGGCACATGGGTCAATCCCAGACCCAGTTAGCTAACAGACCAGACCACAGATCCCAGATTAAAGAAATAACAGCTTTGTTGCTTAATAAACCACTACAATTGACAAAGCGTGGTGGCTATGCTCGTGCGATATACTCAGGTGTGTGTGCGTGGAGTCTGTCTCCTCTCTCCAGTGGTGGTGTCTGAATGGAGAGTGGCAGAGTGATAGATGACTCTGGAGCTCTAGGAAGCCAGGCTGTAAGACCATTTTACAACTGTGAGCTGCCATTATGGGTGCTCTGACAATGTGTGTGTGTGTGTGTGTGTGTGTGTGTGGTTCTCTGTGGTCCTCATGAGGAAGAAAATACACGTTTGCATGTGCATCGACATGTAAGTGTGGGGCGCGTGTTTGTGTGCATGCACACACACAGGTCCACGTGTGTGTGTTTGTGCGTTTACACACGTGCGTTTGTGTGTGTGCTCGTGTGTGTCTGGATGAGAGATTTCAATTTTTTTTATCCCGGAGGTGTCATGTTAATTCCATTATATCCGATTTGGACTGAGCTCATGCATTAATCTGCTATCATAAATCACTTACTGGCCTACATTTCCCATTCTCTAGCCCCCAAAACACACACACATGCGCATGCACCACATTCTTACCCCAATCTGTCCTCAATACCAAGATCCATCACACCCACCCTTTGTTTACCTTCTTACTCTTGATAACTACACTATTGTTTGAGTTCTCAAATAACTCTCTAAAGATCCAGATGTTTTCGGTCCTGTCTTAATGTGTGGGGCTTTTCTCTAATGGTGAAGATCACCTCCCAAGAGCTACTTGGGTGGATGATTATGTGAGGAAGTAAGGGTGTTATCTGACTGTCTCTGTGTGTGTGTGTGTCTCTCTCTGTCTCTCTCCATTCTCTGTCTCTCTGTCTGTCTCTCCCCTCCCTCCTCCTCTCTGTCCCTGCCCCGTCCCTTCCCCAGGCTAATCTATGTTTCGTGGACATCGACAACCACTGCATCGACCTGCCAGAGGACTTCCCCCAGTTCCCCAACAAGCCTGACTTCATCAAGGAGCTGAGTGAGGTGCTGCTGAGCTATGGTCTGTCCCCACAGGGAGGCGCTCCTCCTGTCCCCACCACCCCCTCCCCCTCCCCGGGCTCGGTGTCCAAGGGCCTGAGGAGCCTGGCGCTGAGCGAGCTGGAGGACGACGGGCGCAACGGGAACCTGGGCGGCGAGGAGCGGGCAGTGCTGGAGTTGCTCCAGGGCAACGCCACGCTGGAGAGGCTGCGGGCTCTGGCCAGGCGCACGGGGGTGGAGGTGGGACGAGCGGACGCCTCCGGGGGGGGCGCCCAGCGGCAGGCAGGGGGGCGGACGGCGGCGGAGGAGGAGCTGGGGAACGCCAAGCTGAATGTGCAGCTCAGGGAGGTGTTTGCCAGCCGCTTCACCACCATGTTCGCCGACTACGAGGCGTTCGTCATCCAGAGCGCCCCAGACCTGGAGTCTTGGCTCACCAACCGGGAGCAGATGCACAACTTTGACAAGGTGCGACACACACACACACACACACACACTGGCACCCTTGTGCCTGTACCAAAAGACGTAATGGCAAGCGACTGTGGTTCCATTCATGGGGACGCCACCGAGTACGACACGACATTTTGGATTTGTTTTTACCAAACAGCTCACTAAGACGGCGTGAGATAAGTTTGTCAGTTGCTGTTTCAACATGAAGAGTTTTTCAGTCCCAGACACAGAACAGGGAGCCATGGAGGTTCGCAGTCACAGGGGAAATTCAGCAGCGAATAGTCTCATATCAGAGAGCGAGAGCCTCTTTTAACACACCGTTTGCGCTCGTTCCTGTAAAATATCTCCAAGCGCATTTGTTTGTGACCATGCATACAATAGGGGTCTGTACGCGTAGCGACCTGAGTATTCATGGGTCTTCATGTGTTAACCCGCCTCTCCTCCTCCCTTGTTCCCAGGCCTCCTTCCTGTCTGACCAGCCCGAGCCATATCTGCCCTTCCTGTCCCACTTCATCGAGACCCAGATGTTCGCCACCTTCATCGACAACAAGATCATGTCCCAGTGGGAGGACAAGGAGCCGCTGCTGCGAGTGTTTGACGGGCGCATCGACAAGGCCCGCCTCTACAACGTCCGGGCCCCAAGCCTTCGCTCGTCCAACTATCAGAGGTGCACCGTCCTCAAGGAGTCGGGTATGTCAGGGATGTGTGTGTGTGTGCGTGTGTGCGTGTGTGAGAGAGAGAGACCGCCTGCAGGGTGAGAGGAACAGTAGGCTTTAAAACTTAAGTAGGAAGACCTGAATAGCTAAAGTAGCTAGGAAGTAAGCAGACTTCCTGTCTGTCCCACAAGGGTAGTCCCGGCCTACAGTCTCTGGTGCTGTCACACGCACACACACACATCATATTCTTCTTTCTAGGTTTTCTCTCCTACCTCCCTCTGGTACAACTCAGCCACGGTTCTCGTCCCTTCTTCCTCTCCTCTCTCAATTTTTGTCTGGCCACACAACAGCTGACTTCTCTTAAATTTCAGACACTGCTCTGTTAGGACCTACTCACTCTTGGTTCCGCTAGTGTTGAACTACACACAGACACACTCTCACACACGTGCATGCACACACACACAAATTTAGGTTCATCCCGTTTTCTGTGTGATAGTGTCTGGTCAGCCTGATCACCCCCACCCCCCCCACCCCTCCCCTTGTTAATCTGTGATTGCTGCTGAACGTACAGAAGCAACGCAGGAAGCCAGGCATAGAGACCGACTCAAAGTCAGGTGGGTGAGCGGTTAGGGAATCGGGCTAGTAATCAGAAGGTTGCCAGTTTGATTCCCGGCTGTGCAAAATTACGTTGTGTCCTTGGGCACCCTACTTGCCTCAGGGGAAATGTCCCTGTACTTACTGTAAGGCACTCTGGAAAAGAGCAACTGCTAAATGACAAAGTGTAAATGTAAATGGGAGTCTCTATCAGCTAGCTTTAGTGTGTGTGTGTGTGTGTGTGAGTGCGTACGTGCGTGCGTGGGCTGATTTGAACGCGATGAGGGATGTAAAAAACGTAATTTCTCGTTCATAGGCAATGGTGTGTGCAGGTGCACAATGACTCAGACAAAAGGAGCTTTTTTTATTCAGCTTCATTTTAAATGATAATGGGAGAAAAATAGGTAATAAGGTGGCGGGGGGGGGGGTATATGAAGAAAGGGGGAGAGAGAGAGGGGGAGGGAGGGAGGATTAGTAAAGGACAAAGATAAAGTGGGTGAAGGGGAGAGAGAAGGATAAAGAGATTTACAGAGTGGAGAGAAGTGACATGTACAGCCTGTCCAGCGTGTCCTGTAATTAACTATACAAACACCGATTTTTTATGCACTGCTAATCTTTTAGTGAAAGAGCAGAGGCACGACCCTTAGAACAGGGTGCCCCTCCCACATTTACATATAGGGATTTAGCAGACGCTCTTATCCAGAGAGACTTACAGTAAGTACAGGGACATTCCCCCCGAGGCAAGTAGGGTGAAGTACCTTGCCCAAGACAACACACAACGTCATTTTGCACGGCCGGGAATCGAACCGGTAACCTTCTGATTAATAGCCTGATTCCTTAACCGCTCAGCCATCTGACGCTTCCTTGTGTTACTTTAATGTACGACCCATTCCATTCTTTCCGTGCTCCCAGCCCAGGCAATTGAACAGCGTCTGATGAAGATAGACCACACAGCCATACACCCCCATCTGCTGGATATGAAGATTGGCCAGGGCAAGTACGAGCATGGCTTCTTCCCCAAGCTGCAAGCCGAAGTGCTCGCCACAGGGCCCACCAATAATAAGTGAGTGTGCTAAGTCCCGGTCTCCGGAGGGAACCAATGACACACCTCGATACTGACGTAGAGTGCCAAGATTTATTATCTTTCGGAACCACTCAAATTGATATATGTGTGTGTGTATGCGTGATGGAACAGATGGTCCAATCGCACGACCACGGCCCAGCGCAGGAAGGACCGATACAGACATCACACAGAGCATTTGACTCTGGATAACGACGTCAAAGAGGTACACATACGCCAACCCTCCTCCTCTTCCTCTCCTATGTGTAGCAGCATGTCTCCTTTACTTCCCTTTTTCCCCGTCGTCCAGAAGGTTTGCTCTGCTCTGTTTCTTGTCTCACCCTTTCTTTATCTCGGCCTAAAAAGGCTTTATTTTCTTTTGTCATCACGTCTTTTACTGGTTGTAGTCTTTTCCTGTTTTATTTTCTTTGTTCTGTGTGTTGTGCATTCATTCGCATGCTGCCTTCTATTTTCAGTTATTTTCCCGTTCTTTCCTTCTTTCGTTTCTTTCATTCTCCTCGCGCTTCACGGTTTTCCGGCTGGGGGTGGTGGTCTGGGTCATACCACTCCTCAGCAGGTAGAGGGGTGTCTGGTCCTGCAGAACTCCATGGCCTTCTGGGAGTGGGACAAGGCCTCCCCACCACCCCTCAAACCGCCCAAAAAGTCGGCCTCCGCGTGCTGCCTGGTACGTGGAGGTGTTGTCACAGTGATGGACCACCCCCCAACCCCTCACCAACCAATCCCGACCCCTTCCCCGCACACCCAAATCCGAGCTTGCCAAAAACCCACTCGCACCTCCACGACGGCAGTTGTCACGTCGGTGTGTCACACCCACAACCACACACACACTGTCACTCCTCACTCACTGTCAGAGGAGACCTGCTCTGTGATACAGGGAAGCCTAGTAGTGTTTCTTCTTACTGCTGGGTGGAGCCTGTGGTTGGATGAGAGAATGGAAGGTAGTAAGATAGAAATCAAAGGAGCCTAGTTCTGAACAGCAGGGTGAAGCAGATAGCAGGGTGAAAGAGTGCAAGAGTGAAAGATGGCTTATGCGGAGAAGAGATATGGGAGCTCGGCAAAAGGTCACCGCTCTCGAAAACAAACAGCAACCGCTCCCCTCCTTCCACTCCTAACCCTGTGCTTTGGACCATGTTCACATCCCTAACGTCCTTATCTCTCTGTGTGTATATATTTGTTCTCTCTCTCACCGTCTTTTGTACATTCTTGCTCTCTTTCTGCCTTCTCTACACACTGACACACACAACAGATTAACAGAGGCTAACGTGTGTGTGTGTGTGTGTGTTCATGTCCGCTTCAGCAGAAGTACATGCAGGAAGCTCGTAGCCTGGGGAAGAGCCTGAGGCAGCCTAAGCTGTCGGACCTTTCGCCAGCCGTCATTGCTCAGACCAACTGGAAGTTTGTGGAAGGCCTGCTCAAAGAGTGTCGGATGAAGGTGGGTCTGAGAGGACCTCACACAAACAGACACAGACGCGCGCGCACGCACGCACGCACACAGACATTTTTCTTCCGAACTTGAGCAAGTTTTCATTTTCAGAATATGGAACAACAGAGTCAGAGAGGTGCAGTGAGATGTCAAATGACCATCAAAGAGTGTGTGCGTGCGCGTGTGTGTGTGTGCCTGCAGACCAAGCGGATGCTGGTGGAGAAGATGGGCCGGGAGGCGGTGGAGTTGGGCCACGGCGAGGCCAACATCACTGGGTTGGAAGAGAACACCCTCATTGCCAGCCTCTGTGACCTGCTGGAGAGGATCTGGAGCCATGGGCTGCAGGTCAAACAGGTCGGTACACACACGCGCGCACGCGCACACACACTCGTGCAGGCACATACACACACACACGTAGACACATTCAGTGCCCATATAAAATGATGTTGAGGGTGGGGTTTTTAGGTCAAACCAGTCAGTAAATACCCCCGCACACCGCTCAATATCAAATAGAGTGCATGGTTACAGATCATACCGGTTCCATAAGGTTCAGAGACGATCACATGGCCGTTATCCATACACTCGTTAATCGATGCATTTTAATGAATGATGTGACCTTTGACTCCCCTGACTTATGACCCTGCAGGGGAAGTCAGCCCTGTGGTCTCACCTGCTGCACTACCAGGCCAGAGAGGAGAAGCTAGCAGAGCAGCAGGCCCTGTCTCCAGGTAACAACAGGTTCAACCCAGTGTACCACAGTACAAAACATGTTCTGGATTGTACCGGAAGCTCACATGCCTATTTTTTGTATTGTTTTATTTCTTTACACACTCACTTTCAGCTCAATATTGCACTAACTGTACCCCACTTGTCTTACGTTAGTATAGGTCTTGTCTTAGGTTAGTATATGTCTGTTCTAGGTTAGTATAGGTCTATAATGTTACTATAGGTCATTATGTCTAGTATATTGTAAACTGCATACTTTTCTGTATATTAGGATGTTTATTATTATTATTTTTATTTTGTAATCTATGTTCTTAGTACATATATGTTGTGTTATGTTATGCTAGGTTGCTTGCGTTGTCTTGTCCCAAGAATTTCAGTGCCCACTTTGACATTGTGTTGTTCTGTGCACCTGACAATAACAACTCACGAGAGTGTCTTGTCTCAGCTTCCTCAGTGTCGAACGGAGAGAGGCGCAAGTCCGAATCTTCGCTAGGAATGCCGTCAATCCGCGTGTCGCTTCTACAGGATATGAGGTATGGACCCCCCCCACCCCGCATAGGTTAGACAATGAGGTCTGTGTCGACTTGTAAAGTGTACCCCGTTCCTCACCCCCCCCCCCTAACTTCCTCTCCCCTTTCTTCTCCTCCCATCCCCTCCCTCTCTGCTCCTCTGCCACGCCACTTCCCACAGACACATCCAGAGTATGGGGGAGATAAAGACAGAGGTGGGCAGGGCGCGAGCCTGGATCCGTCTGTCCCTGGAGAAGAAACTGCTCTCGCAGCACCTCAAACAGCTGCTCTCCCGACAAGCCTTAGCCAAGTGAGGACGCGCACAGACCCACACATACACACCAACACATACACACTGACGCAGACCCACACATACACACCAACACATACACACCAACGCAGACCCACACATACACACCGACGCAGACCCACACATACACACCGACGCAGACCTGCAGACCAATGCACACAGACAAACTCACACAGGCCTATGGACAGACATAACTAAATGGATCTATATACAGTCGCATCGAGGCCTTAATGTCTTGTCTGCATGTTTGTATGACAACACTGGTGTGTCTGGTCATCCAGAAAGTTGTATAAGCGCTATGCCTTCCTGCGCTGTGAGGAGGAGAAGGAGCAGTTCCTGTTTCACCTGTTGTCCCTGAATACTGTTGACTACTTCTGCTTCACTAGTGTCTTCACCACCATCAGTGAGTATCCCGTCCCCGGCTTGGCCACACGTACAAAAAACATACATTATTTAGGGCAGAAAATGCCTTGAAGGCAGTGCCAGAGAAATTGTGCATTTTTGTACACACATGTACACACACAAACACACACTCGCTCAACACCATTTTTGTCCCTGCAGTGATTCCATACCGAGCCGTCATTCTCCCCATCAAGAAGCTGAGCAACGCCATGACAACCTCCAACCCCTGGGTGTGTGTGTCAGGCGAGCTGGGAGACTCGGGCATCATGCAGATCCCAAAGAACGTCCTGGAGATGACCTTCGACGTGAGTTTGACTTTTCAGCTCTGACCCTAGTCACTGCTCTGTCCCACTTCCCAGTGACGTCGGGTCGCTGTGAATTCCGGTCTGTGTTGTAGTTGCAGGTTGTCGGACGCTGGCATGACCCGTGGGATTTCTAGCGGCCATTTGGGTGTTTCTGTGTGGCATGACCTTGCACACGATTTTCCTAAATGTTTCGCTTATGAACTAATACTCTCCAACAGCATTCCCCTTCTCCTTCACTCACTACCCTGACAATTGATTCACGTGTCATCAAAACACAAACACGCTCTCTCACTTTTCAGGATTTGTTTTCCTCGTCCAATTTGCATGCATAGATGAAAAGTGTTTTTTTTGTGTGCACCTTGGGTCGTGGCTACATGTGGGACACACATACACTCTTGGGTGCAGTAGACAGTGCATGTTGGAGGGGGGACTCATACTACTCCCACCCCACCCCCCCGAACGCTCCTGTTCCTCAATTTGTCGGTCATCCATCAATGTATTCATTGACCCTGTCTCTCCATCTCACCCGCCCACCCCCAGTCTGCTTTCAGGCCTCACACACACATCTCCGCCATGTTCAAGGTTAGAAAACGAGACACTCCTGTCCCCCCTCCCTTTCACCCACCCTTTCTCTCCATCTCTTCCCATCCCTTTCCTCTCCCCCCTAGGGGGGTAGATTGACTTTCCTTTAGGGCGCACCAGTCCTCCCCCCTTTATCTCCCCGGGTCGATGGTCTTCCAGTCAACCTGTAGGCCCAGCTTTGCTCTGTTGGTCAGAGTTTAGCCTCGGTCCTTCGATGCCACTTTAAGCATTCACATTAGCATGCACCGTTACATTCCAATGTCATAGGAAAATGTTTATGTGGATTTGGCTTTATCTGTTGTAGTCTAAATGAAATGTTTCCCAGTGTGAACTTAGACTGGGCTGGTGTTTTGTAAACGTGGCATTTAAAGAAGGAGGCTATATTGTAGTTTATTAGTCACTTGTTAGTTGCACATGATCTGTTTTATGTAGTGTACTGTAATTCTTAGTTGACTAAGGAAATAGATTGGAAAAAGTTTGATGTAGAGTTTGTTGTTTTTTACCGTTTGAGCCCTCTGAACCTAGACCAAGTTATGGTCTTGATACTTATGCTGTGTGTGTGTGTCCGCCTTTGCAGTGTCAGAACTTAGGAAAACTGACCACGGTCCAGTTGGGCCACGATAACTCTGGACTGCTGGCCAAGTGGCTGGTGGACTGCGTCATGGTCCGCAACGAGATTACTGGACACACTTACAAGTGAGTACCATGTCTTTTCTTCCCCTCACCCTTCCACCAAGCGCCCTGCTCATTCCTCAGACTTCTGTTTTAGTTTTCCATCTCGATTTCCCTCTTCCCTCACTCAATTTGTTTGTCGACCTCTGCCCTTCTTTTCTTTCTTCTCCTTTTCCTCATCCCACCCTCCTCTCCTCCTCAGGTTCCCCTGTGGACGGTGGCTAGGGAAAGGCGTGGATGATGGCAGCCTGGAGCGCGTGCTGATTGGGGAGCTGCTGGCACCCAGCGCAGAGGAGGATTCTGGGAGGGGCTGCCGCACGCCGCCGGCGCAGCGCTCACCCTCCCAGACCAGACGCATCAGCATCATCTCGCTGACGGCGAAAGGATACAGTGAGTTCTGAAAGATGCCGCCGCCGCCGCTGTCCCATCATCTTCAGCTCCACTCACCCACTCACTGTTTGTTTGCTTTGTTTGCTTTGTTTCAGAGCCTACCTCAGCTCAAATCCAAGAAGCTATAGGAGAAGCGGTCAACAACATCATCAAACACTTCCACAAGCCGGAAAAAGAGGTGTGTTTGTGTGTTTGTTACGTGGGTAGTTGTGTGTGTACATATGAAGACTATTTTTATACTATGCTCTTTCTTCTTCTTTGCCTGTAGTGAAGGGCTTGTTTAATGGTGTGTTGTGTTCCTGGAAGGATATGAAGATAGAGCATACATAGTTTTAAATTAGGTTTACTTTGAACAAACTCTCTCTGGCCCTTAACAAACCCATCCCAGTATTACTACCTATTTTCTTTCCGTCTCTGCATCTCTCTCACCCCCCCCCCCCCTCTCTCTCTCTCTTTCTCTCTCTCTGTCCTTCTCTCATTATGGTTTGTATGTTTTATGGCTACAGAGTGCTCCAGTGTAATGGCATTTCTATTGACAGTCCAGAAAAATTAGGGCTTTAAATGTCCATGCTTTTACAGTTAAATGTCCGTTGCCTTAACAGTTGACCCAGACATGCCACAGACCATCCGTCTATGACGACTCTCAGTTTGGCTTAATTAAAGTCCCTGTGACTTTAACAGTTGCCTGTGACTTAGTTCTACAATAGGGCATGTGGGCTGTCCTTTACATTCTTGTACGGTGCCACTGAAAATGTGCTGATAAATTTGTCAATTTTTCTCCCTTTCCCTCTCTCCCTCTCTCTCTCTCTCTTTCTCTCTCCAACTACCCCTCTCTTTCTCTCTCTCTCTCTCTCTCTCTCTCTCTCTCTCTCTCTCTCTCTCTCTCTCTCTCTCTCTCTCTCTCTCTCTCTCTCTCTCTCTCTATCTCTCTTCATCCATCCTTTTTTCTCTTTCTGTCTCCATCTGTCCATCTTTCTCTCTCTTTCTCCATCTCTTTTTCTCTCTCTCTCCATCCATCCTTTTTTTTCTCTTTGTATTTCTTTATTTGTCCATCTCTCTTGCTCTCCCTCCCTCCCTCCCTCCCTCCCTCCCTCCCTCCCTCCCTCCCTCCCTCCCTCCCTCCCTCCCTCCCTCCCTCCCTCCCTCCCTCCCTCCCTCCCTCCCTCCCTCCCTCCCTCCCTCCCTCCCTCCAGAGAGGTAGTCTGACTATCCTGCTGTGTGGGGAGTGTGGTCTGGTCGGGGCCCTGGAGCAGTTCTTCAACCATGGCTTCAAGTCGGCCCGTCTCTTCCAGAAGACTGTTTTTGTCTGGGACTTTGTGGGTGAGTGTGTTTGTGTGTATGGAAAGTGGAGCGTGGGCGTCTCCTTCTGGTAGAACCTAGAAATGTCACCTGACAGCGATCTGAAAATCGATCTGAGCTGGCTCTCTCTAGTGGTGTGTTGTTGGAAACTGAATAGTATCCCCACAAGTACTTAATTCAATGACAGTCCCATTGGGCCTCATTCACCAATATCTTCCTAAGTTATTTCTTAAATTTGTTCTTAAGAAAGTTCCTAAGAAAAATCTACGTGTGATTCATGAAGCGTTCTTAAACAGCAGAATTCTTCGCAGGTGTGTTCTTAATATGATGAATCCCAATATTTCGTAAGTTAAAAGCTTGTGCCCCGTTGCTCCTATTTAACATAGGTAAACGCCCCGTTAATTCCCATAAAAGGGCATGATATGGCAGGGCCGTGTGCTCACTCAGAGAAATGTCAGTGAAGTGGAGGAACAGCTGCAAGAAGTTAGCGACAAACGACACATCATATTTACGTAATAGTGTCGGCTGTGGATACAAATCAGTAAATTAAACCAATGCATGGTATGCAATTACTCATGCAGTGAACGCTGTAACTGATGAAGTAAAAAAATAAATGGTTTAACTTAAATCTGAATTCTTAAGTTGTTACAAATATCCATGAGGACTGCTCTTGGTAGCCTAAAGCGTTCCAACTGGTAGCCTAATCGTCGCTCTCTGCAAATAAATCGGTATGGTCAAGGAAGATGTGATCCCTCCTCAGGGAACGATCTGCAACATTTTGCAGCAGCAATAAATACGCCAGTGTGTGGTGTAGTCCTAGTGTGCGGAATAAGCCTACTTTGGGTCTATAAATACAGTGATTAGTCACTTATTATTTGATGGCCAAGTTCCCTGTTAACATAATTGATTTGAATTGAAGGCAAGGCAAGGCTAGTTTACGGTTTTTTGAATGACCCATCTCAGAGTAGTTTTATAGAATGTACGGTTACTGTATTGAAAAAAAGACATAACATAATTGCTGCAGTAAAGGCTTCATTTGCAACAGGACAAGAAATATACAATATAGCTTCCATTTACAGTATTACCCGAGCTCTGGCCCTTCTCTGATCGCCACCACAAATTCTAACTCCTCTACCTCTCCCTTGTCCCACTCCTCTCCCTTGTCCTGGTACTTGTCTTCCTCTCCCTTGTCCCACTCCTCTCCCTTGTCCTGGTACTTGTCTTCCTCTCCCTTGTGCATGCATTACTGTATTCTTACTTTCTTTTGTTGCACTATATTGTTCTTTTCCCACACCTGATCAGCCCAAAGAGGTTCTCTTTACTGTCTATACCATATGGTCATGCAATTGAAAGAACCTCAACACCTGAGTGTTTCCTAGTTGGGAATCAGCTGTGATGTACAGTATTTGCATAACTTCAGCTGTTTCTCAGTAGCAATAGAATAAAATACAGGGGATATATTTCAGTTTCAATTCAGAATATAAACAGCTGTTCACTTTGACTTTAGCCAATAATTTAGGTTTTGAACATGATGTTATCTGTTTTGCTGACGGTGTGAAAGCATTGGTAAATTGGGCAGTAAAATCGATTGTTTTGGTCTTGGTTGAGCTTGTGTGTAAAAGAAGTTCAAGCATTTAAAATGTGTTTACTCGATGCATTTTGTGTCAAAGCAACGAGAAATGTGTTAATTGTACAGCCTACACAGACGGATGTTGTGCTCACTGTGTTAAGAGTTTAGGAAACTTGTTGAAGGTATTGAAAAAACTTTCATAGCGATTGTAAAATACTGTATTTATATAGGCCTAGCACAATCCATACACAATGGAAATTCGAAGTGCTTTACAAATGAGCAGACGTGTAAGTGTAGTGTGTATTTATTAAAACAAAAAAAACAAAAAAAGTGTAAAATTATGAAAATTATTAGTTTGAAAATTATAAATTAGAGAAATATTCAATTTTAAATTAGAACGGACGAAAAAGGTATAAATATTTATTTTGCACAAACATGTCAGCTCTCAATTGTGCGTAAGAGTGCTCTTGGGTGTGCGTAAATTCTGTTCTTACCTAAGAACAAATCCCAAATAAGAAAACATTAGTGAATTGCAGAATCTTCATGAAAACTGCGTAAGTGAGAACAAATTTGTTCATAAGAACATTTGGTGAATGAGGCCCATTGAGCCTGCAGGTCTGTTTCTTCAGCTGTTATATCAAAATCAGCTGTTATATCAAAATCAGTTTAATCTCCTACCTTTTCTAAAGCATTGCAATGAATATTTGATCAATTGATGATTAAATATTACTTGATAAGAGGACATTTGCCTTTAAGTAGAGTAGACAACTCTCAATAAAACTGATACTCCTGCATTGTGTCACCTAACATCTCTCTCTCCTTCCTCCCCCCTTAAACCACCACACCTTTCCTCCTCTCCTCCCATTCCCCTCTCTCATC
The DNA here is from genome assembly GCF_054491055.1 of Hypomesus nipponensis. Taxonomy (NCBI): domain Eukaryota; kingdom Metazoa; phylum Chordata; class Actinopteri; order Osmeriformes; family Osmeridae; genus Hypomesus; species Hypomesus nipponensis. The sequence goes on from NC_140367.1 coordinate 12,713,723, forward strand.
CTTCTCTGTCTACCTCCATCCCGACTACCATCCACAGAGAAGGCTGTGGCGTTTATGGAGTCGGCCGATCAGATGGGTGACATGCAGGAGACGGCGGAGCCAATGGGAATGACCTGCCATTCCCTCTGTCGCTATGTCAACGCCATCAACTCCACCCCCCGGAACATCGGCAAGGATGGCAAGTTCCAGCTGCTGGTCTGTCTGGGAGCCAGGTGAGGACAGGACATTTACATTTAGTCATTTAGCAGATGCGCTTATCCAGAGCGACGTACAGTAAGTGCAGGGACATTCCCCCCGAGGCAAGTAGGGTGAAGTGCCTTGCCCAAAGATACAACGTCATTTGGCACGGCCCGGGAATCGAACCAACAACCTTCTGATTAATAGCCCGACTCCCTAACGGCTCAGCCATCTTACCCCACACGTAACCGATACATTATCTATAAATAAAGTTTGATTGATTGATTAATTGAATCAGAAACAGAATCTGGTTTATTGACATGTAGGTTTACACATATGAGGAATTTGCTTTGGTAGGTTGGTGCATCTCAATAAACATAGCAAGTAGAAATACAAAGATAGAACTTATGTCACTGACATAAAGTGACACACATCAAAACATTTTACAGATCAATTGCTGATAGTTTTTGTCTTGTTCAACGCTTTACCTCCTTTTCTTGCTTTTCATCAACCTACATCAGGGTTCGGATTACAAGTAATCGGATTACTGTAATCGGATTACAAAATAATTGTAACTGTAATCCGTTATGTTACTGGGGGAAAAAATTTAATCAGATTACAGATACCTTTGAAAAATATTGAGGATTACTTTGCGCTACTTTTATATTTGGGGAATAGTCGATTTTCTTTTGACTGTGACGTTTCTTGTTAAAACTTTGATCAACAAAAACACAATCGCAATGTCGCAACAAACTGCATTTTTCTCCTGGCGTTTCAACAAACAATTTGTTTTCAAAGAAGAAAAAGGCAAAAACATGTCAGTACAATGCAAGTTATGTTTGCCTAGGGTGAAGCTACTGTCGCACTTCCAACTTGAAGAAGCATTTAGGCAAGGTTATGGCTAAATTAGCAGCAGCTATACACGTGTACCAGTTACCTAAAAGTTGCTGTCCTCCACAATTAGCAAACACATGTTAAATAGGGTTAGCTAGATGGCTAGTCAGCTGCTAGCCTCTTATTAAACCAATTAGTTGGCTAACTAATTAACTTGAAACATTGTTAAGTACAAAAAATATTAATTGCGGTGAAAGCACACGGCAGACCTGTCTGCTCTTATCCATAGCAGGCGCTCTTATCCAGAGTGTCTCCTATACTAGTTGAATGACTAAATGAAAGGTATGCTGTATCTTGGCAGAGACTACGTTAGCTGTTCAGCTATCCAATTTAGATTCATTATTTGCTTGGCATGTTTCAGTCCTAGATACAACCACACATTAGCTAACTACTAGTATGATCACTGCTCTTTTGCTTTCATCATAAGTTGACCGTTTTTAATAAATGCCCAGTAGCAAACAATCAAATATGGAGTTTGTGAAAAGAGTTGCTGTGAAGTTTGTATGCTGTACATTTTCATTAGTAAATGAATCACTATCATATAGCTACCAGTTAAGATAGCTAAGATGGCATCAGTCATCAAAACTGATGCAATTTTTTAATATCTTCATAATAAGGTTGAATTTGGTCAGGGTGGTTGATAGAATTTGCTTGTTAGGGACCGTAGTTTTGTGTAAGGATAATATCTAGCTCCCTTTTTGACACAAATTGGGGTGACCATTCTATTTATTTTGTAGTGCTACTGTATGTCCTGCTGCAATGGTTTCTGGGGTACAACATCATTTGTTCTTTGATTTAGGCATATTCCAGGTCATGTAAACAAACTTCAACTGGTTATAAACTAGGTTTTGAAAGTAATCCAAAAGTAATGGAAAGTAATCAGATTATGTTACTGAGTCTGGGTAATCCAAAAGTTACGTTACTGATTACAATTGTGAATGGGTAACTTGTAAGTGTAACAGATAACATTTAAAAAGTAACCTACCCAACCCTGACCTCCATCCCCTCTCTTTTGCTCCTTCCCACCGTCCATCCCTGCAGGGACCGGCTACTGCCTCAGTGGCTCCCCCTGCTGGTGGAATGTCCCCTGATCCTGCGGATGTATGAGGACTCCGCTTTGCTGAGGGATCGGACTACCGTCAACGCCCTTATCAGCGTCTTGGAGACCCTTCACGACTTCCCCATCACCCTGGAGGCCTCCCTGGTCAAGGGCATCGACCTTTAACCTCTGACACGACCGCACACACACAAGACTACAACTACTCCTTAACTGCACCAGGATTCGCTTTGGGATTTATGGTGTGACCCCAAAAGCAGCAAGAGGGAAAGTGAATGGGGACATGTCGGCTACCAAAGCAACAGTTAGCCTCTCAGCTGACATTTGCGTCAGTGATGAGTCAATGCAGTATAATTCGCCTGTGTTTTTAGCCTCAACTAGCAGCTCTATTGCTTGCTCGGTTGGTTGGTCCACAAAATTGTCCCCCCACTTTGGCGCATGCACGTAACGTGGTCGCAGCTATTGCGAATTTGCGCTTGTTCTGACATTTAGTACCACACTTTTTGAGTAACAGTGGGTGTAGCTCTCTCGCGACATTAGTGGGGTGTATGGATTGAGACCCTTTCAGGCCTGTGTTCCGTAGTTCTCTGTCTGTCAGACTGTATTCCACACTTAGCTAGAGGTTAGCATCAGCATGCATGTCTGTGGATCATAGTGGACCATGAAGAACCCAAACACAAAATAGACCGTTTGTCCCCCTGCAGCCTCCAAACTGGAAAATATTACTTTGAAATCTCATCTGAAGATGTTGATCATTTAAAACTGGACTTGTATGTTTCTGTATCAAACTGAGCCACTCAACATAGCTGTGGGATTTAGTTATTTGCTTGTTTTCCACCTTGTTGGACAGGATTGTTTGCACTGCATTGTCATTGGCAGGCACCTTGATGGACACAACCACTGCTTTGGTTAGAGGTGGGATTTTGTCTCAAGCTGCATGGACGTTTTTAGATGACAGGCACCGGCCTGAGTTGTTTTTGAATATGAGCCTGTCACGTGTGTGTGTGTGTGTGTGTGTACGTTGGTGTATGCTTCCCCCTAAATTTTTATTTTTGTATTAGACAGTGACCTCTACAAGGAGTTTAAACCAACTTATCTTTCCAACCCATCTTTCTCCTCATCTTTTACACTCACAGTGCTGGTACATCCTTATGCTAGTTGATCCCAATAGAACTCTTTAGCACAGTCAGTATCTCAGTGTTGACAAGCATTAATCTATGTCCTGTCCAGATGTCCCATAGTTCTTCATACGTGTTAAATGTGAAAGGCACTGGAATACAAAATATGTCGAAAGAATCCCTCAGTTCCCTGGACCCCAAGTAGCCCCTACTGGATGTCTTAAGTGACTGAAATCTACTAATTTGTCGACAGCTGTTGAGACAATTGTCTTCATCTTTGTATGAAATAGATTTGATCCCACTGATGCTGTTGACATGGATATTTATTTGTATTTATCCTCCATGAGCATGCCCCTGCATTTCTGTAACAACAGTGTAAACTGCATTGCATTTTGTGCATGTTTATAGGGATGATCAAATTTAGCCAGAATTTGTTGTAATCCCCACTCCGTGTGCACATCCAAACAAAAACAAAAAAAGTCCAGTTACTAGGTAGATTTGAATCCAAAAAGAAGAAGCCAAAAAATAACAATTCTAGGTTTTAACCCACAGTATTTCAGTATTTGTTCAGTGTTAACTCTTCAAGGATGGGACAGCCTGCAAGGCTCTTGCAGGTTCCATTCGGAAGGGTTTGATTTAATGTAATTATTTGTCTGAGAACTGTGGCATTGTTGAAAGATGGTGGTCATCACCAGTTGCTGTCTGTTGTGAAGACACTGGTGTAAATAAATATATATATAAAAACTAACATTCTGTTTAGAGACCAATGTGACCACTGATTTCCCTTTTCATCCCAGTTGAATGCAGTTTGACCATGATTTTGCTCCTCTTACTACTTTTGTATTTTCTAAAGACTTTTATGCTAGGAACTGCTTCTGATTGACTGGCTGGAATAATTGAGTGCACTGTAGGAAACTATGGATGAGAACGGAAGGGAGGAAGACACTAAAAGGAATGATGGGGTGTCTTTTCGTCTCCCAAATTGATACAACATGCATGAAATGTGGGATTGTTTTTAAAGTTAGGTTCTTTCATTGCTTTATACTTCTCATAATGAAGACAAAAATCCTGGATCTACACCGTCGCTCGTGGCCTGAAAACAGAGAAACAGGGTTTGCAGTGTATCAGGTTAGAAGTTTGTCCATCTTTGGCTCTGTCGTAAATGGACAGTGTCTGGTCCATTCCATACATTCTTCTCCATTGTTGTTATGTAACACCCTGCAGTGTAACAGGTTAAACCTCTTGAGTGAAGTTGTTCTTCCCTTAACAGGCGATACTAGTGAACTATTACGCCTACCTTTTCCATGGCTGCCTGTGTGAATGATGTTAGCCTACTCTATGGAAGGAATACCAAATGGATTTCTGTGTCTGTGTAGGAACAATGAGCTTTGTTCTGTTCTGATATTTATTATGCATTTCATTAAAAAGTCTGTTTGAAAAAAAGGAAATGGTCCAAGTGACTTGCTGTGTCACCAATATGCACATAAAGCCATTGTCTCATTTCATAAAGTGACCAATTTCTCCCTTGGTACTGTGGCTCTGCTGGTTACATAACATCTGCGTGCCCCCCTGTGTGATAAGTCTAAAGGACCACGCCCCTAGATCCCTACCGCACCATAGCAACTGGTACCACCCCCCACACGTAGCACACGTAATTTTCAGGCCATGTATGGACAATGGAGTGTAGACGCAAGCATAGACGTCAGTCCATGTGAATCGCTTTGATTGAAGAAAATCTGAAAATGGTGGTTTAGCTTTCTGCGCACGCGCATACCTCTATACTACTGGCACATTGGAAGTAGACTACGACTGGTAACGTCTCAATAGTGTGTCGACGGTGTTGTTAAATGATATTTACTGCCTACGACGAATACAACCTTTCAAGTCAATCACCACATTTGCTGAATAACAGAAGGTAAGAATAAAACAGCAATACGCGGAATTTAAACTGTCTCTATTTCAGTCTCTACACTGATGATTGGAAGTAAGACTATTTTAGTATTTTTAATGACTTTAAAAGCCTACGAAAACCGTTTGTTTAGCCAACACCTTGCACGTCCTTCATTGCATCTGTAACTTTATAATTAGTTAATGTCCATAGCGTCATATAAAGGCATATAACTTACCTGTTCATTGGAATGTCTTTTGTAAAGTGCGCTTGTTAACCTCTGTGTTGGGTGTCTCTCTGCACAGGGACAGTGCTTTCATTTCTTGAGACGGGAGTCTTTTTTTAAAGCTATTTTTAAAGTGGAAACTTGTATTTTTTTAAACCGTGTTGTTGAGAGTGTTTACTGAAATTAACTAGATGGTGAGCCTTCGTCGGCAGTGCGTAAAGTCTGGCATATTGGCTCGACAAAGTTAAAAGCTACCTGGACTGAGCCGAGTTCCCATGACCAAAATCTCAAATGATGTGTAAAAGACAAATGTAATATTGCAGAGTAGGAATTTGACGTGTGGGTGTGATCTGCGTCAAAGCATTGAGGGACATGTCAACTGCAGTATATTTAGCAGTGAAATGTTTGACCGACTAGTTCCCTTAGGGTGGACTTTTTTGTAATTTGGCAGGCAGATATGATTGGGTTTTGCAGTTTGATTCGATTTTGGTTTCCCAAATCGAATCGGCTGAAAGCCTTGGGCAAAATAGCTAATTGTCGCTGAATAATTTGGGGGGAAACACATTGTAACGTCAAACGAGTTGAGTAGGCTAAATCAAAATGTTTTTGTGCGGTTTAACATGGGTTCTGCCAAAATTGCGGCGAATTCTTGTTGACGATAGGATATAATGCAGGAGGCTTCCTCCGTAGACGAGCCCCCATCACTCCACAAATGTGAATCTTGACGATATTTAGTTTTTGTCGTTAACCATCGAAAACCATCTGGGAAAAAAACATCGGTGTTTGTAGCCTATCGTTATTATAAGAGGATCCAACAAGTTAAGCCCATGCTTTCCTTCCAGCCTGATGTTGCCACATTTTGTTACATCAGTCTTAAAGATTATACAATCTTTTGATGAGTCGCCCCATTTATTATGAAAATCATTGAATGGGTTAATTCTCTATTTTAATCAACAATCATATTACTGTGAAAAATAAACAAGTCGTCGATAATGCCGCATCTCTTCAATAAAGACCACATGGTTTCTCTTGCATCGGGACCATGGTTACGTAACATCGTCGGTAACATCTCCAGGCCGTGCTGTTCCCATCCCACTAACGCCGTGACGTATAACCCAGTTACCCCTCTCTCTTATGTCTGGGTCAAGCCAAGCAAAAGGGGCTCGTCTCAAAAGCCTGTGACGTTGTTGTGCACATAACATACATGCTTTTGCTAACAGTATAATTCCATCACTGCCCAATGGAAAAACACAGAATTAACAGATTAACTTTAAAATGGCAGCAATCAGCTCAGACAAACTTTTAATTTGCACCATTAGGCCTATGTCCTTCATAGGGACACCATGAGAGAGACACTGTATAGTTTTCTATTCAAGGCTCCCATTTATGTATTCATTTCATTGGCCAAAGCTTTCCACAGAGCTATCTACACTTATCCCCTTTACACCGTAGTTTATTTTCACTGTGAATCAGATTGAAATTGTCAGTCACCAGAAAGCAGACTTTGATTTTATCATTGTGTGTTCCTCTCTCACGTCTAGATGTTTGGCTTCCACAAGCCAAAGATGTACAGGAGTACAGACGGCTGCTGCATATGTCGGGCCAAGTCCTCCAGCTCTCGCTTCACCGACAGCCAGCGCTACGAGGGGGACTTCCAGAGCTGCTTTGGGTGAGTGGTCCACTGCTATCGACGTAGGTGTCAGCCCCCATCTGCAACCTAGAGGGGTGGGTGGAGGCTTTGGATCTGCAGCGAGCTTGCATGAACCTCCTCTGTCAAGAGGACTGCATTCATCCACCAAGTCCACCGTTCATCCTGCTTGGTTCTGTCTCCTGGTGGAGGTTGAATTATCTTGCAGTCGAACAGCCACTTCAGTCATGACGTTGTTCGATCTGCAGGGTTGCCTGTTGGCATTGTTGGCAGTTAGCTGTGCCTATTGTGAATATTACATGGTCTACCCCGGGGTTTGTCTCAAACTAGGACATGCTTCCTGCTAACTTTTAGCGGCTCAAGAATTCAGGCATTTCTTTCACATTGCATGTCTCTCTCAACAGAGCTGCCGAGCTTGCTCTGTTGTCCATCGCCATGGTTACTAACGACGTGAGTCAGCATGAGGAGAGGGGAGGCTGAGAATAGTTCATAGTCACCCCCAGAGGAGAGATATTAATAAGCGCTCAGGGTTTTCAACGTGTCAATCTCACATACGCGAATGCTAGACTCTTCCACTCCTGCTCTCGCTGCTGCACTTTTTATTTTATGCTTCAAAGTCCCTCTATTCTCTCTCTCCCTCCCTTTTCTGCTGTCTGTCGTAGGCTGGGAGAGGTGCGGTGTGGGGAGATCTGCAATGCATGCGTCCTCCTGGTGAAGAGATGGAAGAAGCTTCCGGCAGGTTCCAAGAAGAACTGGAACCATGTAAGGACCTGCTACAGAACAGGGCACTAAACACACCATCAAACATCCATGTTGTAAGGACAACAGGAAAGAAAAAGGGTTCATTCCTGAGCAGGTGACTGTGGAAACGGGTAACATCACACTTAAATCACCCCCCCCCCCAACCCTGCTGTGCTTTGTTTCAGGTCGTCGACGCCAAGGGCAGCCCTAGCGTCAAGACCAATGTGAAATTCAGGCAATTGAAGGTGGTGAGGCCAAGCCAGATCAGCCGAGTGCAGAGCGAGCTGAAGAGACACAGTAAGGAGCAACTGTCAGGGCAGACACTCTGCCTTCAATTAAGCACCCTGAAGCAGCACAGTCTAGTTGTTACCTGCAGATCGGCACATTTCTGTCATTTGTCTAAAGAGTTAGGCTTTTTTTTATCTACCTAAGTAGGCTTCTCATTGGTGATTGTCACGGTTTGTTGCCCCACCCCACAGACTCGGATGCTCACAGCACCACCTCCAGTGCCTCACCGGCCCAGTCTCCCACCTACAGCAACCAATCGGATGAGGGCTCGGACAACGAACTCTCGCCTGACTCCGCCCGCTCTCCTGTCTTCTCCTTCCTGGACCTGACCTACTGGAAAAGGTGAAGCCTAGTCTAACTGTGCTTGAGTAACTCCTACGTAGTCTAATCTCTACCTGTTCCATCTTGGATATTGCAACTTCCCATGCTCAACTCAAAAACCCTGTTTTTGTTTAGTTGACCATGTTCATCCCCTTGTTGCAGACGGAAGGTGTGCTGCGGCATTATCTACAAGGGCCGCTATGGGGAGGTCCTGATAGACCCCCACCTCTACAAGCCCTGCTGTCAGAAAAAGCAAGAGCGCGAGGAAGAGGAGGATGAGGAGGAGGATGGTAGTGGAGATAAAGCAGCGATTCCCCAGCTGCCTGACAGCCCCCCATCCCCCCCGGTGGAAAAAGAGGGAGAGGGGGAGCTGGGGGCAGGGGAGTGGTGATGACAGCATTGTCACTGGCGAAGAGACAAAAAATTCACGTGAAAGTCTGCGTTTCTCTGATACCTGCATGAGCTCCAAATATGGTTGTCTTCATGGCCTTGTTTTTTCTATTCAAGAGCTGCTGGAACTGTGTATTATTCATTTTTTTTTTTTTTTTTTCTCTACCAGAAATAAGCTATTTGTTCCATCTCTGCCTGTTTAACTGAATGTACCTCACCCCCTCTAAATAGCCACTATCCAATATATCCAATGCTGGATGCCACTAAAGCTGCATGCACAAACTAAGACCTCTAGAACTGTACCTTTTACATGTAGGATTGAGCCATAGCCGAGAGAACAGCCTTCCACTGCCTGACTTGTCCTTTCCCAGATCCATACACACACTTGCTACGTCTTTTATTTTTCTTTATTGTTTTTTAATCCTGAATGCTACTGGATGGTTGAAACCAAAAAGACCCTGAGCTTTTGTTTAGAAACACATGACATAGCCTCAAGAAGGAAGGGGGGGAAGCATAATGCATTTCAAAACCGCTTATTCTAGTTTTTTCACTGTCATGGCAGCTTTAATGTGCCCAGTGTTGTGTCTCCCCTGTGTTTGTGTCTGTGGAGGGAACACACTGTTTCCTGTACACGTTTTGTGAGAATATAAATAGTTTTAATGGGAAAACTATGGAATCTTATCGTATTAACTTGTTAAATGTGTATTCACAAAGCACATTCACAGCACACAAGGAGGGTTGTGTTCTCTTAAAGTCTGGTCTCGGAGCATCTTCCGTTCTCACACACCTTCATAAGCTAAAATCATCAACGGTCTTTAGACCTGCTCTTTCAGAAGCTTCCTATCTCTGTCCATGGATCATCTTGATTTGTTATCACGGCCCCCCTACACCAAACAGCAATCATAACTTGTGGTTCTGACCCACCAGTTCTGTGTGGATCTGTTTCTATTCTGTTTGCATGAAAACTGCATGTTGTCTCTTGGTATAACACCGTTTTTACTTAGATTCATCCATTTAAGTAAGATACTGTAAAGTTTGTATATAGGTGATTAAAGGAAAAGAAAAAACAGTAATGATTAATTCACAAAATATGTTCCTCTGGTTGTACTGTGTCCCACAGCTGTCATTGCCAATAATTGATATAGGAGCTGGAGCTGGCTCTGCTTATCTATGCTGATTTCCTCTTCCAAACAGTGTTTACTCTATCTAACCCTGTCTGTACAGGGGGCCATAGAACATCTATTGTCTACATTTGCCATGTTATATTATTCACTCTATTGTCATTTATTTATAAATAGGTTACTAATAGCCACGCTAAATCATTCTGTACTTTTTGTATTTGTTATTCTATTACAAAAAGAAACTATTTGCATTTCCTACCGCTAGGGTGTGCAAAGCGGCATGAACACTGACAAGTGAAACTTCTTAACTACATTTTCTATACAGTACATTTCCGTTGTGTTTTCTATACCACACTCTACAGTGTTTGGCACTATATGATGGCAGCTTTTGGAGAATTTAAGCTTTAGTTGAGCTTTTTTACTCTCTCCAGCATGTCTGAAATAAGGTATGGGTACGAAATGAGACTCCCTTTAAATATATATCATATACTCACGAGTCTTGTTAATTCGTGTAATTATTTACTGTTATTTATTTTGTCAGTGTACTTTGTCCTTTTTTAGATCTCTTTGTCTTCTCTACTGAAACTATGTGTTGAAATGTATTCAGGATAAACTTATTTAGTTGACGGCCCTCAACCAGCTAATGACGTAAACTGCTGCCAGAAACTGTACAGTTGTATTGATTGTAGCCTATTACAGTTTGGAGTTGCATATTTTTTTCAGAAGTGTTATGCAACCAAACTTGAGGCCTATTATTTTCTCCGGAGATGATGGGTAGAGACTGTGGAGTAAGGACATACACTGTGCTTGTTTCTCCTTAGTTGTGCTATTAGCATGTACGATAGGAAAGTAGGCCTACTGAAATGTGTCTAGAAAGGGGGAGATTTTAGAGGGACATTTTGTATTTTTCTACACATTGTAATTTCTACTTGATCAATAAATGTCAGATGTTAAGTTTGCTTACAGTGTGTCATTGTTTTTTTTTGTTCATTTGAAATGCTCGATGGTTTTCATTTAAAAATTTTAACAATTACGAGTCTCAAAAGATCCACTAGTCTACACATCAATTGAAGAAAAACCTTTTCCAGCAACACAAACCCAAAATCAACTTTATATATCGACTTTCTCTTAGTTAGCCAACCAGTATTTTGTCAGTAAAATAGTCTTGGATTTTCTGTAATGCATTGACATAAATAATAGGCTATTGTTTATGATTTATGCCTGTTTTCGGATTGCTAAATCCATATCGTTTCGGCTCGCGAGAGTTAGTTTAGTGCAGCCCAGTCAACTCGGGAGGACCGCAAGCCAAACTGTTGGGGAATTATTTTATGAAAATGTCCAAACCCATATCCAAACAACGTCAATCGCGGCATTGCACTCCGTTGGATCATTAAAAGGACACCTGCAAAATATGAACTTTGCTGAGTGGCCGGTTCTTGAGATGATCGTGGGAAACTAAACCACACAGAGATTCCTGGCATTATTTGAGATGAGCTGCTTAGTTTTTTCGGCCTACGGCTGTTAATAGCACACCAGTGGACTTTTTGTTGTTGTCTGAAGAGCATATCCTAAATATCGATTGTATTAGAAAAAGTAAGGTAATTCTTGCACCATTAGCGGTGCGGTGTGACCAGAAGACATGGGTCAAGCTGCTTCTAGGTGTGGACGGGTGCAACGTACGCGCCGCACAGCGCCGCTCTCCACAGCAAACGCCCAGCAAGATGACGTCACGTTCATTTCTGCGCCCCCACCGCCAGAACATTTGAGAGTGGAAAGCAGGGTATATAAGGTATGAGTTGGTTTAGGGTTTGCCCTGTGTAATCTAACATTACGTTAGGTCTGTCTGGGAAAAGGGCAGTTTGCTTCCGATTTTGGATGTCACGCACCTGCACTCAGGATTTGCTCTAGCAAAATCGTTATCGCACAGAACAAGCCAAAGGCACGAGGTAGGTTTCTTGTTTTATCAATGTGGAAGTTATTATTAAAAAGAGCGTAGTTTGTTTTAACATGTTTTAAAATGCTCACATAGTTAGAATTTATTTGTGCGTGAAAAAATCACAGTCGGCAGCTAAACGCGCGTACATTGTGGGCATTTTTCTGCGTTGATAAGAAAATAATCCCTCTGTAGTTTTGCCAGTGTGAAACGTGCGGTTATGGAAATGTTTTTGTCAGGTTTCATAAGAGTATCACAACATACCCTCTAGTGTTCTGTTGGCGATAAATGCACTGTCATGGGTCTGGCCGTAGCCCAAGACGCTTCTTGATAATCTGCGTACCAGAACTTGTCACTGCATCCTTACCTTAAAGATAATATTGTGTCATTTTGATCTACTCGATCAGGAAAGAGCTGAACATGGTGCAGCTGTCTCCATCCCCAGTCCTAGATGTCTCAGCTCCCTCAGAATGCTCTAGAGCAGGCCTGGCAAGCCGTAAGGCTGGTAGCCCTAAGATGGGCTCTACTGGCAGGCTGAAAACACTCCAGATGGACCTGGAGGCCTCCAACACCATTTACCAGGGCTATGATCGCTACATAGAGGATGGACTCATCTGCCTCAAACACAAGATCCGCAACATAGAGAAAAAAAAGGTAGGGTGGAGAGGAGGGGTTGGATGGATAGATGGCTGGATGGATGTATAAGTGGAGGTGGATGGGTCTAGGAATAATTGTTTCTATTTTGTGAGCAATACGGTAGTTGCATAACAATCTAATAGTTCAACTTAATCTTTCATTTACAGATTAAACTGGAAGACTATTTAAACCGCTTAAAACAAGGCGAAACTCTCAATAAAGACCAACTCGTAAGAAAAGTATCTTTCATACAAATGCCAGTAACTGTGTGGACGACGTAACTCATGGTTGGTGCGTGTCTTCCACAGGACGCAGTGGAGAAGTATGATGAGATAATCCACAACCTGTCATTTGCACAGCAGCTGCATAAGACCTTGGATGGCCTAACACAAGATGTAAGCCTGCCTGGGCCTGTAGGGGTCATTAACATGAGGAGAAACCTGCCTTTCTCGAAGTTTTCCATTGTCCCCTCTATGTTTAAGTTTGGCGGAGGCTAGGTAGAATTCAGAAGCTATAGGTTCCATTGGTAGGTATATGATGGTTTATGCTGGTGTGCTACTAAACTCTTAGTCATTTTATATGGTTCAAGGGAGGCCTGTGAGCTAAGGCTGAGAGGGCTCAGTGGATTCTAGTCTGTTAGAATTGGAATCCTGCAGTTCTAGCGTGCCTCCAAGGGTTGGCACGTCACTGTTAGGTTCAATGAGGTGAGGCTGTACACATGGGCATTTCTGTCACTGTTATATAAACGTCATTGGAACATTTTCCTTGCCAAGTGAGTAACGAGACACTACAGTAGAGCATAGATGGAGATGTCAGAATTTATTTACAAAACATTTTGTTTGAGAGCCATCTTAAATTTGTTAAACCATGCAGGCTGAAGATGTGGGTTTGGAACTGGGCCCTTTGTCATCCTCTTTTAGTTGCTGAGGGCCCAGAGGAAAGCGGTGAGGAAGGAGCAGGTGGCCAAAGTGGAGGCTGATCGGAGACTGCTTTGCACCGTTCTGCAAGTGCGGCACCTCCTCCTGAGCCTGCAGCACGAGCACGTCAGGAACGACCTCCTCTCCGGCCTCAACCTTGCCCCCCACCTTCCTGCCCCTGAGTTGCAGAGCCTACTCGATCTCGCCGCACTGCTGGGTGTTAAGAGGGATGAACATTTGAGGTGATTTTAGGTCAATTTTTTATTGAACCCACTATCTCTCCTCACATTTTTTTCCCCATGAATGCAAAGCGCTTTGCTCACTTCCTGGCATTGTGAGTAACTTGATGTACCTTTCTGCTGTGGGTCATAGTTTGGAGAATCAGATGGAGAGGGCAGCTGTCGTCTACTTGGACCTGATGGAGGGCGGAGACAAACCAGTGGCTGGTTCCACCTGTGAGTGTGACCACCTTCTGTATCTTCACCCACCAGCACATATGCTACACCTCCAGTCTCTGATTTCCGGAAATAAGTAAGAGGAGTAGCTGTTCTGTAATCTGTCTTGACATCTGTTTTGACAATATTTCTAGACAAGATACTGAAGGAGCAGCTCCACAGGCTGTTGCATTGTGGGTACTTTGATCTTGTTGCAACTCCTCCTGCGACCAGTCTGAAAGAAATGGAGGCTCCCATGGTCAAGAAGGCATCCGCCAGCATCTCTAGTAAGTATTCAGTTGTGTAACTTTACATTTGAATAAAGTTCCTGTATTTTGATGTAAAAAAAACATTAATTTGCAGCCCTTTCAATACTCAACGAAAGTAATTCTTCAAATAGGTAGGTAAGAATATCTAACGCATATCTTGCATACTCAGATTCTATCAAGGATTCCCAGTCTGACCCTGAATACAAGACTTCTCCCACTCAGAACTGGAAGGTGGGGTTCCAAGCAATAAAGGAACAGGAACCTCCGGACTCATGGGATATGGAGGTTTCGGAAACGCCGGTCTCTCTTCAGTGTGCCATCCAGAAACCATGGAGAGGGGCTGCAGTATTCATCCCCAAATTGCCGGTGACCATCAAGAAACAAGCTTCTAAACCAGTAAGTTGTTTTTCTTAAGGTTTAACCCTTTAAAATCAGCGTTCCAAGATTGCTCTTGTCTTAAGCTCCATATTTTTTATTTGTGTAGCAAAGAAAGAAGAAGAAATCTGAAGGGGAACCGGGTAGCAAAGCTGTAAGTGCGATCTTTTATAGAGATATAGGTTTCTTTCCATGTTCCTGTACTGAACCAGTATGGACGGGTTTCTCTTCCTGTCAGCACAGCAGACCTTCATAGAGATTTACAACTCCCCACCTGCTCTCCCCAAGGACCACGCTCTGCGTGAGCAGCACCTGGAGGACCTGATGACCAAGATTCGAGGATCCTTCAGCTTCCTGCAGGTGTGACAGGATGAATATACTTCTACACATCAAATCTCTTTTTAACAGGACAGGACATGGCCATGGAAGGCAGGGTTGTTACATTTTATCTTCCATCACCTCCAGGACTCTGACCTACAGATCGAGAACTCCCCCACCAATGGGCACAGTAGACTGAACAGAAGGGCCTCTAGGTCCCCCTCTCCTCTGGGTACCAGAAAATACCTTTTTAATTCTCACTCAGCCCCCTACAAGTAGCAGACTGTATTAATCAGGACACTATCTTTTCTGTCCCTCAACAGCACAAAATGATCCAAAGAGCATCCCAGCAGAGGTCCTTCTCAAAACACTGCATGTAAGACCTTCAGGTTCTTGGTGTAACATTAAATTGGAAAAACAAGCCTTTGTGTACGCCATGTTAATGTTCTTGTTCCCTCTTCTCCAGTCTACGCAGCCTGCAAGACTTCTAGAGCACAAAACCAGTCTGACCAATGGAGAGGAGTCTCTGGACGACTGTGACCTGGACCTCAACGTTGAAAATCTTGCTGATGTAATGACCATACCCACATGATTGTTTAGTTTAGTACATTTTTGACAATGTTTTACTCCCCCCCCCCCCCCCATCTGTGTCTCCTCCTGCTCCATGTTGATGTTGTGTCCAGGAACCCCTGCATCTCCAGGACTGTGAGGTGTTTCCATCGCCACTGCTTTATCGGCGTGGCTCCTCCCTCTCCACCCTGGAGGAGAAAACCCGACCTCCGGTATGACTGCCAGGCCTCCTATTTCACGTCCACTTGATACATGTTTCTTTCCATTTCCAGAGTGTATGTCTATGTTCCCTCTCTTTTCTCGCCAGACACCTGTTCTTAAGTCGGGGAAGCAGTCCCCTTGTAATGTTGGGACCTCTCAAACTCAGCCCTTCTCCACTCTCCCCACCAGACGCACTAACGACATGGCCCCCCCAGCACCCTTCTACAACATGCACTCGGGGAGTCCTCACATCCACTAGCCCACCCTGTCTCACAGAATTATAAAATATATATATCAACTACCGTAGACTTTAGTTCAAATACTTTATTTTCCTGGTAAAAAAATCCCACCCCTCCCCCCTTTTTAAATGATCTGTTGATTTGATGTTTGTACAGGTATTCAAGGTGAATGCCCCTTTGCCTCCCAATGGGGATTTGGACTACAATTGTAAAAACGGTGTGTTTGCTGAGGCCAGCGGCCTCCAATACATCACTGCCAGCACCCAGACTCCACCAGAGTTTGCTCTCCCTGAGGACGAACTCTTGCCACCAGGTAGAACCGTCTACCCATCCATTCTACCGACCCTCCCTTTGCTGGCCATCTTTCATATGCCATTGTTTAACCACTGTCTTGTTTCCCACCAGCTTACCAGTCTGAGTATGTCATTGGGAATGGCGGACAGGTCTACCTGCCTCCCAGCCAATCAGGGAGCAATATGGGTCTAGCTGGCCAATCATACTACACCAGAGGATCTTCGAGAGGTATGGCACGTGGTGGCAAAGGGCAGGCACACTCCTCCTCCTTCCGCTCTGCGGGTGGGTCTCGAGGTATCTATCTACTCTTCTCCTGTTCACTTCTTTCCTACTTTCCTCCTTCCTTCCCTTCAGTCCTCTTCCTAGATCCTCCTTCCCCTGTCCTGCTGTTTGCATTAGCAGCATCTTATTCTGAAGGGAAGTCTTTGAATCTTTACCATAAATTTTCTCTCCCACGTTTCCCATATAGCCTCTGATGTGTTTCCTTTCCTCACTCTCACCCTGTCCTCCTCTTTTAATCTCCAGGTGGCTTTGATTGGTACCGGTGTGGTGTGCGTTCCCCAAGAGGAGGTTTCATCCCACATGCTCACCACAGGGATGCTGGGCCTTTCCCATATGGAGCCAGGGTAAGGTACACTTTACCAGATCACTGTGAAGCTGCTGTTGAGCTATGGTGAAGTCCGGGTTCTCTAAATTTTTTGGGCCATTTGTCCGGTGTTTTTTGTATTTTTTTATTGTTTTTGTCATTTATTTTTCTGCCATTAGGACAGTGGGTATCAGCATTGCTTCAAGCATGGGGGAGGGCCAGGAGGAACAAGACACAACTCAAGCGGTAGGTACCACATGGACTTCCCCTTGACTTACGGAGAGAGTAAGGGAAAACCTGACTAGCTGTCTTTTTGCTAAGTTTCCTAACTGTTCTCTAATTGGTGCCGCTTTGCTCCAGCAGGCTGGAGTGATTCCTCTCAAGTGAGCAGCCCCGACAGGGAGACCAACTACACTCTAGTGGACTCCGCCCATGGAGACTCCGTCTCCACCATGGAGGTGCCGGTCACTCCTCAGGGCCACACACTGCTCCCCATGCAGTTGTACCCACTCCCCCAGCCCCTCCGTGTGGCCTTCACCTCTGCCCGCACCGTCAACTTTGCCCCCGGCACCCTGGACCAGCCCATCGCGTTTGACCTTCTGCACAGCAACCTGGGGGACATGTTTGACACCCAGCTGGGGCGCTTCACCTGCCCAGCCACCGGCACATATGTCTTCATCTTCCACATCCTCAAACTGGCCGTCAATGTCCCACTCTATATCAACCTGATGCGCAACGAGGAGGTGATGGTATCGGCGTATGCCAACGATGGGGCGCCGGACCACGAGACTGCGAGCAACCACGCCATCCTACCACTGTACCAGGGAGACCAAGTGTGGCTGAGGCTGCACCGCGGCGCCATTTATGGCAGCAGCTGGAAGTACAGCACCTTCTCAGGCTTCCTGCTTTACCAGGACTGAGCTGGGACCAGATCCTTCTGCTGTAACCACATTGAGAGGAGGAGAAGAGTATTGCTTTGCACTGAAGGAAGACCGAAGACATTCCCAATAACTGTCTTCCCAATGCCCTTCTCACATGGAGTCCAGCACCAATTCAGTTTAGAGCCATGTTTAACCTATTATAATTATGATCAACCAGTAACCTGCTTCTGGGAGTTGAAGATTTAACTCTTTGCTTCTTTAGCCCCAAGTGCCATGAATGAATGTCATCAATGTGAGATCCGATTGTGGTCTTACTGTGACTACTGTTGTTATTGTCACATGTATTGTCACAGTATTGGGGATATGTGCCTTTTTTTGTTCTCTGAATGAATCAATGACTGATCAAATCTGTTGAATGACCAACATGCAGAGTAAATGTGTAATGAATGGGAACTGACTAAACTTGACAATGCTAAGCACTGAAACCATTTGTTATTGCCTTGCTGTGGAATGGAGATTTTGGCCTAAAGCGTTCGGCCATGGTGACTGCACCGACCGTTTTTGTCTGACCGGCAAAGATGAATACTCCAAATAGAGGAGATGTGAAACAATCCCTCAATGTGCCTCTAATAAAAAAAGAATACATTAGCAGTCTAACAGATGCTTGTTTTGTTTTTCTACACCTTTTTTAAAAGGTTTGGTTAGGTGTCATTTTAGTATGCTGTGTGTGTGTGTGTGTGTACAGGTGGAACGTTTTTGAACTTTTTGGTATGCCTCCCCTGGCAACAGCGATAGCCGGAGACATTTTTCGGGTTGTACTTGCCTATGACCCATTCTTGTGAACGCAACATCTGAGGAGTTCTTTACGGAAATCTATAACATTTTCAAAAATTCACTTGGAATCAATTAGTAATTTACTAGACTAGTGCACAGTGCCCGGGATTATGTCGCTGACACACACAGATTTTAATTATAGATTGCCGTGACATGCAGTGCCGTGATGCACCTGGTGATGACGGTTCTTAGCTTTGGTACCTATATTTCTCAGATCACAATTGAAAATCTGTCATCTCTGAAGTACTCGTTAAACCTCCACATCATCTTGCATAAGCATTTTGACCGGGGAGAAGACAGGACCGTGTGTGTGTGTGTGTGTGTGTGTGTGTGTGTGTAGGGAATCGGGCTACTAATCTGAAGGTCGCCAGTTTGATTCCCGGCCGAGCCAAATTACGTTGTGTCCTTGGGCAAGGCACTTCACCCTACTTACCTTGGGGGAATGTCCCTGTACTTACTGTAAGTCGCTCTGGATAAGAGCGTCTGCTAAAATGACTAAATGTAAATGCAAAGCAACTCTAGAACATGTTTAGAGTATCTGCAAATGTGCCCTAATCCTTAAGGCCCATGTTGCAGGGTGTACATTGGTTCTCTGTCGTCCCAGAAAACATTTCAAAGTCACTCTAGGCATCACACCTGTCCACATTGATATATTTTCCACCTTTTCTTTAGGCTATTTTATCTTCCTTGATTTGCTTACTTCATTTTATCAAATTACACTGGATCTTGACACTTATGGAATATGTGAAACATATGAAACATTTGTTTCTAATTTTATGTGATTATAATTTATTTATCCCATGTTTATTATTCGACCATTTCAAATATTATACCTTTCTATATTATTTGATCATATTTTCTAATATTATACCTTTGTTTATAATTGTCTCATCAAACATCATCACATATGGCAGTTTTCCTTGTTTCTTGCCTCGAGCAAACCATTCAAATATATTGTTGCCATCTAGTGACATCCAGGTGGCGCTGTCAGGGTCCTAGAATGGTGGTCCTTTAACTGCAGCTCTCCGGCTCTGCAGGTTCATACTATTGCCGCGTTATGATTGGAGGGTCTGTAGTTACGGTGGACCTGAGATGCAAATGACACCCACTAACATGAAAACACTCCCCCCGAATACGAGTCAACTCCCTCCAAATAGGATGACATGCTTACATGGGTGTTGTTAGAGCCTTTATGCAGGGGCACGTGCCCCAGTAAAATCTAGTGTGAGTTTTAACAATTTACTTTAATAGTCAGTGCATTCATTTATATTGATAATCCCGGAAAAAAATAACACAGTATCCCAATCAACGCTTGTAAAAGTGTTTAACCGAAAACACAAACCGATGCACGCAGAATTCCATGTCAGCGTGCTCTTCTGAGCTTGCCAAATAGCCACAGCAGCACTCACACACAAGTACAGGGGCCTCATGTATAAACGTTGTGTACGCACAAAAAGCTTTGGTACGCTGGTTTTCACGCACACTTAGTGATGTATAAAGATTTACTCGATGTGCGAACATGCGGACCGTCACAGAAAGTTTTGAGCAGACATGAGAATGTGCGGACCGGACCGTCCGCCAAGTCTTGTCTGGCTCTGTAACATGGCGAATTCTAACTGAAAAGTGCCAAAACTCACCAAACATTACAAAATAAAGTTTCCACTACTACGTTTATGACGTTGACTATTCAAAAAGCATAAACATACAAGTTTGATCATTAATGTGGATGATCACATCAAAATGCCGAAACCCTAAACAGGAAATGCTATAGCCTTTAATCCGCCACCACTCAATAACTTCTGTTAAACTTGAGGGTGTCAAACAAACGACAAAATCACCCAGGAAATGCATGTCACGCTAACCCTATAGCTGCCATGCTGTTACGATGCGCCACCACTTGTTTCTTTATTTAAGTTATACATCGGACCATTTCTTCTTAATTTCTGCCATGGTCCGGTTATCTGAACCCACAGCATTTATGGCGCTAGAATAATAATAATAATTGTATTTGAAATGCCTTTACATTTAGCTAAATCTCAAAATGCGTTAAAAACAAGAAAGGGCGCAAATAATGACAGTTTTCCACTCTGCAGACTTTCTTCACTAATACAGATGACAGGCCGCCAAACAGGACACATTTTCTCGCCTCCACCTCTGTTGTCAGAACCTCAATCTCACAGTCACCATATTTCTTCGAATGAACGCCGCAGCGTTTAACGTTCATTTTTGGTGCAGCGTTTATTCAAAGAATAAAGGTAATTCAGACAAAGAAATTACCTCAGGAGCGCATTTATAGTCCATCTGCATATTCATTTATGGAAGAAGGCAAGGCGGGGTCAGTGACTTGTGCACGTGCGGTCAATCTCACGTTGATTGTGTTTTATAAAGGAAAGGTGCGCAGGACCTGGCGTACGACCGTTTTTATACATGTGAATATTTCTGTGCGTAGGTAGGCCTACTTTTTGAGTTTTGGCCGTACGCCATCTTCTGGTATGAAAGTTGCGCAATCCTTTATACATGAGGCCCCCGGTGTCGGACTCCACACATAAGTCAGAATTGAGGTAGGCTAAGAAAACATTAAAAAACTAAACATAGTTTCTAAATGATAGGCCTACCGATCATCTTATGTGACAAAAACATAAAAACAAAATTACATGAAGCTGAAAAAAAACAGTGGGCTATTTGCGCTCAAATGAATGCGAAAAAAATGTGTGCGCCGCATTAACTAAAGATGTCCCTGCCAAAGCTGATATCAAACTTGCATCCCTGAACTGTTGTATAGTGGGTTAAGCAAGGGGAGTTTCTATAGCTTAGCAGTGCATTGTGTGCAGCAAGTTTTAAAGAAAAAAAAGGGATGTGAATAGGGGCCTGTGCCCCCGTAGGGCTTTATGTCTAACAACGCCTCTGCATGCTTACCTCCCCCCAATACTAAGACACGCTCCCCCAAATGGGAAACAACATTACATTAACTCAAAAACACATTACATTAACTCAAAACGGAAATGGTTGCTATGGTACTACACTTCGTCACTGAATGGATGCAGTAACTAACAAGAAACATGAAATTGATCGACAGAAGTACAAAATGCAATAGCCTGACAGAGTTACGTGCACCAGGGGTCTCATTTATAAAACTGTGCGTAGGATTCTTACTAAAAGTGTACGTACGCCCAAAAGCCTAAAATGGCTTGTGCGTACGTGAATCAGCATTGTACCCCGCCCTGAACACGCCCATTTTTAACCATAAATAGTCAATGCAAAGCACCTCATGAATGCTAATCTAGTATCTCATCATGACCCTGGCATACGATTGTTCTTGTGAATCATAGCGCATGACAACTTCTCAGACACTGTTAGCCTATTGGTGGAGCCCGAAAACTCCGAAAATGTGGTGGCCAGTAGATCACCAATTAAAAAAAACTGTGTGAGTGGCGTCAACTGTGGCAGTGTTACTGCGAGTCGAGATACAATTTGAAAACAAAAGTGTTTTGTTATGAACAGTAATCTATTAAAGTCTGGACTGATAACAAGGACGTAGAGTGTAGCGATTGCACGGGAGCTTGACGACTGTATTTCCAGTTTTTGACATATGAGGATATTTGCACAGTATTAAATAAATATATTTAGTTATACACTGTGTTCTGCAGTTATCTAAAGGTAGGATATGTGATGTTATCCTGTATTCCATGCAGTCGGGGAATCTCCCCCTCCTGAACTCCCGTAGTGGACAATCTGATGATGAGGAAGCGCTGAATTTCTATAAAAAATTTGAGTTGGATTGTACAAGGTGTTTATGGAACAAGAATCACTCAGTACAAGCGCAAATAACACTGCTGGATGTAATCTTCATGATAATCATGAATTTGAATGAAAATAACGTGTGTGAGGGAAACAAAATATATAAATATTACGAGTAATGTTCTTCCCACATTCAATTTCTGCAGTCTGACTACAGTACGGTCATCTGCGTCGCCAATTCCAACTGTTTTCAAAATGTGCGTAGGCCTACGGGAGGGTCAGAGTTTGCGTGGAGGACCGCACATTCTCCCGTCAAGTTTGTTTTTTATAAATCCCAACCTTTGCGTGGAAAGTGGCGTACGCACATTTTCAGCCCCGTTTTGTGCGTACGCAAGCTTTATAAATGAGACCCCAGGACATTTGTTGGGCTATCGAAGAATGTAGCAAATAGTACGGCTCCTTATGCAAAAACATAAATTGCGTGATAAACGTAAATATCGATAGCCAAACAACTATCCTGGGGCCTGTACTACGAATCAAGATTTGGCGTTAGCAGGTAACTTCAGGTTCAACCCAGGGTTTTCTGTATCACGACAGTGGATCACTTGTTACCGGGGTAGACTGCCATGGTAACACATGCTGAATGGCTAACCTGGTCGAGAGCTATGGAAGCAAATCGTGACCAAAATTCAAATGAAAATGCATTTCCAAAAATGCGTTTTCATTTTAAGAATGTGGCTGCATTATTTGACTCATAAATGAAATTAGTAATCAATCATCCTATTTGCATTTAAATTATCTTCTTTAAGACTGCTCATTCTTTCCCTTAATTAAAATGAAAACGAAAAAGACATTTGACATTTAATTTTCAAAATATGCCCCAGCAAATAGATACCAAAATTCAATTTGAAATGTAAAATTTGAAAATGAAAATGCATTTCCAGAAATGCATTTTCATTTTAAGAACGTGGCTGCAAAATCGTGACCACAATTCAAATTCAAATGCATTTCCAGATATGCTTTTTCATTTTCAAGAACGTGGCTGCAAAATCGTGACCACAATTCAAATTCAAATGCATTTCCAGAAATGCATTTTCATTTTAAGAATGTGGCTGCATTATTTGACTCATAAATACAATTAGTAATCAATCATCCTATTTGCATTTGCATTTTCTTCCTCAAGACTGCACATGTTATGCCATAATCAAAAAGAAAACAGAGCGGACATTATTTTCATTTTCGCGTTCTGCCCATAGAGTTAATATAACTAGAGACAGCTACTTCTGTCTCCCAAGATGGCGTCCCCATTCATTTCTATGAAAAGTGCTCAGTGGCGCAGTGAGGCAAGCGAGAGCGCGAGACTGGACGCAGCCATCTTTCCACTTCCGTGTCTTCCAGTCTAGATTTAAACAGTGGCTCTTTTTTTCCCTAGCTCCGAGACTCGTGCACGCTTGCAACTAGCTGTACACGCACGTCATACTTTGCGACAACCAGTCGCAAGCATAGATTGATATGGTTACGAGCCTATGTTACGAGCGTGTGAGCTAAGGCATTGCAGTGGCAGAATGGGGTACAAGTCCGATAAGAATCAGACACATGATGCAAACTTAACAGAAATGTATTCTGTCACTGTATAGTATTTCTTCTACTTGTTTTTTAGAAATGGGCTCTAGGGCTAAATATAGGGCTATTCTAGATGGAGCTCATCACATATGTTGCTTTTTTTCTTCGTGCTATGAGTATGATTTCCAACGCATTGTATCAGATGAAATAAACTGTTAACATGAACAGCTCCGTCGTTGTTCTTGCCAGGCAAACAAATTAGTTATTTTGGTAACCGAAATCTTCCATAATGCAGACTTACCATAGCTTACTGTCAACTTTATATTTAAACGAAATGCCACGAAATTCACACTGCCTTCAATTTCACATCAGTGTCGAAATGCGACCTGTGTTTTATGTTCAACCTAGAAAACCGAACGTCTATTAATGGAAATAACGTGATCTAACAAGACGTGTTAATAATGTAATAGATAAAAGCTCGAGAAGTGTGTCTAAAATATACTTTATTGAACATTTGCCTTTGAAAGGGGCATATTCATAGAACCATAGGCTAAGACGTTACCAGTGCCGCTGCTAGCCATTTTGGTGCCCTACGCACAATTCCTTTATGATGCCCCCCCCCCCCCCCACCACCACCACAGCTGCCCTGTCAATGCATCCACATTCTGTGTTTGATATGATGCTAGTTACAGAGTTAATGCGAGCGCGCAATGCGCGCGATCGAAATTTTGGGGCCTTTATTTGAGTGCATAATAGTTTTTGGAGCATAAACAAAATATTTAAAATAAACAGCCGTTTTTCAATTGGTAAAACCTTGTCTAGTGAAGGTGATGTATTTTTGTCTCTTAATTTTTCAGCCCCACCCTTACGTTTCTTAGCATGGTTTTCCAAATTAATTATAAACATTTAAAACTGAAAGCATGCAGCCAAGGAGCTCTCCACCTTTATTACTCATTTAAAAACTTGTATTTGATCAATCGAATATAAAAACATCATAGAATGTACAGTAAAGTAACATCTAGCTGGCGTCAGTATTTTCAAATGCATAGATTTAACAGTAAAATCTCAATTTAGTTTGCACCTAACATATTTGAGTGTGACCCTGACTCCTGTTGTCTTTTTGAGGCCATTTTCGAAAAGGGGGGGAGAGGGGGGGCAATTAAATATATTTCTTGTTTTGCGATATACATGCCTAAAAGGTGCGTAATATTTATACAGGCCTACTGAAATAATATCAGCATTATAATTATAATAACTATGATGATTTTTCAGTTGGCAATTTTTTGGTGCCCCCTCAGGGCTTGGTGCCCTACGCACAGCGCGTAGTGCGCGTTATGGGAGCGGCGGCACTGGACGTTACCATCAGATGTAAGTGGGGGTGAAACATATATCACTGAGGACCTTCATTGTCCCACAAAAGCAGTCTGGCACGATCAAAAAAAGAATAATGGGTGTGTTTAACAAAAGCTTCTGAAGGCAAGACTAATATTATTTAAATATATATAATTTCCTATTGTGGTTAACAGTTAAAGTATTAATCTTCGTCTTTGCTCCAGATATATGTCAACAATCTATGCTCGTGCTTAACATAATATATTTCATCCTATATTTGCCATCATGTCATGAACGTTTTTACGAAAAATCAAATCCGTTTTAAAATAACGGGATAAACTGTAGCCTATTAACAACATTTCATGTATGTGTGACAACGATTTGCTAAACTTGCTACAACAAGGCAGGCAACTTTCTCCCTGTGCTCATTCAATATAAGTCTATGGCTCATTCAGCGCCATGTAAATCGGAATTTTTGTGCTGGTGCCCTGTCAGTATCCGCAGAGCCTGTTTAAAGGTGACATGACATGAATTTAACATTAATATGAGTTCCCCTAGCCTGCCTTTGGTCCCCCAGTGGCTAGAATTGTTGATAGGTCTAAACAAAGCCCTGGGTGTTCTTCTCCACCTTTGACAAAATGAAGGCTCAAACGCTCTGTTTGTAAAGGTTACCTCCCCTCTCTCTCTCCCCGTGCACGTAACTCTGTCAGGCTATTGCATTTGGTACTTCTGTCAATCAATTTATTATCTTGTTAGTTAGCCTACTACTGCATCCAATCAGCGCTGAAGTGTAGTACCTACCCTTTCCGTTCAGAGTTAATGTAATGTCGTTTTCCATTTGGGGGGGGGTTTGTATTGGGGGGAGGTGAACAAGTTATCCCATTTGGGGGGAGTTGACTCGTTTTCGGGGGGAGTGTTTTCATTTGGGGGATGTACTCATATTAGGGGGGGTCTTTTGCACTTCAGGGCCACCGTACCCTTCTCTTGGATGGCGCTAGAGTGTAGAGTGAAGTGTGAATAAGGAAACTTTGGTGACCAGCAAATATGCGCCAGAATAAAATGGAAACCAAAGTATGCACAGTTTGCTAACTGTCTTCACACGACTTCTATCTTGTCTATTCTCTTTTCTTCTATCACAGGTTGGTCAACCAGCTAAATACTCATTGAATGTTTTGGTGAAATGATAGTGTGGGGTTTTAGCGATGTGTGTAGTGAATAGATTTAACGGAGGAGTATTTTGTGAAGTTAGGATTGGTGATTTACTGCAAACTTCAAAGCAGTGCGGTGGCCGTTTCAACGCGAGTGTTCAGAAATTCACAAATGTTAGTTAATTACTAGTAGGATTCACAGTACATATAGAGGAAGTATGATCAATGTAAAAATATGAAGATTGTAAAAGCTGTAAAATGTAATAATCTGTATATGGAAGTTGAAAGGAAAGTGTGGTAGTTTTGGTGGGTTAGCCTAGCAGTGGGCGTCCTTGCTAGATTTCGACTTCATGAGAGTCAACGGCTACTTGCTACTTGAGTCTTTTGTATGTTTGATGGCTTTTCCAATAGTTTATTAGTTATAACGCTGAGAATTTCTGAATAATAATAATAATTGTAATTTGAAATGTGTGTATATGCATAAGTGTGCTACATTGTTGTACAATGGAATAATAGAACTATGCATAAAAAATCATTTAAATGTAATGGTATTTGTGACCAGCAAATATGCGCCACAATAAAATGGAAACCAAAGTATGCACAGTTTGCTAACTGTCTTCACACGACTTCTATCTTGTTTATTCTCTTTTCTTCTATCATAGTTTTAAAGGGGCAATTGACTGTTTTTTTTTGTTGGTATTTCACACTGTTCCTTAAGGTCTCCAAATAGGGTATGTAACATTGGTTGGGTTGAAAATGGTCCGGGTGCTGTTCTGTGCCCACTGACAGATCCTCTGAAATGTTCCAGGGAAAAACACTAGCCTTTCTCCTTTTATGGTATGCTCATTAATATTTAGATGAGCTGCGCGCTGATTGGTTGGTTTTCAACGAGTGAAGCTGGGGAGCAAAAACGCAACACGGCCAACAGCAGCACTCGCTGAAACACCGAAGTTGGAGACTTGAAATAAAAACGTGCAAATAAATCTATTGTGTCTACACAACACTGTTTTCAACAGATTGACTATATAACCTATCATTTGAAATGATAACATTACTTGTTTCCACTTCTGTTGTTGAAGCAAAGTGGATTGACTTGGGTGGGTAGAACGTTAGGCTACAGCTTAGCAACCAAACCATATCCTGATTCTACTCGGCTTCAGTTAGCTAGCTAGCTCTAAATAACTTGCTGAAAAATAACATGACCAAGATCTGGACAAACATGCATCTTGAATTGTAGATTTACATTACAAAGGTTATTTATTTGAATGAAACACAGTCAGGAACATGAATCAACGTTAACCATTGCCAATAAACTAGGCTAAATTATCACACATTCTACCTATGCTCTTGCGTTAGCAAGCTAAACTTGTTTACATGCCTACAGTCTAGGTGTTACTAGTAACAGTTACTAGCAATGCTATCGTATCCTGTATCAAGCACCTGCCTTTCTCCAGTTCTTTCAAATAGATTATCTAGACAGGCGCTAGCAATAAGCCAGACTGCTGTTCGTTTCCTGGCTATTTTTCGGAAGCCTCCCTTCTAATGCCGACTACAGCTAGTCTAGCTAGAGTCATTTGATGTGTGTAGAAAGGTATTTAGCATTCTACCTGGTATGCTATATTATACAGGAAACGTTAGCATTGCTAATAACTGTTAGCACAACATCATACTGTCCTTATAGCTTGCGGTTGCAATGAGCATACGGTCGGAACAGCACCTCTTTCCAGGTTCAGCTTCCTAGCAAATCCTGCTTGTCCAAGGTTGTCAAAACTGTCTTGGGTGAAATGTTCAGAGCGAATGAATGATTGAGTGTCGTACTTCGCCGGGATCTTCTCATAAGACAACAGCAGCCATGCCTGTTGAATGTTTGGCTCCTTGGGAAGACTGTGAGTGTTAGCCTTCCCTGTACAGCCTGGAACACAGCATTTATGACTGTGGTCCATTTTCAATATCCTTGTTATAATTCAAAATGTTATTTTTTGTTATTCCTTATAAGTAGCCTACACAGAGCAGCGCGCAGCTAAACTAGTATCGGAGATAGACGCTACCTCGGGCTGGTCTGGATGTAGATTCTGGGGCGTGACAAAGATACAGACCAGAGCCAAAAAGGGCGGTCCCCGGTCCTACGTCAGACCGGTAGCTTTGTTGAAAAGCTAGTGTTTTACAGACAAATGTTTTCTTTTTGAGATTTGAATAGGAAAGAGGTGTCAATGGACTTTGATATTCACGGTATGTTAATTTTACCCACCGAACTGTCGTTATTCAACTATGACAAGGTAAAATCAGTTTTGCAGTCAATTGCCCCTTTAAAACATCTATGTATCGGCTCAGGCACCCCTAGACCTGAAGCCGGTAACACGGCCCATTCCAAAAATGTAACTATTATTCTATTATGTCTTCTTTCAAAAGTCTGTCAATCTGTGTCTCCACCTTTGGCTTCAGAGCATAAGGCACAAGTCTTGGTTTGTAGAATCTTGTTGATTCCTCCTTGTCTACATATATTTTTGCCGGGGGGGCTTTCAGTGTTCCAAGTTCCTCCTTGAACACATTCTCATGTTTCATTAACGTTCCTCCAATGTCAACTACTGTCCCACTTGTACTTTATTTATTGTTCCCCAGCCCAACTGTAGTTCTTTTATTCATCCCCGACCCAACAGATTTGGTCCAGTGCCTGATTCAACTACTACAGGCAGCTGTGTCAATGTCTCTTTGTGCTTAACTGTCACCTTAACTGCACCCAATGTGGCTGCTCTCTCACCTGTATGTTTTCAAATGGAAAGAGCAAGGCTTTAAGCTAGGAACTTTGACATTGCCCCACAACTTTGAGTACTCTGATTTGTTCATAATAGTAACACTGCATCCCGTATCTACCTCAAACTTCACATCCAACCCATTTACCCACTTCAAGGTTATTTTGATGTGTGATACTTTTGGGATGTCCTCTGACATGCTATACATTGTAAACATTTCTACTTCTTCCACATTGCTCTGTTCAGCTTCCCTGCTGATATGATGTGCCCCCTTACTTGGTTTTCAATTTTCCTTGGTTTTGCCTTCCTTCCTCTCTTGACACTCCGGTAGATGATCTTGCCCTACACGCCCTTTTTATGTGACCTTGTTTACCACATTGATGGCACCTTTCCTCCCGAAAATGGCACTCATTTGCCATGTGATTTCCTGCACATCTGTAACACCGCCTTATGGACCCCTCTTGTGCTGGTGTCACACTCTGACTCTTGCCAAACTGGAACACACTTCCTCGACCCGTCTCTGTCTTCCCTGTCATATTAGCACTGTCTTCACTTTTACCTTGTATTTCTCTCACATCCTTGGTTGCAGTCTCCATCGCTTGAGCAAGGACCAATGCCCTTTCAAATGTAAGTCCAGTCTCAGATAACAACTTCAGTTGAATACGGTCATTATTTATACGGCAGACCAACCTATCTGTCAGCATCTCCTTTAAGTTGTCCCCATAATTGAAATCCTGTGCCAATCTACGCAGCACCGCTACATAGTCGCCCACACTTTCATCCCCGCTTCTGTTCCTTGAATAGAACTTAAACCGTTGCACAATTTCGCTCGGCTTCCGGTTGAAATGCGCCTTTAGCAAGTCCACTAGCTCAGCGAACTACTTCACTTCCGGCTTAACAGGACTAAGCAGATTCCTCATCAGACTCTAGGTTTGACTTCCAACTGAACTCAACAAAATTGCTATTTTTTTGTCATCCTCCACAATGCCGTTCGCCTCGAAAAAATGGCCCAGCACTTCGCAGTATTCTTCCCATGACTGTGTTTGATACATGTGGACCCTGGAGTGGAGTCCACATCAATATAATTTATTTTGTCACTTTTGTATCAATATCAATATCAGAGAAGACTTGTTCAAGTAAGCTGAACTTTTGAACAAAACATTTGTAAGAGAATACTATGTTAGGGTTCCTAAAGATTTAATTAATTTAGACATTGGAGCACTTTTTTACTGGACCTGTTAGCTGAGATGTGGTTAGTTTGTGATGTTGCTAATAAGTATAGACTGTTTCTTGACTCTGACCATGGAAATCCTGGAGATCTATGAACTGTATGTATAGAATAATCTAAAACTATCCCAAAATAAAATGTAATTTAATTGTATTTAAATGCCAGCCTTAGCAAAAAGTGCAATATACTTTCTTAGTAATGGATCAAATTGATGTCATAACTCCCAGACAGCTCAAAAAATCGTTGTCTTCACAGTAACACACATTCTGTTAAATACCACTAGAGGGCGCTGGTGTGTTTAATTGTTAATTTCCCATCATACATTTTTTGGTATGTCACTCTTTGTTTGTCAGAAGGAAAAGAATCAAGTGCGTTGAAAGTTTTAAGGTTTTTATTTCTTTGCAATGATAAGCCATCCAATCAAGAATATAAACCCAACACTGAACGCACAAGCAGGCAAAAGTGGTATGTACGTGTATTTTCATGTTTATAAGTTTAAGGTGCGTTTTACATGTGTCTGAATGTGTGATGGTTTGTTGTATATTTTCTTTTCGTATCCAGTTCTACGGTGTTGGTGTTTGTATTTCAGAAACAACAATGCATTAAAATCTGTGAAAAAAGGAACCTTGGCCTTTGCATTGTGTCTAAGGGTGGCATACTCATATTCTTAGGTAATACAAAGAAATGCAGTTTTTCATTAATAAAAAATTGCATATATTTTCAATAGGAGTCTGATCCTTCATGCTCACACCCTGTCACAAAATGCACGCACATTTGGCTGGGCAATATCTGCTCCAAAAAGCCAGCGCATGAAACAATATTATTTAGATGGTGAGCAAGAACAGAAGAAAACATACCTGTAGGAGACATATTGGGTACTACCATATCTACGTTCACAAACTTTAGACTTCTTCTTTGCACACAAAAAAACTATTTTGCATTGAAATTAATGCAAAACATGTCGCTTGGGTGCTATGCGCACCCGCATTAATGTGAAGTTCTGATTTTAGCTCACATCAAAACCATGACTAGGTCCTAGGTTCGGGCTAAGCCCCTAATGTTCAATCTATGGCGAAATTTGATTAAATCACAAATAACTCATCTTTTGTATCGTAGTAAGGTAAACAACGAGCTACAAACTCATTTTCTTCAAAAAAGAGCCGTCCTCCAACCTAAAGAAATAACATTCTCTATGAGCAGCCGGCGGTGAGACGGCAGTAAGACTTAGGGATCGTCTACAAACACTGAAAAGAAATACAACAAAAATATTTATTAATTTAATGTTTAAATAAGGTAGTGTTTCCAAACTGACCTCAGTTATAACTAGTCTCCTGCTAGTTGTACTACAGCACTTACAAAAATAAGCATAATCATAATTTTGGGAAATATTCTTTGCCAAAAACATTTAATACATGACATAAACGAAGAGTCATGTCTCCAAAACTACTCCACACGTAGAGAGCCCCCTGCTGGTTGTACTACAACACTTACCTTTCAAAAATAAGCAAAATCATAATTTGGGGAATATTTATTGCTAAAAACATGTATTATTTTAATAATTACGAAGAGAAGGGTTTTCATACTTACCTCACTATAACTGCTCACCTAATGGTTGAATTACAATGATTACTTTTCAAAAATAGACATTCATAATTTTGGGTATATTTAGCTCAAGAAATGTCATAATTACGGAGAGAAATGTCTGACAAAATACTCAAGAGAAGGTGGTTGTACTACAACAAATACTTCAGTCAAGACAATCACGTATTAGATTTGAGCATTTATTGTTACATGACATGGACATGTAGATTTACTTTGGCGGAGTGGATGATCAAAGGGAAGCACTCCCTGCCTCCTCGATGCAACACTTACATACATGACATATGAGGCAGGGAGCAATAGAGATATAATCATCCCCCTGTTGGATAGATATACAGACAGCATGGAGGAGAAGGGGACGGTGGAGGGTGGCAGCAGCACTGATCATACAACGACCGGGGTGAGTGAGTGCATATCCGCGCGTCTTTTAAAGACGCCTTATCGGATGTGGCCCAATGGGTATGCGCTGCTAACATGGGTGTGGGAGTAAGGAAGGTGGAGTAATGCAGGGGACAGACTACAGGATAATTGGGCCGATTTCGCCCCTTCCAACAATCCTAGGTAACGTCCCGATTATCTTGATGGTTCTACAGATTATCTTATCAAAGGTTCCCTTGGTGTGACGTGTGTCAAGAGTGACCGAATCTGCTCGGAAGGACGTCGGAGGCGCCCCGATCGCGAATCCTAAATATTCAAAATGTTGAATATTTGCGATCAGAAATCCTGATGTGTGGGGGGAACCCCGACGACATGCGTCGAGTTTATCACGTGAAACAAAACAATATCCAATCAGAAAGCATGGAGACTGGTTTCCGGTTGACGACCAGGTCCAGCGTGTGGACAAATGGATGTGTGTGTGTGTGTGTGGGGGGGGGGGGGACAGAGAGGGGAGAGCAGGGATTAGAGATAAATGTGTTCCTGGAGAATCTCATGAGCCACAGTGTCAAAAACTGCACTTACATTTAGTAATTTATCAGACGCTCTTATCCAGAGCGACACAGTAAATACAGGGACATTCTCCCAGAGGCAAGTAGGGTGAAGTGCCTGGCCTGGCCCAAGGAATCGAGCTGGTAACCTTCAGATTAATAGTCTGACTCCCGATGCTGTACCCCCTCAGCCACCAGACTCCCACTTAGGTCTAGAAAACCAGTATTGTACTCAATACAGTATCTTGCCTTCAATGATGACAAGTTCTGTTTTGCCTGTGAGAGAGATACCGCCCCACACCATGACACTGCCCCCATTGAAAGGTGTCACACGATTTATGCAGCAATCTGCATTGCGTTCTCCACGCCGTCTCCATACTTTGATCCTGCCATCCAGCTTCCGCAGACAGAAACTTGATTCATCACTGAACATGACGTTGCCCCACATTCTTAGGTTCCACTGTCGGTGCTGTCAACACCAGCGCAAACGGGCCTGGCGGTGAAGGGCAGTCATTGCAGGCTTCCTGGCAGCTGTATAAGCACGAAAACCGGCCGCGTGCTTCTCACCGTCTGATCAGAGGTCTATCTGTGGTACTGTTGTGCAAATCTCGCCTGTAAATCTCTGGAAGAAAGCCTACGGTTCCTCCGTGAAGCAAGGGTGACAAAACGGTCTCCTTGGGGTGATATCTTCCTAGGACGGCCGCTTTGCGGTCTGTCTTTGACTTCACCAGTCTCACTTAGGAACTTGGTCCTAAGTTTGGAAATGGTACCAGGGCTGACACCACATAATGCTGCCAGTCTGCGTACCGGAACACCAGCTTCCAGTTGCCCTATTGCACGGGACTTATCCTGAAGGAACAAACGTGGCATGTTTATGCTTGGAGCACACACAAACTCAACAAAGTTGCAGGACCCATGCACACAAGTGCTGTCAATTAGGTTAATTAACACACCTGTGGTCAATTAACACACCTGTAGTCAATTAACACATCTATGACTGGCATACACCTGCCAGCGCTTGAAGTTCTAAACAAGAGTGAATACCAACAGAAGAATATTGCAGGGAATTTGGGCAAATTTGTTTGGGGCTGCTACCCACACAGTTAGCTGTGTTGCTCATTCCACGAATGCATAATCCTTACAAGTTGTACCTCGTTGTAAAGGTGACTAATCAGGCTTTCCAACTATATAAAATACAAATCCAATTGGTATTACTGAAGGGGAGGAATAATTGACCGATATATTTCCGAACTTTTATTGAGGAGTTTATATATATCCCGTTTCCCATGTTAAATTATGTCGATGTTGGAGCAATTTCTGCTTTGATACTATACTCTTACTATATTATAAATTAAGCATTTTTCGACCACTACTGAACTGCTAAAAAGGTTGAAAGTTCATGATGTAACTTTGTATCGAATACTTGTATTTTAAGAATTATATTTGGGGCATTTTAGCCCTTTATTTGACAGTTGAATACATGAAAGGGGAGAGAGAAGGGGAATGACATCAAGCAAAGCGATGCAGGTCAGAATTGAACCTGCAGCTTCTGCTGCTGCAGCAAGGACTGAGCCTCTGTACATGGGGGCACAAGCTCAACCAGTTGAGCTACATAGACACCCCTGAATCAAATACTTTTGAGCCCCCAACACTCTTATTCTCAATGTAAAAAAGCAATACACTCTCTGAATGCTATGTCTGTAGTTTGTGCTTGTAAAGTTTAATGAGGCTGTTGTTATCCTCAAGGTCACACAATATGTCAATATATACACTTAGGACAAGTTTCAAAAAAGTGACTCACTACAATGAAATGGCTACTTTGAGACAAGGATTATAATCACCCTGTGCACTCTTCATTTCATTGGGCAGTAAACATGCAGTGATGACATGATCTATTAGGCGGGCAGAAAGGAGGTTTGCACACTGGTTACCAATTAAATAGTTTATTTTCTTAATAAATAAATGTTTCGATCAGCAAGGTCTTCTTCAAGCAGATAAAAACGTTGCCTTGTAATGAGAAACAAACTAACTACGTTACCAAATAGCAATAGTTTGTGCCTTAAAGTTTAGTATTATTTGTCTTGCACCAGTCGTGTATTTTTGCCTGGATGTGCAGCTCTATGATCTATTACATTAACCATATGAAAATTTTACTAATTTCAACTAACCAGAATGGCTTTGTCAACCAACAACAAACCACCTAAGTGTGAAGTCGATGTTTTAAAAGTTAAGTGTTATAGTACAACCAGCAGGGGGCTTTCTATGTGTGGAGTAGTTTTGGAGACATGACTCTTTGATATGATTTTAAAAAATTGCAAAAAAAAATCCCCCAAATTAGGATTATGCTTATTTTTTAAGTAAGTGATGTAGTACAACCAGCAGATGGCTCTCTGTATTGACTGGGATATGTTCACGACTGCTACCAATAGTCTGGATAAACTCACTGAGGCTGTGACATCATACATCAGCTTCTGTGAGGACTGCTGTATACCAACATGCACCAGGGTGAGCTTCAACAACGACAAGCCCTGGTTCTCAGCAGAGCTGAGGAGGTTGAGGTCAGAGAAGGAGAAAGCTTTTAGGAGTGGCGATAGAGACATATATAAGGAGTCGAAGAACAAATTTAGCAAGGCGGTGAGAGGGGCCAAACGACTGAAACTGAAGCGTCAATTCTCTGCTAACGACTCTGCTTCTGTCTGGAGAGGGCTCAGGCAAATCACCAACTACAAGCCCAGAGCCCCCCACTCCACCAACGACTCCCACCAGGCCAACGACCTGAACAAGTTCTACTGCAGATTTGAAAGACAATTGGACAGTCCTGAACTACCCCTTCCCATGCATGAGGCCTCCCCCCCTCTACAGTGACGACTCTCTCCATTCAGGAGGGTGAAGTTAACAGACTTTTCAAGAGGCAGAACCCCCGCAAAGCAGCTGGGCCGGACTCTGTCTCTCCTGCCACCCTCAAGCACTGCGCTGACCAGCTATCTCTTGTGTTTACAAACATCTTTAACACCTCCCTGGAGACATGCCATGTGCCAGCCTGTCTCAAGTCCTCCACCATCATCCCTGTGCCCAAAAAGCCATGGCCAACAGGACTTAATGACTACAGACCCGTCACCCTGACCTCTGTGGTAATGAAGTCTTTTGAGCGCCTTGTGCTGGCACTCCTCAAATCCATCACAGACCCCTTCCTAGACCCACTGCAGTTTGCCTACAGAGCCAACAGGTCTGTGGATGATGCCGTTAAC
This sequence comes from Hypomesus nipponensis, assembly GCF_054491055.1. Classification (NCBI taxonomy): domain Eukaryota; kingdom Metazoa; phylum Chordata; class Actinopteri; order Osmeriformes; family Osmeridae; genus Hypomesus; species Hypomesus nipponensis. The sequence goes on from NC_140367.1 coordinate 12,749,611, forward strand.
ATGGCCCTCCACTTCACCCTACAGCATATGTGTCAAACTCCGGAACTTGAGGGCCACTGTCCTGCATGTTTTAGATGTTTCCCTGATCCAGCTCACCTGATTCGAATGAATGGTCGTTATAACAACCCATTTCATTGAATCAGGCATGTTGGAGCAGGGAAACATCTAAAACATGCAGGACAGCGGCCCTCGAGGACCGGAGTTTGACACCCCTGCCCTACAGCACCTGGACTCCCCAGCATCCTACGCCAGGATCCTGTTTGTTGACTTCAGCTCTGCCTTCAACACCATCATCCCTGCTCTGCTACAGGACAAGCTCTCCCAGCTGAACGTGCCCGACTCCACCTGCAGGTGGATCACAGACTTCCTGTCTGACAGGAAGCAGTGTGTTAAGCTGGGAACACAAGTGTCTGACTCCCGGTCCATCAGCACCGGATCTCCTCAGGGCTGCGTCCTTTCCCCTCTGCTCTTCTCCCTGTACACCAACAGCTGCACCTCGAGTCATCCGTCTGTCAAACTCTTGAAGTTTGCGGACGATACCACCCTTGTTGGGCTCATCTCTGACGGGGACGAGTCTGACTACAGGTGGGAAGCTGACAACCTGGGGACCTGGTGCAGCCAGAACAACTTAGAGCTCAATGCTCTTAAGACAGCGGAGATGGTTGTGGACTTCAGGAAGAACACAGCCCCACTCACCCCCATCACCCTAAGTGACTCCCCAGTCAGCACAGTGGAGTCCTTCCGCTTCTTGGGCACCATCCTCTCCCAGGACCTCAAATGGGAACTGAACATCAGCTCCCTCACCAAAAAAGCACAATAGAGGATGTACTTCCAACGGCAGCTGAAGAAATTCAACCTGCCAAAGAAAATGATGGTGCTCTTCTACACAGCCAACATTGAGTCCATCCTCACTTCTTCTATCACCATCTGGTATGCTGCTGCCACTGCCAAGGACAAGAGCAGACTGCAGCATATCATCCGCACTGCTGAGAAGGTGATCGGCTGCAATCTGCCTTCCCTCGAGTACACTGCCTATTTCTCGTCACATTTTAATTCAGATGCTGATTTACAAGTACCATTTAGCTGAAATATGAAAAGTAAAAAATTACAATTGCGAGGTTTGTCCGCCTCGCTTGACATCTTGCAATAACTTCTGGGCAATCAGAAGCGTTCTCGCTGGTCAAGTCACCATCCGATGCATCCTCGATAAAAGGGGCGGATCAAGAACATTTCTGGGTATTTTTGGCGTTCTTGGTGACTTGTGTTCTTTGGATTGGAACCGTACTTGGGCAATGAAAGATGTGTGTTCACAAGAACACAAGAACAGAAAAAAACGTGGATTGATAAACAGCCATAGAGTTAATATAACTAGCTACTTTTGTCTTCCAAGATGGCGTCCCCATTCATTTCTATGAAAAGTTCTCAGTGGTGCATTGAGGCAAGGGAGAGCGCAAGACTGGACGCGGCCATCTTTCCACTTCCGACTCTTCCGGTCTAGCTTTAAAGAGTGGCTTTTTTTTTCCCTAGCTCCGAGACCTCATGCACGCTCGTCATACTTTGCGACAAACAGTCGCGAGCATAGAATTATATGGTTACGAGTGTGTTTTTCGAAAACGAACACATGGGAACGCCCTCTATGAGCTCTCCGTCAACCCTCGGAGAGCCTCAGAGAGGATAGTTAGTGATGGGCAAATCGAGGCTTTTCGAAACACAGAGACAATTGAAACATTGGAGTCGGGCCTTTGAAACGCTCGAAACCTTTACTCATCAGCGACATCTGCTGGCAACTACGAACATGGCATAACTAACAGTGTTATAGCTAATTCCACAACACGATCTAAAGGATCCTTGTGGTTGTACAGAATTATTGCCGTCCAGCAATGCAGATAACTTAGTATCGAATACGGGAGCGATGGCTTTCATGCAACAATACAAATAAGTCCAAATATGATTTTCGAACTGTTTGAGACGATAAACTCAGTGTACAGTTGTTGTTACATTCTCATATATATACTGTATAGGCTACATATAATGTTCTATAACTGTCCCTAATTATCTAAAACTATCTTAAAGTCACAAATCTCACTTATCTATATTTGATTGGTTTAGAGATGGTTTTGGGAGGGGTGATCCCGCCTCCTTCTACAGAGACACAAAACTTGTTTTACAAGTTACAAATCTTTTCTACAAGTACACAAATATTTTTGTACAGAGCTCCATCTCCTGGCACTAATTTCACGCCATACCATAGTCTCGCGCATTCAAAACCTTTGTGGCTTTGCCGCCTCATTTTATACCCCGACACGTCAGAGTCTTTTGGCAATTACGAGACAGGTTTCGTTCAAGATCACGTCACAAAACGTTTCAAAACACTTTGACACATGACCGGAAGTGTTTTTAAAACCCGTCTCGAAACGTAGTTCTGATCAGAGAATGTCTAATTTAGAGAGAACTGCCACTCTCGGGAAACTTCCGGGTTCTGAACTGGTTGAAGTTCCATGTGAGGGCGCTAACGAGCAGGTGCAGAATGAATGGAGGTCTATGGAGCGGTACCCCTCAAAATCCACTTTACTCAGGATATAATTTTTTGTCTAGCAATTTGAATTCTGAATTCGAAAGGGGAGGCAAAAATAATACACACTGCTGGCTGTTAGATTGTTTTAAAGTCGCCTTTCTGTTCTAAAAAGCTTTTGAAAATATTATTGACGTCATACAAATCGTACGACCAGAGCTACAGCTTTACAGCAAGCTCTGCTCACTTACTTTTTTCTCTCAGGGCATCGACAACACAACTGACAGGTTAGGCTCTCCCTGTCAATACACATGCTAGAAAGAGTTTTGGCTTGCTAATATTGTTGCTAATGTTGCTAATGCTCTGACAGTCTGATTCCGCTTCGGATGCCATCAAGCGGGAGCTCTGGTCGTATCAGTCCTTAACTAACCAATTAGCATTCATTAGCAGAATGCTAGCGTGGTATGGGCAACAACGACTCACCCTGTAAGAAATCAAAAGGACATAAGTACTCGTTCATTCAACTTTCGACCTTTAATCCATGTTGAACATGCAAAAACTACAATCAAATCGGAGATTTCTCAACGACAATCAGGCGAAAGAGACAAATTTAGCCGTTTAGCTCCATAGACTCCCATTCAACATGCACTCGCTCGCGATCACCCCCAGTGGAACTTTGGTAGAACTGCAGCCAAATTCGGTACAATGGGGCTTAATAGGGAGTGGCAAGGCTCTCCTTAAACAGGCTCTGATGTGTGACACTGTTGTGTGCATAGACGTTCATTTGGAATAGACCAACTGTCCTGGGGGAAAGGGGGGCCGGCCAACCGTGTTGCCGGCCAACCGTGTCACTCAATCTTCTGCCGACATTTTTATTAGTTATATATTAAAAAATATATATAAGGCAAGCGAATTATAAGGCCACCAAGTGCTTCGGCCCATCGGGAATTCTCCAGGTGCTCGCAGTTGCCAGTCCGCTACTGTGTAGCCTACTGTTAATTTGCAGCTATATATATATATATTGTTGTTGCCGTAGCACCACCTGAGACTGTTGCCATTTCTACAAGTGATTCTGTATCAAAAATCAACCATGTATTTTTCAAATTCTCCCGCCTACCTGCGGAGATATCAACAGCGCAACTGGGTTGTAGGTTGCGGCAGAGAATGTAGTTAATATAGACGGGCTCTGGTTGCGGTTACAAATGGGTTGACAATTGTATGATAGCCTATGTAGTATGTGAGTAGGATGCGTTTCTTACAAGATCTGGCAACTGGACAACATTGAAATAATATATTGATGTGAATATTTATATAATGAGGTTTGGCCATACAAATTACGGGAGTTTCACAGAAGAATTGACAAAACGGGAGGGGGGCGGGAGATGGGTGTGAAATACGGGAGACTCCCGGGGGAAACGGGAGTGTTGACAGGTATGCCATGTGACAGGTATGACAGGTCGCCGGCTCCGGAAGTTGCGCCCATAATTCAGGAAATGGATCATAGGAGCTTGGAACAAGGTGGATATTAACAACATTTCATGTATGTGTGACAACCATTTGCTAAACTTGCTGCAACAAGGCAGGTAACTCATATATATGAGATATTCGGCAGCATTGCCACAACAAAGGGCGTATGTTTGGTCTTGGTGGGGACATCCACCTATCAACCCCCCCCCCCCCCCCCCGGAGCGCAAATCGAAATGCCAGTGGTAATGAGACTGTCATGCTGAACAACAAAATGTTTTATTATCATAAACCTCACCTGAAGCCCTGATGCTGTTTCCTCAGCCTGCTCTACATCTGGAGTGTTTTCTTGCTGTTTTTCCTGCATACGAAATGGTTCATTCATTTTGTAGCCTATCCTATGGCTAGCAAGTTTAACCCTCCTACCATATTATAACCAACAGGCATTTCTACAAAGCACAAAAAGGGGCAAAAATTTACATGCTGAAGGGCAAAGGGAATATTAAAGTGTGTTACTCTGGCCTTTTATATATGTATTGTTGGCAGACAGCCCTAATAAGTTAGCTGTACCGTTGTCGCCGACACACCCGCTAGCTTGTCAGCAACTACCAGTGCAAGCAAGCATAGTAGCATGTGCTTCTTCCCGTGCGTGTCGCGTGTCAGATAACCCTCCCCCTTCGGATTTCCAGCCAATCAAATTATGGCGTTTCTTGTACTGTCGCGTCCTGGCCGTCGGAATCGATCCATATAGCAGCACAATTCGCTAAAATATTGGTGGGGAAACTTTTGTCATTTTCAAATGTTGGTGGGGACAAGTACCTAGCGTCCCCCCCTAAATCTACGCCCATGGCCACAACCGCAGAATAACTTAGCTCGCATCTTTCTCCGCCGCCATTACTGAACTACTCAAACTAGTGCACAACATTAACGTCATCGTTCTTAGCCACTCCCTCTGTTTGCTGATTGGACCTACAAAAAATTGGTTTCTGAAAACCGACTTCAGAGCCTAGTTCCCAGACCTAGTACTGAAGCAAAATCCAAATTGAGCGGAAGTACGTAGGAGGGCAGAGCCAGGCTAGAGGGGTGGGGGCTTGGGTATGAAATGACCACATCAAACGAGACGTGCTAACATGGATGCAGCTATGAAGCCGCCGGGTTTGCTACAGGGAACATGTATTTTTCATACGGCTGTGAAAAATAACGCGTTAACGCGTTATGATTAAATTACATGATTAATTAGTTATTTTTGTTCAACGCATTTAACGTAATATAGCCACAATTCCACCCAATCTGCAACTTCTGGATGTGAAGTTCGTGTTCCAATAAAACTAAGATGCAACATCCAATAAAACCAAAGTGATATGCACACTTGGAAGACGTTATCGCTCTGGATAAGAGCGTCCGCTAAATGACTGAATGCTAAATGACTGAATGTTATTGTTTCACCGAAGCAATACCAGCCTTAAGTAACCTATACCACCTCAACGCGAAGCATGAGTTGGTCGGCGAGGGGAGACAAAGTGACTAGCACAGTTGCCAAATGTATTGCAAAAAGCTGTAGACCGGTTGATATTGTTGAGGACGAGGGGTTCACCAAAGTTTTGCGAGTGGCAACGGGTGACTTGAGCATCAAGGTAGGCCTACCGCAAAATCAAAGACGCACACTAATGACAAAAATTCGGAAAATTGGTAATATGTAATTAATCATGATTAATCCACAGAAACCTGTGATTAATTTGATTAAAAAATGTAATCATTTCACAGCCCTAATTTTTAAGAAGCTTCCCAATGGAAACCTCGACAAAACTAAGGTTGTTTGCACCTTGTGCAATGCGGAATTAGTTACTTTACTGTATGAGTTCTTCCAGTCTCAAATACCACCTAAACGCAAAGCATCCCTTAGCTAATGCGGAAGATGACGGGCCAAGCACTGATGTAGCGCAGGGGAAGAGTCGTTGTCAAACTAATGTGTGAGTGCAACCTAGGCAAGCCCGTCAGCACAGCTCTATCAGACAAAATTCATGTTTAACGGAATAAACAGGTAGTAAACACAAGTACATCTTATTGAACGTAATTTATTTTCATTACCAATTATCATAGTATAACAGCTTTCTCAAGCAGTTTGTGATGCATTTTGGAAACAGGAAAGGAGCCCCTGGTCTAATGCGCCACCTGGCTTGAGAAACCCGTTCTCAAAGATTTACTTTTAGTCATTATTTGGGTAGCACACAAAGGAGCCATGTTAATCTAGATTAATCTAGATTAATTCCAAGATTACAGTGAGATTAATCTAGATTAAACTAAAACCACTAATATATATGCAATAAACATTAGTATGTCAATCACGCACCAAAACTTCATGCCCTCTACAAATGTTTTATTTAAACATTTGCTGATCTCAGCAGGATGTAAATTATTACAAATATAACAATGTGTATGTAAATGGAATAAACACTTAAACAATAGATTCATATAAATAAAAATAAGTATAGAAAGTATAAATATATATATATATAAGTATGAAATGCTATGCACTTTAAATTAAATATTCAGAATTCCCTCTGCAAGTCTGACTTTTTTTTTGTATTTTTTTTTCAATAATAAACAACATTGATCTAAAAAAAAAGAATTCCCTCTGCAGCCAAATGTACCCTCTAGAAGCAGACTCAATAGGTCCCCAAAACATCTTTCCTCCTTTCATTTCCCTGAAGATATTGCTGAGCTGTCTGTCCAGTTTGTCAAGTCTGTCTTTTGTCGAATATGGCACACAGCAATGCCATTGAGCTTTTTTTGTGTTATGGTTGATCGCAACCAACAAGTAAATGAAAGGGAGCGAGCCAAACATTTCAATTTTAAGCAGCCAAACAAACGGGGCAACTAATGTAATCTCCATGACAACCAGGAAGACGCCAAGCCTAAAAGCACAAACGCCAGCTCCAAAAACACTTTAAATAAGCATAATACACTTTTTTTTTCAAAAGTGTTGTAGTACCTTTGTGTGGCCAACGTTATAAATGCTAATACACGCTAACATCGCCTAATTAGCTGTGCAGTTATTAACTGATGCTTGTCGCCTTACGTAGGGAGAGGTGGTGGGAACGGATCGGGGTCACTGGAAATCTGGGGGGGACATCTCCGACATGCCAGTGCCACCTGCGCGCATGACTCAATACCAAAACTGGTTGTGGGAGGGATAAAACTTTGAGGTTGCAATTCAGAGTGTATTGCTTTTCTACATTGTGAATAAGAGTGTTGGGGGCTGGTTCTGTCAAAAGTATTTGATACAGGGGCGTCTATTTAGCCCAACTCGTTTAGCTTGTGCCCCCATGTGCAGAGGCTCAGTCCTTGCTGCAGCAGCAGCAACAGCAGCTGCTGGATGTCATTCCCCTTCTTTTTCCCCTTTCATGTCTTCAACTGTCAAATAAAGGGCGAAAATGTCCCAAGTATCCGCCCATGGTTGCAAAGCTTGCGTTCTTAAAGTAAATCCTTGAATGTGAGACTACAATTGCTTGAGCAATAAGTGAAGTGGATTGAAGCTTTTAAATACATATTATTGAGTATACAGTTAGTGGCTAGTAGCATACAGTTAGTTCACTTAAAGGACCAAAATATGGTTGCCAGGGAGATAGCTCTTAAGACTGCTTCAGTTTTCAGGTCATGGGGGTCTTATCCAAATATACAATGTCAAGAGGCAGCATCAAACTGAGTTTGTAGCGGTTCTGACCATGATCTAAGTGTAGTACATCCTCAGACCCAACTAAATCATTCAGTTGAAGCTGTACAAACATAAAACAAAAACGCCTTGGCATCAAATGACGTAACCCTTCTCCACCATCACACTGTCTTTCACACACACAAAAACATACACACAATACAGAAAGAGCAGGTCACAGAAACTTCAAGGGGATTCCAGTTTAATTAGATACATTAAATAGTGTAAAAAAATGAATCACTGTCATCGTAAAGGATCCTGCGCCCAGATGTTTCTGATATGCCACCTGCACGTGATGCTCTATCGTGTAAAGTCCCTGCTTGTATGTCAAAGAATCACAAGTGGCTCCACCCCCCACTTAGCTTTTACCAGCAAAGTTACAGATGTTAAGTTCGTATAAGCTCACATACTAAACGCCACCTGTGTGCTTGTTTTTACACTGTTTGAACACGTGCACATTTCTCTGGTGGTCCTTTCATTCTGACCCTAGTTTGCGTGTTTAAGGTTTTAGTGAAATGACCCCAACAGTGGGGGAGTATGGCCTCTTTCAGAAAGAATGTAACATCAACAGCCGTCCCCAAAACCCAACCCCATTAGTGCACCGTGGACAGACAAAATAACCATCTGAAAAATAGATTGCATAATGCTTTACATAACAGGCCTAGCCATAAAATACTGGGACCAGGGGAGTGGAAGAATTGGGAAATTATGTGAAAACTCTAGCATTGTCCTTTCAGACATGGACAACAAGGCACTGAGGGGACTGGGTCCATAACAAGGATACTAGATTTATTTATGCCTCGCTAGTGATAATGAGTGCCACATGTCTTTACTGAATCTAAAATGTAAATTTGATACTGTCCTTTACACAAGTCTCTTTCAATTGTGAATAATCATTTTGGCAAGATGAGAAGCGCATGAATGTTTTCTGAGAAAACCAATCAACTTCCCCATAGATTTCCCATAGCTGCAATGAAAGTACAATTACCTTATAATTCTAACTAAAGCAAAGAGCCAAAAGTATCACCCAAGAAGGGATATTTTGTATATCTTATGTTATAAAATTAATTAGAAATATATATATTGCTGGAACAAGTTTCTCATCTTGGATCAAGAAAATTTACATTTATTCATTTAGCAGACGCTTTTATTCAAAGCGACTTCCAAGAGAGAGCCTTACAAAGTGCATAGGTCACTGATAATAACAACAAGATAGCCCCAAAGCATTGCGGGTAGCCAAAACAAGAAGCAAACATTGTGAACAACCCAAAAATGAGTGCCAATGGGAAGAACCATAAGAGCATGTAGTTAAGCGAGTTACAATTTAAACAACATGAATCTCTAAGTGCAAGTGTGCCTGTAGAAAAAGCAACAGCAGTACAAATAAAAATAAGAGTAACTAAAAATAGAATATTTTGCAGCGAATACAACAGTTTAAATTAGTTGCCACTAACCAACAAGAGCAACTTGTCTCTAAGCAAGAGTCATTGTGATCCTTGAGGAAACTAGCTTTGGGTTCAGCAAACCATTCCTAAGTACCGTTGTACTCCTGGAACAAGTGCGTCTTGAGCCTTAACTTGAAGGTGGGGAGACAGTCTGTGTCTCTGATAGAGGTGGGGAGTTGATTCCACCACTGGGGGGCCAGGCAGCAGAAGAGCTTGTGTTGGGACCAGGCGGTCTTGAGCAGTGGGACCACCAGGCGGTTGTCTGAAGAAGACCGTAGGTGGCGGGTGGGGGTGTAAGGCTGCAGGAGAGACTTGATGTAGTTGGGTGCAGTCCCGTTCACTGCTCGGAAGGTCAGTACCAGGGTCTTGAATCTGATGCGGGCCGTGATGGGTAGCCAGTGGAAGGAAATGAGGAGGGGAGTAACGTGGGAGTGTCTGGGTAGGTTGTAGACCAGGCGTGCCGCTGCGTTCGGAATCCTCTGAAGAGGGTGGGTTGCGCATGCTGGGAGACTGGCGAGCAGTGAGTTGCAGTAATCCAACTTGGAGAGGACAAGTGCTTGGACAAGCAGCTGGGTGGAGTGCTCAGACAGGTATCTCCTGATCTTCCGGATGTTGTAGAGGGTGAATCTACACGACCGGTAGACTGCAGCAATGTGGGCCGTGAGGGAGAGCTCGTCATCCATGGTAACCCCAAGGTTCCCGGCAGAGAATGAGGGGGTCACCGTCGCAGATCCCAGGGTGATTGAGAGGTAGTTGGAGATGGAGGGTCTGGCCGGGATGATGAGGAGTTCTGTTTTGGCGAGGTTCAGCTGGAGGTGGTGCTCGGTCATCCAGGCGGAGATGTCTGCGAGGCAGGCCTCAATCCTAGCTGAGATGCCCGGATCTGTCGGGGGGAACGACAGGTACAGCTGCGAGTCGTCAGCGTATCAGTGGTAGGAGAAGCCATTGGAGGTGACGATTAGTCCAAGTGAGGTGGTGTACAGAGAGAAGAGGAGGGGTCCTAGGACGGAGCCTGTGGGACACCAGTGGAGAGCTGGCGAGGGTCTGACAGTTTGCCTCCCCAAGAGACCTGGTAGGATCTTCCCGACAGGTAGGATGAGGGGTGGAGAAGGTAGAGAAACGTTTGTAGGGGTTTGAAGCAGAGATTATTTTGTTAAGAAAGTAGAGGGTTTTAGCACCAGTTATGTGAGAAGAGAAGGATTTAAGGAGGGAGTGATACTTATCAAGGTCCAGACCGTCTTTGGACTTGCGCCATCTCCTCTCAGCTGTTCAAAGGGTGGACCGTTCTTCACGAATAACATCCGTGAGCCACGGGCAGGAGGGAGAAGATCGTGCAGGCCTGGTTGACAGGGGACTGAAGAGAGATTGAAGCAGTTAAAGGTTATCTAACTGCTGACCCTTCAGCTCTACCCAAGAGACTAAGTTTTAGCTCAACTCAATATTATACTACAGCCTTGATCACTTGCAGTCAATGCGGTGGTCTCGATGTTTGCTTCAGCAGGACGCTATACGCTCTCAGCTGATTCCAGGTAACTGCAGCTTTTAAACCTAGAACTAGAATCTACAACGCCCCCAATTACTGTCAAATAAAAGAATACCCTGAGTACCCTGAAACCGAAAATGACTCACTGGCTAGCTTCTCTTTGACCAATTTAAGCTGGTTAGCTAACTGCTGACCCTTCAGCCCTACCCAAGAGACTAAGTTTTAGCTCAACTCAATATTATACTACAGCCTTGATCACTCGCAGTCAATGCGGTGGTCTCAGTGTTCGCTTCAGCAGGACGCTATACGCTCTCTTTACAATAAATGTAAATGCTTCTGTGGAGACTTCAGATGCACACAGCCATAATGGGGAGAACTCACCTAATCAAGTTCTTTTTAACCTTGCAATGTCATTCAATGAAATGTTTGCTGCTCTTACATGTACAAAAAAAGATTGACCATCAAAGCATTGTCCTATGCTTTTTGTATGTCTTTATGGATCGCAAACCACTTATGAGTGTGGCCTGTTTACTTTACAAGGTTGTTGAAATGGCCATAATTGGTCTGATTTTCAAATGAATGTATTGATGACCCTATTCTAAACAACAATATTATGTAATATTAATATATAAATGTTAAACAGTGTTAAACGTTATAATTTTTTTAGATTTTGCTAAAGCAATGAGAAAAATGTAAAAAAAAAATAGAATTTCCTGTGTTAAAGTGTTTGAAGGGCATCTTGTTTGGTAGTCTTAGTAATACAGTCTTAAACAAGGCCAGTCTTCTTCAGTGGAGAGAAATGCTGGCAGCAGTAGCAACCTGTTTTCATTCCCAGGTTGTCAAATACCGACACTTTGTCACAACCCTGGGCGTCTGATGCAGACAAGGTAAGCACAAGGTAACCTTTGGCGTCAGTATGAGACGTGTTGGGCTTTCGATTAACTCCAGTGTGCTCCAGTTATGGATGAGAAGGGGGAGGCTGCAGCCCTGGAGCTGACAGTTATATGGCCCATGACAGTTTTACACCCCAGCCCTGTTTTATGCCCTTGTTGTTCCTGCAGCATCCTATAGGGGGAGGCTGTATGGTTATAGTTACGAGCCAACATAGCAGACTGAGCAGAGTTTAGGATAATCTGCAAAAGTTATTATTTTTTGCTGGGTTATTTAGAGAAACTATTAGCTATGGGTCGATATCAATTAATTTCAATGTCAATAGATGGTTACGTAGCAGGAACTCATTGTTGACCGGCTAGTTCTCGACGCTCATGAGGAACTTTACTAAACTTTTTGCTTTGTTCATTTTTGTTTTCCCCCATTACTAACTATATAAAGGTTAGTAAATGTTTAGAAGAGTGTGACAACGTAGCTCTCTGACAAGGGCATAAAGATGGTCTAAATTAGGTAAAAGGCCATTGCTGATATGCAATTCAAAACGTAATTTCTTCAATCACGGAGATGAAATATGCAAACAGAACCCTATTCTTAGGCTTTTTTAAAGCTACTTAGCACCGTTGTAGCCTATAAAATGACCTATTGCGTTATAGGTAATAGTGTGCATGTTATGAAAGTAAAAAATACTAAGCCTTTATATTATTTCGCCATGTATACTCTCTCCCCCTAGGGTGCATCAGGAACAGTAGGGGCGTAAAACTGTCAGTGTAGGGCCGTAAACTGTCAACTCATACTTGCGGCCGAGTCCTCAGGTAAAGAGGCCCAATGCATGCTCACCGACCAGATTTTGAGTGTGGAGCGAGCAAATCCGGATTCTGTGGTTATCGTACTCGGCGACTTTAACAAAGTTCAGTCAAGACAATCACGTATTAGATTTGAGCATTTATTGTTACATGACATGGACATGTAGATTAACTTTGGCGGAGTGGATGATCTAAGGGAAGCACTCCCTGCCTCCTCGATGCAACACATACATACATGACATATGAGGCAGGGAGCAATAGAGATATAATCCCCCTGGTGGACAGATACAGACAGCATGGGGGAGAAGGGGACGGTGGAGGGTGGCAGCAGCACTGATCATACAATGACCGGGGTGAGTGTGTGCATATCCGCGCGTCTTTTAAAGACGCCTTATCGGATGTGGCCCAATGGATATGCGCTGCTACATGGGTGTGGTAGTGGGTGGAGTAAGGAAGGTGGAGTAAGACGCCTTACGTCCCCTATAATTGGCTGACGCGCGCTGCCCGATTGCCCTGCCAGAACTAGCTGCGCTTATTTCAGTCAAGACAATCACGTATTAGATTTGAGCATTTATTGTTACATGACATGGACATGTAGATTAACTTTGGCGGAGTGGATGATCTAAGGGAAGCACTCCCTGCCTCCTCGATGCAACACATACATACATGACATATGAGGCAGGGAGCAATAGAGATATAATCCCCCAACACACGCCACCACTCCGCCATGCAGACTATGTGTAGAGCGGAGCGCCGCTGCTCCTGAGCCACAGGAGGACCCCCTTACATCCCACTACGTACGTACTAGTGGCGAAAACAAGCGTTTTCTGGATGCGGGGGTCATGCTAGCATTAACGATGACTAAGACTATGTGTGCATATCCATCGTGTTACATACCATCTGATGTGCGGTTTACCGAGCCGTCCCACGCGCACATCCCGTCCAGACCCAGTGCTGGACGGAAGGTGAACCCGCGACAAGCCAAATACACCGACCATCTCCCCGGTACCCTTCTAATCCGACATCGGGCAGATAGCTACCTCCAGAGAGCTGCCCCTCTTTGCGCCCGTCAGCGAACTCATCAGGATGTACACAAAGGCAGCATGTACGCCGGAACACGAAGATATGCTTATCTAGTGAGAATAACTAGTGTCAGCAGAGCACCTGCCGTTCCCTGGCCGGTATCCAGGGTGTCTCCGCAGATATCTTGACTCGGACGCTGGATTCTGATCGATTGCTACCGAATCAGAGCACGTCTGCGGATCACCAGTGCTGAGACAAGATCTACGGAGACATTCTACAATGCTTGTGATCCGGTAACCTCTCATCCATACAGGGCAGAGTTACAGCTGTCTCTAGAGACCCATTCCTCTAGCGCCCGTCGGCAACCCCAAAGATGTACGCGAGGCGCATGGTGTACCATCAATGTCCCTATGTGAGAATGAGAAACAAATGTGTCGGCAGAGCACCCGCCGTTCCCTGGAGTCCAGGGCATCTCCAGAGATATCTCGATTCAGACTATGGATTCTGATTGATAGCTACCAGATCAGAGCACGTCTGCGGATCACCACGCCTAAACCGAGATCTAAAGAGATATTCTACTGTTATGGGTTAACAAGCCGACCCAGCCACCATCTGTAATGCAGGCTTGTGTATTGACACACAGCAATTAGTCCTTTGACCACATGGCCGCAAGCTTGTTCACGTCAAGCTCATAGATCTCTGGACTCTAACGATGTCCAGGGCATTGGGGCGTACATGGTGCTCGTAAGCCGAGGACGACCAGTCCCCATCATTCCAGCGTGGCTAGGCACTTGAAGATGCCCAGGTGGCAGCCCCAATCCGGAAGCTTTGCGATGTATACCAATCCTGGGACAGCCCACAGCGAATCGTTGAGCAAACCAGGATTTCGTCATGGCCTTGCCGGCATTGGTGACAACAGGGACTCGGAAGGCGGGACTCGGAAGGCGTCACCCCGGGCGACACGGCGTGACATAGGAGAGTGGACAAAACGCAGTTAGATCGAGAAATCACAATAGAGGCACCTTGCAAAGTATCAGGTTGGAATGTTCAGGACACTAAACGTTCACTGCACAATGGTGGTGAATTCCCCACACCGTGAAACATTAAAAGGTTGTGAAAACACTGACTCGAGTATTATCGCTGTATAGGCCCGAGTACCCTTGTTCAGTTGGACACCAGTAATTTGAAGAGCATAGCCCTTTGACAAGCAATGTCACAGAGGGCTCACATAAGTGGCCCTCAACCAACCTAACCCTCAGTGGCCTATGTGCAAGATGGGTAGATGATAGTAGACGTAATCTTGATCTGAATTCTGCTCTCTTGGCCCGTTCAGCAGCTTGCTGAGGGCTCCAAACACCTTAATTGAATACCCCGAACCCGTGTTTAACACGTCTGCGCTGTGCTCTCATTGCCTCTGCTTAGACCACAAAGTTGCATCCTTCATCCACCAATGTGGATTGAAAACCATCCTCATGTATTCGCCGGCAGACAAACATAGGCCTACATGTGCACCGCGCACGCACCCGGGCCTATGGTCTAGCACCGTCCGAGAAATGGCGGCATGCTTGCCTATCAGAACACCTGAAATGAACAAGACAGTGCGCCACACCGTCTCTATAGCCTGAAAGACTGCGGTGCGCAATGAGATTCCCACACTCTGGTCCAAGTGAGCAGTCTGACTAGATTAATATGCACAGACCTCCTTATGATGTGGACCTTGCTTCGATATTACAACAGTAAACTTTTCCCTACGCAATAACAAGCATCACGATGGAATGCAATTCGTGTAAAGCCGTGAGATACGTCTCAAGAGCCAGGAAGCAGCCCCGTGGCCACAGGGCCTTGTCCGGAGAGCTCGATAACCCCCCAACCTAAAGAGGCAGCCGCGTCGGTACGAAAATCGAGGCGGAGGACGACTCCACGGAACCGTGATAGAAGAACTGACGCCGCGCCAAAGGCCGCACAGCCCACCCAGAACGTATATCCGACCGCACCAGTCGTGTACGCCATTACGAAAACTAGCACGCATTGAGAAGTCCAACAGACGGGACACGAACTCTGGGGCACGATGCATGCATAGAAGTGGTGCCCGAGCGGCCACCACGACGCAGAGGACACACTCCGAGGGTAACGACGCCCGCATTAAACACTATCAGGAAATGCAGAGAACCAAGGTGACGGGCCTACGGTCAACTCAAGGACAGAGAAATGTGCATGCAATCAGACGCGTCCAAACACCTAGAGCCAGCGCGGGTGGAGATCACGGAACATCCCGACAAATCGTCCAGCAGGTGCACGATGCCGACTGGTGCTCATTACCAGGATCCAACATGGAGCCACCGACAGTGTGTCGATGTGTGCGGGCCGCTGCGGCGGCCGATACCACCGAGAGTAGGCTACAGCTGCTGCCCACCGACGCCAATTAGGTGCCACTGAGAGGCATGCAGCAAAATGCGCGGACCACCGGTCGTTGACATGCAGGCAGCCTGAGAAAGCTGTCTACTTGAGATGTGAATGCCAGAGTTAAATCCAGTCCCTCAGAACAGACGACAAGAGGGACCGTTGCAATCGTTTGGCTTCTCGTAACTGATAACCTATGTACTTGCGGTGAATCTAAATATTGGCACTCAGAATAAAGCGTCTGCTAAATGACCAATGTAACGCAGTCACATTAACACTGATGGTGTCAGTCATCCCAACCTGCAGAGACCCATTTCCGGGTGGTGCTTCTCCCACCCGGAACTCCCGGGAGACGTGGAATGTAGGCCCTATGGATCGGAATTGCCTAAATATATTGAGTACTATTGGATTCAGACACCTAAAAAGATGGTTCGACTTAGTTTGTAAATTTAAATGTACAGTATATATGTTTTACCTCCCAAAAAAAAAATCCCAGAATTATACAAGGTATTTGCGTATTATTTTCAGCACTACCACTAGTAACACTAAATCAACACTTGGTCCAAGGGTTCTTCCCAAACTACCTCAGGAAGGTGGGGTTAATCTCATTCAGTTTTTAAATCAAATACAATTCAATATAGTAGTGCATTTGTACACGCGGTGGATTTAAATATTGGCTTCTCCCACCCGGAACTCCCGGGAGACGTGGAATGTCTGTATTGAAAGTTTCGAAGCATGTATGCAGATAGACGTACCTTCATGCGAGTACCCATCGACCCACTAGCCTATACTAGCCACAGGGTAGGGGCACTCTGACGGCCCATCACACGTCAATTACACCCGCAACGATTTGCATAGCCACACTCCGCACACTTAGATGCGTGAGTCCAATTATCCCCACGCTCCCACAGCATGAGTACGGTTGGGGCCCACAGCTTGCTAGCTTGTTCCTTCCGTCAAGTACCTAGCATGACACTCGTAGCTAGCAACGCTAGACGCTGGTGTTTACCGTTACGGCACCCTCTGCCAGTACATGTTTTGCCACACCAGCGTAGTGCATAGAGCTAGATAACCGTATGTCTATTGGACGTTCATCTGAAATGTCCGAAGTCACACATCAGAGATGGTAGTCTACGCTGTGGGCCCACACACGACGACAGACAGATACTGTGACGCTACTCAACTGGTTAACCGATAATATAGGGATACCATATTTCACTTAAGGATGTATTTGACGTCTGAATTAATTTGGCTGCCCTAACATCTGCCCGGAGACAGCAGACGAAATTAGCGTCTCTGGCTGACTGCTCATTTACACTTTCTATTGATCAGTGCGCACCCCTGAAATAAAGAATATTACAATGAACAATATTGACAAGCTGTTACGTAAGCACCGGCTAATACATTCCCGAAATCCGAGTATTCCGTTTGCACAGGGTATACTAAGCCTACTGAATGCCATGGCAATCAAACAATACAATCGAGTTAAAGAACCGCAGATACACAAACCCTTTCATTCGGGTACGCCATTCCTGATTACCAGCCGGTGGTGTCCTAAGACACGGTACCACGTCATTCCTCCCCTACAGTCAATGCGAAATCGAAGGCCACGGGAGCGCCTCCGAAGCAGTACCGGGGATCGGCGGATCCACCGCTGTCGTCGACCCCTCCTCCAGCGCGACGACCCGAGCACTCGTTTCCGCCAGAGACCTCGACGTCCAGAGGGGCCAACAGGACCGGGTCTTCCTCCCTGGACCAGAGCATTCTCAGCGGGCACCGGTCGGGAAGAGAAGGAAGGAGAAAGAGCGGCCTTGCAGCACTCCACGAACGTGCAGTTCATCATGATACACTCAAGGAAAGAGACACGACCAAGACATAGTAGAGTCCAGGATGCGTTGACCCGCCAATCCTGGTAGTAGGCGATCTTTGAGCCGACGCGAGTTACGCCGGGCCTGGCTACCTGTATCGTCGCAACCGCCGTCGGGGCGGTTCTCAGAGGCTGCGAATCCAGGCGAATGCCCGAAACCTCCCGCAAACACCCCCAACAACAACAGGCCACCCCCGGATTGCAAGAGCCGGACACAGCAACACAGGCGAAAGCAACAACCGACAACGCAGGAATACAAACACATTGGCAGCAGCACTGATCATACAACGACCGGGGTGAGTGTGTGCATATCCGCGCGTCTTTTAAAGACGCCTTATCGGATGTGGCCCAATGGATATGCGCTGCTACATGGGTGTGGTAGTGGGTGGAGTAAGGAAGGTGGAGTAAGACGCCTTACGTCCCCTATAATTGGCTGACGCGCGCTGCCCGATTGCCCTGCCAGAACTAGCTGCGCTTATGTATTCTCAGCCACGAACTCCCCAAATACAAACAATTAATCAAATGCCCCACCAGAGAAGGGAACACTGGATAACTGCTACACCACAGTCATTAGAGCCGACCACGCCGTCCCTTGAGCAGCACTGGGTCACTCTGACCATGCCATGGTCCACCTGATTCCTGCATACTGGCAGAAAGCTCTGTAAATCTGGTGTGAGGACATCAAAACAATGGACCAGTAATAATACATGTTATTTTCCAAAGTGGCTTGGAGATCCGCCATGGAGGATCTGGAGGCATACTTGGACTTTACTGACCGGGATATGTTCACGACTGCTACCAATAGTGTGGATGAACTCACAGAGACTGTGACATCGTACATTAGCTTCTGTGAGGAAGGCACCAGGATGAACTTCAAAAAGGACAATCCCTGGTTCTCTGCAAAGAAAGTTGAGGATGGTGAAGGAGCAAGCGCTTAGGAGTGGGGATAGAGACAGATTCAAGGAGTCGAAGAACAGGTTTAGCAAAGTGGTGAGAGAGACTGAAACACCAATTCTCTGCTAACGACTCTGCTTCCGTCTGGAGAGGGCTCAGGCAAATTACCAACTACTGTACAAGCCCAGAGCCCCCCACACCGTTAACAACTCCCGACTGGTCAACGACCTGAACGAGTTCTACTGCAGATTTGAAAGACAATTGGACTGTCCTGAACTGCCCCTCCCCACCCAAGAGCCCCCCCCCCCCACCACAGAGACGACTCTCTCCATTCAGGAGAGAAGTCAACAGACTTTTCAAGAGGCAGAACCACCGCAAAGCAGTTGGGCCGGACTCTGTCTCTCCAGCCACCCTCAAGCACTGTGCTGACCAGCTGTCTCCAGTGTTCACCACCATCTTCAACACCTCCTTGAAGACATGCCATGTACCAGCCTGTCTCAAGTCTTCCACCATCATCCCTGTGCCCAAAAAGCCAAGGCCAACAGGACATAATGACTACAGACGTGTCGCCCTGACCTCTGTGGTAATGAAGTCTTTTGAGCACCTGGTGCTGGCTCACCTCAAATCCATCACAGACCCCCTCCTGGACCCCCTGCAGTTTGCATACAGAGCCAACAGGTCTGTGGACAACGCAGTTAACATGGCCCTCCACTTCACCCTACAGCACCTGGACTCCCCAGCATCCTACGCCAGGGTCCTGTTTGTTGACTTCAGCTCTGCCTTCAACACCATAATCCCCGCCCTGCTTTAGGACAAGCTCTCCCAGCTGAACGTGTCCGACTCCACCTGCAGGTGGATCACAGACTTGTCTGACAGGAAGTAGTGCGTTAAGCTGGGAACACAAGTCTCTGACTCCCAGTCCATCAGCACCGGATCTCCTCAGGGCTGCGTCCTTTCCCCTCTGCTCTTCTCCCTGTACACCAACAGCTGCACCTCAAGGCATCTATCCGTCAAACTCCTGAAGTTTGCAGACAACACCACCCTCATTGGGCTCATCTTTGATGGAGATGAGTCTGACTATAGGTGGGAAGCTGACAACCTGGTGACCTGGGGTCTCATTTATAAAACTGTGCGTAGGATTCTTACTAAAAGTGTACGTACGCCCAAAAGCCTAAAATGGCGTACGCACACAAATTCAGATTTATAAAACCGTGCGCACACACACCTGTACGCAATGTTCCCTTTATAAATTTACATTTACATTTACATTTATTCATTTAGCAGACGCTTTTATCCAAAGCGACTTCCAAGAGAGAGCTTTACAAAAGAGCATAGGTCACTGATCATAACAACGAGATAGTCCCAAACATTGCAAGCAGCCAAAACATGAAGCATACATTGTGAAAAAGCTAAACAAGTGCCAAAAGGGAAGACCCATAAGAGCATGTAGTTATACAAGTTACAAATAAAACAACATGAACCACAAAAGTGCAGGACTGTACCTGTAAAAGAACAATCAACAGTAAAATATTACACAGCAAGTACAAGACTTAACTTCGTTATATCTAACCTACAATAGCAACAAGTCACTCAATAAGAGTCATAGTGATCCTGGAGGAAACTAACAAGTCCAGCCAAGCATACTTAAGTGCCGTTGTACTCCCGGAACAAGTGCGTCTTGAGCCTTTTCTTGAAGGTGGGGAGACAGTCAGTGTCCCTGATGGAGGTGGGGAGCTGGTTCCACCATTGGGGCGCCAGGCAGGAGAAGAGCTTGTGTTGGGACCGGGCAGTCTTGAGCGGTGGGACCACCAGGCGGTTGTCTGAAGAAGACCGTAGGTGACGGGTGGGGGTGTAAGGTTGCAGGAGAGACTTGATGTAGATGGGTGCAGTCCCGTTCACTGCTCGGAAGGTCAGTACCAGGGTCTTGAATCTGATACGGGCGTTGATGGGTAGCCAGTGGAGGGAGATGAGGAGCGGGGTAACATGGGAGCGTCTGGGTAGATTGTAGACCAGGCGGGCCGCTGCATTCTGAATCCTCTGAAGAGGGCGGGTTGCACATGCTGGGAGACCAGCGAGCAGCGAGTTGCAGTAGTCCAACTTGGAGAGGACCAGTGCTTGGACTAGCAGCTGGGTGGAGTGCTCAGACAGGTATCTCCTGATCTTTCGGATGTTGTAGAGGGTGAATCTACAAGACCGGGAGACTGCGGCGATGTGGGCCGTGAAGGAGAGCTCGTCATCCATTGTAACCCCAAGGTTCCTGGCAGAGGGTGAGGAGGTCACCGTCGCAGATCCCAGGGTGATTGACAGGTCGTGGGAGATGGAGGGTTTAGCCGGGATGATGAGAAGTTCTGTTTTGGCGAGGTTCAGCTGGAGGTGGTGCTCGGTCATCCATAAATCACAGATTACCCATAAGTGTGCGTACGTGAATCAGCATTGTACCCCGCCCTGAACACACCCATTTTTAACCATAAATGGTCAATGCAAAGCACCTCATAAATACTAATCTACTATATTAATGACCCTAATCTCATGACCCTGGTAGCGATTGTTCTTGAATCATGGCGAACAAAAAAACAAAAAAGAGAAAGTTCTCGGACACAGAGATTGAGGTTCTTGAAGGCGAGGTTGAGGCCCGAAAACCAACATTATTTGGTGGCCACAGCAGTGGAATCACAAATTTAAAAAAACTATGAGAGTGGCAGCATATTGCGGCTGCCGTCAACGGTGCCAGTGGGACAGAGCGCACAGTGGCAGAACTTTGAAAAAAGTTGTCAGATCTGAAGGTCAAGTATACTACATCTTTGTATTCCTTCACTGACATTTATTTAATTTGTTGCGTGTGTATTTGAAGAGGTGTTAGTTAAATGTGCTCATTTGTGCAAAATAAATAATCTCATTCATTCATTTCCGGTGGAGGCAAGGAGGAAACTGTCCTCCCACCTCCAGAGTGTGGCTGCAACTGGTGGACGCCCAAGCACACCTGACCTATCGCCAATTGATGAAAAAATTGCTGCCATAATTGGCGAGGTCGGCGTGTGTGGGATTGTGTTGGAGACGGAGGGAGACACCGACGCGACCACTGAGGAACAAGGTAAACAGTTTTATTGTAGGCCTAAAGGGTGAATCCAGCTAATCAAATGTTTTTCCCCAGTCCTTCCAGAGTCTGGAGCAGTGGGTGGGCAGGAGGTTCCCATTGAGGAGAGTGAGGGGTCCCTGGCAGACCAGCGTTCGGCTCCGGTCAGCGGTGCACCTTGTGCAAATGGCAGTGGTCGGGTGCTCACTGACGCCGTCCTTCACCTGCAGCAAGACACGATCAACGCAATTAATAACGTGTCAAGCAAGCTACAGCAGATGAGGAAAGTACTTGAAGAAATTGCTCAAGTATTAAAAAATGTTGTTGCAAAATGAAACTTGATAGTTGTCTTTCTTACAAACGCCGCATGACATCCTCACGTATTCTTGCCCCATGCTGATGTGCCTCCTGTCGAGCAGGGGGCAGTGGTTCGGGGTCACAATGCTGGGGGAGGGGGGGGGAGGTCAGGAGGGAGAGGGATACCGTTCCTCAGTGCCACATTGTGCAGAACACCACACGCCCTGATTATGACACACACCTTTGCCGGGTGGTACAGCAGTCTGCCACCTGAGGCATCCAAAGCACGCCATCGGCATTTCAGGAGGCCGATGGCACGCTCCACGACCGAGCGCGCACGAGCGTGGACCTCGTTGTAGTGCAATTCCTCTGCGCTCCGCGGGTTCAAAAATGGGGTAAGGAGCCAGCGTCTGAGGGGGTAGCCACTGTCACCTACAGGTTATAATTAACACATAATTATAGTCAACATCAAGACAAATGGTTACCATTTCTAAATGCTAACTCACCAATAAGCCAGCCACCACGACCTGCGCCTGCCTGTCGTCTGTTCCCTACACTGCTATTTTACAGTATAAAGGAATCATGTGTGGAGCGAGGCCAGCATGCCACGATGTTACTGAGGACCATTTTGGAGTCACATATGACTTGCACATTAATTGAATGGACATGCTTTCTATTAACGTAAGCGTATTCGTTTACATATGGAGCCCATAAGGCAATATGAGTGCAGTCAATTGCGCCGATTACATTCGGGAAATCGGACATTGTTGCAAATTGGATTTTAATTTCGGCCTGTTCTTGCACAATGTAGGGAAATTTGATGTATAGACTAGCCATTTTAATAATACCTTATTCATCATGGGCCAGTAAATCATTACAGTCCCCAAATACTCTTTCTCTCCATATTCTGCCATTGGCGTAGTCCTCCAGCAGTGCCAACAGTGCCATCATGCAATATTACGCACGGGGGTCCCTGCAGTATTTATGTGACTACAATTCTTGTGATTGTTAGCACCTTGGTGAAGTCTCAGCATCAATTAGGCCTACTGGTATCCCTCACCCCGAGAAATAATTGGAAAAAAGCTTAATAGGTAGGCCTAAACACACGTTTCTTCATAACGGTTTTGTTATGAATTAATGTTTGGACTGATGAGGACGTAGTGTAGCGATTGCGCAGAAGCTTAACGACTGTATTTCCAGTTTTTGACATATAATGATATAGGTTATGCACAGTATTAAAGAAATATATTTATTATACAATGTGACACTGAATTTTGATTTAAAATTTGAGTTGGACTGTACAAGGTGTTTATGGAAGTAGTGAAAAAAACGTGTGTGAGAAAAACAAAATATATAAATATTACGGGTAATCGTTCTTCCCGCATTTACTTTCTGCAGTCTGACTACAAATGTGCGTAGGCCTACGGGAGGGTCGGAGTTTGCCGTGGAGGACTGCACATTCTCCCGTCAAGTAAGTTTTTTATAAATCACAACCTTTGCGTGGAAAGTGGCATACGCACATTTTCAGCCCCGTTTTGTGCGTACGCAAGCTTTATAAATGAGACCCCAGGTGTAGCCAGAACAACTTAAAGCTAAATGCTCTTAAGACAGTGGAGATGGTTGTGGACTTCTGGAAATAATTCAGCCCCACTCACCCCCATCACCCTGAGGCGAGCGAGGAAGATTGTGGCCGACTCCTCCTACCCTGGACACTCTATTTCAGCCACTCCCCTCCGGCAGAAGGCTGCGGTCCATCAGGACCAATACCACACGCCACAAAAACAGTTCTCTCAGTTCTTCCCATCCGCTGTGGGCCTCTTCAACAAGACTAAGGGTTCACACTGACTTTAAGTCATTTAAGACATTAATGTCTTAAACACATTGCATTTTGCACTGCATTACACAATTGTATCTTTTGTACCATTTGTATTTTTTGTAATATTTGTATTTTTCTATTGTAAATTACAGTAACTTTTAATTTAATTTTATATTTTATTCTATATTTTATTTAATAATAGAATGCCGAGGTGTTTATTAGTGGCCCTCTTCCACCAGTCGGAAGAGGAGATGAAAGATTCAGCAGGCTGATTCAACTGAACAGATGGCTGTCAATTGCATGTATTGACCCTTCAGTACATTTTATCAAAAACTTTTACCTTGTCTGGGAGCGCAGACATCTTGGCAAATGGAGTTTGCCTGAACAAGTAGTTAAGGTCTTTGTCTTGGTGTCCTTTTTGCAAGGGTAAAACTATTTACCTATAACCTATTTGTCTTCCTGCATCACCAGTCTGTTACCACTGCTAAGGACAGGAGACAAGAGGAGTCTAAACAAGAGATAACCACACAGCATAGCCACAAAGACGTCACGGGAAGGATGCCCCCACCTAAGGAGAAGCAAGAGGAAGAGTCTCAAACCTCATCATCAAGGATTGATCACCCCCTCGGAGAGGAGGAGTTTTTACTTCCCTCACCAGCACCTGCTTCAACCCACCATACTCCATCCAGGTCCCCCTCATCTCTATTTTCCTCTAATCTCTCATTCCCCCACCTGCAGTTCACTGACCACATGAAAGAGCTGGTCACTGCTGGAACCAAATTCACTCCCCGCCAAACTCCTACTTTCACTCCTGAAATCCTTCCTCGACGTCAACCTCCAGCTCAACCTCTGCCACTGGCTGTAAGTCCTCAGCCAGTTGCCCCCACCCCGCCTCCATGACGGCTCCACAACCATTCTCTCAATTGATATATTTGGGGTCAAGACTACAAGGCTAATGATACCACTGATTCTCACCAGGAAAGGTCAGGGCACTGTATGAAGCTAGCCTGCTCAATTCCTGTCCTGATTTATAGAAAAGGAAATATGGCAAATTTATCAAATTTTGCGTTCATTCCTTGTCAGCCTGTCCAAATAAATTGGGCAAATATAGTTTTAAACACATTAAACTTAGCTTTATTAAATGTCAGGTCTTGGTCAGGGATTTATTTTTTAATCAATGATTTTATTGTTAGGCACAAACTAGATTTTTTGTTTTTAACTGAAACTTGGTTAAACCAAGATAACAGTGCAGCTGCTCTTATACCCCTTTTCCATCAACGCATTTTGGGTGCTGGTTCGGAGCCAGTGCTTCATCTCGAACCAATTATTTGAACAGCCTAAGAACGGGCTCTAAACCAAGTGGTTTTTAAGTAGCACCAAAACATTTCCGGTCTAAAGTAAGAACTGCTTGCGTCAGGGGTGGGGTTACAGTGACCAACAAGACGAAGACGAGTCCTTTGACCGCCATCGCTGTAATTTTTACAATTAATATTTCAATTAAACGGTACATGTAAATAAGCATCTGATTTAAAATGTGACGAGAAATGGACAGTGTAGTTGCTGAAAATGTCCTTATTTTATTGATGAAACGGCTCATTTGTAAATTTGTTCCGACATTTCGATAACCTAGCTAGCATTGCAGTGCAGACACTACATTTTATCTTATTATTGCATTTTCATATTCCTATCAAGTGAGTGAAATGACAAACAAAAAGCTTGTTTTGAACTTTAATAAGTATGAGTCTATATTTAACACAAATGTAATACGCAACCACAAATTTTGACGACAATGTAAAATTAGAAAATATTGTGAATATTGAATATTAATTATTATATATGTTTTGCTGCTCCTTGTGTTGCTTGTGTTTTAAGATCACCATCTGGCTCCTCTGTGTTCTCACACACACAAACACACACACAGATACCGTTTGTGCACATGCTCACAAAGAGCAAGTTGCAAGTACCATGTTATGGCAACTGCTTAAATTTGCACCACAGATTTTGTTCTTTGTAACAATAGCTGTTCTATCTAAATTGTTTTTGTTGTTTTCTAATGGGGGCAAAATAAAATATTTTTCGCTCCTTGCGAGCGGCTGGGTGTAGAGCTGAGATTAGCATCTAAAAAATGGGAGGATTTGGCCAAAAGGAGTAGATTTCAGTTAATCCACCAATCAGAGGCTTTAAGCCGCCCCTGACTTTTGATAGGTGATGACAGATTGATTTTGCTGCAGCAAGTTACACCATGGATAAATTACAATATAAATAAATAAATAACCCAAATACATTAAACGTTCATATATTTGATGCCCAACTTAATTTGTAATTTATTATATTTTATGTCATTTATATACAGTTGAAACCAGAAGTTTACATACACTGCAAAAAGACAAAACACTTTTTTTCCTCACTGTTTGTAGTTAAATCAGACTAAACCTCTACTCTTTCAGGTGCGTTAGGAGTACAAAAATTATTTAACTTTTGCTAAATGTCACAGTAATGAGAAAGATGTTTTAGAGAATTCTTCATGACTTTCTTCAAGGTCAAAAGTTTACATACAGTTCCTTAGTATTTAGTAGCATTGCTTTTGAACTGCATGACTTGGGTCAAACATTTTGGGTATCCTTCCACAAGCTTCTTACAGTACTCTGCTGGAATTCTGGCCCATTCCTCCTGACAGAACTGGTGTAACTGAGTTTTGTCTCAGGTTTGTTGGCTGCCTCGCTCGCACACGCCTTTTCAGATCTGCCCATAATTTCCAGGGGCTTTCCACTCCAAGACATTGACTTTGTTGTCCTCAAACCACTTATTTTGGCAGTATGCTTAGGGTCATTGTCCATTTGGAAGACCCATTTGCGCCCAAGTTTTAGCTTCCTGTTTGATGTCCTGTGATGTTGCCTTAATATTTCCAGGTAATGTTCTTTTTTCATGATGCCGTCTATTTTATGAAGAGCTCCAATTCCTGCTGCAGCAAAACAGCCCCACAACATGATGCTGCCACCTCCATGCTCCACAGTTGAGATGGTGTTTTCAGGTCTAGAAGCTTCCCCCTTTTTCTTCCAAATGTAATGGTGGTCATTATGGCCAAACAGCTCCACTTAAGTTTCATCAGACCACATGACATGTCTCCAGAAGTTAAGGTCTTTGTCTTGGTGTCCTTTTGCAAACTGTAATTTGTCTTTTTTATGTTTCTTTACGAGTAATGGCTTCCTTCTTGCTGAGTAGCCTTTCAGCCCATGTCAGTGCAGGACTCGTTTTCCTGCAGATGACACTTTCTTACCAGCTTCAGCCATCATCTTCACAAGGTCTTTAGCTTTTGTTCTGGGGTTGATTTGCACATGTCAGACCAAAACAGGTTCATCTCTGGGACACAGAGCCCGTCTCCTTCCTGAGCAGTGTGATGGCTGGACATTCTCATGTTTATACTTGCGTATAATTGTTTGCACAGATGAACATGGCACCTTCAAGCATCTGGAAATTGCACCCAGGGATGAACCAGACTTGTGGAGCTCCACGATTCTCTCCCTGATTTCTTGGCTGATGTCTTTTGACTTTCCCATAATTTCAAATAAGGAAGCAGAGTGTTTGAGGTGTGGCCTTAAAATACATCCCCAGGTGCACCTTTAATTAACTCACATGTTGTCAGTTAACCTATCAGGAGCTTCAAAAGCCATGACATCGTCATCTGGAGCCTGTACAACGACTCAAGATCAACATGCTCTGGATTACTTTCAGTTACCCGGCTACGCGAAGCCTAACAATCGTAATCACGATAAGCAGTACTACGACGGCGGTTATCAATTCTCTAACTCAACCCAGATCTTTCCAATCTAGATATGCGTGCATTCACATAAAGGGGCGGTGTTTGCACCGTATGTCCAATCACAAACATGGACGAAACAAGAGCCGCATATTTCAATCAGGAGGAGCAGACAATAATCTTACAAACTTTGTCTACTCCTCCTGCGTGAAATATTGTAATACAAGCATATCAGGAATACAGACATATAATATAGGCAAAATTCAACAAATCTGGCAGAAAATAGCAGACGCTGTAAATGCGTAAGCTACATGACTTATTGAAGATGTGATCATAATAACACGTGTGCATTCCACAATGTTAAACTTTTGTTGCTGTATGATTTTAGTTGCAACCCTGCAGTGGCAACCCTGCAGTGGCAAACGATTGTGGGAGCAAATAAAAAATAAAACCATAATTCTAAACGGTAAGCCAATACTTGTACATAGCCTATTTTGAGGCCAACAAGTACAAGGCTGAATTGCCTGAACTAGTCTCTTTGGGATATTTTATACCAACAAAAGGCCTATAGAACAATGAAATTGCTTGAAGCCAACAGGAGGAGAAAATAGGCAACTGGGGGGGGGCTCCTCCACAGGACTTCACTCCTGCCGAGGAGCTGGCCCCCTCCAGCTATCAGGGTCACCCCATGATGGTAGGAGTGGAAGGCGGCATTTCTTCAGACCCTGGTGGCAGCAGCTTGGAAGCCCAGGCATATGTAGAGAGTCAGATGGCTGAGCGGTTAGGGAACTGGGCTATGAATCTGAAGGTTGCTAGATCGATTCCCGGCTGTGCCAAATGAAGTTGTGTCCTTGGGCAAGGTACTTCACCCTACTTGCCTCGGGGGGAAATGTCCCTGTACTTACTGTAAGTCGCTCTGGATAAGAGCGTCTGCTAAATGTAAATGTATGTTTCAAGTAATGTGACCATGTTCATTCAACAATAATTTATGAAAATTGTAGGAGTGAAATATATTACTGTTCTCTGCCTGCTCCTTTTGGGGGTGCACTTTTGAGTTGTACTTACCACTTGCAACACAGATTGTGAGAGTGTGTGAATGTGTGGCTGTGATTGAAGTGTCTGTGATGACTTACTAATGGTGGTGGTCTCAACATAAGACACAAGTCCTTAAAGTACTCATTTTAAATATGACTCAATTGATTAAATTGCTATGGTGTTAAACTCAGCAGGAAGAGGAACGTCTTTCTCCCCCTGAGCCTAGGGCCTCCACTTCAAAGCCAAGACAAAAACACAAGGTATAAGCAATGAACGTTGTAGTATACAAAGTGAGGGGCCCTGTATTAAAAAAAAACATTGAGCTCAATTATAAGAGGCTTTTAATAAAAAAACAAGGCTGGAGACAGAAAAACTGGAATATGAGAAGAGATAGTAATGGACTCAATGAATGACACTAAACTTAGTTACACTGACATCTTTTTCTGTGTTCCTAGGGAAGGGAGAACACATGAGGATGTATTTGTTAAACTTTGTTCTACGTTTTGATCTTTTTAATACCTTTTTGTGGCTTTCTTGTTGTGCCTTTTGAATCTTTTTGGGGGGGTTTCACCATTTATCTCTTTCAATGTCCTATTTATTATTTTTGAAAAATGCTATAAAAGTGAATGAAACATCAAAATTCAATGAAAGTAGTGAAATTATCATTTATGTATCACTTGTGAAGAGCTTTGTACAGATACCCATTGCTCTTTTTGGTTTGAAAGGTTTTGGTTGAAAAAAAAAAATTCTGATATGGAAATGTTTAGAAAATGGCTCAAAGCAACCCAAGGACAACAGAATGGGTTAAGGGGAGACACACCCCAGTGAATACGGATAATATATCAACATGAAACCTCCCCAGTTGATAACTAATAGTAGGCTAGGTCAAATATTGTTATCATTACAAGTTTCCCGTAAATGTATGTTTAAATGAGCAAATGATTAACTTGTAAAATATGATATAATTTGCATACCAGAACGGAAATCAGAACATTGAGGGAAAAACCTTGTTTCATTTTGTCAACATATTAGAGTCCAAAGTTAATAATAATAATAATGCATAAGTATCTTTAAAAGTTTGCTTAAAAGTTAATTGTGTTCTGTACAGTTTTTATGTGTCCTATGGTGTTTCAAGATATATAGGCCCCGTAGCAGCCAATAATGTAATAACTAACGTTAATTTAATAACTACCAATAATGTTTTAACATTTCTGAATCAATAACCTTTTGCCCATCATGTAATGAGTTCTTACATTATCGGCTGGCTATTTCATTATTGGCTGGGTTAATAAAAAAGTATCAACATTTGTATAATTGGAGCCGGTAGTTTAATAATACACTAATAAATCACTGTATGTTTAAGTTGTATTAGTTGTCAAACTTCCATAACACTTGCCCTTACTGTTGCTTCTTCCAAATAGCTGTTCAAAAACCTGACCAATTCTGACACCTGAATCTTAGTCCTAACTACACTACACACACACCACACACACACTCTCTCTTTCTATCTATCTAACTCTCTTTGAATTAAGACAATTTGTTAGTAAATGTATCTCCAGCCTGGACGTCTACTCCTATTATGAGCACACGTTTGCAAACACAAGACAGTTCTCTCTTGAAAATGTGTATTTTATCTTGCAGTACCCATAAGTGACCACTATTGATTGACAAATTATCATCATGTGACTCTGACCTTAGGCTTTTTTCATTTGTTTGCAAACTTATGTTGTCCTGAGGTAATTAGTGATCTATTTTAAACATGTAATGTCCTCAATTTATAGTTTATAGAAGGAAATAATGTGGTTGTAGAATGCTTGGTGCCACATTCCAATCAGTAAACATCAATTCCCTACAAACTCCCTACTACCCACATCTGATTGGACAAGGGGACATGTACCTTTTGCAGTTTTTCAGGACCAGGGTTTGACACTGCAGCACATCAGTAGTGATAAAAAGGATGTGGCTCACTAATTAACCCCATTTCATGTATTTGACAAATATGGAACAATAAGAATTCTGCAAACAATCTTTAACTTGTCGTGTATCATTTGTGTATGTACAGGACATGGACAGAGAGCAATGTCAAATGAGACCTATGATATGATACTCAAGGCACTCAAGGGGCAATGTAATGTCCCTGTAGTATACAGATCAAGGACCCAGTGTCATACTCTTGTTTGACTGTGGCGGAATAGGCAACTTTACAACCTCAGTGAGGATGGCTCAGCAGTTACATTTGCTTACGATTATCAATGAGCTATTGAAATACACTTGATTAAAGATTATATGTTTCATGGAAAGAAACGGTGGTGTTTTTTATTTGAGAGCACAGCATTCAAAGAGGCATAGATTTCATATCATACAACATACGAGTAATTGTCTGTGTTTGTAAAAATGTGTAATCATACTTCATACTTCAGTAGAAGGCAAGCCTGAAGATAAGTCTACAAACAAATAAACTGTCTTAATTCAAAGAGAGAGTGTGTGTGTGTTTTCTCAAGGTTAGGACTAAGATTCAGCAGTCAGGATTGGTCAGGTTTTTGAGAAGCTATATGGAAGGAGCAACAGTAAGGGTAAGTGTTATGGAAGTTTGACACTTAATAAAACTTAACCATGCAGTGATATGAGAGAATTACATTGCCGGCTCCAATTATTAAAATTGTTATACTTTTTTCATTAACCCAGCCTTATAGCCAGCCAATAATGTAAGAACTTATTACATAATGGGCAAAAAGTTATGACGTTATTGGTTCAGAAATGTTAATACATTAAGAATGGAAAATGTATGACATTATTGGCCATTGGTCATTATATTAACGGTAGTGTTGGAGCCATTATACAACTTTGTTTTGTTGTGTTTATATACCACGTTGGTGATGCTAATGAATCTGCAGTTTTTTGTTTGAGCACTGGGTGGAGCATTGCCTTTGGGAAGGCATATAGGTAATTAACAGCTAGGGATACACAGGTGTGTGGCTAGGTGGAAAGAAGCATACAGCCTTTCACCGTGTCAGGTTTGCGTGTCATTGTTTGATTTAAATGCAAAAGAAAATGAATGGAACTAAACCAGAAATGAAATGGACTGTATTCAGTGCCGCTGCTAGCCATTTTGGTGCCCTAATCATAATTCCTTTATGATGCCCCATCCACCAAAAAAAAACGATTGTTTTTGTTATTACCAAACATGTAACTCAATACCAATAACGCAACAGCAGCATCACAATGTAACACCTATTGAGAGGTGGTGGTTCTCTGCTGTGGATCTGTCCCTAAACAGCTGGTCGAGGGTGGTTGATCACGGTTTGGCAGGGACGGACTGGGAGTAAAAATAGGCCCTGGACTTTGATCCAGACCGGCCCACCGGAACCAGCCCCCCATATACGCCACCACAGCTGCCCTGCCAATGCATCCACATTCTGTGTGGCCTTTATTTGAGCGCAAAATAGTTTTTTGAGCTTCATGTAAAATAAACAGCCGTTTTTCAATTGGTAAAACCTTGTCTGGTGAAGGTAATGTCTTTTTGTCTCTTGATTTTTCAGCCCCACCCTTACGTTTCTTAGCCTGGTTTCCCAAAGTATAAACATTTAAAACTGAAAGCATGCAGCCAAGGAGCTTTCCATCTTTATTACTCATTTCAAAACAATTTGATAAATCGAATATGAAAGCATCATAGAATGTAAAGTAAAGTAACAGCTAGTTGGCTTCATACTTGTAAAATGCATAGATAATGTTTAACAGTAAAATCTCCATTTAGCTTGCACCTAACATATTTGAGTGTGCTAACATTAGCAATAATGTCAGCTAGTTCAAGGTGTTTGCATAGGCTAACCATTAAATTAGCAGCACATTTTCCTATTTAATAATGATTAAACATGGACTTACCTTAAAGGGATGCACGGGCATCATCTCGCAGCTTCGTTCTCTTTTTTTTCTGCCCTTGACTCCTGTGGTCTTTTTGAGGCAATTTTCGAAAAGTTGACCTAGCCTACTGTCAAAGTTCGTCAGGCCATTGAGATAGGAAAGGGCACCCATGGCGAGCTTGGGAAGTCATGTGTATTTATTTTATTTATCATAACTTTTTTTTTGCAATTAAATATCTCTTGTTCTGCCTGTTTTGGGATATCTCTTGTGTTCTCCTCAGGTCATTCTGACCCATCAGTCATTGTGACCCACCGTCAGTTGCGACAACTTTACCACATACAAAAATAAAGTGAAGCATTTTCTTTTAACCTTTGGGCTGTTTCAGACCCCCCACATTGCGAAGGTTAAAATAAAATTATTTTTATTTGCTTTTGTATTGGGTAAAATCACTTTTTGGTCACGTGACCCGAAGGCAGCACAAGGGTTAAACATGCCTAAAAGGTGCCTAATATTTCTATACTGAAATAATATCGGCATTATAATTATAGTAATGATGATTTTTCAGTTGTCAATTTTTTGGTGCCCCCTCAGAATGCGTGTAGTGCGCGTTACCCCTGGGACACACTGCCTGCAATCTGTTGCGACACGCCTGGAAGCGCCACCTTTTTTCTTTCGGCGCCCATTTTATCAAATGGGACCGACCACACCGGCTGCGAAGGGCTACGAAGCACCGCGATTGCCTCAATCTTCAGCAATTGTTTCGGCAGCTGGTCTAATTTTTTCGCGAGACGCTTGCGAAATCGGCTGCAGGATAATAAAATACGCCATATTAGTTTATATATTTGTATAAAAAAGCATGTTATTAGGATTTTACTACATTCATTGTAGACTATGGTGAACATTTGCAAAGTTGTAGACTTTTTTAAATATCACTTTGGAGGCCTACGTAGGCTACAATATTCACTCTATATAAAACCTAACTACACAATGTTGGTAACGAACGGCCCTTCCATGTGGTTACCCTGATAAAAACGAATGAAAATAAACAGATTGATCTGTTGATCCAGCATGCCCGTAGTTGTTTTGTTTGTTTGTTTGAGAGAAACGGGTTGTCACGTTTTGCACACAACACACACGCGTACAGACATAGTCTACCGTGAGAGAACCCCCAAGTCGATTTGAAAATCAGTGAGAAATTCAAGGAGATGGACGACATTAAATTATTTCTCGAAGTTGAAAAGCAAAGGGAGTTGTATGACCCCTAGCACCAATTTTACAAGGACAACGTAGAGAAGGCTGTTGGAATAACATGTTTCCCAAATAGAGCCTATGCCATGTTTATGTACCAAGTCAGTGAAAAAGTAAAGCAAAATGTGTGTCTGGTGTGAACAGCTTTTGCTGCCTGGACGCGGCGCTTCGCTGTGCGTCCAGGCACTTCGCAGCCAGTGTGTCCCAGGCGTTATGGGAGCGGCGGCACTGACTATTGCTGGTGCTACGGTGAGCAGGCCATCAAGAAAATAAATGGGTCACAGCACAAATGCAGACAGATTGTTGACATTCATGTCGTTTCCATGATGATATCAATTCGAATCTAGTTTTATTCGGACAATGCTATTCTCTTTCGACTTCCAGGTAACGACCTGGGAGGGAGGGCGGCGGGAACACTCTGTCCTAGTGTTCCCTGTCTCATTGTCTTCACCTGTGTCTCGTTCAGTTCTCGTTTGTTTCATTGTGTCCACCTGTGTCTTGTTTGTTTCTGTGTATTTAGGTTCCTGTTTTGTGTCCTGTCTTTGTTTTGGCATTACCCTTTGTCGTGTGAGTACCCTTCTGTGTTTTGCTGCGGTACGGTGGCACTGCATCCCGGCAAAGACTGGAGCAGCTGAGCTGCCTCTGAAAGTGAAGTTAGTTTCCCCAGGTGAAGTTAAACACGTTTAAGTTCAAGTTAGATTTGTAATATATGCTAAAGATGATTCAGCATCAGCAAAAACTGCGAGTCTATTGCTTTAGCCAGAAGTCAAATTGCCCCCTCGTGATTTTGTAAGGCACTCCCCTTTGATTAGTTTTGATTTTAGTAAAGACAAGAACAGCTTAATATAAAATCTTGTTTGAATCTATAACATTTACTGATGGTTGCTTTTTCGCTGACGTTACGTTACACAATACAGTGCCAGTTGGGAGATTGATCATTTTTATATGATCAGCTAAGCAGTCCTATGAAATCCACTTACACTCACATATCGTTTGTGAAACGTTTTGCTGCAAAGCACAACAACCGTCGCCTGAAGCGTTCCTAAAAAGATGGGTGATCATGGGTCATTTGTAGCCTGGCTCTGCCCTCCTACGTACTTCCGCTCAATTTGGATTTTGCTTCAGTACTAGGTCTGGGAACTAGGCTCTGAAGTCGGTTTTCAGAAACACATTTATTGTAGGTCCAATCAGCGAACAGAGGGAGTGGCTGAGAACGATGACGTTAATGTCGTGCACTTGTTTGAGTAGTTCAGTAATGGCGGCTGAGAAAGATGCGAGCAAAGTTATACTGTGGTTCTGGCAATGCTGCCGAATATCCATAAGTTAAAGCCGGAGCAAGAACATTCCGTGCTGAGTTTTGTAGGTGGTCATGATGTTGTAGCCCTCCTCCCCACGGATTCGGGAAAAGTTACATTTTCCAGCTTCGGCGGCAACTAGCTCCGTTATAGTGGTGGTGAAGGAGTTGGCTAAGACGAACGCTTGCGATTGGTTATGGCAGATCAGAGTGGTAGTTTAAAACTTCAACAGAGGACCCGCCTTCAAGGAAGTTAACGCTTGTCAATGGGGCAATCCCAGACCCTCTTTACAAACGAAATGTACAAGGGTCTGGTTAGGACCAGGCTAGGTCATTTGTGGACTGTAGCGTAATTATACGTTTTTAATTATAAGTACTTGAGTAGGCTATTGTATGCTGTTTTATACTTGTAATCCACTGCATCTTGGACACAATTATTGTAGGCCTACTTTGAATTTTCATTTTGCTTTTTATACTTCTACTTTTTTTTTATGCACAGTTTTGTTTTGTTTGAACAATGGGTTAAAGCCTGGATTGGCCATCGGGAGAATTCCAGGTGGAATTCCAGGTCCGCTCTGCCTTCTCATAAATTGGACCGGCAGATCGCCTGCTTTCTCTGTTTTTTCACACACCGAATAAAAGGACGTGTTAAGTTTGTTAAGTTACTGATAAGTAAGCTAGTAGGCTACAATAGGTTTTAATTCAAATAAGCGCATGATCAGACGGTGCATTAAAAAGTGTAGTTGTCACGCATGCTCTCTTTCTCAAAAAAGTGCATGTACCAGGTTGTTGCCATGGAGACAACCCTAAACGATCATTTATTGTTGTGGGCGGAGTTAGCAAGATTGATGGCCATATTGCAGGTTGAACACAACTGTTGATTAATGGGCACATTAAGCACTCAAGATATGTATATCATTTAAAATGTTTCCAAATGGTGTTACAGACCAGTTTTTGTCGTTTTTGGTGTTAGCATTATTACCGCAATTCGCTGATGATGTCGCGTGGGGGAGACATGGAGGAGACTAGCCTCAGACTAGTACTAGAACTATGGCAACTGACTGCAACTCACCTGGACGCTTCACCAACTCTCCATCATTCTCCTTCGGACCATCTAACTACATAAAACATTTACACAATTTCTGCAGAATGAAACACTTTCTGTTATGTACGGTAGGCAGCTTCTTCCCAAGATATTTACAGATTGTGCAGCTAATTTAATGCTCAACACACGGGGGCTTATTACTTGAAAGAGGAACCAGAGAGGGTACAATTTCTAGGGAAATTGTAGGGTGTGCTTGCTTGCGTCAGTTGCAGATGGGTCTGTTTATTATGAAACAAGCCGAACCCCCTTTGAAACAAGCTATTCTAACAACGTTGTCACCGGCAGTATTTTTCAGATGGAATTGCGATTCAAACAGTACCATATGCTAACTGAAAATATGCCCCCAAACACGTAAATAAGCTTGATATTTATTTAGGAATTCGCTAATTCAAAAGAAGTTTGCTGATAGGGATCATTGTCAGTAAGAAAGTCAAAAGCAACCATTTGGTCTCAGTCTAGAGCCCTGCATGGAGAAGCTGAATTGTCCTAGAGCAAGCTAGCCTAGCTGCTGTTGCTAGCCAAACTCCGGTACAAACGGAATGTACCGGAAATGAAAAACGTTTCTTTTGACAAAGTTTAGCCTGTGGCATTGAAGACAGCGACGCACCACACAAGCTTGAGTTTAAATACATTATTTAATGTGACTTTACTTACTGTACATGCTAGTCTCGAATTGCTTAAATGAATGATGCTGCCAGTACACCATGGCAGTACTTACTGTGCAACAGTCTATCCAGCCTAGCACATCTATGCACGTGGTATCTACTGCGTCATCTCAGTGCTTGGAAATACTGTGACTTGCTGAACAAACAGCTGCAAGACACAGTAAAATGTTATATACTGCTAGCAAACTAACGTTAGCTAGCATCGCTAACGACATTGGCTAACTCAACTTCGGTAGGCTATCCTCAGTATTTGCAAGCTGGCCAGTGCAAGTGCAAGTTTTAACTTGTCCAGTGGGGCAAGTACATTTGTCTTCCACTTGCCCTAAAAAAAAAAAATCCACGTTAGCTCTAGTAGTTGTAGAAGACATCATGCTAGCTATGGGCTAACTTGCCAGTCCCACCTATAAAATCCCCCCAAGATCATCCCTAATTAAATATTTTCCCCGATGTTGTAAACACATTTCCTGTCCCAGGTTTTGATGGTACTAGCAGAGCCAAAATTAGACATTCTCTGGGACTAGCCTAGTGTTTATTTCTAATCAATTTCAATGGTCTCAAAGCAGGCTTTGGTCTGTCGTCTGCCCAACGTGACGTCTTGCAATGCATTGTGGGGAGAAAGAAGAATCATTGCAAAAAGTAGCTACTTTTTCGTATTATATTACGTTTTGTGACACCCAACATCAAATTCAATGGATAACAGTTTAACCCTTGTGTTGTCCTCGGGTCATTCTGACCCATCAGTCATTGTGACCCACCGTTGTTTGCAACAACTTTACCGCATACAAAAACAAAATGAAGCATTTTCTTTTAATCGTTGGGCTGTCTCAGACCCCCCACATTGCGAAGGTGAAAATACAATTATTTTTATTTGCTTTTGTATAGGGTAAAATTGGGTAAACACAACGATGGTTCGTTATGAACCTTTTGGTCATGTGACCCGAAGGCAGCACAAGGGTTAAATAAGTGCTGCCAGTTTAACGCGTTATTAACGGCGTTAACGCAAACCCAAATTAACGGCGTCAATTTTTTTATTGCACGATTAACGCTCTTTTTGACCTAGCAAACTTTGTAGTTTTTTTCACATGCTGTTGCAACAACTACCGACGTTAGAAAAACTACAACACCACACCAAATCTAGCTAGACCGGAAACAAAACAACAGGCACGCCACACACACTTGTTTGGCTTGCGAGCCGGCTAAAGAGTAGTAGCAGAGCCCGTTTACGGATATTAGACATTCTCTGGTAGTAGGCTAACGTTACGTTTTGAGTGGATGGCGAGCGCGAGACGCTGAAATGGATGCCAATAAGTTTCTGAATGGAAATGTTACTTTTAAAAAGTTGCCAAAGGGTTCCATTGACAAGACCAAAGTGATCTGTGTGTTTTGTCGTTGTAAACTGAGCTATCATCACAGCACGTCCAGTCTGAAATACCACTTCATGGCCAAGCACACAGCTGATGCGAATTCTCCGCCCCCTCGTCAAAGCCAGGCGATTGCAATGTTGTTTTCAATAAAAAAAATATATGCACAAAGCAATCCAAACCACTTTTCCAAAAAGAACAAAAAGAAAAAAAGAAATCAAGGGACAAAAAGAAATCAAGGGACATTTCGAGTAGATAAAAATGTGCGATTAATTGTGATTAATCGTGAGTTAACTATGACAATGCGATTAATCGCGATTAAATATTTTAATCGTTTGACAGCACTAGTTTAAATGTTTATTACCAACAACCAAATAGTGCAAATTCGTTGGAAAAATAAACCTGGCATATGGCCTTTGCTCTTTGACGCAAAAATTATAAAATGGATGAGAAAAAGATGCCAGGACGAACTGAAAAAGCCAGGTAAAAAAAGAAAGATCTGTCACTTCATAAATCTAGGTTACTGAAAAGGAATATTTTGGGAAAAATGTTTTCTCGGGAGCCCCAAATCTTTCAGGTAAATATTTGGGTTGTAATTTCCGGAAAATTTAACAATATGATTCCAGTGTAATGTTTATATTACATAAAGCTCCAAAAACCTTTTTGCACTGAAATTAATGCCCAAAATCTTGCTCATGCACTATGCACGCTCGCATTAATTTGAAGTTCCGGTTTCACCTTACATCAAAACCTTGACTAGGTCCTAGGTTCGGGTTAAGCCCCAAATGTTCAACGTATAGCTCGGCCCCTGGTGGGGATGGGCTGGTTCTGGACATTACACTGCAGGGCTGAAAATGGGTCCCACTTTGGCCCTGACTGGGCTTATTCCTGTTGTGAATTAAAAACGCTTGTAGTTTATAAGGACATGATTAAACAATAACTACTGTAGTTTAAAATAATTGTTGTGCTTGTTTTGTTAAAGCCAACCATATATAGGGATTCCCACATACCTTTTACCCATGCCACCCTGCCATGACCTCTTGCCACCCCATGTAAAAATGTCTAGATCCACCACTGACCTAAGCCCACCTAAATCGATCCCGTTTGCTTCGACAACAGAAGTGGAAACAACTAACGTAATCATTTCAAATGATATCTAGTCAATCTGTTAAAATGTTGTGAAGACATAATAGATTTATTCGTATGTTGTTATTTCAAGCCTCCACCTTATTGTTTCGTGCTGTTGGCCGTGTTGGGTCTTTGCTCCACAGCTTCACTCATTGTAAACCAACCAATCAGCGCGCAGCTCATCTTTATATTCATGATCATACAGAAAACCTAGCGGTTTTACAGGGACAAATTCACAGGAAGCATCATAGAACAGAACCCGGGCCATTTTCAGCCCAACCAATGTTACATACACTATTTGGAGACCTTAAGGAACAGTGTGAAATACCCCCCCCCCAAAAAAAGTCAATCACCCCTACAGCAAATTTGTCCCTCCCACTTTTTAATAAGAAAATTATATTTAACTGCATCCTCAGTTAATACAAAAATATATCCCACCCACATCTGAAAACCAACCTAGCCCCAGCGTTGCCCCATACATTAGGTCAATATATTAAACTATAAGCACGTCTTGCTACGCATGTTTATTTTATTTGCTGTCAACTGCATTGCAACGTAGCCAATCGACTCATCACTGCGTTGACACGAGTGTCCTCGTAGTGAAACATGATGCCTTGAGTAGCCATCACATGGTGGAAATTTCCACTAGTCCCTTGGCTGATAAATTGGAAGGATCTCCACTGAACTTCACTTGCACTTCTACTCGCCAACCTTCTATGGTACTACAGAAGAATTTATTTAGGTAAGTCCCCTCTCAGTCTCTAATAATAGTCATTATTTAAATAAAGCCGTGCTTGTTTCCGTATGGGTGGATCGTGTCGTGTACATTACTTAACAGGAAATTCGGAATTATTGAGTAAGCTATAGCTATAGCTATGAAAAATGAAAACTTGCCATCTTTGTAACAAGTCGTCAAAAACAGCTTACAAGCGTGGCATACCTTTTTCTTGAACCGTAAACAACAAGTAAAAAGTAAAAGCAGCCGTATGAGACATTTCCTAGAGGGTGTAACCTGGTAGACACTGATGAGCGCCCACACGCACGCATTGTTTTTTATGTTGTTAAGTATAATTTCCCCCCAAGAAATACAAATTAAATAGTACATATCCGTTGCATTAGGTGTGTATGTTATAAGAATTGGATTTACAATACAACTTTCACTAAAGCTGCTAAGGATTGTTGTCTGCGCCTCTCGCCAATTTTGGTAAAGTACCGCATGTGCAAACACAAAGGACAGAGAACTGCATGTTTCAACACACATATTAGAAGTTTCGGTCTCAGCTTTATCAACTGAAATAAATGAAC
The DNA here is from genome assembly GCF_054491055.1 of Hypomesus nipponensis. NCBI lineage: Eukaryota > Metazoa > Chordata > Actinopteri > Osmeriformes > Osmeridae > Hypomesus > Hypomesus nipponensis. The sequence goes on from NC_140367.1 coordinate 12,790,050, forward strand.
ATGCATACTTATGAAACGGTAACCTATTATGCAGCCTGCCATCAAGTGTTTTTTTTTTTATTATTATTATTTTTTAAAGGGCAGTGCTTTTACAAGACTGAAAGGTATTTTAACTTGAACATTTAGGTTTCGGACAAATGTCACCTACTGACAATCTTCTACTCAATATATTCAAAGGGTCTGCAGAGTTTATATAACTAAATCTGCGATAAACATTTGAATTAGGGTATATTCATTTTTTGGTTAAAAAGGCAGATTCTAAACATCCACCTAATGCGTCTCTGTGGTTCAATGACCGAATGCAGTTCATACAGTTAGAGAAAAGTATTGTAAAGTCATAAAAGACCATAGTGCTCATTTGCTGTCCACATGTTTATGTAACAAAACTTGATTGATCAATAAAACGATTTACTACAAAAAGGCAGATTCAGTCTAATGACTGGTGCTGTAGTATTACATAGGTTTGTATAATCCAAAGGTTTGTGAAATGTCTTCCAACCCATTAATGTTTTTAGATCTATCATGCAGTTCCTTGTAGGCTATCTGAAATTGACTAAAATTATGATGTCAAGTCTAAGAAAAAACAAATTATGCACAATTGACCATTTAACAGCCTTGAACTGAATCAATTGTCTTTCTATCAAATGATCAGGCTGATGGGAAAAGATGTGGAAAACCTTTTTTATGCTGTTTTCTGGATACTACTGATTCACTAGCACTGGGAAATTGGAACATTATGTAGTGGCCATTTCTTGTTTTATTCAAATACCAAATTGTAGCTTGACAGTAGAGAACTGTTCTCTACTGCTGTGCCTCTGTCATGTCAACAATGTGCAGGTGTGTTGGAATGCCGAGCCCATCCCTTATTTGTCTTCACACTTGTCAGCAGGGATCAAACAGTACAATTGAATGCACCTGTATTACCGATCTACTGAAGAAATGAAAGATATGTTAAAGTTTGAGCTGTGTTAGCTTTGTGAGCAGCAAAACAATTTAACTGGACGGTGTCTCTTTCCTGGAATCTTTGCAAATGTAAATCAAATGCCAGTCAGGCTGAAGAGAAGTGCCATGGTCTCAATTATGAGCCTGGAAAATAATCAGAGGAACACACATGTGAGCTTGGGTCTATTTATACATAAAATAGCTTTTATATTTTTAGTTCTCATCATAAAACAACAAGTAGTGCCATCTAATGGCCATTATATTCCCTAGTGCAGCGATTCCCAACCACTGTGCCAAACCGCTCTAGTGTGCCGTGAGAGATCGCCAGGTGTGCCGTGAGAAATGATCCAATTTAACTTAATTAGTCTTAAAAAAAATTATCTGCACATAATATTCCATTGTCAAGTGTCTGTGATATAGTGACTTGCAGAGTAATGTAATATTTATCTGGGTGGAAGCAGGTAGTTTGCCTTTCCTTCTTAGAAAAAACTGTGGGGTGTGCTCCTATATTTTTGTACATCTTCGACTGGTCAGCTCCTGCGATTCCCACACAAATGTAGTAGTTAGCTAGCTCTACTATTTACCGGGGCTAGGTCTGAATCTATGAGCAAAACGGAACACAGCTGCCAGCTGTAGGTATATGCAGGTAGCAACGGTAGTGCTAAGTAAGTGGGCTATTTAGCTGGTCGTCTCGATGACGCCGTATAAGTAGGGCTTGTGAGACTGCTCACCAAAAGAACAATGGGGAAACAAGTATCCTTAACTTTCCTAGACTTTTAGTTACGGTACAAATGCTGAGGGCTCGCTGATATCGCTGTCTTTCTAGAACCCTGTCTTTTATTTTTTTTATTGAAATTACTAGAACCCGTATCTATGCATCGTTACTAACATGTGATGACGTTGTGACGTTAGCACCGACTTCCCTTTGTTCACACAAGGCACTTATTGCCACAAAAACTTAATTCAAGCCTAAACCGTCAAACGGAACATTTGTGCAAATACAAACAACTCAATCGGGACCAGTTTTTTTTTAGGGGTGGGAAAATAAATAATAATAAATATCTATGAGAGATAACAATGGTTGTACTCACGAAGGCTTGAGCACACCCAATTATATATACTGTGTTAGGCTACAGTGTCATTTTGTAACACTTTTGGTCGGTGGTGTGCTGCAAGATTTTTCCAATATAAAAAATGTGCCGTAGCTCTAAAAAGGTCGAAAAACATTGCCCTAGTGTGCAAACAATGCCAATTTTACATCACAAGATAAATGGCTGACTGTTAGTTGTAATACATTGTAAGATCTGGATACAGCCCTTGAAATGTTTAACTAATGCTAGCCTTGAAGCCAAAATCCTTTTCCCTTCTTGATTTGAAGAAATTTGCACAGTGAAAAACTTTTTTTTTTTGAAAAAGATTCTGGCAGCTGGGTTGCCAGAATAATTTTGTATAAATTACAGAAAAATAAGGCTGATAAATTAAAGGTGATTTACTTTAAGAAATACTGATGTTTTAAGTATATGTAAACAGAACAATCCTTTTTTTCTTACAAAAAAAATCCTGTAAAAATTACCTGGTTTACTCTAGGAAATACAGAAGCTGTATGTATATTTAATAAGAACAATCCAGTTTTTCTAACAAAAACATTCTGGCAGGTGGGTTGTCAAAATAATTTTGTACAAATTACAACAACAAAGTCCTGTAAAAATGACATGGTTTACTTTAGGAAATACAGAAGCTGTATGTATAGTTAAACAAAACCATCCTGTTCTTACAGAAAAAATCTGGTGGCTTCGGTTGCCAAAGTATTCTGTGAAGATTACATAACAATTTGAACATCTCCAGTCAAAATCTGAACATGTTAGTATAACTATTTTTTTTACCAGTAAATCCAACATCCCTTTTCTGCTGATTTAGCACAACCACGCTGTTATTTAAAAAAGAATTGTTCAGTAAAAGCATAAACTGTTTTTATTCATTGCAGGCACATTAAACATTTATATTTGATCATTTTATTTAAACTGTGCCACCTTTGACTTTTAACTGGAATGTAAAAAAATATAACCCACTGTAAACAGATTAGGCATCTAAATACTGAAGATCAAGATATGCTGTACTGAAAGACTTGATAAACCATTATAAATACCTTGCCTTTTGCATCTTTTGTTTATCATCCTTAAAGCAGTGAACAAAAACATCTGTAATTTCTCAACATGCAAACAATACAATAGAGAGCATATGATAGATTGATGATCATTTAATTGAAACTGAAAGAGGACAAGTTGTTTTCCTACTGCATTTTCTTTTATAGAAGCAATATAAAAAATGTAGCAATATTTACAAATAAGCTCTTCAAATTGAGATATAGGAATGGAAATCAGAAAATATAAGAAATACAAACTCGTCTGTAATAGCTTTATTTGAAAAAATGCTTATTGATCTTTAGGAACTGAGCATAGAAGCAGAAACAAACATTTAAGCTTGGCATTAAACACAAAAAATCATTTGACATCAAAGTTGATAACGTTGACTTTTAAATGGGGGCCTCCTGCTGTGGGGTTTGTGGGTGTACCTGTGTGGGGTGTGTGCATGTGGGTGTGTGCCCTCGACATACAAACTTAAAACAGTGGCCCTTACCAAAACTGCTATGAATTATCCTGGCCTTAATCTCCTCAAAACTCAGACAGAATATTTCAGAAGCATTTTCTGACAGTATTGTGCACGTGCGTGGGGTTGTATTAGTCAGCCTACATGTCAGTTGTAGTCTTGTTGTCCAATCATAATTGGACAGCTCCTGGATCAGGGTTGGGACTCTTGATAATCTATTAGCGACGTTGTGTATACAAACACAAAAAAATATTAACTTACCACACACAACAATGGTGGGAGTCAAAGGCACTTTGTCCATCTGTACTTCCGCTGCCAGACAGGTGTCCTCGACATAACAGAACACAGCGTTTTTGTTCTCATTAAAGCAGGACAGCAGCAGTAGTAACATCTCTTTGACTTCTTCAGAGCAACCACACAGCTCTCCTCTTATCACTTTCAAGTTTGTGAAAGCCTTTAGGAACCTTTTGTTCTTGTTCACACCAACAGTGTGGAAGTAGTTCAAGACTTGTGTCCCCTTGAGATCCACATTCCGATTTAAAACGTAAAAACGTAAGTCTCTTCTTTTGAGTATATTGTGTATGAGTATTAAACTCTTATGTCTGTGTGTGTATATATGTATATATATATATATATTATTTTTATGAAAGTTACCTTCATACTTTCTAATCGTATGTTATCATTATTACTAATCATACATGATCATTTTTGGTATGATTTCTACATCACTGTGGCCAAGACTTCTTTATTTAGAAAACGCATTGTGTTTCAGCAGAATGACTTGATGCCCGTCATCAATAACATTCGGTAATGTGAAGACATTGCAACCTGGTCCTTTGTTTTGTCACAGGCTACAGATGGTATTCAGGATGATGGTTATCTTTCTGTGTTTCCATCACAAAATAAACAGTGGAATCATTTTGAATTAAAATAATGAGAAGTTCTCAACTCAATCAACTTTTTGACACTTGGAAATTAAGTGCCTTTCATACACTGTTTGTGGAGACACTGTAAAGGTTGGGGTAGAAAGTGCAACTGTCCTTGACTTGTTGAATTTGACTGCAACCCAGCTGAAATATATTCCTTAAACATCTGATGTCCTTCGGATAAAGTTAGGCAGATGTTTTAAAAGTTTTTTTAAATGCCTGCCCATCTTTTAAAATGTCTGTGTTTACTTTTGAAGCGCATCATCCATAATCTAATCAGAGGATCACATTTTAAAATGAGTGCAGGATAGTGCCGTAAGAAATGATGTTTCTATCATTTGTGGTTTTAGTGGACTCAGGAAATAAAGACTTTCTTGATTCCAAATATTCTTGGATATGTGCTACATGTGCTGATGAAATTATTTGCGCACAAACCATATAAACAATATTTTTTACTCTTAGATGCGTGAGTTCTAAATATTTCCGACGCTCCCACCAGAGTAAGTTATTTTAGCCAGCTTTAGTTAGCTTCCGTTACCTAGCAACCTAGCATAATACTCGTAGCAATGCTGCTACCTGCTAGGGTTACTTGTTAGCTTCCTCATTGTACATTTTGAATACATACTATAGTGATTGTCATAGTTTTTCTATCGGAAAATAGTCCGTTGGAATGTTCGAAATCACAAATGTGCCACGCTACTCCTCAACGGGTTAAGGGGAGGTACTACAGGTGAATAGGATCAATAACTAATTAGTTAGAAGTTGATTATGTTGAAATGCACTTGACGAGTGCAAAAAAGAAGAGTTTTTGCCTCTTTTTTGAATATAATACCACATAAAATGACATTGACAAAATATATTTGAAAATCCCTCTGAATATGTCTTAATATTTCAAGGACAAAGCAGTATGTAAAATTGTGTGGCTTTACCTATTATGAGCTAAAAGTTGTCTAGCTTGACACGTGCTAGACGTAATTTTGATAAAATCGCCGTTAAACATTTAGAAGTGTTACAATGCGTTCTCTCTATTGCTCTGTCTTCCCCCCTCACTCATGACAAAAAAGTAAATAGCAATATATGATTTGGCTAGCCATATGCTTGAGAGAATAAGATTGCCAACAATATACAATTCCTTTTAGGTTATTTCTTAACTTGCTGAGACAAATTACAATAAAAGATGGTAACAGATCATGAAAATTATTTGGCAATAATTGTGGCATGTTATGAAAGTTTACTGGTTATAGAACCAAGATACCCAAATTCACAAACTGAAAAAAATCTGGGGTTTTCCCTATAGTACCTGGCCTTAAGCTGGAGCGTTAACTGCTACACCATCTTCTTGGATATTGCACTTTGTCACCCATTAATACAGGAAGCAGCCTTAAGAATTTCCAATTCTGAATGGCTTGACCTTAAAGCTTCGGCACCTCAGAATGTACTGCACATGGCTTTGTGAGAGCATCAGTTCCTTTGTACTTTAACTGCTTGATGAGACAGTTCAAAATTGAATATGTAAGCCAATAATGCTTATTAATAAAATACTTCAAGTACATTGCAACATTATAGGATAAGACACCCTCAAATATGTCATGGCCTAAACAAGGTGGGAGACCAGGCTGACAAACATGAAAAGATTTGAGAGTTTTGAAAACGGAGTTGACTTTTATGCCTTTGATGAATTGACTGTTTGAATACATTCATGCCTAATGCAGCTACAGCATCTGCAAGAGAATGGATGCTGTACACTAAAAGACACACACACATAGGATCAAGATTAAACAATTGCTGCTTGGATGTTGTTAATTTGATTTATTCTTTATATAAGTGTAATATAGTTCATCTAAAATGAAACTGTATTTTGAATGCATGTAAATGTAGAATACATTACTTTTTTAAACTCACAGACTTTATTTATTTCTCCACCAAATATTGATTTCTGAACTCTTCCTAAGAATCACTTATTAGTTTGTGTTGTTTAAAAATTAATTAACTTATTTTCTTTGCATTATTTGAGCTGACAATGAAGTTACTTTTTTTCCATCCATTGTCATTTTCTGCAAATAAATGCAGCAAATGTGGTCAGAAGAATGCATACTAGGCCAGATGGGGAACCAGTGCCATCAGGAGGTTGTTGGTGACCCTGACCAAGGCTGTTTCTGTGCTGTCTCTATGGCCAGGGCGGAAAGCAGACAGAAACTTTTCAAATAGGTTATTGTGTTTGAGGTGATCATGAAGTTGTGCTGCAATTGTTTTTTCCAGAACCTTTGACAGGAAAGGAAGATTGTACAATGGATAACAGTTTAAATGTTTATTACCAACAAGCAAATTGCACAAATTGGTTGGAAAATTAACCCTGAAACATGGCCTTTAACATCACTAATACTGCCTGTTATATTTGGTCATTCCGATTAATTATTTTGTGGGTACTTGAATCTTATTTAACCAAATATAGTCTAGTTTGACTTGCGTACTTTGCCTTTTTTCTGTGTCAAAATCATGTTTGGTATTCTTTGCATTTCTTGCTTTAGTAATATCCTTGCACTAAAGGATTAGTCTTTCCCCACTGAGGTGTTTGAACTTTTTTCTATTAAGAATGGCATTTATTTAAATGATTAGTGGAATATTGGGCTGCATATACAGGGTTTTTCCTGGGTCAAAATGGGTCTTTGGTGCTCAAAATATATATACATATGTATATATATCTTTTTTTTCTCCCCCAACCCCACATATTTTTGTCCTATTTCTGCAAAGCAATAAAGTTAGGCTACTTAAAGACACCTTACACTCAAAGTATGTTCTAAATGGTATAAATGCTGCTAATTAATAATTGACGTAACAACTTATTGTAAATGGTCAGTAGCCTAGCCTATCGATTAAGGTTGGCCACTCTGAAGCATGTACACTGCCTGCTTCATTTGATCTTGATAGGCTAAGCATTCTGCAGCAAACATCAAAAATAAACCCACTTTTTATTAATTAAAACTACTTCAGCATAATAATGCACCTTAAATACAAACCTGAGCAAGGGCAGAAATCGCTACCGAATCAACAGATGTGCAATTTAGCTAGCAGGGGAAGAATACATACAACGAAAATCACCAGTTAACTTGATTTAAACTAGCAAGAACTATAGACTTATACAATAACAGGCTCACATAAACTGACAACATAAGTTATACGACTTACAGTTCTCAAAGACGCACACACGCAATCTCAATATCGGTGTGAAGCGCGTGTCCTTGCAATTCTCCGACATGCACTCTAACAATCACTGCTGATAAGACGGCCAAAAATGTTGTACAGCCTGATTTCTGATAGCCTACTGTGGCGGCAGGAATTTTGCCATAGAGGAAACACTGCACTATATATTATCATTCCAGGTTAAGAATACCAATGGAGGCTGCGTTTGAAATCATAAATCAAACTTGTCAGCATTTTGAGCAGAAATTCTATTTGCATTTCTACAGGTGTATTCGTGCACGTCGGGCTGGCCCTCGCAGCGGAATGACAGTTCAGTGGTCACTCTGTCCATTAGCGCACCTCACAGTTGCGTATTGTTCAGACAAGAAGACACGCTTATCAACTCGATTACTATCAATCAAAACAGAACGAGGGTTCGGCTGTAGCCTGCTTGAAACATACTGTTGAGAACATATTCGTTGACATGCATTGCACGCGTTTTTTTTATTTTCATTGCAGACTTTTTTTTGCCTTTGGCGCTCGGGATTTGTCATTGGCGCTCAGGAAAACGGCTTTGCCGCGCGCCAACATTTTCGCAACATGCGCAAGACTGACTAAGTCGGCTAACTCTCTTGAGGTTTCTATAAACTGACAGGATTGTTGTGGTTAGCCGTAGCATGGGTTAGCAACCCATTCGGTTGAAGGTGGCTAGTTGAAGGTGTTTTCTGTATTATTGCCTGTGGTCTTCAAAACTAATCTTGCTTAGCAAGAAAGCAACAAAGCTACAAAAATGATGATGTCTTGTGACATTAATGTTAAAACTCCATGTCTCAGTTTCATACAGATGGATTAAGCCTTGTCCCAAAGTAAGAGACAAATTCAATGAAAATCTCAGTTGAAAAAGTTGTTTGTCCACGATTAGGCTTAATCCATGTCAAGGAAACTGGGCCCATGTCTATTAATAAACTACAGCTGATTATCACAATTAATTTATTATATCTGTGATTTATTCTGATCTTATCTATTCTGATCAAAGATCTGTTATGGAAATCCACTTCCCATTTGATATGTTGGCAGTTGCACATTTCTTATCAGGGGCATACAATAAATAATTGTATCCCCCACCCCCTCAAGAACAGAGCGTGAGACCCCAGTGTGTAAGAACAGTAGTGTGCCACGCTGGTACGGTAGCAAGCACACTTGCTGAAAGTGACATAAACAAAGCCTATCACATCTTGAGCAATTCTGAGGCAGAACATTTTTACCAATTTACAGTACAGTGTTTCCCACACAACTATTTTGTGGCGGTGCGCCACAGAATCAACACCGGCCGCCACATGTTGCGTTTTGTAATATAATTTATTTTACACTATTTAGGCTAAAACACGCAGTGTATTTGTTAAACTGCATTTCCTTTCCCTGCTCCCCCTCCGTCTCTCGGTCACTCACGCCCAGACACACACACACACACACAAAGTCACAACGTCGGCACACGTTAGCAACGATGCATACATATAGGCCTACCATTCTAGTAAGACAGACAGCTATATCAGCGAGACTTCAGCATTAGTACCATAGCTAAAGGTCAAGGAAAATTGAGGCAACTTTTCGCTAGCTACTTACGGAAAGGGCCGGATTAAGACATTTCGAGGCCTGGGGCTAATTACCAGAATGAGGCCCCTATATCACCCCGACGCACATCAGTCAGTTTAAACATGTGACTCACCATCACCATCATCACATCAGTGATATTAAAAGGCCCGTTTTTGCTCATTCTCAATGCGAACTCATCAATGAGCTCTTCTAAGTCCAGTTGGCGCAGTATGTCTTGCTCTATTGACTAGGGATGCACCCAATCCACGATTTGGTTTCGGCCGAATATTGGGCTTTTTGAGGGGAGTCAGTTTCGGCCAAACCTTTGATTTATTTTTTCACCGAACTCGAACCCTACGCTTGCACTGTTGAAAGTGATGCCGCCATTGTCGAATATTGACTATTTTGTTAACATTTTAAATGCGTTAAGAACACGTTCATCTCAAAGACGAGTTCGTTCAGAATCAGCTACGTAGCAGGTCGACTGACTGATTTCCTACTCATACAGTCCAGTAGCGTCACAGTGCATTTCCCTGTTGAAGCCCACCTTCAATGGGCTGCTTTGAACAGTTTTTTACAGTGCTTCAAAACTATACGGTCATTGGATAAATGCTGCGATTATGTCCCGCCCACGGACGCTCAGCGTCTCTGGGAGTGAATGGAGGAGTAGGCTAGGCTTGGCACCTGCTTGATAATTGGAGGGTCTATCGAACACTATCTCCTTTTGATTGACAGCCATTGAGTACTATAAAAAACCGCCGAAGTTATTTGAGCTCAGTCCTATCGCGGATTTTGGCCCCACTCTCGTGCTTTCTTTGACTGGACATTTTCGCACATTATTTTTGTTTTCACTCGGAATGTTTCTAATGTTATGCGTGGTGCTGTTGACCCACTCGGCATCTGGCAACCTGAGGCCCCCCTGGTCGTGAGGCCCAGGGCTGCAGCCCCTAAAGCCCACTGCCTTAATCCGGCCCTGCCTACGGACATGTCTTAATCGAAGGTTCCCCTTCGTTCTTTTGGTGAGCAGTCTCAGGAGCCCTAGCTACTTACCCGGTGTCATGGAGCCGACCAGCTAAATATTTATTTAGCATATGCAGAAGTTGTTTGTTTGTTGTGGTTGATTTTGTGAAAGTATGAATCATTTTGGATATATTTAATATAATAAAATTCTGTGTAACGTATTAACAAAGGAATAATTTTGCACGCCCTCCCCCCCGGTCTGACATGAGACACAAACCATGACGTTTCCTCCTGTTGTATGTGATTTCATCACTTGTGTTAGCTTATAGTGTACCTACTTTCTATCAGCATTAGGTACATTTCTTGTTACTTGCTAGTTACAGGCTTTAAGGAATAAAATAGCTAAGGTTTGTAGTGTAGCCTTCAGTAATTTACAATACCAATGCATCAATTAAAACTGACAATGCTCTTCAGGAGCATTCTCTTGTTCAGACGGTCGTTTATATTTGAGTTTTTTTGTTATTAATATTATTGTGTTCTGTGTGCCCTTGTAAAAAAAAAAAAAAAAAAAAAAAGAGAGTTGAGTTTTAACATTTTACTTTATTCGTCAGTGCATTCATTTAGATTGATAATCCCGAACAAGAAACGCAGTATAATAATTGACGCTTGTAAAATCAAAGCAGTTTTGTCTGCGCGCTCTTCCATGGTTGCTATAAGCAGCGCACACACAAGTAGGCCTACAGGTGTCGGCTTGCAAGTCAGAATTTAGGTAGGCCAAGGAAACATTGCAAAACTAAAGAAAGTTTCTAAATAATAGGCCAACTGATAATCTTATTTTGACTCAAACATAATAAAAACATGATTCCAATGTACTGTATTACATGAAGCTCAAAAAACGGTATTCATTCTTTAGTTATTGTGACTATAATTATGCCCGCTTGCATTAACTATTGATGTCCCTACTAAAGCTGATATCAAACTTATGACCATGAACTGTATGTATGATGAGTAGGGGCCTGTGCCCCAGTTTTGTCTAATGCGCCTGTTTTTAACGACCTTACATTTTATTGCTGGCACAAAAATTACAGCCTATTGTACTGTACGATGAGCAAGTTTATTTTAGGCTTCTTATCTCAGTTACTCACTAGGATTTACTCCTGAGAAGTGCATCTAGAAAAGTAGTTTCCTTCATTATTTTATGATTATCATTATGTATTATCTTTACAACAGTCTCTTACACCGAAAGCACAGGGGTTCAGGCAAGGGCTCAACCACCTGGGGGAACAATTTTATTTTGGCTTACATTTCTATACACGTTGTATAATGTTCCAATTGAAAGTAAGATTAAACGACTGCTAAATTTCAACTAAATAAATAGTATTGTTTCAGTATCGAGTACTGCAATACTACATTTGGTATCGTATTGAAGTCTAAATGTTGGTATCGTGACAACACTCGTTGTAGTGATTTCTGATGTGTATTCTTCAATTTGGAAATGACTCTTGTGACAGGACAGTTGCTAGCCCGGGTCAGTCTCTAGCTGCCAGGCCTCGGAGCTCTTTGAAGGAAAGGAAAGTGTTGTTGAAGCTGCTACGTTTATATTAGGGATGGTAAGATTCACTGGTTCGCATCGGCATAAAATCTCACGATGCGATTGCCTAGTGTGCACTGGATACAATGTGGGATGAAATTGCGATGCATCGTTTCGAAAGATTTTGCATCGGTATAATCCAATGTATTTATATAGAATCATGTGTAGTTGAACACGTTCAGTATTTAGAAATGTGACCAATGATTTGTGACCAATCATTTTATATTTAGACAACATTCCTACTCTCAAACGGTGCGTTCACACTGCAGCGTTTTTTACCGCTCTGCACCGCTGGCCTTCCCACAGTGCTCCACGCTTGGGGGCGTGTTAAAAAAGTTATTTCAGAGTTGTAGTTCTCTAAAGTCACTGTTGTACCTCCAACTGAAAAACATCTGGAGCGCAAAAGACCTGGGCATCACAACAAAGATCAAGATCTTTAACAGCAATGTAAAGTCAGTCCTACTCTACGGGGGCTGAAACATGGAGGACTACAGTGAATACGAAAAACAAAATCCAGTCATTCATCAATACCTGTCTGCGACAAATCCTCCAGATCCACTGGCCTAACACCATCAGTAACAAAGAACTGTGGGAACGTACCAAACAAAAGCCAGCGGACGAAGAGATCCTCCAACGACGTTGGAGATGGATAGGCCATACTCTCCGTAAACCAGCCACAAACACCACAAGACAGTCCCTCAAGTGGAATCCCCAAGGGAAAAGAGAGATCGGCCGCGAAACACCTGGCATAGAGACTGGGAGGCAGACACCAAGAAAATGGGCTACACTTGGGGACAGCTTGAGATGTTGGCTCAGGACCGAGATGCTTGGAGAACTCTTGTTTGCGGCCTGAGCCACAGAAGGGGTAGTAGGCGATGATGATGAAGGTCACTGTTATTGTTTGTGTAAAACGGTGTCATGGACAAGTGTGCAGACTTGGGTTCATGCATTTAAAATAGGTGCTCCTGTCTTGATCAAAATACAGCTTTTACACGGCATGATGCAAGGAATCAGATACGCTGACTAGATGTTGCATGATCTTGTCAACTAGGCTATAGGCTACAGTACAGCACTTCCCAAAAAAATCCAGTAACATTCGCTAGGTTATGGCCACTACACATTTACTGTATGGCTAGCGAGTGACTGCTAACCAGCATTTCAACGTTGAATGTCAATCGTGTGCCGGGTAAACTGGACTACTGCAGCTAAACTGGTACAGCATGCAGCTAGCACAGAATAAAGTTAGAGCTAGGTTACGTACTGTTGCTAGCTAAAGTGACAAGACTGAATTTAACACACCAGGGACACCGACAACCTCGGCGACCCTGCGCCAGGTATTTTTTTGTTAACGTTTCTTTAATTGTACAGAGGCATATAAAACAAGACTGAGTGCGTAGACACACATATGATGAGTTGCTCTTCCATCTTGAAATTGTCAAACCTAGAAATGTTTACCATGACAAACAGTTGCTACGTTACAAGAAACAAGAAACCAACCCGATGGCCAACGCTAGCGTTTTCACGCTCCTCATTTACACAAGTTGAGAAAATCCAACTTTCGATGCCCCGCTCGCCTTCCCAAAATGCCCTACGCGAGCGTCGACGCCCCGCTTGCCTTCCCACAATGCCCTACGCGGGCGTCAACGCCTGGTTTCATTGAAAATGAATGGGAAGCCGACGCCCCGCTTTGCCCGCCCCGCTGCAGTGTGAACGCACCATAATTGTTTCTTAAGGGCGCTCTCATCTCCACTGCGTCAGTGGCCGATTCTCGTCAAGTCTCTCAGCCAAGTTTTGCGCGAGTGTTATCATTTTTTTGTTAATTTATGATTTGTTGTCTGACAAAGAAATAAATCATCATGTACCATATTAAATTGCGTAGCATCATATTCTTTTGCATCTCGTTGAATCGCATCGTGTCGAATCACACTGCATGGCAATAGGGGTGTATTGTATCGCATTAGTAGTTACTTTTATTTATCTTTTAATGTATTCGATGGTTGGCAGTGCATTGAGATGTGTATCGCATCGTCCTCAGTGATGGAGATGCATATCCCTAGTTTATATTGTAAGTTCTTGGATGTTGACATTTTTGTATTTGGGGCAATTTCGCCACAAATTATAGTTCTGACTTCATTTGTTTTGCTTTTTTTATTGCTCCATTCACCATTTGTATTCAATTTTGTCAGTTAATCGTGTAATGAAGAAGCAACTTTTTAACTTTAAGTTTGAGCTATGAATTCAACCAAGTAGCTTGTGGCTAGTATCTAAGCAGAAGAGGGTCAACCAGGGGTGTAGAAGCAAATATAGTTTTTTGCTTTATTTAATGGGAAACGTTATAGATTTATGTATTACAAAATAATTATGGGTCAGGGCCTTGCATCTCTGTCGGGCCCCTCCATAGAGTGGGGTTACAGGGGTGTGTTGTACCTCTGTCTAATATACAAAATAAATGTTGGGACAGAGTCTGAATTTGTTTTCCAATATTGTTGTCCATTTCAGACTGTACCAACATGTTATAGGTAGTATATGTTATCCATGTCATACTACCATACAAAGCTTTGTCTGACATATTGTATGAGACATACTATTTATTAGGCCAAACATTCCATGCTACATTCAGCAAAACTTCTCTAAATGCAAGCCAGCATGCTTCTATAGCAAATTTTACAGTTTACTTTGATGCAAGCTAGGTTAGGCTGTTCTTGTAGAGTTAAATGACACTTATGTTTGAAATGCAACAATAAATTTGTACAACCTAATTACCCATTTCCCCTGTTAAATTCCATGATTTGCCTCTCAGTACATTATATACATGTGAAATGAGTTCCTGAAAGCATGTGGAAAGAGCAGAAACTTTGTCGCACTGAAATGTGGAGTTAGACCGTTGAACAGTTTCTCTTCCGTTTTCAGCTCAGGTTTTGTATAGGCGAAGCCAAAACCCGACATATCACGATCTACATCACAGCGACCAATCTGTCAGATCACAGACGGTTACATTCTGTTACTCAGTTGGTACGATGCAAAGACAAAGTAATTAACACATCAGACTGCAGGTATGGTTGTTCTGATATCTGCAATTGATTCAGCTAGTGTTGCTGTTGTTGCTAAATTAAATACATTTGAGGGGGCGGAGCTTCAGCTCCTTCAGGCAACACACCCCCCCCCCAGTCTCAAGCAGAGAAGACTGATTTTCTCATGATTTCGAAGCCTAATTTACCATACTTGTCTGTGTTTATTCCATTTGAATTTGGATGGGTAGTAAACAACACATTATTCTGTGGTGTGATGAACTTAAAATTAATTTTCAATTCCATTTTACAGTATATTTAATTTCAAAAAAGTTTCAGCTGAGGCCTTTTACAAACATCTTCGGTTTAATTCACCTAATGTCAAAAGAGAAATGTATGCGGAAACGCCAATGTTGCTGTAGTACAGGATTACATTACTGCTACATGTAGGCAGAGCGCAAAGCTATTAGTTCCATTTTAGAGTTCAACTTTAAATCCAATAATTCCTTACAAATCTCCAAGTGGTACTGAACAAAATGTCTCTTTAGACTCATCCCCCCGTCTGTTTGGTTTGGCAAGTCCTTAAAATTTGCTGATGTTTCAAGGAATACGATATTTGTTTGACCAAGCATAATTTAGCAGAACATAAGGATTTAGCCATTTTTTGGCATGCATGTGTCGACCATATATTATTTTGTTTGTTTTATACCAATATGTATTTAAATCTTTAAATGCAGTACTTCAAATGAATGGAAACTGGGCATGAAGAGAGACCTTTACAACAAACACTGACAAACATATATTCGTATTAACATATACACTATACTACATATGATCTACGTATGTAGAGTCCCTGTTAATGTCCTCACTACCCCCGAGGACAAAACCTTGAGCTTGTACAGAACCGAGATCCAAATCCCATTTGTTAAACGGTGTAACTTAATCAGTAAACATGAGCTATGAGCAGATCAATAGTTACTGATAAGATTCCCAACAACAACAATCCATCTAGAGTGTTCTCCAAGGTTGGGGTCAGAACTAGAATTGTGTGCCGGCAGCTAATACAGAAGCCAATAACACCCATACCTAAACTATTAAATTTAATCTACTACCATCTTGACCTGATTGCCACTGTCCTTCAACTGGGCATTGTTGCTTTCAGTTACTTAAAGGGGTCATTGACTGTTTTTTGGGGGTATTGCACAAGGTCTCCAAAAAGGGTATGTAACATTAGTTGGGCTGAAAATGGCCCGGGTGGTGTTCTATGCCCCCTGGTGCTTCCTGTGAAATTGTACCGGGAAAAAATGCTAGGTTTTCTCCTTTTATGGTATGCTCATAAATATATAGATGAGCTGCACGCTGATTGGTTGTTTGTTTTTTTACTGAAGCTGCGGACATCGCAATACGCCAACATAGCCAAACATGCATCGTGAGTTGTAGATTTACATGATAACACAGGTTGTTTATTCAAATGAAAGTCAGAAAAATTAAATAAGGTTGGCCCCATTGCCAATAATCTAAATCATCACACATTCTATCTATGCTAGATACAGGATACATTAACACTGCTAACAACTGTTAGCGACAAAATCATACTTGCAGCTTGCGGTTGTGATGAGCATATGGTTGGATGTGTATGTACATTTTTGGGCGTGACAAATGTACAGACCAGAGCCAAAAAAGGTGGAGCCACCGATCTGGCGTCAATTTGGTGACTTTTTGGAAACTGCCCGTTTTACAGCGGTAGTTTCAAATTGTGAGATTTGCATAGGAGAGAGGTGCCAATGGACTTTAAGGTTCACTGTATGTCCATTTTACCCACCGAACTGTCGTTATTCAACCATGACAAGGTAAACTTGGTTTTGCAGTCAATGACCCATTTAAGGTCGATTCGTTAACCGAATGAAGTCAACCCGATGAAACTTTTATTGTTAGCTGTCCATACATCTGCTGTAGTGACTACATAGTAAATGCCATCTAAGGGTATTCTGAGCTCTCTTTCCATTAAATTGTAAGCTTTATCCAAGTCAGCCGTACATTTATTTTGATCAGGTAGTGAACGCTTCCTTGCCAAATGATAGATATTTTGCTGATGAGTTTCCTAAATGCAACCAACTCGACTGTTGACAATGGCCTTGTCTTCCACAACATATCCAGCAATTAGTTTGTTTAACTCTGCTGGTGTCACCGCAAGGCCTAAATTATACAACTTTGTCTGCTTGGCTGATGATGAACCAGCAGCCACTTGTGGAAATGGGTCGCCATCTCTTAAGGTTTAAAGTGGATTTTTCACTAGCTTCCAGTTTAGTTTTTTTCTGTGGACACTTTCTTGGTGTTTTTTTAAGTTTGAAGTGCTGTTTTTGGCAGTAGATAGTATTTTGTTGGGGCACAGTTTGCAATTCACTTTGTTTTTTCTTCAGTGAAATAGTGTAAATATTTCCATCCCGAAAACGTTACACGTTCTGCTGCCATAATTACTCATAAGTGTTGTTTAGGCAAGAATCTGTAATTATAAGGTCTTTTGTTGATTCATGCAGTAACTTTGACAATTAACGCAAGTTACTTAAATAAGTAACTGTAATAATATTAATAAATGTCAAAAACGAACGTGTTATGTTAATTTGTTACTCACTTAAGTAATAATATTGTGTAACAAGTTATACTACATAACGCGTTACCCCCAACACTGGTGGCTGATCACAAAGTATAGTCAAGACATTACTGATGTAATGCTACACAAACGGCACCATCACTATTTGACAAGTTATTCTTGATCACATCTAGACTGGCCCCATTTCCAGCATCACTCCAACATCTTATCCTTGAGAATTCATGCTAAATTGCTAATTTGATACTAGATATTCACTTCCCAATTTGTCAAACCCAGTTGAAAGCCATTTGGTTCAATAGACTGTGACACAGTGGACCAATGAAGGTTGGCAGTAATGTGTTAAGTGTAAAAGTGTGTAATGTTCTACAGAGAAGTGGTAGCTCGGGGGCCGAAATGTATTTGCAACACCAAATCAACAGTTACAACTATTATCGCAATTGCAATACACTGCTATTACTCCATTGTTGTCCATGATACTGTGATCGACAGGAAGTAATTTTCACTCAAAATAGTTTTGTCCAATCGATGAACGACCTGTACTGCCGCGTATCATTTGTTTAAAAACTTTGGTTCACTTAACACAGGACCTAGTGAAAAATGCAACAAGGTAGCTACTCATCCACTGATTCAGACCAAAGCTAACGGTTACATATATTTTACATTTATGTATGCATTTATTTTTGTTTTCATTTATTGATGGATTGATTTATTCATTTATTTATTTATTTATTTATTCATTCATTCATTGTTCCCAATATGATAATGAGAGGAGGCCAGTCGGCGTGGAAACTGACGTTCAGACATTGCAATCAATCCAGAGCCATAGATTCAATCTAGCTAACGCCTGGGACACACTGGCTGCGAAGCACCCTGGAGTGCCACAATCTGCTACGAATGGAGTGATGCTGTTCACACTAGACGCGCATTTCTCTATAACGTCATTACACCAGCTACATTGTAAACGCAAAAGTCAAGTCAAAATGACATATCACGTAGTTGAGGAATTTCTCCAAGCTCGATTTTATTCAAAAAATTAGTTAATAGCAAGAGGGAGGTCTACGCCAGACCTCGATGGACTACTGCAGCAAAGGGTACAAGTTTTCGATCATTTCAAACAGACAGGTATGAAGAAACGACTGGCTATGTGGCTGTGCTAACAGTCAGCAGCTGTAGGCTACTACTGTTTACTGCGTTTACTGTTTTGGCATATTAGCCTAATAATAAATTTGGTAATATGGCTTTCATAACTCAGTGCCTAGCCTCTTACTGACATCACCGCACGTCACTGGCTGTGGGGATGTGAGTGGAAATACATCTAACATGCTAACGCATACAAAACATCTGGCATGTGCTATCTGACGCCATCACCCAGGTTTGCCAATCACAGGAACGAGACTAAAAAAACTGACAAACTTCTCCTCCCTAAAGTGCTTAACCAGCCATTAGATACACATACAAATGGGGCCAAAAAAATCACTGACGCAATCGGAATTTACATGTCATCTTTAATGCGCCCGTATGAGGAACCTGATTTGTTTCGTTTTTCCCTCCGTTGTACCGAACCGCGATGTCTGAACCGCACTGTGACTTCAGTGTACCGTTTCACCCCTACTAGCTTGTCTATCTCGCTCTTTGTTAATAGACAAATAGCCTATTATTTGAGTAATTGACTGTTGGCAGGCCAGCCACTGCCATCATCAATCAGGGTTTTTAAAATGTAAACATTGTGTAATGTTTTGAATTGATAAACACACAAATGGCCATTTGCAGCGTAGTGAAGCTAGGTCTGTTGCTCAAATGAGAGCCTACAATTAACATAGTAAAATCTTAACATGTTTGTTCATACAAATAATATAAAAAATGTGTGATTCACAATCTTGTAATTAAATATTGACCAAATGCTGAAATAATTGCTAGATGCGGAGCTATCCTGGGCCTTTCAGCCTTCTGCATGGTCCAATTTGATAACCTGGGGACTCATTTATAAAATTATGCGTAGGATTCTTACTAAAAGTGTACGTACGTCCAAAAGCGTAAAATGGCGTACGCACACCTGTACGCAATGTTCCCTTTATAAATCACAGATTACCGACAAGTGTGCGTACATGAATCAGCATGTTATCCCTCCCTGAACATGCCCATTTTCAACCATAAATGGTCAATGCAAAGCACCTCATGAATGCTAATCTAGTATCTCATGACCCTGGCATGCGATTGTTCTTCACGGTAAATCATGGC
Source organism: Hypomesus nipponensis (assembly GCF_054491055.1). Lineage (NCBI taxonomy): Eukaryota > Metazoa > Chordata > Actinopteri > Osmeriformes > Osmeridae > Hypomesus > Hypomesus nipponensis. The sequence continues at coordinate 12,809,706 of NC_140367.1, forward strand.
GACCAAAAAACAAAAAAGCGAAAGTTCTCAGACACTGTTAGCCCATTGGTGGAGGCCCGAAAACCACATTATTTGGTGGCCAGTAGATCACCAATAAAAATAAAAAAAGTGCGAGAGGCGTCAACTGTGCTAGACGATATACCTGGAGTCGAGATACAATTTGAAAACAAAAGCTTTTTGTTATGAACAGTAGTCTATCAAAGTCTGGACTGAAAACGATGGTGTAGCAATTGCACAGGAGCTTAACAACTATTTCCAGTTTTTGGCATATGAGGATTTTTGCACAGTATTAAAGAAATATTTTTACTGTGTTCTGCAGTTATCTAAAGGTAGGATATGTGATATCCTGTATTCCATGCAGTTGGGGAATCTCCCCCTCCCGCCCTCCCTTAGTGGACAGATGGTGAGGAAGTGCTGAATTTTTATTTAAAATTTGAGTTGGATTGTACAAGGTGTTTATGGAACAAGTATCACTCAGTACAAGCGCAAATAACACTGCTGGATGTAATCTTCATGATAATCATGAAATTCAATGAAAAAAACGTGTGTGAGGAGAACAAAATATTTAAATTGAGTAATGTTCTTCCCACATTCAATTTTTGCAGTCTGACTACAGTACGGTCATCTGCGTCGCCAATTCCAACTGTTTACAAAATATGCGTAGGCTTACGGGTATGGAGGACCAAACCTGCCATATTTACAAATGAATGAATGAATAAATAAATGTCCACATCCATGCATTTAGACAGAAATAAACGAATATATATATTAATTAATGCACAATTGTCAATCAATAGTTACATATATTTTACATTTATGTATTTATTTATTTTGTATTGATTTATGTATTGATTTATTGATTGATTTATTTATTCATTCATTCATTCATTCATTTATATATTCATTTATATATTCATTTATATATTCATTTATTTATTCATTTATTTATTCATTCATTTATTTATTCATTCATTCATTCATTCATTCATTCATTCATTCATTCATTGTTCCCAATATGATAATGAGAGGAGGCCAGTAGGCGTGGAAACTGATGTTCAGACATTGCAATCAATCCAGAGCCATAGATTCGATCTAGCTAACGCCTGGGACACACTGGCTGCGAAGCGCCCTGGAGCGCCACAATATACTAAGAATGGCGCGATGCTGTTCACACTAGACGCACATTTCTCCACGCCGGTCACCAAGCCTTTCACCTTCTCTGAGATTTTCTTTTCTACATGTAAAGCTGACATGTACATAAACATGGCATAGGCTACAGGCTATTTAGGCAACTTGTTGCTCCAACAATAACCGTCGCAACGGCATCCCATTCCCAATATAACGTGGCAACGTTTGGCTTTTGTTGCCGTAGTCTTTGTAAAATATGTGCTATGGGGCATACAACTCCATTTAGGACTAAGCTACTTTTCATCTTCGATGATTAACTTTGTGTCGTCAATCTTCACAAATTTCTCTTCTGCTTGATTGGGGGCTATATGCCAGATTGTCTATCTCGCTCTTACACACAGGACAAATATGTTGGTTTGACAATCAACAATCAGGATTTTTTATTTAAAAATGTTTACGTTTTTATCGGGGTAAACACATGGTTGGCCGGTCAGCGTAGTGAAGTTGGGTGTTAAGTGATAGCCCACAACTAACGTATTAAAATCATGTTTCAAATCACGTATCAAACAAACATGTTTGTTTATCCAAATATCATATATGGTGAATTAAATCTTTGTTTTCAACAAGGTCGGCCAGCCTGTCCATGTAGGCTATGTTGTCCATGACAGCAAGGATGGATGTAAGGCTACATAATCGAATACAAAGCGTGGAAAACGATTAGTCAATGGTGTGTCAAATACCGCCTACCAATTTTGATTGACACATCTCATTAACATATTGAGAAGAAGAAATACAGGAATGAATGAATGAATAAATGAATGAATAAATGAATGAATAAATGAATGAATAAATGAATGAATACATGAATGAATACATGAATGAATAAAAAAATGAATAGATAAATGAATACACAAATAAATACATGTAAATTATAAGGTAATATTGATTGACAATTGTGCATTAATTAGTACATGTATTCATTTATTTATGTCTAAATGCATGGATGTGGACATTTATTTATTCATTCATTCATTTTTAAATATGGCAGGTTTGGTCCTCCATATACGGGAGGGTCAGAGTTTGCGTGGAGGACCGCACACTCTCCCGTCAAGCTTGTTTTTTATAAATTACAACCTTTGCGTGGAAAGTGGCGTACGCACATTTTCAGCCCCGTTTTGTGCGTACGCACATTTTCAGCCCCGTTTTGTGCGTACGCAAGCTTTATAGATGATACCCCTGGGCTTCAAAAGCAAAATAGCTGCGCTTCCTAGTGCTTCACGGCTCTTTGCAGCATGTATCCCTGCTGTAGAGCTGCGTGTCCACTACAGCAAAACGAATCGCTTCAGTTCGCTAGAGCCATCAACAGTTTGCTCAAGGGGTGTAACAAATCAATTTGGAGTTGTAGTTGTCCAAAGTTACTGTTGTAGTTCATATAACGGGTGTAATGGCCAAGCATGCAGACTGATAAGGGTTTAGGCTAATGTAGGCTATTATTGATGGTAATATTTAGCATTTCTGATAGCTAACTAGCTTCAGCAATTTTTTCAGTAACATTTGCTGGCAAGCTAGTGTATTCTTTTGACTGCTTCACTATTGTTATTGATTAATTTAGCTAACTGTGTGCTGAACATAAGTCTAGCTACAAACAGACATAGGTCTACACGTTGATGTGTAGAAAAGTTGTATTATATCCCTCAAAGTCTCTGCAAATATATTGCTATGGTATGGCTAGCGAGTGTGTGCAAAGCACACAGACTCGCTAGTTAGCACAGAGCGAAGTTATGTAGGGTGACCAGACGTCCTCTTTTACCCGGACATGTACTCTTTTTGAGACCTAAAAAATGCGCCCGGCAGGGATTCCAAAATCGGGATTTTGCTGCGTTGGATATTCGTGTTTCTCTGGGTCTTTCACCAACTATTACGCCCTTACAAGTTCAGGAAACGGAATCTCCCTTACGTTCCACCTTCTTGCGCGAACATCTTATAAAGATTATGTAAAGACTTTCCACCATACATCATCTTTTGTATACAAGGTCATGACCCTCATGAAAAATAAAATGCATACTAAAGAAGGTAAGCAGTACTTAAACTCAAAGTGGAGTTCAAAACATAAAAGGGTTAAACCAAGTTACATTTGTCATAGAAACTCCTTGCCATCAGTTAGGCCTTGTTTGCTGGGGAAGGTAAATTTGCCGTGCACACACGTAACACAAGCATTATAGGTTAGGCTACTCAGTGTTTCCCCATGTTGATTTTGTCGTGGCGGCCAGCCACGGCTAAATTTCTGCCGCCACGGTTAGGTATCAGAAATAAGGCTGTACAAGATTTTAGGCCGTCTATCAGCAGTGTTTGTTAGAGTGCATGTCGGAGAATAGCAAGGACACGCTTCACAGCGCAGTTGAGATTGCGTGTGTGCGCCTTTGAGACTGAAAGTCGTATATGTTTTCAGTTCATTAAAGTCTGTTATTGTATTAGTCTACAGTTATTGCAAAGTTAATTTAACTGTTGATTTTTGTTGTTTGTATTCTTCCCCTGCTAGCATAATTGCATGCCTGTTGATTCGATAGCGATTGCTGCCCTTGCTCACGTTTGTATTTTAGGTGCATTATTATGCTGAAGTAGTTTTAATTAATAGTGGGTATATCGTTATTATTTGCTAAAGAATGCTTAGCCTATCTAGATCAAATGAAATCGACAGTGTACATGCTTACGAGTACCTTGATCGATAGGCTAGGCTACTGACCGTTAACAATAAGTTGTTAATTCAATTATTAATTGGCAGCATATTCCTGCGATTTAGAACATACTTTAAGTAGCCCAACTGTATATTGCTTTGCGGAAATGGGTCAAAAATATATGCAATATTACATTTGTTGTTAGACTATTACATTAACCTACTCCAAAATATAGGGTTAGAACTTTACTTCGGCCGAGGGGGAGGGGGGGGAGGGGGGGTCGGACAGACCTGCCCCCACTGCTAAAAAAAATCCTAGGGGAAACACTGGGTTACTCATTTAGTTTATATGGAGTTTTGATTTGAACAGACTTTGAATGTAATCTAGCAAATGTTTTCTTGCAGTTCTCAGACAATTAAATTGTTCTATTCTTGCGTTGGAATCCAGTTTACATTTTTGATTACTTGTGCCCATCCCTACCAGAGAGACCATAACCACATGAAATAGCCAGCAATGTTGCTATTTGCTCAAGCCATGTAGTCTTAGCTCCTTCCTGTTTGAGTTATCAATTAGATGTGATTCTACCATTTCTTCGTACATACTAGTCTGAGGAACTCTTTGTGGACACTTAAGAGTGTTTGAAAATCACACTTGCAACTCCAACCTCTACATCCTCATGCCAGTTCACATGGTAGAATCTGTGAGAACATTGGCATTATAGCACGCACCTACTTGTCAGGTGATATTTGGTAGGGCCTTGTTACAGTTTTTCTCAATTGCTAAAACACTAAAACCCATTGGCTGAAGAAAGTTCTTAGTTTCCTGAACTCATGTAGCTAATTGTGCAGTCTGTTGTCAATACCTTAAACCATTTCACATGGTAAAACACAATTTGCATATCTCACTTAGACTTTTTAGCAAAACTCTAAACACATTCTCATTATCAAAACACATTCTGCACTCTAATGCACATGTCATCCATACTGGTAAACACAAATGGCAACAATCAAATACAAATACACAAAAACATGTCATTGACAAATCACAACCACTCAAAATTGATTTAACTTGTTTCAAATGATGTGACACAACCAATATTAGCAAGTTCAGAGAGCAAACAGGTTGTTGAAGGTGGGAAAATATTGCTTGTGCACATTGATCACATGTTTACTCTTGTGATGTATGTACCTTTTAGTATTGTATACTGTAGTACTGGTTGTATACTGTACAATTAACAAATTGTATGGCCCTGAACATTGTGCTTTCCATTTGTCACAGTAACAGTACTGTCTGCTCAATAGATTTTGACTGGTTGCAGGTTCATATCAACAAAGAATAAGAGTGAGTTGTGAGTAGTGAGATGCAAGGTACAGTACTGTATAGGGGTACAAGGAGGAGAAAGAACAAAAAAAGCACAAAGCAGTGGTCATTTCTGTCAATTTTGAGCTACTACGATTTAACATGTTTTTGTTCATCAAAAGACAATGACGGATAAATATGAAATTTGTTTTGATATAAAAAATGTACTTCTCCCTGAGAACCAAATGTTTTGAACAATGTGTTTATTTTTTGGTGTACTCTTTACTGACTGCTTGATAGTGTATATCATTTTGATCACTTTCTTAATGATTTGAGAGCAGTGTTTGATTTTGAGCGCAGGTAATACTGTTTTGAGGCTAAAGTTTAATTTTGCAAGAGGATTCAGAGGTTTTGTAAATAGTGCTTGAAGATTAGGTTTTGTGTTTACAGTTTTGAGGAAATGGGCGACCGTTTCAATAAATGTGTTTTAGCAATCGTGAAAAACTAAGTCATTATACACATGCTTAGATTTTGAGGTGCAGTGCGTTAATTTCTTGATGGATCAACATTTTGCCAAGACAGCAATAATGTATAAATGGCACACAATGTATTAAGTAAATGAGTAAAGCATTCACAAGAAATGCTATCACCCATCTTTACAGATGTCTACAAAGGCCATGTTGGCATGTTGTTTTGACCATATTGTATGCATCATCAAATTATTTTTTGCTGAAAAACAAATTTATTACCTGCTCAAATGAAATAGAGAAATAAGACGGGACAGAAGTACACAAAATGACCCAAACCTAACCTTATGTCTGCACGTGCCCAACTAACCTGTGCGTCAGTTGCAGAGCTGAATTTGTGGTTATAAGAGAGGAGGCGTAGAATGTGGCACCACAGTGTAAGGGAGAGGAAAGTAAGGGGGATGATTCTTGTACACTACTGGTAATACATTTGTCTGTGCTGTCAACTTCCAAAATGTGGAAACACTTTCAGGGTCATTCTGGTATCCATTTTAACTGAAGATTGGAAACAGTTTTGCAATAGACTTTCCATCCGGTGCCCCGAGACATTTATCTGGACTGAAAAAAGAGTGACATGATATATTTAGGTTAACCCTAATTTGTAGTGGAGGTTGGTTTGGTGTAGATCGACACCTTATTCTAAAGTGAATTGTTTAAACATTTAAAATAGTAATTGTATCTTGTTCTTGAGTTATGTGCTTAGAAGAAGTGTTTTTAGAGGGTTGGTACTGCTCAGTGGTTGAGCTTTTGACTGCAGTTCATGGTGTGTCGATTCGAATAAAAGCACCTGCTAAATGAACATTAATTTGTTGTGGTTGTTGTTGTTGTTGTTATTATTGGTGGCCAAGCAGCGAAGTGTTTCTTCTTCGTGTTCTTCTTCTTCAAAAGAAGTGAGGTCATATCTCAGCACCTCTTTACTGCATTGACACCAAATTTGGTATAGGGACGAGGGACCCTGTTCTAAATAGCTCATGCCATTTCACATCGAGGTGGTGCTGCAATAAGCAAAACAATTATCTTCAGATCAAGCCTCACAAACGTCACATGGTTTTAGATTTTCAAAACTGTTTTTCCGATAAAGCTGATCTAAGTCGGTGATGAAGCCGCCAAAAAATAAGTGAGATCACATCACAGGAAATATTTGCTGAATTGACATCAAACTTGGTACAGCTGCTCGGGACCCTGTTCCAAAGAGGTCCACAAATGGTTGTGTAATCTAAGGGGGCTAGGGGGCGATCCCGTGTCTGACACATTTTAACTTGTGACACGGGCGGACTGGTCATCGGGGATACCGGGTAAATACCCGGTGGGCCGACGCGGTTGGGATGGTCCAAAATACCGGCCCATCACCAGCCTGCCCTCTCTCTGACAACACCGGCACCTCCAACTATTTTCCATTTTACACAGCTTGAACACAGAACACATAATTTGCTCTAAGACCGTCTAAATCACAGACTGACTTTTTATACTCCTCCCTGTGATCTGTATTCACACTCTTGGTGCCTATTTTTCGAAAATGTTCTGAAGTGTCTTCAGTGTTTCCCCGATGTTGATTTTGTTGTGGCGGCCCGCCACAGCTAAATTTCTGGTATCAGAAATAGGGCTGTACAAGATTTTAGGCCGTCTATCAGCAGTGATTGTTAGAATGCATGTTGGAGAATAGCAAGTGAGATTGCGTGTGTGCGTCTTTGAGAACTGTAAGTCGTATAACTTATGTTTTCAGTTCATTAAAGCCTGTTATTGTATTGTATTAGTCTACAGTTATTACAAATTTAAGTTAACTGGTGATTTTCGTTGTTTGTATTCTCCCCCTGCTAGCATAATTGCATGCCTGTTGATTTGATAGCGATTGCTGCCCTTGCTCACGTTTGTATTTTATGTGCATTATTATGCTCAAGTACTTTTAATTAATAGTGGGTATATTGTTATTATTTGCTAAAGCATGCTTAGTCTATCAAGATCAAATGAAGCCGACAGTGTACATGCTTTCGAATACCTTGATTGATAGGCTAGGCTACTGACCAATTACAATAAGTTGTTACGTCAATTATTAATTGGCAGCATATTTCTGCCATTTAGAACATACTTTAAGTAGCCTAACTATTTCTTTACGGAAAATAGGACAAGCCCCCACTGCTTAAAAATGTCCGAGACAGGGTCGGACAAACCTCCCCCACTGCAAAAAAAAATCCTAGGGGAAACACTGGTCTTCTGAAAATGTGTTCTTACGGACTTCGGACGTTCAACTTAAGAAAAGATGTATATTATATAATTTCTTTAATCAGGCTGTGTATGGGTATTTTTCCAAGTAGGCCACTGATTGGTTGATACGTGCGATGCATTGAGTTGGCAACGTGCCGTGTACTGAATGGGCCGCACGCCGTGTATTGAATGGGCCAGTCTGACAGTAACTCCCAGGCCACTTTTTTCCCCCAGTCCGCCCCCGACTTGTGATACCAGCTGAATTGATGTGGCCGCCATTTTGAATGAATTAATAAAAGTTTTTTTTCCCGTACTCCTACAAAAGGTATCCAATATTCGCCAAATTTGGCACAGATCTTCTTCCGCCATGGGAGTCTATGGCAGCCCCTAGAACCGTAGGTAGAACCGTATGGTAAGAAGTTGTGAAATTTGGCACATTCTTTGAAACCAGTCCCCTCATCACTTTCACCAAATGTCATGCCTCCCATTCCAACCATCTAGCGCCACCAGTGGGTCAAATTTGAAGGTGTGTTTACACATGTTACCTTTGAACGATATGTCTAATTTTTTTATCATGTCTGTGATTATCTGTTTAGCGAGACTGTAAGCCACTGCAAAGGAAGCCAGGTACACTGCAGTCGCTAACTACCTGTAGTTAAACTGTGTATAGTCAATGCAATCCTCACACAACTCCCTATCGTATCGACAGATTAGCAGAGACTTTGAGTAATATAATAAAATGTTTTTTACACATGTCAACGTGTATGTCTATTAAACAGTTTTGTACTTTGTATACAAGTTGTATTTTGATCGACGTTGCGAGTACGTAAACCCAAGTCACACTTGGCCATGACAACAAGCTACAACAGTGACTTTAGAGAACTACATTCTACATTGATCTGTTTGAAACGCCCCGAGCGTAGTGAACATTCGCGTCGCTGCAGTGTGAAAGCACCGTAACTAGCAAACCATCAGCGGTCCACTCCCACTGAATCAGTCAAGTTGTATTTGTCCGTGTTAAGGCCGATTTATACTTCTGCGTTTTTACGCACACGGGGAACGCCCTCTCCGTCAGGAAACGCCCTCTGCGTGTCCTCGCAGAGCTCTGCGTGTACCTCCTGATTTTCCTGACTATCCGTCTGTCCGTGCGTATTTTTACGGATACCCCTTGGTTGTGTTTGGTCCGTATTAAGAACCGTTGGCGTCAGGGGCGGGGTTGCCGTGACCAACAAGAGAACAGAATCCTTTGACCGCCATTGTTGTAAGTTTTTACAATTCATATTTCAGCTAAACAGTACATGTAAATCAGCATCTGGATTAAAATGTGACAAGAAATGAGCAGTGTAGTTGCTAAGAATGTGCTTATTTTATTGATGAAGCGGCTAATTCGTAAATTTGCTCCGACTTTTCGATAACCTAGTGAGCATTGCAGTGCAGCGCCATCTACTGTTCTGCCGGTGAATTGCTTTCAGCACGCAGAGCCATCGGAGTAGGATAAATTCAACCAATCCGTCCGACTCCGTGCGTGCGTCTGTCCGTTAATCGAGACGCAGAAGTATAAATTTAGTCTCTTGTCGGTGAGGTTGCGTAAGCGCACATATGTAAATCGCCTGATCACTGTAGTCTTTCAAGACTACAGAATTACTACCACTCAACACATTTATTCATTTTGAGTTTTTGCTTTACTTTACGCGGGATTGGGACAGCCCGTTGGCCTGTTGTATGATCTTGGTCTGATCTTGGCTGAAGATAGTTTTTATTTTCCAAGTATCCACTAGGAGCTCAACATGCCCAAGTCCATGCCTGTGTTATTTGAACTTACGTGGTTGACTATGCATCAATAAATATTTCAGACTGAACTTAAGTTTAGTACAAACTAATCTACTTCATATTACATAGTGTTCAATCACGTGGGTGCAGCGAACAGGATGGGCGCTTCTTAGGATCCCTCCCACTACCTGAAGGCAAATTCAGTTTTCCTCCTTATTACCATGTTTCCAAGAAACCTTATTACCATGTTTTCAGTTTGCACATTATATCCAATTGTACAACAATAGAGCTATACACAGCAAACATTGTCACCCTATTCCCCCCCCCATCCCATAATAATAAAGTAACTAAATAATAAAGTTCAAAACATAATAAAAAGAAACACAAAAGTATATTTTACAGACTGAAGTGTTTTTTGCTGTGATTTTTCCTGCTAGTCAATGTACATAATTAGATAGGTGTCCTACTCCCCCACAGCCTGTTCTTGCTGAAGCATGTTACCAACATTAGTATTATGCCTTACATTCAAAGTGAAAAGTACATTAAAGGTCCCCAGATATTTTCATAAACATGTTGTTTACATCTAAGAATATACGTTATCTTTTCCGTCAACATGTTTGAGGCCATTTCTTTAACACACATTGATTCTTGGTCCATCAACTTTTTTCCAATTAAGAGCAATTATACGTTTAGCTTGTAATATACACATATCTATGAATCTGAACTCTTTACTTTGTAGAAGTGGTATGGTAGGATATGAACCAAGAATAAATTGCTTGGGATTCAGTGGTAATTTCTGTAACAGAATTTGATCAATCATATTAACAACCTCTTGCCAGAAGATTTTCCTTTTCGCACATTCCCAAATACATTGAAACAGTGTCCCCCTTGCCTCGCCACACTTAATACAGGTATCAACAATATTATCATTAAATGTATGCAATTTCACAGGAGTTATATATGTTCGCATCAGCCATTTGTACTCTAGGAGTTTTAGGCTGCTTCTAAGTGTCTGCCTTTGTGCCTCCTTTACATACCTCACCCCATTCTTTTAAAGATATTTCCTCTATATCTTCCTTCCATAATCTCAAGTTTTGATTCTGATGAGTCAATAGATCCAGCCGTAAGCAAGTTATACAGAGTTTAAATTCGACCTGTATCATAAGTGTCTTGTGACTACTACTTCTAATGCAGAAATGGTCGGTATATCCAATGAATGGTTTTTGAAATGAGGATATAAGTTGAAAATACCTGAAAAATGATTATTTTGAATGCTGTATTTGGTAGATGCCTCCGCAAAGGACATACATACTTCATCCTCCTCCCTGTACATGTCTTGTACTTTCCTTAATCCCTCTATTGAGCACGCGTCTGACATTATGAAAACCCTGTCTCCCTTGAATAAACCCATTTTGGTCTTCCCCCACTACCCCGGTAGAAGAACCTCTAATATCCTTGCAAGAATTTTTGTATCCGAATTCAGAAGGCTAATTGGACGCATATTTTCACATTTTGTAATAGGTTTCCCTGGTTTTGGAAGTTGTTTTTTTATAGATATAGGGATGCCATCTGGGCCCGCTGATTTTCCAGCCCTCACACAGCCAATTGCTTCTGCAATTTCCAATTCAGTTACAGTTTCATCTAACACTACTTTCGTCATCTGAAATTTGGGGATTATCAAGATTGACTAAGAATTGTGTCTGTGTGTCCAGATTAGAACACTCAGAGCTGTATAATTTCCCATAGAAAACTCTGAAGGTCTCATTAATCTCTGTCGGATCCACTATAGTTCTACCACTTGGGACTTCAATACAATTAATAGATCTTTCTGTTTGTTGTTGTTTAATGCGCCATGCGAGAAGTTTTCCAGGCTTTTCCCCCTGATCATAGTAGTACTGTTTGAGTCTCTTTAAATCAGCAGCTGCTTTGTTAGCTGCCAATTCCTTGTACTGTGATCTAAGCAGTAGAAGTTTTGAATGTACATCTGTAGATATCTGTTATGATAGATTTCTGTTTCCAGTTTTTTTTATTTCCTCATCTAATGTCTACATTTCAAGTCGTGTAGCCTTTTTCTTTGAGCTAGTGAAAGAAATGATCTGGCCTCTAATAAAGGCCTTGAAAGCCTCCCATCTTATACTAGCAGAGGTTTTGGACTTGTTACAATCAAAATACTGGTCTATTTGTTTATCTAAGAATTCCATGAATGTGGGATCTGTAAGCCATCCTGGTTGAAAACACCATCTTTGGGGATCACTCATTAATTTAGTATCTTTGTAGGTCAAGGATACATCTGCGTGGTCTGAAAGGACTATACTACCATAATAACATTCATACATTTTGGAGGCAAGTAGTGCTGAAACCAAAAAGTAGTGTATGCGTGAGTGAGTTTTACAAGTGCTAAAATAGCAGGAATACTCTACTGTATTTGGTTTACCATGTCTCCAGATATCCAACAGATTCAATTCCTATCGTCTTTCTTGACTTATTGTGAGTACTATCTAAACCAGTCGACCTGTCTCTTGAAGAGTCTAATGTACAATTAAAAAGACAAGCTATTATGTATTGCCCAGGGAGATTTGATGCAGTCAAAAATAAACTATCATAGAATTTAGGATGATCTTCATTGGGACCATAAACATTTCAGAGTTAAGGTTTCAGACAATAACCTACCCTGGACCATGATATATCTACCTGCAGAGTCCTTAACTACATTTTGTATCCGTAATGGGACAGATTTGTGAATTAGTATCATAACCCCTCTAGCATGAGTGGTGTAGGGAGCAGACAACACATGACCCTGCCATCTTCACATCTTCACTCAACAGATGTTTCTTGTAAAAAAACTTGAGTTCAAGGATTTTATCCTGCTCATTACTTGTTTCACCTTTGTACGTTTGTTCAGACCCCTACAATTCCACAAAGTACTTTTACCTTACAGCTCTCTGACATTAATTCCAAGATGCATTAATGTATCCATAAGAACCATTTCAGTAAAGTACATTGACAAATCACAACCGCAGATAAAATAAATTATAAAGTAAAAACAAAAAGACCCCATATGCACCCCGAAGTCCATGCGCTCTGGACCTCCTATCCTACACTTTTAACTACCGATAAAGCGAGTCTAACTTTTCCTTCTCCCTCTTTAGCTCTAACTAGCTTTCTCATTTTTTCTGAATACTAATCATACGTAAAATACAAAATGTAACAATGAACTATGCAACACTTGCAACCTGTAGCCTAGTCACAAGGCCTACTATATAGTTTAACCGCCCAAACACATTCAACACAAACCTGGAACCCGTGCATGCAGGCTGAGGACAGAGATAAAAGTAAAAAGTCCATAGCCTGGCCACATAAACTCTGCAATGCGTCAAAGCCTACGTACGATAGGCCTAAACCAATGTTGAGTTTGTTGCGTGGGTGCTCCATAATGTCCCTCATCCAGTTTCATGTCCATTGTTCACAGCCGTAAAGTAACATTTTATATACGTAGGCTATGTTAGCCATACTAGCCTAAGGAAGCGAAACTGTCTTGTTCAGGTAAAAAGTATAGCCACTAAACGAAACAATAATAATAGACTGATCACCTATCCTTAAGTGGAGATGGCTAAAAAAGAAAGTAGGGCTACTGTGTTATTTTCCTAGCCTGGCTGCCAGCCCACTTCTCCCCGCCCACAAAAAAATGTGGTTGGGAAGTTGGGTCTGGAGGGTCTTGTATTGGGAACAGCTACATAAAACCAGGATCTGGGCGGACCAATGAAATTGCCAGGGCGGGCTTTATACGATGATGGACAGATTATCAACAGTAACGTAATCAACAACGTCACGAAAGAGCCCTTTGGTTGAATTCGTTTTCAACAAACAACATATTACGTTGCTCTGATTGGTTGTAGGTCTATCCAATTGAGCGTAGAGGCATTTGTTTTACGAGTTCGGTTGAAACACGCCCAGTAGTCACAGTCCAACGGAGAGTTTTCAGACTCATATGCTGACTAGAATTGACTAGGAGTATGACAACGTCAGGCTATTATTTTCCTGTTGTCACCTTCCAACGTCGAGCCCGTCTCAGTCCTTAGTTCAAAGGGATTGGATAAACCTGTCCACTTCTGCAGGAGTTTGAAAGGTCTGAGATCTCTCTTGGTGTGTTACCAGAAGCTGGGCTGGAAAGGTGCTTCTGTGCTTGTGAATGCCCTTGTCTCGCAGCTTCTTCCGCACCTAATCATAATCGCGCTGCAACCTGTGCACACCAGCAGAGAGGTCCAGATGGAAACGGACCGGCTCATTCTTGTAAAGGACCTGTCCCTTGTAGGGCTGTCCCCACTCAGTCGATTAGTCAATATTCTGGTCGATATGCTCTTGGTCGATTAAGATTTTTTTAGTCGAGCTGCCGTATGGAAGTGTGAGATCTGATTCCCGCTTGATTGCTGAATTAAAGAAATGTTCAGAAATGTGCTGGTTTAAAAAATGAATATGCCTATTATAAGAATCACATCCAAATCGAATGACATTATCTTCTCCGGCCAAGATAACACAATCTTTCTCTATTGCACCGTTCCCCACTCGGCATCTACGCAAGTTTGCATGCTGCACTTTTTCAGGCAGTGAATAGCGCGCTGATTTGCATGTTAAACAAACAATATTTTTTATTTGTAGTTCATTGGTTATTATTTATCTATTACAATCTGGAATGTTGTATTATATCGGCATTCTGTAACAACAGGACTGGTGTCATGAGGCTTATTATTAGTAAAAGCTTATTTTATAGCGGCTAAATCCGGAATGTCCAGCAGCTACATTGAGTCAGATCGGGAAAATCTTTGAGTTGTCAATCTCCCTTCTTACGTATGTATTTCTTTCATATTATCTCTTAAAACAGTGAGGTAAAACACCCAAAATGGTTTGATGAAAAGCAATGTCACATTTATAGAAAAAAAAAGTTGCAAGTTTCGATTAGTCGATTTTCAGAAGTGCTAGTTGAGTTTTGGTTGACCAAAGAAAATCTTAGTCAGGGACAGCCCTAGTCCCTTGATTCTTACTGCCTTCAGTACTCGTTCCCCGTCCTTAAAGTTCAAGAACTTCATAATTAATGTCCTTGGACGAGCCGTGCGAGAGTCATTGTTTGGCGGAGCGCCTATTCTATGAGCCCGCTCCACTACCAATTTTTCTCGTGGTTCCATATTCAGAGCCTCAGGTATCCATTTATCCAGAAACACAGTTGCATCCTGGCCCTCTGTCTTCTACGGTAGCCCCACCAATCTCACGTTGTTTTGTCGACTTCTGCATTACAAATTGTCAACTTTGTTGGTAAGGCTTTTAACTGTGCTTTCCAGCACACTAACTTTGGATGATGGCTTGTTAACGTCGTCCTCCACATCAGAAATTCGTTGTTTGGCCTGTTCCATGCGGTCTGTGCAGTCCTGTACCTGTTTTTTACATCCATAATCATTGCTTGCACTCCATCAATTTTCTTATTGAGTCCACTTTTCACAGACAGTATGGCTTTTATGATATCTTGATTGCTATTCTTGTCTGGGTCTAATATTTCGTTGTGTACTTCGTCGAGGTCGTACTCGTTAGCCATATTGTCAACTTGCATGTTATCCTCCTCAACCTTGGAATGTTTGTCGTCTTGCCGTGATTTCTTTTTAGTTGTCTTGTCTTTTGCATTTTTTCCTGACATTTTAATTCTGGGTACTCTAAGTGTTGCGTGACTTTGGATAGGATTCTGATTAGTGTCGTAGAATTAAATTACATGCTAGCAGCAGAGCTTAAAATTCGCAACCTCCTAGCAACTCGCCATAACCGATAAGACACTTTTTTAAACATTCATCGGCAGATGGTAGTGTTGACTTCCCATATCAGTGACGAAAGATTTTGGTAAGGGGCGGAAGGGTGACTGCCGTTGGAATGAAAGGGAGAAAACAGGACAGAGTAACACAGCGGATATCGCTTATAAAAAAAAATAATCTAATGGAGTGTTTTTCTGCTACAGTGAGGCGTCTGGAGCAATATGCCACAGGTTTCCACTGCTCCCCGTGGAGCTGAAGGAGTACACCCCCAATCCATAACTACTTGCGTCCGCTGACACAGCCGTGGGCTTGCTGAAGTCGTATAAAGCGAGTACTGGTGCAGTGGTCAACAGCTCCTTGATGTGTTCAAAAGCTGTTTGTTGTGCGTGGCTCCATATCTATGTATTCTTGTCCTTCAGGAGCTCGTACAGCGGCTGTCCTACCGTTGAGAGTTTGGGGATGTATCTTCCGAGATAATTCACCATTTCCAGTATCTTTCTCAACTCTTCACAGCACATCTGCTGGTGTTGACAGCTGCCGAATAGCTTCCACTTTGTCAGGGTCAGGCCGGATCCCGGACCAGTGAATGAGATGCCCAAGGAACCGCAGCTGACTCTTCCTGATTGAGCACTTCTCACAATTGAGCTTCAGATCAGCTGTCTTTATATGCTGCATTACCTTCTCCAGGCGACCATCATGCTCCTCCTCTGTGGCCCCATAGACCAGAATGTCATCCATGAAGACCTCACCAGGCTCCAGCCCCTGTAGGGTCTCCATCTTACTCTGGAAGATTTCGGGTGCGCTGGTTATTTTGAACGGTAGCCGCTTGAAGTTGAATCTGCCAAATGGCGTAATAAGGATAGTGATCTTACAGTTGTCTGGGTGCAACGGTATCTGGAAGAACCCACTGGCGGCATTGAACGAAGAGAAGATGAGTGGCCCCACTCATCTCATCAGTAGTAGGCAGGATATACTGTTCTCTTTTCACAGCCTCGTTCAGCTTCTTGAGATCAATACAGATGCAGGCTTTACCTGTGCTCTACTTCAAGACTGGCACCATGGGTGCACACCAGTCCGGCTGTGTCACCCTCTCGATGATGCCATTTCCTTCCATCCTCTGGAGCTCCTCCTTTACCTTTTGCAGCATAGGTAGAGGTATGCGTAGTGCTTTGTATACAGCATATGGCTCCAGAAGGAACATATAGATTGGATCGAAGTTAAGAACAATTGTTTTTACCTTTTACCCCCAGAACTGATCATCTCAACATATTACTGTATGTAGAAATTGATGACATGGCTTCAAATTACATCAGGCTGTGGTAAATATCTACAAGAAGCAATGGGAAAGTTAATTCAATATAAAATATTCCATTGTTATTATTTCACTCCGTCAAGACCTTACAGAATGAAACTGATGACCTGTGTAGTGTCAGACAGACCAGGGAACTTTCCTATATTGCAAATGGGACTGTTTTTGTAAAGCCATTTTGGTCTCAAGTGGATATTGTAAGTCGGTGGTACAGATATGAAACACTAAAGTTATGCTTACTAGGTGATCCCACCCAATTACCTAAGGCATCCAAAAGGGTAGTCCAGGTCATCATGGTTGGTATTTGTAACTTCCGCTAGAATTATATGAAAATATTGGAAGTTAAGGAACACGCCAGAATTCAAAGGATGGGTGAATATGATGGTTGACAATGCTTCATTTGAATCCAAGCTCAGCAGAATAAATGGCGGGAAAAAGAGGGAAATATATGTCCATTGATGTAATTCTGGACACACAAAAAAAGGAAAGATTATGTTTAGTGCAGTTAAGGTGGTGTCCACCATCAAACAAACCAAATGTGGGTTGATGACCAAGTTTGTGTGGGACAATGTGGGGCACGTTACCAATACGAAAACGTAACCTGAAGCTGTTATATAATGTCTGTCTAACTTAATAAAAACATTTATATTATGGTTTGTTCTTTAGTACCTTCCAGAAAAAACAATTACATCACAATGTAACATAACATGTCTTTATTTTACATGTCATTTAAATTCAACATGTCTGAGCCCAAAGGCAGCAGGTGTAACAGTTTGACATTAACAGTTCTGACCAAGTCAAACTAAAATCCAACAAAATAAATAATAAACAAATAAAATGTAAAACAACATTCAAATTAAGAATTTATTGAACCAAAAAGTTCATATTTTTAGAAAAGTCTTTATTAAAAGAACATTCTCATTTTTGTTGCCATTATGCTACCTTGTAAAAATGTTCATTACTAAATTATCTATTTGTTTTCTGACGGAACACATGGAACGAATCACCGCTCCACATTTTGATTGAAAGCCGTCACAACCTATAGTGACCGTGTTTACTCCTTTCTTTTCATCCATTGAATAGGATTTTAAAAACAGCCGTCTTATTTGTACTTCCGATGAAGCACTGTTAAATATAGGTAAAAAACTATGCCGCAAAAACAATAAATTAAATGCTTTCTTAAAAAAGGCAAAAGAACACATGTACATTTTCTTAATATAATAATAAAAAACCCAACAGACTGATGAAAATGCGGAACATTTTCTCAATCTGCGATGTGCAGGACAAGGGATGCAAATGCTGTGCAACGCAAAGCGGGATGGGTGGTCACCCTAAGTGTGGCCTAGTTTTGTTATTATTTTGGGCTGCTTTGTACACGTATGTATGATGATTGCCTAACCTGAAACTAATAAGATGTTTTGGTGTTGATGTAAATTGTATTGTACAAGTTTTTCAAGCAAAACTATATACATTTTAAAAAGTCTTCAAGTATTCACTATTTTGTACTATTGGCAACACAATTGACTACGATTGAACTACTGTGATCTAAATAATGCACATAACACACATCTAAAAACCTACAATCCAAGTCTGTTGTATAGTTTATTTGTGGCCAATTTGTGGATTTTATGCGTTCCAATATTTTTCCTTGATGATGTACCCCCTTTACTTCAGGCCTTTCTTGTGAAAATAGTGAGTTCTTATTGGCCTTTACAATATCTTCTACACCCACAATACATTGAGAACTGATCAACAAAAATGAAGGCCTTCTTGAGACTTTTTTGGAGGTCATTTGGATATAGGGCTGCAACAACGAATCGATTAAAATCGATAATTGAAAGTGTTGGCAACCAATCTCATTATCGATTAGTTGTGTCGCGCGATTATTAGCCTACGCCACTCAATAAGTCGCGGAGATGTTGAGTATTTAAAAAAATGGTTTAGTTGAGCGTGCAGCGGAACGGACGTAGCGGAAAGGCCATCGGAGAGACGTTGTTGAGTAACGTTGGCAGAGAAATCGGTACGACCCAAGTCATCCAAGGTGTGGGAGCATTTCACACTAAATACACCGAAAAAGTGTGTCAATTGACCGAGGTTTGACATCCGTCTCACAATCGGAAGACGCTACTTTGCAGTATCGCGTTAGTGACCGGGTGAAAACTACCCATACCATTTTGAAAAAAAATATTTTTCAGAATATAAAAACAGGCACCAGAGTATCTTAATGTCTGGTATACGTCCACAGCCTTTACTTTTTCAATAAATATAATATTAACGTTTTCAAAATTGTGTGCCTGTTTGTGCACATTCTGAAGACTTTTTTGCACTGTGAATTTGCACTGTCAGTTATGATTTTGAATAAATGGTTGGAAATGAATGCTTTCTTGTTTTGTTTTTTTTATCCGATTCATCGATTAATCGAAAAAATAATCGACAGATTCATTGATTATTAAAATAATTGTTAGTTGCAGCCCTATTTGGATACAAACATGTGTTACAAACTAATGGCACCTCTGGAAATTCTTAATAACAAAAAAAGTTATTTTCCTTTTTATAATTGACTTTTTAAAGTCCATCAGTGTGTTTAGGATCTTTCAAGCAGTAATCCTGTTTCACGGGTATAAATAAGAGGTGACACACAATATTCCCTTATTTATACATTTATACATTTGTCATGTGCAATCACTTTATTGCACTACATGTTCTATATGCTATATTTAAAATGGCAAATTCCTTGTTTGTGCAAACTTACTTGGCGAATAAATCTGATTCTGAAAGATAATACACAAATCAAATGAGGGAAAAGTGCGTTGAGCTTCACAATATTTATAGAAGTAAAAAATGCTACTCTCCTGAAAACACCCTTATTTACCCTAAGGGCAATACTTTAAAAGTTCTATGCAACTGGAGCTGTTACAAACTTGTCTGGACAGTGAAGAGGATGTTAAGAGATCACTATTGGAGAATTACTGAGGAAAGTAGATTCTTGAGGTCACCAAGTATCCAAAACTACCATTAGATACCACATCCATGCTAACAAATTATTTGGAAGGCATGCCAGAAAAAAAAAACATTTCCTGTCAATTTCATCTCCAAGTGCCTGTAGTTTGCTATATGTTACTTGAGCTTTGAGTTGAACTGTTTTCTATGGTCAGATTATTATTTTGGTACTTTTGGGCAACATGCACTCAAGGTGGGTTTGCTGGGGAAAAAATGGCTGTACTGAAAAGAACCTGATCCCCACTGTTAAGTATGGTGGAGGTTCTGCAATATGCTGTTTTTCCTCGAAGGGCCCTGGAAACCTTGTTAGGGTACATAGCATCATAAACTCCATGAAAATACCAGGACAGAATCTGGCTGCCTCTACCAGGAAACTGAAACTGGGTTGTCGTTGGATCTTTCAGCAGGACAAGGATCTTAAACACACATCAAAATCTATACAAAAATGGTCAACAGGATAATAAATCAAGCTTCTGCATGGCCATCTCAGTCCCTCTGATTAGTTGAGAGGTGTGCATTATTCAACAATACACCAAATGTCTCTTTATAGTTTTACTTAAATGATTTCTTCCCACATGGGTTAAAAAGGAACGCGTTTCTAAACATGCTGGCAAAAAAAAAATTGGGTAAATTCTATGTGCAGTCCTTACAATTTTATGAATATTGATTCATATTATTTAATAGATCTATATATCAAGCTGCAAAGTATCAACATTGTACAAACCTGCTGCAAATATGAATTATTGTCGTAAGTTTAAATAAATGAATACCCTAAAAGGTTTAACCAACATTGCAGTCCCCCCCAAAAAATATTTTTTTATTGTTTCATGCATTCAAAATTACATTAGATAGCTGGTTGCTGCTATTGCGCCGCTGAAGAATAGCGTAAATCTTCCCAAGAAATGATTTCAAACTGTATTAAATTATTTATTTTAGAGTAAATGTGAATGGCAGCCTAACAGGTCAGTTAGGCTACTTCTTACTTTGGTTGACATTGTTTTGTGTTTGTTGTCGTAAGCCCCATAAGCAGGTGTTGATATGGTAACCAATTGCTACTAACATTTCTGTGTTCAAATTGTCAGTTAGAAAGGTTGTGAAACGTAGGCATTACGGCTGCCACTAACGACTGGTAATTATTCTAGTGAAACGCGCCAATTATCTAAGAACCAGGTAGTCGACATTTACCACAGACTGGAGCCGGAGTACAGTAGGGCTAACGTCTTTAAATCACTTCATACGCCTCTGTTGTCCTAGCAACGCGTCATGGTTACGGTTAACAAGTTAGCTAAATAGCAGCTATACTGCACAGCGCCTCTATGTTTTCTTTTTAAGTGCTCGTGCATAGCGCAAGTGCTGCTGTGGTATGCCATTGCAACTTTGCACAATGTACAAACCACCTTATTGTTTGGTGATAGCGTTAAGTCGAAGTATTCCCATACTTTTGAAGCTTCGGGTATTTGGGGACTGGGTTTCGGAACCAAGTCAGACTCTGCTGCAGCTGCCATGATATTTGAGCGTTGACTGGAGCCGACCAATGACTGGAGCCAACAACAACTGACGTCATGCAAGCACCAATTACGTTGTGATATTGAAGAAGAACATTTGTTATAATTAATTGAAGCGTTTTTTTTTTTTATAATAAAAAACATATTTTAAAAAGATGCGTCGATTTAAAATATTGATGTCGTTGCATTTTCAGCGTCAAATCGCGGATGCCCCTAGAAGGCACTTTAACATATAAAATAGGTATGGCAAGGCAAAGTTTCACTGGAATGGAAAATACAACTTTTTGAAAATGCATTACGTGTTTGTTTCTAAAGATGTTCATCCTGTAATTAGATCAAAATCAACCATTTTAACGTTTATAGTGTTAGTTATATTTTAATTCTAAATTCCAGGATAGAGTGAGACTGAATGATTGGTGTAAACAATATATATTGCATTTCTCAGAATGTGAATTATGCTGCACGTACACCTGGATTAAATGTCAGACTGGGGGTACAAGTGGGCCTCCAGCTACCTGACTTAGAGCACCAACATTTCTTCACTTTTCCGTTTTGATTTGCTTTTTAAAATATTTGGGTAAGGTTTCCTTTTATTGTGAGCTCTTTGTCATTAACGCAACGCAGGTTGATTAGTCAATGCAAACTCAATGTTACTTGTTGCTATGCTTGAGAAGTGACTGGAGCAGGCTTGTTCTAGTGACGTTTCCTCTTTACACCCACCCATCACCCCTCCCTAAAGTGGGAGAACCTTTACCCCTACCCCACCCCCACCCAGTTTCAGGCTGTGGAATTAGGGAAGGTTTTATGGTCACAGAGATGTGAGACTTTGTTAGAAAACCTTGCCAGTATTTTGGATGTATAACCCCAGGTGGTGGTGTTGTGTGAAGATCTGCATTGCCTCCTAGTTTTTAGAAATTATAAAAATATTTTACAGTTTAACATA
Organism: Hypomesus nipponensis; assembly: GCF_054491055.1. Taxonomy (NCBI): domain Eukaryota; kingdom Metazoa; phylum Chordata; class Actinopteri; order Osmeriformes; family Osmeridae; genus Hypomesus; species Hypomesus nipponensis. The sequence goes on from NC_140367.1 coordinate 12,831,856, forward strand.
TTTGGCTACATGACGTAATGCTGAGACTTGGTTTTGTGGATGGAATTACTTAAGTTAGCTAATGGACGTATACTGAATGTGGATGGTGGTGTTTGGTTGTGCTGCTAAATATTTTTCATGACCATTGCCTCTTGAAAATATGAAAATGAATATTTAATTGGCTGTACAAGGAATGTATGCCTTTTAGGAGTGCAAGTGTATGTAGAAGATAGGCTGGGAACACAGAATCCTTCATGTGAGTGTGACCATGCACACAGCGCCACTTTCAGGGGCACTTTTGATTGGTTTGCTTTAGTCACAGCCTGTTGGCACCGTTGGTTGTTCCTGGCACGTTGCTGAGTGCTTCGCTGAGTCACTCCGTGCCGACAGTCTAGAAATGTTGAAGTGGGAGGGACATTAGCAGTTAGGAGGGTGTCGTTGGCCCTGGGGACAAGTACCCCGGCCAGTGTGTAACACATGGACACCACAGCAGTCGACTGGCTGTCATCTCAACCATAAGTTTATGCATCTGCATCCAGCAATCAACCCTCTTTCTCACCTACACTTTCAAATTGTCTCTCTAATTGACCATCTGTCATACTATTTATTTATTTGTCTAGAGTTCATGTACATCTCTCTCTTTCCTTACTTAAAGCAACTATGGGGGAAGGGGTTTGGGGTTGTTGGGTCCAGGCACCCTTGCTGATTGGCCAGGCTAGGTCCTCCCTCTGTTCTTTAAAAGACTTTCTCATACCTTGGTCACTAAAAAGCAACAGCCCTTTTAGGCTGCACTGGTTCCTCTGTCCTCGTAACTTCCCCAAAATACTTGGGGAAACTAAGAAATAGCACATTGAAATATAATTTTGTGGAGCTACTGAGTAAGTATTTCATATTTTGGTGGTATTGATTGTAAAAACATACTGCTCAAGTTTTTGGCTGATGTAAGAACTTTTGTTGATTGTGGGCCATAGTTTTACATAACTTGCCTTTGAGCTCTTGTAAAGTGTATTCAATTTATAGCAACATTTTGTGTAGCGCACTGTGGTAATATGTACTTTATGCAACATGAAAAGTGGATTTCTATCTATAGAAATAATCTGTTAATGAAATGTATTTGATTTTATATTTCAAATTACTACTTTATTCTTTATATAAACCTGTAGCCTCCGTTTCAGGTTGGGAAAGGTAGGATTTGGTGTTACAACACTGTTCTAAATTTGCATGTGAATAGCCACTTGAATGGGTCCGATCTAAATGTCAATTGGATATACTATAGACACTACATCAGAGTTGCGAGGTGCTCTGCCTTGTTATAGTGTTCAAGGGAGAGGTGTGATTACTGGTTCAACAGGTTCTTCAAAAGTGAAGATTTTACACACACAAGTAGTAAAATGTTGTTGGTTAAAATAAGCTCTCGTAGCTTTACACTTGAAGGCCAGTCTTTTGATGAACTGCACAATGTCTAGTGAAAGCAATGGATATTCACACAATTAAGCTTTAGCAATATTCAATTATCAATTTAGCTAAGACAAACTGGTGTGTTATCATTGACAGAACAAAGACAAAAAATCTACTGAAATATTTCTGGTAATCCAACAAAGGAATGTGAATTATAATAAAGGCTTCACTGTTTGCCAGCTTCCCTGTAAACAGTTATATGTTACTGTCCCTTTTGACATGGGTCACAACGTGTGTTTTAGTATCCTCAGTAATCAGAAAATTAATTATATTTAAAGATGTACACTGTGGCTGGTTAACTGTAGAAATGGCATACTGGGATCATCACGTGAATTGATTATTAGATTGGGCCTAATTTCTAGACTAACTTCTCTAGAAATAAAGTTGAAAGTCCAGATGTCATGAAAGCAAGTTTTGTTTTTCATCTGTTCCGTTGGTCTATATTCATCAAAGTATGCAAATGTTCTCAATACTAGAGAAACCTGTGTGGGAAAACTGGAAAACTGTTAAATAATTTAAAAGGTCTTTGTTCTGCCCAGTTCTGTTCTGGCCAGTTGGTCTTTGCTTATTATGTAATCTGCATAATTAGGGATGGAAATACATAAATGTGCCCCCTCAGTGGTCGTTTGAGGGATTGCTAGTGGTGTGGCCATTTTAAGTGGTTAAAACGGAGTAGAACAGACCACTCTTTGTCATGCCAATGGAAGTGTGGGGGTAGACCTCACAACTACATAATTATTTGACCTTGGGCTGACTTTATGATGGTTATATCTCAACAAAATAACATTTGCAATATGTTTTAATATAAAACCAAGTGTAAAGTCACAAACTGAATCATGCCTACACAGCTTTTATTTTTCACCTTTGGGCGACTTGTCATTGTATTATTGGCCTGTGCACCACATTTTTCTCCTTAAGGTAACTTGTCATGGCCTTTGAACCAGAGTGTTTCAGAAAGTTTTAAAAATGTATCTTCTATAACAAAGACGGCTATATTCTAGTTTTAGTAAGTCCACCCCGCCAGATAAGGACTGATGTGTACTGTGACCTTTCACATGAACAGTACCTAGTGTCTTGTGAGGAATTTGCCAAACTTTTTTTCCTGAGGAAACTTACTGTGTAGTTAAATCAATTTCAACATTAACCACAGAGAGGCCTTAATCATCACAGTATCATTACTAAAATAATACTATGTAAATCTGGTAATTATGTTGTTCACTCAGACAATTGTAAGTTCTTTAACTGGCTGTACAGTGTCATAGCATATGTATAATGCTCCTTTTCTCTCTCCACTATGCTTACAGGTTGTTGCCCACTTTTCAAATTGACACCAAGTATTCTGACATACTGAAGGCCTGAAAAAGCCATGGACCGTATGGAGCTAAAGAAAGTCTGCACAGATGCAGATGATGACAGTACTGACAGCTTGGATGATAGATGCACAGAGCCCATTGACTCGGAGAAAGCCACCATCAATAGGTCAGAGCAAAAGCTTGCTTTAGTGCATGCATTATACATTTATCCATCCTTTTTTATGTACAATTGTGTATAACGGAGCCACTGGATCATTAACTACTTGTAGATTTTTCGCAGTTAAGATCAGAATTTTTTGTTTGTCTCAAGGGAAAGATAGATTGGGTACTAGTACTGACTTGAAAATTGATTATTACAACCTCAGATACCAAGATTGATATTGGTATTATAAATGCAATTATTATGTAAACGACAACAGAAAATTGTTTAAAAGTGGTGCATGATCATTTACAGTGAAGTATTGTACAGTTTATAAAATATTTCTGCAATGTATAATGACAGAATATTAAAATCTGAATATTCTTTAACAAAGTCTTTTGAGATTTGAGTCATATTTTATTTACTTACTTATAGTCAATTCCTTGATGATGGTGATGATGCAGAAAGCCAAAAGTTCCTTACCAATGGGTTGATGAAGAAGAAGTATGAAGAATATCATGAAGAATATGTAAGAAAATGTAGTCGAACGTAAAAAAAAACTAATTTTATAATTGATTCTCAAGTAGATGGTTTGGTCATAATTTTGGACAATATATGATGGCTTTCACAGTTAATGTTTGCTAAGTAAAATTGTCTCTCTCTCACACACACATTCTCCTCTATGCAGCATCCGGGACACACTTCTTTTGGGATGTCTGTCTTCAACCTAAGTAATGCCATTATGGGAAGTGGCATCCTGGGTCTGTCCTTTGCCATGGCCAACACTGGTATCCTTCTTTTTGTGTAAGTATGTGCCTAGGGAATACATTCAGTTGGTGTTTCCATAATGTATCATTTAACAAGTAAAGGCCACTGTAATGTTTTTTTCTTTCTTGCAGTCAAGAAGTTACTTTTAGTTGATGTGGATTTTTTTTTAATGGCTGCATTTTTTAATGTGATTTTATAGGAACAGGAAAAGGTTCAGGATTAGATATTCAACAGTTTTAACAATGTTACTGCTGTCCTCAGGAAGAGAAGTCCCCTTCCGTTTGTTTCCTCTTATATGTTGCAACGTCGTACTTCCTCCCTAATACCACCTTGGCTATTCTGGGATCCTCTGACATTCAGGAAGGCGGTGTCAAGTTACGCCCATATGATGTGGAAGTGTTTGGGAGAGGGGGTGGGGGCACTTGTTATGGTGCTTTTCCTTTGCATGGGACTTACTCGACTCTACTTGCCTTTTGGGTTTTCCACCAGGCAAACCTGGTATCTGGTAGGTTTTTTTGGTAGCACCTCAGTCAAGGTTTGAGCTGAGACGATACCAAAAGGTGACGTGAAAACACTGCAGACTATTGATTGGTCAGAGATGATTGCGACACGGGACACCTACTTTGAGGGAATACTATAAGCAGTGGTAAACAATGTACCTGGTACCAATAGTGTGTTGAGTTGAAGAGCTACCATGCTATAAAAAAGCAGCTTTCTCATCCCAGTACTCACTTGCTGTACTTGAATAGGTACAACAACTTTTGCTTTGTTGGCTGGCTATTTGTTGAAAGACAAATAGTTAGTTCTGATTAGGCAGTTCTCATAATTAGTTAAAATTGTGGTATATTGTTTGTGTGAGACTTCAGTGGTGCAGGCTATGTAGGGCTGTATCTTTTTTTACCTTGTTACTTGGAATTTTAATCCATCACGAATAAGTATACTTGATATAAATAACACAAATAAAATTACACAGGAGTGCTGATTGAAGCTACTACTAAACTTGTTGAAAGATTGGGCTAGTCAGACTGATGAAGTTAATGACTTCTAGCTGACCTGATTGGGTTGTGGTCCCAAAGAGTGCTAAGCAACAGACCCAAGCACACTCGTGTTTGGTTGATGCAGGCATTACATACATCCCTCCTGAAATAACTCCAGCAACTCCAAGATATTATTACTTCACTGAGTTAGAAAAGCTCAGATTATTTTCCTTTAAAAATAATTTACTATTGTTGCAGTTACGTTTTTCAGACTGGCTTGCATTATTTATACAGACAGTAGTATGTTGACATTGTGTATCTACAATAGACACATACTTTTACTACCAATGGGAGTCCATCACCTGTAATGGGAATCATTATCATCATTCTGAATATAGTGGTAATAGTTGTCGCGTGTAATTGGTGTCCTGGCTTTCTTACAATGATCAAGAATTCCATCCCATTTGATTTGCCAAATTGGCATATCTACCAATATTGTGGGATAACTTTGGTAATGGGGATAACCCATATGTAAAAGCAATGTAAGCAGACAGTCAGTTGGGTTGTTTTGTGAGTTTCCTTTGTTTGTTCACTACCCATTGTTTTACAACCCATTGATATCTTGCATATGCAATTATGAAGCCAGACTGATGAGTTACTGTTCCCTATGACACTGTAGGATCCTTCTTCTGGGTGTGGCTGTTTTGTCTCTATACTCTGTGCATCTGCTGCTGATGACTGCAAAAGAAGGAGGTTTGTATTACCTTTCAATTTAAATTCTTAAAGGTAGACCCAACAAAGTGACTTTCTAAAACAAATGGGAGGTTGGGAAATGCCTTAATTGACTGATACAAAGGTAGTTGTGTTTTTCATAGTGTTTTTCATAGTGGAGTATCACCCCACATATTTTTGTAAGTGGTGAAACATTGCTATTAGGGATGTAACGACACACTACTCACTATTTGATAGAATTAACAATACTGGGTTAACTATACAATTTTACTTATGATTTATGTACATAATGAGATTGAAGACGTTATGACTGAAATATTCCTTGAATTAGTTCTCGAACAAAACCTACAAAATACGGTATTTTCTCATATGTTCTTGATCAAATTAAAGATTACCTTTTTATTTGTGATGTAGTAACGTAACCATGCAACACTGCATCAACTACACAAAACAATGCGTCCTTTCTTTGTAAAAGTGGAAATATTCATATTTATTTTGTCTTAACAAAACAAACAAGTAATGTTACCTTCCCAATTGCTACAGCTGCCTTAACTGTTAATGTGTAAAGAGCTTGACACACATGCAATTCCTTCTATTGAATGAATCATTTAACAAATTTGCAATGCTTTCCAATGTTTTGGCAGGTTCCCTCATCTATGAAAAGTTAGGAGAGAGAGCTTTTGGGTGGCCAGGAAAAGTAGCTGCATTTGGATCAATTACTCTTCAAAATATTGGAGGTATTGAATCTGGGATTGTCGCTCTGTTTTCAAACATATATGGAAACATTACATGTAAATAGAAATGGCTGATAAAGTATAACGTTTTGAATTCAGACACAAAAAATACGAAAGTGGAGATTGTCCTCGATCAAAAAATGGATGTACATATAGAAAAGTTTAGTTCATAACCTGACCGTTTTCCATGAATATTGACACAGAGATGCAGTTTCTATGTATGATTAGTCTAATGTAATGACATTAATGGTACACAATTCAGATTCAAATTAAAGATTCAATGTACATATTTGGAAGTTAAATACATGTTTCATCCTCATGTTAGCAAAGCAACAATTTTCAAAATGTTCATATAATATATACTCCATTGAACATGACACACTGGTAGTGTATATATGTTACCATTTCCAAATACTTTATATTAGGTTTAGTTTACTTATTCTGCCCAAGTGCAAGACAATAGGTCAAACTTCAATGCACCTTCAAACCATAAATCTATTTTTTGGGTTTCTTGGTAGCACATCTTTAATAATCTTGGTTTGTAAACAGCAATGTCCAGCTACCTCTTCATTGTGAAATATGAGCTTCCTGAAGTCATCCGGGCCTTCATGCAATTGGAGGAGAGTTCTGGGTGAGTGTGAGCATGTGAATGTACTGACTGACTGTTTCACTGCTCAATGACTTCTCTATGACCATGACTCTGTGACTGGTCTATGACCGTGACTCTAACATACTATGGATCAATTAATCCATTTTATTTTGTCCAGCTGATATAAATTTGTTCATGTTGATATCCCCTATTCAAAGATAATAATTAGCATATATTTCAGATTTCCATTATGTTTGCTATGAACACGTTTTCCTATAAAGCTGATTATAAGATACAATTATGCGAAGAACTCTGATATTATTAAGATGACTCTTATCATGGATAAGATGGACCCAGAGGACTGGAGTACACATTCTTTACAGAAGTTACTGTTTGTCTCAGAGTCTCTTATCTTATCATTACAGTGTGTTGCTATTCCTCATGATCTTGTTAGGAATCATCTAATGTAGACATTGCTTCTGGTAGACACTAAGAGGGCAAGTGTCTTGACATAGATAGTAAATGGGTGTTTTTATTTTCATCCCTTGCCTACATGATGTAAGGGTGATGACAACTTTCAAATGAGTAGAAATGTTTAACTCCCCTGTATACAAAATATTTGAATTTCTAAAATGTCCTTCTGGAATAATTGAGTAAACTGAATAATGCTGACTAACAATGTATTTTGTAAATGGCTTCAAAATACAAGTACCTCCAAGATTTAAACTGATATCACATCTAGTGTTAAATGTATTAGTTTAGTTGTTAGGTGTATCATTGTTTTGTCTTAAGTGACATGATCAACATCTACGTTTTTAGTTGTTGATCATGTAGTTAAGTGGTGAATTATTAGTCTGACTTAATTAGTGTTCTTTGTTTGCAGTGAATGGTATCTCAATGGAAATTACTTGGTAGTGTTTGTGTCTATTGGGATCATTCTGCCACTATCCCTCCTCAAAAACCTTGGTGAGATATAAGTATTGCTGCAGTTGAATCTTTGCACTTGGATTTGTCGATTCTTATGTTCCCTTCAAATATGTTTTGTGTGTGCGTGAGCTGCAAAATTTATATTTATTTTATTTGTTTCTCTAGGCTATCTGGGCTACACAAGTGGATTCTCCTTGTGTTGCATGGTTTTTTTCCTCGGCGTGGTAAGTTCAAACCCCGAGTCCCACATTCAGGTGTCCACTATCCCAGCCAACAAACCAAGCCAACCGTTAGCAACACAAAGGGAACACATACACAAACAGATAGGGAGATCACACTGTTAATTTACTGTTTTGCCTGTAACATTTCATCGTCATATCCACAACACCGTCTGGGGTTGCTAGTTTTGGGAAAAAGTATGTCCGAACAGGAGCTGTTTGGACCAATCAAATTGTCAGGGCGGGCTTTATGCGATGATGGGCAGATGATCAACAGTAACATAATCAACCATGTCACCAAAGAGCGCTTGGGTTGAATTCGTTTTCAACATACTACGTTGCTCTGATGTTGCCCATACTCACAGCCCAACGGAGCGGTTTCAGACTCATATTCTGACTAGAATTTTGAGTATGACAATGGCATACTAGAGCTGGTATAGGTCGTAGTGTAAAGCAATGGGCTTCGGTATGCTGCGTATTTTTGCTCTAGTGCGATCGAATCCCACTTCATGCGAGCCTGCAAATGTTTTATTTGGTCTCCATTTATTTTGTCGCAATGGTAGCCTAATGTAGTGCGCACGTAGGCTATATGCCTACTTTCATATTTGCCGCAGGAAATATGAGATCCGACTTGAAAATCGCCAGTAATATGTTTGTGAATTTGTGACGAATCTGGTGATGGAGGAAGACTGATACGTGAACGCACAGCAGGGGAACCAGTTAACGTGGTAACCAGTTGAGCGACAACACCGGCGCTGCATGAAGTCGAACCCACTTAATGTTTTGTTCTTCTGACAACCAAGAGATTACTACAATTCATTTGTGAAATAATCATTACATAGCTGTACTTAAACCAGTGTAGCTCACTGCAGAGCTGCCAACTCTCACACCAAGGTTTTTGGAGAAGTTGGCAGCCCTGTCACTGTAACGCTGTACCCGACACTGGTAGCTAAGAATGAGTTTTAATTCCTTAGGAAGTAGTGATGGGAAGTTCGGTTCATTTTACTGATTCGGTTCTTTGAATCTCGTTCAGTAAAATGAACAAATCTTTTTTCGAGTCATTCGTTCATTTCAACGGGTGGGGGGGGGGGGGCTATACGTCCACTGCAAACACGTATGATATTCTCATGTAGGTTAGTGCATGATATGTGCACCAGCAGATACTATTTCAAAAGAAATTCCTGCATTAAAATAATGTATCATGAGTTTGTATGATTTGGTCATGTATTATCACACTACCATTTAATTATCACGTCAAACAATTACACTGCACTAAACTGTAAGTATAAATGTAAAGTGAAAATAACAAGACCAGTCAGTATGATGACTTGAGCGAATATCATTCACGTCTTACTAAAACAGTGGCCACGCGAAAGGGAATAAGGAAACTGTTTCCTCTACTATGCAATACAATGCGTGTCACGTGGAAAAAGGATCCAAACACTCGTAGAAACACCGAGCCGGGAAATGAAAAAATCGTTAATTTCCTCTAGCTACATAGCCTATGCAGGTCACGTGAAAAATGATCCAAAGACTAGTAGAAAGACCGAGCCGGGAAATGAACGAATCGTTCGTTCCCTCTAGCTACAGAGCCTATGCAGGTCACGTGAAAATTGATCCAAAGACTCGTAGAAAGACCGAGTCGGGAAATGAACGAATCACTCTTTGAGAGGACTCGTTACTCCCGAGGTCATATAAGGATTCGTTCAAAATTAACGAATTGTTCACAAACGACACATCACTATTAGGAAGCCCAACGGCAAAAGGACATTTTTTGGCACTCCCCTTATCAAAAGTACCAGATTCGTTTTTCACAATCTGACTACTAACCTGAACGTCAATAATACAGTCTAAACGGTATGCCAATCTCTGCGAAGGTATCCTACAGGGCTGTGAAAACAGCGAACATTTTCCAGATAATTTGAGTTTATGTCCGGCGAGTGCCCCTGTTTTAGAGCTACATTCTGAGCGTTGCAAATTGCCCTTTGCTCTATCAAGCTAGTTAGCTTGCCACGGGCATTTCTCTCCCGTCGTCACAAAAACAATATGGACAGATGAGTGAAAATTGTCTTGACTTGTATTTGCTCATTTAATCCGATCAACCTCATAATCCATTTCCCTACATCTATGAATGTGTGGTCTCAAATATATGTAAAGAAACATTTTTCAATTCTGGTGTATTCAAACAATCCACTCAGTGAAGGTTGGCTAGCAACACAGTGCCTGACCTTTAGTGACTGGTGGGGGGATGTGCACAAAGGACCGCATAGTCGAGCAGCAACCATGTCTTCAGTCATTTCACAAAGTTCATAATTTTACAGTTTTACAGTCAATTCTACATCTAAAAAGTTGAGCAGGGCAGCTTTCAAGAGATATGGGAATTCTGCTTTTAGCCAGCTGGTCCGATTATTTTTCTGATTTGTTTAAACTGGCAATCTGAGTGAGACTGCGTCCCCTTTACACTGTTTTGACGTTCAGTCAGACTCGCTCACTGGCAGTGTGCACTATGTTGTATTTCACTCCATTCTACACCAGAAACGTCAGGGAGGACTGCCTAATGTAGATACAAGCCTGATGAAGATAGCCAGCATCTTGGATTTCTTTAACCGAGCCTGTTTCATTCGTCATTTGCCTGAAAAAGTGACCTCGAGTTAGCCAGGCTAGTTTTGCCCGATCACTTGGTCAGGCTTTTTAAGGGTATCGGGGTCAAGTGACTTTTGTGCATTGACAAGTGAAACGTAAATGTATTTGTCCAAAGGCCAAGAGCCTCAAAAAGTTAATATCAAGCCCTGCAATTCAGTGGCCAGAGATATATGATGACCTGATCGACACTCCAAGTGTAATAGACCGGGGAATAGTTCGTCTTTTGCAACCGACATGCGCAGTTGAGCCTGCTTGACAGTTGTGTGATGTTGGGTAATAATTGGTCTATAATGACCAATTACTAATTACTTAGTCTGATATGGCATAGAAAATATGGTGTGTCCCAAATTTGCCATACATTCCCATTAAGTACAGTTAATTTCCCCAAAATACAATTGAAAGTTTCCACCTAATAAAAATGTATCATAAATAAGCTGTGTTGTGTGGTAACTTAAATAAGAGGGAGTTGGATTGTGTAGAGTGTGTAACATGGTACATTTCTTTTTTATATACACTGACTGATTAACATTGACATTCAGCCACTAACCCTCCTGTACTCTCCTCCTCGCTCGTTCTCTCTCTCTCTCTCGCTCTCTCTCTCCACAACATCTCTCCCCATAGCTGATTTATAAGAAGACCCTGTTGCCTTGCCCTCTGCCATTCTTCTACCATCACTCCAACTCCAGTATGAATGGTTCGGCAGCGCTGCCCCCCTTTGCTCTTCATAACAGCAGTGCTCACGTGGACTTCTCCAGAGCTGATGTGTCCCCAGCAGTCTCAGCCAGCCAGCATGCCCCCCAAACCGCGGGTGTGCACTATAAACCCCATCCTGACGACGAGGACATGTGCACACCCAAGTACTTTGTGTTTAACTCACAGGTGGGTAGCTAGCAGAGGCAACAGCTGAGGGGGTAAAGTAAAAAGTGTTTAAATGACAATTTGAGTTAATGTATCTGTGCTTACACGTACAAGTAGCTATTTGAATATAGCATGTGTCTCTACATGTCTGTGTCTGTGGCTTTTGTTCATGTCTAAGCATGTCTATGACACAAAAAAGTGTCTCTTAGGACTGCATGTACCTTTTTGTGTGACTGGGTGTGGGTACATCCTCATCCTTATTTCCTTTCAGACTGCGTACACAGTGCCAATTCTTGCCTTTGCTTTTGTGTGCCATCCTGAAGTCCTTCCCATCTACAGTGAGCTGAAAGAGTAAGCATCAATCACATTTAAGAATGTTCTCACTCACACTTTTTACTAATGTCTTAACATGCTAATCTTACTTTTCCTAGTCGTTCTCGGCGGAAGATGCAGAATGTGTCCAACCTGTCTATCTTGGCCATGCTCATCATGTACATGCTTTCTGCATTATTTGGTTACCTTACCTTCTATGGTAAGAACACATTCTAATCACTTCATACTTGTATTCACCCAATAAGGACACTCATCAACACTGAAGTTGTGTCTTGTGTTTAAAGATGGTTGAAAGGTATCACATTTAAAAATAGGAAAATGTATTGAATTTACTCCACAATTTGTCAGCCACTTATGTCATCAAACTGCTAGCTTTTTAGTGACGTAGCTGTAGTTTTAGAAAATGTACAAGTGAGTCATAGAACAGAAGATTGATCTCAGTAAGGTGGCAAATGAGCAATACAAGCAAAACACTGCAAGCATAAAATTAGTACATATGTTTGTTTAGTGTGAAAACGTTGTGCGTCTCTTAGATAGTGACCATTGCTATATGTACCTGGCTGGTATGAAACTGTTAACTTTTTCATCCTCTTCTCTTTCCAAAATACACAGATAATGTTGAGGCAGAATTGCTTCACACGTTCACCAAAGTGTACAAGTTTGACACTATGCTGCTGTTGGTGCGTCTAGCTGTCCTTACGGCGGTTACTCTTACAGTGCCCATTGTGCTGTTCCCTGTAAGTATTTATGCATTGAATATGTGGCAACTTGCATAAAAATTGTGTGCTCTCCCCATTCTTTTGGTAAACACTTGCGCCTGGGATACACTGGCTGCCAAGCGCCACGATTAGCTGCGAAGCACTTGGAAGTGCAGCCTTTTTCCTTTCGGCGCCTATTTTATCAAATTGGACCGGCCACACAGGCTGCGAAGCGCCGCAATCGGCTTGCGCTCTGCAGCGATTGTTTCGGCTGCTGGTTTAATTTTTCCGCGAGACTCTTGCAAATTTGGCTGCCATAATATGGCACCATATTATATGATATATTTGGATAAACAAACAAGTTAAGATTTTACTGTGTTAGTTGTAGTTTATAGCCTATTACTTAACACCCAACTTCACTACGCTGGCACTCATTTAGTGGTACAAATCCATTGTAATGTTTACATTGTTTTTTTAAATATAGTACAAGTTTAGCCCTTTCCTGCCGGACCATTCAAATATGGGCATTAAAATGCCCACGGTTCCCGCCTTAATATCTTTGCCGTCCAATCACCGATTTTATTTCTGAAAACTTCCAGATACTCATGACAACTTAAGCTCAAAGTACATATTATTGGTTAAGGGGTTACTGGGAGGGGAAAATACATGTATAGTCAGCAACAGCAGCCAATAGGTGCGTTCGACTTCATGCGGCGCCGGTGTCGCCTGCAGCCGCATGCAGCCCGGCTGACTTGAAGCAGCCAATGGCATTCTCAGCTTCAAGGCAGCCGACTGTAGCCGACTGTCGGCGCCGCATGAAGTCGAACGCGCCTATTGTTTTCCGAGGCGGAGTCAGAGCGGAGACCATGGGAGATTGCCTACAGTGTTAGATTTACAGCTTCGAATTGAAATCGGAGACGATATTATGAGTAAAGACAAGTTTCTTAATATGTGATGTGAATATTGTCAATTAAAAGTCTAAACTTTTTCCTTACGAAGAATTTGTTTGTGGGAGTGACGCGAGTTTTTTCAGGAAAGAATGACGTGTCCAGCTTGGCCGTTTGTGACAGGCAGCTATGACTGTAGTAGCACTGTTTAACTTCGATTTGAGCATATTTCTAAAAAACTTGGAAAAACAACATTAACTAGCTAGATTATGTACACTGTAAGCTAAATGTACATGCCTTGCTAGGCCAATTTGGTCGATTGTGGAGGAATCTCTAACGTTTTTTAGTTATCAAGAGGAGCATCCAGCCATAGCGCTAGCTACTTTTGGGGGAAGATAATTCAGTTTTCCCCTGTCTCCACAAGTCACTAGTATGGTCATTACCTTTAATCAAAATATGATATTTCTAATCTGTTTTGTGTTCTACATTTCCCACAGATTTGTGGATATTCCACCTGCTCAAAGTTTTTTTCCATCTTGTAATTTAAGTGGTTAAAAATTAAGTTGTCTGATGAGGTATGGTGGATGGAGAAGTTTTTGTAAAAAATGGCTGCCTGAAACCACCTTAATAAAATATGATTTGCCTTAAGTAATCATATATTTAGTCACATAATAAAAATCCCCTAGTTCTTATCTTCAATATGGTATAAACAGTTAAGGTGTATGATTTAATATGAAAAATCATAACATATTAATATTAATATGAATATCATATTTCAACAGCATATGGAATGTTCAGAATTGTCTCAGGCAGTAGCTGCACGGTCTGTAAAGCTCTGGGGCAAAGCCACTTTTTTGTTCTAAAACCGGGCTAAAAGCCTCTTTGAAATATAAGCCGTACAACCACAAGAAAACAACTGTAAAATTGGGGTACAATCAGCGGCTTTATTTCCAAAAATACGGTAAACATAACATTTAAAAAATCCTGATTGATGATTGCGTTGACTGTCAAGCCAACAAATTTGCTACATGGAGTTGTATGACCCACAGCATGTAGCTTATTTTACAAAGACTAAGGCAAAAGAAGACAAATGTTGCCATGTTATGTTGGGATGCTGTTGCGACGGCTGTTAGAATAACAAGTTGCCTAAATATAGCCTAGTCCATGTTTATGTACCATGTCAGCTTTACATGGGAAAAAGGAAAGCTCAGAAGAGGTGAAAGGCTTGGAGACCGGCTTGGAGAAATTTGCGTCTAGTGTGCCTCGCAATTCGTAACCGATCATGGCACTTTGGGGCGCTTCGCAGCCAGTGTGTCCCAGGCGTTAGGCTACGTCACTTGCATTAAGCCTGATTCTATTATTAAACATGGACAACAATGTTATAACCCACCCTAAGCTATGTAGTGATATTTGCTGACTTTTGAGTGTGTGTGCTGGGGGGATAGGGTTAGGGTTACCCTAACCCTAACCCTAATTCACACTCTTAATGTCTACCGATAATATAAATCTTTGTTAGCATTACAAATAATGTACATTGTTTATAGAAAATTAGTTCCTATTCTCTATTTTTTTAAAGTGCAGACTCCATATCTAAGGTTCAGTTGTTAAGATCTCTCCAGAATCACCTACATCTTCTATGTACTTCCCTATACTCATTGTGGCCATACCTGACCACCCCAATATGGCCATGGGCTAAATTGGGCTTGGCCGTTGCCAGATACATGTGGACCATAAATGGCTCATAGAAAGTGTCATACTCTCTTTTGTCTAGATGCACACATATGTATTCAGTCACAGAACAGTTTGTGGAGTTGTTAGATTGAAAATATATTTTACAATTTATCATATCAATGAATTCATTTGTATTGAGTGCCATCACACCAATCCACCAGCAGAGGCCATACAAGTGCTATCCAGCGTCAGTATAGTGTCACATGATCACCTGGGATTGGACAAGGAATGTAGTATTGTCTATTGACTGGGTGCTGTACACACATACACACGCATGCAGTGAAAGTACTGCAAATGGGCTGCATATACAGAAAAACACATACAGTACCTGTCAAACGTTTGGACACATTTTCCCGAATACTATACTTGCACAGCATGTGTGAGTATTCTTTGTCTATTAAATGTATGAGTGAAATCCCACACTCCCTAGTGGAATTTTACAGGAGATAAGCCCTGAGCAGACAGTGGAAAAACCCTCACCTCGACATCCCCTTCATAGACAGTGGTAGACGGAAAAGCTGTAGGGCAATGGTAAAGATAGGGAGTTAGTATGTCTAAACTATCCTAAAAAGAACATGTCATACCAATATGTATGTATTCAGCATACAGTATACCTTATGTCGACACTGTTGTATATTTGTACAGAGAATGTCATGAAACAAGTTGATAAATACAACAGTGATAATTTATAGGAGCCATTCAAACACAAGCAAGGACTGAGAATGTAAATGTTTTACTTTTATTTGTCAAGAACATAATTTTGATACAAGGTTTTGAGTGGGACTGCAAATGCTTCTGGTGGCAAGTATTTACATTTGTCTGTGCTGTGTTTATGGAAATGCCACAACCCAAAGCTGTGTTAATCTATTGTTGTTTGCATTTGAGGTTCCATAAATGGAATATATATGTAAAATAACTTATTATTAGACTATCAATTTAATGGTTAACCCCTTCAGTTTCAAATCTCTTTCCCCACCAATCTGGGCTTTCAAATCAAGTTTACTAAAATAACCAAGTAGGTCACACACTTGTATTGCCAACCATCCACTTTTTAGTTTCTGGGTACATGGCATACGAGATCTCCCTTCAGTCATTGACATTCTTTAGTTTGGGATCCCACAAAACATCAGCACAAGATTAACTTTAGCTTTGTCTTCCAAGTTTTCAGTCCTTTGCTTCAGAAAGAGTGGCACTACATGAATGTGTCTGAATGTGCATATGCGGGGGCTCGGGAACAAGCTATAAACACCGCAAGGCCGACGCAGCAGTAGACACTGTAGGAGCAGGAGTAAAACTGTTTCTAAAATTCAGGGGCGTTTTTCAAATGTGGGTGTGACAGCTGTTAAATAACAAGCATGGATGTTTCACACTTTTGTTGCTTTTATACATGAAATCGTGGTCAATATAATTTGGCTTTTTTGACAAGAATTTGCCCCCCAAAAAAATTAAAGTCAAAGTGAAAACAGATTTTTACAAAATAATGCCAATTAATTACAAATATATAAGGCAAAGTAGATTATTGCATAAATATTCACCCCTTCAGGTTAGTATTTAGTAGATGCACCTTTGGCTGCAATCACAGCACTGAGTGTGTGGATATGTCTCAATCAGGCTGGCACATCTGGACACTGCAATTTTTCTCCACTCTTCCATGCAAAACAGTTCAAGCTCTTGTCAGGTTGCTTGGGGATAGTGGGAGATGGAGGGTTTAGCTGGGATGATGAGGAGTTCTGTTTTGGCTAGATTCAGCTGGAGGTGGTGCTTGGTCATCCAGGCGGAGATGTCTGTGAGACAGGCCTCGATCCTAGCTGAGATCCCCGAATCAGTCGGGGGGAACGACAGGTACAGCTGTGTGTCATCAGCATAGCAGTGGTAGGAGAAGCCATGGGAGTTGATGATTGGTCCAAGCGAGGTGGTGTACAGGTAGAAGAGGAGGGGTCCAAGGACGGAGCCCTGTGGGACACCAGTGGAGAGCTGGCGGGGGCCTGACACTTTGCCTCCCCAGGATACTTGATCGGATTTTCCCGACAGGTAAATGAGATCCACTGAAGTGCAGTGCCAGTGATGCCCATCTCAGAGAGTCTGGCGAGCAGGATTTGATGGTTAACCATTTCAAATTCTGCAGAAAAGTCCAGCAGAATGATGACGGATGGAAGACTGCAGGGCAGTGGTGACTGACAGGAGGGCGGTTTCTGTGGAGTGGCCAGTCTTGAAGCCCGATTGGTTGGGGTCAAGCAGGTTGTTCTGAGAGAGAAAGTTTGACAGTTGGTTAGATACAGCGTGTTCAATTGTTTTAAAAAAGAAGGGTAGCTGTGATACCGGTCTGTAGTTCTGGAGTGCGGCTGGGTTAAGGGAGGGTTTTTTGAATAGAAGACCAACTCTGGCCTGTTTGAAGGCAGAGGGGAAAGTGCCGGAAGTAAGAGAAGAGTTAAGGACATGGAGAAGAAAAGTTATGATGGAGGGAGTTTGTAAGAGAAGGGAGGGGACTGTATCAAGGGGACAGGAGGTGGGGCGATGAGAGAGAATGAGGTCAGAGATCTCTGCCTCGGACAGGGGAGAGAAAGAGTTTAGACATTTAGTTGGGTCAGTTATAGAGGGTGAATGGGTAGGAAAGGTGGGTTCAGGGAACCGACGGCTAATGTCAGCAACTTTTTTCTCAAAGAAGGAGAAGTTGTCTGTTGTCAGGGTGGAGGGGGGTTAAGAAGGGTGGAGAAGGTAGAGAAAAGATTGTGAGGGTTTGAGGCAGTTAATTTTGTTCAGAAACTAGTGGGTTTTAGCATCAGTTATGCGGGCAGAGAAGGATTTGAGGAGGGAGTGATACTTATCAAGGTCCAGACCCGTGATGAGACTAAGTCTAGCTAAAACTTATTTTACTTTATATTTTTAATAAATTGACATTAGTTTGTAAAAATCAGTTTTCACTGACATGAAAAAAGCTTTTTGGGAAATTTGTGTCAAAAAAGCCTAATTATACAGACCATGATTTCAGGTACATGTATTATAGCAACAAAAGGGGAGAAACATCCAAGGGGGGTGAATACTTTTCATAGGCATTGTATAATTTTCTTTATAAAAAGTAAGGGGGACAGATTTGCCATTTAAAAAAATTGTCCCACCCACATATAATGAAACCTATGCCCTTCTGAAATTGGAGGCAGTGAAATGTTTAGTTTTCATGCCCTCAATAACTTGACTCCAATAACAGACTTCCTCAGCTTAACCATGGCTCGTTTAATAAATGTGTACAACAAACAAAATTAAATGAATACGTTTTGTTGAATGAAAAAAACGTAAAGGTTACTTTACATATATTTAAAAGGATTGAGGGTCTAGTAAAAGTTTACTGTGGTCCTGAAGTTTCCATCTTTATTGTAATCCGGTATGTGCGGTCTGGTGGTGTTTGTGTGTTTGAATTGACAAAAATACACTTTTCCATACTTTAATTGGTATGTATGGCTGCTACAGTATCTGGCATGATCTCACTATTTGTAACAAAGAAAGGCTATTTTTTCCCTTCAATAAAATAGTGAATTAGAAAAACGTTTTTATTTTAACCAGCAAGATGTTTGCTTTTATTATATTATAATATTATATTATTATTATATTACTCACTTTGTTAACAATATATTGCTGGTAACAAATTGATTGAAGGACAGATGCTTGAGTCAACAAAGCTTGAAAACCAAACTTGGAAAGAATGCATCGCCATTACTCTGCAGTAAGACACAGCAAGAACTGTTTGCGTTTCATGCGGTGTCTGACGTTTGACCTGAAATTGTACGAATTCTAGTAGACTTTGAAATTACCATAACCCTATGGATCCTAAGTAAAACAAAATTGAACTAATAATGTATTTTAACGCAGTAAATGTTGCTTTGCCAAGCAAATACCAAATAAAGATGTCCTCTGTTAGTGTCAAATACAGTAAAGCATTAGAATATGTAAATACAACACATAGACACTGAGAAGACAGTCATTGAACCTAAACTTGGTGACAGTGATTGATCACATGCAAACAGAATCTAACTTGCCACGCTCTTGAGACATCTAGTATGTAAAAGTGAAATATAAGCTGCTTGTTAATTTATAACAAACATTCATAAAAGCCCTGACCCAACCTGGCACAGCTTAGATCTTCAATTATTTATCTTGGAAGCATTTAGATATCCCTGGATATGTTGCTTTCTGATTGTATTCAGACATACCTAGAAAGCTCCATAAAGACTAGCTGTTAGTTGATCTGTCAATGATCTCACCCAGGTGGGAGAGATCTTGTCAGTGTGGGGGAAGCCAGGGGTAGAATTAGGTAAATATTGCAAAGTTCACTCCAAAGCCCCCATGATGAATCTCTGTTGGGTGCAGAATAGTTGGGGTGCTTCACATGCTGGTGGAAGAACTGTACCTGAATGCTAGGTTTCCACTGCCACAATTATGCAACAACCACGAGGAACGGGGACATAGTTTTTTCAGATACAGTTCTTTGGTTGTGATTAATATGAAATGTGTTTAGCAACCATTTCATGATCAAGTTCAGTTGTCTAAAGCAGAAAACGTTTTGAGATTATTTCTGTTCACCTTCCTATATTTACAAGCACTTTTCCTATGGTTGAGAGTAGTCCAAAGATGCATATTAAGTCAACTTCTGGTTTAGACAAAGTTCCCATATTTGTCCAGCTTCTTCTAGTAAAGACTGGAATAACATAGAACTGCAAACAACAGTTGCTTAAAGTTATGTCATGACCCTCTCCACCCACTGCTAGCTGCTTTCCTGCAGGTTTGCTTTTTACTGTTGCGAAAGCTTTGTAGTACTACCAAGTTATTTATTTGTTTTTTTTAAAAGCACCCTGAGTGCCACCCCCTGCGACCTTTTCCTTAGTGGCTATCTAGCCTGATATGCCACTGTTCTTTTTCTTCACCCAGGACCTTGACCTTTCACCTAGAAAGCCGAACCATAAGCTTAAAGCCACCAGGCCTCTAACTACTGACTGACTACACCCTCATCCTCTGCAGCTGACCCACTTCAGTCAGCTGTCAAGTGTGGTATTAACCTATGGGCCTAGAACAGGGGACCAGCGCCAGTCTGACAAAATATGTATGCGGAATTTAAAAATCGAACTTTATTGTCATTTTACATGAAAAATACAAACTTTGAATGGAAGTCAATGACAGAATGTTTTCTGCCCCCAGTTGTAACCAGCAACTACTGGTAGGTTTCAGAATTCAAATGTTCTCAGACTGGCCCTGGCCTCCTATTCATGTGAGAGCTGGTTTTGCAAGATCACAACATGCAAAAACCCATCTTGCCAAGCTCACGCTTTTTGTTTGTGCCAAAACCACAGTGGTTCTGACTAACGGTGGTAGACGATACTAGACAGATGGTTCACATATTTTTGAAAGTGCCCGCCTTTCCTTTCCCAAATGAATGTTTGTAACAAACCGTCTGGCTGGGTCGAGTTACCTGGCCCCGTGGCTGCGCCACTGAGAATTTCCCATGGACAGCCATAGCGACATATCTTTCACTGGGTCCAGCTATATTATACTCTCAATAGCCTAGACTAGCAAATCAGACAAATAGATTGCTGCTGACTATTGTTTGTTTCAAAGACCATGCCTTTGAAATACTGTACTGTACCTTTGAAATATTGTACTGTACCTTTTCATGTTAAATCACCTACATGCTATAATGTGGCAAATCTTTCTATACACAAACTGTCCAAGACAAACAAAGACATGTCTGTTTCTTCTTCAGATCCGTTCCTCTATTACCACACTGCTGTTCAGTGGACGAGAATTCAGCTGGACACGCCACTTGCTTATTGCTGCTGCCATCCTCGCTTTTAACAATCTCCTAGTCATCTTTGTTCCCACTATTCGAGACATCTTTGGTTTTATTGGTGAGTACTTTTTTCCTTTTCCTAAAGAATTAGAAGAAGCTGATTTTACTTGGACTACCAATTACATTAGTTTGATAATTTAAACATCAATGAAGAACTGTATAGACAACCCTGTTTAAATAACTATAATCTAATGTGGAGCATAACTGGAAGTAATTAGGTGTGATTATCGCAAAATGTATCCCTGGTGCAAGTAGCCAACGACTCTGAATGAACACTATTCAATACTGAATCAATGTATACAGTGCCAGTGAAAAGTTGGGACACACCCAGTCATTCCAGGTTTAAAAAATATTTTTGCTGATAATACTGAGGACATCAAAACTCTGAAAAAAAACATGGAATCATGTACTCAACCAGTGTCAAACAAATCAAAACATTTTAGAGTCTTAAAAGTTTGACTTGATGACAGCTTTGCACACTCTTGGCATTGTCTCAACCAGCTTCATTCTTACACCGCGTCCTACCTGGATGCGATGCGAGGGACCGTCTGTGACAAAAGATGTTCGATTGCCTTGTTTTCTATTGGAGTGTCCTAACTGGAGGCGAGCAATGTGAAGCTGCGCAGCGCGACACAACTTTGTTGGACGCCCTGTTTCTATTTATTTATAGTTGCTCGCGTTTAAAGCTCTTGTTGCACAAGGTATCTTAAGAAGGTGGTTAGTTTATATGATGTAATAAAAGTGAATATGACGGATTCAGTGTGGACAGAAAGCATCAGATGCAACGCTACAGTCAGACACTCGCATCCAGTTAGGACACCGTGTTTGTGGAATTCTTTCCATCTTAGGACATTTGAGCCAATCAATTGTGTTGTGACAAGTTAGGGTTGATATATATAGGACAATATCTGATAAAGAACCAAGTTCATATTTTGCCACAAAAGCTCATATAAGCAAAGAGAAACAACGGTCCATCATTACTTTAAGACATGAAGGTCACTCAAGACAGTTTCTTCTTTAAAGTGCAGTTTCAAAAACCAATGAAGCGTTATTAGAAAACTGGCTCTCATGAGGACTGCCACAAAAAAGGAAGACCCAATTATCATGATCATTGCTTCCTTGTTTGGGTGACTGCAGGCTACAAGCTGGTAATAACTGTAACATGACCCAGGGGTAATGTAGTTACTTGTAAAATGGGATGAAAGAAGGGAAATCAAAGATCAATGTGAGCACATGCAAGCACCATAGAGATGTATCTAATGTAACTCAACTCTTGAATGCTGACCCAATGTAATGCTCTCATTCAACAGGCTCCTCTGCAGCTACCATGCTGATTTTTATCTTACCTGCTGCTTTCTATATACGACTGGTCAAGTCTGTCCCACTTCGCTCCCCGCAGAAGATCTCTGTAAGTTTGGAGAAACTCTATCACGCATGCAAATAGTTTTGGACAGCAACACTTTTCGCACAGTACTTTGGATTCGACTTCATAAAATGACTGAGTGAAAGGAAATGCCAATAAGCCAAAGCATTCCATCTCATTTGTGAAATATGGTACAGTATTGCTATTGCTGGACTGAATTGGAAGAATTAAAGTGTAACAATATTTTATGTGCTTGTAAGAAGAAATCACTGAAGAAGATCCATGCTTATAATGGTGGTTTGCATCTCGTTTGCTCCCTCAAACTCTAGATGACTTGCTGTCATTTAGTCAACCATCCCTTACTGTCCTAGAGCAAATGCAAAGTGTTTATAGTATCAGTTAGGAGGAGGGACAGCTAATATGATCCTAAAAGTTGGGTGATGCTGATGGATCCCAGACTGTATTGAGGTAGAAAGCTGACAAAAGTATCTGAATTTGAATATGAAAGGTCTGAAATATTTGTGTGTCGAATTTCATAAAACTGAAATATTTTGCTGTTGAATATATCATATATGAATTATTTGTATGCCAAATTTAAAAAATCTGAATTATTTTGATCCAGAAATACACATTTCTGAAATTCAGATTGCGGGAATTCAGATTGCTGAAATTCATGCTGCGGAAATTCAGATTTTGTCTGAACTTGGCCAAAGGTGAAAGAGCTTGCTTTCACAAGGAAAAGTAGACGATTTCAGAATGAGCGAACCTTGCCTCAGAACAAAAACTAAGAGTTGCTCGTTGGAGGAAGACCCAGATAGCACACATACATCTTGCCAATGTGTAGAAGATACGTCGGCAAGATGTAGTATTATATGGAGATCGCTGGCATTTGATCGAAACTGACTTCGAGACAATGTGTGAATCTAAGCTGCACTGACCGGCCGCACTACAGGTACATCCTGTTTAGTACTACATTTATATATTTCGTTCGGATCTCTCACAGAGCAAATATTTCACTATCCATAACCGATCTGAAATGTCACTCAGCAAATGAACATATAGCCTAAAGGCTGAACATTGACTTTGATAGGAATATAAGGAGACAATGAAAAACAATATGCTTGACCACCCAAAATGGGCTATTAGCAATAGCTAGCTACTTGATTCAACCTGGATTTTTTCTGTGGGTATTATAATGAAGAGACACAATTCAAGTTAATGATTTTATATCATACTGGATGTTGATGCAATCAAGCTCTTAAAAGAACTCCAAGACAGAAAAGAGAACAACGGAACAGAGAAACAATATATAGGCTACAGCGTTGCCAGTTCCATGTCTTCCATCGGTCTCCGCCGCTCTCCGACTCTGTCTAGACTCCCTTCCCTTGGTTACAGTAACTGCCAATTTTGCCAGAGGAGAAGACACAGGTTTTTACAAGTTTCATAAGCACTTATACCTCATTGGGCTCCATCCTCTTCCTCCAACGAGCAACTCTTAATTTTTGTTCTGAGGCAAAGTTCGGTCGTTCTGAATCTGAAATCGTCTACTTTTCCCTTTTGTTTTTGGATCCAAATAATTCAGATTTTCTAAATTTGGCATACAAATAATTCAGATATGATATATTCAACAGCAAAATATTTCAGTTTTATGAAATTTGACACACATATTTCAGATCTTTCATATTCAAATTCAGATACTTTTGTCAGCTTTCTAACTCCATAAGACAGAAGGATGTTAATATATGCGAGAAAACATTTGAGTTGAATTTATTAATGCTTTGTCCGCTGTCAATGACCTGTTTTTCTGTCTGTTTCTAAACCCTCTAAGGCTGCCATTTTCCTAGTGGTGGGTGTCATCTTTATGATCGTCAGCCTGTCACTCATCGTGCTGGACTGGATTCATAACCCTCCTGGCTCTGGGGGTCACTAAGTACTCTGACTAACGACCACACAAACCCCCTACAGAGTTATGCAGTACACCCGGGGGGTTCCCCTTTACCCTCACAATCACCTAATCACCCTTTGGCCCTCCCTTCTCCTCTACGGTACAGGGACCTCATATTTGGGTGCAATGTTCCTAGAGCCTCTTATGTGGAAAAATACCACAGACTGAACAATCTACATGCTGTGAGTGGCTGGTTGCCTCCATCTAAAATGCCTTTTGATAGAGTATACTTTGTATTTTTCTGTTCAATGTTCTTGTTACATAATTAAACTAGGATCAAAAGTGACTTAATGCAAAAAGTCATAAAATGAGACAAAATGGAGCCCTTTGGCTCCAATCAAAAATCAATGGGCAATCTAGACTAGAGCATATTTATGATGTAGTCTTTTAGATTGCCCATTGATTTCTGCAATAATAGAAGAGACAATGCTAAGTGAAGCAGGGACCTCAAACTTTGGAGAACTAGAGTACCGCTCAATAATAGGATTTGGTCAGGGGGCTAATAACGGGACAATTTGAAAGCCATTGGTCTTATGAATTTGAAGATGGTAGAGAAAAGAGAGGCGGAAACCAGGGAGCACTTCCAGAGCACTTCAAGAAAATATTTCATATTTTTGTGTTTTATTTGACTTCAGACACACATACATAAATACATACATGCAGCCAGACCAGCTGAATTTGAATCCTTGAGCTACTTTAGTAAAGTAGATGTTCTTCACTAATAAACCCAAAGATTGCATTCACACAGCCTACGGCAGACGTTATAACATGTTGTTTTAGACAAAATCCTGGCACTCACAATGACTTGAACGCTCATAAGGTCACAGAAGGGTGAACAGCGACATTGTTGGCCTGCATTCCAAATAAACATTACTTCAGAAACAGGCAGCCATTTTAAAATCCCAACAACTCAAAGCATTCAACAAGGAACAACATTCAGTATTACTGTTACAGAGAGATGTGAATGTGCTAGAGATTTGAATGTACTTAGTAGTTCTGCTATCTACAGATCTAAGCATTGGTGAAATATCCGATTCAGTTTTTTCATATGGCCTTAATTGTGTTATCCAAATACAATATATGAGGCCCATTGTCATTTTTAATAGCGTCATCTTATATCTTAAGTTCATCGTGAATATAATTAAAACCAAGCAGTTTTGGCAGTTCCTAAATCTTAAATGAAAAAGAAAGGATCAAAAACTAAGTATGGTGTGGGTACATGAGAATATGGTTTAAGTTGTTTTATTTCATTTAATAGTTATGGTTTGTTTTTGTGATTTTATCCATGGTTTGTTGCAAACAAGATTTGGGTTAGTACCAGTGTTTAGGATTAAAATTGAAGAAAAAGAAACCTCAGTATCACTAAAAGGTTAGATATGGTAAGTGCTGTCATCCATATATACTTTTAACTCTCAAATATTTGCTAGATGGACTATCGCTATAACAGTTTACTTGGTGTGAATCTTTGGAGTGAAGCCCTAGTGACAATAGACATTTGAAATTAGTTATTTGATGTATACACAATTATTATATATAATATATATATAATATTGTCTGTATTTTTCCCCCACATGAATTCAATCTCAATATCTAATCAGTTAATTGAAATGCAAATTATACTTTGTGAAAAATGACTATGACAATTGTTATTACAAACTAGAAAAGCTGTGCCCTTTTTTTCTTAGTTCTAAGGTTAAAATGTTTAGATTAAATCCTGCCAAAGTGAACATTTACATATTTTTTAGATTTACATACAAAACATGATTCAAATGAAATGACTTGTGTGCATATGACAAATATGTTTTTTTGACAGCTGTATATGCCTTGTAAATAATCAATATATGGTACACTCACTGAATTGTTTATATGAGATTTGTAGGAGACTTTAAGTCTGCAATCTTATGGTCATAGTATTAGCTATTGTTCGTTCTTTCTTTATGGAAGCTTGTACATTTGTAGAAAATAGTTTATCACCTTACATGTTTTCCTAGTCAATTACTTCTGACAGATTTGGGAAAAATGATTAAGTATCCTTAAATTCATCATCTTGCAGTGGAGCATGTTAGCTAGAAGTGTCATTGCCTTGAGGCCTTGCATGACTTTTTTACAGCTTTGATAAATACTTGATTCTTCCCATGTGGATCAGTATACCATTCAATGTTCAGTAAAACTCAACATTGAATGACGGGAGCCACTTACGTGCTTTAATTTCAGTTTAGCCTTTTACTGTTCTTGGGGTAATGTGACACAATCCGTACATTTATATTAAACCTCAGGCATAGTATACCGTATATTAAATGCAGTTAGTCTGTCATATTGCCATATATGTGATCAAAACAAGTATACAGGTGAGAATTTAGAGCTTTTTGATGTTCAAAAGGTCATCTTTTTCAAGGAAGGACTAGAGACAGGATTTTAGACATGTAAAGGGGTCATACACTGGGGGTTGGAGGAATTACAATGCCCTTATTGTCTCTCAGGTACTGCATCTTTGTGAAAAAACTCATTTGACATTGAACATCTTATCATGCTTAAAACAGAGTAGAAAATGGGTCTGGTCATCTCCCAGTCTATAATGTTTACACCAGTTTTTTCTTAGCATTTGAAATAAGCAAGGTTGGCAAGTGTTCAGTCAATACAGAATTGAAAAACATGGGAAAATGTGATCCACTACAAAGCTTCTTTTTTTTAATTATTATTGTAAAACTGGGAAGCACAGGATTGATGCCTTGCAATTGAGTGCCAGCCTCCAATGACAATGCAAACGTTATATTTTTTGAACAAGGGGGATTTTTATATTGGTGAAGCAAATCCAATACCATGTAATATGAATAATAAAATGTGAAATGAAACACCTCCGTTGTGCTCCTCTGTTTTTTTGTTTGTTTTAAATAGGGGTAAAGGGGTGCATAAATTGACAATTTTGTAGTCATAACACACAATCATTTTAGTTGGGAAGGAAATCCTCAATTTCAGATGAAGTTTTAACAGATTAAAATTGATAACTGCTAACTACAGTAACATCTGTGAAAAGAATCTCGCTAAGCAAAATCTGCATCAAGATGCACGTTTCAAATTCTATTTAGGTGAACCACTTACACAGATTCTTACAACAAACTGCAAACATGTTTGCTTGAATTAACACTTATTTGTATACAAATATATTTCGTGAAATATAGCTGCAAGCAGCGATGCGGGTTCTTCCGCAAAATGACAAATATTATAAAAATGTACATTGTAGAAGGTCAAGAGTTGGACAACAAGAGAGCAAAACTACTTCATGTAGGGCCAACTACAATAGGCTGAATGGGGATTTGAACTCGTGCATAAGGTTACAAGGCAGCCTCTCCATCCTCTCTGCTACACACCAACTGTTGAAAAAGTATGAGTAGAAAGGTCAGAGTATTAGCTTTGGTCAGCTTTGGGACAAAGGTTAAGAAACGGTTGAAATTTCAAAGTGGAATTGCGCATGGTATTTCATAATGACGACATCCTGTTTAACTAAACAGATATTCAAATTTAAACTAAAATTAGGCTAAAAGACTGCTGCTGGATTCAAACCTACAACCTTGTACTTTGCCGGTCACTGTCCCAGTCCATTGAGCTATTCTCAGTGTTGAATATTGTCATGTTCAGTTACTGTATAAAAAAGTAGGCCGTTTCTTCTGTGGTAAGAGTTGTTAGATTCAGCCAAAGTTTAAACTACTCAAATTCAATCATATTTTGACAAAACAAGGTTAAATTGTTGATGGTACTTCAGAGTGATGTCATCTTGAACCCAATAAGGTTTGAAAACCATCAGTCAAAATGATATTAGATTTTTTGACAAAGATATTGAGGCAATGTGGACATTTACATAAATACACCCCTTTCAGACATTTTGTATTACATTTCTCATTCCATTTCACCCTATATAAAAACACACTATCCCAATCCATGCCATTTTATTCCCTCATAGCGCAAGTCACACCAAAGCAGAAATGCTGCAGCGGACGCATGAGGTTTAGATGTCGACCAAAAGTTGCCTCCCACAATCAAAACACATTGATCGCAACACTGTTTTGAGAATTTCTCGAAGATGGCTTGAAGACCGCAATCCAGAACCACAGTCAAATTACAATCAAGAATAACCTCATAGGCAATAATTCTATGACACAACCCATGATCATCTCTTTGCAAGTATTACCTTTCCACGGCCGACTCTCACTTCCGATTTAACCACACAACATGCACTCTCAGGGTGACCAACCAGATTATTTTAACTAACAAACAATATTACAAACGTCTAACTGAACGAACGCAACAACTGAAATGCCTTGCATTGCTGTTGTAACCAAACTATTTTCCACAAGTCTTGGCATTTTTTTTTATTGCCGCACTGCATGCTGGGTACCGAAGAGCGCTGAGGCTGATGATCTAGCTGTGCTCCGACTGCGTGATATGACGAGATGCTAGTCCCCAGAGTCTCCAGAAATGGAACGCGTCTTTCTGCCTTGAAGCTGCGTGCGCATCATCATCGAGGCCCCATGTAAATGTCAAGATAACATCCAAGCTAACAATTTTGCCAAATCTGACTGCAGCTTTGTACACCATATGTACTGTGTTATGGTTATGGTACTTTGACTTTCATCAAAGTAAAAAATACAGGTTTGTCCTTTTTCATCAATGTCTTCAAAAAAGCAGTCTGAAGAGCTTACTGTGTCTGTGGGGTGACTGTCTGTCTCTGGAGGGCTGGCAGGCAGGGGCAAGCAGGGCCTGCATGCAGGCAGTCAGGGCAGTCCAGCTGGATGAAGTTGTCCTGGGGTCAGGGCTGAGGAGAAGCTGTCCAGCTGGAAGGGGGTAGACCAGCAAGTTCAGGTAGTTCAGCATCCTCTGTTGAACTCTGTTGAGCAGGCCTCTGCATGACCCTCCAGACCTGTAAAGTGAAGAAAGGATCCATGTCAGTTGTGAAAAATGAAGCTTTTTACATCTGCACTTGACATAAACTACAGTTTTGACTGTGAAATGCAGTGGTATTACTTGAACTTGACTCCAAATGTGGTGACCTGATGGAGACCCGGCCATGCAAAGTCCCTCAAAACATTTGGTTCGATTCCAGGCTCTGGCAGGAGTATTTAGCTCTAAACTGGTCAATATATGCAAATCTGACAAAAGACCAGCTCCACCTTTGCCTGTAAACAGTGATTCTGACTGTCAGAGACCTTTAAATAGGCTGACCGAGTGAAACTAGGCTGGCTAACGTAGGTCGCTTTCTCAGGCAAATGACGAATGAAATAGGCTTGTTTTGAAAGATCCTATCTTCAGCAGGCTCTTGTTTACAAAAAGCAGCCCTCCCTGACATTTTAGGAGTAAAATTGAGTGAAAGACAATATTGTTTACACACTGCCAATGAGCGAGCCGAGTCTGTCTCTGAGGCCAAGTCAAAACAATGTACCTCCGGGACGCAGTCTCACTTTCCAAAAATCACAAAAATATTCGGAGCATCTGGCTAAAAGCACAATTCCCACATCTCCTGAAGGCTGCCCTCCTCGACATTTTTGGTGTCGACCAAACTGTAAAATGGTGAACTTATAAACATGACGCGACCAAAACATGGCTGCCGCCTAAGCCTATGCGGTCTCCCTGGCGCATAGGCTTATTACAAAGACTCTCACGAGCTAAATTAAAATTCTGAGCCGACAGGTCTGTGGGGAATCGCTTGTTCTCCTATAAGCTGCCCTCCTCCACCTTTTTGATTAATTTGCCGAGATGCTACATGATTCACTAATTACACAGAGGGAAAAGCTAGCTACTTTTTGAGTTTGGTTTTCCGTCACTTCAAACTCACGATCTAAAGGTCTCAAAGTGCTCAAACCTTCACTATAATTCAAGAGTAGTGTACTTTCACAAACCCAATCATTGATTCTTGCTTAAAATGTGTAAAAATAGAACTTACCGAACGTGGCTGCCTCCAACACGGCTACCAGGCGATTCCAGTTGAAAACAACAATGGCCGCCGAAAAATAATTTATAGTCGTAACGGCGAGCTGCAATTGGAAGCTAAATGAAACAGGAGCTAAAGACCAAGGGTGGGGGCTTGGTCAGCACACCATTTCCAGAAAGGATGTGTGTGCGCCCCGCCAAGCTCGCACGTGTGTCACGTTGGTTGACCACCTATCCCTCTTTGCGCTATATCGTATCGCACAGCATTTTCAATATGCGACGTGCGGCAAATGCACATCTGGAACAAATTTCAAGTCGATTGGATCTATGGTTTATGAGTAGAAGGGTTTTGAAGGTTGTACCAAATTTGGACAGTACAGCAAAATGTATCATGGCATACCTTATGGGTCCTTGAGGCTTTTTTGTTCCCCATGAGAAATAAGGTAATAATGTATACCAATTTTCAGGCATTTTGGAGTAACGGGGCGCTGGGGAAATCACGTAGACTTTGGGCGTGTTTTATAGCGCCACCTATGGGCGCACATTGGCCACTAGCCGTGTGGGAGTAATGAGTGACCTGTTGTATCATTGGGCCAAATTGGAAAAAATTGGGTCCAGGACTTGGAGCGGTTGGGCCATTTAGCGGAGAAATATAATAATAATAGGAATACTAACAAAAACAATAGGGTTCCCTCCTACCGGAGGAACCCTAATAATGGCATATAGTAAGTGTTGGTGCCTAGACATTAGCACCTGGAAGATAACTGGCAAAAGGAATAAAGTAGGCTTTTAAATTACTGTATTGTACTCATTTCCAATCAGCCCCATGGTGTAGATGGTTTACATTACAGACACTGGTACAGTGGCTGTGAGAGGCCTATACGTTTGAGCTCATGAACATCAGTGCAAAAACTCCAGGGATTTATATCCAACTTTAATGCTTTTGTCAGAGGCATTACTGGACATTCTGGTCAAAGGTGCACTGTCCATTCAGTAAAACACAGCAGAGAGGGAAATATATCTGCCGCCACAGACACCGTTACTGGGAATAACCTATACTATAATGCAAGGAATCGCTGTATGTATCTGTATGTCTGCTCAAGTTTTATTGTGGGATTTTAGGGGGAATTTAGTGGAACGATTAGCTCAAAAACCGGGCACTGAGCAAAGCTGAAATTTTGCAGGTGTCAACCTCAGGACCCAAGGACGTGCAGTACCATGGTTGATGTTGTTTGGATGAGTGCTTTGTAATAAAACATTGTTAAAAATCCAGACTCCCAGACTGCGGAGGACCAGAAGTGGGTGAATGACCTGAACTTGTCCTTCAACAGGTTTGATCAGCATCCCCCCCTTCCCCCGGCCCAGTCACCATAGATGCAGCACCCCTCAGTTGCTCCCCCAGTACACTGTCCTACCACAATCTCCACAGCACTCAGGTCACAGACCCCCACTGCTTCGGCTTCTCCTGACCCATCCCTTTCATCTCACCTCTTACCCTCACCTCCACCCCCTTTTATACCGTCAACACCCCCTACAACCCCAAACACTCAGCCCCCATGCTAAACTCTGTCACTCTCCACAAACCAGGTGTGAAAAGAGCTCAGGATTATCAAGACAAAAAAGGCACCAAGTTCGGACGGCATCAGCTCTTGGATCCTCAAGTCCTGTGCACACCAGCTGTGTGGGATTGTGGAACGGGTCTTCAACCTGAGCCTGAAGCTGGGAGAGTTCCACAGCTGTGAAGACATCCTGCGTGGTGCCAGTACCAAAAGTACCGCACTCAAAGGACCTCAACAGCTACATGCCAGTGGCACTTACATTGCATTTAATGACGACACTGGAGCGCCTGGTGCTCGTCCATCTCCGCCCCCTGGTGAGACCATCAATAGACCCGCTGCAGTTTGCCTACCAGCCTGGCATCGAGGTAGATAACGCCATCATCTTCCTCCTCCAAAAAGCTCTTTCTCAACTGGAGAAGCTTGGAAGCACTGTGAGAATGATGTTCTTTGATTTCAGCCAGTGCTCCTGGGGGACAAGCTGGTGCTCTCAGGAGTGGATCACCACCTCACATCCTGGATAATCAACTACCTCACCAACAGTATGTGAGAACAAGGGACTGTGTTTCTGATACAGTAGTCTGCAGCACAGGAGCACCACAGGGAACAGTCCTGGCTCCCTTTTTGTTCACCCTGTACACTGCAGACTTCATGTACAGCACAGCCACCTGCCATCTGCAGAAGTTCTCTGACAACTCCGCCATTGTAGGCCTCATCACAGATGCCGATGACAGGGAATTCAGAGAACTGACTCGGGACATTGTGGACTGGTGCCAGTGGAACCGCTTCCAGATCAACGCGGGGAAAAACCAAGGAGCCGGTGGTGGACTTCCGCAGGCAAACCCCCCCCCCCAGGGAAAGGACATTGATTGAGTGGACTCTTATAAGTACCTGGGTGTTCACCTGAACAATGGACTGGACTGACAACATGACAACACCATGGGACTGTACAAGAAGGGCCAGAGGAGACTGTAGACTGTAGGAGGCTGTATGTCTACAGCTGACAGGAGGAGACTAGACAGACTGTCTGCACTGAGTAGCTCCTTCGGCGACCAGCTCCTTCACCCTAAGTGTGTGAAGGAGTGGTACCGCAGGTCCTTCCTTCCTGCTGCTGTGAAACTAAACAACCAGCACTGCTCTACACACACAAACACTCACAGGACTCAACCACTCTAAATAACTCATGGACACACATAAAGTGCAAACTAATGTGCAATATTTACATTTGTTTATTTATATTTGGTCTCCATATGAAACTGGTGTTATCTTTTTTATATTTTATTATATCTTGTATTTACTTTGTAAATTCTATGTATGCTTCTGTCCACTTTTCTGCTGCAATGCCCGAATTTCCCCATTGTGGGACAAATAAAGGTATATGTAGAAGCTGCATTTAAGTTGTATCTATTTTGAATGACTTGTTGATTTTTCCCCTTTTTGTGGAACTGTGAGTGTGCACCCTCTATAGGTGGTGACAGTGCCACCCTTGAAAGGGCTGTCAGACGTGCATGACAGGGAGAAGGCAGGCGCAAATACCGGCATTGACCTCAGTGCTGAGGCCGTGAACCACGCTCAGGGCCGGTGCGAGTACCTTCGCTGCCCTAGGCAAAATGTTTCAACAGCACCCCACCCCCCCCACGGGAGCGCAAATCGGAGAGACGCCCCCCCCCCAGCCTCGGCGCCCCCTGCTGGTGGTGTGGGACAGTTAATTAATGGACTCACTTTGGTATTGGGCGCCCCCCTCTTCATGGTGCCCTGGGCGGCTACCTAGTTCGCCTATAGCAAACGCCGACCCTGACCACGCTGTCTCCGTGGGCCTGTTCCACTTGTTGCAGCCTTTGTTTGTGAACTTTAATTATTTGGACTTTGAACTGCAATTGCATCCTTATTTTTGTAACATAATTCCTCTACAAGAAAACCGGCATCATTGGATGGTCAAACTCCCTTTGCATTGGACTACTGGACAGACCTGCAAGTCTTGACATGCTTCTCCTGCTTTCTCCATGGTGGTAAAATCAACTAGGACATAGGAATAGGATCTAGGGGTTTAAAGGAAAAAACTCAAAACTGTTTTTGCCACTACAATTAGTCAATGACATTGCTTGGATTTTGCCCAAAGATATTCAAGCAAGCTGGACAAAGGATAGTCGGCCGAACGTATGGTGAACTCCAAAGAAAAAGAAACGCTTCAAGGGAGGTATGTGCTTGAAGCGACCATTCTTTGGATGGATTTTCGTGAAGAAAAATATTGGAATTAAGAGAGAGAACAAATGTTTTTCGTTGTTTCTGTAAGTTTTTTTTTTTTTGTACTGTAGCGATCTCAGTCACCACAAAGAAAGGTTTTTTTTGAATGATCACTTTATTACTTCACAACAATGCACGTAAATCACTGCTACAAAACCATGAGCACAAACAGGCTCATCAACCAGAAACACATTCACTTATTCTGGTGTCCCCGCCCCCCGTCTCCTAGCAACCCCCACATGAGCTTCCGCTGATGTATGACACATACATCACAATGAACATGAACTTGAACAAATCAACAAATACAAGACATTACATTACCCCCCCACTACAAAGTCCCTCGTCCCCGAGGGAACAAACAAAGTCTGCATAACGATGGGGCAGTCTCCTGGCCCTTTGTGGACGTGAGGTGGGGGGTAACAGGCTTAACCTGGGGGCAGGGGAAGTGGGCTGAGACCCGGGGGACACAAAGACAGTCAGTGTCACCCCCTCCAGGCTCTGGCTGTGGGCAATGAGGAGTGTGTGTGTGTAGTGCAGAGGGTTGGGTGCGTGGGGTACCTGGAAACTGGGGTAAGGCATTGCCTTGATAGGGGGCCAGTCTGTCTCTGTGCAGTGCAACCTTCTGTCCTCGTGGCAGAAGCTGCACCCGATACACCACCTCCCTCATCCGCTCCAACACCCTGCAGGGCCCCACCCACTGACAGTCGAGCTTTGGACACCGGCCCTTCTTTCTTTGTGGGCTGTAAACCCAAACAAGCTCTCCAGCCTGGAAATGCCTACCCCATGCCCGCACGTCATAATTGCACTTTTGCCTTGCCCCAGCACTTTCCTGCTGTACCCGGGCGAACGCATGGGCAGACTCAAACCTGTCCTGGAGCCTCCTGGCATATTCCGGGCCTGGGGAAACCACAGGGGCGTCTGGAGGCCGCCCAAAGGCCAGCTCTGCTGGTGTGCGGAGCTCCCTCCCCAGCATGAGGAGTGCTGGGGAACACGTGGTCGACTCCTGGACTGCAGACCGGCACGCCATGAGCACCAGCGGCAGATGCTCATCCCAGCTCATCCCAGGGGCATTGCTGAGGGCACGAAAAACCCTGTACGACCCTCCGGTAGTATGAGGCGAGGCCCAAGAAACTTTTCAAGTCCTTTTGAGTGGACGGGACGGGCCAGTCTGCCACTGCCTGCACTTTATCTTGCACAGTGCTAATTCCCTCCCGCCCCACTCTGTATCCCAGAAAAGTCACCTGCCGCTGCATAAAATGGCACTTATCCGGGTGGAGTTTCAGCCCTGCTTCCCAGATCCTCTCCAGCACGCGCCGTAATGACAACAGGGCGGCATCGAAAGAGGGTCCATGTGCCAAGATGTCGTCCAGATAAACCAGGCACTCCTGGCGTGGGATGCCATTCAACACCTGATCCATCAGTCTGGCAAAGGAAGCAGGGGCGTTGCACAATCCAAAACTGAGGACCTTAAACTGCCAGAGCCCACGTCCAGTGCAAAAGGCAGTCTTTGGTTGGGCAGATGGGGCGAGAGGCATCTGGTAATAGCCAGAGCGAAGGTCCAGGGAGGAAAACCAGGCAGAGCCTGAGACTAAGTCCAGACACTCATCCACGCGGGGTAGTGAATATGAGTCTTTTTAGTTACCCCATTCAGTGGCCTGTAGTCAAAGCAGAGGCGCCACTCACCGTTCTTTTTGGGGACCATGACCACTGCAGCTGCCCAGGGACTATCTGATGGCCCGATGATGCCTGCCTGCAGCATGTTCCCGACAGCTTTGTCACACGCCTCTTGCCGTGCCAGTGGAAGCCGGCGGGGACGGCACTTTATCGGACGGGCGTCCCCGGTGTCAATCTCATGCTCCACCAACTGTGTTCGCCCAACGTCATCCTCCCTCAGCGCAAAGCTGTCTTTAAACTCCACTAACAGCCGCCACAACAGCTCCTGCTGTTGTGAGTCCAAGTCACCACAGTTCTCCATCCAGATTTTCGTGATGGCAGAACGCGTTGTCTCCTCCTCCGTCTGGGCAGCAGGGCCGGAGACGAGCAGCCCATGCTGTTGTGGGCTGGCACTGCCAGCAGGGGTGGAGGGGAGTTGGCTGCTTTCACCTCTGTCTCTAGCTGAGAGGGAGGCGACTGAACAGCAATGCTGTGGGCATGGAGGGGTGGTCTGTTAGGGAAACACGCACCCTGATGTTGTGAGGGGTTTTGGGGAAACGTGGGTGTGGCCTGCGGCTCTGCTGTGCCAACTTCTCATGCCGGCAAAGTAATGGGTGCAGCAACTGGTGATGTCACGGCCGACAACGCGATGACAGGCCAGTCCTGAAACCTGAGCGTGCCTCTGCCCAGGTCCAGCTGACAGCCCGTGGCCTTCAAGAAATCCAGTCCTAGTATTCACGGGTCCTGCACGCTTGCCACCCACACTGGGTGGCGGACAGCTTTTCCCCCCACAGTCAGTGTCATTTCTCCCCTGCCTTTCATGGGTGCCAACCCGCCCGTGACTGTGCGCAGCTGCACAGTGGTGGGCTCCAACTGAGTCCAGCCTGGCACCACATCAGGTCTTACCAGCGTCACTGTGGACCCCGTGTCCACCAAAGCAGAGCAGGGAACCCCCTCTACGGTCACTGGGACGTGACAAAAGTCCCCAACACAAGTCCGCCCCACCACTACCACAGGCTCCGTGGGGATGTTGTCGTCTGCTTCTGGTGGGCCCTGACTCCCCCGTCCGTGCTTTCGGGCCCTTCCTGCAGACGACGAAGAGGATGGGGCTGGGGTCCGCACAGCCTCCCCTATGCGGACCCCGCGTCGTTTCCCGGACCCTTGGGTGCTTTTAGGCACTGCCTGAGGGGATGACTAGGCTGGCCACACCCCCAACACACCCTGGGTGATGTGTGCGGGGTACGGGTTGACTGGATAGACATAGCCTGTATTAGTTCTGTCAGCTCAGATACCCATGCTGGTTTTTACAGGCCAGCGTTGGTGCCCACTGCCACTCTTGTTAAGGGCATGCTCTCATTGTGGCTACCTCCAGCTGGCGCACCCCACACAAACTCCCTCTCCACTGCCAACTCCATTGCAGCCTGCAGAGACCAAAGGTGCTCCAGCTGCACGTGCACATGCAGCTCAGTGGGAGACAAAGCTCTGACGAACTAGTCTCTTGCCAGCTCGCTCTGCACATCCGGTGGCATGTGTGCGTATGCCCGCCGAGTGAGGCTCTCAAAGTCATTTGCTAATGCCCGCAGGGGCTCCCCTGGGAGTCTGTACCTGTTGCTGAGTTTATTTTTCAGCAGGCCATGCTGCACACATTGGCCAAAGCGCCTCTTTAATGCAGCCACCAAAGCCCCATAATCATGCCTGTCCTCTGGGCTAACCAACAGAAGGCATTTTAATTAGTGCTGTCAAACGATTAAAATATTTAATCGCGATTAATCGCATTAATGTCATAGTTAACTCGCGATTAATCGCATTAATGTCATAGTTAACTCGCGATTAATCACAATTAATCGCACATTTTTATCTATTCTAAATGTCCCTGATTTCTTTTTGTCCCAATCTTTTTTCAAATTTTAATGCTCTTATCAACATAGAAAAGTGGTTCGGATTGCTTTGTGCAAATATTTTTTTTATTGAAAACAACATTGCAATCGCCTGGCTTTGACGAGGGGGCAGAGAATTCTCATCAGCTGTGTGCTTGGCCATCAAGTGGTATTTCAGACTGGACGTGCTGCGATGATAGCTCAGTTTACAACGACAAAACACACAGATCACTGGTCTTGTCAATAGAACCATTTGGCAACTTTTTAAAAGCAAACTTTCCATTCAGAATCTTATTGGCATCCATTTCGGCATCTCGCGCTCGTCATCCACTCAAAACGTAACGTTAGCCTACTACCAGAGAATGTCTAATATCCGTAAACGGGCTCTGCTACTACTCTTTAGCCAGCTCGCAAGCCAAACGAGTGTTTGGCGTGCCTGTTGTTTTGTTTCCGGTCTAGCTAGATCCGGTGTGGTGTTGTAGTTTTTCTAACGTCGGTAGTTGTTGCAACATCCTGTGGAAAAAACTACAAAGTTTGCTAGGCCAAAAAGAGCGTTAATCGCGCGATAAAATAATTGACGCCGTTAATTTGGGTTTGCGTTAACGCCGTTAATAACGCGTTAAACTGACAGCACTAATTTTAATGCATCGTCTGTGAGGCACATTGCAAGCTGTAGGGCTTTCTCTCTTTCCGTCCACTCCCCTGCGTGAGCCAGCAACTCAAACTGTGCATGGAAGGCCTCCCAATCTGACTTACCCCCGTACTTGGGTGTTTTCACTGAGGACCATGCACTACGGGCGCCGCCATGATTGACG
Source organism: Hypomesus nipponensis (assembly GCF_054491055.1). Classification (NCBI taxonomy): domain Eukaryota; kingdom Metazoa; phylum Chordata; class Actinopteri; order Osmeriformes; family Osmeridae; genus Hypomesus; species Hypomesus nipponensis. Next base: position 12,870,051 of record NC_140367.1, read on the forward strand.
TTGTTACAGTCACAGTCTGCCCCTCCCCCTCTCTGACTTTGATCTTGCACCTGCAGCCATGCCAGCCTCCGAAGCCATCCTCGCAGCCGAATCCCGTATCTGAGATCTTGCCTGTTCCATCCTTTGAAACTCCTCACACCATCGGGCTGGACCACTGTCTCCCTCCTCCTTAACTTTCATGCCAGAAAAGTCCTCCTTACACAAAGCCATGTCCCCCACAATAAACGTAGCCGCTAGCTAAACTGAAAATTATTTACCCCCAAAAAAATAACGATAACAAACGAGCTCACTCACTTTAGTTACAGTTTGCTTCTGACACCAATTGTAGCGATCTCAGTCACTACGAAGATAGTTTTTTCTTGAATGATCACTTTATTACTTCACAACAATGCACGTAAATCACTGCTACTAAACCGTGAGCACAAAGAGGCTCATCAACCGGAAACACATTCACTTATTCCGGTGTCCCCGCCCCCCGGCTCCTAGCAACCCCCACATGAGCTTCCGCTGATGTATGACACATACATCACAATGAACATGAACAAATCAACACAAACAAGACATTACATTACCCCCCCACTACAAAGTCCCTCGTCCCCGAGGGAACAAACAAAGTCTGCATAACGATGGGGCAGTCTCCTGGCCCTTTCTGGACGTGAGGCGGGGGGTAACAAATCAACACATACAACACATTACAGTACGATGTCTAGCAATGAGGCCGAAGTGACTGCTCCAACAATGGGTGAGCAGGCCGTGCGTTTTGCGCGCAACTAGATCATGAATAATGTCTTAAGGATAATTAAGATTGTAAACGATTTGATGATTGATGAAGAATCCCTTGATGAAGTGAAAGGAAACATGGTTAAGTTTTATGAGATCTTGGAAGAGTTTACAACTTCAATTTACTTCGAATTCAATTTACGTTCTCCAGTGCTTGGATGAGGAATCACGCAGAATTGACAACGAGCAGGGCCGGATTAACAATTTTCTGTGCCCTGGGCAACAAGGCTCAACAAGGCCTGTCGACAAATTGTGGACTAACCTAAATTATTTTTCTCTTTTCAATTTTCTTTTAGCACTCCCGCTTAACTGCTTCTCCATCTTGCTACACTGCTTCTCCCCAGAGAACGCTCTACTCCAGCTGCAGCGCTTCAAGTCATGTGACTGTCGCTCGCAGTGTCTGCGGGAGCTTTGTGCAGGGAGCTACTAGACTACACAAACACTGTTTTTGACGTGATTTAACATAATATTTTGATCGAACGAGTTGCAATAAAGTGCTCACATTAAGTAAAGACTGCGTTCATAACGTGATATAAATTTTTTGTTGATGTTGTCCAGGGCCCCTTAGATATCATTTGCCCCAGGGCAAGTGCCCACTTGCCCTAATGGTTAATCCGGCCTTGACGACGAGAAGTGGTGTAAACCGCGTTCAGCGCAGATAAATGCTTTTATTGCAAATGTGGATAAATGGATTTCACAAATAGAAAACCCTCATGACCCTAGCTTAGGTGAAGCAACGTCTTCAGCTGTACAAAAAAAGAACCAGAGCCTCTGGCTGAACCTGTTAATTGTGGAAATGATGAACATGATGCCGACATGAACACTAATGCAAACGCTGAAAACACCGATGCGCAATCAGCTGTGTGCAGTAGGTCATCTAAAGCAGTGTTTTTCAAAGTCTGGGTCTCGACCCACCCGTGGAGGATGAAAATTGGGTCGGCCAATATGTTTTCATAATTATTTTGTCACAGGCAGTGCTCGAAATGGGCCGGTATGCACTGGTACGCAGTACCGGCACTTCTACATTTTACTCTTAAGCGTACCGCCACTTTTGCTTGCGTACCGCTACTTCTTGCATGTAGCCGGCCCGGTACTCTACCACTGACAGAGAAAGCGTCAACGTCAGAGAGATTGGAAATGACCCTATCACTACGTGACTTACTTCAGATCTTGCCAAATCACGTAACTGCAAGCAGTCGGCCCACCCTATCAGAAGTTCACTTCTCCACGGACGCTAGTTTGAAAAAGCTGTCTATGCCTGCGTAAGTGCGTAACAGATTTTTCACTGCTGAAAATCTAGAAACTAAAAAAGTGTCGAGTTTCTGAGTTTGTAAGTCGTTATGTTAGCCTGGCGTCAGAAAGGTACTAAAAGAACGCGTGTGCCAGAGCCAGACACGTCAACAGAGGTCCAAGTCCAACCAGAAACATCGGGTACAAATCATGAGCTTCAAACTTATTTCAATAAATACATACATATGCATGGCCGCTGGAACTAGGGGTGCTGAAGCACCCACTGACAGCACGAGAATTTAAAATGATATGACTTGAAAATCCACCAGCGCAGCACAGCCCAGCAGTAGCGCACTGGCCATCGGGAGCACCGGGAGAAGAATAACGATGGAAAACTAGGCTAAAGGTGCCAGTATGGTACTCCGACTCCGTTACGGATGGGCGGGCCGCCGGATAGGACGGATTAATTAGCATTTCTGTTGCCTTTATGGTTCTCCGAAGGCTGGGGGTGCTGAAAACAATTCACCACCAGAACAGTAGGTGGAGAAGCGTTTTTTTTGTCGAAAACACGTTGCTTTGTTTTTGCGTCGTCGTCGTCGTCATCTGCCGCTTGTCCGGGGATCGGGTCGCGGGGGCAACGACCTAAGCAGGGAGGCCCAGGCTTCGCTCTCCCCGGCCACTTCCACCACCTCTTCCTGGGGGACCCCGAGGCGTTCCCAGGCCAGCCGAGTGACATAGTCCCTCCAGCGTGTCCTGGGTCTTCCCCGGGGCCTCTTCCCAGTGGGACGTGCCCGGAACACCTCACCAGGGAGGCGTCCAGGAGGCATCCTAATCAGATGCCCGAGCCACCTCAGCTGGCTCCTCTCGACGCGGAGGAGCAGCGGTTCTACTCTGAGCCCCTCCCGGATGACCGAGCTTCTCACCCTATCTCTAAGGGAGAGCCCGGACACCCTGCGGAGAAAGCTCATTTCGGCCGCTTGTATTCGCGATCTCGTTCTTTCGGTCACTACCCATAGTTCGTGACCATAGGTGAGGGTAGGAACGTAGATCGACTGGTAAATAGAGAGCTTCGCCTTTCGACTCAGCTCCTTCTTCACCACGACGGACCGATGCAGAGCCCGCATCACTGCGGACGCCGCACCGATCCGCCTGTCGACCTCGCGCTCCATTCTTCCCTCACTCGTGAACAAGACCCCGAGATACTTGAACTCCTCCACTTGGTTCAGGATCTCCTCCCCGACCCGGAGATGGCACTCCACCCTTTTCCGGTCGATAACCATGGCCTCAGATTTGGAGGTGCTGATTTGCATCCCAGCCGCTTCACATTCGGTTGCGAACCGCTCCAGTGAGAGCTGAAGGTCACGGCCCGATGAAGCCAACAGGACCACATCATCTGCAAAAAGCAGCGACCCGATCCTGAGGTCACCAAACCGGACCCCCTCAACACCCTGGCTGCGCCTAGAAATCCTGTCCATATAGGTAATGAACAGAATCGGTGACATAGGGCAGCCCTGGCGGAGTCCAACCATCACCGGAAACAAGTTCGACTTACTACCGGCAATGCGGACCAAACTCTGGCACCGGTCGTACAGGGACCGGACAGCCCCGATCAGGGAATCCGGTACCCCGTACTCTCGGAGTGTTGCGTCTTTGTAAGTTAGAAATCGTCGTTGTTTATCTCCCACCTCTCATCACACGTGTGACACTCTTACCAGCTGTCACTAGTCAGACGATGAGTGCAGCAGGTGCAGTCACATAATATTATATTAAAGACAAACTCAAGGCCCGCCGCGTCATTTTATGTGGCCCGCGGAAGAGATTAATGGGCTATTGAAATAAGTCTACGCTGCTTTACAGCGTGCATTGACCATAAACGACATCTCTCACCATGCATTTCAATTGTGTTACGGCAAAGTGACGACATCCCGCCTCTAGAAAGCAGTGTATGCACATCAGTGTTAAACGCAAAGTTTAACTGGGTGAAGGCGAGCATGGTTTGAATGACAGCACTCCAATGCAGCCGGTTCTGCGAACGTACCCCATGTGCATTTTCAGCCAAGGTCCTCGGGCATTCAACCCAAGTTGGTATCGCTCTCGAACTTGGTTAGAGTACTCAGCCAAGCTAGCATGTTTCTGCTTCCCTTATCGACAATTTGGAGCCAGCAATGATGAAGACATCACCTTCATTAGACAAGGTTTTACCTAGGCTATTGGAAAACGGCAATGTTTATTTTACATAAAGCTCAAAAAGCTATTCTGTGTTCAGATGAAGGGCAAAACAAGTTTTGCTCTTGCGCTATGCGCGCTTGCATTTTGTCACCAAACACTGAGAACAATTTGCAAATGTATCCTCCAAGAAAAACAGCAGATTGTCCAAGAATTAAAAGGCGGACTTAAATTGCAGCATAATATGCCCCATGTTCACAAAAGCTACAACAAAAACACCATGTTTTTACATCGTTACTGACGTTACATCGTAGTTACAACTGGCCCTTTGACGGCAACCATGCTGATGTGGCCCTTGGTGAAAATGGGTTTGACACCCCTGCGATATAGACAAGGCTCTGGTTTTGTGAATTCATTTCTCCACCAAGTGTATAATCCAATGTGAAAAATGATAAACAAAAAGAATGATATAATTGGAAACAAAAAGATCCATACAAACTGTATGTAGGCTACAGTCAAAACTACAATGTACTACTCTAGGTCACTAAACTGTGGCAGTCAGTGCACAGACAACAAACTCACGTTTCTGAATTCGCTAGAGTAGAGCATAAACTAGTTCACAATAAAATGTATCTCCAAGAAGTTCTCATCACAGACGTCTTTCAAAAAGACGACCTTAGAGAAAACGCCTTTCTGTCGAAGTCGGAAATGATGTCGTTTGGAAATGATGTCGTAGCGGACCAATCACGTCCAAGGGGTATCCGTCGCGTACAGCACGGCACGACGGATCGACAGGAATTTAAACGGTGCACGGGAAAGGTCTCCGTCGGCCCCGCAGACGACGGAGAGGGCGTTTCAGGGCGTTCCAACTATGCGTAGGCCCTTCCCATGTGTCCGTAATCGTATAGTACGGAGTAGCATATAACGGCCTTTAGAAACGTAAGAGTGGGGCTGAAAAATTTTGACAAAAAGACATCACCTTCACTAGACAAGGTTTTACCAATGAAAAACAGCTATGTTTATTTTACATAAAGCTCAAAAAAATATTTTGCGTTCAAATAACGTCCTAACGTTTCCCTCTTTCAGTTTTTTTGTGTAAAATTTTACTATAAAATTAGCTAGCGACAAAAAATACTACTATGACGCTTTCTAGCATGGCTGCCGCCTAAAAGACGAGGCGGTCTCACAGGCGACCTGCACTCGCTCAAATTTCAAAGACTGTCACAACCTAAATCAAAAATGCGAGATTGCAGTTCCACTCAAAATCGCTTTCTCTACAAAGCCAAATGGTTGTGATTTTTTGTGGGTGGTATTTTTCACTTGTAATCCAAGCTCCAATTTGCGAGCTAGAAAGTCTCTATCACGTTGTATCCATGCGTCGTTGCTAACGTGTGTTGACGTGGTGACGTAGCTAGCACAGATTACCCTTCGTCGACGAAAGGCACTCTGTCCCCACAAAAACGTTGTAACCTCCTAAACTGTGCAACGGAACGTAAATCCAAATTCAAGCAACTCAATGGAGACCAAGACAAACATTTTGACACAGGCATTGTGTATGTAGTCCAAATATATCTAAGTTTTATGGGGGCAAAAATAAATAATAATAATGTGAGATAACAATGGTTTGTGCTCGCCACCCCAATGACAGTTTGGTGTGTAAAATAGACATACAGTGAACCTCAAAGTCCATTGATGCCTCTTTCCTATATAAATCTCACAATTTGTAACAGCTGCTAGCCTGACGTTGTCATACTCATAATTCTAGTCAGAATATGAGTCTGAGAACTCTCCGTTGGACTTTGACTATGGGGCGTGTTTCAAACGAACCTGGAAAACAAATGCCTCTTCGCTCAATTGGATAGACCTACAACCAATCAGAGCAACGTAATATGTTGTTTCTTTAAAACAAATTCAACTTAAGCGCTCTTTTGTGACGTGGGTGATTACGTTACTGTTGATCATCTGTCCATCATCGTATAACGCAATTTCATTGGTACGCCCAGATCCTGGTTTTCTGTAGTTGTTCCCCAATATGAGACCCTCCAGACCCAACTTCCCGACAAAAAATTTTTGAGGGCGGGGAGAAGTTGGGCTGGCAGCCAGGCTAAACAGCTGATGTTAAACGATAGCTTTCGAAAAACATTCCCCGCTGTGACGTCCCAATGGGGCTCCACCTTTTTTTGCTCTGTCACGCCCCAACATTTACCTACAGACCAGCCCTCTGGTGTTCTGGCCAGGAACATAGGCTTAATGGAGGTCGCGTAGATCTCAAACACGAGTTTATCTGCGCGCGGCTGTGTAGCCTATTTCCACGGGAATTGAAAGAAGAAAGTTATACAAGAGAGGAGCCAGCTGAGGTGGCTCGGGCATCTGATTAGGATGCCTCCTGGACGCCTCCCTGGTGAGGTGTTCCGGGCACGTCCCACTGGGAAGAGGCCCCGGGGAAGACCCAGGACACGCTGGAGGGACTATGTCACTCGGCTGGCCTGGGAACGCCTCGGGGTCCCCCAGGAAGAGGTGGTGGAAGTGGCCGGGGAGAGGGAAGCCTGGGCCTCCCTGCTTAGGTCGTTGCCCCCGCGACCCAATCCCCGGACAAGCGGCAGATGACGATGACGAAGTTTTACAAGTTTTTCCTAAGGATATTGAAAATGGACCACGGTCGTCCAGGCTGTACAGCGAATGCAGACAGTCATAGTCTTCCGACGGAACCAAACACTCGACGGGCATGGCTGATGTTTGTCTATGAGAAGTACCCTGTGAAGTTCGACACTCATTTATTCATTTGCTCGAACCATTTCACCAAAGACAGTTTGAATGAACCCCTTGGACAATTTAAAGAAGGATTTGCTAACCCGCTGTTGCTGAAAAGAGGTGCTGCTCCAACCGTATGCTCATCACAAACGCAAGATGTAAGTATGATTTTGTCGCTAACAGTTAGCCTGTTAGCAATGCTAACGTCTCCTGTATCTAGCATAGGTAGAATGCTGTTTCTTAACACATTAACATACCTCACTTAGCAAAGTACTCTGGCTGTAGTCGGCATTAGAAGGAAAGCTTCCGAAAAATAGCCAGAAAACGAATAGCAGTCTAGATTATCTATTTGAAAGAACTGGAGAAAGGCAGGTGCTAGATACAAGATACGTTAGCATTGCTAATAACTGCTTCCGACAAAATCATACTACAGCTTGCGGTTGTGATGAACATAAGGGCGGAAAACCTCTTTTTAGCAACAGCTTCATAGCAAATCCTGCATTACATTGTCCCAGGTTTTCAAACCTGTCCTTGGTGAAATGTTTCGCGCTGATGTGTCGAGGGTCGAACTGCACAGGGATCTTCTATGCTACGGTATAGACAAACATCAGCAATGCCCATCTAGTCAATGTTAGCTAGACTCAAGCTCAACCGCTTTTTATTAATGCTGATTTGCGCGGAATGCTAGATAGCGAAAACATCGAGACTGTAGGCATGTAAAGTAGTTTAGCTTGCTGACGCTAGAGCCTAGGTAGAATGTTAGATGATTTAGCCTAGTTTATTGGCAATGGGGCTAATGTTGTATCATGTTCCTGACTGTGTCTCATTCAAATAAATAACCTGTGTCATCATGTAAATCTACAATTCAAGATGCATGTTTGTCCAGATCTATTTTTCAGCAAGATAGATAGAGCTAACTGAAGATGAGTTGAATCACGATAATTTGTTTGCTAACCTGTAGTGCTAACGTTACCCACCTAAGGCGATCCTGTTTGCTTCCACAACAGAAGTGGAAACAACTAACATAATAATTTGAATTGATATCTAGTCAATCTGTTGAAAACAGTGTTGGGTAGACACAATAGATTTATTTGTACGTTTTTTATTTCAGGTCTCCACCTTCGTTGTTTCACCTTCGTTGAGTGCTGTAGCCGTGCTGCGACTTTGCTCCGCAGCTTCACTTGTTGTAAACCAACCAATCAGCGCCCAGCTCATCTATATATTCATGAGCATACCATAAAAGGAGAAAACCTAGTGTTTTTTCCTGGTAAAATTTCACTGGATGTATAAGGGGGCATAGAACAGTACCTGGGGCATTTTCAGCTCAACCAATGTTACCTACCCTATTCAGAGATCTTAAAGAACAGTGTGAAATACTCAAAAAACTATTTGCTTCATCTTCATGATAGCACTGCTCCAGCAGTCAGGACTAAGACAGGTGCCAATGTTCAATTTTCCTTTGCCCGATATACCTCATCACATAGCTGTCCCTCTGCCCAACACATCACATAGCTTTCCCTCTGCCCAGCACTCATCACATAGCTTTCCCTCTGCCCAATATACCTCATCACATAGCTATCCCTCTGCCCAACACTCATCTCATAGGTATTCCTCTGCCATTCCCCCTGTCATTTCCCAGTCATATGCTAGCTCAGATCAAGCCACTCGGTCCACACAAGGAAATTCCCTCTTCAACCAGCTCATCACAGGACAATCACGTGATCAAAGTATTGGAGAATCAAAGTGAATTAACCAGGATGCTCATGAAACAGAAACTTTTGACTACACTACCCCAAGGAAATATCCCACTCTTTGACGGACAAGTTCTAGAGTACAAATCATTTCAAATCTCGTTCGAAAACATGGTTGAACAGAAAACAGATAACAATAGAGACTGGTTATAATTTCTTATTCAGTACACTAAGGGCCAAGCACAAAGACTAGTCAAAAGTCAAGATATCTTGTGCATACCTGGAAAAGGTACATGGACTCGAATTAAATCCGAGGATTCCAAACTTCTGCAGGATTATGCCATGTTTCTCAGGAGCTGCTGCAACGCTATGGAGGAAATGGACTACATGCAGGAAGTGGACACCATATCCAACATGAGAAGCATTGCCCTCAAGTTGTCATTGTTGAGTTGAGAGCGTGTTGTAGAAATGTTGGTCATATGCATATATGTATATGTATGAAATCTATAATCTTCTATGTTCATTGGTAAGAGACAGGAAGTCTGGGTGACCTGAGAGAGTTCTTGTCACCTGGGGGGAAGAGACAGTTGGTCTAAGGACAATGTGGGTTTGGTTGTATTGTTCTTGTCACCTGTGGTGAGATAGATAAATGGATCAAGCTGCCCTGACTCTTCCTGTTTCATAGGTGATGTTAATTAAGTTCTTGTTTGAAGATGGTCACACAAAGGACAGTCGACCCTTTGACTGGTCAACCCCTGTTGCTTTATAATCTACTGCTCTGGAGAGAGCTGTGACAACAAAGAACTTTGGGACTCTTGGTGGAAATGTATTGTTTTAAGCTGTCACTAAGTTGGGTTAGCCAATCATAGAGTTTGCTACATTGATTGATTGACCTTACAGAATGCCATTGATCTAAAGTTTATATAAGGTTGAACATGTGTGATAGTCGCTATCACTCTTACGAACGATCTGTGTAGATGGCACCTCCTTCGTTAATGACTGATCACAAAGTGCTTTGTTTAATCATATGAAATTGTATAGTCTTAACCCGTTAATAAGTAGCGTCACGTATATGTGATCGTTCGAAAGCGGGCCCCACAGAGTACCGTCACACATATGTGATTCTGAACATTCCAACCGACTATTTTCCGATAGACAAAAACTATATGACAAACGCTATAGTATGGCTTCAAAATGTACAATTAGGAGGCTAACAAGTAACACTAGCAGGTAGTAGCATTGCTACGAGTATAATGCTAGGTTGCTAGGTAACGGAAGCTAACTAAAGCTAGCTAGCTTTCGTTTTGAAAAAATAACTCACTCTGGTGGTAGCGTCGGTAATATTTAGAACTCACTCCTCTAAAGGTTAATAAATTAAATTGCAACCGCCATCTTCGACTATTCATATCTACACAGACCAGCTAGAATTTTCTACCACAAGCGGAGGAGTAGCTAGCCAGTGAGTCAGTTTCGGTTTCAGGGTACTCAGGGTATTCTTTTGTTTGACAGTAATTGGGGGCGTTGTATCTATGCATTAGCATATTTAAGGCGGTTAGCATACAGAGGCAGCCTCGTCTGCCAACCTCGGCGCACAAAGACTCAGTCGAACAAAGACAAAGGAGTCTACCGGCGGGAGTCCACCGAGGAAGGCCGAAGAGGCGGATCACCTCTTCTGATAAGTATCAACCTATTCATATTCAAAATTAGATTATATTCTAGCTAGAACTTATTCATAGCTAGCATGTGTTTCCTTAGCATTCCTGTTCATTACACTACCCGTAGACGTAACGCTAGATATGTCACTAAGTATATTCGGTCAACTTCTAACCTTCACTACCTATCCAGTTCTTTAGGGCTCTGGAACTGCCAGTCTGCTGTGAACAAGGCAGACTTCATCCCGGCGTTTGCATCCCAGGCTTCTCTTCATGCCGTTGCGCTGACAGAGACGTGGATCCGCCCAGAGAACACTGCAACTCCAGCTGCTCTCTCCGTCAACCACTCCTTCACTCACTCACCCCGCTCAACCGGGCGGGGTGTGCGCTGACAGAGACGTGGATCCGCCCAGAGAACACTGCAACTCCAGCTGCTCTCTCCGTCAACCACTCCTTCACTCACTCACCCCGCTCAACCGGGCGGGGTGGTGGGACAGGTTTGCTTCTTTCCTCACACATTAAGTACACATCCACACCACTCTCTGTTACGCCAAATCATTTGAACATCATTATGTTATGCTAACTGATCCTATCAAAGCATGCTTAATTGTTCTTTATCGCCCACCAGGACCACTAGCTGACTTTGTGGAGGAGCTGGACATGCTCCTCAGCGTCCTCCCAGATGATGGAACCCCCCTGATAGTCCTTGGGGACTTCAACATCCACCTCCAAGGAACTCAGGCTGTCAACTTCTTGTCTCTCCTGACCTCCTTCAACCTGATGCTGCTGAGCACACCGGCGACCCACAAGGCAGGCAAACAGCTAGACCTCGTCCTGACACGTAACTGTATCACTGACTTAACCTCTGTAACCCCACTGCACATTTCTGATCACTACTTTATCCAATTCTCTGTCTCTCTCCCTCCAACCCCTCCCACCTCCCCTCCCCCCGTAACTTTCCGGCGCAATCTCCGCTCCCTATCCCCCTCCCATTTCTCCTCTATTGTAACATCTTCCCTCCCTCCCATTGACGAGTTCTCGTCCCACCCCACTAACACTGCCACTGACACCTTGTTAACCACTTTAACTGCATCACTTGACTCTCTCTGTCCCCTGTCAACCAGGCCTGCACGATCTTCTCCCTCCTGCCCGTGGCTTACGGATGTTATTTGTGAAGAACGGTCCACCCTTCGAGCAGCTGAGAGGAGATGGCGCAAGTCCAAAGACGGTCTGGACCTTGATAAGTATCACTCCCTCCTTAAATCCTTCTCTTCTCACATAACTAGTGCTAAAACCCTCTACTTTCTTAACAAAATTAACTCTGCTTCAAACCCCCACAAACTTTTCTCTACCTTCTCCACCCTTCTTAACCCACCTCCCCCACCCCCTCCCTCCACCCTGACAGCAGACGACTTATCCTCCTTCTTTGAGAAAAAAGTCGCCGACATTAGCAGTCGGTTCGCTAAACCCACCTTTCCTACCCCCTAACCCTCCATGACTGACCCAACTAAATGTCTAAACTCTTTCTCTCCCCTGTCCGAGGCAGAGCTCTCTGACCTCATTCTCTCTCATCGCCCCACCTCCTGTCCCCTTGATCCTGTCCCCTCCCCTCTCTTTCAAACCATCTCCCCCTCTATCATAACTTTTCTGCTCCATTTTCTAAACTCCTCTCTTACCTCTGGCACCTTCCCCTCTGCCTTCAAACAGGCCAGAGTTACCCCTCTACTCAAAAAAACCCTCCCTTAACCCTTCCATCCTCCAGAACTACAGACCGGTATCACTATTACCCTTCTTCTCTAAAACAATTGAACGTGCTGTATCTAACCAACTGTTTAACTTTCTTTCTCAGAACAACCTGCTTGACCCCAACCAATCGGGCTTCAAGACCGGCCCCTCCACAGAGACTGCCCTCCTTTCAGTCACCACTGCCCTCCAGTCTGCCAGAGCGGCTTCAAGGTCATCCGTCATCATTCTGCTGGACCTTTCTGCAGCGTTTGATAAGGTTAACCACCAGATCCTGCTCTCCAGACTTTCTGAGATGGGCATCACTGGCACTGCACTCCAGTGGATCTCATCCTACCTGTCGGGAAGATCCTACCAGGTCTCCTGGGGAGGCAAACTGTCAGACCATCGCCAGCTCTCCACTGGTGTCCCACAGGGCTCCGTCCTTGGACCCCTCCTCTTCTCTCTGTACACCACCTCACTAGGACCAATCATCACCTCCCATGGCTTCTCCTACCACTGCTACGCTGACGACACGCAGCTGTACCTGTCGTTCCCCCCGACCGATCCGGGGATCTCAGCTAGGATTGAGGCAGGCCTCGCAGACATCTCCGCCTGGATGACCGAGCACCACCTCCAGCTGAACCTCGCCAAAACAGAACTTCTCATCATCCCGGCCAAACCCTCCATCTCCCACGACCTCTCAATCACCCTGGGATCTGCGACGGTGACCCCTTCATCCTCTGCCAGGAACCTTGGGGTTACCATGGATGACGAGCTCTCCCTCACGGCCCACATTGCTGCAGTCTCCCGGTCGTGTAGATTCACCCTCTACAACATCCGGAAGATCAGGAGATACCTGTCTGAGCACTCCACCCAGCTGCTTGTCCAAGCACTTGTCCTCTCCAAGTTGGACTACTGCAACTCGCTGCTCGCTGGTCTCCCAGCATGCGCAACCCGCCCTCTTCAGAGGATTCAGAACGCGGCGGCCCGCCTGGTCTACAATCTACCCAGACGCTCCCACGTTACCCCGCTCCTCATCTCCCTCCACTGGCTACCCATAACGGCCCGCATCAGACTCAAGACCCTGGTACTGACCTTCCGAGCAGTGAACGGGACTGCACCCGACTACATCAAGTCTCTCCTGCAGCCTTACACCCCCACCCGCCACCTACGGTCTTCTTCAGACAACCGCCTGGTGGTCCCACCGCTCAAGACCGCCCGATCCCAACACAAGCTCTTCTCCTGCCTGGCCCCCCAGTGGTGGAATCAACTCCCCACCTCCATCAGAGACACAGACTGTCTCTCCACCTTCAAGAGAAGGCTCAAGACGCACTTGTTCCGGGAGTATCGGGAATTAGGAATGGTTTGCTGAACCCAACGCTGGTTTCCTCAAGGATCACAATGACTCTTGCTTAGACTGTTGCTCTTGTTTGTTAGTGGTAGCTGATTTAAACTTTTTTCTATTTTAGTTAATCCTATTTCTATTGCTTTCCTACAGGTACACTTGCACTTAGAGATTCATGTTGTTTAATTGTAACTTGTTTAACTACATGCTCTTATGGTTTCCTCCCTTTAGCACTTATTTTTTGGTTGTTCACAATGTGTACTTCTTGTTTTTGGCTACCCGCAATGCTTTGGGGTTATCTTGTTGTTATTATCAGTGACCTATGCACTTTGTAAAGCTCTCTCTTGGAAGTCGCTTTGGATAAAAGCGTCTGCTAAATGAATAAATGTAAATGTCATTCGAGCTCAAAGAGAAATGGCGCAACAAGGCTTATGAGCTACAAGAACAGCACCAGCGTAGGGTAGGGCTGGGCGGTATGACGGTATATACCGTGTGACGGTAGAAATGTGTCTACAGGGAGAGATTTGGCTATAACGTTTCAACCCCGGTATACTTTTCAGTGTTTCCCACACATAGACTAATTTGTGGTGGTGCGCCACAGAATCAACACCGGGCGCGACATATTGCGTTTCGTAACACTATTTAGGTTAAAACACGCAGCAAATTCTTTTAGCTGCATTTCCTTTCCCTGCTTTCCCTCCGTTTCTCTGTCACTTACGCGTCTTTCTCACATACATAGTCACAAACCTTTGTCAGCTAGAAAGCTGACAAAAGGATCTGAATTTGAACGTGAAAGATCTGAAATATTTGTATGTCGAATTTCATGAAACTGAAATATTTTACTGTTAAATATATCATATCTGAATTATTTGTATGCCAAATTTAACAAAACTGAATTATTTTGATCCAGAAATACACATTTCTAAAATTCAGATTGCGTGAATTCAGATTCTTGAAATTCAGAATGCGTGAATTCAGATTCTTAAAATTCAGATTGCGGAAATTCAGATTTTGTCTGAACTAGGTGCTAGCTAGCTACTGTATTGCTAATAGCCAATTTTGGATGGTCAAGCATATTTTTCATTGTCTCCTTATTCCTATCAAAGTCAATGTTCAGCCTATAGGCTATGTTCATTTGCTAAGTGACATTTCAGATCGTTTATAGATAGTGAAATATTTGCTGTCTGAGAGATCGGACATAGTATTCAACAGCATAGATATAAGGAGTTATCTATGGTTAACAGGATATATCTGTAGTGCGGCCGGGTGTGATTAATTGATTAATCGTCCACACATCGTCTGGAAGTCAGTTTCGATCAAATGCCAACAATCTCCATACTACATCTTGCTGACGTATCTTCTACACATCGGGACATGTGTGTGCTATCCCAGATACGTATGTGTGATCTGGGTCTTCCTCCAACTAGCAACTCAGTTTGTTCTGAGGTAAAGTTTGGTTGTTCTGAAATCGTCTACTTTTTCCTGTTAAAGCAAGCTGTTTCACCTTTGGCCTAGTTCAGACAAAATCTGAATTTTCGCAATCTGAATTTCAAGAATCTTAATTCCTGCAATCTGAATTTTAGAAATGTGTATTTTTGGATCAAAACCTGATCATGGCCCTGAACCCCCCCAAGAACATTCTTCAACAGACCATTTTATAGATACGACAGTTCTCAAAAGTCATTGGTCCATCCTACAGACATGCAGCTATACCAAATCTCTTCTATCATTGGTTAAATCATTTGAACAATACAGTTGAATCCACATTGTCTTCAGACCAACTGCTTCTTCCTGACAAGAACTCTCCCAGGTCACCCAGACTTCCCGTCTCTAGACTTCACGTCAACTAGTTAGTTGTCATAAAACTGCAAATGGCATCTCTACCAAATGGAGTTGAATCAACATTCATTATATCAAGCTTCTTAACCAACTGTAAAATTCTCTTAAATCAGAATCAGAAGGGATTTTATTCGCCATGAATGTTTGCACAAACAAGGAATTTACTTTGGCAGGGAGGTGCATACATTAAACCACACCACGGGGTGTACCACCCTAAAAAGAAAAGGCTTAGAGTAGTCTTTGATTGTGCTGCCTCTTATCAGGGGGTATCCCTTAACACCGAGCTGCTCCAGGGACCTGACCTGTCAAATTCCCTCATTGTCAAAGTCATCATGAGATTTCGCAAAGAGCCTGTTGCAATCATGTCCGACATCAAGTCAATGTTCCATCAGGTTAGAGTAGCCAGATGAGACGGTGAGACCAGTCCAGCACCCAAGGAATACCGTATGCTTGTACACTTGTTGGTGCAGTGTCCTCCCCAGCATTGCAAGCTTTGCATTAAGAAATTCTGCTGCGGAGAATGAGTTGTTTTCCCCTTTAAGTACTTGAAACAGTCCGGCACAACTTTTATGTGGACGACTGTGCGAAGTCTGTGGCCAAGGAATCAAATGCCATCCAGCTGGTGAAAGATGTCACTGCACTATGCAACAAAGGTGGGTTTCAACTCACTCAGTGGGTCAGCCATAGCAGGGCAGTTTTAGCATCAATCCCTTAAGAACACAGAGCAAAGGGAATCAAAACACTGGATCTCGACAAAGACAGTTTGCCCATTGAAAGAGCACTAGTACAGCAGTGGTGCGGGGAGTCTGACAATTTCCAATACAACATCAACCTGAGCCAAAAGCCACACACCTGCAGAAGCATACTCTCTGTTGTTAGTTCCATCTTTGATCCACTAGGTTTTCTTGCTCCCAGCTAAAGGTGCCAGTATGGTACTCAGACTCGGTTACGGATGGGCAGGCCACCGGATAGGACGGATTAATTAGCATTTCTGTTGCCTTTATGGTTCTCCGAAGGCTGGGGGTGCTGAAAACAATTCACCGCCAGAACAGTAGGTGGAGAAGCGTTTTTTTTTGTCAAAAACACGTTGCTTTGTTGCGTCCCTGTAAGTTAGAAATCGTCGTTGTTTTATCGATGTTTTAGCTTTATCGATGTGTTGAAGAGGTGAGGATGTTTGCGTACCTCTTCAGCAATGCGCTCTTCGGTGTTGGTGATCTACATTTTCTTAGTTTTTTTTGTGGATTTTAAACATGGCGGTATTGTGATATAGGGAATGAAACAGGAAACACGAGGTACAGAAATATGAGATTCCGGAAATTATGTCGTAGCGGACCAGTGACGGCCAAGGGGTATCCGTCGCTGTACAGCACGGTATGACGGATCGACAGGAATTTCAACGGTGCACAGGAGGCCCCCGGAGACGACGGAGAGGGCGTTCCAGGGGGTTCCATCTATGTGTAGGCCCTTCCCATGTGTCCGTAATCGTGAAGTACGGAGTACCATATAACGGCCTTAAGCAGTTGCTACAAGGGCTCTGCCAGCAAGGCTTTGGATGGGACGAGCCTCTGCCCCAGCAAGTGTCTGGAAAAAAAAGTGGATAGAATGGACCAAGAGCCTGGATAGGATCAAAGGCTTCAGTGTGCCACGCTGTTTGAAACCAAAGGGCTATGGAATGACAAGCTGTGCCGAGCTTCATCACTTTGCCAACGCCAGTGAGAGTGGCTGGGATTGGATTAAAAGATTTAATCACGATTAATCGCATTATTTCACATGATTAATCGCAATTAATCGCAAACTATTTAATCTGTTAAAATTATACCCCAATAAATGATCAAAAAAAAAAAACATTAAAAGGATGTACTTAAAAACTTCAAATAGGCCTAACTGGATGATAATGTCCATATGACAAGTTCAGATGGAACACAACTTAAATTGTGATGGAGTTTTATTCACTCACAAACTATACTGCTGTAGCTATAATAAACATCCACAAAAAGAATTCTGGATAATAAAATGCATTTAAGACATGTTGTCTTACAGCCTACTACAATATCCTGATCCATAATATTCAAATCTCTCTCAGATATACTTCAGATACTTAAGCAACCACAGATTGAACTTAATATTGAACTAGACAGTTTCTATTTTGTTGAACCCAGTCAGCTGCTTGCTTCTTTTGCGAGTGTTGTCTGCCATTTGTTACAGGCGCGAACGCTGCTGCTGCTACTGCTGATGCTGCTAAGGCGGCTGCTGCTAGCTGTGTGCTTTGCTTGCATGCGATAGTTTAGGCTGGAAGTAATCTGGTAGTAACTAAACTCAGCCTGACAATCAGTACACACAGCCTCAGTTTTGTCAACCGAGCCGTCTCTGCGTTAACGACACTATTTTTGTTGTTGTTGCGTTAAAGTGAGATTGCGTTAACGCAATAACTTTGACAGCCCTAATTATTTCAGTTTTAACCCGCTAGCACTTCAATACAGCCGTACAGAGCTCCTACGACCTCAAGGTCATAGAAAGAGAACAGTCGCATACACGGAGAGGTGCTCTGAAGTTTCAATCATTTTGATATTTTTTGATGATATCACTCTGAAACAAGTTGGCCTACTTCTGATAGAGGCAAAGTGGATCGACCACAACCACAAAAAGGTTAAACCTGAGGGATTGAAGCCCAAGGATAACAGAAGTATTTTTGGCCGCTCTCCCAGACTGACCACAGGCAAGCAAGCTAACCTTAGTGGAAAAAAAAGTTAACTTAAGAGTAGGCCTATTTCAAGCAAATTCACATTTTCAATAGTACATTTTAAATATACTAAGAAAAAGTGTACTATCTGTGAATATATAAAAAGTACACTACCATCATGCTTTTACCAATTTTAACGTTTATACTTTGAACACACTTTAAAAAAATTGTACTACAATACACCTTTAGTAAATATATTATAAAATATATATATATACTTTAGGTAAAACAATATATACTTTAAGTAAAACGTATATTTAATTTCTAAAGTGTACAACTGGAACTTTTTTTTTGAACATATTATTCGTATATTATTATACATATTATTTTAAAATGCATGCAAAAAAAATTTGAATACAAAAAAAGAAAGAAAAATTGAATATGCTAAGTAAGGCCTTTACTGCTCTATTGGATTCCACAGGTCTCACTCAGGTGGTTTCTAAACCTACCCATCTTCACTCGCATACATTGGATTTAGTTCTCACACGGGGAATCAAGATTAGTGACATAATTGTCCACCCCCACAATCCTATATTATCAGACCACTGCCTGGTTACCTTTAAAATGGATCTCTGCCAGAGCCTTGGAGGCACCCAGAATATTTCTACTAGCCGCTGCATAACCCCAAACACAGCTATGGAACTGGCTAATATTCTACCTGCTGCACTAGAAGCACTGGACGTCCCAAATAAATCATTAAATGCTAAAACAAGGGATCTGAATTTGGTTCTTCAGTTATCCCTAGATTCTGTTGCCCCACTCAAACCAAGGAAAAGAAAAGACAAGAAAATGGCTCCATGGTATTCAGAGGAAAGCCGCACTCTCAAGAGGTCCACTCGAAAATTAGAGCATAAGTGGCGTACCACTAAATTGGAGGTTTTCCGCCTGGCCTGGAAGGACAGCCAAATTGAGTACAAGCAAGTCCTCATCAGGTCCAGATCAGAATATTTCTCGAAATTGATTAGTAAGAACAAACACAACACAAAGTTCCTATTTGATACTGTTGCAAAACTCACTAAGAAAAGTACACTCTGCGTTAGTTCAGATCTCTCTCCCAATGATTTCTTAGATTTCTTTGACCAAAAAATCTATGCAATAAGGGACAAACTACAGACTAGGCCTGGAGGAGTGGTCATCAACACAGAATTTGACTCTATACCCAGCATGCTGCATGTTGAGGCTCTTACCCACTTTAACCTTATTTCTATGGAAGCGTTCATCGAGCTGGTAGATTCCTCGAAACCCATCAGCTGCCTTCTTGATCCCCTCCCTGCCAAACTTTGTAGGGAACTTCTCCCTATTATTGGACCTTCCATGCTTAGTATTATTAATGAATCTATTGCAACTGGACAAATCCCTGACAATTTCAAACAAGCTATTATTAAGCCCCTTCTTAAAAAACCAAACCTGGATCCAGGTTGTATTAGCAACTATAGGCCAATTTCAAATTTGCCATTTCTCTCCAAAATTTTTGAAAAAGCTGTGGCACAACAGCTAACTGAGCACCTCTCCTCAAATCAGCTTTATGAACCTCTCCAGTCTGGATTTCGTCTTCACCACAGCACTGAAACTGCATTAGCTAAGGTAGTCAATGATCTATTATTAGCCTCTGACGCGGGCTCTATCTCTGTTCTGGTTCTTCTAGACCTTAGTGCAGCATTTGACACTGTGGATCATGAGATTCTCCTGGAGCGTATGGAGAACTATGCTGGGATCTCTGGTACTTCACTTCAGTGGTTTAGATCGTATCTATCTGATAGATCACAATATGTCCACTATGATGGTTGCTCATCCAGAAGCACTACTGTAAAATACGGAGTACCACAGGGTTCAGTTCTAGGCCCTCTGTTATTTTCACTCTATATGTTGCCTTTAGGAAACATAATTAGAAGCTCTGGGGTAAATTTTCACTGTTATGCAGATGATACTCAGCTATACATGTCCATAAAGCCTGGAGAATTTCCACATGCTATGGAAAAATGTGTTTCCGCGTTGAGAACTTGGATGACAGCAAATTTCCTTCTTCTTAATTCGGATAAAACTGAGGTTCAAATTTTCGGCCCTAAAAAATACAGAAATAATGTATCCAATCTGACCTTAAACTTAGATGGTGTCAAAGTATCTCAAAGCCAGTTGGTAAAAAATTTAGGAGTCACATTGGACCCAGACCTTTCGTTCGAGTACCATATTAAACAAATCACCAGAACTGCATTTTTCCATCTACGTAATATTGCCAAAATACGAAAATTCTTCTCAAAGGATGATGCTGAAAAACTAATACATGCTTTTGTTACGTCCCGATTGGACTACTGCAATGTGTTGTTCTCTGGCCTCCCAATTACCTACTTGAAAAATTTACAGCGGGTACAAAATGCTGCTGCTAGACTATTGACAAAAACAAGAAAGTTTGATCATATAACATCTACTCTTATCTCTTTACACTGGCTCCCTATCCAAGCCAGAGCTGATTTCAAAGTTTTACTACTAACTTACAAATCTCTACATGGATTGGCACCACTGTACCTCTCCGGTCTCCTTGCACCCTATTGCCCCGCAAGGACTCTAAGATCTCAAGATGCCGGCTATCTGGTAATACCCAAAATTAAGAAAAAAACTGCTGGAGGTAGGGCGTTCTCATATAGAGCACCTCTTCTCTGGATCAAATTACCTGTCTCAATTAGGGAGGCTGATACTGTTTCGACATTTAAAACTAGATTAAAAACGTTCCTGTTTAGTCAATCCTATGATTGTTAAATGTGTGTACTTTCTATGTAAACCTGGGGTGTGCGTTTGCCTATGTGTGTATCACATGTAACTTTTAAATTGTAATTTTAGCTTATGTTCACACTGCCCATTTAAATGTTACAAATAAAGTAAACCTGTTATTGTATATTGTTACTGTAATAGTTCCGTTGCTGTATATTTTAATTGTTATAGTTTACTAGTTGGAGACAACGGGGGGCTGGTTGTTTTCATCCTTATTCGTATAAATATAACCTATTTTAGAGTTGTTTCCCCTGGAACAGATTTCATGTTCCAACCGAGGGGGGCTGTCGCTGTCTTGGTGTGTGGGGCTGCATCACATACCCTCTTAGCTTTGTTAAATTGCTGCACTAGTCCACACTTGACCGGTGGGGATCTCATTCTATTACGACTGAAACTGTTAGCTGCTCCTGGCATTCTCTAATCCCTGTTCTCCTCTCTGTCCCCCCCACACATCCCTTGTGGTGTGGGGGGTCTGAGCTGTCAGGACCTGCCTGGTCGTCGGTCTACCATCGCTGGACCAGGTCGTCAACCGGAAACCAGCCTCCATGACGGCCAACAGCGAGTTTCCAGGTCCCATCCAACGTCTATAAAGCCGAACAATGGATTTTTGGTGTTTCAAAACCCATTGACACTGTATGACTATGTTTAGCTTGTGTTCTGCTCCTCTCTCTTGCCAACCGTCTCTGGAGGAGGGGATCCCTCTCTGAATTGCTCCTCCCAAGGTTTCTTCCATTTTTTCTCCCGTTGGGAGTTTTTCTGGGAGTTTTTCCTTGTCTTCCTTGAGGGTTTAGGTTGGTTGAGGGGCAGTTCTATGGGCGTATGTGAAGCCCTCTGTGACATGCTTGCGTGTAAAAAGGGCTATACAAATAAATTTGATTTGATTTGATTTGATATGCTGAAATGTTAGGATATTTTAAGTTACTTTCAAAGTCCCTTCATGAATTCAGCCTTCTGTGTACTGGTATACATTTGCTGTACTGTAGTGTGTAGTAGAGTAAAGTACCTCTTTTTTTTTACAGTTTTCTTGTGCTTGTACGGCTTCTATTTCGAAGCGGCTCATAGTCCGGTTGTAGAACAAAAAAGTGGCTTCTTTCAAGATCTCTATTTAATTCTCAACACTTGAACGGAGGCTTATTACTTGAGGAATTATTTTCTGTGTCCTTTTCAGTTGCACTATCAGGGCTTGGAAATACAGTGACTTGCTAAAGTAGGCAAATTACTAGTAGAACATAACATTTTATAATATTTTCAGTTAATCAAACAGCTGCAAGACGCAGTGAAATGTTATAGGCTTGCTAGCAAGCTAACGCTAACATCGCTAACATTACTAATTCAACTTTGGTAGTGTAAACAAGCTTTTTGTAAGCTCGTTTTAGGGATAATTCGATATGATTGTGTGGACAATGAGACACGGACGCGGTCTCTTTCAAAAACTTGTATTTTACCACTGCTCTTCTTGACATAGCCATTCGAACAGCCCTCACTGATTTCACATAAACTAATGGTTTCAGCATCAAGCCTAAAGCAACTCCCGAGGGACAAAACACCCTTGTCCTTTGTCACATAGAAAGGTCTGCTACAATAGGTATCCTCATGATTTGCAAGCTAGCTAACTAAACTTATACAAAAATAATGTTGTAGACATAACAATGGATTCTTCCACTAAATGAGTGACTTGGCTTTATTTCTAGAGATACTATCCACAATAGGGATGGGCGTGGTTAATCGAATATCCGGATATCCTAAAGTAAGTTAGTATTCGAATACTTTTTTCGAATACTTATGAGCATAGTTTGATTAAAAAAAATATATATATTGAAAAACCGTCGCGTCGTGTTGTGAATTCTTGTTCCACTTTGTACACTTTGCGAATTGCACGACAGACAACGCTTTTCACGAAGTTCTCCGCATCTCAAATGGTGTAGAGGAAAGTGCCACTTGCGAAGAATCTCAGGGCAATGCACACAGTTTGTGCTGTGGTTAAAGCCCGACTACAACGAGTCGAACATTTAATTTGTGGTTCCAAAAGATTGATCAGATAAATGACACCCTTGCGATAAAACCGATATCTCTCATAAAGTATGGCATTCCGCTGCGCTTAGGGATCCTGTCTATCACGCAGTGTGGGATTAATTCGAAAAGCTCTTCTAATGATCCTTGCATCTTCTGCAAAAGGTTCCTCTCGTAAAAACGGGCAAGACATGGCTGTGACAGACTTCCTGTATCACCTATGCTTATAAAGACGCAATCTAGAACAGGTTTAGCAAGGCGGTGAGAGAGGCTAAACGACTGTACTTTGAGAAACTGAAGCGTCAATTCTCTGCTAACGACTCTGCTTCTGTCTGGAGAGGGCTCAGGCAAATCACCAACTACAAGCCCAAACTCCACCAACGACTCCCGCCTGGCCAACGACCTGAAAAAGTTCTACTGCAGATTTGAAAGACAATTGGACAGTCCTGAAGTATCCCTTCCCATCCATGTGGCCTCCCCCCTCTACAGTGACGACTCTCCATTCAGGAGGGTGAAGTTAACAGACTTTTCAAGAGGCAGAACCCCCGCAAAGCAGCTGGGCCGGACTATGTCTCTCCTGCCACCCTCAAGCACTGTGCTGACCAGCTATCTCTTGTGTTTACAAACATCTTTAACACCTCCCTGGAGACATGCCATGCCTGTCTCAAGTCCTCCACCATCATCCCTGTGCCCAAAAAGCCAAGGCCAACAGGACTTAATGACTACAGACCCGTCGCCCTGACCTCTGTGGTAATGAAGTCTCATGAGCGCCTTGTGCTGGCACACCTTAAATCCATCACAGACCCCTTCCTGGACCCACTGCAGTTTGCCTACAGAGCCAACAGGTCTGTGGATGATGCCGTTAACATGGCCCTCCACTTCACCCTACAGCATCTGCACTCCCCAGCATCCTACGCCAGGATCCTGTTTGTGGACTTCAGCTCTGCCTTCAACACCATCATCCCTGCTCTGCTACAGGACAAGCTCTCCCAGCTGAACGTGCCCGACTCCACCTGCAGGTGGATTACAGACTTCTTGTCTGACAGGAAGCAGTGCGTTAAGCTGGGAACACAAGTCTCTGACTCCCGGTCCATCAGCACCGGATCACCTCAGGGCTGCGTAATTTCTCCTCTGCTCTTCTCCCTGTACACCAACAGCTGCACCTCCAGTCATCCGTCCGTCAAACTCCTGAAGTTTGCAGACAACACCACCCTTATTGGGCTCATCTCTGGTGGAGACGAGTCTGATTATAGGTGGGAAGCGGCCAACCTGGTGACCTGGTGCAGCCAGAACAACCTAGAGCCCAATGCTCTTAACCCTTGTGTTCTCTTCGGGTCATTCTGACCCATCAGTCATGGTGCATCTCTACTCAGCCATCATTGAGTCCATCCTCACGTCCTCCATCACCGTCTGGGACGCTGCTGCCACTGCCAAGGACAAGAGCAGGCTGCAGCGTATCATCTGCACTGCTGAGAAGGTGCCAAATGACGTTGTGTCCTTGGGCAAGGCACTTCACCCTACTTGCCTCGGCGGGAATGTCCCTGTACTTACTGTAAGTCACTCTGGATAAGAGCGTCTGCTAAATGACTAAAATGTAAATGTAATGTAAGGTGATTGGCTGCAATCTGCCTTCCCTCAAGGACCTGCACACCTCGAGGACCCTGAGGCGAGTGAGGAAGATTGTGGCCGACTCCTCACACCCTGGACATTCTCTGTTTCAGTCACTCCCCTCCGGCAGAAGGCTGCGGTCCATCAGGACCAATACTTCATGCCACAAAAACAGTTTTTTCCCTTCCTCTGTTGGCCTCTTCAACAAGGCCAAGGGTCCACACTGACTCTAAGCTTGAACAGCTTGAAGGCGTTCAAAAGTACAGATGCCTATCAATATGCTGTGGCTGGATGAGTGAAAGACGTGAAACTGCGGCACCTGTGCACCAATGATTTATATTTAATCATGGGAAATGTAAGTATTAAAAAAATATATATATTTTGGTGATAGTTTACACTGACTAGGTACTAGCGAGTTGTTTGCTAAGTGGCTAACAGCTAGCACTCTTAGTGCCACTTAGCTCACGGCTAGCTGACATTAATCAGAAAAATGTTCTTTAATGTCAGATGTGTTTATACTCATTGAAAGAACATGAAGGGAAAGGTAACTAGGCGATTGTGACTTTATGTAAACAATTTGTGGTGGGTTACTCTGATCATTGTTGATGTCAGTGCAGTCCTGCTAGTGAGCACTTCAGCTTTCTGCTAGAGCTTTAGCTTATAAAATAATTAATTGATGTATTGAATTGATATTACAGTTGTAAATGTGTAGAATGCTAAAAGAAAACAAACAAGTAATGAAGTTGGTATCCAGGTACACTTTTAGAAATGAATCAATTGATGTATTGAATTGATATTACAGTTGTAGGTGTGTAGAATGCTAAAAGCAAACAAACAAGAAATGAAGTTGGTATCCAGGTACACTTATAAATGAATTCATTGTATTGCGTTATTACATTCGTTTTTTCCTTTTCTTTGTCATTGTATGTTGTATTGTCTGTGCATGTGTTTATAGTCATGTGACAAATACATTTGATCCATACATCCACAAATGGATAATAAACAAATAATTGATTAATAATTGCATGTATAGTAGTTGGTCATTGTAGTTCAGAGTTCACACAAATACAAAAGAGACAATATGTACGTTAAAATTGACAAGGAAAGCAATTGTACCACCTCTCTACTCTGTAGGGACAACAGAAGAATCAGAAAGAGATTTATTCGCCATGAAAGTTTGCACAGACAAGGAATTTGCTTTGGCAGAAAGGTGCATACAATAAACATATGGGAATGTTAAATTTAAATATATGGTCTAACTATACTAAGGATACATAAACTAGCAATACTAAGTGGAATGTATGGGCAAATGTTACAAAGAGCACAGCAGACTGTTACCATTTTGTCAATGGAGACCTGTCCTTGTGCAGTGGCTTGGCAGAGGGACAGAGGGATGGTGGTCTGAAGAATAGTGTACTTATTCCTCACCAGGCCAATGACTCGCTCCACGTAGATCCTGACGGCTGAGAGTCCCCTAGTTGCCTCTAGCTCCAATGGATGCATCTGTTGCTTGCCTTTGGTAAACGCTGGTATTTTCAGTTGAGCACAATACAGACCCACTGTCTCTTTCACATTGAAGCCTCTATCAGCTAGAATGACATCTCCTGGTGACAATTTATCAAGAAAGACACAATTTTTTGTTACGCGCTTGTCACTTGTGCGACCACCCCATCCTTTTGACACGTAGATATAACACATTGGGAGACTATTTAGAATTTGTTCTTTAGGTGGCCATAAGATAAGATATGATAATCTGAAAAACATACATCTTATGTGCGGTTGAACACCCTGGTTACAGCTGACTTGGATATTTAAAAAAAGTAAGCAAAAAGTAAAGCGGCACATTAAGCCTCAGTCTCATTAATGTTAGGATCAAACATTGGAATGGGGAGATTGATAGTCCAACTTTAAGACATTCTTATATAAAATTTAACGCAACCATTAATTTGGCAAAGGATGGAAGACCTGTGAGTTCCAGCACCATGGTGTCATTATCCCTGAATGCCTCCTCATTCAGGGACCGCTCCTCTGCCCGGGCCCTTAACTCACACTCACTTTCCAGTGCTGACATCGTAGCCTGGCAGGATGGATTCACGCATGGTTCTACGATGCCAGGGCCTGTGTCTGAGTTTGAATAGGTGTGGTCAGTGTGATGGTCAGTGGAAGTAGTGACTTAATGTTCCCCCACATCATTCACATTGGTGGTTGAAGGATCAGGCAGACTGCTGCAGGTCTCACGCATCTTGCGCTTCATCAGCTGAGTCTGTTTAAACTTTTTGAAGGCGTAATGTTGCTTTTCCCTCTTTCTCACCGAGGTGTGTGCAAAAAGGCTGGGCACAAAATCGGGGCTCAAAGGATTGTTCTGTTTTGCTCCTTAAAAGTCAGAGCACAGTAAAACGGTTAGAAGATTACATGTGTGAGACATTGTCCAACTTGAGTAAATATCTCTCTCTTAGAACCTATGTAGGTTGCAATAAGGGACAGATAAGGAAAAGGGGAGGTTTTGAATGACTGGCTGTAGCCCAACCATTTGTTCCTTTTAACTGCTTGGATAGCACTAAGCAAATGATGGCTGATAAATCTGTTCATGAAGTTAGCCTACTACACGGGTTAAACAAAGGGATTTGCATAGAACCTATGTAGGTTGCAATAAGGGACAGATAAGGAAAAGGGGAGGTTTTGAATGACTGGCTGTAGCCCAACCATTTGTTCCTTTTAACTGCTTGGATAGCACTAAGCAAATGATGGCTGATAAATCTGTTCATGAAGTTAGCCTACTACACGGGTTAAACAAAGGGATTTGCATAGGTACATTGTCTAAGCGAAAAATGTCTAAGCTAACTAATTTCAGGATTTGTGTTTATGTGAAATATAGTTTTAAAGGAGAACTGCGGCCAATTTCTTTGTAAATCTTGATCGCTATAAATTTGCGAGTACTGTAGCTACATAAGGCAGCTACAGCTAGTAGCCAATACAGCTAGCAGCTAACTAATACACAGGCTCGACAATAACGATGGCCCGGGGCCAGTAAAAAGTAACGTCGGGACAGTTAAACTAGCAACTCACTGGCCCGATCGGGCTACTGCAAATCATTGATTGAAAAAAAATTTGCATTGTAAAAGTTAACATCCTTCATATGTTTTGCTATCTGCTAAATGCACAAATAACTTGCTTTTCTCTTTATATGTTACCACTCGGCGACATAGAAAACCCAACATAGATTTATGTGGATGACACACAACTATATTTATCCACTGAACCCAAAGATGCAACGGCCATCAATTCCATTACCAACTGCCTGTTGGCAATAAACAAATGATGTTTATAAACAGATGAATGATAACTTTCTTAAATTGTATGAAGACAAAACTGAAGTCCTACTATGTGGCCCCAAATCCAAAAGAGAGATGCTTACTAAGAATCTAGGAGACTTAACTCCCTGGCTTAAACCAGAGGTGACGAGTCTTGGTGTTATCCTGGACTCAGATTTGAATTTCAACTCTCACATTAATAAAGTGACCAAAACAGCTTTCTTTCACCTGAGGAATATAGCAAAGGTACAACCATTCATAAACCAAAATGATGCAGAGAAGTTAATTCATGCTTTTATATCCAGCTGGCTCGAATACTGTAACTCACTTATTACTGGTCTTCCCAAGAAAACCACTGAAAGACTACAGCTCATTCAAAATTCGGCAGCTAGATTAACCAAAACTAAAAGGAGAGAACACATTTGCCCTGTCCTAGTTACTTTACACTGGCTCCTTCAGAATTGACTTTAAGGTCTTTTTCCTCACATACAAAGTTATACGCGGACAAGGACCTAGCTACATTGCTAATTCCCTTATAAACTACACACCAGCTAAAGTTTTTATGACTAAAGTAGTCATAAAAAGATTGGTGATGCTGCCTTTGTCAATTATGCCCCAAAACTATGGAACAAATTACCCATAAATATTAGGGAAGCAAACACGCTAGACAGCTTAAAACCTACCTTTTTACCGAAGCATTTAAGTAATTCGATCTCAAAAGGGTTTTACTACTTTTATTAGTATTATTATTATTTTTTGTATATTTTTTCTATTTTAATTTATACTTTTATCACTTGTCTTATTGTTTTTATTGAGTCTGGGTTGTTATGTTTTGGAAACTGCAAAGGCAGCTCGAGTCTAAGACAGACTTGAGACACCACTAAGACTGCGGCTTGTATTTTGTCATGTTATATATATATATTTGGTATTATATAAGGTGGTGACCCTCCCTGAGTCACCACCTTACCACAGTGGAGGGGTTTGCGTGTCCTAGTGATCCTGGAAGCTATGTTGTCGGGGGCATTATGCTCCTGGGTCACCCAAGGAAAACAAGTTCAAGGCGAAGGACCAGACAAAGCGTGGCTCAAAAACCTACCATGAAGAATACAAACAATGGTCCGGGGGTGGGGCTTGATGGCGAGCGCCTGGTGGCCGGGCCTTTTCCCATGGGGCCTGGTCGGGCACAGCCCGAAGAGACAATGTGGCACCCTCTTCTTGGGCTAACCATCCGCAGGAGGGGTCATGGGGTTGGGTGCAGTGTGAGACGGGCGGCAGTCAAAGGCAGTCTCCACCTGTAATTTGGCTTTCTTGCCCTTGGCCTTGGCTAAACCACACTCTGCCTAGCATCAAAATCTTAGCTCCATGGCCCAGCTCCGAAACTCAGGGGTGGACAATTCATTTTGACAAGGTGCCACATGAGAAACGTAATGTGTTGGAGGGCCGCATCAACAATAACTTGAACTTAATTCTGCTCACTATTCATTTTCCCCCATTGTAAAGAAGATTAAAGTATATATTTTGATTAGCTGCTACTGGTTATCAGAATAATAAGGATATTCTGTAAATATTTATATAAATAATTTACATGTTGGTAAAATAGGAAAAGACCATCAAAGTAACAGTAAAAAAATTAAATAATCATTACATCAGTGTTTCATTTAAAAAAATGGGGTGTTAATATTCCAGAGTTAACTTATTAAAACCCATAGAGAGTATTTTCAACAATGTGGAGAGTAACGGCGCTCTAATGGTGTCGTTAAAAGGCAGTGTTAAATTCTGCAGACCTGAAGTGAAAAAAATCTACTCTTGAGAGTGTTAATTTCGCGCCACTGCTGAGGTTTAACCGCGTGGACAGTTGCTACTTCGTCATTTTGAAAACGGCTGTGACTGAGGAGCGCATACTTTGTCGGTAAGTAATGTTATAGTGTCGTAAATAAATAGTACATTTTGCAAAGTACCGTACGTTTTTAATAGTATTTATGCTAACTGAAGTATTAACACATGTTAGTCTTATCCAACGAGACTAGCGTTAACGTCGAGCTCCAATGTGACGGTAGCAGTTGAAAGTTAGCCTAGTTAGCTAGCTAGTTAGTGCTAGTACTACTGTAGCTCTGCTCGAGTCTTAGCCTATAACTGAGCAAACGTTCTGAGCTAACTTAAGCTAAATTAGGTAACGTTATCATAAATTAGACGGGACACAAATTAGTTGTCACAATTGTCCGCAGTCAGGCAAATGCTAAAACGTTAAACCTAGCTCTAGTACTGTTGTAGCTAACTTAATTATTCTTCAGAGATCTGTGAGGTACTGTACAGTAGCTGTACTGTATTAGCTAGCAATAATAGCTGCAGGCAGCGTGTCAGCTAGTATTGCAAATAAAGTAACGCTACCTCAGTAAATAATAGGTAAGTTAAATAGCTTTTATGTTTTTGCCTGCATATGTCTGCAAAGGACTCTGCACACAGCCTCGGATGGTGGATTGCGCGAGTAGTGAGCTAGTTGGCAACCTTCAATGCTAGAAGTTGAAGTTAGAATGTGTTGACTAACTAGCTTCTTCACATTGCTGAGAAGCTAATTTTCACGTTGCTGTGAAGCTAAAGAGTCATGATGACATGCGGCCAAAATGAGCAACTTGAGCTATTCTTAACTTGGCAACCAAGTTGGCTAGCTTTCCCAACATTACATATGACTTTATCATAGAGTTAGCTTATTGACCTTCAATGTTGACATATTTAGAATTTGTGGCTCCAGATAATTTTACCTTCACATTCATTTAATGTAGCCTATTCTAGAGTCCAGCTTAAGTCTGTCTACTGTGATGTCTCTACTGTGCAGTGCATTACTGGTTAATGATTACTTTGGAAGTTTTTTAACAGATGCAAAATGTTGCTGCGAGTTCAGTTTGGTGTAGAACAAAAGTACGTCAAGCTGTCAGAGCTGACATTTGATGCTTTCTTGCAAGAAGGTGTGTACATTATTTCAAGAACTATTCATTCCTATTACAAAGTTTGATTAACCATGACTTTTAAACTAATTAAATCAACACTGTTTTTACAATTACATTTACATCTTCAAAAGATAGTCAAAAACATTTGAATGAGCAATTTATTTTGTATTTTTTACCTGAAGTAATTGTTGACCTTTTATTGTCTTTGGAAGGATATACTCTGCTATCAGAATGTGTTTAATGGTGCAATCCTAATTGATATACAGTATACATGCTTCATTCAATGACCAGAAAACATAATTTTTGTTATCAGTGTTCACAAAATTACCACAGAACTCTTGGATTTGATGCGCAATGCTGAGTCAGCTGTGGAGACTGAGAATGGTATGATTACTGTTTGATCTTGACATTACTGTGTTAATCTATGCACACATTTTTTTTTGTAATGGTGCTAATCCTCAATTGAATATAATTGTGGTATTATGTGAACTTAACACTGGTTTACTGATCAATAGGCTGGGACTGTGACATATCTGCCATCCTGCTGCTGCTACATTTGCTACCACCAGCTGCACAAGGGCGAAAGAGGCCAGGAAAGATGTCTGCATCTCAAGCAGCAGATAAGCTCATAAGATTTCAAAAGGTACATTGAAATATTGTGTGAAAATCATCTCAACCTCATAATCACTATGAGATCTGATGTATAGTTACTAAATACTTCTATTTAATATCTCCTCTAGGTTGGAACCAGTGTGCAGCAGCATCTAGATGGCATCACCCAAAGCAGTCAGCCCTACCTTCTTGCCCTTGGATCTACAAGGAGCTGCATCCACTCCTACTTCATTGTGGTTGACAAGCATGCGCTACCATGCAAAGCGACAGGTTAAGTGGGAGCCTTTGACAAACTATTTAAGGCCCATTTCGTCTTTGGTACGTCATACAGTCCTTGCCTGAACAACTTTTTCACTTTTTTGCAAACAACCATCTACAACATTGACATGGGGAACACAAAGGAGACCCCCAGAGTTGCTGAGTTAAGAGCAAGACTAGTAAGATAAAACCATGAGGTGTTTTCTTTGCAAAATATGCCATAGAGGTCCAAACAGTCTCATCCAGCACCTTAAGGTAATCCATGGACTATGTACAGGGAGGACACTCAATCTGAAATGTGGTCAAGTGGGATGTTCACGTTCTTTTGGTAGCTTTTCTGGTTTAAGAAAGCATCTTAACAAGTGTCATGTATGCAATTCATTTGATTCTGCAGAAGATTCTTCACAACACCAAAGTACCATTGACACTTGTAATGCCACTAATATTGAAGTGTCGACTGAAAATGTAGAGTCTGTGTCAGAGGTATTTTCGCCAGGCATTGTAAATAGTTGTGCATCTGTAATTGCTGATCTAAAGGTAGCAGGTGTAAGTCAAAGTGTTGTCAATTCTGTTGTGATTTCTATGGAAGAAATTGTCCAAGATATCCATCAGCATGCTAAAGAAACTGTCATTAAGCATGTATTTTCTGATGAAAGACAAAATGAAATGTGCAAAAAGTTTGAGGCATGTTTTGAGGAATTAGAGAATCCTTTTACAGTTCTAAATTCAGAATACAAGCGATCAAAATATTTGTCAGACAAGTGGGAAACGGTAGAACCTGTCGAATGTGTTATTGGCTCCAGATTCGACACAAGACGAAACAAACAGACTGGAACATATGAAAGTAGTTCAGGATAAATTCATGTATGTTCCAATTTTATCTACATTGCAGTCAATTTTTAAAAGTCAACATGTTGCAGGAATGTTGCAAAGCTCAGGAACTGGCAACTCAAGACTTGGAGATATTTGTGATGGTTCATTTGTTAAGAACCACCCACTGTTCTCAACAGAAAGGCACACTGTGCAGATCCAGATGTTTTATGATGATTTTGAGGTTGCAAACCCTCTGGGCTCGAAGCGAGGTATTCATAAATTGGGTGGTATATATTTTACTTTAAGGAACTTCTCTCCAAAATGGAATTCTTGTTTGTCTAATATCCACCTGTGTGCCTTGTTTCATGTTCAAGATCTGAAACGGTATAGTTTTAGTGAAATTCTTGCTCCTATTGTTCGAGATATTAAAGTTTTGGAGAGTGATGGGATTGAGATTCCTTTATACAGTGGTCGTGTACGTGGCAGTGTAGTACAGGTTACTGGCGATAATCTGGGTTTACATGGTTTGTTTGGTCTGGTGGAATCTTTTAACGCAAGGTACTGTTGTAGGTTTTGTTTAGCAGAAAAAGATGACTTTCAGACAGAATTCTCTGAAGATTGTTCCAAGATAGTGTTGCGTACCAAAGAAAACTATACTGCTCACTGTCAAGAAATGACCAGGAATCCATCTCTTCTTTATGTTTTTGGTGTGAAAAGACCATGTTTATTGAACTCCTTAAAGTATTTTCACACAACAGAGAACTTTTCAGTTGATGTGATGCATGATGTGTTAGAAGGGGTGGCCCAGTACGAATTGAAGTTGTTAT
Source organism: Hypomesus nipponensis (assembly GCF_054491055.1). Lineage (NCBI taxonomy): Eukaryota > Metazoa > Chordata > Actinopteri > Osmeriformes > Osmeridae > Hypomesus > Hypomesus nipponensis. The sequence continues at coordinate 12,903,120 of NC_140367.1, forward strand.
TTTTGTATTTGAAGGAAAAGCATTTAACATTAGGAGAATTGCATTTAAGAATACAAAGTTTTGATTATGGATTCATGGAGAGAAACAATAAACCAGTGGCTGTGAATTTATGTGAAGGATCCAATGATCTGGGACTGAATGCAGTTCAGTCATGGTGCCTTCTGAAGAATGTTGCCCTTATCTTTGGAGACTTGGTAACTTCTACTGACCAACACTGGGAACTACTTCTTTTGCTACTTCAAATAGTAGACATTATATTCTCTCCCATGTTATCTAAAGGTTTATGCGTTTACTTAAAACATTTGATTGTGGAACACCAGAAACTGTTCAAATTGTTGTTGCCTCAGAAGAAACTTTTACCAAAGCACCATTTTCTTATCCATTATCCCCTCTGCATACAAAAAATTGGACCTGTTCTTCATAGTTGGTGTATGCGGTATGAAGGCAAGCATTATTTTTTCAAAAAACAAATTAAATCGTTTAAAAATGTTACTAAAACATTGGCAGAAAAACATCAGAATTATATGGCACACCATTGGCAGTCTTTAACAACTTTTAATTGCTTAGACATAGGTCCAGGGAAAATGGTGTCTTTAAACATGGTAAAAGGAGGTTGTGAAATTGCTATGGCAATGCAGGTGCCCAGCAGCACTCAGGTTCTTAAAGTGCATTGGGCTAAATATCACGGGTATGTTTATCGCCCACATCTTGTTATCTGTGGAAAAATTGAATCTGAAATACCTCAGTTTTTTGAAATTGAATCTGTTGTTATATTGCATGAAAGATTGTTATTGCTCACTCTGCCTTTAGCTACTGTAGCTTTTCAGGAACATTTTCATGCATATGAAGTGACCAGGTCAAAACATGGTTTTCTTTACTTCTATGTTGATAACTTACTTTATCATAGGCCTTTTGACATACAAATGTCATATGGAACGAACGACACAGCTCTATATGTGGTTCCATATTGCTTTCTCTGGTGAGCATGATTTCTGATGTAATTGATGTCAAAATAGCCTACAGTTACAATAAATACTGGTATGGTTATCTGTTTGCTTCTTATCTTCATTACATTACAGTAATTCAATAACACTGTCATGCCATTGCGTTTTAAAATAACACTATGTATATATACAAGAAAATCATACAAATCAATATTTTGTACATTTCAGTGTTAATTTTAACACTTTCCTTGTGATATATCCACTCTGAAAAGTGTCAATATATTACTCAGAGGAGTGTGATTAAACCACAGTGTTAAATATGTGTACACATTTCAGTGTAAATTCTAACACAATTTTGAGTAGAATTAACTCTGAAAAATTAACACTGACCAAAGAGTAAATTTAACACTATTTTCGAGTGGGACCAAATATTATCTGAAACAGAGTTAAATTTAACTCTGTAGGTGTTGAATTAGCACTCTTGTTTTTACTGGTTATCAGAATAATAAGGATATTCTGTAAATATTTATATAAATAATTTACATGTTGGTAAAATAGGAAAAGACCATCAAAATAACAGTAAAAAAATTAAATAATCATTACATCAGTGTTTCATTTTATTTGTAACTAGTTAATCTTCACCAACACTGAAAAGTTGTTTTGCAGTATTTTAAAGATATGCAATTGATCAACTTTATACAACAAGCAATACTTTTTTTTCAGTTCATTTTGTTCTGTGAGAGGAATCCAGTGGGCTTGAACAAGTGCATCAAAATCTGGCTGAATGTTTGAGGTGGACATACGAAAAACAGCTGACAGATGATGATCCGGGTCTGCAGCTTTCCCATTTCCTGCCGGACCATTCAAATATGTGAAGCTTTGTTCCTATGGTTCCCGCCTTTATATCTTCGCTGTCCAATCACCGATTTTATTTCTGAAAACTGCCAGATACTCATGACAACTTAAGCTCAAAGTACATATCATTAGTTAAGGGGTTACTGGGAGGGGGAAAACATTTATCGTCAGCAACGGCAGCCATTGTTTTCCGAGGCGAAGCCAGAGCGGAGACCATGGGAGATTGCCTACAGTGTTAGATTTACAGCTTCAAATTGAAATCGGAGACGATATTATGAGTAAAGACAAGTTTCTTAATATGTGTTGTCAATATCGTCAATTAAAAGTCTAAACTTCCTTACGAAGAATTTGTTTGTGGGAGTGAAGCGAGTTTTTTCAGGAAAGAATGACGTGTCCGGCTTGGCCGTTTGTGACAGGCAGCTATGACGGTAGTATCACTGTTTAGCTTCGATTTGAGCAGATTTCAAAAAAACTTGGAAAAACAACATTAACTAGCTAGATTATGTACACTGTAAGCTAAATGTACATGCCTTGTTTGGCCAATTCGGTTGATTGTGAAAGAAACTCAAATGTTTTTTTAGCCTGGCTTCCAGCCCAACTTCTCCCCGCCCACAAAAAAATGTGGTCGGGAAGTTGGGTCTGTAGGGTCTCATATTGGGGAACAACTACAGAAAACCAGGATCTTGGCGTACCAATGAAATTCCCAGGGCGGGCTTTATACGATGATGGACAGATGATCAACTGTAACGTAACGTAATCACCCACGTCACAAGAGCGCTTAAGTTGAATTTGTTTTAAACAAACAACATATTACGTTGCTCTGATTGGTTGTAGGTCTATCCAATTGAGCGAAGAGGCATTTGTTTTCCAGGCTCGTTTGAAACACGCCCCGTAGTCAAAGTCCAACGGAGAGTTCTCAGACTCATATTCTGACTAGAATTATGAGTATGACAACGTCAGGATAACGTTTTTTAGTTATCGAGAGGAGTATCCAGCCATAGCGCTAGCTACTTTTGGGGGAAGATAATTCCGGTTTCCCCTATGTCTCCACTAGTCACTAGAATGGTCATAACTTTTAATCAAAATATGATATTTCTAATCTGTTTTGTGTTCTACATTGCCCACAGATTTGTGGATAATCCACCTACTCAAAGTTTTTTACCATCTTGTAATTAAAGTGGTTAAAAATTAAGTTGTCTGATGAGGTATGGTGGATGGAGAAGTTTTTGTAAAACATGGCTGCCTGAAACCACCTTGATAAAATATGATTTGCCTTAAGTAATCATATTTTTTCACATCATAAAAACCCCATAGTTCTCCTCTTCAATATGATGTAACCCCCAGGGTTATTTTATGTGTGCACAAATATTAATAACCCCTAACATTTACTGTAAAACATATGTTCACCTTTAGTGAGTCATATCCACATTCCTTACAGGTTTTACAATCCGTATTAGCGCCCTTATCGTGTATTCTAAAAATTCTATTATTTACTACTACCAGTAAAATTGTATTGTGTTTGGTCAATGAATGTGTCAATCAAAGGCAATAGCAAAATTGCACTTAGTAATTGGTTGCCTGTTAATTTTTGGTAGGGCGGAAGTTACGCCCTGGTTGACAGGCACTGTACATAGGTTATGTTTTTGTTCTTTTCTCCCTCTTGAGACGCGACCGCTCACGAGAGAAGCTGGACGGTTAGCTCTCGTGGTGCGTCAACTGAAAGAACCAGCAACATAGCTTCGATGCCTATTGTATAAGCTAGCTACACCTAGTTTCGATATTGGTGTACGGCTAGCCTCGATTGGGAGCGGGTAACGGACTGACCTCCGTGGAAGTTGAGTTAACTGTTCATCGGGTACCGTGTTCCTGCCATAGTCCCGCGGTTGTTGTTACTGTGGCTAGTGATTCATTCGGTTTAGCCGAGAGCAGAAGATCGCCTTCAGACGGAGGACAACACTGGACCCGTGTACCCTAGCACCTGAGAGGACCGCGCAGGATTGTTGTTCCAGCCTGTTCCATCCACTCGGTGGGGTCAACGCTGGAAGTTTGCAGAGCGTTTGTTCCTCGGAGTGTGGTTTCGCTCCACTTTCTTTCCGCACCGGAGCTATTGTTTCAGGACGCCATTACAACTTTCGGGTGGGTGAGTACACGCTCTTGGGGCGTGTAGCATTAGCCGCTATCGTACAGCGGCTTGGACTACACCGACTCTCCACATCAGGCCTGCACCGTCAGAGACCTTTATTAACACTCGGTACCGAGTAGGGACATTTATTGATAAATAGTATTGCCGGCTTTAGTATTTTGTATATGATGTGTTTGTTTATTGGGGGCCCCTAACTGTGTTTATTACTCTGTAAAAGATGTTAATGTGATAACCTATTGTTTATATTGCTAACATTTGTGGATGGTTATTGTTCATTTGTATTGGATACTAGAACAGTACTAAGATATTTAATCCTCTGGTACTTATTTCCTTTGGGTAATAGTTTTATGACCAACCAAATCATTAAAGGGGTCATCCTTTTCAATTTAATCCTTGTTTCTACGTTTCTATTTAAAGTAAAGCTTGCACCATTCTTCCATAGGTAGGGGAAGTAGCCTGTCACGCACTCTACACTTATTGTAGACCGCGTACATTGTTACACGTTAATTACACTTTCACACTGGGGTTTATTAGCGTAGTCTATGTAACCCACTCCCTCTGTGCGTCTGCCGCCTGTGTCGAGCCCCTCGGCGCTGCTGGTATACTCTGCGTTGTGTTTGAAGTTAGGGATGCAGTGCGGAGAGAAAGAGGCACGGGACGCGGGGTCAAAGATTGTGGCTGAGACCATCGGAGTTTATTTTCACAGATGGAGGCTGGTCCGATCCTTAACGGAGCACAAACAGTTCTTTTCTTACTTTCTTCAGTTAACAATAAATCCACAAAACAAACGATCTTAATGTAAAAAGAATACAGTGTAAAATAAATAGTTCTACGAAGCTAACTGAAATATAGCACTCTACCAAAATAGCTAATGCTAACCCACCGGCTAGCCAGAATAGTTTTGTCCAAACCAATTGTGTACACCAGTACATAAAAAATAATTTGTAGTACTTGACCCTACTCACTGTATCTATCCACTTAAATAACCAACATATAAATCAATGATGTGAGCGGGTATTTATCAACATATTCACACTGATACCCGCCCGCGATTGACCTGCCTACCTTAACGGAGCACAAACAGTTCTAAATAAGCGTGGCGACCTACCCAGAACGAGTGCTAACTACGGTGGCTCGTAAGGTACAACAACTGCCCCTCCACAGGCCTTAAGACTACCATCTTACATCTTCCCCTTCCTTACTTGATGGCGTCCCAGCCATCTGACGAGAGTAAGTTCAGAACCACCCAACAAACATATATAAGGTAACTCCAAACAACTTACAACAAAAGTTTAACCTGTGTTTGGTGTAAAAATAAAGTGTTACGTGTGTGTGGGGATGTGTATGTGTGCGTATGTAGCTGCCATTCAAGCCTATGTACTACGACGGCTGCTCCACTTAGGGCCTGCTGCTCTTTTTGTTTTGATCCTTTGCCACAGCTGCCGTCCTCTCTCTATTTTCTTTTGATCACTTTCTGTCTCCATGACTTGTGACTCACAAGATAGTTTCCTTGGGGGACGCCTATTCCTTTGTGGATTTCTCCTAGGAGAGCTGGGACCCTGAGGAAAGTTATTGCCACTGCCAGTCTCATTTTCGTCCCCGTCACTCATTACCCTCACCTCCATGTCCTCATCCTCTGTGCTTGTGTGCTCGTCCTGACTGTTTGATGGCCCAGGTAGAACTCTGTCAACACTTCCCCCCATATCGTCCTCTGCTGTATCTGACTCCATGTCTGCATCTCTTACATCTGTATCCGGCTCAGACTCCTCTCCTACCGTTTCATCCACCTGCTCCACTGGGAGGAACATGCATTGTGTAAGGAGGTTGCGGTGGATCACCTTTTCTCTTTCTCCATCCTCCTGTCGTACCACATACACCGGGATGTCAGGTTGCTTTTTTACCACAAGGTAGGGGCGGGACTCCCATTTGTCTCTCAATTTCTGCCGTCCCTCCACATGACAGACTTTGACTAGGACTCTATCCCCTGGGCTGAAGACTTGACTCCCTGCTTTTAGGTCATAGTACTTTTTCTGCTGTTCCTTAGCGTGTCTAGACATCTGGTTGGCCTGTGCATAGGCCTTAGACAGACAGTCATGCAGGGTCTGGACATAATCGCTGTATTCACTTGGCTCATTATTTGTAGGGAGGCCAAAAATCAGGTCCACAGGCAGCCTGGGGTGTCTACCAAACATTAGATAGTATGGTGTGTACCCAGTCGAATCATGGCGTGTGCAGTTATATGCATGTGTCATGGCGTCCACATGCTCATGCCAGCGGAGCTTCAAGTGTGGCTCTAGTGTCCCCAGCATGTTCAGCAGTGTCCTGTTAAACCTCTCAGTGGTCCCGTTCCCTTGGGGGTGGTATGGGGTTGTGTGGGTCTTGGTGATGCCAGTGCATTTACATAACTGCTTTACAATAGCACTTTCGAAATTGCGCCCTTGGTCTGCATGCAATTTTGCAGGGAAACCAAACCGGCAGAAGAAGTTTCTCCACAGCACCTTAGCCACCGTTGTTGCTTTTTGGTCCTTTGTGGGGTAGGCCTGTGCATAGCGAGAGAAATGGTCGGTAACAATTAGCACATTTTCTATCCCCCCTTTGGATTTTTCCAGGGTCAAAAAGTCCACACATATAAGCTCCATGGGTGTGCTGCTGTGGATGCTGACCAGCGGAGCCCTGAGGCCTGTAGTAGGGGTCTTTCTGAGGCAGCACCTTTCACACTGCTCACACCAAGCTTTGATTTCCTGGAACATTCTTGGCCAGTAAAACCTCTCTCTTGTCATCTGCAATGTCCTCTCAAATCCCAAGTGCCCTGAGTCATCATGGAGAGCGGTTTTGACTGCCGTGCGTAGCCTCTCCGGCAGTACTAGCTGCTCCACTGTACCTCTCTGATGGTCTTGAATGCTCCGATACATGATACCATCTTTGATCACTAACCTCCTCCACTCCTTTAAGAGAAGGCTCACCTGCTCTCCAGCACTGACCCTCTCACTGCGGCTTGGTTTCTGATTCCGGCTCCTAAAGTGCAAGACTGGACCAACCACCGGATCTTCCTTCTGCCCCGCCCGTATCTCCTGTTTCGTCATGGCAGGGAGTGACTCTGTCCCTACATCCCTATAAGGCTCACTAGTCTCCAGGGCTGGAGCAAGATCGGAACCCTCGGGGGCAGCCACGCTCACACCTGGAGGGATTTCTGGCTCCAGAGTGGTCTGTGTCTCTTCACGCTGTGGGCCACGTACGCGCACCCGCTGAGGACAGGATTGTAAGACCTGCGTGACCTCCTGGTAGGACAAGCGGGAGAGGGCATCCGCATTTGAGTTGCTCAGGCCCCTTTTATACTGGATGTCGAAATCAAATGCAGACAGACGAGACACCCACCGCTGACCCGTCGCATCTAGCCTTGCCGAAGTCATCACATACTTCAGAGGGTTGTTGTCTGTCTGGACAGAAAATTTGCGCCCATAGAGATGGTCATAGAATTTATCTGTCACGGCCCACTTCAGGGCGAGGAACTCCAGTTTGTGGGCGGGATACCTTGTCTCCGCTGGGCTCAATCCTCGGCTGGCGTAGGCTATAACTCGCTCAGCCCCATCCTGCACTTGTGCCAAAACAGCACCAAGCCCGCTTCCAGAGGCGTCCGTCTGCAGTACAAAAGGTATGTTGTAATCAGGGTAGCCCAGCACCGGAGCAGTCATCAGACTGTCCTTCAGGGTCTGAAATGCCTCCTCACACTCAGAATTCCACAAGAAGGGCGGGTCGGGAGCGGCACCTTTCTTTCCCCCTCTCTTCTTCCGCCTAGGGTCACCAGTGGTGACCCAAATACTGCACCTCCTTTCTCACAAGCTGGCACTTTGAGGGCTTCAACTTCAAGCCATGTTCTTGGAGCCTATCAAACACCATCTGCAACCTCTGTATATGCTCATCAAATGATTTTGAGAAAATAATGAGGTCATCCAGATAGATCAGGAGGTGGGTAAAGTTGAGATCGCCAAAGCAGCAGGTCATGAGTCTCTGAAACGTGGACGGAGCGTTCTGCAGCCCGAATGGCATTCTGTTGGCTTCAAACAGTCCCATGGGAGTGCTGAACGCTGTCTTGTGTCTGTCATGCTCCGCCACTTCCACCTGCCAGTAACCAGATGTGAGGTCGAGAGTGGAGAAGTACTTTGCTTGTCCCAGAGCTTCAAGTGCCTCTTCTATTCTAGGCAGGGGGAAAGCATCTCTTGTGCTGCAGGAGTTGAGCTTCCTGTAGTCGATGCATAGCCTCAGTGACCCATCCTTCTTGGTCACAATCACTACAGGTGATGCATATGGGCTCCTGCTAGGCCGGATAACTCCCTCCGTCTCCATCTCCTTTAGCAACCGTCTGACGTCCTGCCACTGAGAGGGGGGATCTTTCGATATGGGAGCCGGAATGGCTTCGAGTCCACCAGAGGGATTTCGTGCTGCACTGTTTTTGTGTGGCCATAGTCTGTGGGATGCTGTGAGAAAACGCCTGCATTCTTTTCCACAAGCTCTTGAAGGAGAGAGCGTTGTTGCTCATTTTCCACCTCTGCTCCACTAATGTCCACACCCCAGCCTGTCACCACTTGATCGCAGCTCAGGCATGCCTTGTTGTCCCCATCATTATTACCTCTCCCCTCTTTGTCAGCCAACTCCACAACACTGTTTACGAGAAAAGCATTGGCCAGGTGTGTATGTGGCTTGATGGTCAAAGCACGCTGGGACAGGTTCATCACTCTGACAGGGGCAAAACCTCTCTTAACATCAACAAGAACTTTGGCAACCAAGAGGTTTTGTTGGAGTTGTAGGGAGGGGTGACCTTCAATCAGGGCTGTGTATGTTTTTCTCCGTGGGCCAACAGTAATGTTACACCATAAGTCCATTTCCTTTCCGGCCGGGATGTGAATCTTACGGCCAGTATACACAGCAGGGCCTACCATGTCATCTGTGTCTCTTTGTTCAGTGCCCTCAACCTCCTGTAGAGCCGTATACCATTCTGGATGGCTTTCTTTTATCCGATGGAGAAACTGCTGGCCAAAGGACGCTTGGAGGTAGGTTCTGGAGGCCCGAATGACATTGGTCCCTACAAGCAGAGGGACGGAGGAGCGATATTCCGAATCAGGAACAACAAAAGCTGGTACATCCTTGAACTCTTTTCCCAGTGCTCTCAGTTGGATGCGAAGGACACCAGTGTGGGGCACCCTCTGGCCTCCAGCACCCTCTATGGGTATTTTGGAGGGCTGTAGCTTTTGCTGTTTAAGGGTGGGGTGATTCCGCCAGTATCTATGGGTAATACTGGTTATTTGAGAGCCAGAGTCAATGAGCGCCCTGCACTTCATTCCGTTGACTTCCACCCCCCCTTCATTCCTGGGACCCACCAAAGGAGGGTCCTTGTCTTCGCTGGCCTTTTCATCCTCCACTGGGGGACCTTGCTGCATGCCCATGGTAGCCCCGGTTACCATGGGCTCTAGGCGTTTAAATGCTGGGATGACTGGGGCGTGCTTCCCTCCACAGGGGTCACCGTTTGGGTCCGTAGATTGGGATTTGGCAACGCTGCTCTGCAGACCCGGGCAATATGTCCTTGCGCCCCACACCTGTAGCATGTGACATTCGAAGCCTGAATGACATTTCCGGTAGATGGCTGAGTTCTTAGTGGGGTGGCAGGGGGTGGAGCAGAGATCCTTGACTCTAGGTGACACAACTTGGCCAAATGTTCCTCTTGGTTAAAGGCTAGTCTCTTGACGATCTCAGTCAGCTCTGTTAACTCTAATGCATGTTTTGTTCTCTCTGCCTTCACATTTGCACTAGGCTCTGGTGTAACATGTACCTGTGCATATGTCTTCTTTGACTTCTGTTGCGACTGGAATTTTTTGGTTTCCCTTGAGAGATTTCGTAGCTCAACCTGCAGCTCTCTGAAGCTTAAGAGCCTGGGCTTCATTGGTGCAATTCTTGCATACACCTCCTCGTCATTGAGTCCTCTTAGGAACTGCCTGGTGAGTTTATTGTCGCGATCAGGGAAAGGCACACACCCCCGTTGACTCTCTTCCACCGCTCGCAGTGTCGCCTCCAGTGATATGGCATAAGAGCAAGCAGGCTCTCCTGGCTTTTGGCTGCATTCGTAGAAATCGGCAAGTGGGTCGAAGGAGCCTCGAGCTTCACTGTATTCTGCCTGTAGTTCCTCAAATGCATTCTCTGGGGTCTGTTCATGTGGAGGTAAGTTCAGCACCAGCTTTCTGGCTTCACCACTCAGGTGTCTCACCACCGTGGAAAAGCGGAGGGGAGTGGGCAGATCTATGGCCTCCAGGAGGTACTGCATGTCCCGTATCCAGTCATCCACAAGCATTTTGCTATCCACATTACCAGTAAACACTTGCACATTCTTGACTTGATGGGTCTGCATGAAGCCACCATAAGTTGTCCGTGGGAAACCTGGGTTAGATGGGTACAAGTTCGTGGGTGGGGTGGAGGATTGAGGTGGGGGCATGGTATGTGCGTGATCACCAGGATACATGATGGTTTGCTGGTGTGGCATAGGTAGATTCCCTAGATTGGGGCCTTGCGGGGGGACTGTGTGGCCAAAAGCTGCAGTTGCGGCATCCAGGGGTCTGGGCAAGGTCATGTTGGGGTCCCGTGTTCCGGTGGCTGGTTGGTGCCTGGGGGTTGCTTCTCTAGGCTCTTGGGGGTAGCAAACAGGGGTTGGTGCTGTAAACCCCTGGGGGAACAGTCCGACAGAAGGGGGGTTAGTCCTACTGTGCCTTGGTCGTGGCGTTTGGAGCCTTAGCATAGGGCCCTGGGCCAGGGGGGTAGACAGTGAATAGTCGACGTAACCTTGGGGACTAGGCTTCATATCCTGAGTGGAGAGATAGGGGGCAGCCTGATGCTGCTGAGTTGGGGGCCAGTGGATACCAGCTTGAGGTGGGACAGCCACGTCCATCATAGTCTCTACTCCTGGCCTATGCGCATGAGCATCATTTGGGAGAGGAACAGCTGGCAAGCTGTAATCGGACCTGTTTGGATTAATGTATGGTGTGAGTACTGGGGGCGGTGGGGTGGGCTGGGGGCCTAGTTCAGGTCTTGGGTAATGTCTATAGTTATGGGGATCATAATGGTAATGCAATTGAGGATCAGCAAGCTGGGTGATATGGTTAGTGCACTTGGGTCTCACTATTTGCTGTGGGCTCGCTATGCCCGGGTTTGGCGCCACCACCTCATTCAAAAAATGAGTTTGAGTTCTATTTGAGTCCAGTTGGTGGCTTGTTGCAGGCCCAGGGGAGGGTTGGATGTTTAAGGCAGCTGCAGAGGGTCCTTCCAGCCCTTGTGGGGAGTCAGTGTGGTCACTGAACATTTTTTTTTTTAGTTGTGTTTTTTTTTTTTTTTTTTCACTAACTGGTATTAAGTCTGTATGTAGCTGAGTGGCTTCAATATGTTGCTGTAGCCTACTTAAAACGTGTGTGCATGCGAAACTGTTATCTTACTACAGTGTAATGAAATGATATGTGCAACACAACTATCATACAATCAAAACTTGTATCAAAAGTGAATTTAAGCTTAAGTTGTCAATCTGCATCTCTTTGTTCAATTCAAAGCATAACCCTTAACCACTATCATGAATATTGTTACCAAAGACAGTTTAGATTATATAATCTAACGCCGGAATTGGCCTACAACCATGTAACAAAGCAGTTCAGTCAAATAAAATCCTCAAGATAATTATACTGTAACACATTATGTTTCACTCAACTTTAAAGGATATACTTCATAATGCAGTGCCTAAAATTCGTATCATAAATCGGCATATCTAAACACAGTTCACCGGACGTCTGTCGAGCACTGCCAGTCTCTGTCCTGGTCCTCAGAACGCCACAAAATGGGTCACGGCACCAAAGATGTAACCCACTCCCTCTGTGCGTCTGCCGCCTGTGTCGAGCCCCTCGGCGCTGCTGGTATACTCTGCGTTGTGTTTGAAGTTAGGGATGCAGTGCGGAGAGAAAGAGGCACGGGACGCGGGGTCAAAGATTGTGGCTGAGACCATCGGAGTTTATTTTCACAGATGGAGGCTGGTCCGATCCTTAACGGAGCACAAACAGTTATTTTCTTACTTTCTTCAGTTAACAATAAATCCACAAAACAAACGATCTTAATGTAAAAAGAATACAGTGTAAAATAAATAGTTCTACGAAGCTAACTGAAATATAGCACTCTACTAAAATAGCTAATGCTAACCCACCGGCTAGCCAGAATAGTTTTGTCCAAACCAATTGTGTACACCAGTACATAAAAAATAATTTGTAGTACTTGACCCTACTCACTGTATCTATCCACTTAAATAACCAACATATAAATCAATGATGTGAGCGGGTATTTATCAACATATTCACACTGATACCCGCCCGCGATTGACCTGCCTACCTTAACGGAGCACAAACAGTTCTAAATAAGCGTGGCGACCTACCCAGAACGAGTGCTAACTACGGTGGCTCGTAAGGTACAACAACTGCCCCTCCACAGGCCTTAAGACTACCATCTTACATCTACTTAGTAGAGTAGAAGTAAATAAACTTGGGCGCTGTTCATAAGCAGTAAAGCGGAACAAGCGTTACAATGGTATAAACAGTTAAGGTGTATGATTTAATATGAACATTCCTAAAATATGAATATTAATATAAACATCATATTTCAACAGCATATGGAATGTTCCGCGCCCACTAAATCAGTCAAGTTCTTATTATGTCCGCGTTAATTTTTTTCTTTAGTCCCTTAGTGCCAATTCAAATTATAGGCTAATCCTTCAACACAGCGACCTGTTCTCCAAAACTAAGAACACAGCTTTGACAACAGTAAACAGATACTTAGAAGTCCATGTTTCGTTAAAAACTCTACTTTCTGTATCAACCTTTCGTTTTTCATTTTAGAGGGCTAACCAAGAGCCAACTCTCCTGTCGGTGAGGTAGCGCAAGCGTACATATGTAAATTGCCTGATCGTCTTTCAGGACTACATATTTAGTACCGCTTAAAACATTTATTTTTAATTTATGATTTACCTCACGCGGGCCGAATTGGGACAGCCTGTGGGCCGGTTGTGGCCCGCTGGCCGTACAATACCCAGGTCTGCCATAACTGATTCTCTGGTGCTCAGGTCGTAATTTCAAGCACGCAGCATGGAGCAGTGTAGGCCTACAAGAATATCTGGACCACAGCCAATCAGAGGCAAAAACTCACCCTGTCTCTGTCTTAGACCACGATTATGGAAGCAAATCGTGACCAAAATTCAAATGAAAATGCATTTCCAGAAATGCTTTTTCATTTTAAGAATGTGGCTGCATTATTTGACTCATAAATAAAATGAGTAATCAATCATTCTATTTGCATTTTAATTTTCTTCCTGAAGACTGCTCATTCTTTCACTTAATTAAAATGAAAACGAAAAAGACATTTGGAATTTAATTTTCAAAATATGCCCCAGCAAATAGATACCAAAATTTGATTTGAAATGTAAAATTCGAAAATGAAAAGGCATTTCCAGAAATGAAAAATGAAAATCATTTTAAGAACGTGGCTGCAAAATCGTGACCACAATTCAAATTCAAATGCATTTCCAGAAATGCTTTTTCATTTTCAAGAACATGGCTGCAAAATCGTGACCACAATTCAAATTCAAATGCATTTCCAGAAATGCATTTTCGTTTTCGTGTCCTGCCCGCAAAGAACTGCCCATAATTCGAAAACGAAAATGCATTCTGAGCGGCGCAGCAGAGTGACGTCAGTAGCCTCTCTTTTTCAGCTACCTGCTGACCGAGCTACCCATCTTGTTCGGTAGGGGGCGGTGTGCACATACGCATTGCATTACATGACAACATTTGCCGGGAAATTGACTGAATTGCCGAGTCTTTAGCAGACGTATCACAGATTATGGCGCTCCCTCTAATTGTGCAGATACTTGTAAGGTATTTTCTTTTGTGCTTTTATTGTGACAGGGGTGTGTGGTTCTGACGTTGGAAGAAAGTGAGTGGAGTGAAATGCTATGTGTGGGGGAGATACAGTAAAGATGTACAAAGTGTATGGAGCTAAAGCTGACAAAGGTATCTGAATTTGAATATGAAAGTTAAGAAATATTTGTGTGTCGAATTTCATAAACTGAAATATTTTGCTGTTTAATATATCATATCTGAATTATTTGTATGCCGAATTTAATTAAACAGAATTATTTGATCCAAAAATTCAGATTCTTGAAATTCAGATTCTTGAAATTCAGATTCTTGAAATTCAGATTGCTGAAATTCAGATTGCGGAAATTCAGATTTTGTCTGAAATAGGCCAAAGGTGAAACAGCTTGCTTTCACAGGGAAAAGCAGACGATTTCAGAACGACCGAACTTTACCTCAGAACAAAAGCTCAGTTGCTCATTGGAGGAACAGTATTTAGCAAGTGCTTATGAAACTTGTAAACACTTGTGTCTTCTCCTTTGCCAAAATCGGCAGTTACTGTTACCAAGTGAGTCGAGACAGACTCGGAGGGCGGCGGAGACCGATGGAAGACGTGGAACAACTGGCAAAGCTATAGCCTATATATTTATGTTTCGTTGTTTTCTTTTCTGTGTTGGAGTTCTTTTAAGAGCTTGATGCCATCAACATCCAGCCTGATATAAAATCATGAACTTCAATTGTGTCTCTTAATTATAATACCCACACAGAAAATCCAGGTTGAATCAAGTACTGTATTGCAAATAGCCAATTTTGGATGGTCAAGCATATTTTTAATTGTCTCCTTATTCCTATCAAAGTCAATGTTCAGCCTATAGGCTATGTTCATTTGCTAAGTGAAATTTCATATCGGTTATGGTTAGTGAAATATTTGCTTTCTGAGAGATCGGACATAGCCTATTTAACAGCATATAAGGAGATATCTATCAGAATATATCTGTAGTGCGGCCGGGTGTGATTTGATTCATCCTCCACACATCATCTGGAAGTCAGTTTCGATCAAATACCAACTATCTCCATACTACATCTTGCCGACGTCGGCAAGAAGTATGTGTGCTATCCCAGATGATCTGGGTCTTCCTCAAGCAACTAGCAACTCAGTTTGTTCTACTCGGTCACGGCCATCAGACTCAGATATATTATTAGTTTCTACCAGCTCAGCTAATTCTATCAGCGTATGCACAATTTGAGGGAGCGCCATGATCTGTGATGCGTCATCTAAAGACCCGGCAATTCAGTCAATTTCTAGGCAAATTGGGTCATGTAATGCAATGCGTATGTGCACACCGCCCCCTACCGAACAAGATGGGTAGCTCGGTCAGCAGGGAGCTGAAGAAGAGAGGCTACTGACGTCACTCTGCTGCGCTGCTCAGAATGTATTTTCGTTTTCGAATTATGGGCAGTTCTTTGCGGGCAGAACACGAAAACGAAAATGCATTTCTGGAAATGCATTTGAATTTGAATTGTGGTCACGATTTTGCAGCCATGTTCTTAAAATGATTTTCATTTTTCATTTCTGGAAATGCGTTTTCATTTTCGAATTTTACATTTCAAATCGAATTTTGGTATCTATTTGCTGGGGCATATTTTGAAAATTAAATTCAAATGTCTTTTTCGTTTTTATTTTAATTAAGTGAAAGAATGAGCAGTCTTAAAGAAGAAAATTTAAATGCAAATAGAATGATTGATTACTCATTTTATTTATGAGTCAAATAATGCAGCCACATTCTTAAAATGAAAAAGCATTTCTGGAAATGCATTTTCATTTGAATTTTGGTCACGATTTGCTTCCATACACGATATGATCCAACCATGAGTTTGAGTTCTGTCAAAGAAGAAACAGACGCTTCGCTCCTGGAGAGACAGCGGATGCGAGGAGGTTAGGTCAAGCCCTCGCCCCTCGGGTTGAAGCAACGGCCCCGGTGGATGTAGGTGGTATTGGTTCCCGTGTCTTCCGGTCGTTTTTATTCTATTAACTCCAGTCAACATTTACAAAACTATCTCCCCCAATAATTTGTGTTCGATTCTCGAACCTGGCTCATACTACTAGCCTTTTCATAGAATAATTTTTCCTGATTTTTGCTAAGATTGAAACCAATCCGAAATGGGTAAACTAGCAGCCCATTTATTTGCTTACGTCAAGAAAAGTTGCCTGCAAATTGTGCTCGCGGATACTAACAGGGCACGAGCACAAAAGTTCATATTGGCCTATAGCCAAATTACATTGAGCTGAATGAGCCATAGACTTATATAGAATGGTAGAAATGGCTTGAGTTGCCTGCCTTGTTGTAGCAAGTTTAGCAAATCGTTGTCACACATACATGAAATGTTGTTAATATTGTTTATTCCCGTTATTTTCAAACAGATTTTTCGTAAAAACGTTCGTGACATGATGGCAAATATATTATGTTAAGCCCCAGCATAGATTGTTGACATGTCTATCTGGAGCAAAGACGAAGATTAATACTTTAACTGTTAACCACAATAGGAAATGATATAAATTTAAATAATATTAGTCTTGCCTTCAGAAGCTTTTGTTAATCACACCCATAATCATGTCATCAAGCCAGACTGCTTTTGTGGGACAATGAAGGTCCTCAGTGACTTTCACCCCCACTTACATCTGATGGAAGCGTCTTTTAGCCTATATGGTTCTATGAATATGCCCCTTTCAAAGGCAAATGTTCAATGAAGTATATTTTAGACACACTTCTCGAGCCTTTATTTATTACATTATTAACACGTCTTGTTAGATTACGTAATATCCATTAATAGACGTTTGGTTTTCAAGGTTGACCATATAAAACACAGGTCGCATTTTGACACTGATGTGAAATTGAAGGCAGTGTGAATTTCGTGGCATTTCGTTTGAATATAAAGTTGACAGAAAGCTATGGTAAGTCTGCATCATGGAAGATTTCGGTTACCAAAATAACTTAAGCTTTCTTTGCCTGGCGAGAACAACGACTGAGCTGTTCATGTTAACAGTTTATTTCATCCGATACAATGCGTTGGAAATCATACTCATATCACGAAGAAAAAAAGCAACATATGTGATGAGTTCCATCTAGAATAGCCCTATATTTAGCCCTATAGCCTAAAAAACAAGTGAAAGGAATACTATACAGTGACAGAATACATTTCCGTTTGTAAGTTTGCATTATGTGTCTGATTCTTATCAGACTTGCACCCCATTCTGCCCATAGATTCTGCAACTGCAATGCCCACACGCTCGTAACCATATAAATCTATGCTCGCGACTGGTTGTCGCAAAGTATGACGTGTACAGCTAGTTGCAAGAGTGCACAAGGTCTCGGAGCTTGGGAAAAAAAAGAGCTACTGTTTAAAGCTAGACCGGAAGACACGGAAGTGGAAAGATGGCCGCGTCCAGTCTTGCGCTCTCGCTTGCCTCACTGCGCCACTGAGCACTTTACATAGAAATGAATGTGGACGCCATCTTGGAAGACAAAAGTAGCTTACTCTAGTTATATTAACTTTATGGGTTAGGTGCACCGGTGCGACCTAGGAAACATTTTAGTCGCACCCATACAAATTGGTCACACTCTAGAGCCCTGTAGAACATTAGAACGTTAACTTTTGTTTGTTCAGTTTACAGGTCTCTCGTAACAAGTCTCTTCATCGGCTGCTTTCTGCACACTGAGCGTGAGCGGAACTCTAAAATTCAAATTGTTTGTCTAAATTAGTGCAGCGCTGATGATTGGTTGGGCTTTTGACTGACAACCAATTATGCCACTAAAATAAGGGATTTGTGTTTGCATCATACTTCAGTTTAATTGTTTCCCCTTTTTGTGCATTTGTTTCTCTTGCAGATCACATTATTATTATTATGACACATGTGCTTTTTTTGTGTGACCCAAATTCACATGGGTTACACTCAACTTTTCTAGACTTTTAGCTACATGCTGAGGGCTCGCAACTAAAAGACTAAATTAAGTAACGCATTACTTTTTTGAACAAGGAACTAGTAACGGATTCATTCAATTAAATAAGTAACGTGTTAAGTTACTGGTTACCTAACAAAAGTAGTCTGTTTTCACTTGTTCGACATTCCCGAGACAGCAACATGCGCAGGTAGAATACTATACGTGTTGCCTTCCTGGTCTGTAAAAATGTATGCTAAATAAATATTTTGACAAAAACTAGCTAGCTAGCACCAGCTATCGAAAGAGTGAAACGTTAAATAGTAGAGTAGAATAAACTGGTTTAAATAAGCCTAAATACAAAACTTCCTACCTAGTAACCAGTATAGCAACCATGACAGTTTCCTGCTAGCACGCGTAGATATCTAAAGACTTTAAGGTCGGCATAGCGACGGACGCGTCCTTTGGAACAGCATTGTGACGTCAGGTAGGACACTATTTGGCCCTAGGACACTATTTGGCATGACAGTACCTTAAGTTTTTTTCCTTACTTTGGTTGCTAAGGTATTTTGTGCAACGCTTTAACGAATTTTAAGTATAAGACCAAGATAAGGAGAAAACCTTAAACTTAAAGTTAAGAAAATCTTAACTTAAGGTGTTTTGTGCAACCGGCCCCTGGTCCTAAGGGCACCTGTTTTAGACGTTTCCCTGCTCCAACACACTTGATTCAAATGATTGATCATAAGCAGGCTTCTGCAGAGCTGGATAACGACCTTGATGTCCTTTTGTATTAGAACTTGGGATTCCAACAGCAAAGATTGAATGCGTATTGTCTCTGAAAGGTTGGGACTAGGGCTGCGACAAATTATTATTTTAATTATCGATTAATATGTGGATTCTTTTTTTGATTAATCAATTAAAAAAACATTAATTTCCAACTGTTTATTGAAAAACAGAACTGACAGTGCAAATTCACAGTGCAAAAAATCTTCAGAATGTGCACAAACAGGCACACAATTCTGAAAGTTATTAATATTAGCATGTATTTAATGCTATTTTCAGAGATTAGCAATTTATTTGAGTTTAGTTTAAAACTGAAAATTGAAAGATTGTGGAAGTAGGCCAGACTTTATTAGAATAATCTGGTGTATATTTGACATTTTGGAAACAATTTTGACAAAAGTTAAGATTTGCGAGGATTAAGCTATTTTCAAAGATAAGTGATTTTCTATCAATTTATTTGAAATTTCATTGAAAAATTAAAGGCTGTGGAATTATACAAGACATTGTTAAGATACTCTGGTGTTTGAGATTTTATATTTATAAAAATATTATAAAAGTCTACATTTTTCTAAATGGTATGGGTATTTTTCACCGGGTCCCTAACGTAACGCTGCAAAGTAGCGTTTTCCGAATGTGAGACGAATGTCAAATATGAAACTGACTTCACCTCGATCAGTTAACACACTTTTTCAACGTATTTAGTGTGAAATTCTCCCACACCTTGGATGACTTAGGTCATACTGATTTATCTGCCTCCGCCATGTGTTTCAGAACGTTACTCAACAAAGTCTCTCCGATGGTCATTCTACCATACCTCCGCTCTGCTCCGCGCTCAAAAAAAAGAGAAGAGATATTCAAACATCTCCGTGATTTATTGAGTGGCGTAATAGTCGCGTGACACAACAAATTGATAATGAAATTAGTTGCCAACGCTTTTAATTATCGATTTTAATCAATTTAATCAATTAATTGTTGCAGCCCTAGTTGGGACTGTGCACAATATGGCATGATGAGTCAGGTCTGTAGTTAATAATCACAGTATCATTTCAGCCCCTCGGACTCCCATCAACCAACAGGAATTTAAGAATTATATAATAAAGAATATAATTATTTACATTTATTCATTTAGCAGACACTTTTATCCGAAGCGCTGAATTTTTATTAAAAATTTGAGTTGGATTGTACAAGGTGTTTATGAAACAAGAATCACTCAGTACAATCGCAAATAACACTGCTGGATGTAATTTTCATGATAATCATGAAATTGAATGAAAAAAATGTGTGTGAGGAAAACAAAATATTTATGTTCTTCCCACATTCAATTTCTGCAGTCTGACTACAGTACGGTCATCTGCGTCGCCAATTCCAACTGTTTTCAAAATGTGCGTAGGCCTACAGGAGGGTCAGAATTTGCGTGGAGGACCGCACATTCTCCCGTCAAGTTTGTTTTTTATAAATCACAACCTTTGCGTGGAAAGTGGCGTACGCACATTTTCAGCCCCGTTTTGTGCGTACGCAAGCTTTATAAATGAGACCCCTGCAGCCGAGTGCACCAGCTGGGCGTACGCCTGGGCATATCCTACTATGTCTGACGTTGAACTAGTTCTGACTAGCGCACCAGTTAAGGCCGATTTATACTTCTGCGTTTTTACGCACACGCACACGGGGAACGCCCTTTCCTTCAAGAAACGCCCTCTGCGTGTCTTCGCAGAGCCCTCGCAGAGCTCTGCATGCGCCTCCTGATTTTCCTGACTATCCGTCTGTCCGTGCGTCTTTTTACGGATACCCCTTGGCTATGATTGGTCCGTATTGCGTCAGGGGTGGGGGGCGGGGTTGCCGTGACCAACAAGAGAACAGAATCCTTTGACCCCCATTGTGGTACGTTTTTACAACTCTTATTTCAGCTAAACGGTACATGTAAATCAGCATCTGAATTAAAATGTGACGAGAAAAGGACAGTGTAGTTGCTGAAAATGTGCTTATTTTATTGATGAAATGGTTCATTTGTAAATTTGCTCCGACTTTTCCATAACCTAGCTAGCATCGCAGTGCAGCGTCATCTACTGTTCTGGCTGTGAATTGCTTTCAGCACGCAGAGCCATCGGAGTAGTATAAATTCAACCAGTCCGTCCGACTCCGTGCGTGCGTCTGTCCGTTAACGGAGACGCAGGAGTATAAATCGGCCTTAATATGGCGTATTCGGACACTGAAAACGGAGCCTTTCGAATACGCTCTCCTAGCCGGAGACATTTGAAAACGCCAGGTTGCGTAGGCCTAGTAGGCTAGTGTGGACGGGGTCACAGAGCTTTTCAGATACGATGACGTTCAGTTGCTATGGCATTGGGGGTAGCTTTCGCTCTATAGCTATAATGTCAAGATGAACATGGAAGGTAAAAGAAATATGCTGCTCCATCTCAATAATTTATTTACCAGTTTAGTTAGTGTACTTCAGGTACTGTACAAGTATTAGCCTATCACTTAATAGATAGCCTATGCGTTACTCCTACACAGAAAGCGAGTTTTGTAGCCTAGGTGTGCCTGAACGATAGGGGGACAAGGCAGAGAAGACGGTTTAAACCAAACATAGAGCGGCGATTCTGGGTGAGACCTGGCTGAACACCTAGCTGGTGGGACAATTTTAAACACCAAATAGTATTGCCAGAGGAGTGTGTAAACAGGGCACCGTGGCAGGAGGGAGGGGCAGGAGTGGCGTAACCATGACAACGATTGTCATGTACCCGTGTTAGTGTGGACGGCAAACATTTGGAAAACTATATGAAAACGTTAGTCTGGACGGAGATCGTTTGGTTTTTATTGATTGTATATTCAGAGTTTTATTCACATCCATTCTGCTGGTACAATGCATTGTCACAATCAAATTTGATTAGGTTAAAATCAACAAATAATCGTGACAATTAATCGTGATCTCAATATTGATCAAAATAATCGTGATTATCATTTTGGCCATAATCGTGCAGCCCTAGTCCTGGGGGCACTGATCTGTGCTTCGCCACAATTTTATCGTAGAGGTCCTGAAGAAGTCTGTCCTTCACCAATGATCAGTTAACAAAAATGAAAGGTTTCAGCTAATGATTACTTCATCATCTTCATCATTACTTTATCACTTTTATACTGTTTCGAATGCTCTGAATATAATAAACAATATTTGAATTATACCCTGCTACATTAGGTCATGAGAACATGGAACATCAGGGCCAAAACTTCCTGTTTCCTGTCTGACGACATACCGCGCTCCACCTGAGCTGCTCCAAACTTTTCCCAAACGTTTTTCTTGTTAATCACTATATTATATATTACTTAATTTATTCACTTATTTTGTCCTTACCGATTTAATCTATACATCTACTGTCTTATTTATAGGTTTACTCGGCACGCCTTTCTTCCTTGGAGCTCGACGCTACTGTTCCTGTTGAACTAGCCAACTCAACGCTCTTGACGGATTATCTTGGCTGGCATAAACTATTAACGTAAATTAACTATAATGTCTCACGACCACTCACTTTGTCCTACATGTGCCATTTTGCTCGAAAAGGACTCTGTTAGAGAGTCGCGTCCAGTCGCTTGAGGAAGAATGTATGCTAGTAACTTTAGATGCGACTGGCGCAACATCACAGACAGGGAGTCCTAGCGTGAGGGAGGACTCAAGTTAAGCCCCACCGGTTTCACCTTTGCAGCATGGTGGGAGTGGGACTCCTCAGACGTTAGTGATCGGTGACTCCATCACTCGTAACATTAGATTAGAGCAACCAGCGACAGTTTACTGTGTACCAGGGGCCAGAGCTACTGACATAGAAGCTAATCTTAGGGTGCTGGCGAGCAGTAGGGCTAAGGCAAAGGCCCAAGCTAAGGCACATGGCGCACGCACTGATGATAGGTATGAGAATGTCATTCATGTCGGCACCAATGATGTTAGGCTGAGGCAGTCAGAGGTCACGAAGGTTAATATAGCTCAGGCATGTGACCTTGCTCAAAAGATGAGTTGGCATCAAGTAATAGTCTCTGGCCCACTACCTGTTAGGGGGACTGACGAGATCTACAGCAGGCTTGTCTCTCTCAACTGCTGGTTGGCTTGCTTTTGCTCAGAACAGGGTTTAGGATTTGTAGATAATTGGTCTTGTTTCTGGGCCAAACCTGGCTTGTTGATAAGTGACGGGCTCCATCCTAGTTGTAGAGGTGCTTTTTCTTTTGTCTAGGAATATTGAAGCTATTTTAAAGCAGGCCTGACACTCACTAGAACAAGACGGGCCACAGTCTCTTAGAGAGTCTGATAGGTATGTTGATAGGCATATTGTGAGCTGTTGGGGGCCTGATAACTCAGCTTGTAGTGTAGCCAGCTGCTGATGTCGTTTTTCCCATTGAGACTGTGTCGGTCCCCCGCCCTTTTTCAAAATTCCGGCCCTCAATTATTAGGAATTATACAAATGTAATATGTATTCAGCCTTGCTCACCCGTTTCTCTTCCTACTAAGTTTTCTGATAACAGTGCCACCTTTTCAGAAGAATTATCTAATTATCTACGTCTAAAGCTGCCAAAAACCCATACTGGAATGTTGGGCTCCTAAACATCAGATCTCTATCCACAAAGGCCGTTTTGATTAATGATCTGATGTCTGAATACAGCCTGGACCTGATTGGACTCACCGAAGCCTGGCTAAAACCTGACAAATATTCCCCCCTGAATGAAGCATCGCCTCCGGATTTTGCGTACTCACACATCCCTCGTGTCTCAAAGAAAGGTGGTGGTGTTGCTATGATAAAGCTGATGAAGCTAGCTTCAACCTCAGCCTAAAATCTGTAAGTACCTTTAAATCATTTGAGATAATTTGCATGAATCCACCGACTACTTTCAAAAGGACTAATTCTACTACTGTTGCCCCCCCTCCCTCATTTTATATAGTTAATCTATACCTGGCCGCCGGCCTGTATTCCCTCTTCCTAGAGGACTTTGCTGATTTTAGTGCTGATCTTGTGACATATACTGACAAAATCTTAATTATGGTTGATTTTAACATTCATGTGGATGACCCAAAAGATCCTCTAAGTAAGGCTTTTACTGCTCTAATGGATTCCACAGGTCTCACTCAGGTGGTTTCTAAACCTACCCATCTTCACTCGCATACATTGGATTTAGTTCTCACACGGGGAATCAAGATTAGTGATGTCATTGTCCACCCTCACAATCCTATGTTATCAGACCACTGCCTGGTTACCTTTAAAATGGATCTCTGCCAGAACCTTGGAGGCATCCAGAATATTTATACTAGCCGCTGCATAACCACAAACACAGCTCTGGAACTGACTAGTATTCTACCCGCTGCACTAGAAGCACTTGACGTCCCAAATAAATCATTAAATGCGAAAACAAGGGATCTGAATTTGGTTCTTCAGCTATCCCTAGATTATGTTGCCGCACTCAAACCAAGGCAAAGAAAAGACAAGAAACTGGCTCCATGGTATTCAGAGGAAACCCGCACTCTCAAGAGGTCCACTAGAAAATTAGAGCATAAGTGGCGTACCACTAAATTGGAGGTTTTCCGCCTGGCCTGGAAGGACAGCGAAATGGAGTACAAGCAAGTCCTCATCAGGTCCAGATCAGAATATTTCTCTAAGTTGATTATTAAGAACAAACACAATACTAAGTTCCTATTTGATACTGTTGCAAAACTCACTAAGAAAAGTACACTCTGTGTTAGTTCAGATCTCTCTCCCAATGATTTCTTTGATTTCTTTGACCAAACAAGCTATGCAATAAGGGACAAACTACAGACTAGTCCTGGAGGAGTGGCCATTAACACTGATTTTCCCTCTATACCCAGCATGCTGCATGTTAAGGCTCTCACTCACTTTAACCCTATTTCTATATAAGCGTTCATCAAGCTGATAGATTCCTCGAAACCCACGAGTTGCCTTCTCGATCCCCTCCCTGCCAAACTTTGTAGGGAACTTCTCCCTATTATTGGACCACCCATGCTTAGTATTATTAATGAATCTATTGTAACTGTACAAGTCCCTGATGATTTCAAACAAGCTATTATTAAGCCTCTTCTTAAAAAAACAAACCTGGATTCAGGTAGGTCTTAGCAACTACAGGCCAATTTCAAATTTGCCATTTCTCTCCAAAACGTTTGAAAAAGCTGTGGTACAACAGCTCACTGAGCACCTCTCCTCACATCAGCTTTATGAACCTCTCCAGTCTGGATTTCGTCTTCACCACAGCACTGAAACGGCATTAGCCAAGGTAGTCAATGATCTGATGCGGGCTCTAGCTCTGTCCTGGTTCTTCTAGACCGAAGTGCCGCTTTTGACACTGTGGATCATGAGATTCTCCTGGATCGTATGGAGAACTATGTTGGGATTTCTGGTACTTCACTTCAGTGGTTTAGATCGTATCTATCTGATAGATAACAATATGTCCACTACGATGGCTGCTCATCCAGGAGCTCCACTGTAAAATACGGAGTACAACAGGGTTCAGTTCTAGGCCCTCTGTTATTTTCACTCTATATGTTGCCTTTAGGAAACATAATTAGAAGCTCTGGGGTAAATTTTCACTGTTACGCAGATGATACTCAGCTATACATGTCTATAAAGCCTGAAGAATTTCCACATGCTATGGAAAAATGTGTTTCCGGGTTGAGAACTTGGATGACAGCAAATTTCCTTCTTTATTCAGATAAAACCGAGGTTCAATTTTTTGGCCCTAAAAATACAGAAATAATTTTATCCAATCTGACCTTAGACTTAGAATGTGTCAAAGTATCTCAAAGCCAGCTGGTAAGAAATCTACGAGTCACATTGGACCCAGACCTTTCGTTTGAGTACCATATTAAGAAAATCACCAGAACCACATTTTTCCATCTACGTAATATTGCCAAAATACGAAAATTCCTCTCAAAGGATGATGCTGAAAAACGAATACATGCTTTTGTTACGTCCCGATTGGACTACTGCAATGTCTTGTTCACTGGCCTCCCAATTACCTGCCTAAAAAATTTACAGCGGGTGCAAAATGTGGTTGCTAGACTATTGACTAACACAAGAAAGTTTGATCATATAACATCTACTCTTATCTCTTTACACTGGCTCCCTATCCAAGCCAGAGCTGATTTCAAAGTTTTACTACTAACTTACAAATCTCTGCATGGATTGGCACCACTGTACTTCTCCTGTCTCCTTGCACCCTATTGCCCCGCAAGGACTCCAAGATCTCAAGATGCCGGCTATCTGGCAATACCCTAAATTAAGAAAAAAACAGCTGGAGGTAGGGCGTTCTCATATAGAGCACCGCTTCTCTGAAACAAATTATCTGTCTCAATTAAGGAGGCTGATACTGTTTCGACATTTAAAACTAGATTAGAAACGTTCTTGTTTAGTCAATTCTATGATTGTTAAAGGTAAGTATGGGTGTACTTTCTATGTAAACCTGGGGTGTGTGTTTGCCTATCACATGTAACTTTAAATTGTAATTATAGCTTATGTTCATTGCCCATCTAGATGTTACAAATAAAGTAAACCTGTTACTGTATATTGTTACTGTTCTAGTTCCGTTGCTGTATATTGTTATAGTTTTTGTTACTAGTTGGAGACAACGGGGGACTGGTTGTTTTCATCCTTATTCATATAAGTATAACCTATTTTAGAGTTATTTCCCCCATAACAGATTTCATGTTCCAACCGAGGGGGGCTGTCGCTGTCTTGGTGTGTCGGGCTGCATCAAATACCCTTTTAGCTTTGTTAAATTGCTGCACTAGTCCACACTTGACCGGTGGGGATCTCATTGTATTATGACTGTAACTGTTAGCTACTCCTGGCATTCTCTAATCCCTGTTCTCTTCTCTCTGTTCCCCCCATACATTCCCTGTAGTGTGGGGGGTTTGAGCTGTCAGGACCTGCCAACGCTGGACCAGGTCGTCGACCGGCATCCAGTCTCCATGACGGCCAACAGCAAGTTTCCCGGTCCCATCCAACGTCTATAAAGCCGAACAATGGATTTTGGTGTTTCAAAACCCATTGACACTGTATGACTATGTTTAGCTTGTGTTCTGCTCCTCTCTCTTACCAACCGTCTCTGGAGGAGGGGATCCCTCTCTGAATTGCTCCTCCCAAGGTTTCTTCAATTTTTTCTCCCGTTTTTCCTTGTCTTCCGTGAGCGTTTAGGTTGGTTGAGGGGCAGTTCAATGGGCGTATGTGAAGCCCTCTGTGACATGCTTGCGTGTAAAAAGAACTATACAAATACATTTTATTTGATTTCTAGGAGCCTTATCCAAAGCCTAAACAAAAACTATCTAGTATGCGGCATCCTCTTTCTGTGCTTGCAAATGCTATGTTGATTGTCATCCCCCTGACGTTTCTTGTGAGAGTAAAAAAAAACATAACTGCCCTTCATTCCTGTATTCACTGTCCAGTCCTCTGAGATGCTCAACTTGAGTATCAGACACCTGCACCTTATAGATCTATAATAAATATGTTGATTTTGTCTTGAACTTGTGCTTGGCGATTCACTTCATTGACTTGGTACTTTCACAGCTATTGGGTGCTATCTAAGGGTGCTTTCACACCTATTAGTCCGTTTGCTTGGGCCGAGTCAGTGGATGAGTAGCGTATTGCGATTGCAATACTATCTTTAATTGTTATGATTTGGTGTTGCACGACCATGTTTTTTGGGTTGCTCGTTGGTCTTTTACTCAGGATTATTTCCAGATTATCAAACCATGGGAATTATTTTTTCGTTTTACGAGCTACCACTTTTCCATAGAACATCACGCACTTTTAGCAGTCCAAGTTTTTAACTTTCAACCAACATTGGTCCACTGTGCAATAATGACGCTTAATTTCAGTATATCACTCATTTAAATACCTCGCTACTCTTATGTGTCTCCACGAGTATCTCTGCAATATGATCATCAGCCAATATTTGCCGTAGAGCCTTCACTTCATCATTCCCCCACGTTTTCCCTCAACTAATTTTGCTGCTAATGAACGTCATTGCTGTGTCTGCCAAGTGTAAATTCTTTTTTCAACCCACAATGCACTACATTTTGGTTTGCTTCCTGGAATACGTTCAGACCTAAATTGAACCGAACCATGATTCATTTGGAACCGGACGAGTCCCGTCTTTTTAGGGGGACCATGGTTCGGTTGTTTGGTCCGCACTAGAGTTCGAATGCGTGTTCTCACCTCTCCAAACGAACTGTACTTTGGGAGAAAACGGACCAAACATTTCAGGTGTGAAAGCACCCTAATACGTCTTCATTTGGCGAGCCAGCCAGGAGTGCCACATCAGCGGTTAGTGATTTCCCTTTGAATTCCTCAAAGTCCGCCTAATCGTATGCACTATAGAAAAAAGGTAAGAGCTTTTTTTGAGCTTGTGGACAACCTGTAGATTTTGAATACTGTTTTAGAATGGCTGAGGTAAAGGTGAAGGGGAAGTCCGGCTGTGGTGACGCACCATAAACAGGTTTTCTGGCCCTGATTGTGCCGGGTCAATGTAAGGTTGTTGAGCAGAAGTGTGACATTGATACTGGTTACCGCAAAGGCTGTGGGTTGATAGCTCTGTATTTTTTAAGATTTGAGCTTATTTATCTATTCTGGATTGCTCTCAACACTAAAAGCGCCAACCCATTTTCCCCTACTAGAAGTGAGTTGACCCATGATTCTACAGACAGACACGTTGTTACTGACATGTAATGATAGCTAGATGCCGCTTGTTGCGCAGAGCAAAGTTGGTCTAGTAGCCCGACATATCAACATTTTATAGTTGGCTGACAAGATCGCTGCGTTGTCCCCAGTCAAAAGAATAAAAACACACAAATATTCAATGGTCTAATTAGATCCAGTTATACTGGCAAAACATGTAATGTTCTTCATTTATTGTCAGAACACAGTCCAAGTATTGCAAAAATTAGAGTGAATTGTTTGTAAATTCTAGGCTATAGACTTGATGTTAGCCCGTTGATGCTTAGCCTATTCAATTTAACAACTTTTGGAATTACGAGACGCAGTGGATAATATGTCCGAAATGATATACTGTTTGAGAATGTCTATTTTGGTTTTATATAGACTATTACTGTAACATTGGGACTCCAGTTTCAAGTGTAAATGGCGGGTTACGCAAGGGCAGTAGCACATGTAAAACGAGAGTTGCATTCAATGAAACAATAAGTGGCCTATCCACTACAACTAACCTGACAAAAATTATTAAGAATATCCTACATTTTGCCTACAGACTAAATAGAATAAATAGGCTAATCTTGGGTAGCCTACTACATTGTGCACAGGATTTCTTTTTTTTGTTGAGCTGGTAACCCATCGATGCATCTTTCTAAGATATGATCCCATCCGCCCTAATGATTGATCGCGTAGTGAATCAATGCATTTGGTCTAAACCAGGGGTGTCAAACTCATTTTCACCAAGGGCCACATCAGCATTATGGTTGCCCTCAAAGGGGCAGTTGTATCTATGATGTAACAATGTAAAAACTGTGTTTTAGACTACAGCCTACATTTTTTGGGGGTATCATGATTACGGAAGGGGATCATATAATTTTTATATTGATAGGTCTGATATATTGATTTTTGAGACTGCTTATCGATCCGAGTGAGGATCGATAAGTCAGGCGCAGAGCCATTAGTTGTAAACATTCGGGGACTAGCCCAAACCTAGGACATATTCTGGGTTTGTTGTAGGGTGACCAGAAGCATGACCCTGAAAAGGACACTTGGGTCCAAAACGGAGGACAAAGGGTCAAAAAGGAGGACAATCCCCAAAAATGTTGACCGGGGGGATGGGGCCATTAGTATGAAATTAAGACAATAACATTAGTCATTTTAGTAAGTCAACCGTCTAAACAGCAGTCTAAACTCCTCTAAGAGTGGTGATGTTTTACAGCATGAAATAATTTGGTCAGCTCAGCAGCAGTTGTTTTATCATCCACTGTTGTTGTGTTAAGAGCAAAAAATGATCTTAAGGAAGAGTGCCCGGCAGAACTAGCATTATCCTTGTGCCGCTCTAAAGCCCCTTTCCCCCCTGCTACTCAAGTATATATCAATGCGACAGAGATTAGCATGATATTGATCTGTGCTGCTCTTAGTGGCAAAGTGTTCTGAACTCCACGTAGGTTTGAAGGAGGTCTTTCTTTTTGGCACTGAAGCCCACGCGAGTGGTAAATTGCGACGGTGGACAGGAAGGATCAAAAAGCAGGACAAAAGGGCGAAAAGGAGGATAAGCAACAGCGGTCCGGACAAAGGGCTGGAAAACCGGACTGTCCGGACGAAATTCGAGATGCAAAATTCTGTTCGGACCAATGAAATTGTCAGGGCGGGCTTTATACGATGATGGACAGATGATCAACAGTAACGTAATCAACCACGTCACCAAATAGCGCTTGGGTTAAATTTGTTTTCAACAAACAACATATTACGTTGCTCTGATTAGTTGGAGGTCTATCCAATTTAGCAAAGAGGAATTTTTTTCCTGGTTCGGTTGAAACACCCCCCATACTCACAGCCCAACGGAGAGGTTTCAGACTCATATTCTGACTAGAATTATGAGTATGACAACGTGAAGCTAGTCTTTATCATTTATTTACCAACTTGGGTTGAATGCCCGAGGACCTTGGCTAAAAATGCGCATGGGGTACGTTTGCATTGGAGTGCTGTCATTCAAACCATGCTTGCCTTCACTCAGTTAAACTTTGCGTTAAACACTGATATGTATACACTGCTTTCTAGAGGCGGAATGTCGTCACTTTGCCGTAACATAATCAAAATGCATTGTGAGTAGTTTTTGGTCAATGCACGCTGTAAAGCAGCGTACACTTAATTCAATACACCATTTAAGCTTCCACGGGCCACATAAAATGACATGGAGGGCCACATTTGGCCTGCAGGCCTTGAGTTTGACACATGTGGTCTAAACAGTTCCTTTCAACAGTGTAGCTCTACCTTACTCACATCCAGTTACCCCCAAAAAATGGAATTGCTAGAATTCCATTCTGATAGGCCTACTTAGAGCTCAAGAATGCATTTGATTAATCTTACTGTATGCGGGGAATAGCATAACAGAGATGTGGTTTTAGTAACCTAGTTTTAGGTGGGGGTGGATTACAGCAGTGGTAAATAAAATGGTCTGCATCTAAGGGTGTGTTCACACTTGACAGGTTTGGTTTGATGAAAACAAACTTTTCATCAAACCAAAGAGATCCAAGAGAACCAAACTAAAAGTGTGACAGTCATAAACTCCACCAGCGATGAGCAGTAGCCTAATTAACCCTTTGATACACAAGCTATGCTTACCCCCTCTAATACACAACATGGGTCTAAAATGACCCGCATTCATTTCCTATGGTATTTCATGTATGGCTGAGTGTTTCTTTGCTATATTTTTTGAAACAATTCATTTCAGTTTTCAATATTTTAATTATTCATTAAGTATATTGTTTTTGATTACATCAAATCATTATAGATGTTTGTCTTTCTTACTTTCTGAGCAAAATGCATTTTTGTATTTCTACATCAAGTTTACAAACATATTTGTTTGACAAAAAAAAATACAAACACAACATTTTGTTAAATAATCATTTTAGTAGGGATTTAGACCAGACACTAGTACATTTAACACTTAAATATGTTTATTTGCCTCTTTGGCACATTTCATTGATAACTGATAACACTAATATTGAACTGTAGTGTATCTGTTGTGTAACTGTAGGTCAATGTGGTGAATGGGGGTACAGGGGTACAGCTCAATCCTCCATTCCCATCTCAGTGCTAACATGCCTCACAAATGACAACAACATGTTTGTGCTCCTTGCTCACAGGCCTGGTGCACTGGGAACACCAGCTGCTGGCCTTTCTATCTTTGGCAGCTGGGCAGATGTTGCACCTCTTCCTCTTCTTTTGGCACGCCTGTCTGATGTCCCCCTGTGGCTGGGTGGTGGTTGGCTTCAGTGTTTGTATTCCACATCTTCCCATTACCTCTATGATGTGTTTTTGAAGGTGGGGAGTTCCCTCCATGCGCCTCTTCATGCGTGGCATGACAAGCTCTTTGCCCAGCTCCTTAATGAACAGCCGTCGTGCATTTGTCACACCACCCATGTAGTCAGGGTGTTGTGCAGTGAAGAGGGAGTAAGCGTTGAGAGAGGCAACATCCAGAAGATTGTACCAGAGCACCATAGGCCATCTCCGTGTTCTCCGCTTGCAGGTGTAGGTGCGAACCATCTGGTCCATTGTGTCCACTCCCCCTTTGGTTTTATTGTAGTACTGGATAACTGCTGGCTTTTTCTTTACGCTGTTGTCATCCACTACTCTGCTGTCATGCATGGTGCTCAGGAGGACAACAGCCTTTCCCTTCTTTGGTACATAGCTCACCATGGTCATGTTGCCATTGAATCCAAATTCTGAGCTATGCTTCTCTCTTAGTTTGGATGGCTTCATGACAGGCGGTATATCTGGCTAGTTTTGGCGAAGAGTCCCATCAATAGTCAGGTTCTTCTCAAGCAGCTTCTCAGCCAAAGGGACACTGGTGAAGAAGTTGTCTATTGTGATGTTGCGTCCAATGATAAAAACAAAACAATGGTCAATTTCCTCAACATTCAATTCTCTAAATTCAAACACTAAAATAACTGATTGTTTTGTATTAAATTGTTTTTTTCCATTCTTCTCTTTCACTTAGAAATACATACATTTTCCACAATGGATATTAAAAATAATATACACTATGAAAGAGTGGAACAATGATCTAGGTGTGCTAGAATTTCAAGAGTATATTCACTCCTGTATTCTATATTCACCTGTCTGCCTGATTCCATAGCACAACTGTTGGACGATGTTCTCTCCAAGGTTCCGCTGAACCTCCTCTCCTGGCTGTCTCCCTGTGTAGACCATTCCATCAATCGCATAAGGGATCCTCGCATCGCACATCCAGAAGATTTTTATTCCATATAGTGCAGGCTTACTGGGCATATATTGCAAGAACCTGCACCTGCCCCGGAATGGCACAAGCTGTTCAACTATGGTGACACAGTCACTGGGGAGGAACCGTCTTCAGCAATTGGTCAGGAAATAGTCCCACACGTACCTAAACGCTGCCATGTGATCTGTTTCTTGCAGTAAAGCCCTGGTCCTCTTGTCATCGAACCGTAAAAAGCTGCAGATATCCTCACATCTCCTGAGCCCCATAGTAGCTTTATACACCGGATTTTGAAGTGGAATCCAAAAACAGCTCCCGCAAGGCCACATCCCAGCTCTTATCCCCCCCTGCAAGGAGAGTCAAATCGATAAAGGCCATGAACTCCTCTTTGTCTACACTTCTCCATTCTTTACCTTTTGCTGCTGCTGCCCTTCGTCCCTCCAAGTTTGTACATTTCAGCACCTCATCAATTATTTCATCAGTGATGAACATATCCCAAGCATCTTTTGGTGAAATAGACCTTGAACCAGGTGCAGGTCCTGCGCAGCTCCTCAGGATGTTGTGGCTTCTTGTTATGCCCTGAATAGGGGGATGCTCATTCCAGTAAGACCCCTTTTTACTTAATCTTTCAAACTGGGTCTGAATTTCCTCTTCTGAAGACTCATCGGACGATTCTTCGATGTAGTCACAGGAGTCTTCTTCATCTGGGAGAGCTGGATTGACACCCGAAACTCCAGCTTGAGCATGTGGCACATAGTCTAGGTCATCTGCATCTGAGATTTCTGACTCTGAATCAGTACTACGAATTGCCTCCTCCTCTTCATCATCCTATTCTTCATGCAACATCTCTACGACCATTTCAGCCGTTAATCTTGAATGGCTGTGACCAGCCATATAAACACTTTGGATAAAGAAAATATAATATTTTCACATGTAGGCCTACATCAATCAGTTGATCAAGTGGGATATATGCTGTTCTATTTCAAGTTTTATTGAGTTGACCTAGCTACTATTTGCTATCTAGAATAGAATGTACAGCTAGCTAATACTGTAGTATTGTATGTTTCTATTTCTCACTACTAATGTATTTTAAGGTCAAGGTAACTCTAACCAAATGTTCAAATATAATATTCCTTTATCTTACACAAGATATTAAAACATTCTGAGGTAAAATATTTATAAAATAATAGGTATCAGAAGTACCACAGTAGTAGTTTTGAGATTTTGATTGAGTGACAGATGAATAGTGGACTGGTGCGCAGGGGCGGTTTTAGGCACGGGACGGTTTTTGGCACGGGACAGGGTGGCAGTTTTCCTGTTTAGCACCCCTGATGGCCTAGAAAATGTATTGCAATTGTGTTCGTGCCATTCGTCCGGGGAGGGGACGAGGGGGGGGGGGGGGGGGGTTAGCCTGGTCCTAACCAGACCCTCGTACATTTCATTTGTACAGAGGGTCTGGGATCTCTCGATTGACAAACGTTAACTTCCCATTGAAGGCGGGTCCTCTGTTGAAGTTTAAAACTATTGGATCCGCCCAGAGCCACTCTGATTTGCCATAACCAATCGCAAGCGTTCGCCTTAGCCGAATCCTTCACCACTAATGAAACGGAGCTAGCTGCCGTAGCTGGAAAATCTAACTTTTCCAGAACCCCGTGGGGAGGAGGGCCACAACATCATGGCCACCAACAAAACTCAGCATGGAATTTTCTTGCTCCGGCTTTAACCTATATTCGTCAGCGTTACCACAACCGCAGAATAGTTTCGCTCGCATCTTTTTCCGCCGCCATTACTGAACTACTCAAACAAGTGCATGACAATAACGTCATCGTTCTCAGCCACTCCCTCTGTTCGCTGATTGGACCTACAAAAAATGTGTTTCTGGAAACCGACTTCAGAGCCTAGCTCCCAGACCTAATACAGAAGCAAAATCCAAATTGAGCGGAAGTACGTAGGAGGGCAGAGCCAGGCTAGGGGGGGGGGGGGGGTGTAAAGGTAAAAACTTGGTTGTGGCGCCAAATGTGTTCCTAAACTGTACAACATTTCAAAAGTTCCTATTCAATTCCATAGTGAATACACATGGGTCATTTTTTACCCATGTGTGTAAAATGTATGTAGAACTACAAAAACTTGGTTTGTATATAAAGTAAGAAAGGAAAAATTAACAGAATGATTTCTGGTTATCAAAAACTATGTATTTAATGAATACCTGGAATATTACATGATAAAATACATTTATTAAAAAAAAAATATCCAAAGAAACACAAAGCCATGATCGAAATAACAGGAAATGAATACAGGTCATTTTAGACCCATGTTGTGCATTAGAGGGGTAGGGTTACAAAAATGATTTTTATTCAAAAGTAAGAAAAATAAATGAAAATAAGGACTTGATGACTGACTAAATGATGATGACTAAAAACAAGTTAATTGAGGAATACCTGGAATACTGAACGATTAAATTATTTTTTGCGAAGATATAGAATATTTAAACTCACTCGGGTCACTTTAGACCCATGTTGTGTATCAAAGGGTTAAAAACTAGCATATCCTTTTTGGACCATTTCATGTTGATGTAAACTCAGTCCAATTTATTGTTCAGGGAGCAAACATTTGAGAGCAGGATAAACGGGACAGCAAGCAGAGATCGTAGCTTCTAGCTTAGAAGTTCCAAACTAATAGGGTACACTTCTCAAATGTTTGCAATACTTGGACCGTGCCCTGTAAATAAATAAAGAACAATAACTGTTTTGCCAGGATAACTGAAGTTATCAGACCCTTGAATGTTTGAGACAATTTCAATAGCTCCTTCTCCTTCTACGCCTGGCGCAAATCTAAAATGGGTTGGTCAGAAGTAGCTACATTACTAATGGGTGTGGTTTGGGCGTTACGGGCAATAAACCAATCAGAGTGTCATCTAATGTTCCCTTTAATAGCAGCGCTTGTTCCATGGCGGATTGCTATTATAACGGTGGATTTGCCAGGCGCACGCCAGGAGCTGTTCACAGCCGAGGAGACCGACGTTCTAGTCAGGGCTGTAACAGATAAAGAAGTGACTTTGTATGGGAAAAGCAGAGCAGTTCTCTCATTGCACTAAGTTGCCCGCTCATGCTGCTCATTCAAATTCTTATTCTTATTTTTATATATATTTTATTTTTTAAATCGTTACATTTTTTAATTGTTTAGCTCTTATAATTTATTTAACTATTGTACTTTTTTACTTAATTTAAGACCCATATATGGTTATTGTTTTCACCTTTCTGCCACAGTAAATTCTGTGTTGTGTAACATAGGCTACATGGCGAATAAACCAATTTTGATTCTGATGGAGATGGGAGAAGAAACCCACCCAAATTAGCTTCGGTTAAACAGGCGTGGGAGGAAATTGCCACAAATCAAGTTCACATACATAGAGATTTCTCATGAAAATCTTTTTATAATCATTGAAGAAATGTAACGCGCCATAAATCAAAACAATGTAACGTAGCTTCGCAGAAAGAAGACCCTGGCCTCGCCAGGAGTGCGCACGGACCAAGCTTGCGCCCTTAAAATAGAATCTGAATAACGCCCCATTGACTTTAGACTACGTTTTTCCTGGTCAGTGGTGGAACTGTTTTTCTGAAACTGCAAAATAGCACCAGGGAACGTTTGTGCCGTTACTGACCTTCCGAGCAGTGAACGGGACAGCACCGGACTACATCAAGTCTCTCCTGCAGCCTTACACCCCCACCCACCACCTACGGTCTTTTTCAGACAACCACCGGGTGGTCCCACCGCTCAAGACCACCCGGTCCCAACACAAGCTCTTCTCCTGCCTGGCCCCCCAGTGGTGGAATCAACTCCCCACCTCCATCAGAGACACAGACTGTCTCTCCACCTTCAAGAGAAGTCTCAAGACGCACTTGTTCTGGGAGTACAACGGTACTTAGGAATGGTTCGCTGCTAGTTTCCTCAAGAATCACAATCACTCTTGCTTAGAGACTGTTGCTCTTGTTGGTTAGTGGTAGCAGATTTAAACTGTTGTATTCTATTTCAGTTAATATTATTTTTATTTTACTGTTGCTTGCTTTTCTACAAGTAAATTTGCACTTAAATATTCATGTTGTTTAACTTGCTTAACCACATGCTCTTATGGTTATTCCCTTTGGCACTTACTTTTTGGTTGTTCACAATGTGTGCTCCTTGTTTTCGCTACCCGCAATAATCTTGTTGTTATTATCAGTGACCTATGCACTTTGTAAAGCTCTCTCTTGGAAGTCGCTTTGGATAAAAGCGTCTGCTAAATGAATAAATGTAAATCTGAATGGGCCCAAGTTCCCAGACACACACAAAAATATTGTGGAAAGCAATTCCAGAAGCTGGCAGCTCTGATAGCCATATAGGGGGGAAATCCCATATCATTGCTCATAGTCCTGGAATGGGATGTCCAACAATATCATATAGGTACGATGGTCAGGTGTCAACATACTTTTGGCCATAAAGTGTACATTTCAGCACTATGTTGCATTGTAAACAAGACCTGTTATTGTTCAGAAGTTTTGTGATAAACTAGTACAAACCACCTCTTGACCCACATGGCCTACAATGAACACAACTATAATCATTCAGTTCAACTGGTAACCTGTGTTTTACTTGTGTTATCAGGTCAATGTGAAAGGTTTTGCTTTTTTTTCACCCACTGCTTTTTTCAGTTCTAGACAAGGTCTTATTCTGATTTAATGCAATTTCCTGTCTCACAATGCTAAAAGCCATTGCTGATTTGCTCATGTTTGTATCTTGCTCTTAATCATCTCTTCTACTTTCAACTTGTCTCATAACGTCTCAGTCTGTGCTACTTATACCGGAGGTCATACCATCCCAGAATTATATCCATCTCACCCTGAATATCACTGTGTGCGTGCAAGCGTGAGTGTCTGTCTTTCTGTCTGGTCACTGGTCCCTCTCTTGATCCCCTTAATCCTCTCAGCCTCCACAGCTCAACCAGCCTGTATTCTGGCAGCTACATAATTTCCCCTACTTTCCCATCCGTGATGGACCCATATTACCTCCCATGACCTTTCCCAATGCACACACTCACACAAACATGCATTTACACATATGTGCACATTCACAGGTATACTGTACACATGTATTCCACTGCTATCTATGTATTTACATGCGTCTCTCACTCAGTCTGACGTGTGAGGAGTCAGTGGGTTCATGGGAGATGATTGTAGATATTCAAGGCAATCTAAATGGAAAGTTTTGAGAGACCAAGAGAGGGAGTGGCCTCCTGTACCGGGCCCCTAAAGCCAATGTGATCCTCCCCATTTGTGCTCCTGTCATAA
Organism: Hypomesus nipponensis; assembly: GCF_054491055.1. NCBI lineage: Eukaryota > Metazoa > Chordata > Actinopteri > Osmeriformes > Osmeridae > Hypomesus > Hypomesus nipponensis. The sequence continues at coordinate 12,940,956 of NC_140367.1, forward strand.
GGAATGCTCTGCTAAACCCACCACTAAGAGGATTACCAAGGTAATGATTCATATCATAGATGCACTGGCAGATGCAGACACTGGGAGGCTGAGTTGTAATAATTTGTAATGAGAATTGACAGACTATCCTATGAACATTCCAGTTTTTAGAACATTTAACATTTTAGAATACCCGTAGTTCTCTGTTTAGAATAAACTAATGATTATAAAATTTGCAACTTTTTGAGAATATTTTATTAAACCTTTGTATGCCCCGCAATGTTTCCTAACTATTTAAAACTGCAAAATATGTAAAATGGCGCACTCAATTATTGTCTGAATTTACTTGTTTTCCTCCAGCTTGAGTTTGATTGACAAGCCAAGGACGAAGACCCGCTGTTACTATCCTCTCTTTGGTTTATGTATCTAGGGAGAGAGAATAGTCTTTAAAAATGTACTGAATATGGGTTTAGTTGTGTGAAAAGTGCAACAACAATGAATGAAACCAGGTTCAATACAAAAGGTGATATTTATTACACAAAATATTCACCACAGGGGAACAAGGAAACCATAAATGGTGCAAAAGAAAGGTAAACAGTAAAAGTGGTAAATAAACCTGCTTATCCAAATAATTATATTGGGTGGAATGAGCAGTCAGCTAAATGTATGAATGATAGTGTGGGGAAACAGGAGGGAAGACAGAACAACCTAACTATGTGTACACAGACAGTTATCTAAACATATGGCTGTAACACCCACCTAGCCAACAATTGGCTGAAACAGGATTGCTGGAACATAATTGGCTGGAAAGTAGCGAGCCGCTCAAAAAATAAGAAATTAGCATGTTTCAAAACATGTTTCAAGGGTACAAAGATTTTCTTTGCATTGGTCCTGATGGACCGCAGCCTTCTGCCAGAGGGGAGTGACTGAAACAGGGGGTGTCCAAGGTGGGAGTAGTTAGCTCTAGGTTGTTCTGGCTGCACCAGGTCACCAGATTGTCCGTTTCCCACCTATAATCTGATTTGTCTCCACCAGAGATGAGCCCAATGAGGGTGGTGTTGTCCGCAAACTTCAGGAGTTTGACAGACAGATGACTGAAGGTGCAGCTGTTGGTGTACAGGGAGAAGAGCAGAGGAGGCAGCACTTCCGGTGCTGATGGACCGTGAGTCAGAGACTTGTGTACCCAGCTTAACACACTGCTTCCTGTCAGACAGGAAGTCTGTGATCCACCTGCAGGTGGAATTAGGCACGTTCAGCAGGGAGAGCTTGTCCTGAAGCAGGGCGGGGATGATGGTATTGAAGGCAGAGCTCAGGTCCACAAACAAGATCCTGGCATAGGATGCTGGGTAGTCCAGGGGCCTCATGTATAAAAGATTGCGCACCTTTCATACCAGAAGCTGGCGTACGGACAAAATTTGAAAAGTACCTATGCACAGAAATAATCATGTATAAAACCGGTCGTACGCTAGGTCCTGCACACCTTTCCTTGATAAATCCCAATCAATGTGAGATTGACCGTATGTGAACGAGCCACTGACTCTGCCTTGCCTCCTCCCGTAAATGAATATGCAGATGATCTATAAATGCGCTGCTGAGGTTATTTCTTTGTCTGAATTAAAATGGCTAAATACGCAAAAAAGAAAAAATTCTGGGACTGTGAGATCGAGGTTCTAACAACAGAGGTGGAGCCGAGAAAATGTATCCTGTTTGGCGGCAGAAATTTCGTTTCAAAAGGCTCAGGATAGTGCAGTGATTACAAGGTCATCAGGTGATAATTGGCAACAAACATCAGTGGAGTGGAAAACTGTCACTATTTGTACCCTTTCTTGTTTTTAATCTGTAGCACTTTGGATTTAGCTAAATGTAAAGTTAATTACAAATGAAATCATTATTATTTTAGGGATGTAAATGCTGTGGGTTCGGAGAACCGGACGATGACAGAAATTAAGAAGAAATGATCCGATGTAAAATTTGAAATTAAGAAACGAGTGGTGGCACATCGTAACAGCATGGCAGCCATAGGGTCAGCGTTACATGCATTTCCTGAGTGACTTTTGTTCGTTTGACACCCTCAAGTTTAACAGAAGTTATTAAGTGGTGGCAGATTGCACAGCTATATAACATTTCCGGTTTTGGGTGATCGCATTTGATGTGATCATCCACATTAATGATCAAACTTTTGTATGTTTTTTGAATAGTCAACGTCATAGACGTATTGCAGTAGCTGTAGTGGAAGCTTTATTTTGTAATGTTTGTGAGTTTCGGCACTTTTCAGTTAGAATTCGCCATGTTAGAGCCAGAAAAGACTTTGCGGACGGTCCGCACATTCTCACGTCTGCTCAAACGTTTCCGTGACGGCCCGCACATTCTCACGTCAAGTAAATCTTTATCCTGTTTACGGTCCTGGGGTCTCATTTATAAAACTGTGCGTAGGATTCTTACTAAAAGTGTACGTACGCCCAAAAGCCTAAAATGGCGTACGCACACAAAAATTCAGATTTATAAAACCGTGCGTACGCACACCTGTACGCAATGTTCCCTTTATAAATCACAGATTACCCACAAGTGTGCGTACGTGAATCAGCATTGTACCCCGCCTTGAACACGCCCATTTTTAACCATAAATAGTCAATGCAAAGCACCTCATGAATGCTAATCTAGTATCTCATCATGACCCTGGCATACGATTGTTCTTTACGGTGAATCATAGCGCATGACAACTTCTCAGACACTGTTAGGCTATTGGTGGAGCCCGAAAACTCCGAAAATGTGGTGGCCGGTAGATCACCAATTTAAAAAAACTGTGCCAGTGATATACTGCGAGCTGAGATACAATTTTAAAACAAAAGCGTTTTGTTATGAACAGTAATCTATTAAAGTCTGGACTGATAACAAGGACGTAGAGTGTAGCAATTGCACGGGAGCTTAACGACTATTTCCAGTTTTTGACATATGAGGATATTTGCACAGTATTAAATAAATATATTTAGTTATACACTGTGTTCTGCAGTTATCTAAAGGTAGGATATGTGATGTTATACTGTATTCCATGCAGTCTGGGAATCTCCCCCTCCTGAACTCCCGTAGTGGACAATCTGATGGTGAGGAAGCGCTGAATTTTTATTTAAAATTTGAGTTGGATTGTACAAGGTGTTTACGAAACAAGAATCACTCAGTACAAGCGCAAATAAAACTGCTGGATGTAATCTTCATGATAATCATGAAATTGAATGAAAAAAATGTGTGTGAGGAAAACAAAATATTGATGTTCTTCCCACATTCAATTTCTGCAGTCTGACTACAGAACGGTCATCTGCGTCGCCAATTCCAACTGTTTTCAAAATGTGCGTAGGCCTACAGGAGGGTCAGAGTTTGCGTGGAGGACCGCACATTCTCCCGTCAAGTTTGTTTTTTATAAGTCACAACCGTTGCGTGGAAAGTGGCGTACGCACATTTTCAGCCCCGTTTTGTGCGTACGCAAGCTTTATAAATGAGACCCCTGCAGCCGAGTGCACCAGCTGGGCGTACGCCTGGGCATAGCCTATACTATGTCCGACGTTGAACTAGTTCTGACTAGCGCACCAGTTAGACTTAAGTCCTTTATGTGCAGCACCTGGGTGTATATTTTATGCCTAGTGGGGAGCAGGTGTAAGTTGGAAAATCGGACCAATATCCTGGTAGCCTAATTAGGGCTAACAGTTTGATCGCACATGCAGCGCGTTTTGTTAATAGGCAACATATAAGGAAAGGGAATTAAGGCGAGAAAAAGTCGTCCGTGGTAGCACAAATCCACTGTTGTGTTGATCGATTTGCAAGCTGATTGTTTCTGTTTGTTTGTGTTGATGTTATTATACATTTCCCCGTGAACACGCTTCTATTATCAGTATACAACTCTATGCGTTTTCTAATATCTCTATCAGTAAAATGTATTTTCCTTTTCTTTAGTTTTTCTTTATCCATGGCTTGTTTTGAAGGGAGATAGGCTAGCTATGGAGTGCACTTCGGATAGGTTCAGAGAATGTCTAATAAGCCCGTAGACTGGCTCTGATAGGCTCTTAAATGTGTTGCTTGGCAACCATTGTCAGAAATATTAATCTATCAAGCATTGCACATATTCAGTCGGTGAACAAGTTTAAGAACGTTTATTACTTGCGGCCGGCCCACAAGGAGACAAAAACATCACACGCCATTGTGCTACAAAGTTTGTCCGCTAGCATGTTGCGCTAGCTAGCTATTTAAGCAGAACCGCTCTTTACAGTCATTGGTTAAGACAAAGGCATGCAAATGTTCCATGGCTCTTCTTCATTGGCTCCTTGCATAGACCTGGTGCGCGTGTGTGCGTGCGTGTTTGAGTGTGTGTGTGCCTTTTGACACCTGTAAGCTTGACTACATGATTCACCCAACACAGATAAGGCCAGACATATTTTATGGCCTCTCCAGTAAGGGAGTGGTCAGCCCAGGTCTCCTTGTTTACATATGCCTAGTGTTACCCAAAGTCCAGATTTGGGGGTAGGCCTCTCTCTACACACAAGGAATGCTGAATACAGAATCATTCTTATACAGGATAAATGTGTTACATCTTCAATTTTCCCGACAACAATCGACACGTTCGCATTTTCACAAGGACGTGCATCTTAAGACCAGACGTAGCTACAACCGTGGTCTGTCAAGCTTGTTGCACTTGGTGTAAATCCAAATCACAAAGTCGAACGTAGCTAAGACCTACATAAGAGTTAAGACCAACTTTTTTACGCCTGGGTGTAACGATACGTCCGACGTAGAACTGAAAGTTACGACTAACTTAAAGTTACGACTAGTGCACCAGTTAGACTTAAGCCCTTTATGTGCTGCACCTGGGTGTACATTTTACGCCTAGTGGGGAGCAGGCGTAAGTTGGAAAATCTGACAAATATCCATGGTAATTATAATGTACAACAGTTTGATCGCACATGCAGTGCGTCTTGTTTATAGGCAACATATGGAAAGGGCATTAAGGCGAGAAAGATTCGTCCGTGATCGCACAAATCCATTGTTAATTTTATTGGTGATCGATTTCCAAGCTTAGCACGTTTATATTCTGAGTAAACAACTCTAGAATTTTTTTAATTTCTCTATCAGTAAAATGTATTTTCCTTTTCTTTTGTTTTTTTTATCCATGGCTTGTTTTGAAGGGAGATAGGCTAGCTATAGACTTTCTATACACTTTGGATAGGCTCTTAAATGTGTTACTTGGCAACGATCAACGCTTTCGCATTTTCACATGGACGCGCATCTTAAGACCAGGCGTAGCTACAACTGTGGTCTGTCAAGCTTGGTGCACTTGGTGTAAATTCAAATCACAAAGTCGGACGTAGCTAAGACTCAGTGCTCAGTTACAACTGTACGGACGTGTTCAACTTCATCCTTGAAGATTCATACTCCTCTTCCTTTTGTATCTTTCTCAGCAATTCCAAAAATGAGGGAGGGATTTCTTTCCATTCCCTGAGTTTGAGCTGAACCAGCATCATATCAGAGTGGACAGCACCTCTCAGCAGCTGCGCCACTCGAGCACAATTGGCATGGTCTGCAGGTAGACCATCACAATCAACCACCTTTACAACGACAACCAGTGGCGACTGGTCATTAGGGGCAGGTGGGGCAGTGCCCCAATACAACCGGCTGAGAGCCGGTTGCCCCAATACAGCGTCATTTTGTATTTCAGCCCAGATTGGCTACTTGTCGCCAACATTAGTCGGCAAGAAGAGCGAGAAGATGTAGCTAGATTGTCTTAACTAGCTTGTTAGCTTAACAAACGCCAGATAACTTGAGAAAATGAATAAAGTGGATTTCATACATGAGCACCGGTTATATACCCTATAGACCCCTAATTTGGTGGAGAAAGTTGAAGTAAAGCAGCTTGAGTGGTGCCCATCAGCCACGATATTGTCATTGCTCAAACTGCTGGTAAAAGTAACCGCAGGTTTAACGTGGAGTGGTTTTTGAAGAAAAAGAAAAACGGTTAGTCTAGTTAGCATACAAAAGAAGGCACCTTTCTCTTCAAGTGAGCTCTCAGCCTTGGTGAGTGAAAGCATATTTTGTCATCCTGCCTTTGTGGCGCTGGTCCGTGCATTGGTCATATTATGGGGCTGGATCAATAGATAAAGATGGTGACGTGTCAGTGTGTCCATGCTTATCTGGTTGTTGTCATAAAATGGATCTATATCCCTAAAAAGTTGTATTTCTGCTTCGTTGTGGCCTTCCTGTTGTATTGAGCTCATTGCTGTTTGCGCATGGCCCTGTAGGCCCTCTAGGAACCCGTAGGTTCTGAGCTTGGTTGCATTTCTAATTTAGGTTTGTAAATATGACAGTGATATTTTTACATGTGTGTGAGAGACAAGGAGAGCAATTACACAAGAAGGTCTCTCTCTCTCCAGTTTGCGTACTACAACACCTGGTAGAAGCAAGCCGCTCTGTCGTTAAAAGTGTTGTGTGGAGCCACGCTGTTTGTTGACGTGTTAAATAAACACATCAGTAGCAAGAGGGACTTTTGTAGCTTACTGGTATCCTATATTTTGAAATGTTTTTTTGCCCCACCAATTTCTTACATATAAAAACGCCACTGACGACAACTCTAATCGCCAAAGAAAGTCAGACAACTTCTCCTGAACCAGAAATTTCAGAAGCGATAACTATCCTCCAATTCTCTGTTTTGTCAGCCGACACCAAAACAGAAGGAACTCTGTCAGGGTCCACCCTCTCTTTGCTCTCACAGAGCACTGTAAGGCGATTAAGCTTCAAACTGAGTGTCCGTCCTACCACTTGCACTTGGCCTAAGGCTTTGATGGTTCCCATGTCTTCTTTCTATCACTGCATTCTCCACTTCTTCTGGGATCAGCACCATTAAACTATGGTGTTCATCCAATTCTTCTCTTCTGCATCAGTCATTGAGCTCTTTAACTAATACTACTGTGCTACTCTGAGACTCCATTTTGTTTAATGCTTACATTCTTCTTCTTTTAAAATACTAATAAAGTCACAGACTAATGTTAACTGCTAAAGCTTATATTAATTTATAATTACCAACTTCTTATTGACCTTAATTAACTAATTATAATCCCGGACGAGCCCCCATTTTATGTAGCGCCCCCTAGCTTGTCTTATACTATTTAGGAGTGCGCTCCCCAAATTCTTCTTTTAGTGAGGGATCCCTCTCTCAAATTAATTAATTAATGCCCTAGTATACAGCTTTATAGATTCCTTTTTAACTTTTACTTATTACTATATTCCCACCAAGAAGATACACATTAACAGTAAATGAAACACACACTTGCAAGTTTTCCAGTACATACACGTTTAGTGTACTTTTAGTTACAAAAAAACACATGGACCATACATTACATGCAAAATACACACACACCGGCACATACAGAATGATCCCCAACTAAAACCCGTTGCAGGCCTGATATGATGCTCGGGTGCGGTGAGACCGAAAACCAATGGTCACTTCACTCTATTGAGCCAAACAAAATAATGGTACCATTTGTAATGTTGTGTGTCTCTGTTTATCAATGATACCTCACTCAGACCGCAGGACAACGAGGAATGGCAGTTGCTCGACGAGTAGCGAACGTTGGTGTCCACGTTCTTCCTCCAACGTGGCCAGAGGAACCGTGAGCATCCACGTAGCTCACAGCGCTATCTGGTTTTTTATGTTTCAACAAACTCTGTGCAAATTGTCCCCGTGCTGGCAACAACCCACACCCGACTTGCCGCGTTCAGCCGTGTTGGCCCGAACAGCTAGCTAATTCACTGGGTTAGTGAATCAACACTCAGTGCTAGCTACCTAGCTTACACACAGTAAGTTAGGCTAGCTGGAGCACTATTCTCTGCTTCTTGTCCGTAGAATTAATGTCTGTTTTCACTATCTCGCCGATAATAAAACAACAAACAAAATCGTTCACGTTTTCTTCTCTTTCACTCACACGCAGACTACCACAACTCTTTCGCCATTTTCCCTTTCGCATCCCTTTCTCCTTCCTCTCTTACACTCTCCACCAATCCACAAACAGCAGACACATCCTCATCACTTCAAACTCTTCACAATAAAATAGGTAGGCTACCGTTCTAAATGATTAAATGTGCCATATTGTTTCTTACACTAACACTAACATTTTTAACTGTTAAACATATCTTTTGAAATATAACATTTAAAACATATTAAACATTATAAATCGTACAATCTCTAATAAAATAAACAAATGAAAATACAATGATTGTGGAATACCCCAAAATCCCACAGGGCTACACAACGCACTCAATCCTAACTAATGTATTTTTTTGATGGCTACACAAATAATACACCATTGGAAAGCTACGATTCTTGTGCTTCCATTGAAAAAGAAGAATTCAAGATCCAAGTCGCAACAGCAAGTACAGTCAACGTCTTTGTCCGGTGACCTTTCCTTCAACAATGCCAGAGAAAAAGTTTACTTACCTACCATTACTTCGGAGTTCGGAATGTTCCAGGTATGCACACAACCCATCAAAATCTCATCTGCTTACATTCCCAAAGGTCCAAAGTATCTAACCATGTCGAGTTGTTGTCCAAACAATGAATTATGTCCACACAGCCACGATTTTGTTGCTTTATTTTTCCATCGCCAATTATTTTTATTTCAGTCTCTCACGCACTATCGCTCATAGGAGGGGATGTGGGTTGAGCACCAACGCTGGTGTAGTCTTAAAATGGCCGCTACACGCTGCCCTGTTGATTGACACCTCGTTTGACCCAATAGGAGCTTCCATGCCCAGTTGACAGCCCTCTAAAGCCAACTAAGTCTGTGCGTCCTGCCCCCCCCCCCCCCCCAACACACACTCGCTCTAAACCAGTGGTTCTCAATCTGTGGTGGTACGCGAGAGCCCTTCTAGTGGTACGCGGAGTATGCACGAAAAAAAAAGAAAGTTGAAGCAATCGTTGAAACATAAACGTCCATGTCCACCCACACACACTTAACACATAAGCCACAAGGTTTCTAAATTGAATTAAAATTAAACTAGGCTTTAATCTTTATGTACTGTTTTGTTGTTTTTCGTGTGCGTGCGCAGCCAATAGAGAAGTTTACTGCGAGCCTCTTCTTCGGAACTTTAGCTCGCGAAACTCCTCCCTAGAACGGCCCTCCCTCGTCCAATTAATTGTACCTTAGTAACCGCTAAGATAAGAAGGTCCGTCATTGATGTCAAGCTTTAACATCTGAAGCAACGTGTGCCTACGGGACGTGTCGATCTTACACAAGGTATCCTGACAGATTAGAGGGGGGCTTGGTTTTCTTTGAATTTTCAAAGCCCAAGACACAATAGGTATTATTAAAGAGTATTATTTTCCTTTGTTAAATTAAAACAGATGACTTTACATTAAATAATTCTTGAAAAAACTGAAACCTGTCTCTCCAAAACAGTTACGGTACATTTACATTTAGTCATTTAGCAGACGCTGACAGCGCTTATCCCCGTACTCGCTATGCGCAGAGCCTGTTTAAGGAGAGCCTTGCCACTCCCTATTAAACCCCATTGTACCGAATTTGGCTGCTGTTCCACCAGAGTTCCACTGGGGGTGATCGCAAGCGAGTGCATGTTGAATGGGAGTCTATGGAGCTAAACGGCTAAATTTGTCTCTTTCGCCTGATTGTCGTTGAAAAATCTCCGATTTGATTGTAGTTTGTGCATGTTCAACATGGATTATAGGTCGAAAATTGAATGAACGAGTACTTATGTCCTTTTGATTTCTTACATGGTGAGTCGTTGTTGCCCATAACACGCTAGCATTCTGCTACTGAATGCTGATTGGTTAGTAAAGGACTGATACGACCAGAGCTCCCGCTTGATGGCATCCGAAGCGGAATCAGAATGTCGGAGCATTAGCAACAACATTAGCAAGCCAAAACTCTTTCAAGCATGTGTATTGACAGTGAGAGCCTAACCTGTCAGCTGTGTTGTCGATGCCCTGAGAGAAAAAAGTAAGTGACCAGAGCTTGCCGTCAAGCAGTAGCTCTGGTCGTACGATGTGTATGACGTCAATTACATTTTCAAAAGCTTTTTAGAACAGAAAGGCGACTTTCAAAAAAATCTAAAACCCGGCAGTGGGTATTTTTTGGGCCTCCCCTTTCAAATTCAGAATTCAAATTACTGGACAAAAAATTATATCCTGAGAAAAGTGGATTTTGAGGGGTACCGCTCCATAGACCTCCATTCATTTTGCACTCGCTCGTTAGCGCCCTCACATGGAATTTCAACCAGTTCAGAACCCGGAAGTTTCCCAAGAGTGGCAGTTCTCTCTATATTAGACATTCTCTGCTATGCGTTTGGGGTTGACAGTTCCGGGTATTGTGTCGGACGTAGCAACAGTAGCCTAACTAGGGGCACGGGGCCTTGGCGAACAGTCAATTTATGCTATGATGTGACTGTTAGTCAATGCCGGTTGGTCACTATCTATATAGTTATGCTGCAATCCTGGCTCCAAGGGAATATTAAGTGAAAAAATGAGGTGAATGTGACAGGCAGCACAACTCAAAATTAAGTTGCCAACAGTCAAGGCGATCCTAGCGATGGCGATCCTAATAGTGCTTGCAGTGATGCTTCAGCACCGGCTAGCAAACGACGCAAAACTGTAAGGAAATACGACTCGACTTACATTAATCTTGGATTTACTTGGAGTGGGGCTGAGGATGATCCAAGAACACAGTGCGTTGTGTGAGGAGATGTTCTCAGCAATGAAAGTCTGAAGCCATCACATCTCCGACGGCATCTTTCCACTAAACATCCATCACTGAAAGATATGCCAGTTTACTTTTTCTCAGAAAACGCAATGAGCTAAAGCAGTCCAAGATAACAATTCGGCACAGCGCTACACCCGTTACCATAGCTCAAGAAGCTTCCTATCGTGCCAGCCTTCGTATAGCAAAAGCCGGTAAGCCGCACACGATTGGAGAATAACTATGTTTACCTTTGGCCAAAGAGATGACGGGCTTTATGTTTGGGGAGAAAGCTGCGCAGCAGTTGAGCTTGGTGCCGCTCTCTAATGACAGTGTCACGTAGGATACAAGCAATGGCAACTAATGTTAAAAACATACTGGTGGAACGAATTAAATGCAGTCCTTACTTTTCCATACAACTTGACGAGACCACTGATGTCGCGGATTTGGCTAATTTGCTTGTATACGTCAGATACGAATATCAAAGCGCAACTCATGAAGACTTTCTGTTCTGTCAGTCACTTCAGACAAGAACTACAGCGGAACACATCTTTCAGCTCGTGAATGGCTTTTTCCAAGAGACTGGGCTAGACTGGAAAAAGTGCGTCGGAGTCTGCACAGACGGCGCAAGGGCCATGACAGGTCGCCACAGCGGAGTGGTGGCCCGAATCCGCGAGGTGGCACCTGATGTACAATGGACTCACTGCAGCATTCATTGCGAAACTCTTGCAGTGAAGAAAATGCCCGTTGAGTTTAAGGCTGTCTTAGACACAGCTGTAAAAGCTGTAAATTTCATCAAAGCCAGACTGATGCATTCTTGCCTGTTCAATGTTCTCTGTGATGAGATGGGCAGCGAGCATGTCCAACTTCTGTTGCATACAGAAGTAAGATGGCTCTCAAGAGGGAAGGTGCTCTCCAGGCTTTTCGAATTGCACAGAGAGGTCAAAGTGTTCTTACAGGACAAAAACTTCCCCGCATCAGGTGTTTTTGATGACACTGTGTGGCTCAGTCAGCTCGCCTATTTGTCTGACATTTTTTCCCATATGAATGAGCTGAATTTGGGACTGCAGGGACTCTCTACCAGAGCATTTGATGTCCAGGACAAAATCAGTGCAATGCTGAAAAAGCTGGAATTATTCGAAATAAAAATAAGGACTGGTGATGTGTCAGCTTTCCCTAATGTGGAGACTTTTCTCTCGGACAATGACCTCAGGCTCGCTGATCAAGTCAGGGACAACATTGCTGAAATCTCTCCGACAACAGTTTGCCGAATATTTCCCTACGATTGCGCAGGGGAATACATGGATGCGCGATCCGTTTGTTCTTAAGGCTACTGACGTACTGGAGGAGAGCCTATCGGCTCTTGGGGATGAGCTTTTAATTGAACTGTCCTGTGACGACACATTGAAGTCAACCTTCAGAGGCCAGACATTGCTGGACTTTTGGATGCAGCGACGCAGCGAATATCCGGCGCTTTCGGACAAGGCCGTGCGCTTTCTAATTCCATTCGCCACCACTTATTTATGCGAGAAATGCTTCTCTTCTCTCGCCTCTATTAAGACCAAATATAGAAGTAGGTTGGATGCTGAACCAAGTCTAAGGCTAAAGCTAACCACAATCGACCCAGACATCGTAGCACTCTGTTCACAGAGCCGCACACCCCTCTCACTGAGCATGATAGGCCCAGAGTCGTCATCACCAATTTCCATTCTATTTGTATTCTTCTTCTTATAAGTAGCCTACATTCCATTTGAATGCATTTCTTGAGAATTTCACAGTAGGGACTATTTTCATAATTTTCTATGTTCAATTTATCTCTGTGAATGATTAATGCAAGGCAATTGCTTATTTTGTTTGACTCCAGTATTTGAATATTCATGTTTTGATGCAGTACAATTTATACTTGTTAAACCTCACTAGATTGACTGGTATTTTATAACCCCATTTGCTGGGTAGGCCTATGTTTTGATGCAGATCAGTTATTACTATTGTCATGTTGTAAGTTTTTAAATACAATACATGAGTTTTCATACACTTAGTTGCTTCAGTCATGTGAACAATAATCATTATTAATATTAATGCCTTTGGTGTAATCTCTATGTAGTTACAGGCCTACGCTACTTTATTTTAATTCTGGTGGTACTTGGAGAGCCAAATCATTTCTAAAGGTGGTACTCATGCTAAAAACTTTGAGAACCACTGTTCTAAACAATTTTTTCAAACTGGTTTCGACTGGCTCTGAAATGAGCTAGTTATCCTGATAGCTTAGCACTAAATGCCAATACCCCATTTGCTATGTTTCGGTGGAGCCTTCAAAATAAAAGTCGATTGCACAATATGGTTGACAGAATCAGTGTTCTTTGTGCGCCAATCCTGGGAATCAAGATAAAGCACTCCAATGTGTTCATGCTTCAGTTTTTGTGTTTCAGTAATACTAATGAGGGATTAAGCTATTATATATGATAGTTCTAAGTACCAACTTTCATTATAGATAACAATTATGAAAAATAATACCTTTTTCTCCAAAGAATTCTGGAGTCTCCAAAAGGCCCTTTTAGAAAACGCATGGATGTTCTCTTATAAAAACATGTGTCAAATATAAATATTTTGTGGTATTATGTTTGACTTTTTATTTGAATTGGGTAAGGTTTCAACCTGAGGTCCAATTCAGTCTTCCAGCTAATACCGACAACCGCTAGGCCTCTTTTGGCCTCTGTTTTCAATTCCAATAAAAAATTTTCACTTTCCTTGTGTTCAAGCTTCTATTACTCAACACCAGTAGGACTGAGAGGGGTCCTGACAACATGGGAAATAACTTTAGAATGTCAGCTTTCAAAAGAGACCATTTACATGCATGTACTCCAAATAGTTCAAGAACAGCTGTCAATTTACTTTGGGTATGCTGTTTAGGCATTTTTAGGCACATTTTACAGGATTGTAGAGGGGTTTATACATCACACAGTGTGTGAAAACCGACGTACGCAATCTTTTGGTGCGTACGCAACGTTTATACATGAGGCCCCTGGTGCTGTAGGGTAAAGTGGAGGGCCATGTTAACTGCATCATCCACAGACCAGTTGGCTATGTAGGCAAACTGCAGGGGGTCCAATAGAGGGTCTGTGATGGAATTAAGGTGTGCCAGCACCAGGCGCTCGAAAGACTTCATTAACACTGAGGTCAGGGCGACGGATCTGTAGTCATTATGTCCTGTTGGCCTTGGCTTTTTGGGAACAGGGATGATGGTGGAGGACTTGAGACAGGGTGGTACATGGCATGTCTAAAGAGAGGTGTTCAAGATGTAAGTGAACACCGGAGACAGCTGGTCTGCACAGTGCTTCTCACCATAACCTGAGCTATACAGGGCTTTACATGGTCAGGCTCCTGCTTATCTTGCCAATATAATTCACTTACACACCCCCTTCCGGTCTCTTAGATCTATTAACCTAAATCTGCTATCCATGCCCGCATTTGTCTGAAGACGTGGGGATAGAGCTTTTGCCGCTATAGCACCCAAACTCTGGAATGCTTTGCCAACCAGCATTAGGTTTGCTGAGAATGTTGAGAGTTTTAAGGGACAAGTGAAGACTCACTTGTTCAGGTTAGCTTTTGAGTAATCTCTGTCTTTGGTTTATTGATCCTTTTTATCTGTTTATTAATTTTTATATTTATTATTAGACTATTATGTTATATTGACAATGTACATTGTAAAGCACTTTGTGACCCTGTCTGTGAAAAGCGCTGTATAAATAAATGTACTTACTTACTTACTTGAGGGTGGCAGGAGAGACAGCGTCCGGCCCAGCTGCTTTGTGTGGGTTCTGCCTCTTGAAAAGTCGGTTTCTCCTGAATGGAGGGTGTCGTCACTGAGTTGATGGGGGGAGGGAAGGGATAGAGCAGGGCTGTCCAATTGTCTTTCAAAACGACAGTAGAACTTGTTCAGCTCGTTGGCCGGTAATCTGCCTGAAGGCCGATTTATACTACTCCAACTCCGTTAAGGATGGATAGACGGACGGAGACGGATGGATTCGTTAAATTCATAGTACTCCAAAGGCTGTGGGTGCTGAAAACAATTCACTGCCAGAAGAGTAGGTGGTGCTGCACTGCGATGCTAGCTAGGTTATCGAAAAGTCGGAGCAAATTTACAAATGAGTTGTTTCATCAATAAAATAAGCACATTTTCAGCAACTACACTGCCCATTTCTTGTCACATTTTAAATTCAGATGCTGATATACATGTACTGTTTATTAGCTGAAATATGAATTGTAAACTTACAGCAATGGTGGTCAAAGTATTATTTTCGTCTTGTTGTTCAAGGCAACCCTGCCCCTGACGCAAGCGGTTCTAAATACGGACCAATCACAGCCAAGGGGTATCCGTAAAATGACGGATGGATAGTCTGGAAAATTAGAAGGTGCACATAGAGCTCTCCAAGGGGCTCAGAGAGGGCGTTTCACATCAGAGAGGGTGTTCCCTGTGTCCGTAAAAAACGGAGTAGTATAAAAAGGCCTTGAGCCCTCTCCAGACAGAAGCAGAGTCGTTTACAGAGAATTTGTGTTTTAGTCTCTCTGAGTACAGTCGTTTAGCCTCCCTCACCGCCTTGCTAAACCTTTTCTTCAACTCCTTGAATCTGTCCCAACTACTAAACGCGGCCTCTTTGTCCAGCCTCACCCTTCTGAGTTTAGCTGTAAACCAGGGTTTGTCATTGTTGTAGCTCACCCTGGTGCATGTTGGTATACAGCAGTCCTCACAGAAGCTGACGTATGATGTCACAGCCTCCATGAACATATCCCAGTCAGTGCAGTCCAAGCGTGCCCGCATATCCTCCATAGCCTTTCTGGTCCACTGTTTCGAAGTCCTCACAGCAGGCTTACAGCGCTTTAGGTTCTGCCTGTAAGCAGGAATCACGGGGGACTGCATGGTATGCTTTGCTCATTGTAGAGTAGCAGTGAATCCAAAGTGTTCCCTTCTCTGGTAGGGCATTTGATGAAATGTCTGTATTTGGGGAGTTCTTGAGTCAGATTGCCTTTGCAATAACCGCGAAATTCGGATTTGCATGCTCCACACTCAATATCTGGCGGGCGAGTACACATTGAGCCTCGCTGACGCTAGCCTGCGGAGGCATGTAGACGCCAACCAGAATGAATGATGCAAACTCACGTGGCGAGTAAAAAGGTTTACAGTTAATAAAAAATGATTCCAGACCAGGAGAACAGTGCTGCAGAGTCACATGTTCACACCAGCCACTGTTAAAGGGGTGATTGACTGGGCTTTTTGGGTCTTTCAAACTGTTCCTTAAGGTCTCCGAATAGGGTATGTAACATCGGTCGGGCTGAAAATGGCTCGGGTGCTGTTCTATGTCCCCTGTTAGATCCTCAGAAATTGATGACTATGTCATCCAAGTACGCGGTACAGTTCTCCACTCCTGCGAATACAATATTAATGAGCCTTTGGAAAGTAGCCGGCGCATTGCGCATTCCAAACAGCATGACAGTATACTGCGCTAAACTGTCAGGTGTCACAAAGGCAGATATCTCAGAGGCACAAGACGTAAGAACGACCTGCCAGTACCCCTTTAACAGATCTAGCTTACTCACAAAGGCCGCAGACCCAATGGTGTCCACACAGTCATCGATCCTTGGCATAGGAAAAGAATCAGGCACAGTTACAGAATTTACACCCCGGTAGTCCGTACAAAACCTAGAGGTGCCATCGGGTTTAGGGACGAGGATACATGGCAAACTCCAGGCGCTGCTGCTGGTTTTGGCTTTGCCGGTCTCCATGAGGTAAGCTACCTCCTTTCTCATCACCTCCATCTTTGTAGCGTTAGCCCGGTAGGGGTGTTGGAGTATAGGGGCAGCACCTGCAACATTCACATCATGCTCCAAGACGGTTGTCACGCTTGGGACAACGTTAAACACGTTGGGGTAGCCTTCGATAAGGGCCACAAGGTCCTTACTTTGACCGTCATCTAAGTGCTCGGTGAGAGAACCCAAACGTGTCAGCATAACGGAATTACTCAACCTCTCACACTGTGGGAGTGAGTTGCGGAGCTGTAACCCGTCCTCATCGTGTTTCTCCAGGTCGGAAGAGCACAGTACCACCGTGGCCACACTGGACTTGGTAGACTGGCTCAAAACACCTGGACATGGAGAAAGTTTACAGACATGATATGGCTTCAGCATGTTGATGTGGCACAGTTGAGTTGTTCGCCACTGCTCTGGAGTCCTAACCACGTACTTGGTTTCACTAACTTTTCTGTCAACGGTCAGTGGTCCAGTGTAACAAGCCGACAGAGACGAGCCCTGAACTGGCAACAGTGCTAGAACCCGGTCACCTGCTTTGAAACCACGACTCACTGCCGATTTGTCATAGCCGGTGGTCGGTTACGCATGTGGTGAACGTACTCAAACACATTCTTCGGAACACGGGTAGGTGTGTCCGCTGAAATGATATTCTCCTTCATTACTTGTAACGGACCCCCTTGGGGTGTGACCAAAAACTAAGTCCACAGGGCTGAAACCCAATGACTCCTGCCCCGTCTCCCTTACGGCGAACGGCGTGAAGACCTGATGTTGGATAGACAGGTTCCGTAAGACGTGGGACGTAAGAGTTTGGACATAAAGTTACTACCCTGGTCTGACTGGAGGATTTTTGGAAGGCCAAATGTGGTAAATAACTTTGAGTGCCTTTGATGGTTCGTAACGGTATTGCTTCTGGGTAACGTTAGGAGAAACTGGTTCCCTGATCTGGTTTTAGGTAACGGGCCTACGCAGTCAACGATTACCCGCTCAAACGGTTGCCCCATCACTGGAACCGGACACAGAGGAGCGCGGGGAATTACTTGGTTTGCTTTACCCACTACCTGACACACATGACACACACATACCTGACTTTAGCCCTGGCCAAAAGAAGTGCTTGAGAACGCGGTTGTACATTTTAGTTATGCCAAGGTGGCCAGACCAAGCCTGGTCATAGGCCACAGACAGCACCTGCTGCCGAAACAAAGTGGGCACCACAACCTGGGAAACGACTCCCCAATCACCATCCGCCTCATGCGCTGTCCATTTTCGCATGAGCACCCCGTTCTCTGAGTAGTAGGCATTTATCTTTGCCTTAGCCTCCTCCGGGGACACCACTGCTTTAAAGCACTTGGCCAGACTGTCATCCGCTTTCTGGGCCTCGCATACCTTGTCATAGGTGGCAGACAACAGTACTTTGCTCAATCCGGCTTTGTCAGCAGCTCTACCCTTGTCACAAGATGTGACATCACATTGCATCTTGGTGCGCTCGAACACAGAGCTAGCCAAATCCACGACCTCACCCAGTCTACAAGCTTGTGCTCTGGTGACCACACAAGCGGGGAATACATGGGGAAAAGCGTTGGACAGCTCGTCACCCTCAGCCCCTGTGGGTGGTCCATCTATGACCTCTAGCACGAGGATCACTTTTCCACCGGCAATGTCGTTTCCGAGCAGTAGAGCAACACCACTGACAGGCAACTTGGGGACCACCCCCACACGGAAACAGCCAGAGACAAGGTCGGTTTTCAAGGTAACCCAATGTAACAGCGCAGAGGTTATACCTTTTCCTAGCCCCTGCAGGAGGACTTGGGACCCCACAGACGTGCTCTCGGACCACGGCAGCACGCTGGCAAGGATAAGAGATTGCGCAGCCCCAGTATCGCGTAACACATTAACAGCCCTGGTGTCGGCCACACTGGCGGCTAAAGACACCCAGCCCTTTGACACGAACGGTGAATAACTTGGATCAGGCACAGAGGTGGGTTCACGTGGCCGTTCCACCGACTGAACCAACCCGACCTCTTTGGACTGACCTTGGGGTGCCTTCGGCTTACTCATCAAGGAAGGACAGTCAGCAACCAAATGGCCCAGCCTGTGACAATAATAACACTCCCTCTGTTCAGGTCTCTGGCCTGCCTCACTACGAGTCCCACGGGTTGGTGTTGTAGGCTTTCCCTCATAACAGGTCACCGGGGCTGCCGAAAACACGGTTTTATGCATCAACGCATACGCATCGACTAAAACAGCTGCCTGGGATAGGGACTCCGCCTTTTTCTCATTGAGATGCACTACGATACGGTCAGGCAAGTGGTTCTTGAAGTCCTCCAACAGGAGTAACTCTCTGACTTCTGCCAACGTGTGGGCCTTGCGAGCAGCGAACCACTTGTCAAACAACGTTTCCTTGTCCCTAGCAAACTCGACATATGTCCTTGTCTGTGCTTTCTTATGGTTCCCGAAGCACTGCCTGTACGCTTCAGGCACCAACTCATAAGCTTGTAACACCGTGGCCTTTACAGTGTCTTAGCTCAGACTGTCCTCCAGAGAGAGCGAAGCCACCACTTCTTGGGCTTTACCCGACAAACGACATTGGAGCAAAAGGGGCCAAACCTCTTTAGGCCACTTGAGAGCCGTTGCCACTCACTCGAACGCTGAATAATAGCTATCCACCTCCGGCCTCATGGAACGGTGGAACAAGAGAAATGTTCTTGCTCACTTCGAAGTGCCCCTGCACACCACCAGGCGGAGGTACCGCATCCAAACCAGCGTCCAGCTCCATCCTTCTAATGCGTACAGCCTGATCTGCCTTTATCCTTTGACTCTCCAGTTCGAACTTGTGTTGCCTGGCTTGTAACTCAACCTTTCTAGTGTGTCCTGTTGCTCTGCCTGTAAGCGGGCCAAGCGCAGCACTCTATCAACCAGGGTACTAAAAGGGTTGGCAGGAGTGGTCGTATTGAACCTGCGGAGGGTACGAGGAGCTCCTTCCTCAGCTAAGCTGTCCCTTGATGGCACTTCCGAGAGGGGATGTGGTGTCACCTTCTCCTCCTCGTCCACCTCCTCTTCCTTGTCTACCTCTACAGTGAAAACTCCCTGTTCTATCAGAGCAGTCTGGACAGCCTCAAACAATTCTGTCTTACGGGCCTGCTTCCTAACCGCCACTTAGTAGCGGTCCGCAAGCACACACAAGTCCGCCTTGCGCAACCCCACCAGCAACTCTAGATAAGGGGCCTCAATGAAAGCAGCGACCGCCGACTCAGCCATCCTGAGCCTAACAACGCAACCGAACTACCAGCAAAACGCAACCACGAAACACACACGAAATGCACCAGCACCAAAACAGCCCCAACGAGAGAGATCACAGCCGGTCCCTACCCACACCACATCGAACACCACACCCAAGACACTAGCCACCGATTTGCCACTAGAGCAGATCCCGGACGAGCCCCCACCTGTTACGTACGCCACCCCGGAGGGTGGGGACCGACAGCCCACTGCTCAGTGACTACCAGTGGACAGTGAAAAGGGCATAGTGTCGTGGGTGCGAGCAAGGACACAGAGGCAAGGTGTACAGCAAATCAAAGGGTTTTATTTACCCGGTCAAAGCTGGATGGAACCAAATAAAAGAACAAAAAAGAAGACACTCCTGCCGCCTACCCACCCTATAAGCTGGCACACTTTCAAGGCGCCCTGTCCAAAACACAATGGGTGGTCCGCCCAGACGTCGCCTAACGCGTCTAACAGTAGTTGTCCTACGGGAGTGAAAAGAGAAACAGTTAGACAAACAACAGGACTGACAAATGTCCAACCAACCCACCAATTCAAAGAGAGCGCGAACTGAACAATGGACGGCTTTTATAGTGTCCCAAACCAGCCTCAGCTGGAAGCGCGCTGATAAGAGGGTGGGGCTTGACGAGCACCAGATTGGAGACGTTGGCTGGAATCGAGGCGTCCTCGCCGACCCGAATGGTTCCTGCTGGGTGACAAGTGTGACACAAAGCACAAAACAACAACAAGCAGAACAAACAGGAACAGTGACCTGGGGGACGTAACAATATTTAGATGAGCTGCGCGCTGATTGGTTGGTTTTCAACGAGTGAAGCTGCGGAGCAAAAACTCATATATGCTCTTTCCTATGGTCCAAGGTCAGTTGATGTGGACAAGAAGTATTTCTGTAAGTCGTAGTCGATTATAACAAAGGTCTTACTTTATTGTGCCAGGATTGAAATACATTCACTAGGCAGTCTCAGCTCCAGAGACAAACCCAAAAACGAACATGGCAGAGAGGGATATTTATACAAGACATGTACGTCATAAAAATATTTCATCGGCAATCGGCCTGGAACCCTGATACACAGATAGGCCTATCCCTCAATACATGTTGACTTATTTAAAAAAGGGCAACCTCCACCCCCCTCCTAACAGCTGCTTCCCCGTGTCAAGAACAGAGCAATCTGCTGATTGCTTAATCGGACCCTAGAGCAGGCCCATAGAAGAATAAGTCCCATGACTGTTGGCAAGCTTACCAGCCCAGCCCTAGCCTGCTCTGTTGTTAGATACTGAAATGAGACATACTGTTCTAGGCTGACTTGTTACCACCTATTCCTTAATACAGGTTTCTTTAAACTACTACACAAGCTAAACTAGAGAGTCCACATATTTAAGTTTCAATATTCCTATATGTTTAATGTATGCACCTCCCTCCCAAAGTAAATTCCTTGTTTGTGCAAACATTCATGGCGAATAAAATCCCTTCTGATTCTGAGAGGGTACAATTTCTGGGGAAATTGTAGAGTGTGCTTGCTTGGGTCAGTTGCAGGTGATATTCTAGTGATATTTTCAAGCATTTAGCCAACTCATATTGCATAATTCATTAAGAACACCCTTTGAAACAAGCGAACCCCCTTTGTAACATATTGTACATGCTGTTGTATTCGCTGCAAAATATTCTATTTTAGTTAATCTTATTTTTATTTTTACTGCTGCTGCTTTTTCTACAGGTACCCTTGCACTTAGAGATTCATGTTGTTAAAATTGTAATTCGCTTAACTACATGCTCTTATGGTTCTTCCCTTGGGCATATTTTTTGTTTGTTCACAATGTGTGCTTCTTGTTTTGGCTACCCGCAATGCTTTGAGTCTATCTTGTTGTCATTATCAGTGACCTATGCACTTTGTAAAGCTCTCTCTTCGAAGTCGCTTTGGATAAAAGTGTCTGCTAAATGAATAAATGTAACATGCTACTGTAACAAAGTTGTCACTGGCAGTATTTCAGATGGAATTGCGATTCATACAGTACCGTCTGCTAACTGAAAATAAGCCCCCCAAAACTAAAATAACTTTGATATTATTTTAGGGGGACATGGCTTATTCAAAAGCAGTTTGCTCGAGGCAAGCTAGCTGCTGATGCTAGCCTAAGGTGACCAGACGTCCCCGTTTTCCGGGGACAGTCCCCGTTTTTGGTGGCCTGTCCCCGGCTGGAGCTGTCCTCAGAAACGTCCCCTGTTTTCACTGTGACCAACATCAGACCCAGAACACAAATTTCAAAAAAGAGAGAAAGAAAATAATGACCAAACATTACATTTAGTTCTTATCCAGAGCGACTTACAGTAAGTACAGGGACATTATCCCTGAGGCAAGTAGGGTGAAGTGCCTTGTCCAAGGACACAACTTCATTTGGCACGGCAGGGAATCAATCCGGCAACCTTCTGATTACTAGCCCGACTCCCTCACTGCTCAGCACATCTGACTCCTCATCTGACATTTAGTTGCGTAGCCAAAACGCCACGGACTCAAGCAAGCAAGCCAGCAGCCAGGGCGGAAATTGAGCTCAGAGCTCAAAGATGTTCTAGAATGCCCGTCTTTGTAGTATTTTGATTGGCTATTGAATATGCAACGCGAGAGATTGCATCCTTTTATTCATTCATTCGGCCAACTAGCTCTGACTAATCGAGTACAAGACAAGATTGCATTGCAATAGGCGGTTGACCAACAGTGTTTCTTGTAAGTATCATTGCTTATCATCTATGTCATATATTATTGGTGGCCAAGCCACGAAGCGGCGAAGCCACCTAGAGGGTTTCTACTTATTCTTATTATTACACATCTGCCATAGGAGTCTATGGCAGCCCCTAGAACCACATGGTCAGAAGTTGTGAAATGTGGCACTTTGGGACCAGTCCCCTCATCACCAATTTTCATGTGTCCCATTCCAACCCTCTAGCGCCACCAATGGGTCAAAGTTGAAGGTGTGTTTACACACGTTACCTTTGAATCATATGCCGCATTTTCCAAAATGAGGCATCATTAGATTCCCTGGATCAAGACGGGTTCAACGCACTCTATGACGTCATACCCAGTCATATAGATTCTCCGCCATTTTGAATGTTAAGGAGAAATGCTTCTTCGCTCCTCCTCCTACAATTCTTTTAGAATCTTCTTCATAATTGCCACAGATGATCTTCAGACCAAGCTTCACAAAAGTTATCCCCTGAAGCTTTGATTTTCGCATTCGTTTGTTAGTTACAGCCAGTCAAATTCAGAAACTGATCCGGAAAAAGGGAAGTTAGGTCATATCTTAGCGAATCTTTGATGCATTAACTCCAATAACTGTTCATTTTGAATGAATACAACTTTTTTCCATATTCCCACACAATGTATCCAATATTCACCAGATTTGGCAGAGTTTATCTTCAGACCACAATCACCTTGACATGTCAAAATAGGACTGAATTACAGCTGTTTAAACTTGGGCCAAATCTGACCACGCGTGCCACAGGAGAAACGGCTTACTTTTTGTATACAATAACTGTACACAGCAATTCCCAGCACTGAGAATGGCTCACTGGGATAAGACACTCTTTGAAGTGCAAGGTCTAAGGTTCGAATCCAGCCACAGTCATGATACTGGTTTATCTGTTTAGTGAAGCCAGGTATGCCACAGTAGCTCTCTAGCAGTATAATCATAATGGTCACGATAATGTTTCATTGTCTGGGGATTTATACTCAAGAAGAGTCAGATTTTTTGTGCTTTGTAGATATAATGATGCTACATCAAGCCAGTGCATCGGATTTCTTGCATCATAACTTCTGAACAGATTTGTCATAAATCACAAGCTGGTCTCTTCTGATTCTACGTGGCATACCAAGTCGAAATATAGCACATTTTCCCGTGTCCACCATTTTGGGCGTCGGATATTTGGAAATTTAATAAAAACATACTTTTTTGAACTTGCCGTTGCTCCTACTTTCATGGACATGTAATCAAATCATTTTCAGACTACAATCACCTTGATTTGTCAAAATATGACTGAATTACAGCTTTTTATACTTAGGTCAAATCTAACAACGCTTCCCAAAGGAGAAACTGCTTACTTTTTTTTATACAGTAACTGAACACAGTAATTCCTAGCACTGAGAATAGCTCACTAGGATAAGATGGGTTCCGTTGAAGTGCAAGGTCGTAGGTTTGAATCCAGCCAAAGTCTCAAGGATGTCATGATACTGGTTTATCTGTTTAGTGAAGCCAAGTATGCGACAGTAGCTGTTGAGCAGTATGATCATAATGGTCACGATAATGTTTCATTCTCAGGGGATTTATACACATGAAGAGTCCGATTTAATGTGCTTTACAGATATGTGTCCTCTAACCTCCATTTTGAATGAATTCATAAAACGTTTTTGTCCTACTCCTCCTACAAAATGTATCAAATATTTACCAACTTTAACACAGATTATCTTCAGACCACAATCACATTGACATATCAAAATAGGACTAAATTACAGCTGTTTAAACTTGGGACAAATCTGACAACCGCTTGCCACAGGAAAAATTCCTTATATTTTTACGCAGTCACTGAAATCTGATTTCCAGCACTGAGAATGGCTCACTAGGATAAATTGCTGTCCTGGCAATGTCAATGTCAGAGGTTCAAATCCAGCCAAAGCTGACAAGCTTGTCATGTCTCTGATTTTCTATTTAGCGAGAGTATAAGCCACTGCAAAGGAAGGAGGTCATTTGACCTGCTTGGCCACCACATTGCTGCTTGCAGATTTATTTTTGCCTATAATTATTATATAGATAATATGCATGTACAATTTGCAACAATGTGCGTGTCAACAATGTCAGGTGTCAGCCACAGCTGTACTTGCTAACTAACTAACTAATATTAGAGATACTAGCTAACTAACTAACATTAGAGATACTAGCTAACTAACCAACTAACATAAGAACACATTATGGGCAGAACAATCTGGCAAAAAGTTGTTACCTTTACTAATCTTCATTTCTATGCAGGAAAAACCTACGCC
Source organism: Hypomesus nipponensis (assembly GCF_054491055.1). Lineage (NCBI taxonomy): Eukaryota > Metazoa > Chordata > Actinopteri > Osmeriformes > Osmeridae > Hypomesus > Hypomesus nipponensis. The sequence goes on from NC_140367.1 coordinate 12,965,767, forward strand.
TGTCACCCATCTACTTTGCTTCATTTATCATTTTGTTGCTAGCTACGATGGCAGAACGCACGAAACGGTCCAAGGCTTGGCTACATTTTATTAAAGCCAAAGATAAAGACAAAGCAAAGTGCAATATATGTTCTAAAGTAATTTCTTGTAAAGGGGGGAAAACAACTGCGATGTAAAAGCACCTGCATCAGATAAAGATAAAATGCAGTACTTCAACTGTGTCCGAGTCGCAACGGTGCAAACTCCAGCTCAGCTGCCTTTGCAGGACAATCCTCTGGTGAGCGCACCCCAACTTCGTAATGAGTCTCCGTTGTTGACAATAATAAGCCAATTCAGGGCTCAACAGTGGAACTATTTGACTGGCCCCTAAAATTGATGTGTGCGCGAACTGATTTTTTTTTTTACGAGCACAGTGTGTGAGTAAAGACAAGCCCCCCCCCCCCCCCCCCCCTCACTGCTGATAATTCAAAACAGTCACCATGAGCATGGCTCTGTGGGATGCTTAAGCATAGTGTTAAACAAAAACAGAGACAGAACAACTTTTCATGAAGTCTATGAGCTTGACAATGTCACTTTTCGTCAACCAACCAATCACAGTCTAGTTACTCATCCAGGTTGTGGATAGTACATCTGTAGTGGACAGATTTAGCCAGTCAGGATCCATTGTGCCTATATATGCTCCTTTGAGCCAGCCTCCTCCTGAGAGCAACACCTTCCCCTTGTTCTATCTGTTTTACTTAAGATATAGAAAAGTATCAATAGTGGTATCGATAAAGACTCGAATCGTTAAGCAGTCTCAAAAATTGTATCAATATCGAAAAATTTTTACGATACCCATCCCTAGGCTTGACAAAGGTACAAACCAGAGCCAAAAAAAGTGGAGCAATGTAATTGTATGATTTACATAGGAAATAGGTGTCAATGGACTTTGAGGTTCACTGTATGTCCATTTTACCCACTGAACAGTCGTTATTCTAGCCTGGTCCTAACCAGACCCTCGTACATTTCATTTGTACACAGGGTCTGGGATTGCCCCATTGACAAGAGTAACTTCCTTGAAGGCGGGTCCTCTGTTGAAGTTTAAAAACATTGGATCTGTCCAGAGCCACTCTGATCTGCCATAACCAATTGCAAGCGTTCGCCTTAGCCAACTCCTTCACCACTACTGTAACGGAGCTAGCACACGTAGCTGGAAAATCAAACTTTTCCCAAACCCCATGGGGAGGAGGGCCACAACATCATGGCCACCAACAAAACTCAGCAAGGAATGTTCTTGCTCCGGCTTTAACTTATGGATATTCGGCAGCAGTGCCACAACCGCAGAATAGCTTAGCTCGCATCTTTCTCCGCCGCCATTACTGAACTACTCAAACTAGTGCACGACATCAACGTCATCGTTCTCAGCCACTCCCTCTGTTCGCTGATTGGACCTACAAAAAATGTGTTTCGGAAAACCGACTTCGAATTCAAACTGCCAGACCTAGTACAGAAGCAAAATCCAAATTGAGCGGAAGTACGTAGGAGGGCAGAGCCAGGCTATTGTTATTCAACTGTGACAAGGTAAATTTGGTTCTGCAATCAATCGCCCCTTTAATGTAAAAACAAATACCACTGCCTTTTGTTTTGCCAGAAAGCACAGTCACAATCTGCTCTCAGCAGTTTAAAACCTGCTAGCTGTAGCGCAGAGTCTGGGACCAGTTCTCTCAGCCATGTCTCCGTAAAGCACAAAAAGGAAGATGAATGAAAGTCCCTGTTTTTCCACACCAGTAACTGAAGTTTGTCCAGTTAGTTGCTCAGCAAACGCACGTTGGAGAGAAATATCCCTGGTAACGCTGTGTGCCCCGCGCTGACAGAGTCGCACCAGTGCACCGGCCCGTTTACCTCTCTTACGACGCTTCGCTGCTAGGAGAAAGTCGAGGGTGGCTTCGACTATAATTCCCACTAATTCTGCCACTGGAAGCAGAAAAATGGGAAATAAATCCACAGGAGTTGTAGTCCTGATGTTTAGAAGCAGGGCATGACATTGGCACCCGCCCAACCGCCAATTGCGGGTAGAATTTGGCTGTGGCGGGTAAAGCAGACACTCTTACTATTCACTTTGGCAGGTGGAATTCTACATATCTCTCGCTATAAGATTGTTTATGGTAGTCTTCTCAAAACAAAGTATTAACCTCATTGCAGGGTTCTCAAGCCTCACCCATTGACCGTGAGACGCCTGCATTTCAACCAGCACGTCTCGGCCACTGTACGTTCGTTGCTAAGGAACATAGAGGCGCGAACACACGCAAAAGCTGAAGATTTGGCAACACATACATTTTATGTTGTCTTGATTTTGGGTGTTTACAATGGTCATTTAGTACATTTGAAAGGATTGTAAATCTATTCTTCAATCTAGTTCTTCAAGAAAATTGTAGCAAACCGTAGTCAACTTTAATCAAATAAAACTTAATTTCCCAACAACAAAATTGTGGCTAGTAACTTTGGAAAAACACTGGCCACAGTGGCTGGTGAACAGAAATGCTAATGTCAGGACCTGTTTAGAAGTACTTCTCTTGTTAGAGAACCACGGAAATCTTGTCAGAACACTGAATTAACAGACAAAACAAGCCAAAACAGAGCGCACCCAACGACTGAGGCTGCCATCATCGGTGCCATCTAGGGGGTGTATAGCACTCACTGGATCGTTATGCAGTTGAGTGTGAAGTTGCTGGGATGAGGATCAGCACCTCTAAATCTGAGGCCATGGTTCCCAGTAGTATTTAAAAAAATGTAACCTTTATTTAACCAGGCAAAAAATCATAAAGAACAAATTCTCCTTCTATTTCCAGTGATGGCAGGGGAAGGGGGCTAAGGAAAAAAAATCTGGTTAAAAGGCACAACGGCACACAACCACAGCAATACAGAAATACAGATAAGAAGCTAAAAAAGCAACAACAAAAACGAAGCAGGTTAAACAAAGCAGGGCATTAGTAACATATGGGGCCCTATCTTGCACCCAGCGCAATTGACTTAGTCAACGACGCAAGTGTCATTCCTAGTTTGCACTCGACGCAAAGCCGACTTTTCCCTCCACAGACGCACGTCGAAATGACTTTGCGCTCCCGTGGGCGGTTCAGCGAAAAAGGAGGCGTGTTCCGGCGCAAACGTTCCCTGGTGCTATTTTGCAGTTTCCGAAAAACAATTCCGCCACTGACCAGGAAAAACGTGGTTTAAAGTCAATGGCGTAATATTCAGATGCTATTTTAAGGGCGCAAGCTTGGTCCGTGCACACTGCTGGCGGGGCCAGGGTCTTCTTTCTGCGAAGCTAAGTTACTTTGTTTTGATTTATGGCGTGTTACATTTCTTCAATGATTATAAAAAGATTTTCATAAGAAATTTCTATGTATGTGAACTTCATTTGTAACAACGGTGGCAATTTCCTCCCATGACTGTTTAACCGAAGCTAATTTGGTTAGGTTTCTTCTCCCATGCCCATCAGAATCAGAATTCGGTTTATTCGCCATGAAGCTTATGTTACACAAATACGCGATTTGCTGTGGTAGGAAGGTGCAAACTATAAACATATGCTGGTATAAATTAAGTACATTACTTAAACTAATTCTAAGAACTAAACAATTTTAAAATATAACAATTAAAAAATATATATATATATACATGTAAAAATAAGAATAATAATTTGAATGAGTAGCATGAGTGGGCAATTCAGTGCAATGAGAAAACTGCTCTGCCTTTCTCATACAATGTCACTTCTCTATATTTTACGGCCCTGACGACAACGTCGATCTCCTCGGCTGTGAACCACTGGCGTGCGCCTGGCAAATCCGCCGTTATAATAGCAATTCGCTATGGAACAAGCGCTGCTCTTAAAGGGAATGTGAGATGATGCTCTGATTGGTTTATTGCACGTTACGCCCAAACCACACCCATTAGTAATGTAGCTACTTCAGACCAACCCTTTTTAGATTTGCGCCAGGCACAAAGTCATTTATCCCGCCGGCAAAATAACAACCAAGCTGAAGTCACGCCCACAAAGTTACTTGCGATTGCGTTTTGATACTTGCGTTTCAGATCGTCAAAATAGGGGGGATGGAGTCAGAGGTGATAAACATGTTAAAAGCACAAAGCAAGACACAGAGATTATTTACAACAACCACTCAAGACATAGACTGACACTGGCAGGTGTAAACAAAGGATATAGGCAGGTGATAAAACAAAGCAGGCAACATACAGTCGTATGCAACAGTTTGGGCACCCCTGATAATCTCCATTCCTTTCATCTATAAATTGTTGGGCGTTTGGATGAGGAACGTCTTTGTCATATATATACACATATACGTCATGGACAGTGATATTTTAGCAGTGAAATACGGTTTATTTGATAAACAGAAAATATGCCATACGCGTCATAAGAGAATTAGACACGTGCATAAATTTGGGCACCCCAACAGAAAAACCACATTAATATTTACTAGAGCCTCCCTTTGCAAAAATAACAGCCTCTAGACACTTCTTATAGCCTCTGATGAGTTGAGATGGATTCTGGATTGAGGTAGTTTGGACCATTCTTCCTTACAATACATCTCCAATTCATTAAGGTTTGATGGGTGCCTAGCGTGGACAGCCTGCTTCAAGTCACCCCATATATTTTCAATTATATACAAGTCTGGGGACTGGGATGGCCATTCCAGAACATTGTAGTTGTTCCTCTGCATAAATGCCTTAGTGGATTTGGAGCAATGTTTCGGGTCATTGTCCTGCTGGAACACCCAACTCCGCCGTAACTACAGCTTTGTTACAGATTCTTGAACATTATTGTCCAGAATTTGCTCAAGCGAGCCTGTTTGTGGCGTGTGTGCAGAAAAGGCTTCTTCCGCATCCCTCTCCCATACAGCTGTTCTCTGTGCAATGTGCGCTGAATAGTCGAGCAATGCACAGAGACACCATCTGCAGCAAGATGACCTTGCAGGTCTTTGGAGGTGGTTTGAGGGTTGTCCTTGACCATTCTGACCATTCTTTGCCTTTGCCTCTTAGTTATTTTTCCTGGCCTGCCACTTCTGGCCTTAAGAAGAACTGTGCCTGTTGCCTTCCATTTCTTAATGACATTCCTCAAAGTGGAAACCGATAGCTGAAACCTCCGGGATAACTTTTTGTAGCCTTCCCCTAAACCATACTGCTGAACAATCTTTGTTTTTAGATAATTTGATAGCTGTTTTGATGCCCCCCTCTGCCACTGTTCAGAGGAGAATCAAAGAGAAGCACAACTTGCAAATGGCTAACTTAAATACCCTTTCTAATGATTAAATGCACCTTTCTATGTAATTGAAGGCTTAACGAGTTAATCAGACTAATTATGTGTTGCAGTTAATCAGCAGTTAGTAGGCAGAGGTATTCAAATCAAATAAATGATTAGGGTGCCCAAAATTTTGCACAGACTATTTTTCACATTTGATTATATTCACACAACTAAATACTGCTACACCAAAAATATTTGTCTGGAAAACCCCCCAGCACTCAGTGTTAACTAGAAAAGGAATATTACAATATTATATATTGATCTTTTTTGGTGAAGACAGTAAATTATCATGCAGCCTCAGAGGGGTGCCTAAACTTTTGCATACGACTAAGTACAACAGCAGGGCAAACTAGGCAGTTGGAAACAGACAAAAAGACAAACCATGGGGATGAATAGACAACAAGATACTCAGAGGAGGGGTTAAAAGATGAGGAAGCACTTACAGGATTCAGTGAGGATGAGTGAAAAGCAGTAGCGTACCGTGGGCTTTTAGTCAGTACCTTACGTAACGACCTTCAACCCCCCCTCACCCATTAGTTGTAAATGAAATCCATCCTACGATCCTTTCTGATGAAACATTCAATGACTTACTCATGCAGTTGCGCATCCTACTTAAGATGAATGAGCAGCTCCTTCTCTATGGCAATAGATGTCAGTGCAGAGAGTCGTGTTTGTCCGGTTGTATTCCGTGAATACGTTTTGATACGCTTGAGAGCTGAGAAAGATCACTCAACTGATGTGGTGGACACTGGTATTGTCACGATCAAGCATGTGAGGGCATAAAGCTGTGCCATGCTGACTGCAAGCCCTGGCTCAGAAATGTCAGTAGGTCACTTGGACTCTTTCCCTGAAAGTTTGTCATGCTGTACATTACTTTGAGCTCTGCTCTGAGTCTGCCCAAACTGTGCACCGTAGCTCTCATCCAGGCTCCTTTAGATCGGCTTTGGGAAATGTCTGATTGAACTTGGTAAACAGCTGTACGTCCAGCAATGCAACAAACAGTTGCTTGTGATCCTCAAATCGATTTCTGATTTGCGTGATGATGCTGTCGATTATTGCTGTCTGTAGGTGTCTGTAGTGCGCGTGCGGTTCTGTTCGGCCTCTGGCTGCACTCGGCTGTCCTGTGGCTTCCCCTGTCCTTCCATAGATGGCATCAAATTTTCCACGCTCACCTTCAAGACTCTGGCAAAAATCCCCAATTCTGGCCAGACTGAACTGCATGTCTAAGCTCTTATTTTGCAGTATTCCGAATAACACATCAGCAAAGTCAAAAATGTCGATGAAAGCAAAGAGAAAATAACAGAAGTCAAAGCTTTTCATCCGTGACAAGTGTCATGATGCACAATGTACCGTTTCAAGGTCAAAATCCTCTGCGTGATCAAGGATGTGCTGGAAAAGCTTGACCAGCTCAGCTCTTTTGTCGTGGACCGTGCCCACCAACCTCGAGTTGAAGTTCCATCTCACCTGAGAGACCCGCGGCAGCCACCTGTAACCCATCACAGGAGACAGGAGTAGACCCAAGCGCAGGTGTGTAGGGATAAGTGGGCAACTCAATCCAAGGAGTGGGCGTGCACAACAGAAACAGAATGGAACAAACCAACTAGACTGTAAACAGGGGGGGATTTGGGGTCAGTATTCAGGGGAAGAGGAGCGTTGGATCGTGACACAGCCTCTCGCAAAAGTGATCCAGGAGTTTTGTTAGCTTGGGAGAACGTGTACAAAATTCAGACAATCCTCCCCGATTCGGCAATTTTTTTTTTGCAGTCCTTTATTTTTGCATCACAAGATTTAATGTGTGTGCATAACAGTGCAATAAAAGACCCTGAGGGATTTCAGCTTCAGCTATCCCTAGATTCTTTTGCCCCACTCAAACCAAGGAAAAGAAAAGACAAGAAATTGGCTCCATGTCCTGGTTCTTCTAGACCGAAGTGCAGCTTTTGACAATGTGGATCATGAGATTCTCCACTGTAAAATACAGAGTACCACAGGGTTCAGTTCTAGGCCCTCTGTTATTTTCACTCTATATGTTGCCTTTCGGAAACATAATTAGAAGCGCTGGGGTAAATTTTCACTCTTATGCACATGATACTCAGCTGATGTCCATAAAGCCTGGAGAATTTCCATGAGTCACCACCTTACCGCGGTGGAGGGGTTTGCGTGTCCTAGTGATCCTGGAAGCTATGTTGTCGGGGGCTTTATGCCCCTGGTAGGGTCTCCCAAGGCAAACAGGTTCCAGGTGAAAGACCAGACAAAGCGTGGCTCAAAAAACCAACCATGAAGAAACACAACAATGGTTCCCAGTTGCCCCTGCCCGGAAGCGGGTCACCGGGGCCCCCCCCTGGAGCCAGGCCCGGGGGTGGGGCTCGATGGCGGAGGCCTGGTGGCCGGGCCTTTTCCCATGGGGCCCGGTCGGGCACAGCCCGAAGAGACAACGTGGGACCCTCTTCCAGTGGGCTCACCATCCGCAGGAGGGGTCATGGGGGTCGGGTGCAGTGTGAGACGGGCGGCGGCCGAAGGCGGGGGCCTTGGCGGTCCGATCCTCGGCTGCAGAAGCTAGCTTTAGGGACGTGGAACGTCACCTCGCTGGCGGGAAAGGAGCCTGAGCTGGTGCGCGAGGTAGAGAGTTTCCGGCTAGATATAGTCGGCCTCGCCTCGACGCACAGCACGGGCTCCGGAACCAGTCTCCTTGAGAGGGGCTGGACTCTCTTCCACTCTGGAGTTGCCCTTGGTGAGAGGCGTCGAGCTGGGGTGGGAATACTTGTTTCCCCTCGGTTCGGTGCCTGTACATTGGGGTTCACCCCGGTGGATGAGAGGGTAGCCTCCCTCCGCCTTCGGGTGGGGGGACGGGTCCTCACTGTCGTTTGTGCTTATGCACCAAACGGCAGCTCAGAGTACCCACCCTATTTGGAGTCTCTGGAGGGTGTGCTAGAAAGCGCTCCTCCCGGGGATTCCCTCGTCCTCCTGGGGGACTTCAATGCTCATGTGGGCAATGACAGTGAGACCTGGAGGGGCGTGATTGGGAGGAACGGCCCCCCCGATCTGAACCCGAGTGGTGTTCTGTTGTTGGACTTCTGTGCTAAACACGGCTTGTCCATAATGAACACCATGTTCAAGCATAAGGGTGTCCATATGTGCACCTGGCACCAGGACACCCGAGGTCTCAGTTCGATGATCGACTTCGTAGTCGTGTCGTCGGACTTGAGGCCGCATGTCTTGGACACTCGGGTGAGGAGAGGGGCGGAGCTGTCAACTGATCACCACCTGGTGGTGAGTTGGCTCCGATGGTGGGGGAGGACGCCGGTCAGGCCTGGCAGGCCCAAACGTAATGTGAGGGTCTGCTGGGAACGGCTGGCGGAACCCTCTGTCAGAAGGAGCTTCAACTCCCACCTCCGGGAGAGCTTCGATCATGTCTCGGGGGGGGCCGGGGACATTGAGTCCGAATGGGCCATGTTCCGGGCCTCCATTGTTGAAGCGGCTGACCGGAGCTGCGGCCGCAAGGCGGTCGGTGCATGTCGCGGCGGTAACCCTCGGACCCGGTGGTGGACTCCGGAGGTGAGGGATGCCATCAAGCTGAAGAAGGAGGCCTATCGGGCTTTATTGGCTGGTAGGACTCCTGAGGCAGCTGATGTGTACCGGCAGGCCAAGCGGAACGCGGCTCTGGCGGTCGCGGAGGCAAAAACCCGGGCATGGGAGGAGTTCGGCGAGGCCATGGAGAATGACTTCCGAACGGCTTCAAAAAGGTTCTGGACCACCATCCGGCAACTCAGGAGGGGGAAGCAGTGCTCTGTCAACACTGTATACGGTGGGGACGGTGCGCTGCTGACTTCGACGGGGGACGTCCTGGATCGGTGGAAGGAATACTTTGAAGACCTCCTTAATTCCACCAACACGCTTTCCGACGTGGAGGCAGAGTCTGGGGACATCGGGGGGGGCCCTTCTATCTCTGGGGCAGAGGTCGCCGAGGTGGTTGAAAAGCTCCGCGGTGGCAGGGCCCCTGGGGTGGACGAGGTCCGCCCGGAGTTCCTTAAGGCTCTGGATGTTGTAGGGCTGTCTTGGTTGACACGACTCTGCAACATCGCGTGGACATCAGGGACAGTGCCTCTGGACTGGCAGACCGGGGTGGTGGTTCCCCTCTTTAAAAAGGGGGACCGGAGGTTGTGCTCCAACTTTAGGGGGATCACACTCCTCAGCCTCCCTGGGAAAGTCTATTCAGGGGTCCTGGAGAGGAGGGTCCGCCAGATTGTCGAACCTCGGATTCAGGAGGAGCAATGTGGTTTTCGTCCTGGCCGTGGAACAGTGGACCAGCTCTATACCCTCCGCGGAGTCCTGGAGGGTACATGGGAGTTCGCCCAACCAGTCTACACATGTTTTGTGGATTTGGAAAAGGCGTTCGACCGTGTCCATCGGGGGCTCATGTGGGGGGTGCTCCGCGAGTACGGGGTACCGGATTCCCTGATCGGGGCTGTCCGGTCCCTGTACGACCGGTGCCAGAGTTTGGTCCGCATTGCCGGTAGTAAGTCGAACTTGTTTCCGGTGAGGGTTGGACTCTGCCAGGGCTGCCCTATGTCACCAATTCTGTTCATTACCTATATGGACAGGATTTCTAGGCGCAGCCAGGGTGTTGAGGGGGTCCGGTTTGGTGACCTCAGGATCGGGTCGCTGCTTTTTGCAGATGATGTGGTCCTGTTGGCTTCATCGGGCCGTGACCTTCAGCTCTCACTGGAGCGGTTCGCAACCGAATGTGAAGCGGCTGGGATGCGAATCAGCACCTCCAAATCTGAGGCCATGGTTATCGACCGGAAAAGGGTGGAGTGCCATCTCCGGGTCGGGGAGGAGATCCTGAACCAAGTGGAGGAGTTCAAGTATCTCGGGGTCTTGTTCACGAGTGAGGGAAGAATGGAGCGCGAGGTCGACAGGCGGATCGGTGCGGGCTCTGCATCGGTCCGTCGTGGTGAAGAAGGAGCTGAGTCGAAAGGCGAAGCCAGTCGATCTACGTTCCTACCCTCACCTATGGTCACGAACTATGGGTAGTGACTGAAAGAACGAGATCGCGAATACAAGCGGCCGAAATGAGCTTTCTCCGCAGGGTGTCCGGGCTCTCCCTTAGAGATAGGGTGAGAAGCTCGGTCATCCGGGAGGGGCTCAGAGTAGAACCGCTGCTCCTCCGCTTCGAGAGGAGCCAGCTGAGGTGGCTCGGGCATCTGATTAGGATGCCTCCTGGACGCCTCCCTGGTGAGGTGTTCCGGGCACGTCCCACTGGGAAGAGGCCCCGGGGAAGACCCAGGACACGCTGGAGGGACTATGTCACTCGGCTGGCCTGGGAACGCCTCGGGGTCCCCCAGGAAGAGGTGGTGGAAGTGGCCGGGGAGAGGGAAGCCTGGGCCTCCCTGCTTAGGTCGTTGCCCCCGCGACCCGATCCCCGGACAAGCGGTAGATGACGACGACGAATTTCCACATGCTGAGGAAAAATGTGTTTCCGGGTTGAGAACTTGGATGACAGCAAATTTCCTTCTTAATTCGGATAAAACCGAGGTTCAAATTTTCGGCCCTAAAAAATACAGAAATAATTTATCCAATCTGACCTTAGACTTAGACGGCGTCAAATTATCTCAAAGCCAGCTGGTAATAAATTTAGGAGTCACATTGGACCCAGACCTTTCGTTTGAGTACCATATTAAGCAAATCACCAGAACCGCATTTTTCCATCTACGTAATATTGCCAAAATACGAAAATTCCTCTCAAAGAATGATGCTGAAAAACGAATACATGCTTTTGTTACAGCCCAATTAGACAACTGCAATGTGTTGTTCTCTGGCCTCCCAATTACCTACCTAAAATTACAGCAGGTGCAAAATGCTGCTGCTAGACTATTGACTAAAACAAGAAAGTTTGATCATATAATATCTACTAATTTCTTTACACTGACTCCCTATCCAAGCCAGAGCTGATTTAAAAGTTTTACTACTAACTTACAAATCTCTGCATGGATTGGCACCACTGCACCTCTCCGGTCTCCTTGCACCCTATTGCCCTGCAAGGACTCTAAGATCTCAAGATACCGGTATCTGGTAATACCCAAAATTAAGAAAAAAAACAGCTGGAGGAAGGGCGTTCTCATATAGAGCACCTCTTCTCTGGAACAAATTACCTGTCTGTCACGGCCACAGCCGTGCCCCCCCTATTGTTTTTGGTTTTGCCCTGTCCTGGTGTTTCCCTGTCATTGTCGTCACCTGTGTCTCGTTCAGTTCTCGTCAGTTTCATTGTGTTCACCTGTGTCTTGTTTGTTTCTGTGTATTTAGGTTCCTGTTTGGTGTCCAGTCTTTGTCTTAGCATACCCTTTGTCTGCGTGCGTACCCTACTTGTTCCCCGGTTATTGAAAATAAACTTGTGTTCCTCGCAATGCCACGCTTCTCTCTTGCATTTGGGTCCTACCCCACCTCACAACCTGACATTGTCTCAATTAAGGAGGCTGATACTGTTTCGATATTTAAAACTAGATTAAAAACGTTCTTGTTTAGTCAATTCTATGAATGTTAAAGGTAAGTGTGTGTGTGTACTTTCTATGTAAACCTGGGGTGTGCGTTTGCCTATGTGTGTATCACATGTAACTTTTAAATTGTAATTTTAGCTTGTGTTCACACTGCCCATCTAGATGTTACAAATAAAGTAAACCTGTTATTGTATATTGTTACTGTTATAGTTCCGTTGCAGTATGTTGTTATTGTTATAGTTTTTGTTACTAGTTGGAGACAAAGGGGGACTGGTTGTTTTCATCCTTATCTGTATAAGTATAACCTATTTTAGAGTTATTTCCCCCGGAACAGATTTCATGTTCCAACCGAGGGGGGCTGTCGCTTTCTTGGTGTGTGGTGCTGCATCAAATACTCTTTTAGCTCTTTTAAATTGCTGCACTAGTCCACACTTGACCGGTGGGGATCTCATTCTATTATGACTATAACTGTTAGCTGCTCCTGGTATTCTCTAATCCCTGCTCTACTCTCTCTGTCCCCGTCCCCCCCACACATCCCCTGTGGTGTGGGGAGTTTGAGCTGTCAGGACCTGCCTGGTCGTCGGTCTACCAACGCTGGACCAGGTCATCTACCGGAACCCAGTCTCCATGACGGCCAACAGCGAGTTGCCGAACAATGGATTTTGGTGTTTCAAAACCCATTGACACTGTATGACTATGTTGAGCTTGTGTCCTGCTCTTCTCTCTTACCAACCGTCTCTGGAGGAGGGGATCCCTCTCTGAATTGCTCCTCCCAAGGTTTCTTCCATTTTTTCTCCTGTTGGGATTTTTCTGGGAGTTTTTCCTTGTCTTCCTTGAGGGTTTAGGTTGGTTGAGGGGCAGTTCTATGGGCGTATGTGAAGCCCTCTGTGACTTGCTTGCGTGTAAAAAGGGCTATACAAATACTTTTGATTTCTTCTGTTACACGCGCCTGTACGCTCTGTCATAACTGTGCCATTAACCTTGTTTTGCAATCGTAGCTGCCCAACACTTAAAGTACTGAAGCTATTATATCATTACGTTTTCTTTCTGTGACATCCTCAAACTTAAACACTCTGTCTTACTCCGGTGTCAGTAACATACTGAAGTACAAATGACAGCTGTGCAGTGTTGCTGAAATCAGTGGTCTAATCCACCATAACTGCGACAAACTTGGTGTTGTTGATCTCTTTTTTGATGGCATCATTTAGCACTTCAGCGACAGTATTTGAGATAATTTTCTATTTTCCCAGATGTTCTCGAAAAAACAGTGACCGTGGCAAGGTGGTGTCGCACTTCAGCATCATATTCTGATAGCAGAGATAATAGCTCCAAATAATATTAATATTCCTCGGTTCAGGGTGTCACGATCTAACGCTCCGCTTCCTCTGAATACTGAGGCCTTCATATCTGTACCCCAAATCCCCCCCTGTTTACGGTCTAGTTGGTTTGTTCCATTCAGTTTCTGTTGTGCACGCCCACTCCTTGGATTGACTTGCCCACTTATCCCTACACACCTATGTCTGGTTACCCATCAAGCTGGTCTGTATATATATCCCTGATTCCCTTGTGTTCCTTGCGAAGTCTTGTGTTAGTTTACCGTCACATTCTGAGCGTTTATCTTATTTGCTGTTTGGCCTCTTGTTGACAATCCTTGTTTGTTCCAGACCTCGTTCCCTCCTGCCTGATCCTTGTCGGTACCTTCGGTTCTCTACCTGCTTCTGGAATTTGACCTCCTGCCTGAATACTGGGTACGACTGGCCTACTCCCTCTTGTACCTTTGCTAAATAAATCTGCGCTCTGCGCTGTGGTCCACTCCTGTCTCCTGTGATGCGGTACACAGGGACTCTTTCCCCTCGTCATGTCCCCTGAAAGACCCTTTTTGCTGTCCCAAAAAGATGACACAATCAACAAGGCTCTTCAGTATGTCCCAGTTTTTTCCTCCTATTTTTTCCTTTCCTTACTCTCTCATTGTACAGGCTTGTCTCTCGTCTCCACAGCTCATTCAGTTGCAAATCCATCCTGGATTTAGCCTGACTGCCAGCCCAACAGCCCCAAAAAATTTGGTCGGGAAGTTGGGTCTGGGGGGGCACGTTTGGGGAAAAAACTATGTTCGAACAGGAGCTGTTCGGACCAATGAAATTGTCAGGGTGGGCTTTATACGATGATGGACAGATGATCAACAGTAACGTAATCAACAACGTCACGAAAGAGGGCTTGGGTTGAATTGGTTTTCAACAAACAACATGTTACATTGCTCTGATTGGTTGTAGGTCTATCCAATTGAGCAAAGAAGCATTTGTTCGGTTGACACCGTAGTCACAGCCCAACAGAGAGTTATCAGACTCATATTCTGACTAGAATTATGAGTATGATGTCAGGCTACCCTGGACTCACTAAAGGTCTTAAAATGTACCACCGTTGTGAGGTGCCGCTCAGATGCCTGATGTTTCATAGCTGCCTCGGTGAAGCTATTAAGGCTGTTAAAACCGGGGGTGTTCCATGTTCCCTCACTGGTATTAAAAAGCTTTAAAAAGTCATAGCGGTTATAGTTACCCTCAGTGAAGTGCCGCACAAAACCTTTGCCAGCCTTGGTCAGCCCAACCAACTTAGGTGTAGGTCTTCCTCTTAAAATGATTTCTTCTCTCAAAGATCACCTTGAAAAAGGCACATGAAGGAGATTGGAAACAGGATTGTTAGGAGGTGTGAAGGCAGCGAACATAGCTTAGTTCACTGCTGCTCCTGGTTCACTCACAACCCGCCAAAAGGTTTGGTAACCCTTCCTTTTACAGTCCCTTAATTACTAGGTACTTAGGTAGAAAATAAAGGGTATGTTTTGTGTATTACCGATTGGTACCAAGATGGTAAATACAGGGAAAATTCAAAGAATTTACCCCTTAAGTATTAGGTATTTACGTAGAAAATAACAGGTAGGTTTTGTGTATTATTGGGTATTACCGAATGGTACCATGGTGGTAAATACAGAGATAATTCAAAGTATTTACCCATTAACTACATACTAACGTGCTGGTTATTACTGGGTAATTTTAACTGGTAATAATTAGGTAAAGACATAAAACAAAACTTAGTATTTACCTGGAAACGTATAAATGTTACTATTTAAATACCGCTGGTAGTAAGTTGGTAACTACAGGAGATACATAAGGTAAATTATAATGTGTTATTGGGGAAATACCACTGCTATTAAGTAGGTAAAGATGAACAAGCTTCAGCAGAATTACAAAGAAAAAGCTCTACTATTACCCTGCAGTTACCTAAGGTTTATGTCGGTAACAGTCCACGTCTAATTAGAATATATGATAGTACTTTCCAATAAAATACCTTTTCAGATAAATGTATCGATGATGGCCATACTCATTTACTTGGCTGGTAACAACCTCCGCGGGAAGAGTTTTCTTCTACTATCATGGTAAATCTTCTTGGATACTGGGTAAGTACTTGCGCATGTTCGGACTATTTACTCAGTAAGTAAGCTAAAACTGTACTGTAAAAAGAAAGTGTGTAAATAGAGTGTTGTTTCCATGGTACTACAAGGGTCTTACCATATCCTTTGTAACCAAATATTACTTTGTCAACGTTACCCTTATTATGAACTTGTTATATACATTCCACAGTGATACCAGGTGACCCATGACTATTTACTCAGTATGTAAGCTGAAGCTGTACTGTAAAATGAAGGTGTGTTTGTTTCCATGGTGTTACCAGGCTCTTACCATATCCTTTGTAACCAAATATTACTTTGTCAACGTAACCCTTACGTTCTACAGTGATACCAGGTAACACATGGCTATTTACTTAGTAAGTAAGCTGAAACTGAACTGTAAAAGGAAGCTGTGTTTGTTTCCTTGGTGTTACCAGGCTCTTACCATATCCTTTTCAATTATTCATTCCCTTTTCCATGCAATAAACACAAACTTGGATTATGTTACTACGAAAAACATGACACTTAACTCTGTAAATTGTAACATTATTTTAAATTAAAGCACTGTTTCCATGGCATGAACAAATACAAAGGTTAAATCTATATAAACCTCCATATAAATTCTCTAAACTCAAAATTCAAATAACTTCGTACCATAGAACACATGTCAGTGAGTTTGGCCCTTATGGTTTGTCTTTTTACAGCTCCTGTAACATAAAAATAGTCTACAAATGTTTAAGATTCTAGCTATTTGAAGTAACATGTTAGAATACAGAATAATCGATTGGCCATTGATCTGAGTGGTAGCCATGGATGCTGTGGTTGTGTTGGTTCTTAAGAAGTGGTTGCACACATGGGCATCGTTTTTTCCTTGCCAGCAGCCTCTCCCTCTGGAGCCTTCTTATTAAGCTTTTATCACCTTGAGCCGTCCTCTGAAATAATATTTGTGTAAATGCCATACAACTAAAACAGATGTTAAATTAGATTAAGTTGTATTAGCACTCAGGAACTTTGTTTTCTTCGCGAGCAAAACTTTGGACAAAGGTTATTATAGTTTAGAATTTTTTCACTAGTTTTTATTTAGTTTTGACTTTTTGTTTTCAATTTCAGTTTAGTTGTAATTAGTTTTTAAAGCAGGTTTGCTAGTTTAGTTTAGTTTTTATTTTTTGAAAATGCTTAGTTTTAATTTAGTTTTTATTAGTTTCAGTATTAGTTTTAGCTTTACCGCAGAATGTAACAGACCGGGGGGAGGGGGGGGGGGGGGCACAGTCAGGGAAGTTTCATTTTTTCATGCTGGAGATAAAAGGTATGCTTCAAACGATGGGACAGAAGAAAACTCGATCAACTAGTCACATTCAAAACCAATTTGCTTTGAACATTTTTGGAACCTCAAGAATAGATTTGGTTTTGGACGTACAGCGGAGACTAAATAGCTTCTCACCCCTTATTCCCCTAACATTACATTGATACCAGAGTAAGCCCTTGTGTTGATTTCCCATTATTTCTCTTAGGATTGTTTAATGTCCATGTGAAGCCATTTAACATCACACAAATGGTTGTGGTCACTTTGAACCTAAGACTGCTTTTTAATGGTGAGCTGATTTTGAGAAATTAAACTTGAATTGCAGCTAAAGTTGTTTCCTGGTCATTTCCTGCTATGGTTATCTCGTTGCTATGCTAGCTGATTAGCTAGCTATGGACACTTAATAACCTTAATCAATATAAATGGAAGAGTTCAATTTGCATGAAATTATTGCTAGTTTTCTAGCGGATGTTATAGTCTCCTCTATTTAACTTCTAAAATTATAATGGGAAAAGGTAAAAACCCTCTGTGACTGTGCAACTTCGTATGAAAGTGTTCATATTCATGGGTGCATAATCACATATATTAACGCAAGTTCATCACAAGCTAGCAGCTGCAAACTGTATGTAGCTACCTAACCTGTGGGTGTGTAAAAAATGCTGATAGGATTAGGAATAACAACCAGTAGTCAATGTGCAAGCTGAATGGTGATTTAAGATACTGTATTGGGTTTACATATTTGTAACTCTGACTCTGAAAGAGTCAGTGCCTAACCAGCCACGAACAGCATGTTACTGTTCGAAGGAATCTCAAATAGGACTCTGTGGCTTTCTCCCGATTTTTGCCGGCGTGATACCAGGCGAGGGGCGTGTACTAAAAGTGGTACAGCGGAAGATAGACTGGCTATGTATGAAATAAATTGACACCTATGAAATCCATTGACAAAGACGAAAACTAAAGACATTTTCTCTATAATTCTATTTTATTTTAGTTAGTTTTGTAAAGACACAATACAGTTTCAGTTAGTTATCGTTTTTTTATAAAGACTCTTTTTTATTTTTATTTCAGTTACAGTTTTATTTCAAAAAAACACCTCGTTTTAGTTTTCGTTAACAATAATAACCTTGCTTTGGACGCAGGTATTGTGCATCGTGAGATAAAAATGGCTAGCAAAGATTAAATTTGGCTAGCTTTGGCTTCAAACACCCCTCCGCGCAGGTGTTGTTACGTCCTGAAGGGATTTATTTTTGGATAACTACCTCCGGACAATACATTATCCCACTTATTATATGGTTACTTGCTAATAAACTTAAAAAGGAACTTCACACAATGACATTTGAATTAATTTATTGATATTTTCTGCTTTCCGCTGAGAAAAATAGTTCCTCAACGGAACAGAACTTAGGCGTTGCAGATGCTGCATAGCAACGTTTTATGCTCCCTGGAAGGCAACGCTATTTGTTGTAGTTTAATTGTACTTTCCCATTGATGGTGCAGTCCGAGAGAATCTGTGGTACATCTCGGGGTAGTTTGAAGTTGATCTCTTTATTCAATTCCTGATCAGGGTTGTCCGCAGAAACATGTTTCTGAGTTTTGTCTGACATACCTGAAAATCACAATAGGCCACGGTTAGGATACAATGTAAAAAGCTATCATAATGGATAATCAGTTTGTTTCGAAATAGCCCTTTCAGGTAAGGAGCTCACCTGATTAAGAGGAGAGAATTTGGCTCCATTACTCCCTTGCTGCTGTGGTCCAGTAGCTTTTAAAGCTACCCTCGCATCTATGCCCATTTACTGTCATGATCTCTCGCGATTCGAAACCTGCCATTGACAGTTACTGGACTGCGGTGCGCCTCAGGCTGTGGTTTGTATAACGCTTTGACAGAGCGGCTGCTTGGCTGATGTTGGGCATCATGAGGCCGAGGGAATTGTGACCCATGTGCTCCCTTGAATACCAAATGTGTTTACTGGCAAGGAGAGATTGGTCCTTTCTTAGGGGATGTAAATAAAAAGCTGTGGCATTCGGTGGGCAATGTGACAGGTATTTTTTTCAAGTTGAAACCGGGCAGTTTTGATTTCCAGGTTCTGAAAATATGCATCCCCTATAGATTTCTTGTGATGAGTCTCTTGGGTCTTCATGATTCTTAGTTTCAGCGTTATAGGACAGAGTGATGTATTATTTTCCGTTTTCGTCTTTTATTGACAGAAATGACAAAGTCTCGGTTCCCCTCCCTACCTCTTCGTGCCAGCTGTAGATTCACATCATACCACAACTTCCGCACCAATCCAGTGGCTGTATCAGTAGAGAGAGCCAACGAGTCTTTTATGCGCTTCATGTCCGCAGGAGAGATGGGAGGATGGTGTTGGCTGGTATCTTTCCCTGATCTGCGAAGGTCTTTGATTACTGACTTGAATACACCATTGCTTGATTGAAATTCCGGACTCCGTAGAATGTCCAGCTTGGAGAAACAGTTGATGCCAGCTCGGAGGCTATTGTAACTGGCAACGGAATAACTTTCACCAGATAATTTCTGCACTGTTGCATAAAACGACCTTAAAGTCTGGTTTAAAGTGTCTGCATTATAGTTTTCAATACTCGCAGACATTCCCTTCTCCACTATGCTAACTTAACTAACTTAACGCTCATGTCAAATTCCAACGGGACATCAGTAACTGCTGTGTACTGGCGTTCGTCGAGACCTGGCTGTCTCCGGAGATCTCCGACACAGCGGTTACACCGTTGGGATTCACCATATACCGCCAGGACAGAACAGCTGATTCAGGGAAGTGCAGGGGCGGAGGTGTCTGTGTTATGTTTAACTCTCTCTGGGATGTAGCGTCTCTGTCTCCGGATGTAGCGGTACTAGCATCTCACTACTCTCCGGTCCTTGAGCTGCTAACTGTAAAAATCAGACCCTTCTATCTGCCTGGGGAATTCACTGCGGTCGTCATGAGTGCAGTCTACACCCCCCCCCCCCAAGCAGACAAGGCCGCTGCTTTGGATGAACTGTATGGGATTATCAATGGACTGGAAAATGTGCACCCAGAGGCAGCCTTCATTGTTGTTGGTGATTTCAACAGAGCCAACATGAAGTCCTGCCCAAGTACTATCAGCACATTGACTTCTTCACGTGGAGACCAGATTCTTGACCATTGTTATACAGCATTCAAGGGCAGTTACAAACCCCTCCCCCGCCCTGCTTTTGGGAAGGCTGATCACACCTCCATTCTTCTCCTCCCTGCATATGAACAAAAGCTTAAACATCATACGAGAGTGTGGCGACCCTCCAGGACTGCTTTGACACCACTGACTGGCAGATGTTCAAGGAGGCAGCAGATGGGGACATTAACGAATACACAGACACTGTTTCCAGATACATCCAACACTGCATTGATGACGTTGTCCCCAAGAAGTTTGTCCGGTCTTTCCCAAATCAGAAGTCCTGGGTTGATGTTGCGGTCCGGGCCAAGCTGAGAGCCAGCACTGTCGCCTTTAACTCTGGGGACCCTGGTGAGTACAGGAAGGCCAGATACAACCTTCTGAAGGCCATCAAAGCAGCGAAAAGGGCTTACAGGACCAAGGTTGAGTCCAGCTACCATGGCTTTGACCCCAGGAGCATGTGGAGTGGACATAAAGCCATTACTGACTACAAAGGGAGAGGCTACAATGAGAGCCAGTCCTCTGTCCTACTGCCAGACGAACTGAATTCCTTCTACGCTCGCTTTGAGAGTATGACTATGCACACCGCTCTCTCCCACCTGGACAAGGGGAATACCTATGTGAGGATGCTGTTCATTGACTACAACTCAGCATTCAACACCATCATCCCCTCCAGACTGGTCTCCAAGCTTGTGGACCTGGGACTAAGCACCTCCCTCTGCAAGTGGATCTTCCACTTCCTGACGGGGAGGCCAGAAGTGGTGAGAATCGGTGACCGCACCTCATCTGTACTGATCACCAACACAGGTACCCCCCAGGGCTGTGTGCTCAGCTCTCTCCTGTTCTCCTTGTTCACTCACAACATGCACAGGCATGTAAGGCAACGCACAGCTCCAACCTCCTTGTTAAGTTTGCTGACGACACAACCACCGTGGGCCTCATCTCTGACAGTGACCAGTCAGCCTACAGAGAGGAGGTTGACATCATGGTGTCAGGAAAATAACCTCTCTGTCAACATCAGCAAGACCAAGGAGAATATAGCTGCAAGCAGCAATGGAGGGGCCAAGCAGTCCAGAGCAGGACAAGGCCTCCATAGCACATGCGCAACAATGAAGTCACAGCAACCTGTTGCACTCATGCAACACACCAAGTTTGGTTGAAATATCTGTTTGCGTTCAAGAGTACTGAGTGTTCAAATTTTTATTTTGTTCTGGTATAACACCACAGGCCTCCTCTGCTCCTCATGGGAACGAAGGAACCGAAGTTTGGTGATGATCAGACACATTTTTGCTGAGTTATGCTCTCACGTGTCTTTTGCAGCTTTGCTGCCGCCTTTGATCAGCTCTAACGAACAAACGGTTTTGAAAATAGAAAACCCATGCAACACCTTTGTGAAGCTTGGTCTGAAGATCATCTGTGCCAAATTTAGTCAACATTGGACAAAATTTGGGGCGTGCAAAAGGTTTTTACACTTTTCCATGAAATCCAAAATGGCGGCCGCGTCAATTCGGTTATTATGAAATATTATCAATGGCCAGGCTTGATATCTCACAAGACATCAAGAGACAAAGAAATTACTTTATTAAGGTAAACACTTCCATAGTTATTAGCCAAAACACGTTTATGCTTCCGGCCACGCCCCCTTTTAGTCACATGACACCATTTTTGGAGGACATCCTTAGAATAAAGTTCCGAGTAGGCCTAACAACTTTGGTGTCACTGCTTCAAAGAACTGCTGAGATATGGCTTCACTTCCTGTTTGGCGGCTTTTCTGCAGAATTTGATTGGCTGTACTGGACAAACGGTTTGGTAAATCAAATATCCTTCCATAAATTTTGTGAGGCTTGGTCTGAAGATCATCTGTGGCAATTTTGAAGAAGATTCGACAAGAATTGTAGGAGAAGTAGGCTTTCAAAGGTTTTTGATAAAACCGGAAATAGCGGAAAATCTGTATACCGGAAATTGACGCCATGGTGTGCATTGAACTCGGCGTGATCCAGGGAATCCAGTGGTACCTCATTTTTGAAAATGGGTCATACGGTTCAAGAGTTGCGTGTGTAAACACAACTCAAACTTTGACCCGTTGGTGGCGCTAGAGTGCCAAAGCATGGGACATGAAACTTTGTGAATTGGACCAGGGTACTGTCCCCAATGAGTGTGCCAAATTTCAAAACTTTCGATCAAGCGCTTCTAGGGCCTGCCATAGACACCCAGTCTTAAGAATAATAATAATAATAATACTACCAATTACAATAGGTGCCTCGCAGCTTCGCTGCTTGGCCCCTAAATATAGCTGCAAGCAGCTTCGCTGCTTGGCCCCTAATAATAATAAATATAGCTGCAAGCAGCAATGTGGTGGCCAAGCAGTCAAATGACCCATAAAACACTTAAGAAATCCTCAGAACAGGGTTCCGAGGGCATGCAGCAAGTTTGGTGTGAATCCATCAAAGATTTTCTGAGATACGACCCAACTTCCTGTTTGCTGGCTTAATTGCACATTTTGACTCCCTGTACCGGGCAAACGGTTCTGAAAATAAAAAAATCATGTGAAACTCTTTGTGAGGCTTGGTCTGAAGATACTCTCTGCCAAATTTGGTGAAGATTGGACAACATGTGTAGGAGGCGTAAAGAAAAAACGTTTTTCAATTAATTCAAAATGGCGGCCGGATCAATTCGGCTATTATCACAAGTTATCATGTATCACACACGGGATGTCCCAACATATCATGAGACAAAGGAATCCCTTCATAAAAGCAAACAAATCAACAGTTATTGGCCAAAACACATTTTTGCTTCCTGCGGCCACGCCCAGTGATCACATGACACCAAATTAATTGGACAGCCTCAGATGAGGGTTCCGAGTCATCATATTAAGTTTGGTGTTGATTTCTCAAAGATTAGCTGAGATATGACCCAACTTCCTGTTTGGTTGCTTTGTTGCCAATTTTGATTGGCTGTACCGGACAAACGGTTTTGAAAATTGAATATCCTTTGATAACTTCTGTGAGGGTTGGTCTGATGATAATGTGTGCCAATTCTGGGGAAGATTTGAAAAAAATAAAAGTAGTTGAAGCAAAAAAACGTGTTTCCTTAAAATTCAAAATGGTGGAAAATCTATATAACCGGAAATTGACGTCATAGGGTGTGTTGAACTCGTCTTGATCCAGGGAATCCAATGGTACCTCATTTTTGAAAATCGGTCATACGGTTCAAAAGTTACGTGTGTAAACACAAGTCCAACTTTGACCAGTTGGTGGCGCTAGAGTGCTCCAATGAGAGACATGAAACTTGGTGAATATAAAGAGGGGACTGTGCTTAATAAGTGTGCCAAATTTCACAACTTTTTACCATACGGTTCTAGGGGCTGCCATAGACTCCAATGACAGAAGAAGTGTAATAATAAATATAACTGCAAGCAGTAATGGCGGATTCCTCCAAACACTGCGAACCATTGAAAAATGTTTATTCTTGACTAATTTTAACTGTATAGAAAAATGTATGCTGCAGAATTGCATACCAAATCTGAAATGCAATACCATCAAGATCCACAAGGGCCTTTATTTCAAGCCAGTAAGTGTAGGAAGGGGGCTTGGTGAGCTTATCCATTCCAGAAAGCCTTATATCTTTATGCATTAAGGCGTGGCCTGTAGCGCCACCTATGGGTAATGGTGGGCCATTTGTGGTGTGGTAGTTACTCTTGGCCTATACTATTAATATTTCAGGATTTTAAAAACTTTTTACCATTGCATATAAAATCGGAAATGCAATACCAACAGGATCCACATGGGCTTTGGGTAAAGTGTGGTAGTTACTCTTGGCCTGTACTGTCAATGTGTCAGGATTTAGAGACCTTTTTACTATTGCATACAAAGTAGGAAATGCAATGACACCAAGGTCCTCAAGGGCCTATGCTGATATTCAAGGAATGAGTGTGGGCTTGGTAAGCCCACACAGTCCTGATATGTTACGTGTGTGTCTTGCCAAGCCCGCGCGTGTCAAGGGAAGAATGAGTGTGTGAGAATTTGGAGCATGCGCGGGGAGGAGCAGGGGACACATTTCATTGTAAATTTCCTTAGAAATTAGCCAAGCATGCATGTTTCAAAGATTCACCAAAAATCTACCTTTTATCTTAGAGTCAACTTTTTCTCAGATTTGTGTACTAAACATTCTCAAGAGTCTTCATATGAACTTGTTTGACTGGCTTACGTGTAAAGCATTGCGAACCATTCAAAAATGTATATTCTTGACAAATTGTAACTGTATAAAAAAATAAATGCTGCAGAATTTCCAATGGGATACCAAATCTGAAATGCAATAACATCAAGATCCACAAGGGCCTTTATTTCAAGCCAAGAAGTTAAGTGCTTTAATCTTCACAAGAAGTGAAGTGCTTTGTGCTTTAGGGCGTGGCCTGTAGCGCCACCTATGGGTAATGGTGGGCCATTTGTGGTGTGGTAGTTACTCTTGGCCTATACTATCAATGTTTCAGGATGTTTTTAACTTTTTACCATTGCATACAAAATCGGAAATGCAATACCAACAAGATCCACATGGGCTTTTGTTAAAGTGTTGTTGTTACTGTTGGCCTTTACTATCAATGTTTCAGGATTTGGAGAACTTTTTACCATGGCAAACAAAATCTGAAATGCAATACCATCAAGATCCACAAGGCCTTTGCAAAAGACCAAGGAATGAGTGGGGGCTTGGTAAGCCCACACTCTCCTGAAATGTTGCGTGTGCGTCTTGCCAAGCCCGCGCGTGTGTCAAGGGAAGACCTATGGGTAATAGTGGGCCATTTGTGGTGTGGTAGTTACTCTTGGTCTATACTATCAATGTTTCAGGATTTTTATAACTTTTTACCATTGTATACAAAATCGGAAAAGCAATACCAACAAGATCCACATGGGCTTTTTGTTAAAGTGTTTCTTTGCCTATACTATCTATGTTTCAGGATTTTGAGACCTTTTTACCATTGCATACAAAATCGGAAATGCAATACCATCAAGAGCCACATGGGCCTTTTTTTCAAGCCAATAAGTGAAGGGAGGGGGCTTGGTGAGCCTATCCATTCCAGAAAGCCTTGTATATTTGTGCTTTTTGGCGTGGCCTGTAGCGCCACCTATGGGTAATGGTGGGCCATTTGTGGTGTGGTAGTTACTCTTGGTCTATACTATCAATGTTTCAGGATTTTTATAACTTTTTACCATTGCATACAAAATCGGAAATGCAATACCAACAAGATCCACATGGGCTTTTGTTAAAGTGTTTCTCGGCCTACACTATCAATGTTTCAGGATTTGAGACCTTTTTACCATTGCATACAAAATCGGAAATGCAATACCATCAAGAGCCACATGGGCCTTTGCTAAAGACCAAGGAATGAGTGGGGGCTTGGTCAGCCCACACTCTCCTGAAATGTTGCGTGTGCGTCTTGGCCGCGCGTGTGTCAAGGGAAGGCTGAGTGTGTGTGAGATTTTGGAGCACGCGCGGGGAGGAGCAAGGGAGACATTCATTGGAAATTTGCCTAGAAATTAGCCAAGCAAGCATGTTTCAAATATTCACCAAAAATCGACCTTTCATCTTACAGTCAACTTTTTCACAGATTTGTGTTATGAACATTCTCAAGAGTTTTCATATGAACTTGTGATTGAATCAGAGTATCAGTTTTTGAATGGCTGATGTGTAAAGCATAATTTTAGCGTTAGCGATAAGTTCAATTTGCTTTATATCAATCATTTTTTGAGATATGAATTTGCCTTTGCACATGGTAACATGTTGTAGTGTCTTCCTCCGATCTACCAAGTTTAGTGTTGATATCTCAAAGATTTGCTGAGACATGACTTCACATCCTGTTTTGCGGCTTTTCTGATGAATTTGATTGGCTGTACCGGACAGACGGTTATGAGGATCAAAATTCCTTTGATAACTTTTGTGAGGCTTGGTCTGAAGATCATCTCTGGTGATTTTGAAGAAGATATGACAAAAATTGTAGGAGGAGTAGGCTTTCAAAGGTTTTTGATAAAACCGGAAATGGCGGGAAATCTATATAACCGGAAATTAACGCCATGGTGTGCGTTGAACTCGGCTTGATCCAGGGAATCCAATGGTACCTCATTTTTGAAAATGAGTCATACGGTTCAAAAGTTGCGTGTGTAAACACAAGTCCAACTTTGACCCATTGGTGGCGCTAGAGTGGTCTAATGGGAGACATGAAACTTGGTGTAGGTATAGAAGAAACTGTCCTTAATGAGTGTGCCAAATTTCACAAAAAGTTGTCGATGGGGTCTAGGGGCTGCCATTGACTCCCATGGTACAAGAATTACAAAATATAACTGCAAGCAGTAATGGCGGATTCCTCCAAACACTGCGAACCATTGAAAAATGTTTATTTTTGACAAATTGTAACTGTATAGAAAAATGTATGCTGCAGAATTACCAATGGCATACCAAATCTGAAATGCAATACCATCAAGATCCACAAGGGCCTTTATTTCAAGCCAGTAAGTGAAGGAAGGGGGCTTGGTGAGCTTATCCATTCCAGAAAGCCTTGTATCTTTATGCATTAAGGCGTGGCCTGTAGCGCCACCTATGGGTAATGGTGGGCCATTTGTGGTGTGGTAGTTACTCTTGGCCTATACTATTAATGTTTCAGGATTTTAAAAACTTTTTACCATTGCATATAAAATCGGAAATGCAATACCAACAGGATCCACATGGGCTTTGGGTAAAGTGTGGTAGTTACTCTTGGCCTGTACTGTCAATGTGTCAGGATTTGGAGACCTTTTTACTATTGCATACAAAGTAGGAAATGCAATGACACCAAGGTCCTCAAGGGCCTATGCTGATATTCAAGGAATGAGTGGGGGCTTGGTCAGCCCACACAGTCCTGATATGTTGCGTGTGTGTCTTGCCAAGCCCGCGCGTGTCAAGGGAAGAATGAGTGTCTGAGAATTTGGAGCATGCGCGGGGAGGAGCAGGGGACACATTTCATTGTAAATTTCCCTAGAAATTAGCCAAGCATGCATGTTTCAAAGATTCACCAAAAATCGACCTTTCATCTTAGAGTCAACTTTTTCTCAGATTTGTGTACTAAACATTCTCAAGAGTCTTCATATGAACTTGTTTGACTGGCTTACGTGTAAAGCATTGCGAACCATTGAAAAATGTATATTCTTGACAAATTGTAACTGTATAGAAAAATCAATGCTGCAGAATTTCCAATGGGATACCAAATCTGAAATGCAATAACATCAAGATCCACAAGGGCCTTTATTTCAAGCCAAGAAGTGAAGCGCTTTAATCTTCACAAGAAGTGAAGTGCTTTGTGCTTTAGGGCGTGGCCTGTAGCGACACCTATTGGTAATGGTGGGCCATTTGTGGTGTGGTAGTTACTCTTGGCCTATACTATCAATGTTTCAGGATGTTTTTAACTTTTTACCATTGCATACAAAATCGGAAATGCAATACCAACAAGATCCACATGGGCTTTTGTTAAAGTGTTGTTGTTACTCTTGGCCTTTACTATCAATGTTTCAGGATTTGGAGAACTTTTTACCATGGCAAACAAAATCTGAAATGCAATACCATCAAGATCCACATGGCCTTTGCAAAAGACCAAGGAACACTCTCCTGAAATGTTGCGTGTGCGTCTTGCCAAGCCCGCGCGTGTGTCAAGGGAAGACCTATGGGTAATGGTGGGCCATTTGTGGTGTGGTAGTTACTCTTGGTCTATACTATCAATGTTTCAGGATTTTTATAACTTTTTACCATTGCATACAAAATCGGAAATGCAATACCAACAAGATCCACATGGGCTTTTGTTAAAGTGTTTCTCGGCCTACACTATCAATGTTTCAGGATTTGAGACCTTTTTACCATTGCATACAAAATCGGAAATGCAATACCATCAAGAGCCACATGGGCCTTTGCTAAAGACCAAGGAATGAGTGGGGGCTTGGTCAGCCCACACTCTCCTGAAATGTTGCGTGTGCGTCTTGGCCGCGCGTGTGTCAAGGGAAGGCTGAGTGTGTGTGAGATTTTGGAGCACGCGCGGGGAGGAGCAAGGGAGACATTCATTGGAAATTTGCCTAGAAATTAGCCAAGCAAGCATGTTTCAAATATTCACCAAAAATCGACCTTTCATCTTACAGTCAACTTTTTCACAGATTTGTGTTATGAACATTCTCAAGAGTTTTCATATGAACTTGTGATTGAATCAGAGTATCAGTTTTTGAATGGCTGATGTGTAAAGCATAATTTTAGCGTTAGCGATAAGTTCAATTTGCTTTATATCAATCATTTTTTGAGATATGAATTTGCCTTTGCACATGGTAACATGTTGTAGTGTCTTCCTCCGATCTACCAAGTTAAGTGTTGATATCTCAAAGATTTGCTGAGACATGACTTCACATCCTGTTTGGCGGCTTTTCTGATGAATTTGATTGGCTGTACCGGACAGACGGTTATGAGGATCAAAATTCCTTTGATAACTTTTGTGAGGCTTGGTCTGAAGATCATCTCTGGTGATTTTGAAGAAGATATGACAAAAATTGTAGGAGGAGTAGGCTTTCAAAGGTTTTTGATAAAACCGGAAATGGCGGGAAATTTATATAACCGGAAATTAACGCCATGGTGTGCGTTGAACTCGGCTTGATCCAGGGAATCCAATGGTACCTCATTTTTGAAAATGAGTCATACGGTTCAAAAGTTGCGTGTGTAAACACAAGTCCAACTTTGACCCATTGGTGGCGCTAGAGTGGTCTAATGGGAGACATGAAACTTGGTGTAGGTATAGAAGAAACTGTCCTTAATGAGTGTGCCAAATTTCACAAAAAGTTGTCGATGGGGTCTAGGGGCTGCCATTGACTCCCATGGTACAAGAATTACAAATAATAAAACCACCAATAACAATAGGTTTCCTCCTTACGGAGGAATCCTAAATATAACTGCAAGCAGTAATGGCGGATTCCTCCAAACACTGCGAACCATTGAAAAATGTTTATTTTTGACAAATTGTAACTGTATAGAAAAATGTATGCTGCAGAATTACCAATGGCATACCAAATCTGAAATGCAATACCATCAAGATCCACAAGGGCCTTTATTTCAAGCCAGTAAGTGAAGGAAGGGGGCTTGGTGAGCTTATCCATTCCAGAAAGCCTTGTATCTTTATGCATTAAGGCGTGGCCTGTAGCGCCACCTATGGGTAATGGTGGGCCATTTGTGGTGTGGTAGTTACTCTTGGCCTATACTATTAATGTTTCAGGATTTTAAAAACTTTTTACCATTGCATATAAAATCGGAAATGCAATACCAACAGGATCCACATGGGCTTTGGGTAAAGTGTGGTAGTTACTCTTGGCCTGTACTGTCAATGTGTCAGGATTTGGAGACCTTTTTACTATTGCATACAAAGTAGGAAATGCAATGACACCAAGGTCCTCAAGGGCCTATGCTGATATTCAAGGAATGAGTGGGGGCTTGGTCAGCCCACACAGTCCTGATATGTTGCGTGTGTGTCTTGCCAAGCCCGCGCGTGTCAAGGGAAGAATGAGTGTCTGAGAATTTGGAGCATGCGCGGGGAGGAGCAGGGGACACATTTCATTGTAAATTTCCCTAGAAATTAGCCAAGCATGCATGTTTCAAAGATTCACCAAAAATCGACCTTTCATCTTAGAGTCAACTTTTTCTCAGATTTGTGTACTAAACATTCTCAAGAGTCTTCATATGAACTTGTTTGACTGGCTTACGTGTAAAGCATTGCGAACCATTGAAAAATGTATATTCTTGACAAATTGTAACTGTATAGAAAAATCAATGCTGCAGAATTTCCAATGGGATACCAAATCTGAAATGCAATAACATCAAGATCCACAAGGGCCTTTATTTCAAGCCAAGAAGTGAAGCGCTTTAATCTTCACAAGAAGTGAAGTGCTTTGTGCTTTAGGGCGTGGCCTGTAGCGACACCTATTGGTAATGGTGGGCCATTTGTGGTGTGGTAGTTACTCTTGGCCTATACTATCAATGTTTCAGGATGTTTTTAACTTTTTACCATTGCATACAAAATCGGAAATGCAATACCAACAAGATCCACATGGGCTTTTGTTAAAGTGTTGTTGTTACTCTTGGCCTTTACTATCAATGTTTCAGGATTTGGAGAACTTTTTACCATGGCAAACAAAATCTGAAATGCAATACCATCAAGATCCACATGGCCTTTGCAAAAGACCAAGGAACACTCTCCTGAAATGTTGCGTGTGCGTCTTGCCAAGCCCGCGCGTGTGTCAAGGGAAGACCTATGGGTAATAGTGGGCCATTTGTGGTGTGGTAGTTACTCTTGGTCTATACTATCAATGTTTCAGGTTTTTTTATAACTTTTTACCATTGTATACAAAATCGGAAAAGCAATACCAACAAGATCCACATGGGCTTTTTGTTAAAGTGTTTCTTTGCCTATACTATCTATGTTTCAGGATTTTGAGACCTTTTTACCATTGCATACAAAATCGGAAATGCAATACCATCAAGAGCCACATGGGCCTTTTTTTCAAGCCAATAAGTGAAGGGAGGGGGCTTGGTGAGCCTATCCATTCCAGAAAGCCTTGTATATTTGTGCTTTTTGGCGTGGCCTGTAGCGCCACCTATGGGTAATGGTGGGCCATTTGTGGTGTGGTAGTTACTCTTGGTCTATACTATCAATGTTTCAGGATTTTTATAACTTTTTACCATTGCATACAAAATCGGAAATGCAATACCAACAAGATCCACATGGGCTTTTGTTAAAGTGTTTCTCGGCCTACACTATCAATGTTTCAGGATTTGAGACCTTTTTACCATTGCATACAAAATCGGAAATGCAATACCATCAAGAGCCACATGGGCCTTTTTTTCAAGCCAATAAGTGAAGGGAGGGGGCTTGGTGAGCCTATCCATTCCAGAAAGCCTTGTATATTTGTGCTTTTTGGCGTGGCCTGTAGCGCCACCTATGGGTAATGGTGGGCCATTTGTGGTGTGGTAGTTACTCTTGGTCTATACTATCAATGTTTCAGGATTTTTATAACTTTTTACCATTGCATACAAAATCGGAAATGCAATACCAACAAGATCCACATGGGCTTTTTTTAAAGTGTTTCTCGGCCTACACTATCAATGTTTCAGGATTTGAGACCTTTTTACCATTGCATACAAAATCGGAAATGCAATACCATCAAGAGCCACATGGGCCTTTGCTAAAGACCAAGGAATGAGTGGGGGCTTGGTCAGCCCACACTCTCCTGAAATGTTGCGTGTGCGTCTTGGCCGCGCGTGTGTCAAGGGAAGGCTGAGTGTGTGTGAGATTTTGGAGCACGCGCGGGGAGGAGCAAGGGAGACATTCATTGGAAATTTGCCTAGAAATTAGCCAAGCAAGCATGTTTCAAATATTCACCAAAAATCGACCTTTCATCTTACAGTCAACTTTTTCACAGATTTGTGTTATGAACATTCTCAAGAGTTTTCATATGAACTTGTGATTGAATCAGAGTATCAGTTTTTGAATGGCTGATGTGTAAAGCATAATTTTAGCGTTAGCGATAAGTTCAATTTGCTTTATATCAATCATTTTTTGAGATATGAATTTGCCTTTGCACATGGTAACATGTTGTAGTGTCTTCCTCCGATCTACCAAGTTTAGTGTTGATATCTCAAAGATTTGCTGAGACATGACTTCACATCCTGTTTGGCGGCTTTTCTGATGAATTTGATTGGCTGTACCGGACAGACGGTTATGAGGATCAAAATTCCTTTGATAACTTTTGTGAGGCTTGGTCTGAAGATCATCTCTGGTGATTTTGAAGAAGATATGACAAAAATTGTAGGAGGAGTAGGCTTTCAAAGGTTTTTGATAAAACCGGAAATGGCGGGAAATCTATATAACCGGAAATTAACGCCATGGTGTGCGTTGAACTCGGCTTGATCCAGGGAATCCAATGGTACCTCATTTTTGAAAATGAGTCATACGGTTCAAAAGTTGCGTATGTAAACACAAGTCCAACTTTGACCCATTGGTGGCGCTAGAGTGGTCTAATGGGAGACATGAAACTTGGTGTAGGTATAGAAGAAACTGTCCTTAATGAGTGTGCCAAATTTCACAAAAAGTTGTCGATGGGGTCTAGGGGCTGCCATTGACTCCCATGGTACAAGAATTACAAATAATAAAACCACCAATAACAATAGGTTTCCTCCTTACGGAGGAATCCTAATAATAAAACCACCAATAACAATAGGTTTCCTCCTTACGGAGGAATCCTAATAATAAAACCACCAATAACAATAGGTTTCCTCCTTACGGAGGAATCCTAATAATACCACCAATAACAATAGGGTTCCCTCCTACAGGAGGAACCCTAATAAAACCACCAATAACAATAGGTTTCCTCCTTACGGAGGAATCCTAATAATAAAACCACCAATAACAATAGGTTTCCTCCTTACGGAGGAATCCTAATAAAACTAACAATAACAATAGGTGCCTCGCAGCTTCGCTGCTTGGCCCCTAATGATTGTGGACTATAGGAGGCGGCAGGAGGAGGAGCATGCACGCCTACTCATCAATGGATCTGAAGTGGAGAAGGTCAGCTGCTTCAAGTTCCTCGGGATCAGCAACAACCTCACCTGGTCTGTTCACACGGACGAGGGGGTCAAATCGGCCCGTAAGCGTCTCTTCTTCCTGAGGAGACTGAAGAAGTTTGGTATGGACTCAGTCATCCTCACTAACTTTTACAGATGCACTATAAAGAGCATTCTTGTATTACAGTTTGGTATGGGAGCTGCACAGGCAAGGCCCTACGAAGTGTGGTCCGTTCTACTGAGTTCATCATCGGCAGGAAGCTCCCAGCCCTACAGGACACCTACCACACACGTTGCCTAAGGAAAGCCGGCAGGATTCTAAGAGACTGTTCCCACCCATCCTTCAGTCTCTTTAGCCCGTTGCCTTCTGGCAGGCATTACCGCAGCATCCTGTCGCGCACACGCAGACTGGACAACAGCTTCTACCCAAGGGCCATCAGGCTTCTGAATGGACACTGATATGGACATTGATTTACTGCATACTTATACACTGTCACTTTCAGCTACTGGTTGCACTCAGTAATCAGTAATCAGTAATATTGCACTACTGTACCTCACTGTACCTCGCCACCAGGCTCCTGTATGGTCAATGACATAGTCACTGATCTGCAATTTTGCACTATTGTACTGTACTCCATTTAGGTTAGAATAGGTTATAGGGTTGAAATAGGTTTTATGTGCATTTAGGGTTAGTATAGTGTATTATTTATTGTTATCTGTAACTTAGGAAATATCAGGAAATATTCACCGGCGAACGTTGGGATGGCCCATTCAATTCAACTGTACTTTTTGGAACGTTCTGAAGAGTCGTATAATAAATGTATTTATTATATGGCAAGGACGGTACAAGCTTTCTGGCTAATGGGTAGTCATGCCAGCCGCGTATTGCCCTCCACGCCAGTCAATACGAATCCGTATTGACCTCTTACGTCAGCTTCAAAATGAGCGATATTGACGAGTCAGCTGCCGAGTTTTACTATCCAGATGATGCTGAAAAGATTTGTCATCGAAAGTGAGGATGAAGACTAGACTCTTTGAATCACTTGTGTCGTTATTTTGTGTTGAAATTAAAGCCATTTTAGCAGAACCATGTTGTCCGCTTTCTATCAAAAGTAATGAGTTGCTAGGCAATACATGAAACACACATGAGAACACTTGAGAGCTAGCTACAATTAGCCTAGAGGTACCATTTATTTTCGTTTACAAAATGAAAAGAAGCTAAAAATGCCATATAATAGACTACTTACTAACCTCGACCGTTCAGTCCGTTTGACCGTTCGGTCAAATCTCGGCTTTGCCGTATCGACCGAGCGGCAAAGCCAAGGTTTGATTTTTCCCAGCATGACCTCACTTTCGGTTAGTAAGTAGTTTATAATTGTGTGATTATGATGTCATGTATATTTTCATTTTATGATCTGTCTTGTATTTCTCAGTCCAGATTATGTTGTCCACCGATATCGTGTTCGGTGCACCAGGAGCATGACCCTCAGCTGCCGAAAACTAAATGTCAACAAAACAATAGCTTTGACTTAGCCTCGCTGCCAGCCCAATTTAGCCCCGCCCTCAAAGAAATGTGGTCGGGAAGTTGGGTCTGGGGTCGCTAGTTTTGGGAAAAAGTATGTCCAAACAGGAGCTGTTCGGATAGGGGGGTCAGATGGCTGAGCGGTTAGGGAGTCGGGCTATTAATCAGAAGGTTGTTGGTTCGATTCCTGGCTGTGAAAAATGACGTTGTGTCCTTGGGCAAGGCACTTCACCCTACCTGCCTCGGGGAGAATGTCCCTGTACTTACTGTAAGTCACTCTGGATAAGATTAGTGCTTGAGGGGTAAATTGAATTTTCTCTGTATTTACCATCTTGGTACCAATCTGTAATACCCAATAATCAGTGTTGGGAATGTTACAGAAAATTAGTAATTAGTTACAGTTACTAGTTACTTAGTTCAGAAGTAACTGCATTACTTAACTAGTTACTGCATAGAAAAGTAATTAGTTACAAGGGAAAGTAACGTTTGTGTTACTTTTAATTCCCTGCTTCTCTTATCAAATTAAGATAGTTATAATATTTTAGTGTGGCAGTGGCACAGTGTGGGACAAGACAACTGTAAAATGTAATATCATTGTATGTTGCTAATTAGTTGTCTGACGGCAAAGAACTCAACTGTTGACATAGGTCGCATGTCTTGACAACATACCTGGCAATCAGTCTGTTGAGTTCTGCCTGGCTTAGAGACTGGAAATACTTCTGTTTGAAATCAAGCCTCAGCTGTTTTGATGAAGTGGCTCCGACTGCTTGATCATCGGAGCTTAGCACTGGGTTCTTTCACGATTAGCTTTGTAGAAGCGTGTTGTTTTACTAGGTACTTGTGAAGATTATAATTACTATTCTTTGCAGTGGATGAAGTTCTCGCACCTGCACACAAACTACAACTAACCACTATATTTGTCCAGCTCCTTGATCTGGACAAGGGAAAAATAATGTAGATATTTTCATGACAAAAAGCTTGCACGGTCCGAACTGTCGGCCATTGTGTGGGCTAGTCTAAAATGCGGATTGATACATACATACATACACTGCGTCGCCGTAAACTTGTTTAAGTTAGATTAAAAACAGGAAATTGGGAAATTCATGCAACAAAAAAGTAACGAGTAACAAGCCCAAATTTCAGTAATGTAACTGCGTTATTTAATTGAAAAAAGTAATTAGTTACATTACTGGTTACCGCCAAAAGTAGTGGAGTCCCAACACTATCAATGATACACAAAACATACCCTTTATTTTCTATGTAAATACCTAGTACTTAAGTGAACTGTAAAAGGAAGGGTTACCAAAGGTTCAAACTTCGTTGATGACATCAGCGGGGGCTAGCATCGGGCCCAACGCTGGGCCCCTAGGGTGTTCTGTTACTACGCATCAAAATTTGATTGGCTGATGACACACGTCAGTCAAAGTTATAATCAAATGGGACAAAAGGCTTGCAATGCTACTAGTGCTGGTCCACGGAACTGTGATGCCTTTAGATGACATGGAAAATCCAGCAACTCAAAGGATAACCATATTCTTTCTTGAAATATAATCATAACGTACTGAGTAATTGATTTCAGACACATTTAGACACACATACATTTTATTATGAAAAAATATATTTGATGAGATCACAGATGGCCCTACTGGCCCTGACAGCCCACCACTGGTGAAATGGCTTCTTTGAAAGCAGAGATGGAAATGAATTTCTGCAGTTTGAGGTGTTTTTGCAGAGCATTCCTATCAGAGGCGGACTGAAATGATGCAAGACCAAGGGTAGATTTAAGTTGGGGAATTTTTAACTGGATATGGAGAGAGGACCGGGTGTTGTGCGTGACAGGAAGAGGATGCAGCAGGTGAGATAGGCAGGGGGTGTCCAGTGAAGAAGGGTCTTGTAAATGAGGATAAGCCAGTTAATATTACGATGGGTCAGTTTACTATAGTCAGGGCCAGTTTACCAGGGAGTAAAGAGTACAGGAATGAGTTCTTACCCCAAGTGAAGGAGTTCTATTACCTCAGGGTCTTGTTTGCGAGTCAGGGGAAAATGGAGCGTTCACTGTACGCCAATTGACAATTGGGGCAGCGGGAGAGGTATTGCCTTCGCTGTATCGCACTGTTGTCACGAAAAGAGAGCTGAGCCGAAAGGCAAAGCTCTCGATCTACTGATCAATTTTTGTCCCTACCCTCACCTATGCTCAAAAAAGATGGGTCATGAAATAATTAGGTTGCGAGTACAAGGTGCAGAAATGGGTTTCCTTAGGAGGATGGCTGGCGTTGTACTTGTCGCGGGTCCACAGGCCAACGTTAAAGAGTCCCAACGCATGCTCGCCGACCAGATTCTGAGTGCAGAGCAAGCAAATCCGGATTCCCTGGTTATCGTACTCGGCAACTTTAACAAAGGTAATCTCTGCCACAAACTCCCCAAATAGAGACAATTCATCAAATGCCCTACCAGAGAAGGGAGCACTCTGGACCAATGTCATGGCAAAGTGTGCTGACTTGGGTTTTCATACTTGCAATATTGATATCAAGTACAACTTTAACACACATTAAGCAAAAATCCAACACGCTGGCTGGATGTAGCAAGATGTTATCTACTACTCACTATACTATTTTTTTAGGTATTGTATTCAGAGTGAAAGATTAAATGTTTCAGTACGCGATTGGACGTGAACGCCACTAATAGTATACAACACAGTCTCACAATATCGATAACACAACTTTTAAATACATAATGCAAGAAATCCCATACGCTGGCTAGATGTAGCATGATCTTATCCACTACTCACAATACTTTTCTTTTTTGTTTTTTATTTAGGGTGAAAGATTAAATGTTACAGTATGCCACCGGGCACTCGGGGTAACCAGTCGTGTAACGCCGACGGGGATAGCTAGCTAGCACAGAACAAAGTTACGTTGTGATACAAGACTGAATTCCAAAGTACATAAACACCACTAGGAGCAACAACATCGTTTCGCCATGCCTCATTTTTACAGGACAGCTGATTCAGGCAAGTGTAGGGGCGCCGGGGTCTGTGTTATGGTTAACTTTCTATGGGCCACAAATATAGCAGTACTAGCATCTCACTGCTCTCTGGTCCTTGAGCTGCTAACTGCAAAAATCTTACTGTTTACAGTTTACATCCCCCCCAGGCAGATAAAGCCACTGCTTTGGATGAACTGTATGGGATTATCAATGGTCTGGAGAAACAGGTCAGACCGGTTGCGAGGTCAGTCCATCGTTTGCTCCTCGCTGCCTCCCACCCTGGACCCTATGCAGTTTGCATACCGGTCCAACAGGTCTACAGACGATGCCATCGCCCTGACAATGCACACCGCTCTCTCCCACCTGGGTAAAGGGAATACGTATGTGAGGATGCTGTTCATTGACTACAGCTCAGCATTCAATACCATCATCCCCTCCAGACTTGTTTACAAGCTTGTGGACCTGGGACTAGGCACCTCTCTATGCAAGTGGATCTTCAACTTCCTGACGGGGAGGCCACAAGAGGTGAGACTTGGTGACCTCATCCACACTGATCACCAACACAACCCTCTTCTTGTTCTCCTTGTTCACTCACGACTGTGCGGCAACGCACAGTTCCAACCTCCTTGTTAAGTTTACTGATGACACAACCATTGTGGGCCTCATCTCTGACAGTGACGAGTCAGCCTACAGAGAGGTTTATACCCTGACATCATGGTGTCAGGACCACAACCTCTCTCTCAACGTCAGCAAGACTAAGGAGATGATTGTGGACTATAGGAGCTGGCAGGAGGAGGTGCATGCACCCCTACACATCAACAGATCCAAAATGGAAAAGGTCAGCTGCTTCAGGTTCCTCGGGGTAAATCAGCCATGATCTCACCTGGTCTGCTCACACAGACAACGTGGTTTAAGCGGCCTGGAAACACCTTCTTCCTGAGGAGACTAAATAAATTTGGCATGGACTCAGTCATCTTCACTAACTTCTACAGATGCACTATAGAGAGCATACTGACTGGTTGCATCACAGTGTGGTATGGGAACTGCACAGACATGGACTGCAAGGCTCCACATCATTGGTAGGAGCCTCCCAGCCCTACAGGACACCTACCACACACAATGCCTCAGGAAAGCTGGCAGTATTCTTAGAGACTGTTACCACCTATCCTTCAGTCTTTTAACCCTGTTGCCTTCTGGCAGGCAATACAGAAGCATTCGGTCTCGCACACGCAGCCTGGACAACAGTTTCTTTCCAAGAGCCATCTGGCTTCTGAATGTACATTGATACACTGTTGACACTTTCTCACTAGCCACTTTACACACTGTCACTTTCAGCTACTGGTTGCACTTTTAGCAATTTTGCACTAATTGTACCCCTTTAGGTTAGTATAGGTTTATAAGGGTAGTATAGGTTATTATGTGTATTAGAGGTTTAGTATACTGTATTGTATATTATATATTATTTTGTATATTTAGGAGGTTTATTATATTTTAGCTTATTATAAATGTAATCTATGTTCTGAGTACTTATATTGGGAAAATGTGTCCAAACCTTTGACTGGTACTGTATGTTATGCCAGGTTGTTTCGCGTTGTCTTATCCTAAGAATTTCAGTGCCCAGTCTGACCTTGTGTTGTTCTGTGCATCTGACAATAAAAGACTTGAACAAAAGGGAATTGTGCAGCATTGTTCTGTGGCTTCTTCATCTCCTGAGGCCTTCTCCTCAGCTCTGGCATGTCCTTCTCCTTCCTCACCTCTTGCTTTTCTCTCTCTGGGAAAGGCAGAGCAGTTTTCTCATTGCACTAAATTGCCCGTTCATGCTGCTCATTCAAATTCTTATTCTTATTTTTATATATATTTTATTTTTAAAATTGTTATATTTTTAAATTGTTTAGTTCTTAGAATTAGTTTAACTATTGTACTTTTTAACTTAATTTAAGACCCGTATATGTTTATTGTTTGCATCTTCCTGCCACAGTAAACTCCATGTTTGTGTAACATAGGCTACATGGCAAATAAACCGAATTCTGATTGTGATGGAGATGGGAGTGGGAGGCCACAATTGTTTCAAATCAAGTTCACATACATAGAGATTTCTCATGAAAATATTTGTATAATCATTGAAGAAATGTAACATGCCATAAATCAAAACAATGTAACGTAGCTTCGCAGAAAGAAGACCCTGGCCTCACCAGCAGTGCGCACGGGCCAAGCTTGCACCATTAAAATAGCATCTGAATAACGAGCCATTGACTTACACTACGTTTTTCCTGGTCAGTGGCGGAATTGTTTTTACGAAACTGCAAAATAGCACCAGGGAACCGCCCCCGGGAGCGCAAAGTCATTCCCTAATTTACCGACGTGCGTCTGTGGAGGGAAAAGTCCGCTTTACGTCGAGTGCAAACTAGGAATTATACTTGCGTCGTTGACAAAGTCAATTGCGCTGGGTGCAAGATACGGCCCATAGAGTCAAATAACTGCAATTTCCACTGGGATTGGCATTATTATGTGAATGTTAATACACTGTTAAGTTTCCCGTCTTCCTTCAAACATAGTGGAATTAGTTTTGGTTGTTTGGCCAATATTAAAACCCCCAACAGAAGTGAGGGTTAGTGCTTTTACAATACAACCTACATTTAAATTGTTGCTATACACTTAAAAAAAAAAAAAAATCATCCAATATTTTTCACAGAAACAGAGTAATGGAGCATTCGGCCACTTTTAAACAGATGGTTAAAAGGGATTGGTTGGTTGTCTTTTTCATGTGCAAGTCTGAATTCACCTATATTTATCACACTTAAGAAATACAATAGTATTCTCAAAAGGTTACGCCACTCTGACATTGACATTGTGGAGAATCACTGAACCTAAATTCAGTCTAAATACAATACACATATCTGACATCTAAAATCTGTTGTATTCTCTCATGTCTTGTTTCACAGTAACTCCTTCCAGTGCAGAGGAATCCAAGCAAACAACCTCTCCAGAGCTCGAAACTCAAGAAGAATTTGGTAATACTGTCTCTACAGATTCTAATATTAATTTGTCCAACATGGGTCATTTAAACCATTTCTTTAACAGACCGAAACATGGTGAGACTTTCTGCTATTTTGAAGTCATTCCCAAGTGCAATGCCAACTGAGACCTCACAAAAGTCTTCTGGCCAGGAGCTGTGCTGCATCTGCCACAAGACTATTTGTTTGCATTTTCTAGCTAAATGTTTGGGAGTAAAAAAAAATGTGTTGGCACTTCCATTTTAGTCTGAAAGCTGAAACACTAAAATATATGCCACTCTAACCATACTCAGCCAATTTAATTTCAACAAAAGCAAAGTTGGAAATAAGATGAATGGTTTAGTATTTTCAAGGGAATTATTTACCATGTTTTTCTTTCATAGGTGCAGATTGTATTCCTGAGGAGTGGTTGTGTGAGGCATGTGATGTGTTTCTTCATAAGAAACGGCCACTCCACAACTGAGACAGCGTGGTAGATGGCTTCTTCAGAGCCATTCCTCCATCCACTTATGTAGCTAAAGGTGAACCTGGTAGTATACCACCCTAGTATACGCTTCTTTTACCTTGTCATATTACTAAGATTTTGGATTTGTTTTGATTATCAGTTGTATTGAAAGGTTGATCACAGGTTGAAGAGCAAATGTGAACCTCACTTGTCCTGGTACAGTAGGTTTCTGTGTTCCGTCTGCATGATTAGTTGAATAAACATGTTCCTAAAAAGATTTCGAAGCTTGCCTTTTACCCACAGTGCGTGCTCCTAAATTATGTGCTCCTGTGAGCTCGCCCATGTCACTGCGTTCCTCATTACCTTCCTCATCCTCATTACCATGAATGGTAAAGCAAGAAATTCCCCACATTGAACATTCTTTAGTTAGTGTATGTTCTGTTAGCATAGTACTGAGTGATGTTGATAATATTTGACTAATTTGTCACCAGGACGTTATGACTTGTACAGACCCAAGTATATGTGCAATATCTGCCTGCAAAAGTGAACCCCAGAAGTCAGGGACCTGATCAGAAGTGGTTATTGGCCAACTACAACACATTCTCAAACCCTGTACTCTATTGACCTCCTAAGCTCATTCCAGGTCTGCTGGTGAGTGCATCAGACGTCAAATGACCACTCTGCTGAGTTATGATGGATTTTATCCCTATACCATGGGTTTCCCCGTTATGTCCAAGCATTCACACTAATAGACTATAATGCTGTATAATCTTACTGATTATTACACTTCTTTTTTTAATGAATTATTTTGATTTTATGTATTTTTGATTTTATTGACTGTGTGTAGGTGTGGTTTTGTAATAACACATTTTATTCAGTATAAACAGGAGGGAGATGTCAGAAAAATTGAAGATGTAACCTTTTCAGCACCAGGTTTCAGTTACTTTCCTCGGGTTGCAGGTTTGTGGCCAGGGTTTTTCCTTCATAGAGAACATTTTGGCCCGCGCCAAAGCCATTTTCCTGAGCGCCAATGACAAATTCCAAGCGCCAAAGCCCCCAAAAAGTCTGCAATGAAAAAAAAAAGGGTGCAATGAATGTCAGCGAATATGTTCTCAATAGTATGTTTCAAGTAGGCTACCTCTGAACCCTTGTTCTCTTTTGATCAATAGTAATCAAGTTGATAAGTCTTCTTGTCTGATCAATACGCAACTGTGAGGTGCACGAATGGACAGAGTGGCCACTAAACTGTCGTTCCGCTGCAAGGGCCAGACAGACGTGCATGAATACACCAGTACAAATGCAAATGAGATTTCCACTCAAAATGCTGACAAAAGTTTGATTCACAATGTCCAACGCAGCCTCCATTGGTATTCTTAACCTTTAATGATAATATATAGTGCAGTGTTTCCTCTATGGCTTAATTTCTGCCGCCACGGTATCAGAAATGAGGCTGTGCAAAATTTTAGGCTGTCTATCAGTGATTCAGCTGGATATCAGTGAATCAGTGATTGTTAGAGTGCATGACGGAGAATTGCATGTACACGCGCTTCACACCACAGTTGCGATTGCGTGTGTGCGTCCTTGAGAACTGTAAGTCGTATATCGTAAGTCGTATTTTCACATATGATGAGTTCATGGCACATAATAAGATCCTGGTAACACCAGGGGACTGCAAGAGTTTTTGGTGCAATGTCTTCTAAAATCGTTGTTTAGACATGAGAAAGTAATAAACATTAAGCAATGGTCCCCACCTAATATATTAAGCTGATGTGTAGGCAATATTGTTATTTCTCACCAAACTCACGAAATAGATTCATCAGAAACTGTCTTTACCATGTATTTATATATGTTGGAATCATTTTACGGACTATTGTTTGGAAAAATGTTTGGTTTATACTTAATCAATATTTCAGTACAATGTCGAGGAGGTGTCTTTTAAAATTATACATAGGATTTACCCACTAAATCATTACTTGGCAAAATATGCCCATTGTAAGGCTATTTTGGAAGATGTCTGTGATTTTATTTCAAAGGACGTTGATGTCCATTATTCTGGAAACATTAGTTGTTTGGTCTTTTAGAGAATTGTGGAGACAAAAATAGTTTATTATATACTAGTGTAATAATTGGACTAATACGCTGTTCCTATTGGTACAGAAGACATTCTCAAAAGTTTATTCTGTTTTAATCCGTTTATTATATGGCAACGACGGTACGAGCGTTCTGATTGGCTAATGGGTAGTCATGCCAGCCGCGTATTGCCCTCCTCGCCGGTCAATACAGATCCGTATTGACCTCTGACGTCAGCTTCAAAATGAGCAATATCGACGAGTCAGCTGCTGAGTTTTACAATCCAGATGATGCTGAAAAGATTTGTCATCGAAAGTGAGGATGAAGACTAGACTCCTTGAATTACTTCTGTCGTTATTTTGTGTTGAAATTAAAGCAATTTTAGCAGAACCATGTTGTCCGCTTTCTAATGAGTTGCTAGGCAACACATGAAACACACCGTGAGAAGACTTGAGAGCTAGCTACAATTAGCCTAGAGGTACCATTTCTTTTCGTTTACAAAATGAAAAGAAGCTAAAAATGCCATATAATAAACTACTTACTAACCTCGACCGTTCGTTCATGCCGGGAAATATCAAACCTCGGCTTTGCCGTATCGACCGAGCGATAGCGATAGCGTTCCAGCCTCAGTTTGATATTTCCCGGCATGACCTCACTCTCGGTTAGTAAGTAGTTATTATTGACCTCCCGAATGTTCGCGGAGGTAAATAAATGTTTTTAACCAACCAGAGAGTTGTTCTGTTCAGTTGTTGATATGTTGCCTTGGAGATGTAGTGACGTCACCAGTGCAAGTGCAGCTGATTGCTCGACAACATGGCGTCTGCTCCAGATTCTACGTGTTTGATTGGGATCTTCCCACGTATTGTTGTAGTATATAAGAAAGCAAATGTTTACTCTTCGACGGGTCAGCAAACGCTTTGTCGCATCGATTTGTTAAAACGATTTGTTTGTAAACCTCAACCTACGGTCTTGATTAACAAACATTTTAACAAATCTCAGTTTACAAAGGCGTTTGCAGACCTGTCAAGGAGTACAAATTTGTTGTTTATATAATATATTGTATTATTTTGATGGCAACATTTCATGTTCACAAATGTAAGTTTTCCTGTAAAAAAAACTTTTATATCAAGAAAAAAGTGGAACTTTATAATGACTCAATATGATATTCTTTTATGCAAAAAGAAGTTTTTTGTTGATAATTTGTAAACCTTTCAAATGTGTCTATAAATCTACATTACACCCCCACTACTGTTCAATTGTTGATATATCTATGTTTTCTGTTATCAAATATCTGTAAAAGAGACTTCCGGCTATGGCGGCG
The DNA here is from genome assembly GCF_054491055.1 of Hypomesus nipponensis. Classification (NCBI taxonomy): domain Eukaryota; kingdom Metazoa; phylum Chordata; class Actinopteri; order Osmeriformes; family Osmeridae; genus Hypomesus; species Hypomesus nipponensis. The sequence goes on from NC_140367.1 coordinate 13,009,418, forward strand.
ATGCGAGCAGCGGTGTAATTTGTGAGCTCCCAGATTGGTCCACAAATTTCCCCACTTCTAGAGAATTATTCACGCTAATATACACACAAATCTCATGGGGAAATATAAACTAAGGAAGGCTAAGAACGCTAGAACGAAAAACGAGGAAATGGCGACTGGAGAATCTGATCTAGATGTCGACACGGACGAAGCTAACGAGCACGCGGACATGAACGCTCTGCAAGCTAGTATCAAGGCAATCCACGCTGATATAAAGGCAGGACGCGCCGACATGAAGAGGGAACTGAATGGTTTCTGCGAGACAATTAAGCGAGACATGAAGGAAGAACTGGGGAACTTTAAAAAAGAAGTTAACCAGAAGCTGAGTGAGATCGGTGTGGAGTTAAAAAATGCAGAGGTCAGACTGGACGAAGTAGAGACTCGAGTGGCCGAGGTGGAAGAGTGGAACGCTACCGCAAAGAGCGTGCTGCTTGAAACTTTGCAGCAACAAGAGCACATTCACTCCAAATTAGTGGACTTAGAAGCACGCTCTCGCAGAAATAACCTCCGCATTTTTGGAATCCCCGAGGGTGAGGAGCATGACAATGCCTGTGCGTTTTTAGAGGAGTTTATCAAATCCGAGCTGTCGCTCCCCGACGTTGACCTTAAAATACAACGCTGCCACCGATCTCTCGGCCCGAAGCCACCTCCTCAAGCCGCCCCGAGATCCATGATCGCCTACTTTCTCGCCTACAGCACCAAAGAACTGGTGCTGAGCACTGCTTGGAGAAAGAAGGAGGTCCATCTCAATGGAAAGAGAGTATTTTTCGACAACGATTACCCGGTGGAAATCATGAAGAAAAGAAAGGAATATGCCCCGCTGAGGAAAAAAAAAAAAAAAAAAAAAAACACTACCCTACGTCAGAGTTTAATCACACAGCTACAGGTATAATATGTTTTAACAGGGTGTTCGTGGCTGATTAACGTTTGAATATCAGTCCTGTTGTTACTTTATCTGTTTATATACTATTGCTATGGTATTGAGTATACTTAGCCAAAACATTAGACACTCTCTGGACCAGTAATCTGGGGGGATTAAGCTGCACTAAAGCCGCTGGATGTGTGCTCTGATGACACTTATAATGTCAATGCACACCTGGAGGGGCCCTCCTCCTGAGGCCTCCCCTCCCTGTTCAGAAGTTACATTTGTACTTCACTTTTGGAGGTCACTGTTTTTTTTGTTTTATTGTACAGCACAGACTTTTTTTGTTTATATGTTCAGGTCATTGGAGGAGCATTATGTGTATATTAGACTAACGGGATAGGATGATAAACCAGGAGTACAGAGTTATTACTTTGAATGTTAATGGATTGCTTAACCCCATCAAAAGGAACAAACTACTAACTAAAATGAAGAGAGAGAAACAACAAATAGTTTTTTGGCAAGAGACTCACCTTTGTGATGAGGAACACGAAAAATTAAAACGCTTTGGCTTTAAAAATACTTATTACTCATCCTTTGGACGTAAACAAACAAGAGGGGTAGCGATACTAATTTCAAATAAGGTAACATTCCAATTTTCCAAGCAAGTAACGGACACAGAGGGACGTTACACATTAGTAAAGGGACATATAGACCAGAAACCTGTGACACTGTTAAACGTTTATAGACCCCCAGGCAATGATAAGATATTTATTAAGAAAATATTTGATATAATAGCTGAGGAGACCTCAGGTGTGCTTATTTGTGGTGGGGACTGGAATGTACAGCTACAACCCTCCCTTGACTCTTCTAACTTAACAAAAAGAACGAATCCTGAGACAGTTACAGTCAAAAAACTTCTTCATGAAGCAGGTTTGATGGATATTTGGAGGCAAATTCACCCGACAGAAAGAAAATTTACTTTTTTTTCCCACCCTCACAGAGTACATTCACGAATTGACTATTTTTTCATGTTCAACTTTGACAGGCATAGAATCATACAATGTGATATAGGTGTTAAAGATATATCTGACCACGCAGGTGTATATCTATCTTTACATCTGGATACCGAAGTTAAAAATACAACATGGAGGCTTAACACTAGCTTATTAAATGACCCATCATGTAAAACATATATTGAAAAAGAATTTAAAGATTATTTAGAACACAATGACAATGATGAAGTATCTCCAAGTAACATATGGGATGCAGCCAAAGCTGTAATCAGGGGAAAACTCATAATGTTGTCTTCTACTAAAAAAAAGAAAGGCAGAAACAACTAAATGACTTACTACTACAGCTAAAAAACTTAGAAATCAAACATATGGAACTTAATGATCCCCAAGTATTAGATCAGATAAAAGTGACTAAACAGAATTTGAATAGGATATATGACAGTCAAGAAGAGATGAAACTTAAATTTACTAAACAAAGATACTATGACAATGGGCCAAGAGCCAAAAAATTATTAGCCTGGAGGATAAAGAAACAACAGGATGAAAGGTCCATTCATAAAATTAAAGATACACAATCTGGCAAAATGTGCCATAAGTTGAAAGAAATACAACAATGCTTTGAAAAGTACTATAAGGATTTGTACACACAACCGGATAGTGCAGAATCCCCAAGCATTGTAAACTTTTTGAACTCATTGGACCTGCCGTCAATTGGCACGGAACAGAACAGAATAATGACATGTGAGATAACGAAACAAGAATTGGACAGTGCCATCTCGAGACTTAAAACAAATAAAATGTCTGGTGCGGACGGATATCCAGCGGAATGGTACAAAACATTTAGAGAGATATTATCACCGATATTATTGAAATGCTTTAATTTTGCGCTGAAGGGGGGAGAAACTCCAATATCATGGAGACAAGCGATCATTTCTGTCATCCCAAAGTTAGGAAAGGACAAATCTGAGTGTAGCTCGTATAGACCCATCTCGATTCTAAACATAGACTACAAACTTTATGCCTCAATAATTGCTAAAAGATTAGAAAATATAATTCCAGATATAATAGACGACGATCAAACAGGTTTCTTAAAGAACAGACAGACACAAGACAACGTAAGAAGGGCTTTACACCTGATGGAGCATATGAGTAAAAATGAAGATGAATCCATTGCTCTCAGCCTGGATGCCGAAAAGGCGTTTGACTCGGTCGGCTGGGAATATTTATATCTAACACTGCAAAGATTTGGTTTTAATAGCTCAATTATTCTATTTTTAAAAAACCTATACCACTCCCCTACAGCCAGAATAAAAATAAATGGTAGTCTATCAAACCCTGTTCAGCTTGGAAGAGGATGTAGACAAGGATGCCCCTTAAGCCCGGCCTTGTTTGCCTTATTCATAGAGCCACTAGCGCAAGCAATTAGAGAAGATCAAGAAATAGGAGGAATTTGGATTAAAGAGACTGAATATAAAATCTGTCTTTACGCGGATGATGTATTGGTTACTCTTTCCCAGCCCAATTTGAGCTTGCCTAAATTATTTTCTTGCTTGAAAACGTTTGGTCATTACTCAGGTTACAAATTGAATATAAATAAAACACAAATATTGTCATACAATTATACACCCGCAGCACAATTACTTAATCCGTCTGTCTTTAATTTGGACAATGATGTTGTAAAATATCTTGGGATAAACATCCCAAAAGATCTATCCAAAATATACACTATAAACTATTTACCACTTAATAAAGAAATAAAGGCAGATTTGAATAGATGGACATTATTACCACTGGACTTGCATAACCGAATAGACATAATCAAAATGAACATCTTACCACGATTACTTTTTTTCTTTCAATCATTACCTGTAGAAGTACCTTCAAAACAATTTAATGAGTGGAGAAGAATGTTCTCTGTATTTATTTGGAAAGGCCTAAAACCTAGAGTTAGATATAATACATTGCAATTACCCAAAGAAAAGGGGGGACTATCTCTACCGAACATGGAACACTACTATATGTCAGCTCAACTGAGATATTTAATTTATTGGTGCAACCCATGTTACAGTGCTAAGTGGAAAAATTTAGATCTGAATCAATTGGATATTCCCCTCCAAACATTACTTGGAGACAGAAACTTATACTCATCTGTTAAAGAAAATTTAAATTGCTGGACAAAAACACCCCTCAACATTTGGTTTGGTGAGTGTCGGAAATTAAAATTGGAAAATCATATCAAAATTCTAAGATGGGTTGCACACGATAAAGATTTTAAACCTTCCCACATGGATGGGAGATATAAGTATTGGTCCTTTAAAGGCATTACAACATATTGTCTTATCTTGGATGGCGGTGTACTGGTTGACTTTCAAAAACTTAGTGATAGGTACCATCTAGAAAAGCAAGACTTCTTCAGATATCTTCAAGTTAGATCTCACTTTAATAGCAATATAAAAACAACAGAAGAATGCAACACAGACCTAATAACCATCTTGATTGATGCATACAAATCTAAACTCAACAGAAAACTTATCGCTAGAATTTATTCATGTTTACAGTCACATAACGGAACATCCACCCTTTATATTAAATCAAAATGGGAAAAGGAATCTAAAATAACTATTTCAGAAGAGGATTGGCTGAACATTTGTGAAACCCATCGGAGCACTTCGAGTTCAGGACAGTGGAGGGAATTTGTGTGGAAAAATATGATTAGATTTTTTATCACCCCTAGAATAAAGCAACTGCAGAGGGGTTTGCCAGAGTATGGGCACTGCTGGAGGGAGTGCGGAGACACCCAGGCTAACCACTTCCACATATTCTGGGACTGCCCAAATATCCGACCCTACTGGTTGGAAATAGTAGGGAAAATTAACGTTATAATGGGCTTCGAGATCAAACATGACTTTCGCACAATATATCTTGGGAATATCTCGTCCATAATCAACTCTAGCGATAAGTATTTGCTCAAAATAATGTTGGCAGCTAGTAAAAAATGCATTACAAAAAGGTGGCTTAACAAAGAACCCCCGACAAGAGGGGAGTGGATTGGAATTGTAAAAGAAATGTATCACATGGAAAGGCTGACTTTCTCCTTAAACCTATGTATGGACAAATTCACAAATAGATGGAGAAAATGGTCAACTCATTTTAAAATTGTTTAGATAATATGGTACTGATAGGTATACAAGTAGAAAATTGTGTGTGAATTCATGATGATGTATATGTATGCAATGCATGTAAGTATATCCACCTGTCTAATACAGATAAAAACATAGGTCTGCTGCCCTTTGTATGCCTGCGGAATATAGTGCCCCCTTTCAACGAGCATCAAGAATTTCTGTGTACAACTGGACAATGGACTTTCACTTCGGACCTTTTTCTAGAAATGCCCCCGTGATACTCATTGTCGGGCCAAATGTCGGGCCCTATTTCTTAACATGGACCCTAGGAAAAGTGGTTATATATTAAGGACTTGATCGAAACACCTACACTGGTTAGTACCCCCCCTCCCCCCAAGCTAGTTATTTGATAATAATGTGACTCTATGACCTTTTTTCAACCCATTTTATTGCTGTGCTTTTTGCTTGTTTTTTGTTACATGTCTGTTTTCATAAAAATGCAAAATAAATAAAAATAAAGTTAAAAAAAAAAAATATCTGTAAAAGAATATTATGCCTAATCTTGTTTCTTATATACTAGTGTAATAATTGGACTAATACGCTGTTCCTATTGGTCCAGAGACGTTCTCAAAAGCCAATAAATCCAAATTTATAGACTTTTGAGAACGTATCTGGACCAATAGGAACAGTGTATTAGTTTATTGACCTCCCGAATGTTTGCAGAGGTAAATAAACGTTTAAACCAACCAGAGAGTTGTTCGCAGAGGTCAATAAACGTTTTTGCGGACGTAGCAACAAGCGGTTGCCTTGGAGATGTAGCAATTGACCTTAACGACGTGCCATCTGCTCGGCAACAAAGTAGCCTAAATTGCCTTAAAAACCCCTAAAACAACCAAATATGGTTTTTGCACAGGTCCGCAAACGCCCCGCAACTGCTTCCTGTTTTAAAGAAGTATCCGAAGCAGACAGAAAACGAATTCTGGTTGAAAGAAATAGCTCAAATACAAACATAGCAACTAAAAACATTCTCCGGCGATTCGACGTGTTTGATTGGGATCTTCCCACGTATTGTTGTAGTATATGAGAGACCAAGTCGCCTCGATTTGTTAAAACGATTTGTTTTCTAAACCTCGACCTACAGTCTCGGTTAACAAACGTTTTAACAAATCTTGGTTTACAAAGGTGTTTGCAGACCTGTCGAGGAGTAAACATTTGCTGTTTCCATCAAATAAGCCTGCTCCCTAGCAGTTTTAAGTTGATGGACCTGTTGCTATGACAACATGTCCAGGATGAGCGTTTAAGAACCTTATCATACAAGATCATGACAAATAGTCAATAATTAAATCCAGCTTACTGAGTCAGCCATGTACAGAGAACGGACCCCGGGGGCCTTTTCCATAAAGCCCGCTCAAAAAAGCTTGGATTTAAGTCCCAAACCTAACTTGAATTAACCTAACAAGTCAATCAGATATAAAGCAGTTAGAAGTTTGGTAATCATACAAAAATATATTTTTTGCAGTGGAACACTTAGAGACAGCAAGAATATGGATATCATGTGTTTATATGAGGTGCGTTGATTGGTTGACAAGCTTCAGCATCAGTAAAAATACATTTCTCAACTTTTTAAACGCTTTTTATCTGACTAGTCGTGCCTTGACGCCTCTCCCTCAATTTTTATTGACAGTGTAGACTTTTCTGCTGTACTATAGACCGAACTTTGTAATAGTTTTCTCCATTGATAAGTGAAATATGTACAGTAGTTAGTTACCTGTAAGTTAGCCACTATAATTTTATTCTGAAAATAGCATCTCAATACTCACTGGGGGGATTCAAACACATAAAAACTCATACTTTTCAGACCCTTTATGGTCCCTTTAACTTGCCTTAAAAGGGACATGTCTGTTGCAGTGTCAATAACCAAGTTGCTAGGAAAACACAATCACTACTGCAAAATGACATCACAAACCACACCATGGTAGATTAAATGGCAAACATTTGTATGATTAATTTTTTACACTTTAATACATTCAGTAGGCCTAAACATTTTCAGCTATGGTCAATTTAACCCCTACACTCCACCAAACATTGCCAAAGGGGTGTAGACTTTGGGTGGTTCAATGCAACTGCCTTAAAAAAATAGATAAATAAAAAGAGTATACAAACTTCCCATTAGGAGACCAAGGGGGTATATTCCAGAAAGTGGGTTTAACAAACTGTTAGCCTAACCCTGAACTATGAGTTGATTTACCCTAAAATGGGAAACAGACTTTTCGGTCCCAGAACAGCTTATTGAATGAGTTTTATCAACTTGGAGTATGTCCACTCTGAGTTAAGCGTGGCATGAGGACTATAAAAAGCCTACATCAATGGAACTCCAATACTAGGATCCACCATGGCACCCGGTGACAAAAAACATCCTCTTACTTCTCCCCACTTCAGTTAGAAGTGTTAATTTGTGTTTATGGTGATGCTAAGCACATATTCAGGAAAACAGCAACATGGCTGCAGGTAAATTCTGCATTTATTATTTTGTCAAATGTATTCCCAGTTACCAATAAAGTTGTACAAACTGCATGAAGCCAGGGAAAATAATTACCAAGAGATGGTGTAGCTGTTTGTTTTTGTAGGAACAATATATAAATACTCATTGGTTGATTTATATTTGTAGGCAATGAAGAAGACCAATTCAATGTCAATGATTTGTCTTTATATCAGTGCCAAAAAGCATTTGGTTGGTTCTGAATGCTCGTCCACAATGTGTAACATTAGCAATGTAAGGGCTGAGAATGTTGCAAACATGAATGATGGAGTGTGATGGAAAACGGTAATGTTCATCAGGGAATTAAATCTAATCACGGTCTTAATTCTTGAAATAGAAAATTACCATTCCTTAGGATGTCTATAATATTCTTTGGCCTAGAACAATTATTGCTTAGGTTTTAACTTCTGTAAAGCTAGCATAACCTTTTGGCCTAAGACAGTATTGCTTCAGTTTCCATTTGCTGACAAACATCTAACAAATTTAACTGTTTAACCCTGGTTGTTTTGCCCATACTACAGGGATTTTTGCTGACAAGTTTTTCTTTCTTGTCTCAAACTATGTTTTAATACTGAGCATCTGTATTAACTTCTGCAACTTATTTCCTTTTTCACTTTCTTGTTTATTGAAGAGTTTCTCTTTTGATGAACATGAACTATTAAACTAATGATGTAACTGTCTGGAATTACTGTATAAAAGAGTGCTCAGATCATAACATTTTTAGAGAGCCCTTCTACTCCAGACATCATTTATGATCCGGTTTTAGAACTGCTCCTCCTTGCTTGCAAGAATAATAAGATAAAGACCAATTCTTCTGACTTCAGACATTTAATCATAGAAATTCCACCACATCCTCTCCCGACGTAAGGCTAAGAGGTTGGTCGGCTGAACCAGGAAAGGACACCCCATGTCTGCCAACTATATCAGGCTCAGATAGTGGGAGGTGATAGGTAGAAATGCTACCTACCTAAGTTTGTTATGGAAAACCTGCGAGCAAGCAGGTTAGGTTCACAGAGTCAGTTACCATGGACACCGAAGTTTGCGTTACCTCTCTTTTTGGAATGGAAAACCCAGAGTTTTCCTCGTCTCAGTGTTAACCAACTCAGGGTTTTTACTAAACCTGCTTTCTGGAATACCCCCAGATCTAACTTACAAATTCATTACCTCATAATATATGTCACCATGATATATTGACTCCTTAAAAGGGACCTTGTTCTCTTTTTACAATGTGACAAGGCAGAAGGTTCTGCAGGGTTCCCTTGTACCACAGATAAACTACAAATTCTCATGAACTTTCACTCAGGGCTAACAGAAACATCACCTTCCCTTTCAAAATAAACAAAGCCGACCATCCACTCTATAATTTACTTGAAAAATATATTGCAAAGTGTATCCTCCGTGTAGACAATGGTTCATGTGGGGGTAAGGTGAATGGGGTCGGCAAGTAAGAAAATATTTTGTGTAAACCCAATGAAAATGAAAAGTTAGTGATCTGGCTTAGGCACTGTAGGGGGCTTGGTGGGAAAGTAGTAAGAATGAATCTGATGGGTTGAGAAGTATTTATCTAGTAGCCCAGAGGATCAATGGGTTATATAAGAGTAGCCCCCCAGCAGGGGAAGTTATCTTTGGGCTGCACACAAAGTGGAAAGGCCGTTGTATTTTTTAATAAACATGACATTCTTTACATGATTAAGTGATTACAGAGTACCATTACATCCAAATTAATATTCCATTAATGAATTATATAGGTTTAAGTAATCTATACGAAATACAGTCAATATTCAGAGATGACAACCTGCAAAAAGGACTACCATCCCTGAAGACATCTATAAATCATGCCTCTGACAAAGTGGCTCAAAAGTTGCTAATCTTAAATAAATAAGACAACCCTGCATATGATAGTCCTTCAGAAATCCGCCAAACAGCAAACTTGTGCATTCACTAATGCACTTTGCACAAAGTAAAGTTAGGCTGTGCAAAGTAAGCATTGGGACACTGTTAAGCTACTTTTTTAGTTAAAATAGTCAGATGCAGTTAGCAAAACATTTGGGTGGGGTGTTTTGGGTCCAGATCCATAGGTCAATGGGTCCAGATCTAAATAACATTTGTGAAGAGATCTGAAAAAAGCAGTTGTCAGAAGGAGGAGCACTTTGCTCAAGTAGCAGTCATAATGCCAGTAGAGAGTGGTATGAAACTATGGGAGGTGAATAATTGCAGTTATTTTTCCAAAGATTGTGCTACCAATTAAAAAGTCTAGGATTTAACATTTTTTATCAACCCAAAAAAGGATTAAAGAAGCGCTTCAAGTATCCATGTCCATGTTTAATAATAATGTAAACAGCTTGCACTAAACTCCATAAGTCAAAAGATTTTAGTACACCCCTAAACCCTGCTTCCACCCCTGGTTACCTCAGTGCTTATGTCTGGACGCGTCAGAGTGGATGATGTGTTAAAGTAGCATGGGGCCTTGGGAAGGCTGGGAATCGGGCCAAACGCTGCCTAAATCCAGTCCCCCGCTCCAGTTTCCTGAGCCGTCTTAGTTGTGTAGGGTTGTGCTAAAGCCCTGCACAATGGCTTGCACAGACCAATACACAAATTTACTCATGTGTGACCGAGAGGGAAGAATGTGTATAAGCCATAGTGTGTGTGTCTGAGTTAGTGAGTAAGTGAGCGTGAGAGAGAGAATTAATGCATTTCAGAGATGCATGATCAAATTATAAATAATGTCAAACACTTAACATTGACATACAAAGGCATACAAATAATTATATTTTGTTTAAATAATGAGTTTTGTTTTAAAATCACCTTCAATATTCTATTGCCCCTCAAGCCAGTATCAAACAAATAGTGGATACTGACAAGATAAATGGTTCAAAAACTGCAGTGATAGGTAAGGTAACTTTTATTGACACATTCAGCAATACATTGTAGAAGGAAAGATAATTTGTGAGAGTATTTGGAAAAGACATCTCATGGCCATCATGAGGGACAGACACATCTTATGGGGTCAATCCTATGGCAAGAGGATTGGGATGACATGGATATAGAGTTCAGTGGACCATAGTGAGATGATTTTGATCCTGTACAATTATTCTAGGAGTAAGGTCTAATTCATGTACCAATGATTAAAGACATAAAATCCTCAAAGTCCTTAAATCTACCAGTAACATTTAAATTAAACAAGACACCAATTGAACATAGCCTAATTACCTTTCTAAAACTGGTTGTTCCCATCCTTGATTGTGATTGGCTATATCGCGTTCCATGCAGTTGTAAAATCCAGCATAACCTCACAGGTTGTCCTCATAACATTCTTTAACATTCCATATTACTGCGCATCGAATATTTAAAATTGAAAAAGACGGCAAAGATGTCCATCTGGCTGTTGCGTGGCAACGATTTATGTAGGAACTATACTTTGTAGTAGCGGAAGAATGACAGTTTATTATTAAACTATTTTGTTTTTTAATTGTTTCTATTGATGAAACCATAACAAAATATTTATAGTAACAGTTTTAGAAAAGCAATAAGCCCCGCAAGGTCGTGGTTTACGCTGATTTTAGAAAACTTTTCTAAAAACTCCCTTTACCTGTTCTAAAATCAGCGTAAACCACGGCCTCTTGGGGCTTATTGCTTAAATTTGTGGTTACAGGTTGAAATTTACCCCTGTGTTTTGGATAAAACTGATAAATGAAGACACTACATAAATATATGTAGGACTGAATGTTTTACAAAGGTTAGCAGACGTGAAGCACTGCTGTCAGTATATTATACATGCTTAATAGCTGATGTGTCCCAGGTGGCTTGAGGTAATTGGATTGTGCTAGTGAGAACACACCCAACACACCCACACCCAATTAAGTACAATAGTTGGTTACAAGTAGGGGAAAGTGGGGTGAGTTGTGACAGTTTTTACTCAAAGTGACTTTAAAGCGAGGCCATGACAGTAATGCTTCCAACTAAAATATGTACATATATTTCAGGATGTGGTGTATCCCTGGGAACAATCACTTTGGATCTGAAATATAGTATTTAAGAAATATGGCTTTCTGAAAAAAAGTTGTCTCGTGGCACAACTTGCCCCCGGTGCGGGGTAAGTTGTGTCTTTAGAGAGAATACATTAGGGTCAATTTTGCCATTGATTATTGAAGTAAAACAGTTTCCATGTCAGAAACTGTGATGCTATATAAAAGATAGACAAATTCAACACAAAATTACTAATTTAAGTTTTATTTCAAGTTATTTTACAACATCAAAGGCCGATTTTCTACAAGCCTATTGTGCCACAAGTGCACATTAAAGACTTGATTGGTAAGTCCAGTTCTTTTATATCCTGGCCTTATTTCTTTTCCATCTATCTTTGTCTTCTCCGTGTATTGTTTTAATGACATCCTGCATATGTTCATCTGCCTCGCCAGCTGACGAATGGACTTCCCCTTCTCCACCTCTTCCACTGCTTTGTCCATGTCCTCTAGAGGAGTGGACCCCCTGCCTGTCTTCCTCTTATAACTCTGTGGCATGATGGTCTATTTCAATTTTCTGTCTAAAATTAAGAATGTCACATAGTTTTAGTGATAAAATCTAAGAATACAATGTACAATTACAATAAAATAATATGTTCAAAATATTAATAAGCGGCACAACTCACCCCAATCCCACGTTTTTGGAATAAATGCATCATCCATGACTGTTCAGACACAACAATAAAAAACCTTGATCATAGAAATGCAACGAGGCTCTCTTCTTTGCAGGATGAGTAAATTGTCTGACTTCAAAAATGTGTGGTCACTTGACCAATTTCTTCTATGGTTCCCTAGAAACAAGGGGTGGCACAACTTCCCCGCTGGCACAAAAACCCCACTCTCCCCTAGTGCTTGTAATGGTATGGTCTTTACAAACGGTGGTTTTCACGCACAGCTAATTACACGAATGCTTTCATGCGACTCAAGAAATATCGTTTTAAAGAAAACTAATCCTTTCAACTTCACTAATAGAACTAAAAGCCATACATTATTTGTAAAATATAATAACATTTCAGTATAACCAATGCAAGTCCATTATTGCTATATTAAAGTTAGCCGAGACAATTTATTTATTTATGAGGTCCGCTACGTCCGCCTTGTGTTTTGTTTTAAAATCTATACCAAAAATCTATTTCACCTCACTGCACCGGATTTGACGGGAAGAATCCGGGTTGTTTGTACACAAACCGCGTCATAGTCATCTCCTGGTGAAGATGAGATGCCACTCCCCGCCCTCCTCAGGCTGATGCAATGCTGATACATATAAAGGTACGGTCCAACCTTTCCTCGTTTAACGGTGTAGATTCCAGTTTGGCATCGCATCATCGAGGAGGGTTATTTTCAAATGACAACAAACGCATTTAATTGATAAAAGGACACCACACTGAACAGACATTCTGTCTAAAAAATACATTTTCGAACGTCTATTCATAATTTTATAAGGATAGGCTAAATTATTCTCAATATATTTTCGTATCTCGTTGGCGAAGGACTCGTCAAATACAATTTTCTTCGAAGATATCCACGTTTTAATACAGGGAGTCTTCTCAATTTCTAAGGTAAGATTCGACTTCCAAATTCGGGTGTCCCTAACATCAACATACAAATACCTAAAATATTGGATACCTTACATTGGCGTCCACGTCTTCTTCAAACTATTGTAGGCCTACATATGGTTATACTTAACTCAGGCTTGTATGGTAAAGATTGAAATGTTATCAATGATTTGTTTAACACAAATAAATAATGAGAATTATATATATATATATATATTTATTTATTTATATAAAATTCATACATCTTTAATAAACAGAATTGACAAGTCCAGTAAAAAATCCTGATGTAGTCTATCCTATTTAAGATTAAGTTAACTAGGCTACTGCCGATATGTTTTTAACTTCATCCTGAAAGATATCAAATAACAGTTAAGAAATGATGCAACTCGCTGCTTAAATGACCGCAAGAAGACACATTAGACTGGGCTCTGCGCAAAATGGAGCCATGCCCATAACATACAAGCACGTGTCTTTGTTTCTAGACCAACCATGTATCTAGTAGGCTAAAAAGAATAAATACATTGATAAACAGTAGGTAAGCCTATTATGGGAACAATTTAAATAAGCAAACTCAGTTATTTAAACTCAGTAATAAGTTATTTTAACCAAAACATATTTTCTGTAATAATAGCCTATTATAGAATATCAGAGATATTAACTTTAGCATAGCGCCTATCTTTGTCAAGATTTGTCTTTCAAGGCTTTCTGGCATTGATGATGCAGTGGCTTATGCCGACTGGTATTTTTCCACTGCCTTCACAGGATGAGTCACCCCCCTCTTTGTAAATGTCGGACACGTGACCATATATCTATAAAGTTGGCTGCGACAGGTTCCGTTTTCACGATCAAATATTGATTTGTAAGACAATTTAACCCAACCTGAAAGATTACTGTTGCGAAAGTATTACATGTTATTCGTTTTGTTTTATTCACAGCATGAAACAAGCCACTGCGAAAACAGAGATGAGCCGTTTTAACATTTCCCCAGATGAAGATAGCTGTTGCAGCTCAAATAGTAATGAATACAGTTATCAAGACTGCCACGCCAAGAAGGTCCCACTTAGCAGGTGAGAATATGGGCTTGACAATCCATCATATTAAAAGCTCAGAAATATATTTAAAATAAAAATGCAAACTTTTTTTGTACATCATTTTAAGCCAATACCCGGATATGGATGCAGAGAATCAAAACTTCCTTCCAGAAAACAACCTGGGCAAGAAAAAATATGAAACAGAATATGTGAGTACTGCCAATTACAGCACATTTGGAATTGATAGTTGTGGGCAAAGTGTCAGAGGCCTTTTTCTAACAGTGTTTTACCTCTTCTAAACAGCACCATGGCACTGCTTCCTTTGGGATGTCTGTCTTCAACCTGGGAAATGCCATTATGGGCAGTGGAATCCTTGGCTTGGCCTATGCTATGGCCAATACTGGCATTGCTCTGTTTGTGTAAGTATTCATACTTTTTTGTCAAGAATTATAAACCCAAATATGTAGCTACATTTGCTGAAATCTATACGTCTATGTGTCTAAAAATCTTGGCAATGTAGCACTTATAAAGTAATTAGGGACTACCATGGACCACTGGTCATATTTATGTGACTCATGACTAGCTAAGCTAACAGTCTGCTTTTACAACTACAGTCTAAACAGCAGCTGTGTCCTCTCAGCTGGATGACCCTCAAAAGATTGTAAAGATGACCATAGATAGTGTAGCTGAATTAAGTGGCTACATACAGACTGAAGCATTCATTACAAATTAGTTGAAGGGTAAAAAGTGTAAAAGATCCTTTGGGTATTATCTAGTATTAACTAAAGATTAAACACCCCTCTGTTACTTAATTAGAGCAAAACCACAATCACTTAAAGATAACTTCCTCCCACTCTGTGTCAACCTTAAGACAGGAATGTCATAGCTTGTGAACACCCCAGCTCGTATTTACAAACAGAAGGAGTAGAAATGTGAGTTGAGGTTGGGTGAGTGCAGCCCACAAGCTAGCAACCCAGGCTTTACTGGCTAGTCCCTGAAAGTTGAGAGAAGCTGCTTAGCAGTGGTAATCTTGCTGGCATTTGGGCCAGAGTTATATAAACTCCAAGGTACTTTTCCGGCCTCTCACATGATGTTGTATTGTACATGAAGGAAATGTTCTTTTCTGGACTTAACAGGAAAGTAGATTTGAACTAGCCTGGTCCTAACCAGACTCTCGTACATTGCATTTGTACATAGAGTCTGGGCTCGATCCATTGACAAGCGTTAACTTCCTTGAAGGCGGGTACTCTGTTGAAGTTTAAAACTATTGGATCTGCCCAGAGCCACTCTGGATCTGGCATATCCAATCGCTAGCATTCACCTTAGGCAAGTCCTTCACCTCTAACGGAGCTAGATGGAAAATCAAACGAACCCCATGGGGATCAAAGATTGTTCTTGCTCCGGCTTTAACTTCTGGATATTTGGTATCGTTTCCACAACGGACTGAAAGGCTTCACTCGCATCTTTCTCCGCCACCATTACATAACTACAACACAAACAAGCGCACAACATCGTCGTTCTCAGCCACTTTCTCTGTTTGCTGATTGGACCGGACTTTTTACCGGAGACATCTGACCAATATACCTCAAGCCCTGACGCAGTACAGAAGCACAATGAAAATTGAGCGGAAGTATGTAGGAAGGCAGGGCCAGGCTAGATTTGAACATCCCTAAACTTTGTTTAAATCTACACTCTGTGTAATATAGTTATACATAGTTTGAGCTGGGTTATTTGAGATTTAAGATATAAAACTCTTTGCTTGTTGTGAACTTTAAACTACTATACATATGTTTGCTGTTATTCAGTCATGTCTTCAGATGTCTATTTGCAATGTTGATGCCATATCAAACTGTACCAACTTCAAAATAGTTTTTCAGATTATTTTATGTTACAATACAGGCTAGTACATTCTGAATTGGACTTGAATTTGAGAGGACAAAGATGCTTTCACTGTCTGTTTGTCTTTGTTTTTTAGTAAATCCATATCTAGACTACATAGGAGTTATGTAAGTTATTGACTAAACAGTCGATGATATATCTGGCAATACATACAGCCATGAGTTCACAGCTAATTGCAGTCGGGAATAAAGTACTTTTATGGGAAAAATTGGAGAAAAACTTAATTTGACAATTGTGAAAATCATAATGGACCATATCAGAAAATGTCTGTTCTTAGAGGCACTATTGTCTGTCTCTCCCCAGAATTCTGCTGGTTGCTGTGTCCATTTTCTCCCTCTACTCAGTGCACTTGCTGCTGAAGACTGCCAATGAAGGAGGTAACTTAAAGTACCAGTTTGTTCATACATTACATTATACAGTAAATAATAAAAACAAGAAATGGCAACACTACAGTAAGGTAAAATTACCACGGAACTACATACCAATATACATTGTATAAGAACAATATTGCAGTTACATAGGTACTGCTATGTAGTTACACTACTTCATGATTTAGCGGTACAAGCTATTACACAAGTTAAAAATGGTATGGGGGAAGTTGGGCTTTTCGGGCATTATTTGATGTTGACATTGACTGCCTCTTTACAACATCAACTACAGCCTTTTTATACTTTTCACCTAAAAGTTAATAACTTACACCCCTAATACTATTTAATTACATATTTATCATACACACATACATATTCTATCATAGTATGGTAAGTAAAATTGGATAATAATGAGAAAACATATGAGGAAGTAACATGTTGGTCAATCCTTATTTCACATTGCTGCTCTTCAATCAGAGAAGAGCCGCAGGGGTGAAATAACAGTGCTACTAACTGTATCCTCTAAGTGTCATTTTCCGTTTTATTACCCCCCTTAGGATCCCTGGTCTATGAGCAGCTGGGCTATAAGGCATTTGGCATGCCAGGAAAGCTGGCCACATCTTGCTCCATCACCATGCAAAACATTGGAGGTAAGACAAGGAACTTTCTATCTAGGCAGCAAAAAAAAATCAATTTGTGGTACAATTGTCTTCATCAAGTTGTTCCAGAATACACTGCACAATTGCACACCTGCATTACACAATTGATGTCCACAACATTATTTCCACAAATCTTTATCCTTAAATAATAAGTAATGGCAACATTTAGTTGTTTTGTTTGTTTTTCAGCAATGTCAAGCTACCTCTACATTGTGAAGTACGAACTACCAATTGTCATTCAAGCCTTCTTTGGGGCCAGCAACGGGTAAGGCACTATATGTCTTATGTTGATATGCGTGTATGTACATAGGTATACAGTATACAGTACTGTGCACAAATTTCAGGCAGGTATAAGAAAAAACTAAGAAAGAAAAAAATAATAATAATGCTTTCAAAAATAGACACGTTAATTGAATATATTTATCAATTAACTAAATGCAAAGTGAGTGAACAGAAGAAAAATATACATCAAATCTATATTTGGTGTGACCACCCTTTGCCTTCAAAACAGCATCAATTATTTGAACAAAATCAGGGATTTTGTAGGCATATAGTCAGGTGTATGATTACATAATTACCAAACAGGTGCTAATGATGATCAACTCAATATGTAGGTTGAAACACAATCTTTAACTAAAACAGAAACAGCTGTGTAGGAGGACTAAAACTGAATGAGGAACAGCCAAACTCAGCTAACAAGGTGAGGTTGCTGAAGACAGTTTACTGTTAAAGGTCATACACCATGGCAAGACTGAGCACAGCAACAAGACGGAAGGTATTTATATTGCTTCAGCAAGGTCTCTCCCAGGCAGAAAGTTCAAGGCAGACAGGTGTTTCCAGATGTGCTGTCCAAGCTCTTTTGAAGAAGCACAAAGAAACGGGCAACGTTGAGGACTGTAGACGGAGCCATCGGCCAAGTAAACTTACTGCAGCAGCTGAAAGACACATCATGCTTACTTCGCTTCACAATCGGAAGATGTCCAGCAGTGACATCAGCTAAGAATTGGCAGAAAACAGTAGGACCCTGGTACATCCATCTACTGTCTGGAGAAGTCTGGTTAGAAGTGGCCTTCATGGAAGACTTGCGACCAAAAAGCCATACCTCCGACGTGGAAACAAGGCCAAGCGACTCAACAATTAACTATGAACCACGAAAACACAGGAACTGGGGTGCAGCAAAATGGCACCAGGTGCTCTGGACTGATGAGTCAAAATGTAAAATATTTGGCTGTAGCAGAAGGCAGTTTGTTTGCCGAAGGGCTGGAGAGTGGTACACGAATGAGTGTCTGCAGGCAACATTGAAGCATGGTGGAGGTTCCTTGCAAGTTTGGGGCTGCATTTCTGCAAATGGAGTTGGGAATTTGGTCAGAATTAATGGTATCCTCAATGCTGAGAAGTACAGGCAGATACTTATCCATCATGCAATACCATCAGGGAGGCATCTAATTGGCCCCAACTTTATTCCCAAACATACAGCAAGATTAAGAACTATCTTCAGCGTAAAGAAGAACAAGGAGTCCTGGAAGTGATGGTATGGCCCCCACAGAGCCCTGATCTCAACATCATCGATTTTGTCTGGGATTACATGAAGAGAGAGAAGCAACTGAGGCTGCCTATATCCACAGAAGAACTGTGGTTAGTTCTCCAAGATGTTTGGGCCAACATACCTGCCGAGTTCCTTCAAAAATTTTGCGCAAGTATACCTAGAACAATTGATGCTGTTTTGAAGGGTGGTCTCACCAAATATTAATTTGATGTGGATTTGTCTTCAGTTCACTCACTTTGCATTCTGTTAATTGATAAATATAAACTATTACCATGTCCAGGGCTCAACATTAAAACATTTTGCCTGGCCCCAAGACAATTTTTACTGGCCCCCCCTCCAAAAGTTGTAATTTATCAGTTACAACAAAACCAAAGACTTATAAGTTATGTTATTCTTTTACCAATAACCATTTATTAAACACAGATTAAACATATCTAGTGATAAAAAATGAACAGGTAATAGTCAGCAAAACTATTGACTTTTAATCTCCAACGTGAAGCGCTCTCTTCCCTTCTGGCAGCCATCTCTGCACAACTCTGTCTGGCTGGGACTGAAACCTCTAGTCCCTCAATGCAAATATAGAGAAACTTCCATAGCATTTCATCAGTATGATACCAAGTACCCAAGTCGACACAATTTTTCTGCTGCCCTGGGGAACGAGACGAACGGCTGGCCCATCGTAATTATGTGATAAGCCGTTGTTATAAGACGTTTTTTTTTTTTTTATATGCCGTTGTTATAAATCGTGCAATAATTCCTGACCAGCATGGTCAACGGCCTGCAAGATGGATTGTCAACCATCCGCTTAGCTGTCACGCACACCAGGTGCTGTCTGCTAGCATGGCTGGTCAGGGATTGTTTTCGAAATTTGTCGGTGCCAGTGTAAAAAGATCCACTTTTGTCTGCTTTGCTCTAGTTTGCTAGCCTGGCTGCCAGCCCAACTTATCCTCGCCCACAAAAAAATGTGGTCCGGAATTTGGGTCTGGAGGGGCTCGATTGCGGAAAAACTATATCCGAACAGGAGCTGTTCGGACCAATTAAATTGTCAGGGCGGGCTTTATACGATGATGGACAGATGATCAACAGTAACGTAATCAACAACGTCACCAAAGAGCGCTTGGGTTGAATTTGTTTTCAACAAACAACATATTACGTTGCTCTGATTGGTTGTAGGTCTATCCAATTCAGCGAAGAGGCATTTGTTTTACGAGCTCGGTTGACACACGCCCCATAGTCACAGCCCAACGGAGAGTTATCAGACTCATATCAGACTAGAATTTTGAGTATGACACCGTCAGGCTACTAGTTTGCTGCCATCTTCACGTTATAATCTCGCGCCAGTCTCGCTCCAGTTGATAAAAATGTATCAACATTATAGAATTACAATTTGACAACCACTCGTCACTCACTACTCAACTCTTGATTTGCAAACTGTGTGCCATACGAGCTGCAAAGTTATTTATGCATTTAGCAAATAGCAAAACATATGAATGCACATTGTTTTTTTCAATCAATAATTTGCAGTGGCCCGATCGGGCCAGTGAGTTGCTAGTTTAACTGTCCCAACGTTACTTTTTACTGGCCCCGGGCCATCGGGCTATCGTTATTGTCGAGCCCTGCCTATTTTTGAAAGCATTTTTTGAGGGAGAATGTTAGGAGGGGTCATATTCCAATAGGCATGTGAGCGACTATGTACAAATGTCCTTAAGTGTGTATTTAATGACTCGTGGTGTCTGTGTTTTAGAGAATGGTATGCAAATGGGGACTACCTGGTGCTGCTGGTGTCACTCTTTATCATTTTGCCTCTCTCCCTGCTGCGAAACCTGGGTAAGGGTGTACAGGAAGTGTGTTTTGTAGCTGTATATTTGAATGACAGATTAATGGATGTTCTCAAGTTTCATTTAAGTTAAGCTAACACACACACACAGATTCCTGGATTTATCAATAGATAGATAGTACAGTGTCTGTGATGCCCTTGCCTGTGATGCAGCCAGTGATTAAGATGTTTATTAGGTAATGCTAGTTGAGTCTGTGTTAGTTTAATGGGAGTTTATGCATGTTCACGAAATGCAGGCAGAGTTTTTGCATCAGTAAACCCATCAATTCACTAGCATAACAAAATTCACTGACCTATACTGAAAATAAAGTGGATACTTTATATTGTCAGTTATCGAACTAGCATTTCATCCAGGATTAAAACCTTCAGAATTAAGATGATTTAATATCGTCCAAGTGTGTCCAAGTGTCAGCTCTGCTTATCGGGCCGTATCTGCGTAATTGCGATAGGAAAATTAGCTAAGGGAGTTTGCCCAAAACATGTAATGATGCCTAGCAAAGCAATGGAAATCAAATTCCTGTAATCTATATAGAGCTGAACTATAGTGAGTTTGTATAGCCTACAGAGCAACAATTGTAACATTACAGAATTTGGCCTACTTACTTTTTTGGGTATATGGAGTCCAGTGACCTGTTTCGTACTGTCCACTTGACTGAGTTTGCATTTGCGAGAATTAACCATATCTGTGTTAATGTTGAGCAGCCCTTTGGATTGTCATTGCGAGCTAAGACAAAGCACACTGATTGGTTGAGCAGTTTGCCAGATGCATGGCTACGTCCCTTAGTGCAACACAGTCATGTTTATTTATAGTCCTTTTTATTTTTCTCTAAAATGGTTTCAAACACTTTGCATGCTTCAATGCACATCCTTGGATTATGATCCATACACCTGCCATATTTCAAGAGAGACCGACTCCTGGCAGTATGATAAATCTGTCTAGCAGCTCTCAGTCAGAAATAGCTTGAATTTAAATGCGAGTTCCGAGGTGTTTATTGGTAATGATTAATGAAACTGCCAAGGACACTTATGGTTCACACCTCAAAAACTGTCTCCAAAAGCAGTCTTTCATTTACACAGAAAATTCTAATGCATGTACTACTGACACATGTCTAGCTAATTATAGAAACTATTACTATACAGTGTGTACAAAGAGAAGAAGCCTTATGCACATTAACCATATTTCAAATCAAAGGAGCAGGAAACCAAAACAATCACAAAGACTCCAGTGATGTTTAGATCTCTCTGACCTGTCTGATCTAAAGTAAATACTTTAATTTCAATTTTCTTCCTTTTAGGTTATCTTGGTTACACCAGTGGTTTCTCTCTCCTGTGTATGGTTTTCTTCCTGATTGTGGTGAGTCCCCAACACTATTTTTTCTATAATGACACAATCATCCTATATCATGTATAGTTATTTCAATTTTCAACTCGTTGTCTAAAAAAACAATATGCTCAAATAAACCTTAGAAACGTTGGGGCGCTCTGATGGCACTGGAGGGGCTTACATTTGGTACTTTAACTGAAGGCTACTATTCTAATTCCAGCCTGGGCCATTTCTAGCAGCGTCTCTCTTTTGTATTTCCTATACTGTTCAATGTATTGGTCCCATGAAAATAGAAATGTGTAGTTATTGGAAGGTCTAAGTATCATGGTGTCAATGGATGAACTTGTGATGATTAACAAAACTGAACTGATCTGTGTTCTATTTAAGGTGATATATAAGAAATTTCAGATCCCTTGCCCTCTGGTGCTGGGGGACTTTGATGGTTTGAATGAGACTTTAAAGGTCCCGAACACCACTGTATCCCACCTTAACCGAACCGCATTGGCCTACGGTGAAGATGTCTGCACTCCCAAATACTTTGTGTTTAACTCTCAGGTAAATCCTGAAAATCTTGAAAAGACAATATATTGATGTTGGAGTAGTTCATTGGTTCATCTTAGAAAGGCAACGATTAACATTTATCAGCCTAAGTTTAAGAGAATTAGTATCTAAATCTGCAATATTGTGCATGAAGAAATATACATGACATGCAGCATATCAACACTATTTTATTTACTAGCAAAATTGTGGCTTACACTTTAGATTCAGGTGCTATTAATAAGTGTTAGTTTATAGGTAATAAAGCCTTTAAAAGATGCTTAACATGAAGGCATATGCATGAAGACTATATCAGTGTTAATATTAGGAAGGGTTAGGGTTGGTGGTATTGTAAGATGAGATGTGTTAGTTAATAGGTACTAAATTAACTGCAGCTTATGATAAGCACCAGGATCTAGATTTCACAAACTACACATTTCCCATAGCACTGGTCATGTGGCAGTCGTGTTTTGCCCATGGAAGGTTGCATGATTACAGTTGTGTGTTGTGGCATGCAAAGTACACAACACTGTGTGTTACCCTGTGAATGAGGCGTTGATTGAATGCACTTTTGTTGTATGGCACTGCAAGTATTTGTGTTTGTAGTTCTCTTAGTGATCTGCCTCAATGTGAGTATGCATTTAAAAAGTTATTTAAGTGATCTGCCAAACCCTAATCTTAAACTCTTCTCCTTAGACCGTCTATGCTGTTCCCATTCTGACATTTGCCTTTGTGTGCCACCCTGCCATCCTGCCCATGTACGAGGAGCTAAAAGAGTAGGTCATCCTTATCATTTTCACATGTCAAGCAGTGTTTACAAATACATCACAGATAGAACTCATGTCTTTATTCCCACTCTATTCTACAGTCGTTCTCATAGAAAGATGCAGGGAGTTGCCAATGTCTCTTTTTTGGCTATGTTCATCATGTACCTGCTGGCTGCCCTCTTTGGATATCTAACTTTCAATGGTAAGCCATAATTATGTTTTAATAATAAAGAATTGCAATATAATTTTACACACATGTATGGTCATTTAAAAAATCCTGCATATGGCAGTGAATGTTTAAACTTGCTGACAGTAGACACAGTAAAGTTGTATACTGCATCATAGTGCAATATGATGACTGTCGTATGTACTGCTAAATTACTAAGAACAGCTGCAGTTTATTGAGGCAAATAGCCAAGAATCAAGAAATGTATTTTTAAAGATCAGGTGATCAGAATAAGTCCTGCTGCGTCAATTATACAGCAAGGTTTATTAAATCTTAAACTTTGGCTATGAGCACAGCTGTTGTCATCGACAGGGAACTGTAATATAATATTCGAATTTGATCATTACGTTTGTCTTGAGGGTCTGTCCAAATGTTACACTACAGAATGTTGAGCATATTTGAGATTGTGTTTTTTTCCGTCCGGATTAGTGAACGTGGAGCCAGAACTGCTTCACACCTACTCCAAGGTCTACAAGGCTGATGTTATCCTACTGATTGTGCGCTTAGCTGTGTTGACTGCTGTCACTCTCACTGTCCCTGTTGTGCTCTTCCCTGTGAGTAATCTCTTTGTCTTTGTCTCTTTTATGAGACAGACACATATGGCTATCTTAATATTGATACAGTATCTATGATCATAGTAAACTACATTTGTATCATTGCAAGGTCAAGCTTGACTGTCTACTAACTTTGTGTTTCTGCTTTTCTTGTCTATGTAGATTCGCACCTCAGTCAATCAGCTCCTGTGTCCCTCCAAGGATTTCAGCTGGATTCGTCACTCCATCATCACCATTGTGCTGCTGGCCAGCACCAATGCACTGGTCATCTTTGTTCCAACCATCAGAGACATTTTTGGTTTTATTGGTGAGTGGCTGGCTCTTCTTTCTACACCTTATATACCAGAGGCCTGTTCCATAAAGGAAGTTTACCAAATAAGCCAGGCTTAAGTCAGTTAGCCAGACCAATTTCCAGTTGATTCGGTTCGATAAAGCCAGAGTAATGTAGTTCGAACTCAGTTCCTGTGGCAACATATTCTGAAAAACGTTTGACTTATGGTAGTTTGTGAAAACAAAAGTTTAGGCTGATGCAACATAAAAATTGCAATCTACATTACTCCAATAGAATGCTCCTAGCTACATAAATCATGTACAATTACAAAAACAAACCTAAATACATGCCTCTATCCTCCATTTTCCCAATACAAAAATCATGTTAAAAAGTTATTGGTTTATTGTCGGCTATTTATTTGAAACAATGTCAAAAATGTAAACGTAGATGTGTTTTGTGGGCCTATGATTTTTGTAATCAATGAAGTAAAGATCTATAAAAAAAAAAAAAATGGGGGGGGGAAACATGGCCGTTAACATTGTGTTTTGCCGTGGTGGATCCATGTTCAACCTCTCGGGCTGCTTAAGAATAGGGTGCACCTGCAATTATCTTGACTACTTGAATCTGACTTGAATTAGTCGCATTACGTGAACTAGAATTGGTCTTTATGGAACCGCTTTTGCCCTGACTGACTTGTTAGGTTAATTCAAGTCAGGTTTGGGACTTTAATCCCAGCTCTTTTGAGCAGTCTTTATGGAACAAGCCCCTGGTCAAAGTGGGACAAATCTCCCAGGGCCCCAATGGGGGGAGGAGACATTACCAAAATAGGGAGGAAGGGGGCCCAAAATTATTAGCCGTGCCCCTGCGTCAGGGTGTGGTGAGTTGATTTGATTTAAACTTTCGACTTTATACATTTTTATAATGCTTAAATAAAAACTCTGATCAAAAAATATTGTATTCCTCTGTTTTTCTATTTTGCAGGTGCCTCGGCTGCAGCTATGTTGATTTTTATTCTGCCCTCTGCTTTCTACATCAAACTGGTCAAGAAAGAGTCAATGAAGTCTGTCCAGAAGATTGGGGTAAAGAAAGATATACCCTAACCCTTTTTGGGTTGACAGATGTACAAATATGCAGTATACCATAACTAAATATACAGTACATAACTATCAATCTTAGATCACATACATTGGCAGAAGGATTGATAGAATACTAGTAGTTCGACTTCATGGTCAATTCAGTAGTTCTTTGTAAAAAAGACAATTCAATTGATACAAAATTATATCCTCCATCTCCAGGCAACCATCTTTTTGTGCAGTGGTTTCTTTGTCATGATTGGAAGCATGACACTCATCATCCTCGACTGGATCCACAACGCCTCAGCCCCTTCTAGCCATGCTGATGGGCACTAAGAGGAGGCTACCAGAAGAGGGCAATGGCATGCAGCTCAGGAGCAAAACATCTGATTGCAATGACTGCAAAAAAAACACTCTCACACAATGCTCGAACAAAACCTGAGAGCAAGAGACCATACCATTCCAAGAGAATGTATCTGAAATTGTACAGTATACTGTAAGGCCACAATGATGGTTTTTCTCTTATTTTGTTTTTATTTTTTATCTGTTTTCACATGCTTTTTGTAGTTCTGGTACAGTTTAAACCTTTGATGGTGCCTCAAACAGGGATGACTTACTCTTTAAATGTAGCTCAACTACAGGTCCTGCGGATCTTGTGCATGCTTGCCTAAATGTTTTCCTTTTAAGATTATATTCCGTACCTGAGCCACACAAACGTCCTGGACAGAAATCGATAGAGGCAACAGAGCATTTGAACTTAAGGTGAATTAATTCGATTTTTCACTTTGAAAATTTGTATTTGTAATACTTGTTTATATATTGAAAAGCACTTGATCTTTAGCACATTTGTGAAAATGTTGCAGTTCACTGACAACTACACTGCTTCAGTATTTGTACCAAGGCTTCATGACTTTGGTAATAGTGCCAGCTTTAATTGTATAATGCATTGTATATGCCTTCTCAATACACTGGATGCTGCAAAATATCTCTAATGGCAGTAGAATATTTAAGAGTATGATGCTTTTAGGACATTTACATTATTTGTAGGAGAAATGAGAATAGCTAGGGTAATCTGTTCCATCTCCCTAAGATAAGGAGGGAGTAAAACATTTTTCTGTATGGAAGAATACCTTGAATTTAACCACATGAAGTGGTTGTAATGTACCTGTTTAACATGCAAAAATGTTTTGACGGCAATGCCGCACAACCAAATATCACTTGTTATAAAACAGCTTCTATTGTACAGGCGAGTGGAGTTCAGGACAATGTATGTTGTGTTTTTTTATGTTTTAATGTTTGCAGATGATCCTATATGTATGTTCCACACTTGCAAGAAAAGAAATGAATAAGGGTGTGTCACGTCCACTTGTGATATAAGCCACCTCAAGCAGGTTACTGTGCTTCCAATGCTAACCTCACGCATAATTCAAACTTGTCCTATTATTTATGGAAGAACATGAAATCAGTGTAATTTAATCTATTTTACTATATTTATATATTGTGTACATATATATGATTTTAAATGTATGTATTGGACACAATGGAGCTGAGAACAAAGCTAGTGAATTTTGTGTTTGTGGATATCCCCCCTTACTATAATGCTTTCATGGCAAGCAGTGAGCTCTACCACCCCCCATGTGCAACAAGCTTGAATTTCTCCCTTAACAATGAGTAGACCCATTTGCTGTACACTGAAAGTCAATGTTAAGTGTGGAACCTACTGTAATAGAGGTGGGTGATCTGCGTACACACTAGTTTTAACCCTGATTGTAACTTGTGTACGTGTTATATGCACATCTTGGTTGGAGAGTACATCAGCCATCTCGTGACCTCAGGAGCAAAGAGGGCATTGCCCATCAGTGTTACACCCTTGTTTCAATGAAACACTATGTATATCCTGTAATTATTGTCCAATAAAAAAATCTAAAATGATCCAACATGGTTTTGTGTGCAGTTTATCTGTATCTTGTATTAGCAATCTGTGTTCATTAAATGCCTCTGGATTATCAGATAAATGCAGAATTCATCGTCAACAGACAAGTTGCTAGATTTAAGGGTTTTTGTGTCCATATATCAAGTTATGTAATGTTTTTGTAAGGTGAGGTTATTTAGTACATTTCCCAAACATCAATATTTTGTTTATTCCTCCTGTATTATTTGGTACTGATACTATGATTAATTAAATCCATCATCGGAAGCAGTGGCATCTTGCAAAATAGGCAGCAAAACTAGGCAATTTATTAAAAATTAAATCTTCCAAACTAGTTTCAAAAATCAACAAACAGTTTAACTTACATTACAAAATTACTATATGAATTGAATCAAAATGTGTGAAAATATAGTTTTTAAACATTCCAATTTATTTCACTGCTTTCTAGGTATTGTGCACACAGATGTTCACACAGCATATTGCATACTTTACAGGCCAGGAGTCATATGTTCCCTGTTTAGAAGAGTACAAAATGTGCGCTGACTACTGCAAGAAACAAAACAAATCCAGTCCCTGGTATTATCACACTGGATACATGGTTGTGGCAAGAGATTCATTCAGGCAAAACATTAATCTTGACACTATGTTCTGAATTCTCATCATACACATTTATAAAAACATTAACAATAAAAATGTACCTTGATAATTACGTAGGTCCAGGCATCGTACCAGTGGACATCTTTTGGGTTCATCTCAACAGACACACTAACCTTAACTACCAAACTACTCTGGGTCCAGTAGCTCCCACACAAAATATTTAATGCAAAATAAAGGGCTCTTGCTCTACAATTTCTGACTGATCTTTTTTTTTTTTACACAAAATATTGAATCTATAGAAAAATCTTCATTCAAAGTAAGCTGAAAGATATCAAAAATTGGTGCTCCAGTCTTTTTTTTCTGCATGGATGCCTCGTTACAGCTGGTTTAAATTGCACTTAAGCAGCTGATGGGCTTCGACTGTCCCCACTTGGCTGTTGTCATTTCTTGCGGACATGTTTGTATTTATCCACATAGGCCTTCACAAGGTTGGCTACCTTCCCAGAGTTCACCTCTCCACTTTTGCTGTGGCAGACCTGAGAAACCAAATAAAAAAACATGTACAATGCCTTTGTCCGGAGAAATAAGCATTTTTAGCACTAATGCCCGGAAACATTCCACATAAATGCAGAGTAACATATACTTTTTAGATTCAAAAATGGTTTTAAGATATCAATATCAGCCTTTCACATTAGAGTACTCAAGGCATATATAACAAGTGGTGATAGTTTGGTCCACGAGTAGGTCATCATGGTAATTCTTCAGTTTTTCACAGATCATGAAAGTGCAGACTAAGATTTTGAATTATGTATCATAAAATTAAAAATTTGAAGAAGAAATGCTTATTTGAATGTTGGTACCTCTTAAATCACCTATTTGAGGAAATCCCCTTAAAATTTTAAATTCTACAGGCAGATAATGGGTGGGAACAATAGCTGGTTAACTCAACCATATGGACATAGCTAACTTAATGTAGCTAACAACTGTTTGGCTAAGAAAGGCATACAAATTCATGACTGTTGATTCTCTGCATGTTTAGCACATAACAGCATCAGAAAAGCATGTACATGTTTTCCTACATATAACTACATGAACATCCAGTTCCTAAACAGGACAGACACAAACATATTTTACAAACCCAAGTAACATACCCAACTGTAAGTCGCTCTGAATAAGAGTGTCTGCTAAATTACTAAATGTAATTACAAAACAGTGTTTCACGGCAGACAGCAGTGTTGTGAATTGTGGAGGCTAAATGTAGGGCTGGGAGGTACGGCCTAAAATGTATATCACGGTATAATTTTGAAGCACATATAACGGTATATTAGCCTGGCTGCCAGTCCAACTTATCCTCGCCCACAAAACAATTTGGTCGGGAAGTTGGGTCTGGGGGGGCTCGTTTTGGGGAAAACTATGTCTGAACAGGAGCTGTTCGGACCAATGAAATTGTCAGGGCGGGCTTTATACGATGATGGACGGATGATCAACAGTAGCGTAATCAACCACGTCACCAAAGAGCGCTTGGGTTGAATTTGTTTTCAACAAACAACATATTACGTTGCTCTGATTGGTTGTAGGTCTATCCAATTGAGCAAAGAGGCATTTCTTTTACGAGTTCGGTTGAAACACGCCCCATAGTCACTAACGGTATATATAAATGTTATTAAAATGTCATGACAATGCAATCCACACCGCTGCAGCTAATCTACCGCACTCAGGCGGATTTGGATGGGGGACTAAGGCAGGTGTGTCGCATGAGTTGAATTTTTCCCAACTATTGCAGTGATTTGCCACGGAAGAAGAGCTAATATGTAGCTTCAACCAGTACGTTTATGGGATCACAAGGAATTTTAACTCAACTCAGTGAGCTATGTAAGGGATAATGCCCGACGAGGTGTCCAATATCACCTGCTAATGGACGATGCAGAGGCGTGAACCGTCCGACGCGCAGCGGAGAAACAGTAGGCTAAATATAATTTTACAGTATGTTTGACAAGGAGATTTGCTAGCCTGTTTTTTGCACATTCTGAAGTTTTTTTGCACTGTGAATTTGCACTGTCAGTTTTGTTTTTGAATAAAGGGTTGGAAATGTATGCTTTTTAGTTTTTGTTATTTTATCCGATTCATTGAAAAAAGGAATCGACAGATTAATAGATTATTAAAATAATCGTTAGTTGTAGCCCTACCCAAACCGCAACTCGAAAACAAGCTTTAAACAAGCCTTCTTTACTGACAAAATATGAGTATTTACTTATCCGAAAAATGTTATTATATTGAGTGACTTCTAAAAAACGTATCTTTTGTTATATGAAAAACAGTTGTTAATAAAAATAAAAACTTGCTTGCTTCCTAGCGCAATTAAATTGCCGACATGCAGATATTTTTACCAGCATGTGTCATATACAGCCGATTAGCTTTGATTAGACAAGTGTTACTGCAAAAAAATTGGCGCAATATGGAAATGTTAATTTGATCCACTTACTTTCTCAACGGCTTTACGAACAATCTCTTTATACTCCTCTTTTGTGATGTCCTTCTTTTGGTAGTAGGGTTTGATGGCAGTCTTGACTTCATTAACAGCTCTTTCTTGAATTTGCAGTTTCTGAATGAAAAAAAAAAATATATATGTATAAATAAACAAACTGAAGAGGGAACCATTGTTAAATGTGTACATGATACACATGCAGTTATAGACTAATATCCCATCTGATAGAAGCTTATAAGTAACTCCTAAAACAAAATTGACCTTGAAACATTAATTTAAGAGATGGGCAGTCTCCACAATACATCACAGTATGAACCAAAAGACTACTTACTGAACTTCAGAAGGTACAAAACAAGATGGTATACCCCGGAGAAGCTGGTTTAAAACTATTTTGCTACCATTTCTGTTATATTACTGCCAGCCTCCCATTCTGCCATTTCCCCCCTTACTTTTCAAGGCTGTGATTCTCATTTCTCTCAGCAGATGCTGCATGGGTTCCCTTATAGTTTTCTGTCATTCAGACATCTAGCCTGAAAATATTCATATTTCAACATAATATCCTATGAATGGTATAGATAGATAGAGCAAGCAGCTCAATTACGTTCAAGGTACTAGCACTGTTTTTGCCATCCAGCTGGTCCTATTGCAAGTGGATAATGATGACCACAGCAGTAGTTTTTACAGTTTTTCTCATTAAATAAGATTTGGTTCACATGATTTGGTTGCCGATTTACCCCTCCAAAAGGTTTAGTTATTTTCATGCTGTAATGTTGTTTCAATAAATGGTCAAAATGCAGCCCCTTTTGTATTTATTGTAAACAACAGTATACAGCTGACATCTGTCACATCATGTAATGCTCTTTGGAAACTGCGCTAGAAAGACATCTTGATACAAAAGGGAAACGTTGAAAAGTTTCAGCCATATCAGAGCATTAAATGTGGGAAACTAATGACGGACAATATGGCACTTTATACGTTTCCTTGTTCCAACACACCTGATTCAAGTGAATGGTCGTTAGCATGTTTCTGCATAACTAGATAACAACCCATTCATTGGAATCAGGTGTGTTGGAGCAGGGAAACATCTAAAACATGCAGGGCAGGGAGGCTCGAGGACCAGGATTGGGAACCCCTGGGCTGGTCCAAACCATGTCAGGCTCAACAATGTATGCATAACTATTGCTTATCTTGCTTGTCTTGTCATTCTGATAATGCTTATTCTATATAACAACCTAAGACTGGATTATACTCTGTCACCCAACATGTTGCCCAACCCAACAATTAAAATGTCCACATGGTAGGTAAATTTAGTGCAAGTACAGTTTGCTCGCCCATTGCTCATCCAGCCCAAACTATTGAAAAACAGTTGGGTTGAAATACAGTGAGCTGCACTACAAGCCCTATGGGGCTCCACTATACTCATGGCACTGGAGTTCTCCATAGCCATTGTGGAACTCAGCCCAATAGGGGTGCTCTTCTCCTACAGGGTATATGCAGGAATCCTGAAGTTAATTTCAATACCTTTTTAAGACTACCCTTTTAAGACCTTCTCAAAATATTTGAAGACCTAATCGCCACTTCAAGTTCTAATCTGCAAAAAACCTTAAACTTAATAAACAGTTGTAGTTTGCAAATAAATCTATAGAGCACAACCATACAACAGCACTCAGATAAGCTTGGAAGAAACAAAGCTCAAAATAATAAATTAAAGAATAAAAGGCAAGGTTTATAGAAATATTTGAATTTGAGTTCAGTGAGCATCGTTGATGTGCCACCCATAGCCACCCTGATGTCGGCAGACGATGGGGCAGAGGTCGCTGTTGTAGCTGTTTTGTTGGGTGGTGGTGTCGCTGGTTGAGCACAGAAACTGGCAATGGACAGCTGCTGCTGCTATCTGCGGCCAATGGCGGCCTTGACAGCGTTGATGCCCATCAAAGCTACGCTAATCTTCTTTTTACAATATGTACAGTAAGCCGGTTTTCAGGGACAGGCTTCAGCCATTGTATAAACTCATCCTTCTCCAACCAGGAGTCCGCAAATGTACATTTCCCCATTTCAGACTTTGTTTTGTGACATGTGGAGGGCGACACATCACCTAACCGTGCATTTTGCAAAATACGTGACTTGCTGACCGAGCACGTCGTTGTTTATAATCGCCCTGGGGAGGAAAATAAATATATTCATGCATTCTTTTTGGAGTCAAACTCTTTGGACAAAGTGTGAACAAAATCTAATACCTTGTAAAATTGGGATTAAGACTTTTTAATACCTTTTAAGGGCCTTAATTTTCCCTAAATGGATTTATCAACTTTTAATAATTTTTAAGACCCCGCGGATACCCTGTCCTAGTGGTTTAGGCGGAGAAAGTGAGGCCAGATATACTACCAGTGAGACTAGGTCCTAAGATGCAGAATCTTACTGGGGCATCCAGAGGCACACCTCATGTTTACAAGTCAAAATATGATTATCAACATGGGGTAGGTGCCAGGTCGTTGCATTCAGAATCAGAAAGGGATTTATTCACCAAGAAAGTTTGCGCAGACAAGGAATTTGCTTTGGCAGGAAGGTGCATACAATAAACATATAGGAATCTTAAATTTAAATATGTGGTCAAACTATACTAAGGGTACATGAACTAGCAATACTAAGTAGAATAAAATTCAAATTAAATAGATAATAAAATAAAATATAAGTTGCAGTAATTTACAATATAAAATACAAATATAACAAAAGATACAGTATCGTTATGTAGTGCAAAATATGAATTGTTTTAAGACATTTAGTCATTGAAGTCAGTGTAAACTCTTGGCCTTCTTAAGGAGGCCAACAGCAGCGTGTGGCGTGAGGTTTTGGTCCTAATGGACCACAGCCTTCTGCCGGAGGGGAGTGACTGAAACAGAGCATCCAGAATGGGAGGAGTTGGCCACAATCTTGTTCGCTCGCCTCAGGGTCCTCGAGGTGTGCAAGTCCTCAAGGCAAGGCAGATTGGCTGAAATCACCTTTTCTGCAGTGCAGATGATCCGCTGCAGCCTGCTCTTGTCCTTGGCAGCAGTGTACCAGATGGTGATGGAGGAGGTGAGGATGGACTCAATGATGGCTGTGTAGAAGTGCACCATCATTGTCTTTGGCAGGTTGAATTTCTTCAGCTGCTGCCGTAGGGAGTACATCCTCTGTTGTGCTTTCTTGGTGAGGGAGCTGATGTTCAGTTCCCACTTGAGGTCCTGGGAGAGGATAGTGCCCAGGAAGCAGAAGGACTCCACAGGGTTGACTGGGGAGTCACTCAGGGTGATGGAGGTGAGTGGGGCTGTAATCTTCCTGGAGTCCACAACCATCTCCACTGTCTTTAGAGCATTGAGCTCTAGGTTGTTCTGGCTGCACCAAGTCACCAGGTTGTCCGCTTCCCACCTATAATCAGACTCGTCTCCACCAGAGATGAGCCCAATGACGTTGTCCGTAAACTTCAGGAGTTTGACGGACGGAAGACTGGAGGTGCAGCTGTTGGTGTACAGGGAGAAGAGCAGAGGAGAAAGGACGCAGCCCTGAGGAGATCCGGTGCTGATGAACCGGGAGTTAGAGACTTGTGTTCCCAGCTTAACGCACTGCTTCCTGTCAGACAGGAAGTCTGTGATCCACCTGCAGGTGGAGTCAGGTACGTTCAGCTGGGAGAGCTTGTCCTGAAGCAGGGCAGGGATGATGGTATTGAAGGCAGAGCTAAAGTCCACAAACAGGATCCTGGCGTAGGATGCTGGGAAGTCTGGGAAGGCTCTTATCCAGAGGGACTTACAGTAAGTACAGGCACATTCCCCCGAGGCAAGTAGGGTGAAGTGCTTGCCCAAGGACACAACGTAATTTTTCACGGCCGGAAATTGACCCGGCAACCTTCTGATTACTAGCCCGATTCCCTAACCGCTAAGCCACCTGACTCCCTAGAGTTTTTGAGGGTGGCTGGAGGGTCCGGCCCAGCTGCGCTGCGGGGGTTCTGTCTCTTAAACAGTTTGTTCACTTCTCTCTCCTGAAAGGAGAGTCGTCACTGTAGAGGGGGGGAGGCCTCACGGGTAGAAATGGGTTGTTCAGGACTGTCAAATTGTCTTTCAAATCTACAGTAGAACTCATTCAGGTCGTTGGACAGGCTGGAGTCGTTAGTGGAGTGGGGGGCTCTGGGCTTGAAGTTGGTAATCTGCCTGAGCCCTCTCCTGTCTCAGTCGACTAGTCGATTTTCTGGTCGATCTGCTCTTGGTAGACTAAGATTTTTTCGATTCTGTCGAGCTGCCGTATGGCAGTGTGAGATCTGACTCCCGCTTGAGTCATCATTGCTGAATTAACAAACTGTTCTACAGAAACTGTAGATTATATTATTTAAGACAAATAAAGCAACTCTAAAAATACATAATTTAAAAGAAAGGGTGTTACTGTTTTCCCTTTCGTTATTCTGCGCTTTGTTTTGGTTTGGTATTTTGCACACGGCACAAGCACAATTGGCTGCAGAATTACAAACCCTGCCACAGCCTACTTTGTCGGTGTTATTAATCAAAATGGCAAATAAATCTGTGGTATGGCAGTATTTAATTAAAGTACATATACATTTACAAAGTACCGGGTGACTTGAAAAACGTTGAATGCAAACTGCCAACAACGGTTTATTTTTCATAGTTCGACGTAAAATATGAAAAACGTAAGTTGGCCTAGCCCTACTTCACTCATGCTAACGCGCTGGGTTGTAAAATGAATATGCCTATTATAAGAACCACATTAAAATCGAATGACATTAACTTCTCCGGCCAAGACAACAAATTATTTCTCTGTTGCACCGTTCCCCACTCAGCTTCTACGTAAGTTCGCATGCTGCAAGTTCAGGCAGTGATAAGTGCGCTCTGATGATTTGTATGTTAAACAAACAATATTTTTTATTTGTAGTTCATCGTAAAAGATACTAAATACCATCGGCATTCGGTTACAACAAGACTGGTGAGTCTTGTTATTAGTAGGCTATTAGTGGCTGAATCTGCAATGTCCAGCAGCCATTGAGTCAGATCACAAACATTTTGTACGTTTTTTACTTATTTATTTTAAAGCGTTTCAAAGTTCGATTAGTCGATTTTCAGACGTTTTAGTCAAGTCTTGGTAGACCAAAGAAAATCTTAGTCGGGGACAGCCCTAGATGTCACAGCCCCCGTGACCCAGTCGGTGCATTCCAAGCAAGCCCGCAGATCCTCCATAGCCTCACTGGTCCACTGTTTCGATGTCCTCAAAACAGGCTTACAGCGCTTTAGCTTCTGCCTGTATGCAGGAATCAGGTGGACCATGGCGTGGTCTGAGTGACCCAGTGCTGCTCGGGGAACCGCATGGTATGCTTTACTGATTGTAAAGTAGCAGTGATCCAAAGTGTTCCCTTCTCTGGTGGGGCATTTGATGAATTTTCTGTATTTGGGGAGTTCTTGAGTGAGATTGCCTTTGTTAAAGTCGCCTAGCACAATAACCAAGGAATCCGGATTTTCATGCTCCACACGCAATATCTGGCTGGCGGGAACACGTTGAGCCTCGTTGAAGCTGGCCTGAGGGGGCATGTAGATGCCGACCAGTATGAATGAAGCAAAGTCATGTGGCGAGTAAAAAGGTTTACAGTTAATAAAAAATGTTTCCAGATCAGGAGAACAGTGCTGCAGAATCACTGTCACATCTTCACACCAGCCGCTTTTAATAAAAAAACAGGGGAGTCACAATCCGCTCTCAGCAGTTTGAAACTTGCTAGCTCTAGCGCAGAGTCCGTGATCAGTTCACTCAACCATGTCTCCGTAAAGCACAAAATGGAAGATGAACGAAAGTCTCTGTTTTTCCACACCAGTAGCTGAAGTTCATCCAGTTTGTTGCTCAGCGAATGCACGTGGAGAGAAAATATCCCCGGTAACGCTCTGCACGCCGACGAAGTCGCACCACAGCACCGGCCCGTTTACCTCTCCTATGACGCTTCGCTGCTAGGACAAAGCTAAGGGTGGCTTTGACTATAATTCCCACTAAATCTGCCACTGGAAGCAGAAAAGTGAGAAATACATCTACAGGAGTTGTAGTCCTGATGTTAAGAAGTGCTTCTCTTGTTAGAGAACCCTGGATATCTTGGTAGAAGACTGAATTAAAAGGCAAAACAGTACAAAACAGGGCGCACCTAGCAACCGAGGCAGCCATGATCGGTGCCATCTTGACAAGCCAATTCCCTCCCCCTTTCGTACTTACTCATCAACCGGGTAGCTGGAGAGTATAGTTACACTCTCTTTCGTGTGAACAGTATGAAAAAATGCCCAATACAATCTCAAGAGAAATCACCATAAGGGGCCAGGCCAAAGTGACACCATACTCCATCAGCTATACTGAGGACCGAGTCAGCAAAGGCAGAAGACGAGACATCCCGAGACATTGGGGAGATATTCTACATGCAGTTGATGAAGAAAGTGTTTTGTCCGCCTCTTCATAAACGGAGTGACTAAGTTCAGTTGAGTTCTGGATTTTAATAAGTATTTATCAATCTGCAGATTGGGAGAGAAAACCAGACCTCTGACAATAAATGACAACACAACACCAGGCTTAGGTCTCAATCAAGTCTCTCTCCGCTCTGAAGGCCGGAGGACCATCTTTTATAGGGCACAAGAATGTAAACATAGATAGTGACAGTCAGGCAGTAATGACGTTACAACAGTCTCAGAGAAAGAGATTAACAGCTCCCAACAAATGACCACTCAAACTACCGAGTTCATAGTTGGAGCTCTCCTTGTAGTCATGACAAGGACCATTTAGCCAGTACATTCTCCTGATCTCAAACATCTATAAACCCTGACACATAGACACAATCTACTCTTATTAATAGCAAGCTTACATGAGAAAATACTAACTAGTATCCAATGACTAGTTCTCTTGATTAGTGAATAATGTAAGCACACAGGAAATCTAAATTTCTTCCACACAGTGTACAGTGTTTCCTCTAGGATTTTTTTTTACAGTGGGGGCAAGTCTGTCCAGTCTAATAGCTAATGTAATATTGGACATATTTTTGTCCTATTTCCCCTAAAGCAAGAAGGTTAGGCTACTTAAAGAGACCTTCCACTCATAAAGTATGTTCTAAATGGCATAAATGCTTCCAATTAATAATTGACGTAACAACTTAATGTAAATGGTCAGTAGCCTACAGACCAGTGTTTCTCAAACTTTTTCAGACCAAGGACCACTTAGCCAATAAATACAAACTGGCACCATACAATTGTTAGCAGCATATGATTTTCTAAGGGATATTGTATTTTGCTAATTATGATTTCCGCTAAGAAAAAATCCAAGTTTTAACACATTTATTTCCACACTACATTTATTTCTGTGCTGTATTTATTTCCGATCTCACATGCAAACGAGAGGGGCGTGGTTATCTTCAGCCCAACGCAGCTGCACACAAGATCGAAGGCAGAGAGGGACACCTATATTCGGTAGATAATGGAAGACATTAGCTGTGTCAGAGATCGCATGCTGGCCTTATAGATCAAATTGATCAGCATGGCTTGTCAAGATATATAATTTTGGAACATAGATATTGAAGTCTTAAATAGTTTGAGACTCATCGAGCACTGTTCATGTGCAAGATGTACAGGTAGTGGGGGGTGATTAGTGCCAGGTAATGTTAGCTAACACAGCTAGCAACTGTCGCTACGCCGAACAAAGAAGACAATCACTGCCACCGCTACATCGCTCTGCTATTATGTGGATAGCTAGGTCAATAAGGCACCTAGCTGTAACTATCTAGCCTCACCATTATGCCATGTCGGTATTACCATTTAGTGAGACGAGACCTGAAGTGAAGCCAGACCATTCCAGACATTACCCATACCTTTGGATTTACAGTACTGCTTCAAAATGAAGTCAAGTTTCTGAAAGCTTTGTTATTATTGGCAATTTAAAGTAGCAACAAGACGTGTCCAGACCAAGACCCATTCAACACGGTACACAATACCCAAACCCAGATATTATAATTTATGGAATTATTCAATATTAAATCAAACTACTACCACTAGACTCGTTTTAATGACCATTCAGTGACAAAACGGGTTTGGCTGTTTAGGTCTGTGCCAAAAAGAGCACAACACTACAGTAACTAGCTCTAGCTGAAATGGCCACACCGATGTCGTCCTTTTATTACACCCCCACCCGCCACCTACGGTCTTCTTCAGACAACCGCCTGGTGGTCCCACCGCTCAAGACCGCCGGGTCCCAACACAAGCTCTTCTCCTGCCTGGCCCCCCAGTGGTGAATCAACTCCCCACCGCCATCAGAGACACAGCCTGTCTCTCCACCTTCAAGAGAAGGCTCAAGACGCACTTGTTCCGGGAGTACAACGGTACTTAGGAATGGTTTGCTGAACCCAATGCTAGTTTCCTCAAGGATCACAATGACTCTTGCTTAGACTGTTGCTCTTGTTGGTTAGTGGTAGCTGATTTAAACTATTGTATTCTATTTAGTTAATCCTATTTCT
Organism: Hypomesus nipponensis; assembly: GCF_054491055.1. Taxonomy (NCBI): domain Eukaryota; kingdom Metazoa; phylum Chordata; class Actinopteri; order Osmeriformes; family Osmeridae; genus Hypomesus; species Hypomesus nipponensis. Next base: position 13,048,181 of record NC_140367.1, read on the forward strand.
ATTGCTTTCCTACAGGTGCACTTGACTTAAAGATTCTTGTTGTTTAATTGTAACTTGCTTAACTACATGCTCTTATGGTTTCTTCCCTTTAGCACTTATTTTTGGGTTGTTCACAATGTGTACTTCTTGTTTTTGGCTACCCGCAATGCTTTGGGGCTATCTTGTTGTTATTATCAGTGACCTATACACTTTGTAAAGCTCTCTCTTAGAAGTCGCTTTGGATAAAAGCATCTGCTAAATGAATAAATGTAAAATTAGAGATTAAGTATATCTATTCTTAAACAACCACACTCCGCTGCAGTACTATGGATTTAACACTAGAAAAGCAGGGGTCATTTGACTGCAGGGAAGAGAAAAATTAATGTATCTTCACACTCAAATTCCAGGACTCAGCTTTCTTGACTTTTCCTCGATGTGTTTTATCACCCAGTATAAAAATAAAAAGAATGTTTTTATCAAATCGGGGAAAGCTAATTTAAGGCTATTTTGCTCATGTTTTGGTTTAATTGCTTAAGATATAGGCGTTTGTGTGTTGACTGGTAAGAGCAATTATGTCATGACATTGCGGGAACAATTGTAATCATAAAATGCTAATATGTTTGGAAAACGGATACACAACTAATACATTTATTTTGCATATTCACATATTAGCAAAACCAATCATATGACTTTAATAGATAGAAACTATTTTCCAAATAACTATAAATTAATATTATACGGTAGTAGGCCTAATAAAAGGAAATTAGTGCATGGGCTGGGGCTGTTATGATCATTGGATTCACGATAGTGTAACCGATCATTCTTGAAGGCTACTAAATCTCTTAATTCCAGAAATCTGTGTGTGTTTGTGTATGTGGGAGTACAAATTAGAATGGGTTTAGTTTCCCATGATCAGAGAAAGAACCGGGCAACTTCATATCTTGCAGGTGTCCTCTTTATAACCCAACGGAGTGCAGTGCAGCGTTTGACATTGTTTGGATAAGCATTTCGACATAAAATAAAATGAAATAAGAATTAGCTGCAGCTTGGCTTACTCTCCTTTTTTTTTTTTTTTTTACAGTAATAGTCTACATAAAATTGCATTGCCTGTTATATTACGAGTATGAAGACTCAGGCCCCTACAGCCACCATAAGTAGGGTAAACCAGCTCCGGGCTTCTAGTGTTGAAGGTTTATTATTAAACCATACAAAAAACAATTACTCTATGTAGAAACAAACCTAAGCAAACGGTAACTTAGAATGGCTACAGTACACGTATGGAATAGAATCTCAAAGGAAAGAAACCAAGCATTTGATGACGTTGACTAATTGCAGACAATGCATCGTGGAATATTTCACCAATATTGTGACCCACCTTCTCCTTTTTGGAGCTGTCTGCATGGGCCTTGCTGTGCTGGCCTGGGTGAGTGGTGGAGGATGGCACAGCTTGGCTGGACAAGGAATGAGCTTTGGGGGCACTATCAGATTTGATGAGCAGGAAGGGTGCTTTTCCATGGCTTGCCATGCTGCTCATCATCTAGGAAGAGATAGCCAAATATGTTTTCAAAGTTGATCTCAATTGTCAGATCTCAGTTCCAAGTAGCTACTGAAGGACTAGGCAATTAAAAAAACGTCTACTTGTGGTAGGGATTGGGCTCATTAGGCAGTGGTTAAGTTTGTATCATCAAATGTTAAATAAAGGTTATGACCAAACCTAGTTGTAATATATTCCAATAAAATGCAAACATTTACACAGAATTGATGCAACCTATACTGTGTACCACATTGTTTTTCTGATATGCAAATATAATTTTGCATATATATTTTTTTAAATAGGAAATCAAAATATAGTATGGAAAAAAAGTCGGAATTTCTTAAGTTTAGAATAAAAATAGATTCTTAGAGTAGAGAAAATATTTTATGTCTAAAATGTAATTTGTCCTGAATATATTTTTTATCAGCATTGAATACCAAAAGACTTTCAAACACTATTAGTAACATTATGTGCCCATTTGTCACACCTACTGAGGAGCATGTTTTGCTATGAATGATGTGAGCTGAACTCCAAAACATAAGAAAAAGACAATGGGTTGGAACAATCACTTAAGTTACCTTCTTAAGTTGGTACTAGGTCATTGAAGAAATCTACAAACAACAGTTATAGTGAGCTAAAGTCTGGGAAAATGAATAATTAAAAATCAGACTTGTACTAGGATTGAACATGTAACAACAACGCTTTTGTTGTTACTTGCCCTCCATCTTCTCCCAGTCCCTTGCAGAATACGACTGTGAGCCGAGCAACATGTCCCTGGACTTAAACATGCATCCAACTTACACATTCTGTGGGCCATGCACAATAAATTCTTATTTTTTAAATTCAAAATATTAAGCACTGTATATGAGATGAGGGCAAACGACACAGAAATGAAAGGGGGGTGATCGCATGCATGTGACTGACCTGAACCAAAGCAAAACAATTAAACTAAACTAGAATTACTCATAGTATTTGTTATATTTCCTACCCATATTATACTTCAGATGAAACATTAGCAAGTAACGTTTTCTTTACGTGTCTGCAGGGGGATTTGATCCTAACCTGGAAAAAGGGTATCAAATTGTTGGCCGGGAGCCTGACCGCCAGACAATTTGTTTTGTTTATTTACGAATGTTATGACATACATAATCTCTTTCTGATCAGTCAAATGTTTTCGTATCCATGCCTCAAGAAACCGACAAGTAGTCTGTGCACATTTGCAATGAACACCAGTAAACGCATTTAATCACAATTATTTTTTACTGTTCTATAAAGAAACTGATTCAATGTCATGCCCGCCAGCACTGCTCACCTGGCTGTATTGGCATAGTAAAACAGATACAAACATTTGCTTCTAAATGACAGTATACCCCAAAAACGTATTTGTGAAATGCCAATTGAAAGGTTGTCCAGCAAGTAAGTCTTTGTTTGCTGATACCTAACAAAGCAATAGAATTCAAATACCTGTTGTCTGTATATAGGCTAATGGTGCATGTACACTACAGCGTCATTTAATGCTCCACTTGTCTTGCCTTCCCAATACGCACCACGCTTGGGGGGGCGTGTCAGACGAGTGAATGCAGAGTGGAAGTTCTCTAAGGTCGCTGTTGTAGTTTGTATAATGGTGTAATGGCCAAGCATGCAAAATTGGGTTTATGTACTCACAATTTCAATCAAAATACAACCATTACACACAATGCAAGAAATCCGATACACTGGCTAGATGTAGCATGATCTTATCTACTTAACACAACAGTACTGGCTTTTTTGTCGTATTTCCCTCAGGTGCAGACTTGTGTTAGTGTATTTATAGTATTGTAATAGTAATCTGTTGCGTGCCGGCTGGGCTAGCTAGCTAGCATGGAATAAAGGTACGTAATGTGATGAGACTGAATTTTAAAGTACAAAAAAACTTACCAGGAACTCAGACAATATTGACATCCCTGTGCCATGCATTTTTTATTTTACATATTGAACAGGACTGGGTGTGCAGCCACACATACAATTTGTTTTTCCCTTCAACTTGTAACTCTGAAAGCTAGAAATGTTTACCATGACGAAAGGCTGCGACGTTTGAAGAAAATGATTTGATTGGTCGACGGTAGTGTTGAACTCATTTACATAAAATAGAGAATATTTCAGGTCGGGAACGCTCCGCTCGCCTTCCCACAATGCACGACGTAAGCGTTAACATTCGGCTTCATTGAAAATGAATGGGAAGCTGATGCTCCGCGTCGGCCGCTCCGAAACCCATAGTGAGTTGTGTAGTGTATACAGCAACAAATGGCTTATATCCTTCCAAACCTTTTCCCACTCACTTTCGCTAAAGCCGCTTTTCCACAACAGGAAAAGTGGAGGTACTCTGTGTTTCCACTACAAGAACCAGGGTCTAAATTAAGTTCTGGTTGCAGAAATTTATGTAAATTGATTGAGAGAACATGGCTCAATCATGCGCTCAATCATACGTCACCGGACTATTTGCCTACTCTGCACGGTACTTGAGACCGCGATGGAAACACAGACAGCAAATGGTCTGGAGGAACCAAAAGGTACCTTGAAAAAGGTTCCTAGGACAAATTGTTCAAATTTCAGAGGAAATTACTCAGGGGGTGTAGAGTCCGGTGGCCTGTAGTTTCTGTATCTTTAGCAGAGTCTGCTTGTCTTTCATGAGTTTGTCATAGAAAGGACTTTTTAGGACTATGACATTTTTACAAACCACTCATCAGACCAATACACCTACAGTATTTGAACGACACACAGTGTACCATAAGATCAGTGGCTCAAGCGCAACGGGACACAGCTCAATGCTGTGATACATTTTTCTCATGAGATTCATCCTGAGATGGACACATAAAAAATTACAACTTGCACATTACCCAGTTTGCTACCTAATTGTTCAACTAAAGTCCCACTAAAGTCCTACTAAAACTCCCACTATAAAACTTGCACAGACACACATTCCTTTCATTATTACTCCACACACTAACCTAGTTTAGCCCCCCATCCCCGATTTCCAATAACTGTTGTTACACTGTCCAGAAAGCTTATCATTAAGATTTCATGAAGGCCCATTTAGAGATGCAACTTCAGTTAGTTACTCTTCTAAGAGATGGATCTCAAATGTCAATACCGCCAATCCTGATGCTCTGTGTACGCTCATAGGTTATTCCTTTTCACATACTCTTAAGAATCTAGGGCCCGAGAAAGGCGTATAGGGTCTACTTCTCATTCTCGTTGAAATTCTGTCTCGGACCCAGTTTTTCTGCTACCTCAATTAATTTCTGTTCAAGAGTCATCACTCACTCTCTATGGAACCCAACTGTTGTTCTATACCCCCAGGCCGTCCTCAGCCTTGAGGAGCTGGAAATACTCTGGTGTTACTTCTATAATTATTTTACAAAACTCTGGAAAGAGCTATTTTAAATCAGATATCTCCCTTCCTAACCAAGAGCAACCTGCTAGACCCTCACCAATAGTTCAAAGGCAAACACTCAATAGGCTCCCTAAAAGCTTTCCACGCTGGTAGCAATGGGTATTGCTGAAACTGCCCTCAAACACATGGCTTCTCTTACCACTGCTACGAAGACTTTTCTCACAGTGTCACTTACTGATTGTACAGGATTCATGTTTCACCTGGCCTAAGGGCATAGAAAGCTGTACATTACTTGTTATGGTCCCTGGAAACATTCTGGATTTTGTATTTGAGATCCTGCTGTCACACTGTCTTGTATAAGACTGCACCCACAAATATTTATGTTGTAGATAATATAATTCATTTTTTCTATGTGTTGTCGTTGAAATGTTATTGTTGCACTATAGTTGAGATATTGCTATTGTTCCACAATAAACATTATTTGAGCTGTTGTCCTGTTAGCAGTGTTGGGGTAACGAGTTACAAAGTAACGGATTACAGTAACGATATTACTATTATAGGTAACGAAGTAAAGTAACGCATTACACTCAAAATATTGGTAACGACACTACTTTACTGGACCTCAGGAATGCGCTTTCCTGCGTTACCCAAGCCATTTTTGCCAGTCCGAAAAGTTCTCTTTTAGTGACTTGAAGCAGCCAACGGCATTCTCAGCTTCAAGGCAGCCAAAGCCGAAGTCAAACTCAGCTATTGACAACCCAGTATCACAATTGATACTAGGTTGGCGTAGGAGGGAAGCGGGAAAATGGATAAGACGGAGACAGGAGGGTTCAGCGAGTGGCGATATTCTTATTTTAACTTTGTTGCTCGAAAGGACAAAAATATTACAGTAAAATGCTGTCCAGGCGAGAGGTGTCTTTCAACTACTGTCAACTCAATGAGATTTTAAAGTGAGGCATATTTCTTTGGTCAGACAGTGTGGACAAGGTTAATGTTCGTTCAAGTGAATGGCTGAGTTTTATATGCAATTTTGTTTTACATGTTTAAAATTACAATACACTGTGGAAAGGCTAAGAGATGCCCTTTATTGAAAATTTTAAAATAAAGTGATTTTTTGGTAAAGTAACTAGTAGTAGTTACTTTTCAAATGCAGTAACTAATAAAGTAATCTAGTTAAAATTTTCAGAATTCCCTTCTAACTTGTAACTAGTTACTTTTTCTGAGTAGCTACCCCAACACTGCCTGATAGATAATATAGAGTAGCATATTAGCCTCACTCAGTGCCATTTGCAGAGCCTTTCAGCCTAGTTCTACGATTGTTCACACGATTACTTTTCAATTCTCAAACTGTGGCTTTTTCAGTATTAAAAATGTTGCTAACTTATTGTAACATAATAATACATTTAAGTTATAATTCATTATTTCATTGTGAGTTATAGCTCACGTTTTTCTGGAAAACTAGGCTAAAATATAGTTTCAACATGCATCGATTTTTAGCCCCAAAACTTGTGTGGCAACCTCACCCCGGTTGCTTAAATTGTCGTGTGAAATTGGGAAACAAACTGTACTCCTTACAGACCTTGAAAACAACTTGAATTAAATAAAACAATGCTTTTATTATAGGGTACATAGTAGACTAGGCTTTGTAGAACCCTACAAAAACATTCAGTGAGAGAAAATCTTGCTCAATTAAAAATTTTGTGATCTACCCTGTTAACCCTTGTCTACCCAAAATAGTATGCGACAAGGTGGAGTATCCACTTTTCACTTACCTGAGTGGTGCGGCTATCTGGCTGGGCGGCTGTCAGACTGCCATGCTGCATGGGAGGTGGTGGTGGGGGAGGAGGGGGTAGGCCCTGGGCTGTCACACAAGGAACCTGTAGGAGAGGCACTGTGGGATGGAGGTGTATGGGGACCTGAGGCGGCATTCCATATGGCGCTGCTGACTGCAGGTTCACCGGTACTCCATGTTGACCCAGGGGATAGTGGAGAACATTGAACTGGGGATGCATCACACCTATGGAGACTTGACTTTCACTCTGTGTTTGAAGAGTCAGATCATCTTTAGGGAGATCTACAAAAAGATACGTAGTACGAATCAGTCGCAAATATCCTAACTTATTTGCATTGGCTTCCTGTTTACTGTATGTCTAACAAAGCACTAAACAGGGCTTGACATTTCTACCATTTTGGTCACATATGCTCCAGAAATTGTATCTGTGAGACCTAAAATCTTATTTGACATTATTTGTGCGAGTGTTTAATACACATTTAATATTGGTTAATATTAGCTGTCAGTCACTCTTTGTACCTGTGCTCAGTTGTCAGATGACGCATTTGCCGTAAGAACTCAGGCATTTCAACCAGCTCTCACGCAACACCTTGTATTAACCCCATCCCATCTCCCAGAATTTTTTTACCCAAACGTTGACAGGTATGGTAATCTCAAGACAGAATTTTGATAAAACTTGAGCCGTGGATATCTATAACTTTAAAATTGTATTTGTGGTGCTCCTTAACATTCGGTGGGTGCTACAAAATATTTGCTGGTGCTGTTAACTTTTTAAAGTTGGGAGCACCAGTGCCACCAAGTAAAAAAGTTAATTTCAAGTGCTGACAAAATCATTTGGCCCCTAAATATTTGTCAGACCTACTCCAGTTGTATCTTCCATAAAAAAATTGAGATCTTCAGATTCTAATTTACTCTCTGCCTAGATCCAAACTAATAACATTCTGTGAATGAGCATTTGTAGGTCTGCTCTGAAGACTTTTGCAATGGTCCTTAGCATTGTGTACTGTTTTATCTTTGATTTGGGCAGGGTGATGCTAAAACACATGGGCAGGGTCATGCCAAAAGAAATTCTGCAAACGAATCATGAAAAACTCCCCACCACTGTTGGGGGTGAGGCAACTCAGTGGCGGCGGCACAGAGGGGACAGGGGGGGGCTGTCGCCCCTCCGAAAAATATGTTGGGGGGGCGTCGGCCCCCTCAATAAAATCCACCGCAAATGTCGAGAGAAATTCACGGCGTGCGGCACTGCCGCATGTTTAAATCATTGGTGAAGGTTTTAGATGATAAACCCTATTTTAAGGTCTTTCTATAGTATACTAGAAACAAAGACCAAAAACTCAGACATCAGCCCACTGTTTATCTGCCCGGGCTCTCCTCTGCTGATTCCCTTGCTTTGTGACGCATTTGACGTCAAACGCGTCGCAAAGCGGGCAGCAAGCACTGCTGCCTGTGGCAATGAGCACTTCTGCCTCCGGAGCAGACATCGCATTTACGCTGTTTTTGAAGCAATTACTGGATCGATTTAAAAAATGACAAAACGTTTGTACTCATAAACCTCCATATTCTTAATAGACAAGTTTATAATGAAATTCTGCCCCCTAAAATGCAGGAAATAGCGTTTGAGGGTCTAGATTTCATTTTTTTTGCAGGGCAAAAAATTCTCGCCCCTCCATCACAAAACGTGCCACCGCCTCTGTAAGTGAAACAAAACCTCAACTCAAACTAGGGTTGCAAATAATTTTAATAATCAATCTGTCTATAATTTTTTTAATTAATCAATGAATCTGATAAATAAAAAAAATGAAGCGTTTATTTCCAACCCTTTATTCAAAAACAGAACTGACAGTGCAAATTCACAGTGCAAAACATCTTCAGAAAGTGCACAAACAGGCACACAATTTTGAAAAAGTTCTGATTTAATGCTATTTTCAGAGATAAGCATTTTATTTGGATTTTGGTAAAAACTTGATTGAAAATTGAAAGGTTGTGGAAGTAGGCCAGACTTTATTAGAATAATCTATATTTTAGATTTTTCAGTACAATTCTGAAAAAATTAGCGAGGATTTCATACTATTTGATAATTGATTTCTTATCATTTTGTTTGAAACTTAATTGAAAATGTAAAGGGTGTGGAAGTAGGCCAGACTTTATTAGAATAATGTTGTGTATATTTGATATTTTTCTGTACAATTCTGAAAAAGTAAAGGCTGTGGAAGTATACTGGACATTGTTAGAATACTCTGGTGTCCATTTAAGGTTTTATATTCATAAAAATATTATAAAACTTATCATTTTTCAAAATGGTATGGGTAATTTTCACCCGGTCAATAACGCAACGCTGCAAAGTAGCGTCTTCCGAATGTGTAACGAAAATCGAATACAAAACTAACTTCACCTCGGTCAATTAACACACTTTTTCGATATATTTAGTGTGAAATGCTCCCAACACCTTGGATGACTTAGGTCGTACTGATTTCTCTGCCTCCGACATGTGTTTCAGAACAACATTACTCAACGTCTCTCCGATGGTCTTTCCTCTACCTCCGCCCTGCTCCGCGCTCAACTCAACTTTTTTTTTATACTCAAACATCTCTGCGACTTATTGAGTGGCGTAATAGTCACGCGACACAACATATCTATAATGGAAACTCCTTTAATAATTGATTTTTATCAATTTTATTGATTCGTGTTTGCAGCCCTAACTCAAACTCAAAGATATTTATGAATAACAATATGGCACTAGGTAACTACAGAGCCATCATTTAGCATTGTAATTATAGTGCTAGCTTTGAAAGTGGCATCTAACATTGCATATTTAACGTTGTGCTAACTATCAGCAACTAGACAGCAAAGCATTTTGTAGCTCACCATTCAGTGACCATTTGAATGGAATTATTTTCAGATGGCAAGGCTTTGTCTTCTGAATCAAACGTCTCAAACATAATATTGTAGGTCTGGACGAAGCAGATTTTATTGTGCCATTGCAGTGCATGACTGTTGCTATGAAAGATTGTTTGACATAAGCAGAGCTGTCGAGATGTCAATGAAACGTGATCAGCCACGCCTAACCAGACAGAAAAATGGTCTAAACAGAAAATAATTATGGTTTTAAATTAGATTTCTGAATAATTCTGAATGTTTATTTTAATTTAGATTCTTGTGGAAGCTAAATGAGACGCTTAACTTTAATATCATATATACATTTTTCACGATTTAAAACCAAGTTTCTTGTGGCTTTAACAGTAATGAATCAATTAATGATTAACATCCCTAAGCACAGATATTGCATTTGTTATTTCTTCCGGTATTGTATGTATCACCCTTATTAATTATTTTGTTTTGAGCATTCCCAATGTATGTACAAATGTGTCACCTGTTTGTTTTGTACATGTGATTTACCCTTATGTACAGCACTGTGTACGTACATTGTATCGGTAACCTGTTCATTTCTATAGTGTTTTAAAACATCATTTAGATTTCTTTATTTTTGTCTGGACTGCTTTACCGCTGCAATTTCCCCTTGGGATTAATAAAGTACATATACACTAGCATCACGTGCTATGGGAGACCAAACTTTCTAGTAGGCCTAATACCAATCAAGACAAATCTGTCAAATGAAAATGTTTAAACATGTCTCCCTAAACCACAAATTACATCAGAACTCAACTTTAACATTGGCATTCCTAGAAAGCTTGGTCTACCGTTGCACGTGATACCAAGTGTCTTTAGGTAGGTAGTAAGGTACTTTATTAATCCCAAAGGGAAATTGCAGCATTCCACAGGTCCAGATAAAAGTTAAGAAATCAAAATCAAAACAACCTAAATGCAGTTGAATTTGAAGAAAATCAGAAGTTGCCAATTGCCAAAATATACAGGTGGTATACTCCAAGTCTTAGAAACATTCAAGCATTAAAAAAAGATGTACTAACTAAAGAAGGCGTCTTCTCACCTGTTGTGGGCTGGTCTTCCTCTCGTCTGATCCAGCCTCCTCCTCCCCCAGCACCTCGCTCCCTCCTGGAGTAATAGCTCTGCACATCTGCTGGAAGTGTTCTCCTCACTGCCCAACTTGAAGCTGATGACCAACCTGATCGGTCAAGAGGCGACTCACCAAGATCGGTTTCTTTCCTACGACTACCTCGGTTCTCATTGAACCGGCTGTATGCGTCACTCCCTGAATTTTTGGCTGTCCCTGAGAAATTGTTTCTTGACTGCCAGCGATTTTCTCCTTGCTCCTCCGGCTGGTTGCACATCCGGTACTCTCCCTGCCCAGGAGATCGGCGCTCAGATCCACCGCAGCCGGTTGGAATGCCACAACGGCTCCATGAGTCAGACAACCCACTGCTTACTTGATCATCCCAGCGATTATTTTCATCCACCGACAAGGTCTCATGGCTCCTGGCACCAGCATCGCCCATGGTCTTTTCCTGAACCCAATCTGGATTGGTTAAACAGCCCTGATCAGGGGAAGGGTCTCCAAAACTGTCGTTTTTGAAGCGGCTCTTGTCTCCACCACCACCACTCCTGTGATCTGTCCTCCAACGTTCTCCACCCCATCGGTCCGTCTTCCAACTTGCCGACTGAGGCCCTGAAGTGGGCTGTTCAGGGGATGTTCCACGTTTGTACAGTCTTGTCCTAGACCTCGATCTTGAGTTGGAACGAGATCTGGTTCTGGAGAGGCTTTTAGATCTAGACCGCCTTCTGCTCTTTTCCTCATGATTGCATTCTTTTATGGATGAGTCCTTCTTATTATTCCCTCCCCTTTCCCAGCTGTGGATATGAGTGGAGTGACTTGAAGGCGGGCTGCCATCCATTTCCCTTGTGTGGTCTCGAGAGCCAGAACTTGAACCTCGGGATGAGTCTTGTCTGGAGTCTTTCTTTGGAGACCAGGTAGTGGTGGCAGAGTGGAAACGAGATTGGCGCTGTCTACCATTCCTTTTGTCCTGGCTCTCCATTCCACTTGAGCTTTCTTGTTCCTGTTGACTCACATTACCATCTAGCAAGCTCAGACTGGTGGGTGCCAGGAGCTCGGCCGTAATTATACTGCTTTCTATTTGTGGATTAATGGTCAGGTCATTGTTGTGCTCACTGCTAGGTGACTCACAGTCCATTGGTACACCATCAGTGTCATCTTTTGATTGATTGTCCACTTTGGTTGTGGTCTTAGAGATTTCATTCGTCCAGTCTTGTGAACTGTGAATACTTGCATTTCCAAAAGCTATATTTTCAGAGGTGTCTTGAGCTTTCAGGGGCTTGGTACCAACCAGAGAGTCAGAGAATTGAGACTCATCAGCATTCACCGCTATTGAAATGTCCTTTTTAAAGTTTTTCTCCACTGAATCTGCAAAAGTCCTTACAGGATAAGCATTCTCATCTTGTACTTCTTCTAAATGTTTGCCAGACTGTAGAAACGTTGGACTTTCCAATGGCAACACAGAGCTGGAATTGAGTGACAAGTCTTCTATTTGTCCTGAAAAAAATGTTTTTTTGTGATCTTCAGCCTGATTCCCATCAGATGACATGCCATGGCAATCGAGAGATGCTTCAGTTGGTGAAGAAGGAACCCCTTCTTCACTGTCCGTCTGCTTCACTAACAGTTGTTTGTCTGGAGAACTGTCTTTGTCTACCTGGCTCCTAACTTCGTCCTGCTCCAGTATGAAATTGCTTAACGACGGTTTAGGACATAGTTCTTCGTTGACAAGGCTAGAATTCTGATTCCACTGCAATGGAGTAGATTCAGCATCTGAGTTTCCAGATTCCACATTGTTTTCCTCTTTACCTTGCTTATTCTTTTCAATCTCCTTGTCAACTCCATCATCCTCTTCACTTGCTGTGAGCCTGTTAAGGAGTCTAGGAGTGGCTTTCCTTCTCCCATGGCCTGTCTTTTTACCTTTTGACTTTTGGCAAGCTGGCAATTTGCCCTTTCTAGTTGCTAGGGGGGCTTTGCCAAGTGGGGGTGACATGTTTGCAGACAAGTCTGAGTCTGAGGAATGTGACTGTGAGGATGCAGCATCATGCAGTGGAGCTTGTTCCTGGGCTTTGCTGGTAAGGTTAGAGCGTCTAGAAGTCATAGACTCAGTCTGTTTGAAGGGAGATCTTGAACTTGATGTCCGACCCCCTTTCTTCTCCCCTCCTTTTGGGCAGGTGACTGCATAACCTCGTCCCTGAAATACTGTGGAGCAATTATATTAAATGTGTTACATTTACATTTAGCAGACGCTCTTCTCCAGAGCGACTTACAGTAAGTACAGGGACATACCCCCGAGGCAAGTAGGGTGAAGTGCCTTGCCCAAGGACACAAGTTAATTTTCGCACAGCCAGGAATCAAACTGGCAACTAGGGGTGGGCGATATGGCCAAAATCTCCTATAACAGTATGAGTAATTTAATATCACGGTTACGGTATATATCACGGTATAGTAATTGTTCTGTTAATTCAATTAAGAAATGGTACAAAATAACCATACCGAAAAAAAACAACTGCCACGAGACAACACTTGAGTTAAAAACAAAAGACTCAAAAGAAAGTTAAAAGGTACGAGCGGGGGGGGGGGGGGGGAGTTCAAAATAATTCCTTCGTTAATAATTAGTTGCACAGAACTTTATTCAGGGCTCCAGACTAACTTTTTCCCTTGGTTGCACTAGCACCAGCACAAAATGTAGGTGCACCAAAAAAAAATCCTTGCGTCGCCACAATTTCAAGGTCACCTTTTTATCACGCTCCATATACATTCATATATATTATGTAAATGGTCTTAAACAAGAATAAGGTGTAGGTAAATATTGGTTTTATTTGAAGCACAATTAAACTGTATATAAAATAAAAATCTTGTAAGTGCTTCACTGAGCTGTCAAACTAAAATATTAGATGCAGCACAAAATTTAGGTGCACCCAAATTTTTCCTTGCGTCGCCACAATTTCAAGGTCACCTTTTTATCACGCTCCATATACATTCATATATATTATGTAAATTATCTTAAACAAGAATAAGGTGTAGGTAAATATTGGTTTTATTTGAAGCACAATTAAACTGTATATAAAATAAAAATCTTGTAAGTGCTTCACTGAGCTGTCAAACTAAAATATTGCAAGCAAAATAAAACATTTCAAAATAGAAAGTTCTACTGACCTAACATTTCATGGCTCAAAGTCTTATAGCGCCCCCCTTGCATGGCCTTCAGATGGCCAACACCTGTAATTTTGCTTTCTTACCCTTTGGCCTTGACTAAACCAGCTTGCCACACTCTCCCTAGCATCAAAATCCTAGCTCCATGGGTTAGCTCCATGGCTCCGCTCCGTAAGTCAGGGGTCGACAATTAATTTTGACAAGGTGCCACATGAGATGCACCTTCCTGCCAAAGCAAATTCCTTGTCTGTGCAAACTTTCATGGCGAATAAATCCCATTCTGATTCTGATGAGAAACTTGAAATGTGTTGGAGGGCCGCATCAACAATAACTTGAACTTAATTCTGCTCACTATTCATTTTCCCCTATTGTAAAAAGCAGTAAAGTATATATTTTGATTAGCTGTTACTGGTTATCAGAAGAATAAGGATATTCTGTAAATAGTTATATAAATATTTTACATGTTGTTCAACTAGGAAAAGACTATTGAAGTAACAGTAAACACTAAAATAATCATTACATCAGTGTTTCATTTTATTTGTAAATAGTTAATCTTCACAAACACTGAAAAGTTGTTTTGCAGTATGTAAAGATATGCAATTGATCAACTTTATACAGTAAGCAATACTTTTTTTCAGTTCATTTTGTTCTGTGAGAAGAATCCAGTGGGCTTGAACAAGTGCATCGAAATCTGGCTGAATGTCTGAGGTGGATAGGACAGCTGACAGGTGATGATCCGGGTCTGCAATTTAACTAGCAAACCATCAGCCCGCGCCCACTGAATCAGTCAAATTCTTATTATGTCCATGTTCGTTTTTTTCATTATTCCCTTAGTGCAAATTCAAATTATAATCCTTCAACACAGCGACCTTAGCGAACTAAGAACACAGCTTTGACTTTGACCTCAGTAAACAGATATTTAGAAGTCCATGTCTCGTTAAAAACTCTACATTCTGTATCAACCTTTCGTTTTTCATTTGAGGGCTAACCAACAGCTAACTCTCCTGTCGGTGAGGTTACGCAAGCGCACATATGTAAATCGCCTGATCACTAGTCTTTCAGGACTACACATTTACTACTGCTCAACACATTTATTTATTTTTAATTTTTGATTTACCTCCCACGGGCCAGATTGGGACAGCCTGTGGGCCGGCCCACGGGCCATTAAGACATGTTCGTAGGAACCTAGCGAAAAATATCCTAAACTTTCCAAGACTTTTAGCTAGGTTTATAGGTACCTAGCGAAAAATAGCCTCAACTTTCCTAGACTTTAAGCTACGGTACTAATGCAGAAGGAAAGCTGATATCGCTGTCTTACTAGAACGTCGTATCTATGCGTTGTTGCTAACGTGTACACCCAATGAATTCAACATTTGTAGGTCGCACATGCGCGAGTGCTTGTAAAAAATGCTTGCACTGTCTCCAAAACTGGTCGCAAAATGCGACCATTTGGTCGCAGTCTGGAGCCTTGCCGCAGAGTGTGCATATCAATTTGGTTTTATTGGATGTTCCATCTTAGTTTTTTTGGAACACGGACTTCTCATCCAGAAGTTGCAGATTGGATGGAATTGTGGTAATATTACGTTAAATGCATTAAACAAAAATAACGAATTAATCCTGTAATTTAATCCTATCGCGTTAACGCGTTATTTTTCACAGCCCTATATTAAATATTAAATGATTTAATATAAATACATAATGATTCACACCTTCACAAAATCAACCACAAACAAATAATTTCTGCATATGCAGGTAGCAACGCAAGTGCTAAATAACTATTTAACTGGTCGGCTCCATGAAGCCGGGTAAGTAACTAGCTCCTGAGACTTCTCACCAAAAGAACGAAGGGGAACCTTCAATGAAGACCAGTTGTGAAGATCAATGAAGATGTTCGTAGGTACCTAGAGAAAAGTAGCCTGAACTTTCTTAGATCTTTAGCTACGGGACTAATGCTGAATGCTCGCTGATATAGCTGTCTGTCTTACTAGAGCGGCGTATGTATGCATTTTTGCAAACGTGTGCTGACGTTGTGACTGTGTGTATGTGAGAAAGACGCGTGACAGAAAGATGGAGGGAGAGCAGGGAAAGGAAATGCAGCTGAAAGAATTTGCTGCGTGTTTTAACCTAAAGTGTTTAAGAAACGCAATATGTGGCGGCCGGTGTTGATTCTGTGGCGCACCATCACAAATTAGCCTATGCGTGGAAAACAATGAAAAGTATACCGTGGTTGAAACGGTATAGCCAAATCTCTCCCGGTAGACACATTTCTACCGTTGCACGGTATATACCGTCATACCTCCCAGCCCTATCGGCAACCTTCTGATTAATAGCCCGTTTCCCCCACCCGCTTAGCCATCTGACTTGCTTTAGTATTTGCAAACATGTCACATTTACAATTTCTGCAGATAAAAAAGAATAGGCTTTTCTTTTAATCTCTCAACATTAATGGCAGCACAATATGCAGGTGCTAAGTAAGCCATTTCTACACAGAATTGGCTTTTAAATTGAAATATTTCACAAATGTCAGTACTTTTTACTTTTTCTTACTATACATAGATAGCCATCCACTACTGAATTATATTTGCTGCTTGGGGTATTTAATTTAAATTCTATTAATCTCTGCTAACTAAGCCAATTAGTTATATAGAACGCACACAAAACTTACCAAAATGGCCAAAGCCAGGATGTGTTGTAGATATTGAGAAAGGTGAGAAGCTTCTAAGGGGGAACTGGCGGTTCCTCCAACCAGCGGCATTCAACCAGTGTCTATGGAAAGAACATTGCATTTCACAAACATGTTGAACAAACCACATCTATCTACAGTATAATTCCAGGAATCTGTGTGTTTGTCAGCCTGTATGTGTCTGTGGCTAGATTATATCCAGAACAAGCATTGTATGAAGTTGAAATATGGCAGGAGCTTGTTTGGAACCCAAGGAGTGGACCATGTTAATTTGCTTGGATGCACAGTTAGCAACAAATATTAATACAGTGCATCCGGAAAGTATTCACAGCACTTCAGTTTTTCTACGTTGTTCTGTTACAGCTGTTTTCCAAAATAGATTTATTTTATTTTTATCCTCAAATTTCTACACACAATGATAACGTGAATATATTTTTTTTGCTAATCTACATAAAAAATATAGCAATGAGATAGCCAAGCAATCAAATAACCCAGAAAAACAATTTAGACATTCTCAGAAGAGGGTTCAAAGGGCACGCAGCAAGTTTGGTGTGAATACATCAAAGATTTGAGATACGACCCAACTTCCTGTTTGGCGGCTTAGCTGCACATTTGGCTGTACCGGACAAATGGTTTAGAAAATCAAAAAACACATGAGAACTTTTGTGAGGTTTGGTCTGAAGATAATCTCTGCCAAATTTGGTGAAGATTGGACAACATTTGTAGGAGGAGTGTTTTTTTTTCATGAATTCAAAACGGTGGCCGCATCGAATCGGCTGGTATAACACCTTATGTGTCACACACAAGACCTTCCAAGATATCATGAGACAAAGGAATCACTTAATAAAAAGCAAACTAATCAACAATTAGCCAAAATGCTTTTTTGCTTCCTGCGGCCACTCCAGTGTTCACATGACACAAAATTGTTTGGACATCCTCAGAAGAAGCTTCCGAGTCGGGATACCAAGTTTGGTGTTGTTTCTTAAAGAGTTGAAAATCCAAAATATTTTGATAATTTGAGTGGGGGTTGCTCTGACGATAATCTGTGCCAATTCTGGGGAAGGTTGAACAAACAATGAAGGAGAAACGAGTTCTTAAAATTTTAAATGGTGAAAAATCGATAAAACCGGAAATTGACACCATAGAGTGTGTTGAACTCGTCTTGATCCAGGGAATCCAACGGTAACTAATTTCGTCAATTAGCAGATGCTCTTATCCAGAGCAAAACTCATTTTTGAAAATCGGTCATAAGGTTCAAAAGTTACATGTCACAAGTCCAACTTTGACCCATTGGTGACACTACAGTGCTCCAATTGGAGACATGAAACTTGGTGTAAATAAAGAAGGGACTGTCCTTAATGTGTGCCAAATTTCACAACTTTTTACCATACGGTTCTAGGGGCTGCCAATGACTCCAATGGCACAAGAATAAAAATAATAATAAAACTAACAATAACAATAGGTTTCCTCATGACGGAGGAATCCTAATAAGAAAAGGTAGAAACACTTAAGTGGCTCCGCGGCTTTGTTGCTTGGCCACCAATTACAAAAGAACATTGCATGTTCACAATTATTCACTAATAATTATTCACTATTCACTCACATTATTCACGAGAGCGTATAGCGTCCTACTGAAGTGAACTTTGTGAGCGCTGCATTGACTGCGAGTGATCAAGACTGTAGTATAATATTGAGTTTAGCTAAAACTTAGTCTCTTGGGTAGAACTGAAGGGTCAGCAGTTAGATAACCAGTTTGAACTGGTCAGAGAGTAGCTTGCCAGTGAGTCATTTTTGGTTTCAGGGTACTCAGGGTATTCTTTTGTTTGACAGTAATTGGGGGCGTTGTATCTGTGCATTAGCATATTTAAGGCAACTAGCACTACAGAGGCAGCCTCGTCTGCCAGCCTCGGCGCACGAAGACTCAGTCGAACAAAGACACGGGAGTCTACCTGCGGGAGTCCACCGAGGAAAGCCGACGAGGCGGATCACCTCTTCTGATTAGTATCAACTAGTGCTGTCAAACGATTAAAATATTTAATCGCGATTAATCGCATTAATGTCATAGTTAACTCGCGATCAATCACAATTAATCGCACCTTTTTATCTATTCTAAATGTCCCTGATTTCTTTTTGTCCCAATCTTTTTTCAAATTTGAATGCTCTTATCAACATAGAAAAGTGGTTCGGATTGCTTTGTGCAAATATTTTTTTTATTGAAAACAACATTGCAATCGCCTGGCTTTGACGAGGGGGCAGAGAATTCGCATCAGCTGTGTGCTTGGCCATCAAGTGGTATTTCAGACTGGACGTGCTGCGATGATAGCTCAGTTTACAACGACAAAACACACAGATCACTGGTCTTGTCAATAGAACCATTTGGCAACTTTTTAAAAGCAAACTTTCCATTCAGAATCTTATTGGCATCCATTTCGGCATCTCGCGCTCGTCATCCACTCAAAACGTAACGTTAGCCTACTACCAGAGAATGTCTAATATCCGTAAACGGGCTCTGCTACTACTCTTTAGCCAGCTCTCACAGTCGGCTGTGTTTGTGGCGCGCCTGTTGTTTTGTTTCCGGTCTAGCTAGATCCGGTGTGGTGTTGTAGTTTTTCTAACGTCGGTAGTTGTTGCAACAGCATGTGAAAAAAACTACAAAGTTTGCTAGGCCAAAAAGAGCGTTAATCGCGCGATAAAATAATTGACGCCGTTAATTTGGGTTTGCGTTAACGCCGTTAATAACGCGTTAAACTGACAGCACTAGTATCAACCTATTCACATTCATATTTAGATTATATTCTACCTAGAACTTATTCATAGCTAGCATGTCTTTCCTAAGCATTCCTGTTCATTACACTACCCGTAGACATAGATATGTCACAAAGTATATATGGTCAACTTCTAACCTTCACTACCTATCCAGATCTTCTCCACCTGCCCTTTCTCTTTCTTTAGGGGTTCTGGAACTGCCAGTCTGCTGTGAACAAGGCAGACTTTATCCCGGCATTTGCATCCCTGCTTCTCTTCATGCCCTTGCGCTGACAGAGACGTGGATCCGCCCAGAGAACACTGGAACTCCAGCTGCTCTCTCCGTCGACCAGTCCTTCACTCACTCACCCCGCTCAACCGGGCAGGGTGGTGGGACAGGTTTGCTTCTTTCCCCACAAATTAAATACACATCCACACTACTCTCTGTTACTGCCAAATCATTTCAACACCATTATGGGATGCTAACTGATTCTATCAAAGCATGCATAACTGTTCTTTATCGCCCACCAGGGCCGCTTGCCGACTTTGTGGAAGAGCTGGACATGCTCCTCAGCGTCCTCCCGGATGATGGAACCCCCCTGATTGTCCTTGGGGACTTCAACATCCACCTCCAAGGAACGCAGGCTGTCGACTTCTTGTCTCTCCTGACCTCCTTCGACCTGACGCTGCTGAGCATCCCGGTGACCCACAAGGCAATAGCAAACAGCTAGACCTCGTCCTGACATGTAACTGTATCACTGACTTAACCTCTGTAACCCCACTGCACATTTCTGATCACTATTTTATCCAATTCTCTGTCTCTCTCCCTCCAACCCCTCCTACCTCCCCTCCCCTCATAACTTTCCGGCGCAACCTCCGCTCCCTATCCCCCTCCCATTTCTCTTCTATTGTAACATCCTCCCTCCCTCCCTCCCATGGACGAGTTCTCGTCCCACCCCACTAACACTGCCACCGGCACCTTGTTAACCACTTTTAACTGCATCACTTGACTCTCTCTGTCCCATGTCAACCAGGCCTGCACGATCTTCTCCCTCATGCCCGTGGCTTACGGATGTTATTCGTGAAGGGACCTTGATAACTATCACTCCCTCCTTAAATCCTTCTCTTCTCTCACAACTGGTGCTAAAACCCTCTACTTTAACAAAATGAACTCTGCTTCAAACCCCCACAAACTTTTCTCTACCTTCTCCACCTGTCTTAACCCACCTCCCCCACCCCCTCCCCTCCACCCTGACAGCAGACGACTTCTCCTCCTTCTTTGAGAAAAAAGTCGCCAACATTAGCAGTTGGTTCCCTAAACCCACCTTTCTTACCCCCTCACCCTCCATGACTGACCCAACTAAATGTCTAAACTCTTTCTCTCCCCTGTCCGAGGCAGAGCTCTCTGACCTCATTCTCTCTCATCGCCCCACCTCCTGTCCCCTTGATCCTGTCCCCTCCCCTCTCTTCCAAACCACCTCCCCCTCTATCATAACTTTTCTGCTCCATGTTTTAAACTCCTCTCTTACCTCTGGCACTTTCCCCTCTGCCTTCAAACAGGCCAGAGTTACCCCTCTACTCAAAAAACCCTCCCTTAACCCTGCCGTCCTCCAGAACTACAGACCGGTATCACTGTTACCCTTCTTCTCTAAAACAATTGAACGTGCTGTATCTAACCAACGTCTAACTTTCTCTCTCAGAACAACCTGCTTGACCCCAACCAATCGGGCTTCAAGACCGGCCACTCCACAGAGACTGCCCTCCTTTCAGTCACCACTGCCCTCCAGTCTGCCAGAGCAGCTTCGAGGTCATCCGTTATCATTCTGCTGGACCTTTCTGTGCGGTTGATACGGTTAACCACCAGATCCTGCTCTCCAGACTTTCTGAGATGGGCATCACTGGCACTGCACTCCAGTGGATCTCATCCCATCAGTGGATCTCATCCTACCAGGTCTCCAGGGGAGGCAAACTGTCAGACCATCGCCAGCTCTCCACTGGTGTCCCACAGGGCTCCGTCCTTGGACCCCTCCTCTTCTCTCTGTACACCACCTCACTTGGACCAATCATCACCTCCCATGGCTTCTCCTACCACTGCTACGCTGACGACACGCAGCTGTACCTGTCGTTCCCCCCGACCGATCAAACTGAGTGATCGGCGGAGAAGGGCCTTAGTCAGGGAGGTGACCAAGAACACTGACAGAGCTCCAGCGTTGCTCTGTGAAGAGAACCTTCCAGAAGGACAACAATCTCTGCAGCACTCCACCAATCAGGCCTGTATGGTAGTGTGGCCAGATGAAAGACACTCCTCAGTAAAATGCACATGACAGCCCGCCTGGAGTTAGCCAAAAGGCAAACGAAGGACTCAGACCATGAGAAACAAAATTCCCTGCTCTGATGAAACAAAGATTGTACTCTGGCCTGAATGCCAGGGGTCGTGTCTGGAGGAAACCAGGCCAATCACCTGGCCAATACCATTCCTACAAAGCATGGTGGTGGCAGCATCATGCTGTGGGAATGTTTTTCAGCAGCAGGAACTGGGAGACAAGTCAGGATTGAGGGAAAGATGAATGCAGCAATGTACAGAGATAGACATCCTTGATGAAAACCTGCTCCAGAGCACTCTGGACCTCAGACTGGGCAACAACCCTAAGCACACAGCCAAGATAACAAAGGTGTGGCTTCGGGACAACTCTGTAAATGTCCTTGAGACACCCGATTGAACATGTCTGGTAAGATCTGAAAATGGCTGTGCAGCCACACTCCCCATCCAACTTGATGGAGCTTGAGAGGTACTGCAAAGAAGAGTGGGAGAAACATCCAGTCATTCTCAAAAAGACTGGAGGCTGTACATGCTGCCAAAGGTGCTTCAACAAAAGTATTGCGTAAAGGCTGTGAATACTTATGTACATGTTATGTTTTTGTTCTTATTTTTGATAGATTTGTGTGTATAGGGCAAAAAAGTAATTGAATCCATTTTGGAATAAGGCTGTAACATAAAAGTGAAGCGCTTGAATACTTTCCGGATGCACTATGCAAAATATGAAAATACAAAAACATTTAGTCTAGGCCTAGCCTACTGTAATAAGCGATAAAACATATGCGGTCACTACTACACATTTAATTTGTCAGCTACTTTTTGCCAGCCCTCTCTCCTGGAAAGATTGCAGACTTTGAGGTTCTCCCTGGCGTTCTGATTGAATCTTCCAATTCTGAATAAACTTCAAGCAAGCTCTTAATCTTTGGCTCTGTTGCAAACAAAACGGGGCACTCTTTTTGTTTTGCCATGGAGCAACCAAAAGCAGTATGGTTTGTATGGTACAGCCAATCAAAGTCGGCAACAAAGCCTCCAAAAAGGAAGAAAGGTAATTTCTCATCAGATCTTTTCTGCATTGACCCCATCCTCGGTATATGGAATTGGGACGTTCTAAAGACTAGGGCTGCACGATTAATCGAATTTTAATCACGATCACAATTTCGGCTTCCCACGATCAAATTCGTGTGATCGAGCGATATTTAGAATGCGTCATTCCGTTCATAAAACGCTCCGTATCAAAGTGTTTTTTTTGCAAAGCCAATCTAGCACTCCGTAAACCAATAGGTGCGTTCGACATCGGCTGTGGCTGCATGAAACGACCAGCGAGAGTTGCCGCTTGCTGTCGGGGAGGAGTTATAAACGGCTCCTTAAGTCGGAAAATGTGTCATTTTATGTAGCCTATTGGGTAAACTCTTTCTCCAATCTGCAGCAACTCTGACTGGCTCATGGAGGCACGTGAACAGACATTAGGTGTATTCGACTCCACGCTGCGTGGAGTCGAATACACCTAATGTCTGTTCACGTGCCTCCATGAGCCAGTCAGAGTTGTTCCTTGCACCATACTGCTCAATTTCTGGATGTAGACGATTACAGAGTAACGTGAGGAAAATTCCGGAACAGATAAAAGTCGGTCATAAGGCTGCTATCTTAACAAAGAAAACAAAAAAACTACCTGTGACCTGCCTTCGCTAATCCCTAAAGCCTTATTTTAGATACAGATAGCTTGCAAATACAGAGGATAGCCTACCGAAGTTGAGTTAGCCAATGTCGTTAGCGATGCTAGCTAACGTTTGCTAGCTGCATAACTTTTAACTGGATCTTGCTGCGCTGCTTGATTTACTGAAATTATAATGAAATGTTATGTTCTACTAGCCATTAGCCTATTTGCGCTTGGCACAGTTTTCCAAAGCCCTAGTGTAACTGAGACGACACACTAAATAATTCCTCTTTCAAGTAATAAGCCCCGTTCAATTGTTGAGCATTAAATTAGCTGCAAGGTCTGTAGAGATCTTGGGACTATGCCACTCGAGCGAACACAGATCTGTGTTTTGCTCATGCAGAATTCGGTTAAATAAAATCGGTAAAATAAACTTAATGAGTGGAACAAAAGATGAAGTAACGTGGCATTTCATTTTGTGTGAGTTTTAACTTGTCCAGTGGGGCAAGTACATTTCTCTTTCACTTGCCCTACAAAAAAATCCACTTGTCCCGGACAAGCCTTAATGCTGAGCCCTGCCGTATTTGTTTTTTATTGATTATATATTATGAGTTTTATACACATCCATTATGCAAGTACAATGTATTGTGACAATACAATTTGATTAGGTTATAATCAACAAATAATCGTGATAATTAATCGTGATCTCAATATTGATCAAAATAATCGTGATTATCATTTTGGCCTTAATCGTGCAGCCCTACTAAAGACGTGCAAAAAAAATTGCGCAATTTGACCTCTAGGGGGCCCTGCAATACACAAAGATTTGGCACAGGTCATCTTTAGACCAACCCTCACAAATGTTCACAGTTTTTATATTTTCGAAACCGTTTGTCCGGTACAGCCAATCAAAATTGGCAGCAGTGCCGCCAAACAGAAAGCTGGGTCGTATGTCTGCAAATTGTTTATGGATTCACACCAAACTTGCTACGTCTACTCGGAACCCTGTTTTTTCGTCATTTAGTCGCTTGGCCCCCTCATTGCTAGCCTGACGTTGTCATACTCATAATTCTAGTCAGAATATGAGTCTGAGAACTCTCCGTTGGGCTTTGACTACGGGGCGTGTTTCAAACGAGCCTGGAAAACAAATGCCTCTTCGCTCAATTGGATAGACCTACAACCAATCAGAGCAACGTAATATGCTGTTTGTTTAAAGCGAATTCAACTTAAGCGCTCTTTTGTGACGTGGGTGATTACGTTACTGTTGATCATCTGTCCATCATCGTATAAAGCCCGCGCTGGCAATTTCATTGGTATGCCCAGATTCTGGTTTTCTGTAGTTGTTCCCCAATACGAGACCCTCCAGACCCAACTTTCTGACCAAATTTTGTGGGCGGGGAGAGTTGGGCTGGCAGCCAGGCTACCTCATTGCTGCTAGCAGCTATATTTCTTTATGATTTGGTGGTCAATCAATCTCTTTTTGCTGCTAGCTTAAACATTTTCCCTCAAAAATGTTCTAAAACAGAATGCACACAAGCAGAAAAGAAAAACCTTCCGTGAACTACAACAATTTGCAAGGGAACATCTCACAAAAAAAACTGCACATGAATTCACAAAAAAATTGATAAGCCAGTCATGTGCCATGCTCACCTGGAGTCGCCCAAAGCAGAAACAGACACAGCAGCCAACAGCCATGGGAAATTCTCTATCTGGTGCCTACACTGTTTACGTCCAGATACAGAGAACTCCTCCTCCGCCACCCAAAGAGGCTCAGAACTGTTGAGTAGACAACTCAGTCAAAACACATGCAATGTTATTCTTTTGTTTATTGAACAAACAAAAGATTCAGTTGATGATACTAGACATTAAATACATGTTGTAATACTCTGTAGGGATGTATAATTGTTAAGTTACAACATAATTTCCTAAATATTTATCATTACACACAGACAATAAATCATCTGCTATTTAGGCAACTTCCTAAGCAAAGTTAAGTAAAGTATCCATATTCTTGCAATCCATAGGGGCCTACTATGTAGGCTACACAAAGAAATACCACTGTGTGCAAAATTCACAATACATAATCATTCGCCACATATCTGCCTGTCTATATGATGGGTAAAATTATAATCCAAGTAGAATATATTTATTGAAAATTGATATAATAACATATCTTTAATGTTGCCTTTAATGCTGAACAGCAACAGAGAAAATGGTCTGATCAAATATGTGTAGGCCATAAGAAAGCTAACCATATCCCTTGTATAATACATAAAAAATGAATGAAAATAAAGCGAGAAACCAGGAAGAGGATTGTAAGAGACACTGCACTTCTGTGTTAATCTAACATTGGATACATTTATCCAAGGATAGCATCCAATCCCTTTGATATCTTACATATTTATACTGTCTGAAGAACCCTTTTCATGCAAGAATGCTAGATCAAGTATATTATAAGCCCTTTATTGGTTTTACCAATATGTTGGTGTTGACATTAATATTAACATATTTAAAATATAAATATGCTAAACTGAGGAGTCATTACATGCTTGAGGTCACACTCAAAACCTTTGAAATAGGAAGTGCACAAATCATGAATGTAATTATACAATGCTTGATATTTACCTTATGGGATTCTGACAAAAAGTCTAAAAGGCTATTAAGCGAGTCAATTTCTACAATTGTGAAAGATAATACAAATGCGAAATGTTATACTGTAACTATGGTGTACCTTAATTACCACATCACATGCCTTCATTACCACATGTGCCTAAAACAAAACACTCGCTAGCAATTGGGTTGTCTCTGGATCCTGAACAAATACAAATGGCATTGTTAGGTGCAATAGTGTTAGTATATGAAGTTATAATCCATAGATGGTGTTCAATCCCAGCAAAATTCTCCTTATGTAAATACTTATTTACAAATTCTTGTGGAATTTTAAGATGACCTTGTTGCAACTTGGTACAAGATTATTTCAACAATAAATCTTTCAAACCGATTTACATTTCTTATTTTTGGGAATCTAAATCACAATTCATAACTAAAATAACTCCTCCATAGATGAATAGGGGTACTTAAGATTTATTTATAGAATGGAGTATGTTGTAATATGTTTTGGTATTGAATGTAGATGCAAAATGTGTGCTGGACAAATAATTTTGGGGGATTTGTCATTGTCCATTGGTTGAAAAGAATCACAACAATTATTCAACAGCATGTCAGATGCTCAGGGAGATGATGGGTTTAAACCTGCTGCAGGTCAGACAGTTCATCTATCATCTATTTGATTTCCACTACACAAGAATTAAACACAAATTCATGATGCAAGTAGGCCACTAAGATAAGTACTGTTGTACTGCCCTCTGTTGGTTGGCCATGGCATGGCTGCAGTGAAACTGGACTAGCCAATGATAACACACTCTTCATGGAGTGGAATGAACCAAGTAGCTTGGCCTTGATTCACCAAAGGGAAAAGGTGACTTCCTACAAGTGGATACGAGGCAACATCTGTTGTTCTGATTAAATGCATTCATAGAAACCGGTGGAATGCATTTAATTTCAACTAGACTTGCAGGGTAATTGAAGAACAGCGTATGCATTAGGCACAGAAAGGGAGTGGAGGATTTATTACACCAATTGTAATTTTGCATTATAGTAGCTCATTAAAATGCTTGTTTATTTACACGACAATAGATACAATTTTATAGAAGTTACTGTTTTATGAAAATGCTGTTTGAGGGTGGCTTACTTACATGCCCTGTATCAAAGTACCCAGTGTTGTGCCAGATGTAGACAGGGACCAAGTGAAGTGTAAAGATGGTCGAACCTGGTAAAAAATAAAATAAATAAATGCTACAACACAAAGTGCCTTCAAACTCCTTACGTAACACAGACTCAAAGTTCAATGCATGCTTTTGATATTGAAACAGGATCATCTTCAAGGACTATTGAAACAGGAATAGTCCTTACTGGACTGTGCTTACTAAACAAAGAAATTATGAGATTAACTCTAGTTCATGTAAACACTCACAAACCTTATTCCTGCTGATCACAGAAGGGGCTTTATCATTGCCTGTAGGAAACAATGTAGTGATATTGTAACACCTTGAAGACCTATAATTATAGATTCACGCATGGTAATTAGGAATTTGATTTGGGAATATGTTTTGCACACGCACATTTCTTAATATGGCTCTTTTCTTTGGCAGGAGTCCTTTGGGTCATCTGCAGCTCCTTTTGCTGACTCCTGAAATGAAAGGATTTTACAATATCAATTATGAACTGAAATGTTCCTTATGGTATTTCATAATGTAAGTATAATAATAAGTAAGGAATCTCTTTAGCACTTGCTTCAACAAACACCTCTCAGGCTCTAATGCGCCAATTTTCTTTGTCACTGGGACCTACAATAAGTAACAAAGAAGTAAAGTGAAACAAGGGATGAAGCTAAAACATTGCATACATACAAGATCATTTCACTACAGTAGTCAAGGTTCAAGTTATAAAATAGTGTGCTGAGATTCAATAATGAAATAGACAAAAGCCAAAATAACCTTTTCACTCACCAATACAAGTCCCAAAGTGGTGTCCCATTTGTAGATGACATTGAATGTCTGTCTGTCCACTGGACAAGACGGAACAGTCTGTGACTTTAAAACACATTTATAGTTTTGATCAAATGTTAAGCCTTGAATTTACCATTGCAGTGCTTATGTCTCCTTGGTTTAGAGGAATGGGTTATTAGTTATCAGGGATAACAATGAAATGCATTTTGTATTGTTAAGTGCAAAGTAAGATATAATGCAGTGCTTCCTTTGGGATTTTTTTATTTTTTTTTTACAGTGGGGGCAGGTCTGTCCGAACAACAACCCCCCCAGCAGAGACAAAGTTCACTATATTTCGGAGCAGGCTAATGTAATCGTCTACTGTTTAATAGCTAATGAAATATTGCACACATTTTCGTCCCATTTCCCCTAAAGCAAAAAATCTTAGGCTGCTTAAAGACACCCCTTCCACTCAAAGTATGTTCTAAATGGCATAAATGCTGCCAATTAATAATTGACGTAACAACTTATTGTAAATGGTCAGTAGCCTAGCCTACCAATTAAGGTAGGCCAATGTAAAGCCCGTGCACACTGCTTAATTTTATCTTGAAATGTAGGCTGAGCATTCTGTAGCAAATAATAACAATAAGCCCACTATTAATTACATTACCTTAAAGTGGAACTGAACTGCAATTAGACACAGTGACATTATAACAGTATATACATTTAATAAAAAAATATATAACATACAACTGTATGCCATATTCTATAAATAATCGAAATCTGTGTAAATTATGTACTTAAAAAGAACTGGGCGCCGCCATGTTTAAATGACAAATACATCTGACGTCACGAGTAGGGCTGCCCCGACAGATTTTCTTTGGTCTACCAAGACTCGACTAAAACGTCTGAAAATCAACTACTCAACTACTCGAAATTTGAAACGCTTTTTTTTGCGATCTGACTCAATGGCTGCTGGACATTGCAGATTCAGCCGCTAATAGCCTACTAATAAGAATAAGACTTGTATCACCAGTCCTGTTGTAACCGAATGCCGATGGTATTTAGTATCTCTTACAATGTACTACAAATTAAAAATATTGTTTGTTTAACATGCAAATCATCAGAGCGCGCTTATCATTGCCTGAACTTGCAGCATTCGATTTGGATGTGATTCTCATAATAGGCATATCCATTTCTCAACCCAGCGCGTTAGCATGAGCGAAGTAGGGCTAGGCTAACTTATGTTTTTCAGGTGGTAGGCTACATCATATTCGACGTCGAACTATGAAAAATAAACCGAGTTTGCATTCAACGTTTTTCGAGTCACCCGGTACTTTGTAAATGTAAATTTACTTTAATGAAATGCTACCATACCACAGATGTCTTTGCCATTTTGACTAATAACACCGACAAAGTAGGCTATGGCAGAGTTAGTAGTTCTGCAATTGTGCTCGTGCCATGTGCAAAATACCAAAACAAAGCGCAGATTAACAAAAGGGAAAACAGTAACACCTTTTCTTTTAAACTACATATTTTTAGAGTTGCTTTATTTGTCTTAAATAATATAATCTACAATTTCTGTATAGCATTAAGTTAATTCAGTAATGATGACACAAGCGGGAATCAGATCTCACACTGCCATACGGCAGCTCGACTAAAAACATCTTAGTCGACCAAGAGCATATCGACCAGAAAATCGACTAGTCGACTGAGTGGGGACAGCCTTAGTCACAAGAGTGGTTGAGCACAACTTCAACCTGCCAAACTGCATTAAAAAAATTATAAAATCGACCCATTATACCTATCCCTGTTCATCCTATGGCGTATGCTTTCAAACCAATACGTAATTTTGTACCCGCAGGTAGGGCTGCAACGATTAGTCGACGTTATCGACAACGTCAACAATAAAACATTTTCAACAAATATTTCTGTTGTCGACAAATCGTTTGATCTCATAGGACCTATTTTAAGTGCCTGCAATAACGTGATTTGACCAGTGCAGCGCTGTAGCGCTAGACTAATTCAGCCCTCCCGTATGCTATCCAATAGAAGAAAACAGCGGTAAAACATTTTAGGGTGCAAACCAAGCCCCCACCCCCCACCCCCGATTTACATTGAGCTGAATGAGCCATAGACTTATATTGAATGAGCACAGGGAGAAATGGCTTGAGTTGCCTGCCTTGTTGTAGCGAGTTTAGCAAATCGTTGTCACACATAGGCCTACATGAAATGTTGTTAATATAGTTTATTCCCGTTATTTTCAAACAGATTTGATTTTTCGTAAAAATGTTCATGACATGATGGCAAATATATTATGTTAAGAGCGAGCTAACCCTAACCCTAACCCTAGAATTTTGACATGTCTATCTGGAGCAAAGACGAAGATTAATACTTTAACTGTTAAACACAATAGGAAATGATATATATTTAAATAATATTAGTCTTGCCTTCAGAAGCTTTTGTTAAACACACCCATTATTCTTTTTTTGATTGTGTCATCAAGCCAGACTGCTTTTGTGGGACAATGTTTCACCCCCACTTACATCTGATGGAAACGTCTTGTAGCCTATGGTTCTATGAACATGCCCCTTTCAAAGGCAAATGTTCAATAAAGTTTATTTTAGACACACTTCTCAAGCTTTTATTTATTACATTATTAACACGTCTTGTTAGATCACGTTATATCCATTAATAGACGTTTGGTTTTCAAGGTTGAGCATGTAAAACACAGGTCGCATTTCGACACTGATGTGAAATTGAAGGCAGTGTGAATTTTGTGGCATTTTGTTTGAATATAAAGTTGACAGTAAGCCAAGGTAAGTCTGCATTATGGAAGATTTCGATTACCAAAATAACTATTAAGCTTTCTTTGCCTGGCGAGAACAACGATGGAGCTGTTCATGTTAACAGTTTATTTCATCCGATACAATGCGTTGTAAATCATACTCATATCACGAAGAAAAAAGTGACAGAATACATTTCCGTTAAGTTTGCATCATGTGTCTGATTCTTGTCGGACTTGTACCCCATTCTGCCCATAGATTCTGCAACTGCAATGCCAACACGCTCGTAACCATATAAATCTATGCTCGCGACTGGTTGTCGCAAAGTATGACGTGTACAGCTTGTTGCAAGCGTGCATGAGGTCTCGGAGCTAGGGAAAAAAAGAGCCACTGTTTAAAACTAGACCGGAAGACACGGAAGTGGAAAGATGGCTGCGTCCAGTCTCTCGCTCTCGCTTGCCTCGCTGCGCCACTGAGCACTTTTCATAGAAATGAATGGGGACGCCATCTTGGAAGACAGAAGTAGCTGTCTCTAGTTATATTAACTCTATGGTGCAAACGGGCCTGAAAAAGTATTGTGTGGGAAAGTTTCACCAAAGATCCAACTAAAAACACTGTAATATGTAATGTGTGCAAGGCGGAACTTGTTTTCCATGGCAGCACATCGTGCATGTGTAACAGACGTGGTATTGCAAGTTCCGTCAGAGGTATACAGGCCACTGTCCGCTCCCACCGGGAGTCGAACTCACCACCTCTGACTTCCCAAGGGCCACCACTACCAACTACGCCAACAAAAAGCTAGCAATTCGCTGACGCGGGTGGCCTGTTACATACTTGAGGAGTGAGTTTCACCACACACCGGCTACACATGCATGAACATTTAAAACGAAAGCATCCCCGCACGAGAGGAGATGGAAACGTTTTTTTCAAAAGCTGAAGTAATTTCTTGGTTTTATTTATTAGTTAGAATAATCGATCTAATAATCGTTAGATTAGTCGATTATCAAAATAATTGTTTGTTGCAGCCCTACCCGCAGGACTGCAGTTGTTCCATATGATGCAGAATATGTGGTTTTGTCGGAAGATATAAATACAGTTAACACTGAGAGGTTGAACAACACCGAGTGTTGGTAGTCAACCAAAATGATCGTTCAACATTGAGCACGGGCTCTTTTCCGTGCTGTGTGAGGAGAAAGACCTTTTATGTTAGCTTATCATAGGTGTAACCTATGAATCATAGATCTGAGTAGGCTACTTATATGTCATGCTATGCCAGGTTGACTTGCGTTGTCTGTCCGTCCTAAGAATATCAGTGCTCGGTCTGACCCTGTGTTGTTCTGAGCATCTGACAATAAAAGACTTGAAATTGAAAGTTTGGATCGCCCTATACATAGCTGGTAAGTTTCAGTTACTAGTAGCCCCTTCAAGTTGTGTGAAACATACTCACTGGTTGAGTTGATAACTTATTCGCTGCTCGGTTAAACAAACTACAGTGTAGGAAACGTTACATACTGTAACGGAGCTAGCTTTGGCTACAATCAGATGTGAATTTAAGAGCTAGAGCTAGCTAGCGTAGCTATGTCAAAAACGCCAGCGTGTGTATGTAACGTTAGCGTATTTAACAGGTTTATAAATATAATCCACTTCTGTAAAGTGAACCCTGCAAACTTAGAATCCGGGGGCAACTGGCGGGCTTTGGCGCTGTATAGCTACAAGCCATTTTCATAAAAGCGGTTGCCGCTTGGCAACATGATAGTAAATGCCTTCTGTCTTGTAAAATGTGTTTGTACAACAAGCCAATAAGATCCTACTTTGCACCTTGTTTTAGCTGGTTCGTTTAAATCAATTTTTACCTCTGTTCTCCCTGACAATCTTGATGACAACCAGCAGCCGGCAGTCACAGTATCTAACCATTCTCGTGACGTCACAGACATGACGATTCAAAGATGGCCCAGTAGTATAGTAAAGTTTTAAACGTTTTTTTATTAACAAATGGAACATCTTGCTCTTTTAGTAGTCAGATAGTTTTGTGATCTTATTTTAATAATTATATGAGCCGTACTTCATAAATCAGTTCAGTTCCACTTAAATGCAATGTAACTACTTCAGCATAATGATGCACCTAAAATACAAACGTGAGCAAGGGCGTTCAGCAATCACTATCGAATGCAATTTAGCTAGCAGGTGAAGAATACAAACAACGAAAATCACCAGTTAACTTAATTTAAATTTGCAAGAACTATAGACTAATACAATAACAGACTTAAATGAACTTACAACATAAGTTATACAACTTCGCAAAGACGCATAGTGGTCCGTGCTATTCTCCGACATGCACTATAACAATCACTGCTAATAGATGGCCTTTTGTACAGCCCTATTTCTGATACCGTGGCGGCAGAAATGTTGCCGTGGCGAGCCGCCACGCCAAAATCAACATAGAGGAAACACTAATGACAATGTACAAATGTCAGAATGATGAACCTTAATACCCATTCTGTAACCTTATCCTCTTATACCAGCACTGCAAAAAGAAGTTACATTTTGATGTGCACTTTAAAGGGGTCATTGACTGCAAAACAGGGCTGGGCGATATATCGAATATTAGCGATAATATCTCAATAATTTTGACAACAATGTTAAATTTGAAAATGTTGTGAATATCAAATATAAAAAAGAAATGCTGTTCCTTGTGTTGCTTTTGTTTTAAAATCATCGTCTGGCTCCTCTGTGATCACATACACACACACACACACACAAACTAAAAATTGCACTCGCACAGGCACTCTCTTGCTCTCTTTTTGTCCTGTCACATAAGGACCTCTACATGAATTGTTCCATGTGAGCTACATTTTATCAAGTTGCAAGTACCATGTTATGGCAACTGCTTAAATTTGCACTACACATTTTGTACTTTATAACAATAGCTGTTCCATCTAAATAGTTTTTTTGTTTTCTCATGGACGCAAAAGAAAATCATGTTTTTTAATTATTTAAATGCAAATGCAAACAAATCAAGAAAGAATTTGCACTTCCACGGGAATTACAAAGAAGAAGGTTTGGAAGTTTTTCAAGGATATTTAAAATGGACTAAGGTCATAAATACAGTGTTCCAGCCTATACAGGGAATACTAACACTTTCATAGTCTTCCCAAGGAACCAAACACTCGACAAGCATGGCTGATGTTGCCTATGAGAAGATCCCTGCGAAGTTCGACACTCCATAATTTATTTGCTCAAACCATTTTCCCAAAGACAGTTTTGAAAACCTTGGACAATATAAAGCAGGATTTACTAAGCCGCTGTTACTGAAAAGAAGTGCTGTTCCGACCGTATGCTCATCACAACCGCAAGCTGTAGTATGATTTTGTTGCTAACAGTTATTAGCAATGCCAACGTATCCTGCATCTAGCATAGGTAGAATGTGTGATTTATTGGCAATGGGGCTAACGTTATTTTATTTTCCTGAATGTGTTTCATTTGAATAAATAACCTGTGTAGTCACGTAAATCTACAATTCACAATGCATGTTTGGCTATGTTGCGTCTTTGCTCCACAGCTACGCTCGTTGTAAACCAACCAATCAGCGTGCAGCTCATCTATATATTCATGAGTATACCACAAAAGGGAGAAGGGCCTGGAATAAAACGAGAGGTTATTTCACAGAGTTGCATTAGGGCGCACCCGGGCCCTTTTCAGCCCAACCAATGTTACATACCCTATTTGGAAACAATAAGGAATAGTGTGAAATCCCCTATTAATCAGTCAATGAACCCTTTAAAACCTCAATTTGTTTTACTCCATACCTGCTCAGATCTGCAATATACATCACAATTCACTTAATTAACTACAGTGTTTACTCTACATGCATTTTGACTCTTTCAAAATAATATTGATCTGAGGAGCTGTCCGCTCCATGGAACTCAAATGAACGGTCTTCTGCTGCTCTCTCTCCAATTGGAGGATGAGCAACTGAACAGTGACAGGACGTCAATCACTCGCGAAGTCATGACACCTGAAAAAACTACAGCGAGAGTGCAGCAGAGCACTTTCTCCTCTCTGCTCAGCCTGGTAGTGACAAACAGGGCAGAGGATAGATCTTTCAGATGCATACATTTAACTAGCTACCGTAATTTTCGGAAAAGAAGCCACAGCTTGTACTCCGATTTTACAGTTCTCTTGTGCTTGTATTAAATTTATATTTAGAAGTGGCTTATAGTCCGGTTTTAGAACAGAGAAGTGGCTTTATCTCAAGATCTCTACAGACCTTGCAGCTAATTTAATGCTCAACACTTGAACGGGGGCTTATTACATGAAAGAGGAATTATTTACTTTATTATTTACACTGTATTGGAAATACAGTGACTTGCTAAAGTAGGCAAATGGCTAGTAGAACATAACATTTCATTATAATTTCAGTTAATAAAACAGCTGCAAAACCCAGTGAAATGTTATAGGCTAGCTAGCAAAATAACGTAAGCATCGCTAACAACATTACTAATTCAACTTTGGTAGTGTAACGGAGCTCTTTGTAAGTTTGTTTTATATATAATTGTATATATAACCGTGGCTGGCGCAACGGTAACGTTGTTTGCTTTTACAATGTTCCAGCTAGTTCAGTAACTTTAGCTAGAGCAAGAACTAGACTTTAATCAAGCTAGCTAGACTAGTGAACGTAACTTCAGTAATGAAAATAAATTATGTTTAAGCTATGTGTTAAAATATTGTTGATTGTATTTTCAGATTTTGTTAGCTATAATGTTTCCTTCCAGAAGAGAAAGACGGCTGATTGCTTCAATGAGGAAGATAGTACCAGTAGTACATTAAGATTCAGATAGCGAGGGGGTCAGTGTATTTATGCCCCAAAATTTTGAACAAAAAGAAAATGAACCCTAGAGGAAACACTGAACTAAATCAACCTCATTCCTACCTCTGCCCATGTGAGAATGCAGCCGAGACAGAAGATGTGGCAGCAGCTGTCAGGCATAGCTAGGTTGTCTTGGCTCATGACTCCGAGGCAAATGGGACAGCGCTCTGCCACTTCATTTACGGTAAACTCCCTGAGTCCACCTGATAAAGGACAGCCATTGAAAGACAACATGTTAATCACAAAACACAAGCACAGAGTGGTATTCAGAGGTGGTCACAACATCACATTTCAAAGGTATTCATTCACTTTGATTACATGATTCATATTTAAAAACCCCTGCAGAATACATGAAATGCTAAGACTTCTGAATACAAAACTATTCCCATTCACAAAATTCAAAAAGGTTGAATTTTGTGTCAAAAGAAAGTGAGAAGAACGGATTTTGTTATTTTGCAATGACAAGCTTTGTCATAAATAATTGACCATACACATTATTGGCCAGTCACTCAGTGCTTATTAGGAAAAAACATTCAGCCATTGATGCATTCTTAACTCTCGGTCTAAATTACCAGTGTTAATTTTATAAGCTAAAAACCTTCACTTTCTTTTTTATGTGAGGGAGACCAGACAAAATAAATCAAAGACCAACATCACAACAATGTTACAGGTGGAATTTACACTATGCTGTTTTTCTTTTGTATCCTCTCGTGCATCAGGTTAAACAGAACAAGGCTTACGTTTGGTACCCACAGAGAAAGGCTTCTTGAAAATTACCAAAAAAACACATTTCCTATAGTCTTACTTGACAAACACTAGCCTGCATGACATTTTCTTTGAGTTTACCATTTTCCGATTTTCCAGCCATCTTCAGCACTTCACAGCTTTAACCCTGATGACCACAAGCCAAAAAAGAGAGAGATTATCATTAACAAACACTGAAGTTGGAAATTTGGACAAAGAAAAACAAAATGTGTTTGTCATGTTTCAAACATTTGCTTGTATGTAAATGAAAAAAAAAAGGTTAGGGCAATGGGCAAGTGCACTTGATTACTGGGGCCTCTAAGAAAAACAGTAGTACTCTGTTCCTAAGGGATGCACCAAAATGTAATTGGCCAAAGGCCAAATACAATTTTTTATTATTTTGTGTAAATGTTTTTGCCATTGCATAAATTAAATGGCCTAAATGCGATTTTTACGTTCTCTTGCTTTTCCAATAAAAAAAATCTATAAAAAAAAAACTACAATTAAAACTATTAAGATTTTGTAGATTCCAGCAGACATTACACAAACAAAGCAGAATATAACTTAAAATAAATAAATAAGTAATATCTTTATTTGGCCATTGTTGAGCCCCTCCTCCTTAAATAGCCAATATTAGGCCTATAACTGACTGCTGAAAGAATGTAACATACTCTACGCCTACAAAAAAAAGTGAATTAAAAAATGCATTAAAAAAAAATACAAAAGGGTGGATGAACCCAAAACAAATGAAATCATCCGAGACATAAGCCTACTTCTTTAGTAATTTGTTGATACACAGTAGTTTGTTGATTGAGTTTGTGGGTACAATAATTGAAGGATTTAGAGAAGGTGCGCTATTTCCTTTGCCAAACAAACGTGCTTGTGCATGTCCCATAATGTCTTAGCTCAGGTACAAGATTACGGTTGCAATGGTTCATTACCAACAAAGCAACAATGCTGAAATAGTTGCAATAGCTGTGTACTGAAATAAACCTTGTTTGTGCATGTGTAGTGTTAGGGTTGTGATGGTCATTTGAAATATGTATTTTTACTTCCAACAAACCATAACACAATACAGTTGTTGTTTTTCTATGATTTCCTGCCCCCTTACTATTTTGCTAGTAATCTAATAACAAAATTCATTGCACAAT
Organism: Hypomesus nipponensis; assembly: GCF_054491055.1. Taxonomy (NCBI): domain Eukaryota; kingdom Metazoa; phylum Chordata; class Actinopteri; order Osmeriformes; family Osmeridae; genus Hypomesus; species Hypomesus nipponensis. The sequence continues at coordinate 13,085,476 of NC_140367.1, forward strand.
TAACACATCAACCATGAAATTGTATTCAGAGTTGGAGGCGGGTAGGCAATGTTGTTGAGAAGCACTTTGTCATATTTGCTGAAAAATGTTTCAAAAGCTTTATGGAAGGTTTAGGAAATATTAGACATTATACCCACTTTATTGTCCTCAAATGCATGTCATAAGACTATTTTGGTCCAATCAGGAGCGAGTGGTCACCCCATGGTAAAAGTTAGGCTAGTTAAATTAGCTGAAGGTGGATATTACCCTGATAAAATTATTAATTAATGTTAAATTAACCTACCATGTTCTTTTGTGTTTTTTGGCATGACGTGTCAATAGACTTATTAGTAAATAGACCAAGCATCAAAGCAGTTTAAAAATGATGTCCCATCAGTTCCTATGGAAGGTACTCAGTGGCACGAGGCTTGAAAAGCAGAGATATTAGGGATGTGCATCTCCACCACTGAGGACGATGCGATACACATCTCGATGCACTGCCAACGATCCGATACATTAAAGATACATAAAAGCAACTACTAATGTGATACGATACGATTCACCTCTATTGCGATGCAGTGCGATTCGACACAATGCGATTCAATGAGATGCGATGCAAAGGGAATATGATGCTATGCAATTTAATATGGTACATAATGATTTACTTTTATGCTACACAGCAAATTAAGCAGAGTTAAAAGTCTGGTGTTGATAAAGATAGTCAATTAAACTCTATTTGGAATTGATCTAAATCTTTGTTGTTAAATCAGTTGGATTTCACACTGCACCACAAAAGAGTTGGGGTCAAAATGGAGTGTTATAATTGTTATTGTGAAACCAACTCTCAGAGTTGTCAGTATCACAGCTAGGGTGTTACTACCTTCTAGCCTGATGTGAACAAGAATCTTGTGAGAGCAACCATATGGCGGGAGTCAAGTAATTTACCTCAGTCGCAGCACAACTCAACTGGAAGGCACAGCAGTTTTTTTGTTCGAAGTCAGTTGAAGAAATCTTGTTGCATTGTGTCGGTAAGTAACAGTTAATTAGATTACCTAATGAGTGATATACAGATGGAAATATGTATTTAGACATTGGTAGAGCTATGATATTTAAAGCTAGCTAACTGTTAGGCTGCCGTTTTTACTCAAGCCAGGCCTAATGTCAGTTAGCTAGCAACCGTAACGTTAGCCCAGAGCGGACAAACTAAGTATTCGCCTACTGTACAGTAACTGGCAAGCTAACGTTAGCAAGCGTTTGTTTCTTCTACTGTCACACGTTTTCTGATTACTGGTCTATTAAGTCTAACTGTGAGCTAAATTGAATTTCTGTTGAGTTTCTAAAGTTTGGCAATGTAAGTTATGTGACGTTACTTCAGTTATGCCAATATTCTTTTGAATAAAAAAAAATACTAGTTAGCTAACATAGGTAGTCTAGCTAAGAGCCCCCACGTGTTAGCCGCATGGAAGCAAATATTCTGATATGAGGACTGTGCATATGTAACGTCACTGTGTCCAAACCCGAACTGTTTTTTTGCCACCATTTTCTTTTGCAATCGCTAGCAAAGTGTAAGTAATATTATTTTAGGCATACCAAACAATCTACGTGTCAAATTTCATAAACATATATGGACGTTTACATGTCTAAATAATTTAGGAAAGTTACATTGATGAGAGAAACCCGAAAGACCACTCGGGCGACGCTTTTTACTCTGACATGAGAAGAGTTCAACAAAACATCCAGCAGTTGGTGGTAAACAGTCGAATTGAGATTTTATGCATAGTTTGGAGATGTTGAAGCGTGATCTCTATGTCGCCGTATATATTGACAGCATTGTGGTCAGTTTGGTGACCCTGGATCAAGTTAATATCCACGGAAAAACAGCAGCAGCGAGTGTTTATTACGAGTATAAGTGCGGTCGGGTTTGGACAAGTATGGCGCACGGCTAATTTACCGGCGCCAGCATCTTTTTACCGGCTCTAGTAAAGGATAAGCTAACTCATTTTTTTTTTTTTTTTACAATATTTAGCTCGAAAGGTAAGAAGTTAAAGCTTAACATGAAATCAGTAAATCAGCTGAAAACGTGATACAATCATTTTTATCAATATTTGAAGTGGCATTTTATCAGAATATTAGCTAAAAAACGGTCGGGATTGGACACAGTGACGTTATATCTAAATAACATTTTGATTATCAGACGTGTAGATAGTTAATTTGAAGTTACAATAGTACAGTTAATTTGAAGAATCCCTTTCTAAAAGAAGGGTTTTGTGCACATTGTCCACTCAGCGCCACGAGTTACATCGCGTAACGCTCTTCACAATCGAATGTAATTATTTAATGCAACATATGCGCAAACTTTGAAGTGCATAGCAACTCCAGTTTGACTACCGTTAGATATAAGCTCTGCTTAGGGTTGAGGTTAGCTAAGCTCTTCAACTTTTCTGCAGGTATCTAATGATAATGCTTAAAACAAGTGCACGTGGGTATTTATTTCCTACCGACTGACTCAGCCAAAATGGCTGCTGGACAAGTGGAAATTCAATGGGCTTTGATAAAAGACTACTAGTACTGTGCTAATTCATGTTGTTTTCATGTGCTAATAACTCTTGTTTTAGAGAGGCATGACTCTGGCTCCTATTTGGTATTAGTCTGGCTTGAATAACATGTTTATTCTATATAATTTTACAGGAAATGTTGGCTAAAATTGAGATTGCAGGAGTCCTAAAATATGTGAAAATTCCAGAGACTGATGAAGTATTTCAATTTGATAAGTTCCTTCAAGAAGGTTTGTAGTTTATGGCTATATGTTTTGCATTTAATACTGTTCTCACTGAAGTTGAACATTCAATGTTAACCATTCTCTGAATAGAGGTCAAAAGTAGTAGTGTTATTAGAATATTAATGACAGTTTTGTCTCCAAACATGAAAAAATAATCTCCATGACTAATTTATATTGTTATTGCTGTGTACTATACTTTTTATTCTTCAAGTGAAAGATGAGTTTAGTCTGCAGCCAGACAGCTTCAGTGAGAGCCAGCTCACCATCACAGATATGTCAGGAACAGGGGTGGATGGAGATATCTTTGATGAGCTTGTGAAGTCAGGTGTCTTGACCTTCAAGATTCCTTAACCAGTAATGGGTAAGGATGTGAAGGCAGGGATTTGATGAGGTATCACAGGCAGCGCCAAGTAGAAGGCACAATGTTTTGTTTTAAATATATTTTTGAGGGACCTCAAACTATGCAATAATTTGATATACTATTGATCATTATCTTAAATACATTTTTTTTTTTTTTTTTAGTTTTGTTACTGATAGGTACATTTAAATTGTCTTTGTTCTGTCTGCCATTTTGTAGATCTGGATGTTGAGCTGGTTGCAGATCAAGCATCCTCCTCTGTGCTTACTTCACTGTCCCCAACTTCATCCCATTCATCCTTGGTAGTGACAGAGACTGCACTATCCCCAGCTTTATCCCATTCTTCAGATTCTACAGTTATTCTTGAATCCACAAGAAAGAGGAGGATTCCAACAGGGTTAATGGATCAGAATGAAGCAAGATAAGTAAGCTTTGAATACACACATTTCAAATCCTCAATTGATTATTTTGTAAGTGTTTTGTAAATATATTCTGAGGAAAGTAATGCCATTAGAATAATGTAATTCTTAAAAAATCCCACTAAATTAACATTAGCATGCCATAACAATGTAATTTTTGGGGGTAGAAAGTTGATGGCGTTTTAAGGGCGAATCCAAAGGGTGAGGAAGTCTTCAACGAGTATGATAAGACTAAAACACTAACAGATGCAACACGTAAACAAATGGTGAACATCCTGGTTGCAGACATGATGAAGCTATATGGGTAAGAATTGCATGTCACTTTGTTATTGGAGCAATCTAGCCTGATGTTGTCATACTCATAATTCTAGTCAGAATATGAGTCTGAGAACTCTCCGTTGGGCTTTGACTACGGGGCGTGTTTCAAACGAGCCTGGAAAACAAATGCCTCTTCGCTCAATTGGATAGACCTACAACCAATCAGAGCAAGGTAATATGCTGTTTGTTCAAAACGAATTCAACTTAAGCGCTCTTTTGTGACGAGGGTGATTACGTTACTGTTGACCATCTGTCCATCATAGTATAAAGCCCGCCCTGTCAATTTCATTGGTACGCCCAGATTCTGGTTTTCTGTAGTTGTTTCCCAATACGAGACCCTCCAGACCCAACTTCCCGACCAAATTTTTTTGTGGGCGGGGAGAAGTTGGGCTGGCAGCCAGGCTAGGAGCAGTCATGTTTCGTAGCTAAATAATGCTGTTCTGCGTTAGTGGTAAAGGTGTATTTATTCTTACAAAACATACATGCTTAAAAGTAAACTGACTTATTTTGAACAAACAAATTATGCACTGGGAATTGTGACTCTTTTTCCATACCTCCAAGATCCATTCTCCAAACATGGATATGTTAGTTCTTGGTTTCTATCTGAAAACCAAATCAGTGTGATTTCAATATTTTCTTCAGTTTTGTAGTTTGTACTCATCTTGTTTCAGATGAGTTTTTACAGGTTGCTCACCCTTGCATTTTCCACCTGTTTTTGTAATGTTTTGCAGTATATTCACTGTCTACAATTATTGTGTTGAGTAATTTATTCTTAAAGTAAAGCACAAGATGCCTCTGTTTGGGTCTTTCTTTAATAAGGAACACTACTATGATCTAGGGATGGAGATTTTAACTGATTTCACTATTCGAATAGTATCCAAAATTATTTTCGAATATCCGGATAATCTATTTTGTTAATGTGGTTCCGTTATGTAATTAGCCTGACGTGACGCAAAGCATACAGTAAACACATAAACCACCACACATACTGGCAATAATTGGGACTGTTAAGATATTAGATTAAATAAGGGTTGAATAAAGAAAACAAATGAAAGATCAATTTATTAACATGCCAAAAAGACAATGAACTTGAAAAAACGCTGCGTCTTCAGACGTAGGCTCTTAATTTGGCGGAGAAGCGATTAGCCTATTATTATGTGAAATTAAAAGTAGGCTACATTGGACTAAATTAAACACATTGGGTAGGCTATCCTCGATAAAAAAGAAAGACACACATGGAGAACTATTGCATATTAACTTGGATATTAACTTGGATGCGGAATCCTATAGGATACGGTGCGCCACCACAATGCAAACATAAACAGCCGATTACGCTAGCTCTAAATGGCTACTGGTAAGAAAATAAATGAGCCACAACTGCATTAGCCATACGCATTTTTATTCAGGAGAATTAGCATGTAAAAATGCTCAGGGGAGAGGAGGGTACGGAGTCGATTTACGAGCAGGCCGGCGTAGAAAAGACTGCAGGACCTGAGGTTGCTGCGAGCTACTGCTTAGCCAGGACACTATGCTTCTTGTAGCGCCAAATGAAATGAAAGGAGACACGCAGCAGAACACAGGCATAGCCTACCTTTTGTGACGGTTTTCATCATTTTCTAACGTCACAACTATTAGAATTCACAACACGATGCAACGTTTTTTCAATAAAAGTTTTTTTTTAAATTAAACTACGCTCATAAGTATTCGAAAAGTATTTGAATACTAACTTACTTTAGGATATTCGGATATTTGATTAACCACGTCCATCCCTACTATGATCCTAAGGGTAATACTGGCTTCATTTCATGGAGGATCAAGACGGTTCAACGCAACACCTTTGCTGGCTCACAGGCTCGTTCCAAGACTGTTCTTCAGGATGGTCCGAAAACCAGACGAGAATCACTGTTAACCTGTCAACAGCTATTTGGTGAGGAGTGCAGGGAGGCGATATCTACAATAAGACATTCCAGCGATGAATCTGTAGTCAAAGAGAAGATGAGAGCGACTTTCCAGTATGGACAGAAGATGGTTGGTGATGATGCATCATCTTCAGTCCTAGATGTGTTCCCTCATTTCCCTGATGTACCTGGATTGGTAAGAAAAATATTTTGCTTTGGTAGTAGTATTCTAGCCTGGTCCTAACCAGACCCTCGTACATTACATTTGTACAGAGGGTCTGGGATCTCTCCATTGACAAACGTTAACTTCCTAGAAAGCGGGTCCTCTGTTGAAGTTTAAAACTATTGGATCCGCCCAGAGCCACTCTGATTTGCCATAACCAATCGCAAGCGTTCGCCTTAGCCAACTCCTTCACCACTACTGTAACGGAGCTAGCTGCCGTAGCTGGAAAATCAAACTTTTCCCGAACCCCATGGGGAGGAGGGCCACAACATCATGGCCACCAACAAAACTCAGCAAGGAATGTTCTTGCTCTGGCTTTAACCTATGTATATTTAGCAGCGTTGCTGCCACAACCGCAGAATAGTTTCGCTCGCATCATTCTCCGCCGCCATTACTGAACTACTCAAACTAGTGCACGACATTAACATCATCGTTCTCAGCCACTCCCTCTGTTCGCTGATTGGACCTACAAAAAATGTGTTTCTAGAAACCGACTTCAGAGCCTAGCTCCCAGACCTACTACTGAAGCAAAATCCAAATTGAGCGGAAGTACGTAGGAGGGCAGAGCCAGGCTAGTAGTATTCCTGTCCAGTGAACAGTAATATAGTACAGTGCAGGACAATAAAATAGTCTACTGCACTATACTATAATGTCTTTAATTTTCTTTCCATCTTCCATTTCAGTATTTGACCGACCTTTTATCAAATTTGTCAGGTATGCTTAAACCTTTATATTAAAATATTGTTTTCTTTGTTTGTAGATCGACCAGGATTTCTCGATGATGTTTGGTGACAAAGTTTCTCAGAAGTTCCTGTCAAAGTGGTCAACTTTCTTCAAGCCAAAAATCATCGCAGACTGCAAGTCTTTAAAGAATATAGATGAGTTGCTGTCAGCAACGGAACCCGAACCTGAAGACAACAACGGTCAGTATAAAAAGTTTTGCTAAAATATATATTTCAATGTTATACTAAATAAATACATATATTTTCAATGCCTTTAGGATGGGACAGTGATATGTCCTCAATCCTTTTGCTGCTGCATCTGCTCCCTCCAACTTCAAGGGGCCAGAAAAAAACTGCCAAGATCAGTTCAGCTCAAGCAACCAGCCATCTTGTTAGATATCTTAAGGTATGCAAAAGTTCCTTTTTAAACATTATAGATATGAATCTACACCAAGAAGCTCTGAATGGATGTTGGTATTCTGAGACAATTGTCATTTTGCTCTATATCTGCAGAAAGAGATGTGATAGTAATTTATGTCCCTTTACTTACCTACAGGAAGGAGCCAGTATGACTACCTTCCTTGAGAGTGCCGATGCAAGACAACCGTTCCTCCTTTGCATCGGTGAGCAAAAGAAAGATATCCAAAGGTTCTACCTTATTATCGATGGAAAACCAATCCCATGCAAGGCACAAACATCAGTGGCAGCTTTTGATGAACTGTTCAAAGCTCACTACGTCTTCAGTCTCATATGACGAAGCTCTCTGTAATTTCTACACATTTATCCAAACTACTATTTATAACATCGATGTTAAAGAATGTGTCCTTGGGGTGAGACTGGATTTGCGCAGAGATAGAATAACAAGGGCATAGAGTCAGGTTCCTGTAACAGACAAGTGCATGTATATACCCATTCTGGGTACACTTGAATCCATATTCAAAACTAATCAAGTAAGAGAAAGCTTTCTACAGGACAAACGAGTGAAAATTGCATTTACAAAAACATCAATGATGGGTCATATTGCCAAAACCATGCCCTATTCTCACAGCAAAAGCATGCTTTACAGATTCTACTATATTACGATGACTTTGAAACGGCTAACCCTCTTGGTTCCAAAAAGGGGATCCACAAACTAGGTTGTGTCTACTTGACTTAACTTAAAAAATCTTCCACCCAAGTGTAACTCAGTTCTGATGAATGTACATCTTGCAGTTCCGTTTCACTCTGAAGATCTGAAAAAATATGGTTTTGATGTGATACTAAAGCCTCTTATTGATGACCTGAAGCTTTTAAAACTGAAGGCCTAAAGCTTCTTTGTTTTGAACAACCATTGTTTGGCTCAGTCATTCAAGTAACGGGAGATAATTTGGCTTTAAATGGCTTGTTGGGCTTTGAAGAATCATTCAGCGCAACCCATTTCTGTAGATTTTGTTTAATCAGTAAGCAAGACATTCAATCTATATTTACTGAAAATCATCCTGGGTTAATTGTCCATTCCAAAGAGCTTTATACTGAACATTAGAGCTGCACGATTAATCAAATTTTAATCACGATCACGATTTCAACTTCCCACGATCAAATTCACGTGATCGAGCGATATTTTAAATTCGTCATTCCGTTAATAGAACGCTCTGGATCAAAATAATTTTTTGCAAAGCCAATCTAGCGCTCCGTAAACCAATAGGTACGTTCGACATCGGCTGCGGCTGCATGCAACGACTAGCGAGAGTTACCGCTTGCAGTCGGGGAGTAGTTATAAACGGCTCTGTAAAGGTCGGAACATTTGTCATTTTATGGATTGGGCTATGATAAACCCTTTCTCCAATCTGTAGGCTGCAGCCGGCTACGGCACTGCATGGAGTCGAGTAAATGTAAAAACGCATACATGTCTGCGTTTGTACCTCCCGTTCACACAAATACGGCGTAATCGGACACTGAAAACTGAGCTTTTCGAATACGCTCTCCTAGCCGGAGACATTTGAAAACGCCGGGTTTGCGTAGTAGGCTAGTGTGGACGGGGTCCACGGAGCTTTTCAGATACTATGACGTTCAGTTGCTATGGCATTGGGGTTAGCTTTAGCTAATGTCAAGATGAACATGGAAGGTGAAAGAAATATGCTGCTCCATCTCTATAATTTATTTACCAGTTTAGTTAGTGTAGGCTACTTCAGGTACAAGTATTAGCCTATCATTTAATAGATAGCCTATGCGTTACTCCTACGCAGAAGGTGATTTTTGTAGCCTGCTCGGTGTGCCTGAACGATAGGGGGACAAGGCAGAGGAGACGGTTTAAACCAAACAGAGCGGCGATTCTGGGTGAGACCTGGCTGAACAGCTAGCTGGTGGGACAATTTTAAAACACCAAATAGTATTCCCAGAGGATTATGTAAACAGGGCACCCTGGCGGGAGGGAGGGAAGGTCAGGAGTGGCGTAACCATGACAACGATTGTCATGTACCGTGTTAGTGTGGACGGTAAACATTTGGAAAATTATATGAAAACGCTAGCGTGGACGGATATCGTTTGTTTTTGTATATTTTGAGTTTTATTTACATCCATTCTGCAGGTACAATACATTGTGACAATCAAATTTGATTAGTTTAAAATCAACAAATAATCGTGATAATTAATCGTGATCTCAATATTGATCAAAATAATCGTGATTATCATTTTGGCCATAATTGTGCAGCCCTACAAGGTGGGTCAGATATTACGGTACTGAGTACCAGGATGGGTTGTACATATGCACTGGATGTACCAATGATCTCCCTGTGCTCAAAAAGATCTGTGATATTATAATATATGAACAGCGTGCTTTCATAATATCCTGTAATGTAGAAACAATGTACTATGATGACCACTTAATGCATACTGTATTGAAGACCAAATGAATTAGTTTTCTGTCATCTCTGTGAAGGAACTGACTTATTTTAGACCATTTGACAAGCAGTGCTCTTATGAGAATAGTCGAAGAGCGTACATAGTGCCTTATTGTTACATTTAGATAAATTGACAGCAAGGAAAAAATATTAAGTAATGTTGATGCATTTGAAAAAATACAACTGTTAAAGTAATCAACTCATTCATATTTTTTATCGACCAAGATTTTTCATTATTGACATTTATATTAAATATTTGGGGGGAGGGGGGGGGGGAAGGAGCAGCAATAACACTATAGTGTTAATGAGGCAGCTCCTTTATAGTACACAAATCACACTAAGAGTTAATTAATTACTCCTATGAGTGTTAATTTCTAACACTACCCACTGGTGTTGAGAAACTAACACTTGAGTAGTGTTAAATTTCAACTATAAGAGTTCAAATTAACTATATAACAGTGTTAAAATGGCAAAACTTTAAAAAGTGTTACATTGACACTGTGGAGTGTGGACCCCATGGGACACTTTAAAAGTGTTAAAATTAACTCCAATAGTGTTAATTTGAGTCTGTCGATTTTGCTGTGTATGATTTATTTATTTGTCAGACTGCAAATCATCAATTAACTTAACAAGTGAATGTTTAATATGTGAAATAAAACTAAGTCTCTGACAAAAGATTAAATAACATCAGGCCTGGACCTTGCCTTAAACCAGTCCTTCCTGTTGAATGTGATCTCTGAATGTAAAAATGGGTAAACTACTGCCAGTCACAAGCTGCTGTAAACACTGTCATAACACTACACACTAAATTGAACTCATATACGTCCTACTTTTCCTACTCATATGTCCTACTTAAGATTTTTCTCAATGACTCCGCTATCTCTCGTCTTACTTTGTCGTACACAACAGGGATTTGTTTTGTCGGAGAATAGCTTCCTATTCTTGCTAGGGGTACTGCTGGAGCTAGCCACTGACTGTAGCCATAGCTGAATCCGAGGGGGAGGCAGACGTCTCCACACAAATACCATGTAACCTATTCAGGTGACTACCTGAATTAGCCGTGCACTGCCTGAGTACTTTATAGCAGTACGATATATCTTGCCAATTGCATGGGTCTTGTCAAATTGCCCATCTTTCTTTTAAAGTCCGAAGTGTTGCCAAACCTTGGATTTATTGCAATTTGCAGGAACGTGTAACTCTTCCTCCGCCAACACCTGCCCGAACACGCCTCCAACTCGCACGAAACTTTGCGGAGAGACCTCATGAGCCAGTGACAGCAGTGGAGAGAAGAGCGTGCTTAAGAAACAATCTAAATATAAAACTGTTGGTCACAAATCATTGGTCAGATTTCTAAATACTAAATGTGTTTGCATACACATAATTCTATATAAATACATCGGATTATACCGATGCAAAGATGTTGCGATGCATCGCGATTTCATCCCACATTGTATCCGGTGCACACTTTTTTGATCCGGGCCATCGCATCGTGAGCATTTATGCCGATGCAAATCGGTGAATCTTCCCATCCCTAAGACAGGGTTCTTGCAGGTTTCAGTTGTCTAGATTTATATATATAAAAAAAAAAATTATACTCAGCGTCTCCCATTTTTCTAAAACATTTTTGTTACCGAAAGTGTCAAAATATCATGTGGTGCGACCGGTCAGGCATGAGTGCTATTTTGGAAACTTAAGGAAATTTGCTCATAATGTTTTAAAATTAGGGCTGTCAAGCGATTAATCGCCTTATTTCATATGATTAATTGCAAAATTATTCAATCTTTATTCCGTTAACGGACAGACGCACGCACAGAGTCGGACAGAGTCGGACGGATTGGTTGAATTTATACTACTCCGACGGCTCTGCGTGCTGAAAGCAATTCACCGCTAGAACTGTAGATGGCGCTGCACTGCAATGCTCGCTAGGTTATCGAAAAGTCGGAGCAAATTTACAAATTAGCCTCTTCATCAATAAAATAAGCACATTATTAGCAACTACACTGCCCATTTCTCATCACATTTTAATTCAGATGCTGATTTACATGTACTGTTTAGCTGAAATATGAATTGTAAAAACTTACATCAATTAAGGTCAAAGGATTCTGTTCTCTTGTTGGTCACGGCAACCCCACCCCCGCCCCTGACGCAAGCGGTTCTTAATACGGACCAATCACAGCCAAGGGGTATCCGTAAAATGACGGACGGACAGTCAGGAAAATCAGGAGGTACACGCAGAGCTCTGCGAGAGGCTCGGAGAGGACACGGAGAGGGCGTTTCTTGACGGAGAGGGCGTTCCCCGTGTGCGCCAACAACGTGTTTCAACATGTTGGCTGTGTGGCAGTACATCACAGTGTCAAAGGATGATGACAAAATGGCTATTTGCGGAGTTTGTAAAGTGTCAGTGATGCGAGGAGGGGCGAAACAACACTCGTTTAACACGATCAACTTAATTTCACATCTCAAAGGCCATCATGCTGACCTACATGAAGCTTTTCTGAAAGCTAAGCCTGAAAAAACGGCGCCAGCTAAGACCTGCCAGCAGCCTCTACTTCAGTCACTTGACATGGCTAAGAAATTAGCTAACGACCACCCAAAGGTGACAGCTCTGAACAAAAAAATAATTGAGTTTATTGCTCTTGACAATCAACCGTTCAGTGTGGTGGAAGATGTTGGCTTCAGCAGGCCATTGATGCACTTAGAGCCACGTTACGTTATGCCTAGCCGTCGTTATTTTTCTGATGTGGCCTTACCCGAACTCCAAAGTGCGGTCTCCAATTACGTAGAGAAGCTCCTCACTGATGCCACCCATATCAGTTTTACTTCAGAAATCTGGACATCTAGTGTGAGCCCTGTCAGCATGTTGAGTCTCACAGCTCAATGGTTCAATGAAGACTTCATACTTAAAAAGGCTGTACTACAATCTCAGGAGTGCTCAGGTTCTCATACAGCAGCTGCAATAGCATCCGCTTTTGACGGCATGTTTGGGAAATGGAAAATAGCGAAAGAGATTGTGCATGTAGTGGTGCGTGACAATGCGCGCAACATGGCAAAAGCAATGGTGGACTATGGTGTGCCAAGTCTCCCATGCATGGCTCACACGCTTCAGTTGGTTGTGCAAGAAGGTGTCCTGTCCCAGCATAGCATTGCGGGTGTTGTGGCCGTGGGAAGGAAAATGTTGGGGCATTTCAAGCACTCAGGTTGAATACAGTCGCTTAGAATATGTACAAAGGGAGCTCGGAATGCCAATAAAACGTCTTCAACAGGATGTTGTGACTAGATGGAATTCGACATACTACATGATGCAGAGCCTAGTCGAACAGAAGAGGGCATTGGGTGCATATACCGCGGATTTCGAGCTCCCTGCAACACTGACAGCAAATCAGTGGGGAATACATGAAAACATGATCATTCTTCTCGCTCCCTTTGAGCAGCTGACCAGAGAGATAAGTTCTGCGGAGGCCTCTGCTGCTGGTGTGATCCCCGCTGTTGTAGCCCTTACACGACTACTTAGTCGGCCCAGTGACACAGACAGGGGCGTACAGACAGCCAAATGTACCCTGTTGGAAGCTCTCAGTAAGCGATTTAACGGTGTGCAACGTGAGGCACTTTATTTGGTGGCAACAATGCTTGACGCTCGTTACAAAGATCACTACTTTGATTTGGAGAAGAGCAGTGTTCGCGACCTGCTTCTGAAAGTCTTGAATAAAGTGGATAGCAGTGGAGATGGTGGTACGGGGAATCCTCCAGAGAAGAAGACCCGAACAGGATCGCTGTTGGATGCATATGACGAAATTCTGGAGGAGAACATGGTGTTTGAAGGGCAAGCCAAAATCGAAATTGCGTCACAGGTAAGCTTAACCCCTTAATTTATACACTAGGCTATTAAACTATCGGGCAGTACATTTATTAACTTAATTTATTGCTTTATCATTGCCAAAACTCAGTCTGCTATTTCTGTTATTTTGTGGTTATATGTACCTAGCTGAACCCAAAATTCCTAGGACTGCCAGCCCTTTGGAATACTGGAGAAGCAACCAGGCCCGCTTCCCTGCTCTTGCGCGTGCTGCACGCAAGTACCTAAGTGCACCCAGCACAAGTGTTGACAGCGAACGGTTATTTAGCATTGCCTTCCACGTGATAGATGAAAAGAGGAATAGAATAGCCTGTGAAAAGGCAGAGGTGCTTCTATTTGTTCAGAAAAACCTACCTCTGATGTTAAATCTATCTGAATGCTAGACCATACCAAGTTTGTCTGCCTTGTTTACTTGTCCCACAAGGGTGGTGACTTAAGTTCACACTAAAAATGAAACCACTGCATAGCTCTGTTTGATTTGGGTTTTAACATTCTAAGTTAGGCCTACCCAACTGAAGTTTTTTTTTACAGTTTTAAGGCCCAACTGAAGTTTTGGAAGGTCTCATTCATTTTACTGTACATTTTAAGTTTACAGAGTTACAACTGCATTTCTGAGCATTTGTGTCAAGAATGTGTCAAGAATGTGTCATTGTCACTAACACAGTTTTAAGGACTCTTCAAGGAGGTGCTGTTCAAGTATGAAAATTGTGATGTGAAAATATAAATAAATCTGCCATATTTGAAATAGTTTTCATGAGTGAATGTCTATTTCAAAATGATACAAATCAAGTTTTTAATGTCCCGTATCTACAGCAAGTACCCTATCATAATAACAGATTAATCCTAGTACAGAAGAGACTTTTCAATAATTAAAAAACAGAGGTGTATATATCGGTATCGGCAATCGGCCAAAATGAGCTTGTAAATATCGGCATATCGAATATCGGCTAAAATTCAATATCGTGCATCCCTACTCACGATAGTGTTTGTAGTGATAATAGCAAAAAGAATACTGACATTTATTCTGCTTTTGCCAGTCAACAGGCAATTGATTGTTGTATTTATGGATCATGACAACATAAAACGCGGATCACATAGTGCTTTTAAAGTGCAAGTTGTAGTCAGGAACATCAATATTCTGTATAATAATATTTGGTTGCATAACTGATTTTTCTGTACAATGTTCAAGTTAAGAAGCATTTGATACTTCGGCTCAAGCTTGGCCACTAAACTTTTAAATCCTTCGCCAGAAAAGGGACGTAAATCACACGCTATGTATTCCGCGATGTACCTCGTGATTTCTTGAGCCCTTGCGCTGTTGTGTGGCATAGTTGTTGAAAATGCCTCCTTTAGGGTTTTTTGACCAGAGATTACTTTCTTTGTGAGAGAATCTGCAAACTTTTCGGGATGATGGGTTGTCGGATGACTTCGCATGTTGCTTGTGTTTCCCGTGTTGTATCGCAGTTTACTGTGGCAGTGCTTGCACATAGTCAATTGTCTGTCCACCACCTTCTCTCCTTTTGCGTTTTTTGACACGGCGAAACCAATTTCTAGACATCTGATTTAAAAGCTGCAGGGGCTGGCACAATCTCAACTTCTGGGTTTTTGTTTTCATCCTTACAAGTATCGCTGTCGGCCATGCTGGCTTGCTGTGAGCTTGTGTGGACAGCGTGCAGCGTGCAATCCTATTGGCTTAACAATGGTTGTTGTGAAGACGCAGCGCAAAGGATCATGGTCTATGTAGTTAACAATGATTTGTTCCGCGGGACTGTGGTTATTCCTCTTACTTTTTGACGGACACCTGTCCTTTTAATATTGTAACCCAACCACGACGATATCGAGACACGTTTAACACCACCGCGATAGCGCACTATCATCAATATCATTACATCCCTAGCAAACACTGACTAATATACCGAAAGCCCAGACCTAGTACAGAAGCAAAATGAAAATTGAGCGGAAGTACGTAACAGGGCAGAGCCAGGCTAGCATTAAACAATCAATATAAAAATGGGGGTCTTGTCACTTTCATATGGAAGTTTGGTCAACAGTAATTTCAGTGTACAAAATAGTGGCCCCATCCCCAACGTCCAACCATCTTAAAGGCTCCATGACATGAAAACTACACTTAAAGAGGTTATTAAACATTAATATGAGTTCTCCTAGCCTCCCTTTGGTCCCCAGTGGCTTGAAATTTCGATGTGTAAACCAAGCCCTGGGTATTCATCTCCGCCTTTGAGAAAATGAGAGCTCAAATGCTCAGTTTTGAAAATCCCCCTATTGTGAAGTGACAATAGGGAAAGTTACCTTCACTTTCTCGGCGTTGCCCACACAGAGAATTTGTCCCACTAATGAAAAAATGAGCTACATTGGTTTTTCCTCGAAACATAATGGCTTGCAAACGTCCGAAGCATGGCAGTTAGCCCCGCCTATTTCTTCCTCATAGCATTTAAAGCTACAGACACAGAAACGGCATGTCCTGAGGAAAGCTCATTGTGGGAATGTTCATAGTGGCTGTAATTCTTCACCAAGGCTGAATTTCGGGAACTTCAGATACAGTATTAGGGGGACCACTAAGGCCTATATAAAGCATCCAAAAACAGCATGTCATGGGATCTTTAACATTCCAGGCCTCGCCACTGCTCGTCATTCAAGGTTCAAAGATCAAACCGGTGATCTCAGTTAAATGGAACTAGAAATGTACAGACGTGTATGGTGATTGCATTGATCGCTTGGTAGCTAGCAAATCTAAATAAATGGGGGCGTTGGTAACATTAGCTTGACGAATAAGTAGCTCTAGTCTACCTACTTTACACTGTTAATTGACGACTACGCAGCTGGTTGGCTAGATACCCAGTTTCTAACTAGCAAGCAAGCGCAAGGCAGATACTTAAAGTTGACCTTCTAGCTAGCCTAGCTATGGAGGTTTGCAAAGTTGTGGGCATTCTCTTTGGACACATAACAACGCGTAGGTAGCAAGCTAGCCAGTTGCAAGCTAACCGCACACGCACTAGGCTAAGCTAGTTAGCTATGTTAGTTTTCCAACCAGATCAAGTCATTTAGTTAACCCTCTCTTGAATCTCACTGATAACTATTTTCTTCCAACGACCAGAGCTACAGCTAACTAGCTGACGGTGCTGTAGCAGAAAATTCCCCGTAAGTCTAGGATACGCACAATTGGAACACTTGTTATGACCACTAAGTCAGAAAAAAAAACTGCTACTCGAATGTTCCTGGCACCACAGTAGCTACTGTAGCTAGCTGCCCATTTCAGTTAAGCTAGTTAAGCTACGCTTCTTGGCGGAAAGTGTTTGCAAATTGTTTGTTTACCTACCCCGTAACGTATCAAATGTATGCGCTGAGGTTGTAGCTCAGAATCCAACTTGATTCCTGGTACACCTTAGATTATGCAGCGACCATGTTAACCAACTGTAGGAAGCATTTACATGCGAAACTCAAAGCGGCCAAGTAAACGTCTCGGCCACATGTCTCAGTCTGTCCAGAACTTGTATGAACCCAGACCAAATCTGTCTGGCTCGTCAGTTTGCACCACATGGTGTCGCCACACAGTCTTCCGAGTATTCACTGCTATCTACTTCCGGGTCTTCACATATTCGACCCTTCCAACTTTGAAGTTGTAAACATGTATTAGGTACATGTGAAGATTTGATACGGATTAACAATTAATCCCTGCTTTTTTATGTAATTATTTAAAACTGGTTATCTGCAGGGGGCGACACGTAGATGCTATGGGGGTTCGGCGGCATGTCCTCCCATTATTATAATTTTTATATATCACTTAAATTATCGTTTCTAAAGACTTTAGGGAACAAACTGTACACATTTGTGTGGTTGCAAGTGGTTTGCAGTGACATAAGATTGATAATACTAAAACTGGGGAGGGGACATTATAACAACACTGCTGTACAGTCAGAGAGACTATTATATAACAAGAACAAAAACTACTACCATGAAAAGTACATTATATACTTAATATCCTAAAGGACAAACCAATGAAAATACACCCCAAAAAGACAACCACGCTGTGACAGTGCCTGGTAAGAGTGGTTAGGGCTAAGTGAAACACAGGTAATGGAAATATCACAAACTACTAACACTAGTAGCTAGTGTTTTAAATAAACAATTAGCCTATGTTTGATTAATGTTAATGAAGTTGCATTCAGTAACAAACATTAAAGGGGTCATTGATTGCAGAACCTGATTTACCTTGTCAAAGACTGACGTCAGTTCGGTGGCTCCACCTTTTTTGGCTCTGGTCTGTACCTTGGTCACCCCCCAAAATTTGCTGTGCTGCACTGTGTACTTCCACAGAATTACAAAGAAAGAACGTTCTTCTAGCATATTGAAAATGGACTATGGTGGTAAATGCAGCGTTCCAGGCTGTACAGGGAATGCTGACACTTTTCAGAGTCTTCCTAAGGAACCACTCGACGGGCTGTGATGTTTGTCTATGAGAAGATCCATGTGAAATTCGACCGTCAATTACACATTTGCTCGAACCATTTCACAGAGGAAAAAAAACCTGGGACAATGTAAAGCAGGATTAGCTATGAAGGTGTTGCTGAAAAGAGGTGCTGTTCCGACCTTATGTTCATCACAACCGCAAGCTGTAGTATGATGTTGTCGCTAACAGTTATTAGCAATGCTAACGTATCCTGCCTGTATCTAGCATCAGTAGAATGTGTGATGATTATTGGCAATGGGGTAACATAATTTCATGTTCCTGACTGTGTTTTCATTCAAATAAATAATCAGTGTTGTCATGTAAATCTACAATTCAAGATGCATGTTTGTCCAGATCTATTTTTCAGCAAGATAGCTAGAGCTAACTGAAGCTGAGTTGAATCACAATAGCTTGTTTTCTAAGCTGTAGTGATGGGCTGCTCGGTACTTAGGTGTCGATACTGTCCCGACACATTCAACACTCACTGCATCGGAACAACGTTTCGAGACAGGTTTTTAAAAACCCTTCCGGTCACGTGTCAAAGTGTTTCGAAACGTTTTGTGACGTGATCTTGAACAAAACCTGTCTCGTACTTGCCAAAAGACTGAGCGAGGGCAAGATGGCCTCGCTGTAACATCACTTTGTTATCGCTCTGCAATGAAGTAGCAAACCTCGGTTTGTTGAACAGATAACATGAATTGAGGGCTTCCTAATGCTATCCTAATACTTGACAACCCGGAGACTTCTTTAAGAATACGTGTTTCTACGCGTTTCCTTACTTTTTCGGCTTTTTAAAAACCGGCTAAAGTTAGTGGCTATCTAGCGTTAACGCAAACCACTCTTCAATAATCTAACTAAGTGTTACAGTAACGCTAGCTAACTTTACAAACGGCACAGACTGTTATCTCTTCTATTTGGCTTTTTGTACTCAGTTGACCCAGATATTCTTAAAAAATGGACAAAGAGGAAGATATTAGTAGCATTATGCACTCATATGACAAGAAGGCTCCGCAGGTCAAGGAAAGTGAGATGGAGGTGACTTTGGCGGAGCAGGTGGGCTCGGACTTGGCGCAACCGTTGCCAAATGCACCGAAGCCGCAAGCCGCTGAGAGAAGTAAAACATTTGAGGACAATGAAGGTCAGTCTGTGCCCAATTCTGTTCTGCTACCAGTAATGGAGAGGGTTGAAAAAATGCAAGAAGAGTCACTGAGGAGGTTGCAGTCATTGGAGGCAACAGTTAAAGACAATACTTGCTCCATAAAAAGTGTCACTGATGCTATGGAATATATGAAAAAAAAAAAAAAAAAGCAACAGACAAAGTTGACACGCTAGAGGAAAAAGTTGGATGCCTAGAGAAAGAAAACGGTGTCCTCCGTGACAGGTGCAACGAGCTTGATAATTACAAGAGGAGTTGGAATCTACGTGTCGCTGGGGTCAAGGAAGAAGCAGGAGAAAATATTTTTAAAATTATGGTGGACTTACTCAGCCAGGTCTCAACAGATATCGCAGACCAACTGGCCTTTTCGGTGGACATCGCTCACAGACTGGGACCCCGCTCGGGAGATGCACGTTCCAACCGCCGTATCATTGTGCAGTTTCTATCACAAACCCACATTTCGCGCATATTGATGGTAAAAGGGTCACAGTGAATAACATTTAAGCAAGACCTCTGAACTGCTCTATATGCTTAGGCTTGCACATGAGGGTCTTAACTAAGGTACGAGCAGGTTTGGATAACTGATTGTGGTCGGGACTTTTAATGTTTTATGCTCTACCTCTGGGTGGATTATGCATCTCAGGAGTACAAAAAAAAAAACTGCCAAATTCTACTGTAAACAATATACAACAACCAAAATCTGATTTTAAAACAAAAAAGGATCTAACTCACATGAAAAATAATAATTAAAAAAAGTGTTTTCAAAGGGTTTACTTATTTACAAAGGCACCCAAGGTTATCTACGTATTTATTTTCTTCTTTTGCTAGTGTGAATAATAGAACCTACTATGAGTTGTATGAATGGTAGCAACTGTCCATTGATTGAATGACATGAATATGGGTCATCTGTAGATGGATATAGGCCTTTTTGTTTTCAAGTTTAGACGTAATGCTCTCAATGCTGAATATCCTTTTCTGGTTAGGACTCCAGAAAAGGTGGGTAGAACAGAAAAATGACGGGTACAGTTAAAAAGCACAAGTTAAAAGGACAGAATTAAATGTTTTTTCCTTTGTGTCAAAATGTTTATGCTAGGCAACTAGTCGAAGCTACTTATGGTTCTTGTAGCTATACTTTCAAAATCAGTTTATTGTAAGTTCATTAGTGCTTGTATGGCCTAATTGGAGAAGAAAAAAGTAATAATCTTTCAATGTTTTCCTCAAAGGACATCAACATATTTATACAGATTTATGCATGCCCGTGGTCTTTTGCTAGGGGTTTGTTTTTTCTATTGCAGAGTTTATAACGACTTTCTAACTAAGTGTTTAGAGAGAATCTTGTGTATGCTTCCAGTATTCAGGTTATATCTGATATTGTTCTTTGTCTATTAATGCCAGGGGTCTTAAAAAATAGTGTCAAACGCAAGGCTCTGTTTTTGTTTGCAAAGAAAAATAAGACCGATTTTTGCTTTTTTTCAAGAATGTCACTCAACAGCAAATGACAGTAATTTTTGGAGGTCACAGTGGGGAGACAACATCTGGTTAGTACATGGATCAGAACACTCAGCTGGTGTGGGAACCTTTAGGTACAATTTTAATGGGAATATTCAAAATACTGACTTAGATTCTTCAGTGCACTTTCTCATAATGGTAATTACCACAAATAATCATACAATAGTCATTATTGACATATATGGATACAACTCCTCTGTGGAGAATAACATGCATACCATAGAGGAAAAATATCATACTGGTTGAACAAATACCCTTATGCCTCTTTAGTTGTGGGAGGAGATTTTAACAAAGCGATGAGTAATATGTTAGACAGATGGCCACCACGGAGGTCAGGGTCTCCTAACTCTTGTGTTAAGTTGTCTCATGGATAAATCTGACCTGGTTGATGTTTGGAGGGAACAGTTTCCAAATGTCAGATAATATACCTGGTCCAATAAGGACTGCTCAAGACAATCCAGAATTGACTACTGGTTAGTTTCCAGATGTTTAATGAAGAACAACATTTCAGTCAATATCAGTAAAACTTCATTGACCGATCACAAAGCGATTTACCTCTCAATAACTCTGTCCTCGGATCAATCCTCTGGCCCAAAAGCCGCATTTTAGAAACTTAACCTATTGAGGAGTGAGTTCTAAATATCACTGACGCTACCACCAGAGTGAGTTATTTTTTCAGAACGGAAGCTAGCTAGCTTTAGTTAGCTTCCGTTACCTAGCAACCTAGCATAATACTCGCAGCAATGCTACTACCTTCTAGTGTTGCTTGTTAGCCTCCTAATTGTAAATTTTGAAGCCAAACTATAGCGTTTGTCATATAGTTTTTGTCTATCAGAAAATGTGTGACGTTACTCTGTGGGGCCCGCTAACAAACGATCATCTATGCGTGACGTTACTAATGAATAGTTCCCTCCTTGAACATGATCAGGTCAAACAAAGAGTCAAATAATTGATTGCAAACTTTTGGATAAAGCAGACTCTCAGAAAGCTTATGGGACAAATTGGGAACTTCTAAAATATGAGTTGGGGAAGTTTCTTAGGAGGTTTGGTGGGGATCTGGCCAAGAAAAGACAAGCAGTTGAAGATGAGGTTATTGAGCAGCTAGTGTTTCTTTCTCAGCAAGAGTCTCTATCTAATGAGGAAAGCGAATATACAAAATTACAAAATAATTTAGATGACATTTATAAATCAAAAGTTAAGGGAGCATATATAAGGTCAAGAAAACGATGGATAGAAGAGGATGAACCAAATTCAGCCTACTTCTTTAGACTTGAAAAGAGCAAAAATGCACTGGCTACTGTAGATCAAATTAAAGTGGAGAGAAAACTTATTGAAGATCCAAGAGAGTTAACCGTCCACTGCTATAATTTCTATAACAATCTCTACACATCTAATTACTGCGAGGTAACAACTAAATCATTTATGGACTCTATCAGCCATTGTAGAACTATATCCCCAGAAGATAGAGACTACTGTGATGATAGCATTACCCAAGAAGAGGTGATGAAGGCGATTACAAATCTCAAAAACAACAAGAGGCCAGGGTGTGATGGTATAACTGCCGAATTGTACAAAATGTTTGATGATTTACTAACTCCCTTTCTGGTAAAAGTTTTCTCAGAGAGCTTAGAGAAAGAACCTTTTCCGACAACTATGACGCAGGGTGTCATCACATTGATTCCAAAACCAGACAAGGACAAAAATTGCCTAGAGAACTGGCGCCCTATTTCTCTCTTAAATAACGATTACAAAATCTTTGCATTAGTTGTCACTAATAGACTTAAAGAAGTGTTAGATTCTATTATAGATTAATCACAGTCTGGGTTCATGAGGAAACAACATATTTGCAAATAATATTAGACTAGTGCTAGATTTGTTGGATTATAATGATCTTATCACTGACAACAGCTTCATTCTGTTCCTTGATTTTTATAAGGCGTTTGACTCGCTTGAACATGGCTTTATCCTGCAAGCGCTTAAAAAGTTTGGATTTGGAGATGGTTTTTGCAGAACGGTCAGGACCCTGTATGAAAATGGTATTAGTACAGTAAATTTGAAATTTGGTACTTCCCCTAGATTCAGAGGGTCACTGTAATGCCAGAGCTTTCTGCAGTTAATTGGCTGCCACGCTCGGCATCCCCATAGTATTAGGACAATCGGCTACACCTGTGTCTTGTTTGGTTTTGGTATTTTAGTGTCTGTTTTTGGTTTGTCCAGTGCAAAGTCTTGATCTTGTTTTGCAGTTCAGTCCGAGCCTTGTTGAGTAATCTTCTACTGTTGCTGACCTTGGTTTTCTACCCTGTTTTTGGATCTCCTGTATTGCCCTGTCTGCCGTGTACCAAACCTTGCCTGTCTGACCATTATATTAAATCTGCGCTCTGCGCTTGGATCCAACCCCGTCTGGTATATCATTAGTCACATGGAATCAAACAAGGGTGCCCAATCTCCCCGTACTTGTTTTTGATCGCCTCCCAAATCTTATCTCTACATGTCTCTAACAGTGCCTTGGAAGGAATAACATTGGCTGAGAGAAGTATCATCCTTTGTCAACTGGCTGATGACACAACCATCTTCCTGAGAAATGCCTCCCAGATTCCCCCTGCGATAGAGTTGATCAGAGGATTTTCACAGGCTTCAGGTCTCAAATTAAACTTACGAAAATGTGAAGTAATGGCAGTTAAAGAATGTGATGTGCCAAGTATATGTGATATACTTATAGAAAAAATAAATTAAACTCTTGGCTACAAAGAAACTTATCCTTGAGAGGAAGAGTGTTAGTGACAAAAGGGGAGGGAATTTCCAGACTTGCTTATTTGGCGGCCTCTTTGGATGTTGATTGTGGGGTATCGAAAATAATTGACAATATGTTGTTTAATTTCGTGTGGAAAAGCAAAACTCATTTAGTCAAAAAGTCTGTAATAATGAACACAAATCGGTTCGGGGGCAAATTTTTTTGGACTTCACAACTTTAAGCAACACATTCAAAATAAACTGGCTCAGACAATTCATAAATAATCCAACATCACTATGGAATTTTACTCCAAACTATAGTTTCTCTAAAATCGGTGGCCTGAAATTTCTGTTATTCTGCAATTATAATATTAGCAAAATCCCAATCAAACTGTCAAATGTTCATAAACACATGCTTTTGGCTTGGTCTCTCTTATTTAAACATAACTTCTCACCCCATCGATATTACATTTGGCATAATAAGGACATTCTCTACAAAAACAAATTTTCATTTTTTGACAACTGGTACAGGAATAATATTTTACTTGTTGGCCAACTCTGACACAAATGGCAGACTATATAGTTATCCCGATTTTTTGCGGAAATTTCAAATTCCTGTTTCGATTAAGGAGTATGCAATTGTCTTTGATGCAATTCCTTCTGGAATCAGAATGCTGTTGGGAGGCATTCATTTCCCATGGCCACAGACTCACAATATGGATTTATCTGATACTGCTGTGGGGAATTTATGCTTTTCTGCCGCGTGTCGGACTAAAAATAAAACAATTAGGAATTTATACCAAAAAGATATTGTTACTATTCCTTATATAATCCCATATTGGAACATCTTAACCCTCCTCTTATCCTCAAATTTACTAACATCTTTCGTCCTTGGGGTCAATTTGACCCCAGCTACTTTAACCCCCAGAATCAGATTTGTACCCAGGTTTTTTTGTGTCAGGTACGTTTTTTGACACACCTAAATAGCCCTTTAAATAAAAAATAATCCCCCCCCCCCTTTATACATCAAAACAACCTTTTGCCTGACTATGGAAAATATGCAAATCACTCAAATTCAATTGAATTACCTAAAATTTGTAATAAATATGTTTTCAGTTTTGTTGGCTTTATATCGGCTTTCCAACTGTACCCATACACGTGCCTCCCCTCTTTGTTTATAATCTCAAATATATCATTTTCAATTGAAAACATTACATTACAATTGATGGAGCTGTATGGACTTGGTTGACAGTGTGTCTGGTGCCTCCTGAACCCACTTTGATGACATTAGGAGCACTAAGTCTACCCTATCATTCAAGTCGGGAGGGGAACCATAATATCTTTAAATTTTTGGAAGGTAGGTGTATGCTGGTGGTTGAACCATAACAGGATGGTTGATACTAAGAGTATTATTCTCATCAGAGGATGCCTCATAATCAGGGTCCTCAACATTATCATCTATTCTGCTTTATGTCTGCTCTGTCACTTTCACTGTCAAAGACCTGTGTCAAAACATAATTGACAGCATACTTTTTTTCAGCTCATTTTCAATTGAGAGAGCACATATAGCATAAAGATAAAGTTTATAAGGCTGCTCAGGAAGCTTTTATTTGTTTGTTCCTCCCCTATGTTGGGTGAATTATGTTTTCCCACCCTCCGATGTTATGGAAATAATCAGTGGTTCTCACAATACTATAGAGTACTAAAGTGTTAGTTTAGGACCCTAAAGCAGAGGGACACGCTGTAAACATTATAAAATGTATTGTTATTGTGACCCCTATAACATTCAAAACAAATGTATGTACATTTAGATATTTCTTGTATGTTTCATACAGCTAGAACAGCCTGGGGTCAAAATGACCCCAAGAACATCAATGTTACAAAATGGGTAGAGGACACTTAAAAACATATAATCATGTTAAGTTTGTGATTAACTTATTGTCCACTTTAAATTAGGAAAATTAATTAAATA
Source organism: Hypomesus nipponensis (assembly GCF_054491055.1). Lineage (NCBI taxonomy): Eukaryota > Metazoa > Chordata > Actinopteri > Osmeriformes > Osmeridae > Hypomesus > Hypomesus nipponensis. Next base: position 13,110,736 of record NC_140367.1, read on the forward strand.
AGAAGCAAAAATAATTTAGTTAAACATGTATTCTGTGGTGTCAAATGTTGAATGGGGTCAAATTGACCCCAAGGATAACAGGAGGCTTAATAGAGAATGACCATTGGAAAAACGTTTGGTCCTTGCCTTTCAAATATATGCTTACTAATAAAGTGAGAGAAGTTACGTTTAAATTAATTCACAGATTCTACCCAGCAAAGTGTGTGCTTAAGCGGTATAAACCAGATATTGAATCTGAATGCTCTTTCTGTAAAAGGTCATATGAAGATATTTCCCATTTATTTTGGAAATGTTCCTACACTGAAAAATTCTGGTCAGATGTCCTTGAATTTATCCAAACCTATTTTGTTATGGATTTCTCATTTTGTTTTAAGGATGTTTTCTTTGGGGTGGTCGAGCTTAAGACAGACAAGGATGTTCTTAACTCACTGGATTTACCGTGTATAGGGGAAGCACAAAATGAAAAATTAACTTCTAGCATCACCAAGAAGGAATTAGATGACGCGATTAGTAGATTAAAAACAAACAAATCGCCTGGTAGCGATGGATTCCCGAATGAATGGTATAAGACTTTCAGAGAGGAATTGTCTCCCCTTCTCCTCAACTCTTTTAATTTGACACTTAATCAGGGAAAGCTTCCACCTTCCTGGAAGGAGGCTGTAATATCAGTTATCCCGAAAGAGGGCAAAAATAAAGAATATTGTGAGTCCTACAGACCTATTTCCATTCTTAATGTGGACTACAAATTATATACTTCTATTATTTCTAAAAGGATAGAACACTTCCTGCCAGATCTTATTGATGAAGATCAGACAGGGTTTATCAAGGGTCGGCAGACTCAAGATAACATTAGGCGCACATTACATATTATAGACCACACTCAAAAACAGGAAGTTAATTCGCTATTAGTCAGCCTTGACGCAGAAAAGGCTTTTGACCGTGTTAATTGGAATTTTTTGTACCAGGTATTAGAGAAATTTGGATTTAATACACAAGCAATACAGTGCATTAAAACTCTTTACCAAGAGCCAACAGCAAGGATTAAAATTAATGGTAATTTAACTGATAGATTTACTCTACAACGAGGGACTCGCCAAGGTTGCTGTCTTAGCCCCACTCTTTTCGCGTTTTATGTTGAGCCCCTGGCACAATTAATCAGACAAAGCAAAGGTTTGAAAGGTATTCAAATAGGAGGGCAGGACCATATTATTGGATTATTTGCTGATGATGTCATTGTGTTCCTTCAAGACCCAGATAGATCATTTCCCAACTTAATGTCGATTTTAGAGGAATTTGGCCGGTACTCAGGATATAAATTGAATGTAGCAAAGACTCAAATTCTCTCGTCAAACTACTTCCCTGCCCCGAAAATAAGAGAAAAATACAAGATTAATTGGAAGGCAAAAACAATTAAATATTTGGGTGTGGTAATTGCAAAGAAACTTGATAAAGTATTTGAGATTAATTATAACCAAATTAACGCCAATATTCAAGAGGATTTCAGAAGATGGTCGGCCTTCCCATTGGACTTTGGCTCACGAATTGAGGTTATTAAAATGAATATATTGCCAAGATTGTTATATTTATTTCAATCTATTCCACATATAATCTTAGAAACCCAGTTTAAAACCTGGGACAAATGGATATCCAGATTTATATGGGCTGGTAAGAGGCCAAGAGTAAAATATAAAACACTGCAGTTAAGTAAGGATGAGGGAGGATTATCTGTGCCTAATTTAAGGGAATACTTTTTTGCAGCGCAATTGAGGTTTTTAGTATGTGCATCCTGCCCTTTATACAATGCGAAATGGAAAGATATAGAAAATATCATAGAAACATTTCCAGTTCATGCTACATTAGGAGATAAAGGGAATAAATTACATCAAAACAGCCAAAATGAAATTATTAAACAAACATTGAATATTTGGTGTAAAATTGTTAAGAAGTACAACATGGAGGGAGATGCCAAAATATTAATCTGGCCGGCACTAGACCCTAAATTCAAACCAGGAACCATAGATGTCGGATTCAGACAATGGTGGGATAGGGGCATAACAGCGTTATGCACTTTGACCAAAGGGAATATATTTAAGAATTTTGGAGAACTACAGAAGGAATTTGAATTAGGAAATAGAGATTTTTACAAATATTTACAAATGAGAGATTATTATGATAAAGAGATCAAACCTGAATTATCTGAGGAAGGCAATGAAGTTATTAATGTTTTCATTAAAGCCTATAAAGAGGACAGTAAAAAAGTAATTTCCAAACTATATCAGGGTCTTCAAAAACAGAAAGGAAACAATACTGAATATATTAAGCTAAAATGGGAAAAGGAATTAGAAATTGAAATATCCCAGGAGGATTGGCATTTAATTTGGGAAACACAACATTCAACAACATTCTCCAAGAGGTGGAGAGAATTTGGCTGGAAGAACCTGATCCGCTTCTTCATCACTCCCCAAATTAAAAGTAAATCATCCAAGTCACAACAACAGTGTTGGAGACAGTGTGGACAAATAGATGCCAATCACTCACACATTTTCTGGACATGTCCCAAAATTAAAATATTTTGGAGTAATATATGTTTAATTTTGAAAAAGGTTCTGGGATACGGTCTACCTATTGATGTTACGGTCCTGTATTTAGGTATAATAAGAGATGATGTTATTGATAAAAAGGACTGATATTTGTGTAAAATATTGTTTATTGCTTGCAAAAAAGCGATTACAAGGAACTGGTACAAACCTGAGCCTCCAAGCCTTCAACAATGGAGGGATATAATCAAGGAGATCTTTACGATGGAAAGGATGACTTTTTCTCTAAGATCTAAAGGAGAAATTTTCCTCAGAAAATGGGAGAAATGGACTGTCTTTATATCAGAAGAATTGGACGCTTTTTCACTGTGAGAGTCTGTGGACATTTAAAGGTCATTTGACGTGGACATGTGGAATTATCTATGCTCAACTGTAGTGCCCCACGCTATGTTCTGTGTGTTGTTTGTACTTTGTGTAAACATTTAAAAATGCTATAAATAAAGAGTAAAAAAAAAAAAAAAGACAGACAAGGATGGAAAATATTTTATTATTAATCTATTATTCCTACTCGCTAAATATCACATCCATAAGTGTAAATTCAGGGGCTCTAAACCTCTCTTTACTGTGTTTGAAAGTGAAGTCAATACATATTTGGACTCTATAAGATATTCACAGTACTGTAAAGCTCTGAAGACATACGCAGATATACTCAACCCTTGTGACATCACGTGACTGAATGAATTTGTAATTCTTCTTACTGTAAGTGATGCTATGATTTGGACTCTTTGCTAATGAGCCTTGCTGGACTTTGCAGACTCCCTGGGATATGATTTGTTTATGTTTTGTTTGTAGTTGTGTGTGTATATGTACTTGTATGTGCTGTTTGTAACTGCAAATGCTTTCAATAAATTAACTGAATTGAAAGAAAAAACTTGCTAAAAATACTCTGACATGTTGGGGTATAGAGGGTTTTCACAGACGTCACGTTCTGGGCGGTAAGCCGGATGCGCGGCCATATTGGAGGCACTCGGTGTAAACAACTGAACGGAGTACAACCAAAGAACGTATACTCTTTGGTACAACTGTAGCCATGTCTAAACGACCGAAAAGGTCATCAAAACGCGTCCAAGATCCAAAGGCATATAGGGAAGGACTTGGACCTCAAGAAAAGGGTTGATATTTTGAGAAATTGGGATTTATTGGCGGTGCAGATCCCTACCAGTTAACCTAGCTCCCTCTACTTGGATTTGTGACGACCCGATGATTCTGCCTTCAGTTGGATATCCTGATACTGTTAACTACCTTTCTCGCCAAACCCATACACATGCAGTAGTTTGATATGAATTATATTATGTCAATGTCAGCTTTACAGTAAAATAAGCACAGTAAAAACAATAAAAGCAGAAATTGTTTTTACTATTTACTATTAGAAATATTATCATTACAAGAGAACATTTGTTATGAGCCGCTGAAATAAACATTTCACAATATCTGACAAGAAATGTGCCGAACAAATACGGATGTTGTCCAGATTTTCCCCTTGTAGATCTTGGTTGAGCTTTGCCAACCACAAGCGCCTTCTTTACTCAGATAATCTCTGGCATTCCTCTCCCTGATTTTTAATTACTTTTGGAAGTCGATACTATACCAAATGTTTTTCTCTATCTGTCCTATTGGTACAACCTGAAACACGGCAATAATTCAACATTTTCCTTGACAACGTTCGGATATAGGCTACTTCAGTGCCAGTGCTTTGTTGTGATGCCCCAGCTAACACATGACATTGCGGAAACGTTGCCAGTAAGTGCTCAGTTGGTAATCTGCGACGTTACCTTCTGGCTTCAGTTGGTCCCATGGATAACTTGCCACGACGTTGTACCTTGGTCGGCTGGTTACGTTATTTTTAGACCCGTGGGCAACGTTGCCGCGACGTCGTACCTTGGTCGGCTGGTTACGTTATTTTTAGACCCGCGGGCAACGTTGCCGCAACGTTGTACCTTGGTCGGCTGATAACGTCATCTTTAGGTCCGTGGGCAACGTTGCCACAACGTCGTACCTTGGTCGGCCGGTAACGTCATTTATAGGTCCGTGGGCAACGTTGCCACGACGTTGTAGCCTACCTTGGTCGGCCGGTTACGTTATTTTTTGGTCCCATGGACAACGTTGCTGCGATGTTGTACCTTGGTCGGCTGATTACGTTATTTTTTGGTCCCATGGACAACATTGCCGCGACGTTGTACCTTGGTCGGCTGGTTACGGTAATTTTGGTCCCGTGGACAACGTTGCCGCGACGTTGTCCCTTGGTCGGCTGGATACATTCATTTTTGTACCATGGGTGAAGTTGCCGTTAAGTCGCTCTTTGGTCACAGGACAACGGATCTCGAGTGCAGTGGTTTATCCATGGAGAGATCACACTGGACTGCTCTCAGTTCTGACACTTTTGGAATGTAGCCATAGTCTACATGAATTCCAATCACACAATATTAAATGTTGCACCCAGCACATATAAATGTAGACAATGTATGTAATTCATGTGCAGCTCAGCCCCAGCATGGTCATCAATTTTCTCATATGCAGGAACATAGCTTTAATAAATAAAAGACTGAATTTGGAATATAATTCTTATATTCTTAGCCTTAGGCCTATATGTAAAAGTATTTCATCCTTTACATGTACAAAAGCAATCAATGTGTAATGTGTAACATGATTAAGCAAACTCTTTGTCCAGCACACCAAAGCTGTATGACACACAATGCAAATTTGAGCTGCAATAACTTTGTAATACAAAATTGTTAAATGTAAGGTAAAAAGGTAAGCGATTCTTAAGTTTAATTTCCAAAGACAAGTCATCACAGAATATTCCAATTCTTCCTAGCTAACCTGCCCCTCAGTCTTCCCCTGAGCAACAACTTTGCGCATGCTCATTTGAACGCATCTCTGAAACTTGGATTTCAGAGATTTTGCAGGGATTCAACCGTCTTGAACGCATGGATTTCAACTGGAAATTAGCTACTTCAAAGGTGAGTTTCTTTACAGAAATAATTTTAAATATACAAACATATTTTCTGAAATTGGATGGAGCATGCTGTTACGTATAGGTTTGAAATGTAGGCTATTTAGCCTGGTTATCTGTTTCAGATTCACATTGTTTACGTTAGGATTTCGCTACTAGTAGTAGTGCTAGTATAATGTACTGTAGAGGTAAGGCTAAAGCCTCCAGAAATTTATGTTTAAATAAATACAAATATATACATCAAAGTTTAGCGTCTTACAAATCACCCACAAAAGAATGAGTGAAAATAAACGTTCAGAACTGTTAGAAAAAACCTTGTCCGAAAATAGTTTATTTAGCCCTGGATTTTCAAAGACTGTGGAGCTAGCGCGTGGCTGAGCACGTTTTGATCAGTCGGTCATGGCATGCACAGCAATGGCGTCTATAAAAGTATCATGTCATTAATTCTTCCAATTTGTACATGACATCTGTTTTTGGATACGTTTATTCGTTTTAACCTTAAGATGCGTGAGTTCTAAATAATTCCGACGCTTCCACAAGTGAGTTTTTTCCAAAACGGCAGCTAGGTAGCTTATATTAGCTTCCGTTACCTAGCAACCTAGCATAATACTTGTAGCAATGCTCCTACCTGCTAGTGTTACTTGTTAGCCTACTAATTGTCAATTTTGAAGCCATACTATAGCGTTTGTCACATCCCAGATAGCAAGACGACATTGAATCAATATTGATTTTCCATCTAAATCATCAGAATGGTTGACATTAAAATCTCAATGCTAAATAAACGTTGAATCACTATTGCAATATCGATGAAACACAGGATACATTGGAACAACATTGATTTATAGTTGTCCTGAGTAATTGATTAAACATCGATTTGTAGTTGACCGGGAACAATGATTGAAAAGTCATTGAATTATAGTTGACCGGGAAATATGATCGAAAGGTCATTGAGTTATAGTTGACCGGGAAATATGATCGAAAAGTCATTGAGTTATAGTTGACCGGGAAATATGATCGAAAGGTCATTGAGTTATAGTTGACCGGGAATTATGATCGAAAAGTCATTGAGCTATAGTTGACCGGGAGACCATCGTTTGGTAAATCAACGTCAGATGAACTTGTCCTTCTCATTTGTGGATCCACATCAGGTAAGCAGAATATTGATCTAATGTGAAATTGTACCAAATGTAATATTTGCAGATGTTTATCGTTTATTTACATTGTCTATATTAAATTCAGTCATAGTCAAGTTTCCATCAATATTGTATTTATTGAATGTGTATAGCCAATTTACCAACTCTGTACTGGTACTGTAGCTAGCTAGTGCTAATGGCTAGAGCTATTTCTAGTCCCTCGTCAGAAATGTGGATATAAAAAAAAAACGTGTGACAAAACGTTGTACTTTAATAGGTAGATACATTACAAGCTCAAAACATTCCGGCTTAAAAATCCAATGGTTATGTCGGGAATTGTCGTTTTCTCAATTTGGTAGAGCTAGCCTAGACTGTGTTAACGTATAGAGCTAGGCTAGTCTACCGGCGTGATCGACAGCCCAGCCACTTTCAATAGAGAAATGTCAAGTTTGACGCTGCACAATACAATTATGAAAAACTACGTGTTAGTTTGAAATAGTGGTTTAGATATATCAATGTAGGAGGCTACTTTTCTTAGTTGCTGTGGGAAATCTTTAACAAATGAACGTAAGAAACTGTCGTAACTGTAATGGGGTGGAACTTTGGAAAGTTTGACTGCAGACTTGATTACACAGCGAACATTCATCAGCATAAAAAATCACAACTGAAAGTTATAACTTTGTGTTTGTTTGTATGTTTTCTGTTTTAGATGCCCTAACTCAGCAAATGGGGACAGGAATCTCAGAATTTGCATTTGCCCAGGCCACACAAAAATGACTTCGCTATGCCCCAGACAGTGGGGCTGGACGCCCAACAGAGCAGGAGTGAAAGTTTTGTTTGTTTTTTTTACAAATAAATATTTTTACTAACAAAAATTGTATTTTTTCATTTATATATCACATAAACCTAATGTGTAGGATAGCCTTCATAATATTTATTCTGGCTGTTAGCAGGACAGTTTCACCTATTATACGCTTTCTGTGGTTTAATATCGATTGAAATACCATTGAAGTCATGTTGATCTATAGTTAGGTTATGATTACAACGTTGTTGCAATAGTAATATTGTTGGAAATACCATTGATATCGCGTTGATTTTGCGTTGTGATTTCAACGTTGTTTCAATATTAAATAAGGGTGCAAAAACATCAGAGTCTGACGTTGATTCAACAAAATTAGCGTTGACAGCGGAATGTTGATTCAACGTAGTTTCAATGAAGTTTGCTATCTGGGATAGTTCTATCGGTCATACTATAGCGTTTGTCACATAGTGTCTATCGGAAAATAGTCGCTTGGAATGTTCAGAATCACACATGTGCGACGCTACGCTGTCGGGCCCTGCTTTCAAGCATTCACACATGTGCGAAAAATAACGTTGCTAGGAGGTTGTGGTTACGGACTGGCAACGTCGGAAAATAACGTTGCCACAACGTCGCGGTTACGGACTGGCAATGTCAGAAATTTAGTTGCTAGGACATTGCGGTTACGGACTGGCAACGTCGGAAAATAACGTTGCCACGACGTCGCGGTTACGGACTGGCAATGTCAGAAATTTAGTTGCTAGGACGTTGCGGTTATGGACTGGCAACGTCGGAAAATAATGTTGCCACAACGTCGCGGTTACGGACTGGCAACGTCACAAGATTACGTTGCGGCAACCTTCTGGCGTCCCACAGATGCACGGTCCCGCAACGTCTTTGTAAGGCGCGTAAGGGCAACATAAATATGTTAGCTGGGGCGGAGTGCCTCCAAGATGGCGACTTCCAGTCCAATGACGCGTTTTGAAAACCTTCTATAAAATGAGCCACAAAGGTTTTGAATGCGTAAGACTATATTGCGTGAAATTAGTGCCAGGAGATGGAGCTCTGTAAAAAATGATTTGTGTACTTGTAGAAAAGATTTGTAAATCAAATATAGACAAGTGAGATTTGGAGTTTGAGACAGTCAGAGACGGTTAGAGAACGTTATATATGAATATGTAACAACTGTACATTGAGTTTATCGTCTCAAATAGTTTGAAAATCATATTTGGGCTTATTTGTATTGTTGGATGAAAGCCATCGCTCCCGTATTCGAAACCACGCCATCTGCATTGCACACCGGCAATAATTCTGTTCAACCACAAGGATCCTTAATGTGGAACTGAACTGCGATTAGACACAGTGATATAATAATAGTATATACATTTAATCACACTAATAAAATAACATAAAATGTAATGCCATATTATATAAATAATCGACATGTCTAGTGTGTAAATTATGTACTTAAAAATAACTGGGCGCCGCCATCTTTAAATGACGTATGCAGCTTACGTCACGAGAATGGTTGCGCTCAATTTCAACCCGCCAAACTGCATTGAAAATGGAAGAAGATCGACTTATCACACCTATCCCTGTTCATCCCATGGCGTATGCTTACGAACCAAGATGTAAATATGTTCCCGCAGTTGTCCCAGATGATGTGGTTGTGTCTGAAGATACAAATAAAGTTGACAGTTCTGACAGGTTCAACTTGTGATAACTGCACGGCAATGCCAACAGAGACTGAATCCATCTGTTGCAAAGAGGCAGACCTGCATGACCTGGGTGTTGGCGGTCCAGCAAAATGATCGTGCATCATTGAGCACAGGCTCTTCCCCATGCTGTGTCAAGAAAAATACCTGTTAGAGGTGGCCATGCTTTTCCTGAAACATGTTCGTGCGGAAAGTTTGGAGCGCCCTATACATAGCTGGTAAGTTTCAGCTACTAGCTAGCTAGTACTGTGTTACCTTCAAGTTGGTCGATTTGATAACTTGTTAGCTGGACTAGGTTAAATATAACAAACTACAGTGTAGGTAGAGCTAACGTTAAGGAGCTTTCTAGCTTTTTGATCAAATCTGAATTTAGGAGCAATTAGGCTAGAGATAGAGCTAACTCTAGCTATGTCAAAAACGCCATCGTTTATTTAATGTTTTTAGAGCCACGGCAAGGCTAGTACTTGCTTCGTAATAGCTATGTCTGTTACTAGGCTTACGTTAGCTTCTGTGTGTGTGGTTATATTAATTTTACATTTGAATTGAGTAATTGTGCTGTTAAATAGGCTAACTGTAGGTAGTATACCACAACATGTATTAGAATCAAGGCTGGATCTCAGTTTATTCAAAATTTTAAGTTACTCTATTGTTAATTCATGTCAAGACTAATTTCACAACTGAACATATCACAAATGAACAAGTGTTCCACTCTAATCAATATTCAATTTCAGTCTTTACAGGTTGACTGCCTATAGGCAATTCACCTTGTGGGCCAGGGGGCACTTGGGAAAAAGGAACAGAGTGCCTATACCAGCTTGTGTGGTCCAAGCAATCCGGTCCAAGTTTCCCTCTGAGACATACAACGGCTTCGAATATGCTTTTTTTGAGTAATTGTTGTTGTTGTTAAAATAGGCTGTAAGTAATTATTAAAACATTTGTTTTATGGAGTATAATTGATCGAGAGACCACACTGTAGCCATTTACTCATGGAAGCGACTGAGATACTTAGCAATAGATGAGCCCTTGTCTGGTTTCTCAATCCCTCTGTGTTGACCAAGTGTAATTCTCTGGCATTTTTAATTTTCCCTCAGCACTTCCTGGATGGTCTTCTCTCTGCACCGGTTGGCTATTCCAACCATGATCTCCTGCCTGAAGTTGTATGCCTTCTCTTTCCTCTGTTGGACAGCAACGCACTGCTTTGCTGCCTTGGAGAACTGATGCCTGAACTGCAGTTTCCCGTCCCTTGTAACTGCATTATCCCGTGCCACATTGCTGTTGTGGTCTAAGGCAGCCACATGTAGACGTGCCTCCAAACTTTCCTGGCTATATTTTTTAATTTTTGTAGCATATTTTGTGTAAAGAGAATGTACACTCTCTAGCTCTCCTGTGTGGGTGCCTGCAGTGGTTTTCTCCAGCTTCTTTAGCAACAACTTATCCAGAACAACCTTTTGCAGACCCTCAAATGCTGTTGACTTCTCCTGGATCCAGGGACGGCACCTTTCTTCTTCAGGTGTATATGGAGGGTGTTCACACCTGGAGAATGTTTCACTGGACAGCCACTCGTGCACATTGGTGATATGATGCAGTATAGAGATCCACTTCTCCTTCAGTTTTGTCTTATCCCCATTGCATGTTGCCACAGAGAACCACAGGTGGTTGGATATGCACTTAACCCATTCCATCAGATCTGGTGACTTGATCTTTAGTAGTCGTTTTTTCATGTTCTTTACTATGTGCCACAGGTCATACTCATGCTGTACTGTGCTATGCTGTTCCTTCATGATCTTCTGAACTGATGGGTGGTAGTCTGTGGCCAGGATGGAAATTGAGACACCATGGTCTGCAAGCTTGGTGAGGCACCTCAAGGCCTGCTGTCTCAAGCCTGTAGCTGTTCTTTACTTCAGTCACCTTGACGGTTTCCTGAGCTACTACCAGCTTTGATTTTGTATCAAGCAATGTGTATGTGCCAAAAGTAGCATTGTGACCTGGGCTATCATACCTGGCATCTCCAGAGAGGATGAGCTGCTCATCCCCGACCGCTGCCATGATACTTTCATTGTGGAGGGTCCACTGGCGATTTACTTCAGGGATGACGTATGCTTTCTGTATTTTGTACCATTCCCTTTCTGATAAGCTCTCCAACTCAAGACATTTACACATTTCCAAAAATGAAGCGAATCACTATGTTGCACTCCATAACCCCCCTGATTAGAGGCTGGGAATGCCAGACATAGCTGTGACCATCCAATAACTCTGTCTTAATGGTAAGCCCAAATCCTCTTTTCACAAGTTGTGCTGGTTCTAACAGACATTTACCACAATTCTCATAATGACAAATTGTAAATAACTGGCAAAGTGCTTTTGCAGATATTATGTGCTTGGTTTCTTTTGTAGAGTCAGCTGTTATTACTTCTTCGTCCTCTTCAGGTGTTGTGTTGTGTTGCTCCTCATCACTTGGTAGGAAATCTGAGTCACTTGTGTCTTACGTAAGTCTTCCTGCCCTTCAGATAAGAGGTCTTCTTCACTGTTGTCAACACCAGGAGGTTCCAGGTCAAGTTTGGATGTTGATGCCGTTGAGAATGTTGTCACTGGCGTGCTGTCTGACAGTACTTTTCTCATTAATGCACTGTAGCAGTGGTCATTCCTAATTACATTTTCAACAATATTGTCATGTATCAATGTGGATTTTGTGTCATGTTTAGCCAAGCTCTCTAGAGATTGGCACTGTTCTACTGGGTCAGTCTGACTGCCAACAGACACCATACTACTCTTTGTGTTTGTCTGCTCTGATGCTCCCAGCTCATGTAGCTGCCTGTCAAAACTAGAGGCTTGTTCTGATGCTCTTTGGTCATGTCCCTCTGTCCTGCCTGTTTGGGTAACCTATATGAACAAATATGGCTTGTTGTTATTTCTTAATTTGCTAAGACAATGTAGTTGATTGGAATTCAGCCTACAGGGCCTTTTTACCATAGTTTTTAATTTTTTATCAGAGGTAACTACACTCACTCCATGTAAAAAATACCTATATAATGGTCCAAAATAATGATGTTAATACCTTAAATAGTAGGATATAGGAAACAAGTATGCCAACACTTTTCCCCAAGATATATTACTCAAACAAAATAAGTGATTGGTTTAAATAACATTATGCAAATGAACCCCAAAAGAAAGCTCAAAGGTGGAATCTATTACAAGATCAAGTCACAAAGCTTAATTGTAAAGTTAAAAACTGTCTTTATTTTTTACAGAATATGTTACAGCCTTTTAATAGCCTTAACAAATCAATATTGTGTGCTAAGATAGTCACAGAAAGATGGTTATTCCAAGTAACTTCGGGAGCTAAGTGGTCACACTCGCAACGATCACAATATAGCTAGCAGGGAGGAATTGGCCCAGAAGCGGCCCTTTTCCGGCCGGCCAGTACCTAATGAACCGGCCCAGAATCGGCTGTCGGACTCGGGCCGGAATCAAAATGAAGAATCGGCCCGTGTAAATCGGGCCGATTCCGTGTACCGGAATATAACCGACAATGCCAGCATCTCACCAGAATCCCCCCAGAAGCGGCCCGATGGACATTTAACTACATTTAAATTACCCAAATGTGGATTTTTAAAATAAAATATTACGCTATAATTCATTTTACAAACAGGCTTACAAATTCATCCCAATCCACAACATATTTAACGCTGATCAATTGCCTTTCACAAAGTATCGATAATACTAGGTGACTTAAAAAGGATAAACTCATAGGCGTAGACTAAGTGAATAACATTTTTATTTTTGGATTTACAATCTATTTTGTAAAGCTGTGCCAGGTATTCTGGGATATGCATCACTCTTCGGTCTGGTCACTTCTCCCTCGCTCTCTCCTTTTTCTTCCTCCATCTCTGTCTGGGGCTAGCTGCATCCATCGCTTGATGTACATTTCGATTTCCGAATCAGGAACTCCAGAATGGTTACGACGCACAGAACCTTATTAGAAATACAGAAAATTTAACATGTATTCAAATTGTTTATATGAATAAATGTAGTCCTTGTAATATTACTCATGGTTAATGGATTTTAATTTTAATCAAGGGCTTTTTGTAAAAAATATCCCATTCACTATATTCTTTCTTTCACAAAACGGTGTTGTCATATAAACTGTGTTGTTATGAATTTCCTTTTCTGACAATCAAAACAACAGCTTGTTCGATTCAAATAATCATTTCTGTGAAGTTGTGCCTCTGCACCAGCCAGTGGTCATGAAACTTACCGATGACAACACTTTTTAAGGCAAGAGGTTCAAAAGCCTGTTTCCAATTGGCCCCTCTCCAATACATTTTCATGACCAGGGCATTTGTAAGGAGCTTTGAGAGTATTCTCCACACTGTCCTTGGTGGTCATCCCTCCAGATAGTCCCAAATATGCGGTCTGAAAAACAAAACATTTATATGACGATTATATAACCAATTTGAAGAAAGCTTATGAATTGTAGCCTACTCGGTCAGATTGTGGCTTGGTTGATTACTTTTCATCAATAGTGACAGTTTAGAATGTTTTGCTCCATGCCAAGTTCTTTTTTTCGCCTTGGTCTGAAAGTTGTCCCTCAACTCTCTTCAAATCTTCCAGTGAAGACATTGGAAGTCGAAGGTCGGTCAAATCTGGAACTTCATCCAATTATGAATTTGATGCATTTGCCTGCAGCTTTTGCAGCTGCAGCAAAATCTGCCTTTGCTGCTGTTTAAGGATCTCAATTGACGTTAATATCTCACAAAGAATAGTAGTTGTAGCCGGGTGGTGAATTTGTTGTAACACCCCCATCACTTTTATTTCTGGGTAAATACAGTGTATATGTAAATATATTTTGTTATAAACCTGAAAGCTACTTTTTTTTTTTTTTTTCGGCCACTAGGTGGCGGTGACACAAGCCAAGTGTTAACGCGGTGCATCTTGGTCATTCACTCTTTTATTTTCTGGCCGATCATGGAATCAATCAGAAAACATCACCAGCGGTAATCTAAAGACCACCCAGTGGTAATCTAAAGCCAAACTATTGATAAAATGTAAGACCCCTAAATTATGTTCCAGTGGAATACAATTTTCGCACCACCAGGACGGTCATCCTCCGTCTGCAGATCCGATTGAACCACTGCCATAGGAAGCTTATGGCGAGTCTCTTCATACGTGTCTGTTAGAGAATATTTTAATGTGCTGTGTTTAGAATGTAGATGCATATTGTCTCAGTAGGTTGATGTCACTTATAAGTAGTTGACTGGAAATATAAGTTACACTCACTTCTTGTGTACCTGATGTTCACATCAAACAGACCCCATGTTTTGTCAGGTGCTTCTTGACGTTTCACTGCCCTTGTGCAGCGTTCTGTGGAGGAATAAGGCGGCCAGTAGCTCATGCCGTCCTGGACACATGATGAAGGCACAACTTCGGTTTCCTTCTCTGCAGAGATAAAGTCCACAATGTGAAACATGCTGTGTACATTGAGAAGTAATTAGCATATTTATTAATCCCACAATTAGCTCACTAGATTGTGTAGGATGTGGTAGGTACATGAAACATGTACCTATGTATTTTATGATTATTTAAAATACATTTTACTTTCCCATGCTTGTTGGTGACTTATGTAAAGGCTAATCAAAGGTTTGCAGTGTAGATCAATATGACATGAATTACTTTAGACACACTCATGCACCTTTGTAAAGACACATTTGTATTTATAATAGTTAAACACCAATTTCACACTTTCACACAAATATTGTTATAGTATTTGTAAACACTATTTACAAACTTTAAAACAAATTGGGTAAGGTCAGGTTCCCATATTACAAAAAAAGTTCTGGCATCCAAAATGTTTTACATGTAATAGTAAAATACCATCGAGTATCTGCCAATATCTATTGGACTACCGGTACAGATTTTATCTGTTAACCTTCCACTAAGTGAAGAAGTGGCATGCCCACAAATTTGTTTTTGAATGGCAAGAGCACATACTTTAAAAGGCTTTCATCTACCTTGACACATTTCAAGTTTGAAGACATATCTGACAAAAGAAAGACTCCCAATTGTGAGGATTTAACTGGGTAGTCAAAAAAGTCAGTAACATAAGTAGGGATGGGTATCGTAAATTTTTATCGATACCATTTTCGAGACTGCTTAACGATTCGAGTCTTTATCGATACCACTATCGATACTTTTCTATTTCTTAAGTAAAACAGATAGAAATATAGCTGCAAGCAGCGATGCGGGTTCCTCCGCAAAATGGCAAAATATTGTAAACATGTACACTGTAGAAGATCGAGACTTGGACAACAAGAGAGCAAAAACGATTTCATGTTTGGCCAACATTAAAAGGCTGAACGGGGATTTGAACTCATGAGCAAGTCGGTCTCTCTAGCCTCTCTGCTACACATCAACAGCTGAGGAATTATAATTGGTAAGAGCTGAGTATTAACTTTCCATAGAATATTGTAACTCTTCTTGAGTTGATCTCTTTCCAGACTCTCACTCAAAGCACAACTAACAAGTCATGTGGACAATCGGGCTAAGGCAGAGGTCATATTCATCGCCTTGTAAAAGTAGCCTGTGACGGTTTAGCAACCGACTCTCTGGTCCGATTAAACTACACAACATACACAATCAGGGTGACCAACAAGATTATATTAACTAACAAACAATAACATTACAAACATCTACCTGAACGAATACAACAACTGAAATCCCACGCAAGGCTGTTGTAACCGAACTATTTTCCACAAGTCTTTGCGTTTTTGGACATGCCACACTGCATGCTGGGTACCCAAGTGGCTGACGCTGATTATCTAGCTGTGCACCGACTGCATGATATGAGTATTAGTTTTTGGTCAGCTTGGGACAAAGGTTAAGAAACGGTTGACATTTCAAAGTGAAATTGCATGAAATTGCACATTGTATTTCAGAATGATGTCTGTCTGTTTAACAAAACAAGTAATCAAAATATGACAGGCCAGAAAGACTGTGCCTGGAATTTAACATGTGACCTTGCACTATGCAGGACAACAGCTCAACCTATTGAGCCACCCTTAGAACTTAGAAATTATGGTCAGTTTCTGTATAAAAAAAGAAAGCCGTTTCTCCTGCAGCATGGATTGCTCGATTCGGCCAAAGTTTAAACAGCTGCAATTCAATGATCTTTTGACATATCAAGGTGAAATTGCGCATGGTACTTCAGAACGATGTCATCCTGTTTAACTAAACAGATTAAATTTAGAACAAATTTCAGAACAAATTTAAGACAGGCTAAATGACTGTGGCTGGATTCGATCCCACGACCTTATACTTTGCAGATCGCCGTCCCAGTTCAGTTACTGCATAAAAAACTACGCTGTTTCTCCTGTGGTAAGCGAAAGTTGAAACAGCTTTAATTCAATCATATTTTGACATACCAAGGTGAAATTGTGTACGGTACGTCAGAGTAATGTCATCTTAAAGCCTATTAGGTTTGAAAAACCATCATTTAAAAATGACATTTTATTTAGTGACACAAACATATTGAGTAAATGTGGACATTTACATAAATACACCCCTTTCAGCCATTTTGTACTTGATTCAATTGCCTTAAGTACAAAAATTTAAATACGTCAATGATACAGATATGAACCAAATTTCAAGTCAATTAGACCTTTGGTTCAAGAGAAGAGGAATTTTGAATGTTTTCCCACATTATCACTGTACAGGAAAATCCATCATGGCGGTCCTTATGGGTCCTTGAGGCTTTTTTGTTCCTCATGAAAAATGAGGAATGCCCACCAAGTTACAGAAGAATTGGAGCAATGGGGTGGAAATGCAATCACTCTGAAAAGTGGACATTTGGGCGTGGCCTGTGGCGCCCCCTATAGTCTGATGTGGGCCAGTCTGTGTTTGGGCCGTAGTTGTGGCATGTTGTATCAATATGCCAAATTCCCAAACTTTTTACCAATGTGTTCATGAGATAAATTACAAGAATAATAACTAGAGACGGTACAATTTCTAGGGAAATTGTAGGGTGTGCTTGCTTGCTTCAGATGCAGGTGGGTCCGTTTTCCCTTCTAGTGATATTTTCAAGCATTTATCCTACTCATATTGCATAATTCATTAAGAACACCCTTTGAAACAAGCTACTGTAACAACGTTGTCACTGGCAGTATTTCAGATGGAATTGCGATTCAAATAGTACCGTCTGCTAACTGAAAATAAGCCCCCCAAAACGTAAATAAGTTCGATATTAATTTAGGGGGAAATGGCTACTTCAAAAGCAGATTGCTAGAGGCAAGCTAGCTGCTGTTGCTATCCACACTCCACTGATTGTTTGAAAGCGCAGGAAATTAGACCATTTCTTTTGTAAGGATATTTAAGCAATAAGCCACAAGAGGCCGTGGTTTGCGCTGATTTTAGAACAGGTAAGGGGAGTTGTTAGGCACAACGCGAAGCAGAGTTTTCTCCAGTTTTGTTTCGCCATGAAGGGGCTTATTTCCCCGATAATGACCGGCGTTCTATACATTATCCCGCTTATTACACGGCCAGTGGTGTAACTATAGGGAGTGCAGGGAGTGCAGCTGCACTAGGGCCCGTGGCGAAAGGGGGCCCGTCCTCGATCTCAAGTGAGAACACTACCTGAAGAACTGGCAGGGCCCCTCGCTCCGCGTAAATCACAGAAAGGTTAACATATGATCCAGTCCGATCAATTAGCAAACATTTCTCAATTATGGTTATTCTCATCTGCCCAATAAACATTTTAATAGTCAGTCTTCACAACAGCAAATAATTCATTTGGCCTCATTTGCCTTTTGCTGAATGAAACGAATCTCGTTTTTATTAAGTAATATTATCTGGGTAATATGTTGTCAACGATTCTATAGCCCACCCACACGTTGTGATCGTTTGCCATCCTGTTGTGGTGCATTGCATCATGCCCTTCTTTCAAAAACACAAAAGTGGCTGCAGGAAGCGGCACAAACGCAAAGAGCAGGATTAAAGGGTGGCAAAGCTGGCAAAATTATCTTCATTTGGATTTGTGGCAAGGTGTTCAAGAGGACGGTACATCTGACCCCCAGCCCAACAGCAATGAGTGAAACTCAATTCATGTTAGCCACCAGGGTAGGCTAACGTTTACTGTCAGGTATAGCATATTGAAAGCATTTAGACATGGCTATTAAACGTCATTAAATGCACGTATAGGCATATGGCAGCAGCCAGGTTAGATATTGAAAACAATGTGCATGATGTTGTTGGAAAATAACTAAAGCTAGATAAGCTAAACGTTAAGCTAGCATATACAAAAATAAAATCAAACATTCACCAATCAATTCACAATGTGTATTGTAATAAGCAGTGTTGGGAAAGTTCACTTTCTACATGAACTAACTACTTCAGTTCATAGTTCATACTTCAAAATGTTGAACTAAGTTCAAAGCTCCAAATAATGAACTAGGTTAGTTCAGTTCTTTTTTTCAATAAGTGGCTGCCGTCTGCAATACCGCTCTCTGCCTCTACGCAATTCGGCGTTTTCACACGTGCCATGCATAGACAGTAGAAGAAAGAAAGAAAGCACGCGCAGCGATTGACAGGTTGGACACAAGACTGTTAACGGTGTGTTTTTAGCCTGGAAGTCTCTAGAAATCTGGCACCTTATTAAACGAAATTAAAAAGAGTGAACGTGCCATTCCCCCTCCGTGAGTCACCACCTTACCGCGGTGGAGGGGTTTGCGTGTCCTAGTGATCCTGGAAGCTATGTTGTCGGGGGCTTTATGCCCCTGGTAGGGTCTCCCAAGGCAAACAGGTTCCAGGTGAAAGACCAGACAAAGCGTGGCTCAAAAAACCAACCATGAAGAAACACAACAATGGTTCCCAGTTGCCCCTGCCCGGAAGCGGGTCACCGGGGGCCCCCCCTGGAGCCAGGCCCGGGGGTGGGGCTCGATGGCGAGCGCCTGGTGGCCGGGCCTTTTCCCATGGGGCCCGGTCGGGCACAGCCCGAAGAGACAACGTGGGACCCTCTTCCAGTGGGCTCACCATCCGCAGGAGGGGTCATGGGGGTCGGGTGCAGTGTGAGACGGGCGGCGGCCGAAGGCGGGGGCCTTGGCGGTCCGATCCTCGGCTGCAGAAGCTAACTTTAGGGACGTGGAACGTCACCTCGCTGGCGGGAAAGGAGCCTGAGCTGGTGCGCGAGGTAGAGAGTTTCCGGCTAGATATAGTCGGCCTCGCCTCGACGCACAGCACGGGCTCCGGAACCAGTCTCCTTGAGAGGGGCTGGACTCTCTTCCACTCTGGAGTTGCCCTTGGTGAGAGGCGTCGAGCTGGGGTGGGAATACTTGTTTCCCCTCGGTTCGGTGCCTGTACATTGGGGTTCACCCCGGTGGATGAGAGGGTAGCCTCCCTCCGCCTTCGGGTGGGGGGACGGGTCCTCACTGTCGTTTGTGCTTATGCACCAAACGGCAGCTCAGAGTACCCACCCTATTTGGAGTCTCTGGAGGGTGTGCTGGAAAGCGCTCCTCCCGGGGATTCCCTCGTCCTCCTGGGGGACTTCAATGCTCATGTGGGCAATGACAGTGAGACCTGGAGGGGCGTGATTGGGAGGAACGGCCCCCCCGATCTGAACCCGAGTGGTGTTCTGTTGTTGGACTTCTGTGCTAAACACGGCTTGTCCATAACGAACACCATGTTCAAGCATAAGGGTGTCCATATGTGCACCTGCCACCAGGACACCCGAGGTCTCAGTTCGATGATCGACTTCGTAGTCGTGTCGTCGGACTTGAGGCCGCATGTCTTGGACACTCGGGTGAGGAGAGGGGCGGAGCTGTCAACTGATCACCACCTGGTGGTGAGTTGGCTCCGATGGTGGGGGAGGACGCCGGTCAGGCCTGGCAGGCCCAAACGTAATGTGAGGGTCTGCTGGGAACGGCTGGCGGAACCCTCTGTCAGAAGGAGCTTCAACTCCCACCTCCGGGAGAGCTTCGATCATGTCTCGGGGGGGGCCGGGGACATTGAGTCCGAATGGGCCATGTTCCGGCCCTCCATTGTTGAAGCGGCTGAACCGGAGCTGCGGCCGCAAGGCGGTCGGTGCATGTCGCGGCGGTAACCCTCGGACCCGGTGGTGGACTCCGGAGGTGAGGGATGCCGTCAAGCTGAAGAAGGAGGCCTATCGGGCTTTATTGGCTGGTAGGACTCCTGAGGCAGCTGATGTGTACCGGCAGGCCAAGCGGAACGCGGCTCTGGCGGTCGCGGAGGCAAAAACCCGGGCATGGGAGGAGTTCGGCGAGGCCATGGAGAATGACTTCCGAACGGCTTCAAAAAGGTTCTGGACCACCATCCGGCGACTCAGGAGGGGGAAGCAGTGTTCTGTCAACACTGTATACGGTAGGGACGGTGCGCTGCTGACTTCGACGGGGGACGTCCTGGATCGGTGGAAGGAATACTTTGAAGACCTCCTTAATTCCACCAACACGCTTTCCGACGTGGAGGCAGAGTCTGGGGACATCGGGGGGGGCCCTTCTATCTCTGGGGCCGAGGTCGCCGAGGTGGTTGAAAAGCTCCGCGGTGGCAGGGCCCCTGGGGTGGACGAGGTCCGCCCGGAGTTCCTTAAGGCTCTGGATGTTGTAGGGCTGTCTTGGTTGACACGACTCTGCAACATCGCGTGGACATGGGGGACAGTGCCTCTGGACTGGCAGACCGGGGTGGTGGTTCCCCTCTTTAAAAAGGGGGACCGGAGGGTGTGCTCCAACTTTAGGGGGATCACACTCCTCAGCCTCCCTGGGAAGGTCTATTCAGGGGTCCTGGAGAGGAGGGTCCGCCGGATTGTCGAACCTCGGATTCAGGAGGAGCAATGTGGTTTTCGTCCTGGCCGTGGAACAGTGGACCAGCTCTATACCCTCCGCGGAGTCCTGGAGGGTACATGGGAGTTCGCCCAACCAGTCTACACATGTTTTGTGGATTTGGAAAAGGCGTTCGACCGTGTCCCTCGGGGGCTCATGTGGGGGGTGCTCCGAGAGTACGGGGTACCGGATTCCCTGATCGGGGCTGTCCGGTCCCTGTACGACCGGTGCCAGAGTTTGGTCCGCATTGCCGGTAGTAAGTCGAACTTGTTTCCGGTGAGGGTTGGACTCCGCCAGGGCTGCCCTATGTCACCGATTCTGTTCATTACCTATATGGACAGGATTTCTAGGCGCAGCCAGGGTGTTGAGGGGGTCCGGTTTGGTGACCTCAGGATCGGGTCGCTGCTTTTTGCAGATGATGTGGTCCTGTTGGCTTCATCGGGCCGTGACCTTCAGCTCTCACTGGAGCGGTTCGCAACCGAATGTGAAGCGGCTGGGATGCGAATCAGCACCTCTAAATCTGAGGCCATGGTTATCGACCGGAAAAGGGTGGAGTGCCATCTCCGGGTCGGGGAGGAGATCCTGAACCAAGCGGAGGAGTTCAAGTATCTCGGGGTCTTGTTCACGAGTGAGGGAAGAATGGAGCGCGAGGTCGACAGGCGGATCGGTGCGGCGTCCGCAGTGATGCGGGCTCTGCATCGGTCCGTCGTGGTGAAGAAGGAGCTGAGTCGAAAGGCGAAGCTCTCTATTTACCAGTCGATCTACGTTCCTACCCTCACCTATGGTCACGAACTATGGGTAGTGACCGAAAGAACGAGATCGCGAATACAAGCGGCCGAAATGAGCTTTCTCCGCAGGGTGTCCGGGCTCTCCCTTACAGATAGGGTGAGAAGCTCGGTCATCCGGGAGGGGCTCAGAGTAGAACCGCTGCTCCTCCGCGTCGAGAGGAGCCAGCTGAAGTGGCTCGGGCATCTGATTAGGATGCCTCCTGGACGCCTCCCTGGTGAGGTGTTCCGGGGACATCCCACTGGGAAGAGGCCCCGGGGAAGACCCAGGACACGCTGGAGGGACTATGTCTCTCGGCTGGCCTGGGAACGCCTCGGGATCCCCCGGGAAGAGCTGGTGGAAGTGGCCGGGGAGAGGGAAGCCTGGGCCTCCCTGCTTAGGTCGTTGCCCCCGCGACCCGATCCCCGGACAAGCGGAAGATGACGAGAGACGAGGAGACGAACGTGCCATTCACAGACACCAGAATGAGTGCGTCCACTGCCTAGTCTCGTTCATCAGGCAGTAGCCTAATACAGTAGGCTACGTTCAGTTCACCATCCATCCATCCATCATCTGCCGCTTGTCCGGGGATCGGGTCACGGGGGCAGCGACCTAAGCAGGGAGGCCCAGACTTCCCTCTCCCCGGCCACTTCCACCAGCTCTTCCTGGGGGACCCCGAGGCGTTCCCAGGCCAGCCGAGAGACATAGTCCCTCCAGCGTGTCCTGGGTCTTCCCCGGGGCCTCTTCCCAGTGGGATGTCCCCGGAACACCTCACCAGGGAGGCGTCCAGGAGGCATCCTAATCAGATGCCCGAGCCACTTCAGCTGGCTCCTCTCGACGCGGAGGAGCAGCGGTTCTACTCTGAGCCCCTCCCGGATGACCGAGCTTCTCACCCTATCTGTAAGGGAGAGCCCGGACACCCTGCGGAGAAAGCTCATTTCGGCCGCTTGTATTCGCGATCTCGTTCTTTCGGTCTCTACCCATAGTTCGTGACCATAGGTGAGGGTAGGAACGTAGATCGACTGGTAAATAGAGAGCTTCGCCTTTCGACTCAGCTCCTTCTTCACCACGACGGACCGATGCAGAGCCCGCATCACTGCGGACGCCGCACCGATCCGCCTGTCGACCTCGCGCTCCATTCTTCCCTCACTCGTGAACAAGACCCAGAGATACTTGAACTCCTCCGCTTGGTTCAGGATCTCCTCCCCGACCCGGAGATGGCACTCCACCCTTTTCCGGTCGATAACCATGGCCTCAGATTTGGAGGTGCTGATTTGCATCCCAGCCGCTTCACATTCGGTTGCGAACCGCTCCAGTGAGAGCTGAAGGTCACGGCCCGATGAAGCCAACAGGACCACATCATCTGCAAAAAGCAGCGACCCAATCCTGAGGTCACCAAACCGGACCCCCTCAACACCCTGGCTACGCCTAGAAATTCTGTCCATATAGGTAATGAACAGAATCGGTGACATAGGACAGCCCTGGCGGAGTCCAACCCTCACCGGAAACAAGTTCGACTTACTACAGGCAATGCGGCAGTTCACTTTCACCAAAATTATGAACGAGTTCATGAACGTGTTCAGACGCAACACTGATAATAAATACATTTCCATGCGCCTCTCTAAGATCAACACTCAATAATTTCGCCTGACGATAGGTCAGTTAAGGGGCTGTACGCCGCTGTACACGGCTACTTGCCAACAAAAATAACTTAACACAGTGTGTCTTTTTACAATGTATTTGTTACCATTCGTATTGTTGATCAGCAGAGAAATAGTTCGCCAAAGACGTTGAACTTCATAGACATAGAGCATTATTTAGGTTTCAAATCAGCTGACGTCGCTAAGCAACAGAGTACGCTGGGGTTGAAAAGTTACCGGACTACTTGCGAAAGACGTGAATCCGAGACAAAAGGGCCACTTTCCTTGACAGCCGTCAAATATGCATAGCAACGGTCAAATATGAGAAAATTGTTCACTGCAGAACGTTGGGAAGCTCCATTTAAGTGAATGGAGCATTCTACAGCATTAAAAACAGCCGTGTAATAAGACATAATAAAGTTTAGCTATTAGCTGTGGCATTGAAGACAGTACGCCAGTGTAGCGAGCCGAGTCTGTGACTCTGTGGCTAATGTCAAAACAAGAAGCAGCCTCACTCAAATTCCAAGTTTTACACAAATAACAAACTATGCTGACCCGCTGACTGTCTTCGCAATCGCCATATCTTTAAAACACTGCTGTCCATTTAGATGTAGAATTGACCCTGGTACGAAATTAAGAAAATACTCACCAGATGCAGATCGACATTTGACTGAGTGACAACACCGTTGACAACACTGTTGTTGCTGCCTCAATCGTCAATGGAGGCTGACAGGCTCTCTCGTAGCAAACAAATCAACGTTTTTACAGCAATCTATATTAAAATCTCACCACCTGGCTGTTTTCACAATAGTCATATCGTCATAACATTTCCCTCTTTCAGTTTTTTTGTGTAAAATTGAACTATAAAATTATCTACAAAAAATACTACTATGACGGTTTCTAGCATTGTTGCGAGCTAGAAAGTCTTTATCACGTTGTATCCATGCGTCGTTGCTAACGTGTGTTGACGTTGTGACGTAGCCAGCACAGATTACCATTTTGACAAAAGGCACGTTGTAACCTCCTAAACTGAGCAACGGAATGTAAATCCCAATACAAGCAACTCAATTGCTAGCAAGACAAAACTTTTGACACAGGCGTTGTCAATTTAGTCAAAATATTGATTGAGTTTTAGGGGTGTGAAGAGAAACAATAATAAAAATATATATGTGAGATAACAATGGTTTGTCCTCGCCGAAGGCAAGCACACCCCAATAATAATACCAACAATTACAACGGAGGAACCCTAACAAGGGGAATGTGTTGCTCTCAGGAGGAGGCTGGCTAAAAGGAACATATATAGGCACAATGGATCCTGACTCTGGCTAAATATAAATCCATGTCCACTACATATCCACAACCTTGATGAGTAACTACACTGTGATTGGTTGGAAAAGTGACATTGTCAAGCTCATCGACTTAATGAAAAGTTGAACACGTTTCAACGAAAGGCACCAGTGATCCCTCACCACTGCGGTTCACTTATCGCGGATTCGCTATTTCGCGGATTTTCATAATGCTTTTTTTTTTTTTTTTGGTGCATTGTGCTCTGCATTCTGATTCGCTAAAAACTCACTCCCGCTTCTTGTATCAAAACATGCTACGAATTGTGCTATCATTTTGTCGTCTCGTGCAGTTATGTGTACGTACATAAAACAGCTTGGCAAATTTACATTAAGTTGGCCAAATTATCTTGTAATTTCGAACATCTCCTAAACCCATAATGTCGACGAAACGGCCTGGACCGACAAAAGCACCTGCGGATGGGCCCAAACGGCGGACGATGCTATCTATCTCAGATAAAGTTAAACTTCTGGACATGCTAAGGGAAGGTAACACGTGAGTCACTGTATTTGTATACATGTAATAGTTGCTAATTGTAAAAAAAAAAAAAGTTTTCTATTTCGCGGATTTCACTTATCGCGGGTCATTTTCGGAACGTAACCCCCGCGATAAACGAGGGATTACTGTATATAGGCACAATGGATCCTGACTAAATCTAAATCTAAATCCATGTCCACTACATATCCACAACCTTGATGAGTAACTACACTGTGATTGGTTGGAAAAGTGACATTGTCAAGCTCATCGACTTAATGAAAAGTTGAACACGTTTCAACGAAAGGCACCTGATATAGCAAAATGACCAGCTAACTAAACCCAAACCTTCCTTATCTTATCCCTATTTTCTTCTGTCTCTGTTTTTGTTTAACACGATGCTTAAGCATCCCACAGAGCCAAGCTCGAATATGTTTTGAATGATCAGCAGCGAGAGGGGGGCTAGTCTTTACTCACACACTGTGCTCGTAATAATGTTTGCAGTTCGCGCACACATCAAATTTTAGGGGCATATGCGAGTGAAATAGTTGCACTGTTGAGCCCTGAATTGGCTTATTATTGTCAACGATGGAGACTTGCTACGAAGTTGGGGTGCGCTCACCAGAGGATTGTCCTGCAAAGGCAGCTGGAGTTGGCACCGTTGCGACTCAAAGACAGTCGTACTGCATTTTATCTTTATCTGATGCACAACGTTGAGGTGCTTGTTCATCACAGTTGATAAATGAAGCGAAGTAGCGCGTGAGGCAATTAAATTCTTCTTTGTTTAGTTTAAAGGCGGTTGGCAGTCCATTCAATTGAATTTAGTCATTTTATTAGTCAAACGTTGTATGTTTGTGCACCAGTGATTTGATTTAAATAACTACTATTTTCTTGAGACATAAGTCAACGTTACATTATATTACTTAGTCTCGATAGCGGTATCGATAAGCTTGGACCTTATTGATATTCGGGTTTTGAGAAATTTGGAACCAGGTCCTTACAGAACCGGTTATCGATACCCATCTCTACTTTTGACACTGACGTTGTCTATGTAGTCCAAATATTGAGGGATCCTTTGGGGTGGGAAAATAAATAATAATAAAATATGAAGAATAAATCGATATGAAAGAACAAAGGTTGTCCTCTTGCCAAAGGCAAGCACACCCAATAAGAAATCATAAAACTTTAAACCGCTATAAGATAACAAGTAATTATGCCTAATACTCAGTTGGTTTATTGTTCACTTGAAGAGGTAACAATACAGAAGAATGTAATACAAGAGCAGATTAATAAATCATACTTACCTGGGTTACTGGTATGAAGCTTTTCTAGGCAGAGCCATATTATTTTTTGTGGATTCTTCACTCAGAATGAAGTGCAAATGGTATTCCTCTACCCGTGCCATTAATTAACAATAGCGCAAAAAAGGCATAGCCATATCAAGTTATCCCTTTGTAGGAGGTATCCATGAAAAACATGGGATATGGGTGGCCCTTTAATAGATATCTCTGTGATGGTATTTGCACCACTTTGATTAGGGGTTTGTGATTGTGTAAGTGGCTAATAAAAACAGATGTTTCCCGGAGCTCAGTAGTGACAAACTTGTCTACACTGACTGAATCATCAACGTCTGGGAAAGTGAGGACATGCAGACTGCTTTTAATTTATCTTATGTCTTCAGGGGTAAGGTAGCTTGACGTTGTCATACTCATAATTATAGTCAGAATATGAGTCTGATAACTCTCCGTTGGGCTGTGAGTATGGGACGTGTTTTAACCGAACTCGTAAAACAAATGCCTCTTCGCTCAATTGGATAGACCTACAACCAATCAGAGCAATGTAATATGTTGTTTGTTGAAAACAAATTCTACCCAAGTGCTCTTTGGTGACGTGGTTGATTACGGTACTGATCATCTGTCCATAATCGTATAAAGCCCGCCCTCACAATTTCATTGGTCCGAACAGCTCCTGTTCGGACATAGTTTTTCCCCAACCGAGCTTCCCCAGACCCAACTTCCAACCAAATGTTTTTATGGGCGGGGCTAAGTTGGGCTGGAAACCAGACTAGGGCTAAGGTAATAGCCGACCTTATGTTTGTCAGTATGTCCTTGCCCGTATTCAGAACACTTGTGTAAGTCACATCTCAACAAATGTCAACTCAGGATCTACACAATTTTTGGTTCCCTCATTCAAATTGGCAATATCATGTCCTCTCTGAACTGTACATTTTGTGAACCACTACACCTGTAAAATTGGTGTCCTTTCTAAATTTGAATGAAATGTATGCTCCACGAGAATTATCCTGTGTTTTTGTTGGCTTGCCTTTGCTTCTTCCTTCCCCCGTTCAATAGCAAAAAAATAATAATCTTTGTAGGTTGACACTGGAGCCGGAAAACATTTTTGCTCTCATTTTGCAACTTGTGGATGTAGGATTTCATGTATTCTTTGTCCTCTCCAGTAACAAGGCCCACCTGTAAATATTTCTCAAGAAGTGCACAGATTCGTCAGCCTCAAGGAAAGTTGTAGTTTATTTTTGCTGCAAGGAACTCTGTACAGAGTTGTAGTCCTTTTATACATGTTCTGAACAAGTTCAACTTACATGAGGGAGGTGAAATCTGTTTCCCATATTTGGAGACAGAAACTTTTCACCCTTGAATGTCACCTGTCAGTCTGCTTAGTCAAAGTTTGTAATAACAGCTGTAAAGA
Organism: Hypomesus nipponensis; assembly: GCF_054491055.1. NCBI lineage: Eukaryota > Metazoa > Chordata > Actinopteri > Osmeriformes > Osmeridae > Hypomesus > Hypomesus nipponensis. The sequence goes on from NC_140367.1 coordinate 13,138,681, forward strand.
ACGTCTGGCGTATTTCGCCTATGCACGCCGAAATCTGGTGCACATAATTTTCATTTCTACATAAAATTATGTAAAATATCTTCCACAACAGCATTCTTTTCAACTTGCATAACAGCGTCCACAAATATTTCTAACACCACCTCCCGACTGACCCTGGTATCTTTTATCTAGATTTTTTTTCCTCAATTCCTTTGAGCCAGTATTTCCCCTTTTTCCAAAAAAGCCAAAACACTATATTGTAAAGGATGGATATTGATGGAATGAAATTGTATTGACGATGAAAGAACATGGCATATCACTACTGCTGCCCTCAGAATGTCTACCAGGGGAATTAGTCCTAATAGAACAGGAAGCCAGTATTTCCTGCTGCTCCAAGAACAACTCCCTTTAAGAGTGTACTCCTAATCGCAGCTCGTTACCTGTATAAAAAGAGCTGGAAGCCAGTAATCCTTCAGATTGAGAGGGGTCAAATACTTATTTCACTCATTAATATCAATTTATAACAATTTTGACATGCGTTTTTCTGAATTTTGTTGTTGTGATTCTGGATGTTGTTATTCTGTCTCTCACTGTTCAACTAAACATACCATTAAAGAATTATTGTTTTTCTGGATTTTGTTGTTATTCTGTCTCTCACTGTTCAAATAAACCTACCATAAAAGAATGATCGTTTTTCTGGATTTTGTTGTTGTTATTCTGTCTCTCACTATTCAAATAAACCTACAATTAAAGAATGATCATTTCTTTGTCAGTGGGCAAACGTACAAAATCAGCAGGGGATCAAAACAAAAATGTCATCACTACAATACTGTCATCTCATTGGATAGTGCACTTTACATTGAGCAATAAACCAAACTATGATGTTATCCTGTAATTGGTAAATGGACAACTGTTGAGAAATGCATTATAGGGGTTCTGTATTTAAATTGCACTCGATATAGCTTGCTTGACCCAGAGATAAATACACAAACAAGCAACACAAAGATAAATCAATAGCTTGCTGCCGCAGTATCCTTTTTGACTGTCCAGTACACTCTCAATACAGTCTTGATATACTGTATAAAAATTAAAGTTTGTGGTCCTACATAATTCGCCAGCACGACTACACGGTTGTCAATCCCAACTATTGTGTGCACTGTAAAACTGCGCTACTTCGTTGCCAGACAATCTTGGTAGCTAGACAATTTAACACTGATCTCTGAAATTGCTTTTATACAACAAAATGTGTCACCACAGGTTGTGCTAGGGAGTATCCTGGTAACATATGCAAATGGCTGTGTGATCCTGACTGGGACCAATGACTTGCAACACATGTAGCTCATGCAGATTTCCTTATAAAGACTTGATGTAACATTAGCACATAAATTGAATATAAATTGAAAAACTTGCCACAAAACAGAACAAATATTCAATTTTTTTTATTTAAAAACTATAAACAGTCACCAAAGTAAATAAAGCCAATCTCTAACAGATTGTTATGTCTATGTATATCGCACATCCTACTGACACCGCAGAAATGAGGATGGGTGGGTTTCCCCGCTCGGATGCTAACACAACAGGCAGTCATAAATGTTACACAATACATCGTAGAGAGGACAGTCTGAGGACGTGAGCCGGAATGTGACATGGTATTAAGAATGAAAAAATAGTACAATAAAACTCCACACTATATTAAGATAGAAAAAAGTAGTGAAGAAAATATTATACCTGCACATAAAGAAAAGAACACAGGAGAAAACCTGTATAAAACTCCATGTATTTAAACCAATTTACAAATACAAAAAAATTTGGTACGCGCACTGTGCTCGTACATGACAAACGTTTACAGTGGATACATGTTAGATTTTGTGTATGTGTGTGTGTGTATGTGTAGGAATACCTTCAATATTTCTTTTACAAAATGAACAGATATATTATTCCATACTCTTTCAGCCAGCAAAATGAGTTCTACAAGGTATTTTTATACAAAAAAAGTCACAGTTCCACAAAAAACTGCTTTACCCTTCCATACACTTTACAGCATCAGTACCTTTGCAGAAGTATTTACAGGTTTTAAGTACATTCATTCACTGCTGAGTATAGAATCACATTAGATACAAGTAACCAGGGATCATAAAAAAGCAAACAAAGAAAAACCATACTGTTAAATTCTACCAAAGTAATGCTTCTATTACTCCACAGAGCAAGTTCTCCAGTGGCTGTATCGGCTTGAAAGAGGATTTTCTTTATATATATTCACAAATATTTACACAATTCTTTTCATTAATTGTAAGGGTATTCATTTCAATAATAAATAAGTGAAAATATATTGACTCAAGTAAGAAAAACCAAGCTACCAAGTTCTAAACAAAAACAACAGCGCCAGTCACCTGCTGATGCTCCTCCAATTTGTGACCCATCTCCTTCTGTCACCCAACTCCCCATAAACCCATATCTTTCTGCCAACTCACACCAATTCCTTGCAAACAGTCCCAGGTTTACAAAAAATGTGCTCGCATTTAGTTTTTTTTGTAGTCCCTCATGGCAGCTGTCTATAAAGCTCCCCCTTTTGGGAGGCTGGTGGAAGACCCCATGGCAGTTTGTTGTGTGGAGTGGGGCAGAATATTAGGATTCACGCACACAAGGTGGGTGTTAGGGAGGGGTAGCAGACCGGTTTAGTTCCAGTAGAGAGCTGCTGCCCTATCGTGTGCTCATTTTGCGGTGAGCATTTTCCCTCTTCTCTGATGATGGGTTGAGCAGTTGTCCCTTTAGCCTCAAGCCTGTAGCGAGCGCGTCAGTTCGTAAAGGCATTTGGCGAGCGTGGTGGATACCTCCATGTTACTGAGTGCCAGCACAGAGAGGTGATTCTCATGCCTCTTTACTAACCTGGAAGGCCAAATGAAGGAAAGTGGACATGGATCAAAACAAACTTGCCTCTCGATATTGAAGGCATGACATCACAAGCAGAAAAAACATCCAGTATTAGGCCATTACTTTTCTTTGAATTAAGATTAAAACATTGTTTAGTTGTAGATTAATCATAGATTTGCGGTTTCAACTGTATCATTACAGATGCAATTGAGAAAATTAACAATGAGCAAATTTGTCATTTTCCAAACTAATGCAATAATAAACTATCTGAATCCCTTCATCACCATCTCTAACCTTTAGTTTTGATGTATCTGCTATTTGACAATCCTGCACACAAGTCTTGGACATAGGACCATTTATTTGCCCAATTTACAAATTTGTAAGTACTTTTCACTTTGTAACTTTGCTTGGCCAAAGGGCACTGGATTTAATAATTAGCAGTACATTACTTCAAGAGACACCAGCATGTTGTTTTTGAGATCTTGCTGCATCACTGTTTGATGTTGCCCTTGTTTTTTTCTGAACTGTACTATGTCATAGTTCTTGAGATGTTATTGCTACACTGTGGTTGACACATCGTACTTGGTAGCTAAGATTTTGACACATTTTAGGTAAATACTGACCGTTCCTCGAATCTGACCACTGAAATGGTAATAAAACTACGCACTTCTGATCCTTTCTGCTGGACTTCCTGCACACGCTATTTGTATGTCACATTAAAACGCATCTTGTAAGTGAATAAAATGTAATGTAAATGTAATTTGCTGTAAAACCCTATTGATTTTTTTATTTATTAGTTTGAATTCTGTTAATTATTAATTATAATAGTGAACTGTATTTATAAAGTGCTTTTCTCAACTTTATGTGGAACGATATTGTAAGCATACTTTCCATGGCACTTGTGAGACTTGTGAGCACCAATAACTTAACATCAACAGTATAGCAAAGATTTGAATAGCAACTTTGAGAGTGTCAACTTACTTCCGACCACAATCTGAATACTTTGCGATGTTCTTCAGAGTTAAGGCAGCAGTTAGTCTTATGTGTTTTGTCATTGGTCCCTCTTTTTCATCCTAAGAAAAAAAAAAAAAAAGTTCATATTCACAAGCAAAATTCCCAAGAACAATTAATGACCAATCTGTAAGAACTATGACAACAAAACAATTGATAGATTTGGCAAAGTCTGTCACCCATCTCTTGGCATTTACAGTGTCTCCAATACGGTGCTCTTAATTATTGACAGTGGGGAATATTTAGTGGACTAAAAGACAGCCAATCCCCAAGTCTCTGAGATATCACATCAGCATCTAACCATTGCTACTGTGCTTGGAGGTACAATAGGTATGAATCACTATGTCAGAAGCTTCCCCTGACTTACTTTCCCCTTTAAAATTTTTATTCAGGGAAAATGTTGTTGGATGTGAATAATTCATACTATGGAGTACAACACCGTACAAGTGTACACCAATTGATTGAACAATACACTTAATATTTAGACTGACAATGGTACCTGAATAAACTTGACTCTGGTTCAGTGAATTTGATAAAATTACTATTAACCTCCCTATTAACTATTACAGCCTATTTAAAAAAACAAAAAACTGACGGGATGTAATTTTGCAGGTAATTACAATGCTGTGAACTACTGTTATCCATGTAAACTGTGCATGAGAAGGCATTATGATAAAAGCTTTATGAAAAGAGTACAACTTACGGTGAAGTCTCTGAACACCAGGTTTCGAGAACCCCTGCGCAGGGCCATAAGAGCTGCACTCGGATGATTGACTATAGCTTTCTGAGCTCGCGGTGTTGGAGTGCTGCATGCTACTGACTGAGGCCTACACAGCAACACAACACGTCCACAAAATCATGTTAGACAATGAATACAGTGCAGTAAATTATCAATGAGACACTTTGCAACTACTGCAGCTAATTATTTAAGTGAGAAGCATTCATATGAATACATTCAAAGGTGTTTTATTATCTGGATCAAGAATATAAATATTGGCAACATTATTATGTAACTACAATAAGTGCACATAATTACTATGCAGGTACAATGGGTTACTACAAGGACGTAACAACAATGTTGTTTTTGCATAGCGTAAATCGATTTTGTAAAAGAGCAGTGGATAGTTTTGTTCCCAAAAGAATGTTAATATAACATTAATCTATACATGTTGAACAACATCAACCCTTTTGCAAGCTTTTAAAATGTGTGAACCTTTCTTAGATATAGATACATGTGGTATGGTAAGTTGATGATCAAGATCTCATGAAGTAATCCTAGCTTGTATATGATTGAATGTGTTAGAAGACCAATCAAAAGCTGTGGAAGAACAAAAATACTAACCAAGAATAAACTCCAGAAAAAAAATTCGGAAAGTTATTTTGGTCGATTATTCCTCCCCTTTATAAATACCAATTAGTATTGTATGTTATATTGTTGGAAAGCTTGATTAGTCACCTTTACAACGAGGTACAACTTGCAAGGATCATGCATTTGTGGAATGAGCAACACAGCTAACCGTGTGGGTAGCGCCCCAAAATCCTCTGCAATATTCTTCTGTTGGTATTCACTCTCGTTTTGAGCTTCAAGTGGGATCAGCTTGGGCGTGCTGTATGTGCCAGAGTGACCAATGCAAACATGTTGGCTGACTTGCGACAAATCCTGGTTTAGGAATGGGATGCCATCCCACAGCAGTGTGTGACCAGTCTGGTGACCAGCATGAGGAGGTGCGAAGCTGTTGTGGCTGTGTATGGATCTTCCACATGCTACTGAGGTCCCTGACAGTGTAAAATGAATAAAGTGTAAAAATTGCCAATATGTGTATTTTTTTCCTCATTACTGTGGGAGAGTGCAATTATCCAATCCACCAAGCTACTCAAAACGAGAGTGAATACCAACAGAAGAATATTCCAGGGGATTTTGGCCTGGACACTTGGACATTTTTGGGCATGTATTCTGTCACAAAACATGTTTTGAAAGTATCCTTCCGAACACTGGGTACAAGTATTGTAGCCTGAATTCAAGTATTGTTACCTCAGTAAAAAAATGCAATCAGGAATATATACATCATTGGCAATTAGACTAGCTATATTTTACCTGTATTATTTTATGATTCATTGTTTATGATTTGCTGACGTTACTAGTAGAGCTAAATGTGAACATCAATAGGTAAGGTTTATTTAAACTGTCAAATGTATCTACTTTTTTTCTTGTTCTCCAGTAGCTACTTAGCTACTTAACTTAATCCAATCATCTAGGCTAGTTGTGACTTAATCCTACAGTAGTACGCTAAAAATCCTCAAATTTGTAGAGCTAGACTATAGAAACCATCTGAGGAGAAAACCATGTATTCGCGGTGCTGTTTATTTGGTTGCCATGACTTTGCAAGTGAAGATCCAGATCCTGTTGCTCATCCTCAAAGTGGAGTGCAAGTGCGGAAGCAGGTAGGGATGGAGATTTTAACAGATTTCACTATTCGAATAGTATCCGAAATTATTTTCGAATATCCGGATAATCTATTTTGTTAATGTGGTTCCGTTATGTAATTAGCCTGACGTGACGCAAAGCATACAGTAAACACATGAACCACCACACATTCTGGCAATAATTGGGACTGTTAAGATATTAGATTAAATAAGGGTTGAATAAAGAAAATAAATGAAAGATCAATTTATTAACATGACGAAAAGACAATGAACTTGAAAAAATGCTGCGCCTTCAGACGTAGGCTCTTAATTTGGCGGAGAAGCGATTAGCCTATTATTATGTGAAATAAAAAGTAGGCTACATTGGACTAAATTAAACACATTGGGTAAGCTATTCTCGATAAAAACGAAAGACACACATGGAGAACTATTGCATATTAACTTGGATATTAACTTGGAACCGGAATCCTATAGGATACGGTGCGCCACCACACAATGCAAACATAAACAGCCGATTACGCTAGCTCTACATGGCTACTGGTAAGAAAATAAATAAGCCACAACTGCATTAGCCATACGCATTTTTAATCAGGAGAATTAGCATGTAAACATGCTCAGGGGAGAGGCGAGTACGGAGTCGATTTACGAGCAGGCCGGCGTAGAAAAGACTGCAGGACCTGAGGTTGCTGCGAGGTACTGCTTAGCCAGGACACTATGCTTCTTGTAGCGCCAAATGAAATGAAAGGAGACTTGCAGCAGAACACAGGCGTTGCCTACCTTTTTTGATGGTTTTCATCATTTTCTAACGTCACAACTATTAGAATTCACAACACGACGGTTTTTCAATAAAATGTTTTTTTAAATTAAACTACGCTCATAAGTATTCGAAAAAGGTATTCGAATACTAACTTACTATAGGATATCCGGATATTCGATTAACCACGCCCATCCCTAGAAGCAGGTGACCGTTCATTTGAGTTCAGTGGAGCAGACAGCTTCAAAGTCGTGTAATTAAAATATGTTTTTAAATATCCGAAGCAGTGGCAAGCCGCTACAGAATGCATATAGCGAAAACACTGCTGATCCTTTGTCTTTTGTATAAGTGCTTGTACTTTCTTTGATCCTTTTCTATTTTGTTCAAATAAATACATAGTACATAAGTACATACTTGGAAGTTGTCTGATTGATGCCCTGTTTCTGTTCCTCCATTTTCATTGCTGCTAACAAGGCATCCCGAGAACAGTGCTTATCCTACAGGTGGATTGAGGTGAAACATTAAGTAGCATTATGCAGATGCACAATACAAGACAAAACACCCACTCCCCCCAATTTAAAAAAGGGCATGAAAAGAAAAATTATCTGTTGTTGAAAGTTTAATTTAGGTAATTGCCCACACCCTTTATATAGAAAACAAACAACTAATAGGACTACTTTCAACTTACAAAAATGTTACTTTTTCTTTGGCCATGCTCATAAAATTCTTACAGTATGTTAATATGTTTTGCATGTCTCCACTAAAATGCTATTTGAACTGAGTCTATATTTCTTAGAAACCCATAAATGGGTAGGAGTTTGGACTTGCCTGCAAGTGGGTTATGAAAGACAGTCTTTGCCGTGGAAAGGGTTCACATCCTTCCCATAGGCACTGGCCACCATACATGTCCTTACCGCCATGCTGGGTAGCTGCATGGTAGAAAACTTGTGATGGAGTCTCAAACCACCTGAAGGGGGAATAAAACGCATTTAGCGATGATTATACAATGTGTCAAGGGACTGAAGAAAAGCCATGATTGCTATGTAAGACAATGTGAAACATGCACTGTATGTCAGGTTGGTATGTTTATGTTTCTTTTCCACTGTATGACCAGCATTAAGCTCACCGTTTACATGATTGCCACAGACACTTGAAGTTTTGTCCTGTTTTTCTGATCTGCTCTGAGGGACCTGGTGAGGCATGTCGTGGCAATATAGAGGAGTTCAATCTGGGGTTGCCTGCCTGATCAGTCTGCTGTATAGCAGGGGGTGAAGATGGCGTCATGCCAGGCTAAGGGGGGAAATGTAAGCATTAGAAGACTAAGTTTAGTTTAAAACTTGAAGATATAAAAGCTACATGTATTTAGATTTATTTCTGAGTTGAGACTTTGCATAGACTTCTGACAAGAATACTGGGCTCATATTGCCTTTCAACAAATATAATACTCACCATGGTGCTGGCTGCCTGTGGCGGAGAGCAGTTTCTCTGATGTGTGGCGCTCTCTAATGCTACTTTGGCTACTGTGCTTGGGTCCGCTCCAGCAGGCACAGCAACCATGGTGGAGCTGCTTCCGGCATTGTTTGGGTCACTGATGGTAATAATACGTACCCCCACCTTACTGGGGATACCTGAGGTTGTATTGCCCCGGTCATCATCCTCTGCCGGCCTCTTAGGTGCCCGTCCTTCACCACTGCCTCCATTAGCCGGCACAGTCCGTAGCCCAGCAGGATTATGAGAGTTGACAGTGATGTTGGTAGGTGCAGCATTGGGAACCAGCTGTTGCCTTTGCATTGGCACAGCAGCAGAGTTGAGCCCCAATGGCCCATTGGACAGTTCAACTGAACTTTTGTTGCACACCATTTGGGGCCCATTGGCCAGGCGTTCTACTGGCTCAGCTTTGGCAGTGTCCTGCTGTGGAGGTGGGGGCTGCTGGACAGTATCCTGCAGCTTCTGGGGAGAGGGCACCTCCCCGTTTCCGAAGTGTTTGGAAGCGATGTGATTTGGAATGATTCTGTTAAAGTGGGTGCCAGCATTAGAAGTGTCCCCCCGATCAAGGTCACAAACCCCATTGACCAGAGTCTTTTTGGGGTCAGTATGTCCCCCCTCTAAGTCCTGCTGCCTCCCATTGGTGGGGAAGACTTCGCTAGCTGGCCCGTTAACCACCCCCTGGCTGTTCCCTGAGTAGTACGGTGGTAAACTAGAATCTACACACTTCCTTCCATTTAGCAGCTTGGTCCCTGCCAGGTCCCCGTTGCTCGTTTTTCCAGCTGGAGCTCCCCCTTCTGCCAGTGATGAATTCTCCATCACTTCAATTTTGCGCTCATGGATGTGCAGCCCTGTGGCGTCTTTGGCCTCCTCCTCTTTCTGGCATATGATCTTGTCACCCCTGAGGGGTGGTGGTGGTCCCCCTGTTACACTCCCTGTTTGGTGTGGTAGAAGCATGCCTGGAGTGACAGCACCCTGGCTGACCGTGGCGGCTGCCGCAGAGGTGGTGAAGCTTGTGTTGGGCACCACAGTAAAAGTGACCTGGCCCCCAGGTACTGGAGCCTGGATGATTGTGGCTGAGCTGCTGGTAGAAAGGAGTTGTCCTGGTAGAAGCTGGACTGTCTGGAGGGCACCCTGGGCCTGGATCGAGCCAGGCACCAATTGAACATTGAGCTGTTGAGGTTGCTGGTACAGCACCTGGGGACTTGATGCTCGAGTGCTGGTGGGAGGGGGTACTTGCGGTGCAGGGAGAATAAGCTTCCCTCCCGGTGTGGAGGGCCCTCGCTTTGGAAGCAGTAACTGTTTGATCAAACTGGACTCAGTGGAGGTAGGCTGGGAAGGAGGTGGCTGAGGAGACAGAGGAAGGGGTTGAGGGTGGATCTGCTGCTGCTGATGTTTGACTGATGGCATCTGGCTGACAGGAAGATGACTCTGGACCTGGGCGATGGGTGTGGGAGGGCAGGATGAGGGGTTGGAACTAGTTCCGGGCTGCCCTGCTAGCTGGATAGTCTGGGCACCAGGCATGACAGAGGGATTGCCAAGCACAATCTGGTGGATGGCTGGGTTGTATGTCGGGCTGTGTTGCGCATTGGGGCTAATGATGACAACACTGGACTGCTGGGGCTGGCCAGGAGTGGCTGTTGTAGACATGGATCCACCATCCTGTGATGGAGCTGGTTTGGGTGCAATATTTTGAAAAGTGACCCGGGAACCCTGGGTATTGGGTACACCTGCAATGGTAAACACCTGACCTCCTCCCATCTGGAAGTTCTGTAGCGTCGAAGAGGGAACTGACACACCTGGGCCATAGTGAGGAGTTGCCGAGTGTCCAGTTGTGTCCTGCTGTCCTGATTGAACTGTCAGGGGAGGTGTATGAGGTGCAGGTGGGCGCTGGGCCATGGGAGAACATGAGCCCTGCACCCTCGCTGAGAGGATGTGGCCCTGTGGTACTTGCTGAATCAGCGTCACCGGGGTACCAGGAGGGAGGACGGGGCTGGATTGGTGGCCTAAATGCGGCTGCTGCTGTTGCGGAGAGGGGAAGTGGTTCTGAATGACAGGTGAAGATGGGATAGAACTTTGCATCATTGCTGATTTAAGGATATCCCCAGAGCGGGCCTGCTGCTGGACCATGATGAGAGAGTTGTGATGTAACTGCTGCTGTGGGAGCCTGGGAACAGTTGTCTGAGCCATGTGTGGTACTTCTGGAGTGGGAGAGGCCACCTGTGGAGAAGCCCCACTGGCATTAAGGCTGGGGATAGGGTGCTGTGCAAACTGGAGTCCAGGAGGTAAGCCTAATTCAAGGAAAGAAAGAGATACAGTAAAGCATTCAATTTCAGTTTCAACTCTTACAACATACTTAATGTTACATTGACAGCATTTACCCATATCCTAAGAATGCAGTAATAAAGGTTTCTCTTTCTGAAGCTAATTTGTAAAAGCATGTAGACATGATCAAAGTCACCTTATTTGAAAGCCTGATGCTTTGCAAAAACATACCCCCTTAACACGTGCATAGTTTCAGCCAAGTAAAACCTACAACAGTGCACATGAAACAGGGTTCTTCCTGCCTACAGTATTAAGAGACGCCTGCCTCCGTGCCAAAGTGTGTGCTGCCTCCAGCTCTCTACAAAAGTCAGACGGGTGAAAACACTTTTCTAACAAGCGTTGCTATTGGTGGATTTATTAGGGGCCAAGCAGCAGCGAAGCTGCTGTGGCACCTATTGTTTTGTTCATTTTATTATTATTATGCATAGCGATTGGTGCAAAGTTTTGAAATTTGGCACACTGATTTGGAACGGTCTCCTGATTATCGCCAGCAAAGTTTCCTGTCGATCCCTGAAGTTCTATAGCGCCACCAAGGCGTCAAAGTTGGAGGTGCGTTTACGCCCACAACTTTTGAACTGTGAGACAATTTTTCTTAATTGAGGTATCATTGGATTCCTTGGATGCAGACAATTCGATTGAACCCTGTGACGTCATTGTCGTCATTATGGTTTTTAAGTCATTTGTATTTTAAGAAATACCAACTTTTTCAAACTCCTCCTAGGCCGTTGCTCCGATTTTCATGAAAATTGCAACAGATCATCTTCAGACCATGCTGACAAAACGTTTAAAATAACGCGAATAACGCAGAAACGATTTTGACAAAGAGGACGCCAAAGCGCACGTGAGGCCATGACTCTGACGGTTTACAGAGTCGAAACTTTGGAAATGTCATCACGAGCATGTAATCTAATCATCTTCTTACCACAATAACCTTGATATGTCAAAATATGACTGAATTACAGCTGTTTATACTTGGGTCAAATCTGACAAAGCTCGCCACGGGAGAAACGGCTTCCTTTTTTTAAAATAAAGTAACCGAACACAGCATTTCCCAGCAGCGAGAATAGCTCACTGGGATAACACGGGCTGCTTTGAAACACGGTCATAGGATCGAATCCAGCCACAGTTGTCAAGCATGTCGTGACACTGGATTATCTTTTTTGCGAAGCCAGGTATGCCACTGTAGCTATCTAGCAGTATAATCATAATAACGATAATGTTTCATTCTCAGGACATTTATACTCAAGAAGAGTCAGATTTATTGTGTTTTGTAGATTTAACGCTGCTACATCTAGCAAGCGCATTTTTTTGTCTCAAAATGACATGAATGTTTTTTATCATTTGCTTCTTTAGCTCCTGAATTTCTATATCGAATGCTGCTTGGCCCCTTCATTGCTGCTTGCAGCTATATTTTTATTTATAACTGCAATTGCGGCATTACACCGATGTGGTGGAGCTGTATCGTAATAAGCACAGTGCACTGGGAAAAGCGCTGCCAAAACTGCTGAGGAAAAGAATAGCGTCTTTTTTTCTCCTGTTTCTGGTGCCGCCCTGGTATTTCATGGTTGTTCATACAGGTGAATATCGTGTCTTCTGCATCCAAGCCAGTCTGATTTCATAACATTTCCTAAATTAATGTTACATCCAATCAGTGTAATGTTTGACAGTTTTGCTTTGTTTAGCAAAGTTAGCTAGCTAGTGGCATAAAATGAAAAACAGTCAGTTGATTTAGAGACGTTAACAAGTTTCTTAAACATCTTCTGATCATACATACATAATATTTATTCACTCATATGATTGAGAACACTATCACAATTCATGTACAGTATGTATAATAATACAGAGTTTCTTAATGTATGTAAAAAAAAAATACATAGTTTAAGAAACTCATGCGCAACAGATATTTGTTAAAGACATTTTTGCAAGGTGGCCCTCAAGGAGGCCTTGGACTACAAGGAGTTCTTGAAGAGGTTTTTATAAGATAAAAATAAAGGCTGAAATATTTTGCTTCTGAACAGAGTAGGGGAAAACAATGCCATGTTCAACTATCCTGTAACACAGACATTTAGCTTTTTATGAAACGTGTAAACTAAAGTTTATTTATAAGAAATAAAATATGCTTCAACTTAACAATTGTCATTTTATCATAATTATTAGAATGAATAATTGTTACTTGTAAAGTGTTTGCTTGAGCCAGTTGAAGGCATGGTACACATGCATGTGTGCACATAATCAGGATGTTACCACCTAATTTTGAGCCAGAAAAAAAACATGTTAAAAGTACAAAAACAATGTGTAATCATTTTAGTTGGTGTGTTTTAGAGAATTAAACTGCATGTATTCCAATAGTCTTGTAATCCCAACTACATTGCTTGTGGTTGGGATGTCTCGATCTGACCTCCAAGATCGGGGTCAATCAAGGCATTTGTTACTTTTGCTTTTCTATTTGTTAGATATGTTGCTGCAAGCATTGTTGAACCTGAAATACCCCGACGTCTACAGAAAATGTATTTAAGAAAAACTAAACTCAGGGAATTTAAGGACAAGTTGTTAGCCATCTGTCTAACTTTGTAAAGAGATGCAATGGAATGAAAGAATAGTTTTAATGAGCACAAACTTAAGCCCAGCACGTCTACATTTACAAAAACATGAATGATTTAGTTGGGTTCTATCAGATGAGATTGCAAAGACAGTGTTGAAATTAAATTATGACGAAAGATGATTGTTTATATCAGCAATTTACAGAACTATCAAAAAAATATTGCCTTATGTAAAAAAAAAAAAAGAGGAACATTTACATTTTGGATCGGAATGCGGTACTGGTCGACTCAATAATAAATTTACCTGACATTGGGATTAAATACTTAATTGAGACATCTCTTATTTTAGGTAAATCAGTATGCAGGACTACTCGTTTCATTATACAGTCCATCAGAAATATACAGTACAATGCAGAACCATAGGAAAAATGTATTAAACGGACCGCAAAAGGAATTTGGATTGACTTTATTCCATATTCAGTGGTGGAAAACTACTACTACTGCTATTTTGGTATTCTCTGTGACAACTACTTATGTCACTTTTGAACATTTTAATATGGTGTCGTTTTATATTTATTAATTAATCTACACTCAATTAATGACAAAGATTTGTGGATTAAATCTTTCATCCCTAGTGTTAGGTGATCAGATACAGCAATGTCCTATCATCCACCAAACCATGTTATCAGTGATTTCCTCACTGCTTCCAATACATTTGGACCCTCTCCACCAATTTATTTTATATATTCCCCCCCCCAAAATATCTGGCATTGACTATACTAACTGGAATTATATTTGTTTAAATCTCTCTTTTTGGGGGCCAAGCAGGCCAAGCTGCGAAGCCACCTTGAGTGTTTCTACCTTTTCTTATAATTAGGGTTCCTCAGGTAAGAAAGAACCTATTGTTATTGTTAGTTTTACGGTTGTTCCATGGGAGTCAATGGCAACCCCGAGACCAGTAACGTAAAAAGTTTTGAAATTTGGCATGTCGAAATTGCAGAGCATTAGTAACAACCTTACCAAACATTGGCCACGTGAGACAATAGGTGGCGCTACAGGCCACGCCCCAATATGTCAATTTTCTAAGTGATGCCATAAGTCCCAAAATTCTGAAATTTAGTATATATGCCTTACAGCTCACAAGGAACAAAAGAGCCTCAATAACCTATAACGGCCACCATATTGGATGTTTTTGTATAATAAAGATTAAGGAAACACGTTTTTTCACTAATCTTCATACAATTTTTGTCCAATATTCCCCAGAATTGGCATGCATCATCATCAGAGCCACCCTCACTCAAATCCGGTACAGTTGTCTGGTACAGCCAATCAAAATCAGATTCAGCCAAATCAAATCATTGGCAGAAATATACTGCCAATTAATAATTGACAATAACAGGCTTTAATGAACTGAAAACACAAGTTATACGACTTACGGTTCTCAAGGACGCACACACGCAATCTCAACTGCGCTGTGAAGCGTGTGTCCTTGCTATTCTCCGACATGCACTCTAACAATCACTGCTGATAGACAGTCTATAATCTTGTACAGCCCTATTTCTGATACCGTGGCGGCAGAAATGTTGCCGTGGCGACAAAATCAACATAGTGTTTCCCCCATCTCAGCAAATCTTTGAGATATCAACACCAAACTTGGTATGTCACGAGGAAGACACTACAACATGTTACCATGTGCAAAGGCAACTTAATATCTCAAAAAATGATTGAAATAAAGGAAATCCAATTTATTGCCAACGCTAAAATATTGCTTTAAGCATGCTTCCTGATACTCTGATTTAATCACAAGTTCATATGAAGACTCTTGACAATGTTTACTAAACAAATCTGAGAAAAGGTATAGAATATATTAAATATGCATGTTTGGCTAATTGCTAGGGCTTTTTCTGATGAAAAGTTTCCCTTTCTCTTCAGCGTGCGTGCTCCAAATTCTCACACACACAATCTGGCCCCTTGACACGTGCAAACTTCGTGAGGCGCACAGACATCCAAGATTTTTTGAAAAGGGTGGGCTGACCAAGCACCCACCCCTCACCCCTACCCTCGCCTTGGTTTTTATCATAGGCCCTTGTGGAGTAACACCCTGTGGTGTAATTGTATTTCAGATTTTGTATGCGATGGTAAAAAGCTCTCAATCCTGAACAATTTATAGTATATGCCATGGGGGGGGGGGCTAAACGAAAGTTATAAAGTCATTGGACTTGTTTGTTTGTTACTGACAGTCTTTAGTGTAAGTGACGTGGTAACACCATTGCCTCCACATGATTCAGTTGACGCAGCTTCGAACTCAGAACTGTTCATGCCTGCATAGCCTAGTTGTTCATCAATCGTTTAAGCTCTTTTATAGCATCTTCGGTAAGATATGAGGTTTTGAAATGATAAAAGGTCATGCAAGACAAATACGTGAACTTATAGCTGTCCTTATGGCCCGTTCCTGTGTGTCTAATGTTAGTGAAGCTCCCTGTGTACGCTTTGACCCGGTTGTCATAGTTATGAAAGTAAACATTTTTTCTTTAGACAAAACAAGATTTTTGTTCAGAAACGATACTGCCTTAGTTTTATTCATTATCGATTGGCTCATCTCAGCTAGTTAGTAAACTAGTCCATCAACATTCTACTCTGTAGCCCAACTAGTGCAATTTCATAATCTCTTTGTTTTATAAGACAATCTGAGGCAGCCTTTTAAACCTCTAGGTAAAAAAAAAGAGTTCTGATTTGATTGGAAACTCTATACATGTATAGTTGGATTTGACATTTAACAGACATTTAATTCATTTTTCAAGTTCTTTAACTCAAACAACCCATAACAGTACAAAATTGCAGTCAGAATTGGCAAAATTGCTAGCTTGGATGTTATCTTTACATATAGAGGGGGTCTTGTGTTTACAAACAATGAAAATAAGTACACAGCCTCAAGGCAGAAAGATGCGTTTAATTTCACTTTCTGTGTATGTTCCTGCCACCCCCCCTTTCTGAATAAAGTTCATTTGATCTGATTTGTTTTATTTCTGTTGCTATGAAAACCAGTTTAGCCAAACGAACTAACATTGCTTTTAGCTAACAAAACATTAGTTAGCTTGCTAATCGGTCCAAACTGGTTCATGCAGGAAACTCAGAGACCTTAATACGTCACTAGAATCTCATACTCCACATGACTTGACTGTGCCGCCCTTGTTATGTTCTGGTTAGTTCGTCTATGTCTATGCTGTTCAAGCCCTTCACGATGCTGCTAATACTAAATATTAGGGCTGTCCCCGACTAAGATTTTCTTTGGTCGACCAAAACCCGACTGAAACGTCTGAATCGACTAATCGAAATTAGAAACGCAAAAGAAACTTTCACTGTCTGACTCAATGGCTGCTGGACATTGCAGATTCAGCCGCTAATAGCCTACTAATAATAAGACTCGTATCACCAGTCCTGTTGTAACCGAATGCCGATGGTATTTAGTATCCATTACAATGTACTACAAATAAAAAATATTGTTTGTTTAACATACAAATCATCAGAGCGCGCTTATCACTGCCTGAACTTGCAGCATGCAAACTTACGTAGAAGCTGGGTAGGGAACGGAGCAACAGAGAAATATTTTGTTGTCTTAGCTGGAAAAGATAATGTCATTCGATTTGGATGTGATTCTTATAATAGGCATATTCATTTTTCAACCCAGTGCGTTTGCATGAGCGAAGTAGGGCTAGGCCAACTTGCGTTCTTCAGGTGGTAGGCTACATCATACTCAACGTCGAACTGTGAAAAATAAACCGTTCTTGGCAGAGTTTGTATTCAACGTTTTTCGAGTCACCCGGTACTTTGTAAATGTAAATCTACTTTAATGAAATGCTGCCATACTACAGATTTCTTTGCCATTTTGACTAATAACACCAACAAAGTAGGCTATGAGTTCTGCAGCTAATTGTGCTTGTGCCGTGTGCAAAATACCGAAAGGGAAAATAGTAACATCTTTTCTTTTAAATTATATATTTTTAGAGTTGCTTTATTTGTCTTAAATAATATAATCTACAATTTCTGTATAACATTTCGTTAATTCAGCAATGATGACAAGAAATCAGATCTCACACTGCCATGAGACAGCTCGACTAAAATCTTTGTCGACCAAGAGCATATTGGAAAATCGACTGGTCGACGGAGTGGGGACAGCCCTACTGAATATTGTTACTGTTACGTGTCTTGATTGTGCTAAGGTTTACACAAGGGTTATTTATGGGCACCTTGTATTGCACTTTTTATGTCAAAACTATGCAGTGTTTGAATGCTCTAAACAGTATTTCGTTGTTTTCTATGACATATGAATGATGATGATGAATAAATATATTGAATTGAATCTTGTCATATTATACAGTCGAAGACAGCTAGATAATCATATTGTAGCGTCAGTGCCCTTGGGTACCCAGCATGCAGTGCGGCATACCAAAAAACGCAGAGTTGTGGAAAATAGTTTGGTTACAACAGCCGTGCGAGGGATTTCAGTTGTTGTGCTCGTTCAGTTAAATGTGTGAAATGTTATTGTTTGTTGGTTAAGATAATCCTGTTGGTCAGCCTAATTGTGCATGTTGTGTCGTTTAATGGGACCAGAGTCTGACCATGTTAAAGTATTGTCAGGCCGCTGTACTATCACAAGGTACATTCACAAGCAGCTGAACATGAGCTCTGCCTTAGCCCAGTTGCCCACATGACTTGTCAATTGTGCTTTGACAGATTCTAGAAAGTGATCAACTCAAGAAGTTTCAATATCCTTGGTTTTCAAGCTATCTTGGGGTAACTTTGAAAGCAGTGTCGTGTTTAAAATGTATTGGTTGCAGGAGGCATGTTTTTGGCCTATTTCTACACCTCATTAGGTTTAGGGTTAGGGTTTTCTATACCGCATTTCTGCCTTGGCGTGACCAAGGCAGAAATCCCTGCGCTGGGAGAGGGGGAAACGGCATGAATGAGGATAGTGTGGGCAGAGTAAGCAGTAGTAGTTCATAACCTACTCACACTTCCTTTAATTAAGTGTATCCTCACTTTCATAAAGTTACTGTTGCTCCGTGTCTCTGTTCAGTGGTAATAGGAAGCCGCATGATTAAGTAATTTGTTGTAATGAACCAATGAAATCCTTGGTACATAGACCCGGGACCACGTTGTAAAAATGCCCCAAAAGGTTTGACCTCTAGGCGGCGGTGCAAAAAACAAAGATTTGGCACGGGTCATCTTCAAACCAACCCTCACAAATGTTATCACACGGTTTTTAGATTTTCCTAACCGTTTGCCGGCAGTGCCGCCAAACTTGCTACGTGTACTCGGAACCCTGTTCCGCGGATGTCTAAAACGTTTTTTTTTTTCGGCATTTAATCTGCTTGGCCCCCTCATTGCGGCTTGCAGCTATATATTTTTTATATTTATTAAGTTGCCATGGTTTCTCACTAAATACTGTAGTGTCCTCTTCATGTGTGGCCCATATCAAGTCGATAGGTCAACATTGATGGACACATGAAGTATGTGCAACAGTTGACAATTCACCAATATATGAATATTTCTGCCATTTTGTATTTGATTCCTTATCCATTATCACCCGATGGGGTGGCATGTCTCCCTATAGGAGTCCCTATTAATCGAATTCTTCCCTGACAGTGGAATACTATTATTACTAACAATAGGCTTACTCCTGACAAAATAATCCAAATTATTGTCCACAGAGACAACAAGTGTCGTACATGTGTTCATTCCGGAATGGACTTGTCTGTACCTGCCAATTATGGTGCTACTGACATAGACGTTGTGTGGCAACTGTAATTGATTGTCTTTTATTTACTTGACCAGTTAGCATGCCACTCAAAAACTATAAGGCAAGAAAATGTAATATATTCTGCTTCTTGTAAACTATTGAAGTCTACAAGTATTTCATGCTTTGGTTTCAAAAAAAGTTTATAATGAGTAATCGTCCATTCAGTAGTCCTGAAGAGTACGTTTTCAAATATACCTCCTGTATTAGTTAGTAGATGCTATGTATTGTCCAAGTATAAATACATTTGCCTGTCATTTGAAATTGTCAACAATCGGTTAATCTACTAATAATCGTAAAAAATCCAATATCGGTCAACCTACAATAGTTAGCACATAGTATGAATTCTGAGATTACTTATTAATCATTATCAAGCGCAGACTGTAGTAATCAAACCAAGTACGAGTCATCTTTAATTCTTACCTGAGGGGGGCTGTTCGACGGGGCCCTCATGTCGATGTCCCAGTGGTGGTGCATTATTGGGTTGCTGCTGGTAATACAACTGGATGGGCAGTGGGATTGCCCGCCGCCTCACCCCCATGACCAGTATGTGGACCGGTGAGTTTGGCTTAGGGTCATCTTGCCTCTTTACTGTGTGGTTTGGGAAGATGGTCCTAGGATGTCAATTTAAGGGAGAATTAAAAGTGTGATGAAAACATGAACAGGGATGCAATATCCAAAAATGCCATTGTAGCATAAAAAATATTTTATGAGGGTATTGACATTATTCCAAACAAACTTACCGTAGACATTTGAGGAAGCTAGAAGAAGTCAGGATGCCACCACGACCCATCTTACTACAGATGGCCAAGTACTCAGAGTACATGTCTGATCGAGACACAGAGCTGTCAGGGTTGGCCTCAAAGTGTGCATTCATCCTGTTCACAAACAGAAGAAAAAGTAAAGACACTAGTAAACTAGAGAGGGTACAATTTCTAAAGGGTACAATTTCTAGGGAAATTGTAGGGGGTGCTTGCTTGTGTCGCTTCAGATGGGTCTGTTTATTAACTGTAATTTTTTACAACTTATTTCTGTATATTTTAGATAAATGTGCACTTATTATTTATGAAGATTAAATAGATTTAAAAGCATACATTTGTTGATGCTCATTTACAAAATACTAAAAGTGAAGTGTAGAATGAAAAGTTGTCTTCTCATTTTCCCTGCAAGAGGGAATAGTGATAAGCTATAGCAGCCTCAGTTGAAAAGTTGGGTCAAACGAAGATATTGGACAATCCAGAGTATAAATGGTCCTAACCTTTATGACTTAAATGTCCCAAGTTTTTCTCTTCTATTGATATTTTCAAGCATTCAGCCTACTCATTATATTAATTCATTAAGAACCCCCTTTGAAACAAGCTATTCTAACAACGTTGTCACCGGCAGTATTTCAGATGGAATCGCGATTTAAACAGTACCATCTGCTAAATGAAAATATAGCCCCAAAAGCTTAAGTACGGTTGACATTTATTTAGGGGGAAATGGCTAATTCAAGAGGTTTGTTGGAAGCGACCTTTGTCAGTAACAATGCCAAATGCGACCATTTTGTCTCAGTCTAGAGCTCTGCATGGAGAAGCTGACCCGATTGTGCTACGAGCAAGCTAGCCTAACTGCTGTTGCTATTAACAGCGTTAACGGAAACCCATTTTAAGGAAATACATTTTTTATTGCAGGATTAACGTTTTTCTTTTTTTGGCCTACCAAACTTTGTTGCTGCAACAACTAGTGACGTTAGAAAAACTGCAACACCACACCGGATCTAGCTAGACCGGAAACAAAACACCAGGCACGCCCACACACTTGTTTGGGTTAGCGAGCCATCTTAAGTGTAGTAGCACAGAATGTCTAATATGGGGAGGACTCCCACTCTCGGGGAAACTTCCGGGTTCTGAACTGGTTGCAGGTTCCACTCTAGTTCCATATGAGGGCGCTAACGGTCGAGTGCAGAATGAATGGAGGTCTATGGATCTTTACCCCTCAAAATCCACTTTTCTCAGGATATCATTTTTTATGAAAATACACACTGTTGGATGATAGATTTTTTTTTTTAAGTCACCTTTCTGTTCTAAAAAGCCTTTTAAAATGTAATTGACGTCATACACATTGTACTGCCCGAGATACTGCTTGACGGCAAGCTCTGGTTACTGCCACTTTTCTCTCAAAGCATTGACAACACAGCTGACCGTGGAGGCTCTCCCTGTCAATACACATACTAGAAAGGGTTTTGGTTTGCTAATGTTGCTAATGCTCTGATATTCTGGTTCTGCTTCGGATGCCATCAAGCGGGATCTCTGGTAGTAGTCAGTCCTTCACTAACCAATCGGCATTCGTTAGCAGAATGCTAGAGTGTTATGGGCAACAACGACTTACCCTGTAAGAAATCAAAAGGTCACAAGTACTCGTTCATTCAACTTTTCGAACTGTAATCCATGTTTAACATACAAAAACTACAAATCTGAGATTTCTCAATGACAATCAGGTAAAAAAGACAAATGTAACCGTTTAGCTCTATAGACTCCCATTCATTTTGCACTCGACCACGATCACTCCCAGTGGAACTCTGGTGGAACTGCAACAAAATTTGGTTCCATAGGGCTTAATAGGGAGTGAGCAGGCTATCCTTAAACAGGCTCTGGTAGTAGGCCAACGCTACGTTTTGAGTGGATGGCAAGTGTGAGATGCCGAAATGGATGCCAATAAGATTATGAATGGAAAGTTTACTTTTAAAAAGTTGCCAAATGGCTCCATTGACAAGACCGAAGTGATCTGTGTGTTTTGTCGTTGTGAACTGAGTCGCAGCACATCCACTTGATGGCCAAGCACACAGTTAATGCAAATTCTCCACCCCTTCATCAAAGCCAGGCGATTGCAATGTTGTTTTCAAAAAAAAGTTTTTCCACTCCAATCCACT
Source organism: Hypomesus nipponensis (assembly GCF_054491055.1). Lineage (NCBI taxonomy): Eukaryota > Metazoa > Chordata > Actinopteri > Osmeriformes > Osmeridae > Hypomesus > Hypomesus nipponensis. The sequence goes on from NC_140367.1 coordinate 13,160,778, forward strand.
TTTCCATGTTGATAAGAGCATTAAAATGAGAAAAAACAATGGGCCAAAAAGAAATCGAGGGACATTTCGAATAGTGTTTCCCACACAGACTAATGTGTGGCGGTGTGCTACAGAATCAAAACCGGCCGCCACATATTGCGTTTCATTATAAAATAATGTTTTTAACGCTATCTAAAACACACAGCGTACTCGTTCAGCTGCATTTCTTTTCCCTGCTCTCCCTCCGTCTCTCTGTCACTCACGCGTCTCTCACATACACACACACACACACACACAGTTTCAAAGTCATCACACGTTAGCAACGACGCAGGGCTCTCAAGTTTTGAAGACAGGCAAGAGTGACATTCTCCCCCCCCCCTCCCCGTCAGGGGGTCAAAATGTATTGCTTTTTACCCAACATCTTTGAAAGGCAGCAATGATTAATGCATCCATGGCCAGGATATACTAATAAAATATGACATTTTAAAAGTCAGAGGCATCGGGCCTATTTACTGCACTGGGTTCAATCTTGCCACCTTTAACATACTAAGTGCCGCCACTACCAGCTAGGCCAACGAAGGGCTATACGTTGTTGCACGTGGCCTATTATTTACCTGAGGAGTGAGTTTCACTGATACACACCAGCTACATCTATGAACTACTTGTTCTGAGCAGGTGTTGTCAGTGAACAGGCTGTAAAACTGTTGGTTGAGACTCGTGAAAAACTGATGCTAATTATCTGGGAAACATTGAACATTTTTTAACAGCAGTCAAGTTGTCATTGTTTGTGTCAAACATGTTGTGAATTTGTTGTAACATCAAAACAGGAGATCATGACTGTGCTCAAAGTGATGCTCGAGCTCCAGCGGTTTGCTTTGTAGATGAACAAAACTTTCGGAAGACGTACCATAATCACGAAAAAATTACAGGATATGCTTTTTTCCATTGGTTGTTGCATTAAATCTTACCCAGATACAATGGTGCTATTTTCCGATTGGCTATTGTATAGACCTTTTTTTGGATTGACTGATAAGTGGCAGGCTCGACTAAGAACTCCATGGGAGACGCGCTTGACTGCCGGTTCCATAGTGAGAGTGGGGCGGCCTGAGGAATTTTGGTTGGGTGCTGCGGCCATGGGCGTAACTACCATTGAGGACACCAAGGTCGTGTCCTCTGTATTTTCTTATTTCAGTTTTTTTTCTTAAATTGAGGTACAACTCAAAGTAAAAGTACACGTGAAACTGACTGTAGGACAATGATCTTAGTCTCCCACAAACCGTAACGTGATTTTATACTTTAAGAGCCAAGAGTAGCTTGAGAGTTTGGACATACGTGCTGCGCGTCATCAACAAAACGCACTGCCGCTATGGTAACCACCACACACAAGTCAGACGCTGATGTTGTTACCGCTATAGACATACCGCTACCGTTCGTGAGTCAGTTAGTTACAGTCACTGGAAGAGGAGTGCATCAAACTAAACATGTAGGTTGAGAGAAGTTTAAGTGGCAGATGACTGTGAGAAGAAAATTCATTTTCATGTGGAAATATTTTTATTGCAGCCCAGCGTACTACTCAGATAAGGAAACATCGAATTAAAGTTTAGTTAACTCCGCCAGTACCGGTCGTCAATCAATTTCCACCGGTTGAATCAACATTCATTTAGCGATTGATACGTCATTGATGTGATTGATTGAAAATGAAACATTTATTCAGTGTTGATTTCTCAATGTCGGATGTTGAACCTGTTATATATTTCTTCCGGATGCCGGAGCACAACGCAGCAACACGGCAGATACAAAATAAAACATCCGGTTAATTTTCAAAATAATAATAAAACTATTTTTGTGGTAACTTGCCCTTACTTCATGAGTCACCATAATGGTCCTTCAAAAAGCCTCAGAATGCCCCATTTTTACCTCAATTTCAAAAGCTCCACACCGCCCTCAAGGTTTTTAAAGGGGCAGTTGATTGCAAAACCGATTTGATATTGTCATAGTTGAATAACGACAGTTCGGTGGGTAAAATGAACATACAGTGAATATCAAAGTCCATTGACACCTCTTTCCTATGCAAATCTCAAAAAGAAAATTTGGCTGTAAAACGCTAGCTTTTCAACAAAGCCACCGGTGTGACGTAGGACCAGGGACCGACCTTTTTGGCTCTGGTCTGCATCTTTGTCACGCCCCAAAATGTACATCCAGACCAGCCCGAGGTAGCGTCTATCTCCAATACTAGTTTAGCTGCACGCTGCTCTGTGTAGGCTACTTATAAGAAATTACAAAGAATAACGTTTTGAATTATAACAACCAAATGGACCACGGTCGTAAATGCTGTGTTCCAGGCCGTACAGGGAAGGCTAACACTCACAGTCTTCCCAAGGAGCCAAACATTCGACAGGCATGGCTGCTGTTTATGAAAAGATCCCGGCGAAGTTCGACACTCACAGTTTTGACAACCTTGGACAATTTCAAGCAGGATTTGCTAGGAAGCTGAACCTGGAAAGAGGTGCTGTTCCGACCGTATGCTCATTGCAACCGCAAGCTGTAAGGACAGTATGATGTTGCGCTAACAGTTATTAGCAATGCTAACGTGTCCTGTATATAGCATAGGTAGAATGCTAAATATGTTTCTACACACATCAAATGACTAGCTAGACTAGCTGTAGTCGGCATTAGAAGGGCAGCTTCCCAAAAAATAGCCAGACTACGAACAGCAGTCTGGCTTATTGCTAACGCCTGTCTAGATAATCTATTTCAAGAACTGGAGAAAGGCAGGTGCTAGATACATGATACGTTAGCATTGCTAGTAGTTAACTGTTACTAGTAACACCTAGACTGTAGTAGGCATGTAAACTAGTTTGGCTTGCTCACGCAAGAGCATAGGTAGAATGTGTGATAATTTATCCTAGTTTATTGGCAATGGGGCTAACGTTGTTTCATGTTCCTGACTGTGTTTCATTCAAATAAATAACCTGTGTCATGTAAATCTACAATTAAAGATGCATGTTTGTCCAGATATTTGTCAGGTTATTTTTCAGCAAGATATCTAGAGCTAGCTAACTGAAGCAGAGTTGAATCAGGATATGGTTTGGTTGCTAAGCCTAACGTTCTACCCACCAGTTGATCCAGTTTGCTTCAACAACAGAAGTGTAAACAAGTAATGTTATCATTTCAAATTATAGGTAGTCAATCTGTTGAAAACAGTGTTGTGTAGACATAATAGATTTATTTACGCGTTTTTATTTCAAGTCTCTAGCTTCGGTGTTTCAGTGAGTGCTGCTGTTGGCCGCGTTGCGTTATTGCTCCCCAGCTTCACTCGTTGAAAACCAACCAATCAGCGCACAGCTTATCTAAATATTAATGAGCATACCATAAAAGGAGAAAACCTTGTGTTTTTTCCCGGGAACATTTCAGAGGATCTATCAGGGGGAATAGAAGAGCACCTGGGCCATTTTCAACCCAACCAATGTTACATACCCTATTCGGAGACCTTATGGAACAATGTGAAATACCCCAAAAACCCAGTCAATTGCCCCTTTAAAGATGACACATCTGAATACATGATGTTGAAATGGCATATTGTTTTCATTTCTATCAGTTTAGGATTTGACTTTGTTTATATTCTTCACTAAAGGGAGAACAGGATAGTGAGGAAAAGGTTGTCAAACCAAGCTCATCTTTGGGCCAAGAAGCAAGAAGAGGAGCAGTGAAGAGAGAGATAGAGGGAGATCAGGTACTAAAAAAGGAAGAGACAATGCCAGAACTGTATACGTTTTAAAAGTCAGATGTTTAATGCATGATAATTGGGTGATGTTCTCTGATAAACAAATAAACCTATTCAAAAGTCATAATGATGATGTTTTTGCTCCTTAAGACTCTGAAAATGGCCGGGTTTAAATAATGTAATTAAAAACAATTTCGGGGGAGCATGCCCCCGAACCTGCCTTGAAGTTCTGACTCATGACCTCAGTATTTTTTGGGCCCTGCGTACTGGGCTGCGGCATATCAAATATTATAAATATTAATTTTCTACTTGAAAAATACAATGTGTGGCGGGAGGGCGTGACTTAAGACCAAAATGAGTGATTGTCACTCTCAATGCGTGACACTTGAGAGCCCTGATGACGGTATGCGATATCAGCAACTCTTCAGCATTAGAACAGTAGCTAAGTCTAGGAAAGTTGAGGTTACTTTTCGCTAGGTACCTACGAATGTCTTAATCTGCTAGACAAGTGGCTTCCCCATCGTTATTTTGGTGAGTAGTCTCACGTGCCTTACTTACCAGGCGTCATGGAGCCGACCAGCTAAATAGTTATTTAGCACTGGCGTTGCTACCTGCATACATGCAGAAATTGTTTACAATGTTTTCAGGCCACAACCAGTTCTGCTCAAGCATAAATACAGGGTCAGGGAGAGAAAGAGATAGTAGGAGGGGAGGACAGCATCCAATATAGCTAATATATATATATTTAATAAATAAATAAAAACCCTAACAAACCGCAAATTGCTTTCGAATCTGTGGGAAACACTGTAGAATAGATAAAAATGTGCGATTAATTGCGAGTTATCTATGACATTAATGAGATTAATCACGATTAAATATTGTAATCGTTTGGCAGCACTAGTTCTTTGATTAACATTAATGAGACGGATATGAGTGGGTTTGTTAGACGGCAGTCTCTAAGACCTGACGCACATGTCGCAGATCTGACACAAATTCAGTTGTTTTGTTCCAGTTCATGAATATATAGATGAGCTGCGCGCTGATTGGTTGGTTTACAACAACTGAAGCTGTGGAGCAAAGACGCAACAACAGCACTCACTGAAACAACGAAGGTGGAGACTTGAAATAAAAATGAACAAAAACATCTATTGTGTCTACACAACACTGTTTTCAACAGATTGACTAGATATCATTTGAAATGATTACGCTAGTTGTTTCCACTTCTGTTATCAAAAAAAAAACAGAATCACCTTAGGTGGGTAATGTTGGCACGTTTAGCAAACAAACTACCGTGATTCAACTCAGCTTCAGTTAGCTCTCTGAAAAATAGATCTGGACAAACATGCATCTTGAATTGTAGATTTACATGACAACACAGGTTATTTATTTGAATGAAACACAGTCAGGAACATGAAATAACGTTAACCCCATTGGCAATAAACTAGGCTAAATCATCACACATTCTACTTATGCTCTTGCATTGGCACGCTAAACTAGTTTACATGCCTACAGTCTTAACAAAAAGCAGATGAGCTAGAGTCTAGCTAACATTGCTGATGTTTGTCTAGCGTAGAAGATCCCTGTGCAGTTTGACAGCACCTCTTTTCAGCAACAGCGGCTTGGCAAATCCTTCTTTAAATTGTCCAAGATTTTCATTAAAAACCGTCTTTGGTGAAATGGTTCGAGCAAATGAATAAATGAGTGTCGAACTTCACAGGGATCTTCTCATAGAAAAACATCAGCCATGCCCGTCGAGTGTCTGGTTCCTTGGGAAGAAAGTGTCATCATTCCCAATAGCCTGGAAAACTGCATTTACGATTTTCAATATAGTTTAAAAACGGAAAAAAAAAACAAAAAAAAACATAGCTTTTTCATTGGTAAAACCTTGTCTAGTGAAGGTGATGTCTTTTTGTCTCAGCTTTTCAGCCCCACCCTTACGTTTCTTAGCCTGGTTTTCCATCGTTATTCTTCTCCCGGTGCTCCCGATGGCCAGTCCGCTACTACGGGGCTGTGCCGCGGTGGTGGATTTTCAAGTCATATCATTTTAAATTCTCGTGCTGTCAGGGTGTGCTGCAGTACCCTAAGCATCCCTAGTTCCCGCGGCCATGAATATGTATGTATTTATTTAAACAAGTTTGAAGCTCATGATTCGTACCCGATGTTTCTGGTTGGACTTGAACCTCTGTTGACGTGTCTGGCGTTCTTTTAGTACCTTCAGCTGTGAAAAATCTGTTACGCACTTACGCAGGCATCAGACAGCTTTTTCGAACTAGTGTCCGTGGAGAAGCAAACTTCTGATAGGGTGGGCCAACTGCTTGCCTTTACGTGATTCGTCAAGATCTGAGGTAAGTCACGTAATGATAGGGTCATTGCCAATCTCTCTGATGCTGACGCTTTTTCTGTCAGTGGTAGAGTATCGGGCCGGCTACATGCCAAAAGTAGCGGTACGCAAGCAAAAGTGCCGGTACGCTTAAGAGTAAAATGTAGAAGTGCCAGTAATGAAAACATATTTGGCGACCCAATTTTCATTCCCCGCCAACCACCCCTGGGTCGCGACCCAGACTTTGAAAAACACTGCCTTAACGAGTTAATAGCATTCACAAAAAAAGTGTTTCTACTTTTATACCTTGTTTTTTTTATAAAACGTTCTATAAGCCGCTTTGAAATATAAACCGCACCACCACAAGATGTAAAATCGGGTTACAAACCACAGTTTTATTTCCGAAAGATACGGTAATAAAATGTAACTCGATAACTCAAGCCTGCTCCTCGGTCGGTTGTTGAAACGAGCCACAGCAAGAATAGGATAAGAACATTATTTCTACCAATTTAGACTCCTCGGTCAATTTCTTGGGGCATACATATAGCAAGCCTCAAACGGCATACAACAGGAAAAATGTTCTTATGAATTTATCCACCTCAGTCAGTTGGTGTCTTGCGTGAACGTGATACAGAACATACAAGACAATTTTACAATATTGCATAGCACAAAGGAAAAAATACGAATGCTAATGTAAACATAGCGAACGCACAGCAGAGCTGTACATGCAACACTGTATGGCAGAACAGGCCTAAAATGAGGACAACAAGAACAACCATTGTGACTTATGTAAAATGTTTGAATGCGCCATCCCTAATATTTGATTAATGGAATGTAAATTTTTGTCTTACAACTCACCATTGTATTGTAAACTTCTCTCCATCAAGTTCCATAATACCAGGTGGAGTGGACTGAACAGGAACTCTTGCTGCTGTAGAGAGAGAAGTTTTGAGAAGTTAATTGATCAACACATGGATTAAACCAAAGTTTCTAACAATTCAGACAAATGCTGGAATGTTCAAATGAAATGCTCAAAAGCGATGTGGCTAGTAAGTATAGACCAGTGTTTCCCACATAGACTAATTTGTGTCAGTGTACCACAGAATCAACACCGGCCGCCACATATTGCGTTTTGTTAAATATCTATTTTTTTTTAATGCTATTTAAAACACGCAGCGTATTCGTTCAGCTGAATTTCCTTTCCCTGCTCTCTTTCTGTCTCTCTGTCACTCACACGTCTCTCACACACACACAGTCACAACGTCAGCAACAACATAGATCCGCTGTCCTAGTAAGACAGAGTGATATCAGCGAGCCTTCAGCATTAGTACCGTAGCTTAAAGTATAGGAAAGTTAAGGTACCTATAGACATGTCTTGATCTGCTAGACAAATGGGTTCCCCTTTGTTATTTTGGTGAGCAGTCTCACAAGCCCTACTTACGTAGCATCATGGAGCCGACCAGCTAGTTAATTAGCACTAGCGTTGCTACCTGCATATATGCAGAAATTGTTTACAATATTTGAAGGCTTCAACCAGTGCTGCTCAAGCAGAAAGACAGGTCAGGGAAAGAAAGAGATTCGTTAGGCATTGAAGAAAGAGTAGGAGAGGAGGACAGCATCCAACATGCTGCTGTGAGAGAGCCAGCTGAAGCAACAGGTGAGGTGGACAAAGATGTAGTAACAGGCAGGTAAGAAAGCAGGACAGTTAATTTTGTATAGGGTGTTGTAACAAACGATTAACATAGGAATTATTTTTACCCCCCTCCCCGGTCAGACACGGGTCGACCGACTCCCACAAATTGCTTTCAAATCTGTGGGAAACACTACAGACTGTTTAGACTGATACTGTAGTCGCTTTGCATAAAAGTGTCTGCTAAATGAATAAAATGGAAATGTAATATATTGAGTATGCAAAATATCTGCATAAATATATTTATTCATTTAGCAGACGCTTTTATCCAAAGCGACTTCCAAGAGAGAGCTATACAAAGTGCATAGGTCACTGATAATAACAAGATAGCCCCAAAAACATTGCGGGTAGCCAAAACATAAAGCACATATTGTGAACAACCAAAATAAGTGTCAAAGGGAAGAACCATAAGAGCACGTAGTTAAACAAGTTACAATTAAACAACATGAATCGCTATAAGTGCAAGTTTACCAGTAGAAAAGCAAGCAACAGTAAAAAAAATATTAAAAAAATATAAATCACAGCGAGTACAACAATTTAAATCAGTTACCACTAACCAACATGAGCAACAAGTCTCTAAGCAAGTCATTGCGATCCTTGAGGAAACTAACATTGGGAATTTGTCAATGTTCACGCTACTATCCAATACAACACTGGCATATTTAATTTGCAAATCAAATATTCAAACGCTAACAAACACTTATGAATCAAATGCTTTAACTCTTCCGAGTCGACGATCACGCCGGCGTGATCAGAGCGCTGATCGGCTTTCGGACCACGCAGCATGTAAACAAAGACACTCAGAGGGCTGCCGTCGATTTCATGCAATAGTGCAGACCTGAAGCTACATTTGAGTGTTTGAGTTGTGTAAATACGCCAAGTAAAACTTAAACAGCAGGTCTCAAATGTGATCAGGTTGTCCCAACTCAGAAGTCTGTACTTATGGAGGACTGAACAGTGATGGTGTGATTGAGTTTTTTTGTCAAGTATTTTGAGAGCCTGATTGTAGAGAGATATGACTGGTTTAAGGGTAGTGGAGTTGGCAGTAGACCAGGTGGGTAAGCAGTAGTTAATGTGAGATAAAATCTGCGAGAAAATGTAAATTTTAGCAGCTTCGGTCGACATGTGATTTTAAAGATGCCTGAAGTTGGCCACGGTGAATTTTAAATTTCTTCATTGTGTCGCCGTTTTGTCCGCCATATTCTTTTTTTTCTTATTTTACCCATAATGCAAAGCGCAACAGGCTATATAAGTCAGTCTTACGTTAGTCACTCATAGTGAAGCTTTATGCAACAGGTAAATTGAAGTGTCTATGGCAAGTCGGACTTAGTTACATTTAAGTTTAAGAGTAGGTCTTTTTTTGTGCAACTGGCCCCAGGGCTTGTTGTGTCATGTTATGTCATAACTAGCTGGGTTGTTTTGGAGAGGATGGGAGAGATCACAGCCCTTACCAACACAGTGAAGATATGTTGCAATTGGAACAGTGCAGGAGGTACTCCAATAGCCTCATATTCAACGTGCCTTAAATTTGACAGCCAGCCTTACCAATGCACTTGACATACCTGAAGAGATTCAGGGATAACTTACTTTTTGAATAGCGGCACAGATGGAAATATTGCACAATTGTTTGTCAGAAAATAGTCTTTGGGGACATTCTCTAAACTTTCAACCTCTTAGCCTTCCCATCACACACAGAAATGTTCTTATGTATTCTATTACTCAACATTAATAATCGTTATTACAATATCAAGAGCAATAATCAACATTGATTTAATTTGTCAACCTTCTATGCGATCATGTTTTTAATAGCACTATAACATCTGATTTAATGTGATGTGAAGTGTGATGTATGAAAACATGTAATTTGCCACAGTTGTAAGGTGCTGAAAAAGGTTATAAAAATGCACTTTGAAAATGCTTGAATTTGACTTTGGAAAAGGTGTAAGAACCTTGCTTTTGTTAGAGCCAACAATTATAAAAAGTAATACCTTTTTATCCTAGTATGGATAAAGTATTTGACCAAGGGTCCTTTTGGAGTCTCCAAAGGGCACTTTTAGAAGAAGTTCAAAATCCGGTTTAACCTGGCCCCCCCACCACTATGCAGCCTCGTCAAGTTTAGAACAGCAGCAACCAGTGCTACTCGAGGGGCAGCAAGAGGAGACTGTGAAATTCCTTTAAAGGTGACAAATTGCTGTCAAAACACAGCCGTTTCAAACGTCTTTAGATGTTTGAACCATCTATGCTTCCAATTGGTTGGCGTCTTATCTTTCCATATTCCACAGATATGTCCCTTAGTACATGCATACACACACACACACACACACACACACACACACAGAGTATAAATATGTATGAAATGAATTGATTGTAAAACTCTTACATTTTTTTATGTGCTCTTAAATTCTCATTTAGGAGCAGATATACTCCTTGGGGAAAAAAAGTTGGCGTAGAGCCCTGCTCAGGGCCCCCGGCTCCAGCTAAACTCTTACCAGGGTCACCCAGCTCCGCACAAACTCATACCAATGCGCCATCATATATATAATTAGACCTTGCAAGAAAGTGCTTTAAATAACTTAATCTGGAGTATTAATAATATATCTAAATCTAAAGCAATACGACATATGATTTAAACATTTGCAATGTGGTGTTGTAGTATTGCATCATTGTCATCACATTTGGCAAACATTTCCAATAGCATAGTGCAAACCTGTGACTTAAGTCAAACTGTATTATTTGTCTGAAGATAAAGGCCATGCAACTTACCAGGCATGGGAGCCCCCTGCATTGGTGCAGGCACCTGCTCCACCAGCTGTGGCCGCACCTCTGCCGTCTGGCTGCTGCCAGCACTCTGGTGCTCCATTATCCTCACTGCCGTCAGAGCATCCGGTCCAAATGTATGCAGGTCTACTGATACTAATCGCACCAGAAGGTCTGCCAAGGAAGAGAAGGGGATATACAAATGTATTCAAAACACAATCCTTGAGATTAAGTTAAAAGTAGGAAGCCAGCCATAATCTTTAATATCTTTTTATACGATACGATACAATACGATGAACTTTATTGTTCCACTCAGGGAAATTTGTCTTGGTCTCTGTGGTGCGTCATAAATGCCTTGACAGTCACAGTAACAACAAACAATACATCCTCAGCCAAACATTATCAACAGTTACATAACTGTATTGAACATGTCCCATAACATAACACATACATACACCTCATAATAATACATGCTAAAAGATCACTGTAATAAAGGCACTATAAAAATTATTACATAGATTTCAGCCTCAAGGAGCATTGAGAGGTTTTATGGAAGTTGGAACAAATGAGTTCTTAAAACGGTTGCGTTTGCAGCAAGGGACTCTATATCGCCTCCTTGAGGGTTATACCAGCATTCCATTGGCAGCAGACTCCTGGGAACCAATGGGGGAAAGATTTATGCTACAATGAATATGCAGAACCCTTGACCTGAACATAGGAAGTAAAAGACCTTTCGGGCACTCTTGAATGTAGGAGTTTTAAGTTGGGACGTAGTGTAAAATAAAATAATACAATGATTTACAAATCTCAAAAACCCATTATATTATTCATAATATAACATATAAAACATGTCAAATGTTTAAACAAGTGCTGTCAAACGATTAAAATATTTAATCGCAATTAATCGCATTAATGTCATAGTTAACTCGCGATTAATCACAATTAATCGCACATTTTTATCTATTCTAAATGTCCCTGATTTCTTTTTGTCCCAATCTTTTTTCAAATTTTAATGCTCTTATCAACATAGAAAAGTGGTTCGGATTGCTTTGTGCAAATATTTTTTTTTGTTGAAAACAACATTGCAATCGCCTGGCTTTGACGAGGGGGCAGAGAATTCGCATCAGCTGTGTGCTTGGCCATCAAGTGGTATTTCAGACTGGACGTGCTTCGATGATAGCTCAGTTTACAACGACAAAACACACAGATCACTGGTCTTGTCAATAGAACCATTTGGCAACTTTCCATTCAGAATCTTATTGGCATCCATTTCGGCATCTCGCGCTCGTCATCCACTCAAAACGTAACGTTAGCCTACTACCAGAGAATGTCTAATATCCGTAAACGGGCTCTGCTACTACTCTTTAGCCAGCTCGCAAGCCAAACGAGTGTTTGGCGTGCCTGTTGTTTTGTTTCCGGTCTAGCTAGATCCGGTGCGGTGTTGTAGTTTTTCTAACGTCGGTAGTTGTGGCAACAGCATGTGAAAAAAACTACAAAGTTTGCTAGGCCAAAAATAGCGTTAATCGCGCGATAAAATAATTGACGCCGTTAATTTGGGTTTGCGTTAACGCCGTTAATAACGCGTTAAACTGACAGCACTAGTTTAAACTGATGAAATGTACCATTTTAAGGAAAAAATAAGGTAATTTTGAATTTGATGGCAGCAACACGTCTCAAAAGTTGGGACGGGGGCAATAAAAGTCTGGAAAAGGTGTGTTACTAAACATAAACGGCTGGAGGAACATTTTGCATTTACATATTGTGGAACAATTTCAGAATAATTTTGGAACAATTTCAGCTTCCTGCTGCACCAAAGAAATTAAATGGACTGTGGTTCCTTATTATTCTCTATTGACATTCATTTTTGAAAATTAATTAATGTTATATCTTTATTGAGGGAAATCCTTACTTAGATTTATTGCCCAGTCCTATCCAGGGTTTCCCGCAGCACTTTGCCGTTAAGGCGTCCGCCTTAACAACACACGCCTGCCGCCTTGACTACATTGTAAAAAATAAGTTTTATTTTATCTTTTTAATTAGCGATATTCACTGTGTTTCCACCAGTTTTCTCCACCAGGAGTCCACAATTAAAAACCCACAAGCAAAACTTCGTCAACTTAAATATTTATAAACAACTACATTATTTTTGTCTAATCAATTTAGATTCCATAGACGCGCGAATATAGACAAGGGGTAAAGTGTGAGCGAGTGAACTGGTTGAAATGTGTCTCACGGTCAATGTGTGAGGCTTGAGAACCCTGCAATGAGTTTATTATTTTAGATGTGTTTTAAGAAGACTAGCCTACAACAGGGTTGCAAAACAGGCAACACAGAAGACTAGCAGAGGCTGACTTACAAAAATATATTTTATTATTTAGTAAAAACAAGTATCTCCAGCCCCACTCAGCCTGATTAACAACTGGCGCGTCAAAACCCTCCCTTTCCAGTTACACCCCAGGACAGGGCCAACCAAAATGTTGCTGCGCAACCCACCCACGAGACGAGATTTCACAGGTGTTCCATGTTCGCGCATAGTGAGCTTGAGTGTTGCTTCACTCAGTGTATCTGCGCCTCGTTCATTACTGGTTACAACGTTAGCAGAACTACTTGGTCGTTTCCTTCTCAGCGTGAGAATTGGTTGAAATACATGAGTTGGTAGCCCTGCTACAATAAAAAAATAATAGTATATAGAGAGATACATATAATTCCACCCGCCAAACTGGCTAGCAAGACTGACTGCTTTACCCGCCACAGCCGAATTCGACCCACATTTGGCGGGTGACAATGTCATGTCCTGAGTATAGTTTTTATACACACACACACACACACACACACACACACACACACACACACACACACACACACACACACACACACACACACACACACACACACACACACACACACACACACACACACACACACACACACACACACACACACACACACACACACATATATATACACACACTAAAGCATAAAGTTTGTAGCCACAATGACAAAGTAATTCCAGGAATACAACAGACACAGCTTGACCAGAGTAATGGAGGGGTGGAGACGGACAACACCAAACATTCTGTCCAAACAAAAAATTAAAATGACCCGCTCTGAACTCCCTACTGATTGAACGTCACTGTTATTCCAAGGTTCATACTGGAGTACTTATCCACACATGATCCATCAAAGCCAGTGACTTATTCAGCATATTCATCCAAACTCAAGGCTAAATAGTGAAAGATAGACCAGTTTCTCACCACACATCTCTTCTGTACACAGCAGTTGTATTTGAATGTTTGTATAGGCTTACAAGGCTATGGTTGGTTTACCTGATTTCTCATACCTCTAGTACAGGGGTGGCTAACCAGTCCGGCATAAAGAGCCACAAAAAAGACGCACCATAGCAAAGAGCCACACATGCACGCCCGTACTACAACAGCAGCTTACAGATCTAACGACAGTTATAATACAAAGTATCAGTTTTTATACGACCGCACAGTGCCTGCAATCACAAAAATGTGTTTTACTTTCAATATTTTTTTATTCCTGTTCTCGACTTGATGTGCTCTAAAATGAAAGTGAGTCGGGTGCTGAGAAAATGAGCAAAAAAGGAGCAAGAATTTCACAAATCGATTCGAGGATCGCTGAATAAATTTGTCAGCACGTCTATCAGAAATGGCGTGGATCCGCGCGCACGCAGGATAATAGCTGTCGGAATTATGGACAGTCTACGTGATTTTCAGAATCAACTTTTCGCTGGGTTGCACCAATGAATCAAGGCATTGCGGTCCGGATCCGGACCGGAGTCCGTTTATTGAGTACCCACCGCAGACAGTAAAAGATACGCAGTAAGAAGAAACACTAGTGGTTCACGCTTGCGCGCATAGGCTACTGCTGATTTGCTTATTTCCTATTTACTTGTTTGGTGTAGGCAATCTAGAATTACTGTTGGTGCAATTATAATCAGAAATCCCCCCCCCCCCTAAAAAAAACTTTTTGGATCTGCACGATTCACGCAAGTCACCCAAACTGACGCGAAAAAAGCAGGAGGCGCCGAAAAGCACACCTTTTGCATCCTGTAAATTGAGGATAACAGGGAAATATCTCCAAGATAGTTCAGGCCAAAAACAAAGTTAACACACCATGCTGATCCATACCAGCCTACCGTGTGGTATCTTACCTACGCTCCTATCCACAGAAGCAATCTTGCTGCAGGGGATTTCTCCCAGCTCCGCCAGTAGGTAGAGTACCTCAAGGGAAGCCATGAGAAGCATGAGGTCTGGCAGGGAAAGCAGGCCAATCACCTCCTTGTAAGAGTCATGGTCCACGTACTCGCAGATCAGCATGCCATTATCCTCAACCTTGCTCAGGTTGCCCAAGATTTCCATGGCTAAGAGTGAGAACCAAGATCAAAAGGTCATGAGGGTACATAACCCAGACTGGAGGCTTGTACATGATTTATTTTGTAATATAACAAAACCAATCGGTGTCAGTTTACTAGAAGTATTCACATTCACAGCAAAACAGACAAGACTAAGATAAACACTTAAGACACTTTTTTTGTGGTATGTATCAACCCATTTGGCATGTTCTATGATTATCTGGTAACTGGCATGTTTAACCAAGCATGTTTGGCCCAACTGAACTGAACATGTAAATTAGAGTAACGCAACTTACATTATCATTTAAGTAGAAATAACGATGAAAGACATGCAAACATGGTACTCACCCCTCATTTTGAGGAACCTGTCCCTGGACATCAAGCATTTGGTGATGGTGTGAAACATTAAGTGGGTAGTCCGAAAATCAACTGGATCTAATTGGAGCTGTAAGGGAAAAAAACACAATAATGCATACAGTTAATTAGGATATAAAATAGAGCCCGACCGATAAAGGATTTTTACAGCCCATACTGATATTTGGTCATTAAAAAATCTGATGTATCGGCCGATATAAAACTTTTTTTATTTATTTATCCAGAAACGTGTTACAAAACAAACTGATTTCCCCAACATTAGTTATTTGTAGTTTACCTTTTTCATCATTTTTTGTCATTTTAGTCATTTTTTGCAGACGTTCTTATCCAGAGCGACACAGTAAGTACAGGGACATTCCCCGAGGCAAGTAGGGTGAAGTGCCTTGCCCAAGGACATGTCATTTGACACGGCCTGAATCAAACCAAAGCAACCTTCTGACTAATAGCCCGATTCCCTGACTGCTCAGCCATCTGACTCCTTTTATTATTTCCTCACTAAAATAAAATGATAATGCAGTTTAAAAATAACGGGTGGAAGAAAGTGACGGGTGGAAGAACATAACGGTCGGGTAGAAAGTGAAATTGTAGAAAGAAAAATTTAGTTGACACCAACATTTAAATTTAGTAGCAAAAGCCATTGTTATGTTAACAAAATTATTTTAGATATAGTATAAGTTTAGCTAGCTTGCAAATACTGAGGATAGCCTTGTCTACCAAAGTAGAGTTGGCCAATTTCGTTAGCGATACTAGCTAACGTTAGTTTGCTAGTTGTATATAACATTTCACTGGGTCTTGCAGCTGTTTGATTTACTGAAATGATTATGAAATCTTATGTTCTTCTAGCCATTTGCCTACTTTAGCAAGTCACAGTATTTCCTAGCCCTGATAGTGTAACTGAGACGACACAGTAAATAATTCCTCTTTCAAGTAATAAGCCCCCGTTCAAGTGTTGAGCATTAAATTAGTTGCACGGTCTGGAGAGATCTTTAGACATAGCCACTTTAATGTTTTGCTAATGCAAAATTTGGTAAAATAAAATCAGTAAAACAGACGTAATGATTGGCACATAAGGGGAAATTACAAGGCATTTTATTTTGTTGGAGTTTTAACTTGTCCAGTGGGGCGAGTACATTTCTCTTCCACTTGCCCTACAAAAAAATCCACTTGTCCCAGACAAGCCTTAATGTCGAGCCCTGTTACTGGTTTAAAACTGACACAACACTCCATAAGAATATAGTCTTTTGGCAATTCTGACCATCTCAAAGTAGTAAAGGCCTACCTCATGATAAAAAAAAACATGACAGTATATTGCCATGTTTATTTCTGCTACATTCCTGAAATAAGTATTCCAATGAAGACCAAAACACATTAATGGCTCTTGAACTCGCTGTGAAATATTTTACTGTTGATTGTTCTTCTACAGGTACAGTCTTGCACTTTTTGGGGTTCATGTTGTTTTAATTTGTAACTTGCATGCTCTTATGGGTCTTCCCTTTGGCACTTGTTTAGTTTTTCACAATGTATGCTTCATGTTTTGGCTGCTTGCAATGTTTGGGACTAACTTGTTGTTATGATCAGTGACCTATGCTCTCTTGTAAAGCTCTCTCTTGGAAGTCGCTTTGGATAAAAGCATCTGCTAAATGCATAAATGTAAATGTAATGGCTGACCAACAGCATCAAGATTCTACTGTTCAGTAGTGGCTAGAGTTGCCCAAAATAATCATATGGGTACACATTTCACACTGAAGTGCAAAACTGTCCTTTAAAATAATTTACAAAACAGAGGTTATAAAACAAGACAAATTTTATGTCCCGTGTCAGCCGGCAAGGCATTTTCACAAAACCAACAAGGATGAGACCCCCATATCATTTTGACTAATGTCTAATGGAGTTTACACTCACCTCTCCTGCCATGTTACCCAGAGTGTCCAAACCCAACTGTCGAAGGGAGATGAAGTTGCAGTGGGCACATAGCAGGAGGAAGCGCAGGCAGGTGCGGTTAATTGCCAACAATTTGACATTTGCCTCCTCAAATGAGAGGTTCCGTAGGATGACTGCCACCTGCAAGACGCGCTGCCCCTCCATGTCACTGATGCCAAGGTCACGAAGAGGGTGGAAGAGAGCATTGCAACGTTCGTCCCATAACATGCCATCTGTGTCAAGATAACAGCATGAGAAGAACAGCAGGGTCGTTCCATTTATATTAATTTATATATTTTTTATACAAATGTCACATCAAGTTTCTGAAACACTAGTAGTTTAAACTTTTGACAGATCTTTGATGGAAGCTCTCCTCCAAAAGTATTAACTGGTTTCATCAGTGCATTTTTTTTGTCTGTTAATCTTCAGGTCCAAGTTGTCCATTTACCGGTTATACAATCACCAACATGTATCCTGTTGAAGAATCAATTAAAGCATGTTTTTTGGACAATTATGCTTTCAGTACTAACTTACCCTGTCCAGGACTGCCCTTGTCCCAAATGAGGTCCCTGACTTCAGCATCTTCCACAACATCCTTCCAAAACTGTGGAAATATAGTTGGATTAGGGTGGAATTGTATACAAAAAAATGTACCATCAAAATCCAAGGTCTGACTAATTAATACATTTAAAAAAAGGCAAAAAAAATTGCCTACTCTCTGAGTCTGAGTAAAATGTAGCTGTATATTTGGCAGGGTTTCCCGCAGCACTTTGCTGTTGAGGCAGCCGCCTTAGCAAAACACGCCTGCCACCTTAACTACATTGTAAAAAATATAATTAATTTGCGATATTTGCCTTTTTCTCCGCCAGTTTTTTCCCTTTCATTCCAACGGCAGTCTCCCTTCTCTAGAGAACTTCGTTTTTTGAAGTTCTCTAGAGAACCCCCCCCGATATATAATGACGCCACTGTTGATTACGGGAAGGTTTTACTAGTGGTGGGCATAGATTATTATTATTTTTATCTAGATTAATCTCAAAGTAATCTTGCCATTAATCTAGATTAATCTAGATTAAAATGGCTCATTTGAATTCCGCCGAAGGCATTCTGAATATGTGTGCTACCCAATGACTAAAAGTAAGTCTTTGAGAACGGGTTTTTCAAGCCAGGTGGCACATTAGACCAGGGGCTCATCTTCTGTTTCCAAAATGCATCACAAACTGTTTGAGAAAGCTGTTCTACTATGATAATTGGTGTTGAAAATAAATCATGTTCAATAAGATGTACTTGTATTTATGAACTGTTTATTAGATTAGTTAGCTTGGCTGAAAGAGCTGTGCTGACGGGCTTGCCTCGGTTGCACTCAAACATAGTAGTTTGACAACGACCCTTCCCCTGCGCTACATCAGTGCTTGGCCCGGCATTTTCCGCATTAGTTAAGTGATGCTTTGCGTTTAGGTGGTATTTGAAAGTCCTACAGTAAACTAATTCCGCATAGCACAGGGTGCAAACAACCTTAGTCTTGTCGAGGTTTCCATTGGGAAGCTTCTTAAAAATACATTTTCCCTGAAGTAAACCAGGTGGCTTCATAGCTGCATCCATGTTAGCATGTTATGTTTGATGTAATAATTTCATATACAAGGAATACACACAGGTTTGAAGACTCGTTCTCGCCCCCTACAGTGCAATTCGGCTAGGTATATATCCGCAAAAAAATATCAAGGTGAAAGTCATCATAGCTTGCGTAGTATAGACCCAGCTCCCAACCCAACTTTGAGAATAGATTAACGGCGATTTTTTTTTATCGCCCGATAAGAGTCTCATGTTAACGCAGCACGTTAACGCCAATAACGTCCCACCACTGATTTTTAGGTAGGTTGACTGTTCAATGCAGTAGGCTGAGAGAAAGTGAAAATGAAACTTGTGAGCAGAGAAAGTGTTGTTTGACAGTACTTTAAGTCAAAATGTTAGTTTCCTCAAGGATCACAATGACTCTTGCTTGGAGACTTGTTGCTCTTGTTGGTTAGTGGTAACTGATTTAAACTGCTGTATTTGCTGCGAAATATTCCATTTTAGTTAATCTTATTTTTACTGTTGCTTGCTTTTTCTACAGGTACACTTGCACATAGAGATTCATGTTTTTTAATTGTAACTTGCTTAACTACATGCTCTTATGGTTCTTCCCTTTGGCACTTATTTTTTGGTTGTTCACAATGTGTGCTTCTTGTTTTGGCTACCCTCAATGCTTTTGTTATTATTATCAGTGACCTATGCACTTTGTAAAGCGCTCTCTTGGAAGTCGCTTTGGATAAAAGCGTCTGCTAAATGAATAAATGTAAATGCAAATGAAAAAGAAGGCGATTCAAGTCGAGCTACATGTTCAATTTGCAATGCCGATTTGTCTTGTGGTGGCAAGGACCCTAAACAATACATATCCGCTGTTAAAACATTTGCGTATGAAACATCCAAAATAAATTCAAGAAATCTAAAAGGCTAATATTCTTTATATTGATTGGATCTTGAGATAGGGTAAACACAGGCACATGTATTTGTCAAAATAGTTTTCCCCACTTGTCTTCCTGGCATAACGTTGCCTTTTCTTTTTTTGGATTCGGTGCATCCTTAGAAACAAGCCACATGCTTGAACTATTACAGGGTGTCTACAGTTATAAACAAATTATTATGCTAGGTTGCTAGGTAACGGAAGCTAACTAAATCTAGCTAGCTTTCGTTTTGAAAAAATAACTCACTCTGGTGGCAGCGTCGGTAATATTTAGAACCTCTAAAGGTTAAGGCCTTATTTTTTGTAAAAGTGATTATAGACTTAAGACTTTTTAAGGACCCGCGGCCACCCTGTATTAGGACCCCACAGGAGGGCCATTGTCAACTTTACCTTCACAAAGTCACGTGTAGTTTTCTCCTTCCAGTCCATTCCAAATACAGCTGAGAAAGTACCTAATGCTGAAAAGACATACAGAAACCGTTAACGCAAGCATTTCTCCCTGCCATACATACTAAGATGCAGTGACACACACTTTTAATTATCCATACTTAGATCACATTAGAAACTTTTTACAAGAATGGGATTTGACAAGAATGATGAAGCTATATTTTTCAGTTATATATTTTGATAAATACATCTTTAAACCTGTTAACGATTAGAACCTAACATTTAAGTTCATTGTTAACAGGTAAAAGTTTTTAAGTAAACTGAATAATGCAATTAAAGGGTCATAGTAAATACTTACAATCATCAAAAACCCCTGCATGTGCCAGCAACAATGTGATGAGTTTGGGATCTTTCTCCAGTTGCATGGCATGCTTGCTCTCATTGGAGAGTAGAGTGCAAACATTGACCGCAAAGTCCACTTCATTGGGCAGTCCAGACAGGAGAGAGAGCACCAGTTTGTTGTAGTCACATGTTGGTGCAAACTCTGTGGACAGTCCATAGCTTTGGCGGAGATAGTCTGTTGACAAGAGACAAAACATCAAATGTTTGTCAGAATGTAAAACATTAAACAATGATTAGCGTTTACATTACTGGAATGGGGTAATATAGGGCTATAATATCATTTTACCATATTTTCCAGACTATAAGTCACTAGCCTGACGTTGTCATACTCATAATTCTAGTCAGAATATGAGTCTGAGAACTCTCCGTTGGGCTTTGACTACGGGGCGTGTTTCAAACGAGCCTGGAAAACAAATGCCTTTTCGCTCAATTGGATAGACCTACAACCAATCAGAGCAACGTAATATGTTGTTTGTTCAAAACAAATTCAACTTAAGCGCTCTTTTGTGACGTGGGTGATTATGTTACTGTTGATCATCTGTCCATCATCGTATAAAGCCCGCCCTGGCAATTTCATTGGTACGCCCAGATTCTGTTTTTCTGTAGTTGTTTCCCAATACGAGACCCTCCAGACCCAACTTCCCGACCACCTTTTTTGTGGGCGGGGAGAAGTTGGGCTGGCAGCCAGGCTAATAAGTCACACTTTTCTTCATAGTTTAGCTGGTCCTGCAACTTAGTCAGGTGCAACTTATATATCAAAACATGTATTATTGAACATGTTTTAAAATGTTAATTCATACTGACAGACATGAACCAACGAGTTCAACGGATTCAGTGATGTGGAATGAGATCGGGAGCTTGGTGAACTATCTTACCGGTTGCTTACTAACTTGCTTGTTGGACTCATTAGCTTATGATAATTTGGCCTATTCAGACTCCCATGTTTTATATGCTATTGTGTAGCTGAATAACTGTTAATGTGTTACGTTAACATACCGGACACCTATTCAGCTTGTTGTTCTGTGTGCTATTGTGAGTATTAGTTGAATAATTTGCCTTTCCAGATTAAATGTATGGTCTTGGATTTTGTGAAATACATTTCAAAATAAATGCGACATAATCTAGTGCACTGGTTCTCAACCAGGGGTACGTGAAGGCAGTCCAGGGGGTACGTGAGATTTTTAAGGTTAGCATCCATTCAAAAATCCTTTAAAAATAGTTATTATACAGCTCTTCAGAATGTTCCAAAAATGTTCTGTTTTGTATGGGCCATATGTAGGTTAAATGTCTGCGTTCGCAGGTCTGCATTAGGGGCAGGGCAGCTGTGGTGGCATATAAGGGGGCGTATTTTTTTTCAATCAAAAATGCTCTGCGCTGGTTAGGGGGTACTTGGTTGAAGAAATATTTCACAAGGGGTACATCACTGAAAAAGGTTGAGAACCACTGGTCTAGTGTGACATGTTTTATTCATATTCATGACGCATTTTTTGACTGATGCAATTTATACTCCGGAGCGACGTATAGTCCGGAAAATACGGTCCTTGCATGCACCTTTAATAGCCAATGCATAACTGTAATCACCCACATCCCACATTTTCTGTGTATAACTTAAGATGAACATAACTGGGTACAATTTAATTGGGGGGTCAGATGGCTGAGCGGTTAGGAAACCAGAGGGTTGCCGGTTCGATTCCCGACCGTGAAAATTACGTTGTGTCCTTGGGCAAGGCACTTCACCCTACTTGCGGGGGAATGTCCCTGTGTAAGTTGCTCTGGATAAGAGTGTCTGCTAAATGAGTAAATGTAATGTATCCATGTGATGCTCTCTTGCTTTCCTGAGTATATGAGTCAATTTGCACAGTTGTCAGGTATTGGTAGTCTATTTGAAATCCTACAATTTCCTGTTGGTACGTTCTTACACATATGTGTTCCCTAATTATTTGGGAACACAGTCAATATGAAAGTTAATCTGCCGTAACTTTTGGCATTATCAAATTCCCACTCCTTGGTGGAAATTGAATAATGACAAATTGGAAAATGCTAAATAAAAACTGGATGGGAGGACCAATTAGTCTATAAAACTACCTGTGTCTAAGCTGTTGTCTGCCCATTAAGAGATGGGCAGACAACAATGGTTTTCTTCTTATCTTATCTATTTTTTTAAATGCTCGTGCGCCCCGCCCCCCACGTGACATGAAAAAGTGCCGCCCCGGTCGGCTGCCCGGTCTGCCCGTGCCTAAAACTGCCCCTGTAGCAAATCCTGCTTTACATTGTCCCAGGTTTTCAAAATTGTCCTCGGTGAAATGGTTCGAGCAGATGTGTAATTGAGGGTCTAACTTCACAGGGATCTTCTCATAGACAAACATCACAGCCCGTCGAATGTTTGGTTACTTAGGAAGACTCTGAAAATGGTCAGCACTCCCTGTATAGCCGGGAACGCTGCATTTACCACCATAGTCCATTTTTAATATGCTAGAAAAACGTTCTTCTTTGTAATTCTGTGGAAGTACACAGAGCAGCACGCAGCAAATTTTGGGGCGTGACCAAGGTACACAACAGAGCCAAAAAAGGTGGAGCCACCGAACTGACGTCAGTTTTACAGCTACATTTTTTAATTGTGAGATTTGCAAAGGAAAGAGGTGTCAATGGACTTTGAAGTTCACTGTATGTCCATTTTACCCAGTGAACCGTCGTTATTCAACCGTGACAAGGTAAATTTGGTTCTGCAATCAATGACCCCTTTTAAGGATGCCCACAATTAACATTAAATCATTGTGCAATGTGCAGTAACTAATGCCAGCAGAAGTAGTATACACTTTGAGCAGGTAGGCTTAGCAGCAAGCAGTTTCTATGTGAACAATAAAAAGTAATCTGGTGTGCAAATATGTTAGTTATGCTCCCAGTGTACTTTATAGCAGATCAGCATTTTTTGTCAAATTGTCTGTCTCCCTTGAAAAATCTGAACTGTCTGCAAACATTTGATTTCATAGCAATTCAATGGAACGGGTGGCTCTACCACCATGACAATCTGTGACTCGCCCGCACGCCTCCAACTCGCCAGAGATTTTACGAGGATTAGCCACTGACAGCTGTGGGAATGAGAGCGCATACTTGAGAAACTGTTTAAAGAGGAGGAATCAATCTTCATACAAAATGGAGGGTTGCAAATTATTGGTTACATTTCTAAATAATAAAATCATAGGTCCTCTATTAACAATGAAAAAATTACGAGACAAATTATTTTACAAATGCAAAAGACATTAGAAACAGTGCCTCTCAAGTTGATCCCACACTGTATTCAGAGCATACTTTTTTACATTGGGCAATAGAAACGTGTACTTTTATGCCGGTGCACCAATGTGAATTTGTGAATCTTACCATCCCAACTGTCTATGCATTAACAGCTTTATAAAGTTGCATTGTATGACTTAAGTCGACAATAAGCTGTACAGTGTCACTGTGGTCAATTTATGAAGTCATTGTTCCATTCCTATGTATACCAGTTTAACATTACAATGACAATTCGGTTAAGCCTTGTGCCAGATAATTTTCCATGTGGAAAGTCGGATTTCTTGTCAAAGGTCAATAAATTCCATTCAAAAGTCAATTATATAGGTTTTACAAATTACCAATATAATAGTTTATAGTTAATTCTAGTATTATTATAGTTTGACTATAATATATAAAGAGAGCAAATGGCAAGAGCGATTGAAACTTACCCGATACAGTGTGTTGCTGGTAGTTATAGGAGCAAGGAATTGCACCAATTGGAAGAGATGGTTTAGGATTTCCTGGCTGCACCTCTTCATCATCCTCACCAAAGTGATGGACCTTTTCATACTTCTCTAAATATCTGAAAACAAGGACATTTATTCTCAGAGTGAACAAACAAGAGGTCTGCAAATTCTGCAGGTCAGTCACAATAGATTAGAGCTGAGCCAAACAACTCCACTCATTTTGCCAATTTTGGAGGTTGTTCAATTGATAAAATAATTAATGGCGATTACACACTAAATATTAACAGTAAATTTGGTTGGAAATAGTGAAAATGTATATATGATAAAGTTTAGCTTCTCATTAGGCATCCACAAAAATAAACATTTAGAACTATTAGAAAACCTAGTTCACACACACACACACGCACACGCACACACACCTGATCAGTAGTAGTGTTGAAAGTCATTGCCAAGCACAGTTGCTGCAGTGAGTCACCAAGTGAGCCCATTTCTGAATGGAGGCCCATTGGTTCACCGTGGCCAGGGTAATCCCCATTTCGCACTGTGACACACTGCACTATAAATACACTTAGCCTTCATTTGGAGATGCACCAACCAGGCACTATGCACCGTCATCAAATGCTGTCTGGGCATGGGCAGCAGGGAGAGGAAGGAGTTGGTCGGGGTAGCAGCTGCTTGTGTATAGCCTTTCTGCATATCTTAATCATTGTTAACCAGGGTCACCAGGAAAGCACCACAAACGCAATGATTTTGGGTTGTTTTTTCACTTTTAAATTTGGCAGACAGTTAGTCAATTCTCTATTTATCATTATAATTCAAATATGGGCCTATTAACTCAATTATGGGACAATTGCATGAGAAATTGTATTACAGTTTACAGATGCAAAATATTGTCTACTTTAATTTTAAGAAGATGTATTTAACTGATGTCATTTTAGGTCGGCTGGATCAAGTGTACAAGAGTGCCACTCTTGAGTGGCCAGCCTGCTTACTCGTAAAGTTTGGATGCCCTCTGCTGGTCAAACAAGAAAAAGAAAAGTTGAATGAACAGTCTCTCAAGACAAGAGGTCATGAGAGCTGCAAAGTATAAATTAGGAGAGGCATACAAAGAGCAGAATTAGGGTGTGTAGACTGCATTTTGTATCTAGGCTGGTAAGAATAAGATGAATAGAATATTGGTAACACCTACTGGATACACCTTTTTATTGTAATCTACATTTTAATTGTAAACAACATTATAAAAAATCCAAATTCCAAATACAAATAAGGTACAGCATTGTTGATTATTTTGAAGCTTACAGTCTAAATTCTTACATTTGTTATTCTACAAACTTTAAAATACACACATGGTCTAAAGTACAGGATTTCCTGCAGCACTTTTCGGTTTAAGCGGCCGCCTAAGCAACACACGCCTGCCACCTTAATTGGTCTATTGATGACGTAGTTATTTGTATGTAAACATTCGGGATGCGCGCACAATGTGGTTGCAGAAAACCGGGAAAGGGTAGCATTTAAAACGGCAAAAGGACCACACGGATCATACAAATAGTTAGATTTAAAAAGGTCGAGGAGGAGAGCCTTTAAGAGAGAAAGCGATTCCCCAGTGATCTGTCACATCAGAATTTTGATTTGGATCACGAAAGTCTTGAAATTTGAGTGAGAATGTTGCACGGTAGACCGCATAGTCGGGCGGCAGCAATGTCTTCACGTCATGTTACAAATTTCATAATTTTACAGTTTTACAGTCAATTGTACTTCAAAAATTTTGAGCAGGGCTGCTTTCAAGAGATATGGGAATTCTGCTTTTAGCCAGCTGGTCCGATTACTTTTGTGATTTGTTTAAAACTGGCAATCTGAGTGAGACTGTGTCCCCGTTTTGACGTTAGCATCAGTCACTCGGGTTGCTCACTGACAGTGTGCACAATGTTGTATTTCACTCCATTCTACACCAGAAAAGTGTGGGAGGACTGCCTATAGTAGATACGAGCCTGCTAGCCAGCATCTCGGATTTCTTTAACCCAACCTCTTTCATTCATCATTTCCCTGAGAAAGCGACCTCCGTTAGCCAGGCTAGTTTTGCCCAAGCCAGCCTAGTTTTGCCCGATCACTTAGTCAGGCTATTTAACGGTATTGGGGGTCAAGTGACTTTTGTGCATAGACAAGTGAAACATAAATGTACTTGTCCAAAAGACAAATGCCTCAAAGTTAATTTCAAGCCCTGCAATCCGGTGGCCAGAGATATGATGACCTGATCGAAACTCCAAGTGAAATAGACCCCGGGAGAAGTTTGTCTTTTGCAACAGACATGCGCAGTTGAGCCTCCTTGACAATCGTGTGACGTAGGGTGATAATTGGTCTATAGCGTAGTTTATAGCAATATACGCCCTGTTTTCTCCCTTCCATTCCAAACAGTGACCAACGCCAGTCTCCCTTCTCTGCAGAATGCATTAGTCTATCTATTAGTCTTTGAAAATACAAGGCATCAATAGAAAATATGAAAATGCATTATTTGTGTTCCTTGTGTATTTTTGTATGAACTGGTCATCACTGTATCCTTATTCAGAATGAGATGTACATGTAGATATTAGGGAATGATTAGTATGGCATCGCCAGACCAATTCACAAATTATGCATTTTTGTCTGGAACCTCTTTGTTCATTTTCAATTTCCATGGAGCATTATGGATACAGACCAAATTGTCGCAATTGGATAGAAATAACCAATTAGAGCAACTAAACGTAAACGGCGTTGTTTACTAAAATGTCTCAACAGCACTCCACTGTTGAGTTGTCAGATCGAACCCGCCCCCACAAAGAATAATCCTGTTGTGATTGGCCCGGCACTACCCAGGCTGAGTTGAAATCAGTTTGAATGGGTGGGAGGCCAGACCCATCTCTGCCAGAGCAAATAAAATTGATGGCATTTCATGGAGTCAGAATTCTCTTGACTAAAGCACTGAAAAAGGGTACTCGTATATAAAAATGCTGCTGTACTTGAATGCCATTATTTAAACCAGTACAAATTGCATAATTGTTTTCAAACTAAAAATACTGTTAAAACCATTGTTAATTTATTTATTTTTACAAACAAATCTGACAAGTAGACAAGGATATATTTAAATCAAGGATTTACACAGTATCACTAAGATCTTTAGAGATACTTTTAAAACTCATGTAAAAGTGTAAATGTAATATGTAGCCAATGAATACCTCCAAAAGGGGTTGTGTATATGAAAAATATTCCTGACAAGCATTTTTTTACAAACCAAAAATACATTCGCTTGTCCTTCTACATGTCTACACATTTCCAGAAATCACCTCACAAGCTAGCATCAGACACCCTGCTTGTGGGCTGTGGAGGCAACAAATGTGCAAATTCAGAAGAAGAATTCTATGGTAAGGGTTTGGGTATCCAGACTATCAATGCAGGTAGCCATAACCAGGGAGGCCATAACTAGATAGACCAGCATGGAGCATTTATGAACACAAGTATTTTGCTTACTCCTTAAAAACAAAAGCCTGGCAATCAAGTTGGTGACGGTTGACCACCTTTACCCACCAGATTGTCAGGTGATTTACATGCTAGAAGTTTGTTCACAGGGTTTCATGATCACTTGGGAATTAAGATAGTCACAAACTAGCTGCCGACTAAGTGTATGCCACCCAATAGTACAATAATATCTACAGTCAATCTCACTGAATAGTTCATATTAGAAACACTGTGGTAAATATACATAGCATTTGTTAATGTGTCTCCACAGCAGATATCCACACCTTGTATGGATATTCCCTGCATAGGAATGGGAATAAATATGCGACATGGCACATTTATCAAAATACCAAAGTATACGGGTTGCTAAAAGCAGTGAAGTTCAAACAGCTGATTATCCTTATATTAGGAAAAGAGCTACACTTCAATCAACTCATGTGACTTTTGTTATGGGTGATTTTATTTAGTTTTGAGATGTCTTCCCATGATTTTAGAGTGTCTTCTGTATTATCCTTATACAAACAGATTTACCCTAATCTATCGTCCATGTAAATCCTCAACTGAGTCACAGCTTTGTAATTACTTATTACTTATTTATTATCAAAAAGTGACTACTCTCCAGGACTCGGTGGCTGGACCCAGCAATGGCATCACAGGGTTTGAAATTAACTTTTTTTACTTGGTGGCACTGGTGCTCCCAACTTTGAAAAGTTAGGAGCACAAGCAATAATTTAGGAGAACCCACTGAATATTAAGGAGCACCGCAACTAAAACTGTAACAAAAAACATGGTGAATGCGTGACAATCGAGCCCTGGATTTATTTGGCGCGCTAGTTAGCTCCTTGTCACGTGACAACGGAGTGCAGTGACTGACGGCTAATATTAACCTTCCGCATTAGAAGAGTAAAGATTAAGTTAAAAAAAATGGGTTAGAACGGTGGACCGGTCTCTGTAGCAGCTCACAGGAGTCACATACTGTATAGTTGGCCTAATAGCAAGCATTTTGTAAAAACAAAAATTAACAGGTTGCACCATAACAATTATTTGCACTTGCACAAATGTTCTATATTTTGAGGTCAAAGAATTTTGGGAGCATCATTTCAAGCCCTACATCATTGTTTTTCACATACCAAATCTGTTCTCACAACTTATATCAGGCACAATTCCATCTGAACTATCATCTGGGACCACTAATAAGTTCAATGAAGATAAAGTGCAAGAATGATAATTCTATTTAATTCACTGAATATTAATATCCGTTGTTGTGAGGATATCAAGTACCACAGGAAAAACTGATCTCTAAAGAGTGGGAGAAATAAATAAAATGATTGCTTGTCTCATTATGATGGTCTTACCTTAAGTTTAGGCATTAAGCTTATATTTTCTTTCAATAATGTAAAGTTGCTACAGTGGATAAAAAACAATTATGCAAGGAGGTAAAGCATTGCATTGGTCATGTCTTCACTCTGCTGTTCTTGGTCCGTAAAGTGTAATCAGTAAAGATTAGACCAATTAAAACCCTTGTGTTTTACCATTAAGTCAACATATGTAATTATTTGGGCATTTCTACAGCTTAATGCTGCATCCAATGTGTTTTCTCTGAGCATGTGTCAGACTTCCGTACAACACCTTTCGGTTGTCTGGAACAGCATTTATGGTAGATCTCTGGCCATTTTTTCAATGTTTGATACTGTATAACGCTATATGCGTCTCCATAAGGACATATTACCATTTTACATATTATTCAGCTTTCAAAGTGTCCCAACAAACTTGTTTAAGACCTCGGTGTACTACAACCTACCACCTCTGACAAGTTAGACATCCCCGTTGGTATTATAACTAGGTTAGGATATATGACATATCACAAGAACCCAAGAAAAGAAGAATGTTGTGGCATAACTCCTCTATATAGTCAAGATTACCAAATTAATCCACATTAGTTTGGCAAAATTGCACTTTTAGCTAAGAATGCAAATATTTTATCCACTCAATTGCAATAATCTGTTTCTTTGCACTATTGTGTGCATCTTAATTTATCCAATGATGTCCTAACTGTTTACTACCGATCAAAGTGCCGTAATAAACTCTGTCCACATTACATGAGTAGTTCATCTCTTCCATACAAAATCAAAGACTGAGGAAGACACTGCTGTCCCTAATGTTGACTTATTGCTCTGTATCTGTATAGGTCAATTCATGCAAGATAGTCAATATACAGGAAACATGGGTTGGTGACTACCCATGAAGTAAATATTAACATGACGAGCTACTATACATAAAAAGGGGTAGGGCAGCCTAAAACTTTTAAACCAAGTCTGTTCGATTGCAGTTACAAAACTGGGACAAAGCAGAACATTTAGTAAGTGAACAAATGTAAGATTCTAAAAAGAATGACTACCTGCAGACCCTATTTTACCGAAACTGCACTGAAAACTCACCTGATTTTATTTGTAGTACCTGTGAGTTCCTAATTATAATCCTATACATTTCAAGTTACAAAATACGCAATGCACAAATACATTAATGTAAATATCTATAGACACGTCTATATACATGGCTTCGCTGCAGATAAGTCTTCAGCATGGGTATGTAAT
Organism: Hypomesus nipponensis; assembly: GCF_054491055.1. Classification (NCBI taxonomy): domain Eukaryota; kingdom Metazoa; phylum Chordata; class Actinopteri; order Osmeriformes; family Osmeridae; genus Hypomesus; species Hypomesus nipponensis. The sequence continues at coordinate 13,191,030 of NC_140367.1, forward strand.
GAATCTTGTCTTTGGCTTCAGTTTTACAGAAATGTAACACGCTCTAAACAATCACTCAAACTGAACTGTGCAGTGCTGCTAGCGCTTACGAGTTGTAAACATTGCCACATGCTGACTGTGTGCTCCTCTGCTACTTACCTAAGGTAGTATTGTTTTAAAGCAAATGCTGCATTGGAACAACTCCTTGGAAAGTTGAAGTCTTCTCCAAGTTCAGACCACTGATTCTTGTCAGAAACCTGAAATAAAATCTTTGTTAGCTAGCCTAGTGTTAACACTTGTTTTAGCTACAATTTTCAAAAATAACAGGCTTTCAAATGTGAATACTTCAAAAAATATAAGAAACCCTCTCATTCCGTTCAAGTCATATTGTGGCATTCGCAATAAAAGTATAGTACTGCTTGATTACTTTAGGGCAAGAAACAATAGCTACCTAGCTACAACTATGGGTTGTAGGTGGCTTAGCAAGCAGCTAGGTAGTTAGCTACGATTAGCAATATAGCTAGTGATAGCTAACATTAGTTTTCTGGTATGACTAGCGTGCAAACAAGCTGAAGTGGGGCTACGCTTGAGGCAACAATATTCGCAACCACAGACACAGTAGGAACTCTCACTAGTTACCCCATCTAGCACTACCATGGGAGCTAGGTTAGCTTGCGACCTGTCTTCTTTGGGGTCATTCTGTACAGTTACAGTATTTAGTAAAGGCCCGCGTGAGGCCTACATTCTGTCTCCAACCATGAACCCAACGATGGCCAGAGCGATGAGCGGACAAACTACCAATGTATTGTTCAAATGTACACACAAACCTTTTCCCGGCGAGTATGTTCATTACCTCGCCCGTGCACTCAGCGAGTAATCGATGGTATACGTGCCCGCTAATTTTGAGTTACTCCAGCGACGCTGACTCAAACCTAGTCGCTAACGTACGGACTTTCAATTCAAATCATACACAACAAGCCACCACATTGCATTGATAGCAAACTAGCACAAGGCCATAACCAATCCTATATATTCTACAACCGTTTACCCTCGAGACTAATCTCTGATGTGCAAAGACAGTTGAGTGGTGGGCTACTCCACAATTCAGAAAAAAACGCGAGTGCGAAAAATCCACTTTTAGCCCCACTCACCTTAGCAAATCCACCTAAAGAAACGACTCTGATATAAAGAGCATTGAGGTCCAGCTCTTTTCCACCCACGATAGGTACCTTTTTAAACGGCGATCTGAAAAGAGAAAACATAAAATATGTGCAACAATGTTACGGTAACAGTCATATCCCATTGCAAGTCCCATGCAAATTATGTTTTTAGCATTTTCAAAGGAATAAAGATGCCCCATTCTCACCCTCTGCTTTGGTGAAATTGCCGCAGCTCATCCAGGAACGCCAGCCCTTTCCTCCGCTGATCTGGTAGATTTTTTCCCGTCGAATTTGCCATTGTTTTTGCATGTAAAACGGTTAAAACCCCACTCGGTTGCTTCCTAAGACACCAAGGATCCCATACTCCGCCGGCGCTCAGTCATTCGCGAAGCTGAGTGTTTAAAAAGTTAAAGAAATATCTAATGGCAAGAGCGCCAGCTCGCTAATAAAGACCGATGCACACAGAAACCAAGCCAATTCTCCCCACACTAAGTTCTAACGATCATTGAGAAATACGACCGATTCTAACGGGAAACCAAAATCGCCATAGTAAAGGATGTAATGCGAATAATTTTGGTAGCAATTGTATTGGTTTGGAGTGGTTTGACAGTGTGTTACGGACGCGGCTCCGAGCAATCGCACACACTGTAGAGCGGCAGCGGGATCCAGTTCTCAGACAAAAAGATCTAAAGGCCGCGAGCTCGTACTGACATGTAGCGCCCTCTACTAGGCACAGCGGAATTGCACTGTCCTGAGCGCTTTATTGGAACAATAGATAGTTTCTTTTAGGGCTCATCTATAACTTACAGCTCCCATTGAAAAATAACACAATTTCGTATGTCCATGGGGGGAGGGGAACTTTTCAATAACTTCAGACCATTAAATACACCCTGCAAACATTTGCACACATCAACAAAACGAAGAAGTTCAACATGTGTTTGTGATAACTTAACAATAAGTCAATTAATTGGGTAAGGTATGCCGCAAGTATACCTTTTTACAAATGAAGAACAGTAATAAAACCTCAATTGGTATATAAGGACCTTAATGTTAATTTTGTCCAAATGGTATTAATATAATTAGTGTAGGCTACAGAGTGGGTGCTTTGCAACATGTTAAATGCTACGGAAATGTTAAGGACCAGCTCTTTAGTTCATCATAACTAACATAGCCTACTATTTACATTTTAACTTCGCGATTGGCATGCGGTTGGCAACTATTTACACAACTGTAGTAACCCATTTTGTTTCGCAGATTTTTTTTACGGAATGCCTTGTATTTCAATGAGCCGGACGGAAGATACCCATGATCCCTACTTCTGTAACTGTCGAGTAGAAATCGGGGATTGCTATATGATGGTGTTATACTACGTTCGACCATTACACGTTCCCTTCCTTTGGAGAACAGCTTTTCACAAAATGGCGGTGACAAACGTGTGCTAGCTAGCCAAACATAAGGACTGAGGATTGTCAAGTTATAACAACTGACCACAGAATGTCATGGGTACATGTAAAAACAGACATGTTAGCCAAACTGTCGTGAAAACGCGTGTCAGTTAAATCAACCAGTCAGCTGTAGCCATTAGCTCTACGGTTTGATCGGGATTCGAATTTTGTTGAACGTAGCCTACTGTATGCTACTAGTAGTAGCTTGCTAGTAGTACAGGCTAACTACTAGATTACTACTCGACGTCCTGGCCAAGGCTAGGATCTAGCAACGCTAGAGAAACTTGGGGTAGCTAGTTAACAGTGCTTTATCATATCGGGGTGCTGGCTTAATACATTTAACCAAATGACAAGGTAGCCTATAATCTAGACAACAGAAAATTTGACTAGCTAGTGCTAAGTAGTCAAGCAAGGCTGTGCTCAGCAGTTTCATGTACTGTACTGTGACTAGCTCTAGCTCGGATTATTAGACAATAACACGAGGCCGTATTTTGTGATTGAAAAGACAAATGTAACAACACAAAGGTAGCAAAAGCATGAAAGCAAACATGTAGTGAGTTGGCCCACAAGAGTAACGTCATCGACAACAGTCTCTGTTGAATGGCAGTAGATGCGCTATGTTCACCTGTCTAATTGCTTGCTTGTTAGAAGGGGTGACCCTGACAGTTTACCGGTGGGGCCCACTGAGTTCAACAGGCCTCAGATTTGAACTAAACGTTGGATTTTGGGTTGAGATTAAGATATCGTATAAAATAGCACTGCAATCCTATAAACTCTAGATTGTTTAGATGAAATAGTTAAAATGAAACTGCCTTAATGCCATGTCAAAATATTCACCCCTTTTCAAACAAAATAACCTTAATAAAAATTACATTACATTTAAAATGTCTCCATACCTTACACAACACCCTAAATTGACAAAATGAAAACAATTGTTTATGACATGTTTTAATGTATTATGATATAGACATTTCTCAATTGCATGTTCACACACAAAACATGACTACTTTGTAGATGTAATCAGTCACTGAATACATCCACAAAGTAGTAATTTTTTGTATAAAGCCGGACATTTATTGCATGAATTGACTTATTGACATTTGTGATCCACTAGCCTACCCATTCTCCTGATACTTAGACCCGTGGTAATCCTTGTTGGAAGAATGCTGTGCAGGGGGTCCCTGAGGACCAGGTCGTGACAGCATTAGGAGTAAATGTTTTTTTTGTATAGTATTGAAGTTCATGGGAGGGAGACAACTACTTATCATTGATATAATGTAACATTAATTTAAGGGACTAGGAGATTTTTTTCTTGTCACAGGTCAGAAAATGCATTTACTATCTGTCCTATATAATTGCAAACATCCTGTGTCATATTATGAGACCTTGATGGCAGGAGCAGTCTGGTTTACATCTTACCCAAAGCAGAAACCGACTCTATTCATTAGAAGTGCTAAAGCAAATAGTCTCAGGCCAGTAGATACACCTTACGTATCTCACAATATGTTTCAAAAAGGTGGCAATCATGAATGGATCAGGACCAGACAGGAATAACTATTTTTGAGGGGTTGCAAAAGTTGGCATGAAACAGATTTTAATGAGTTATGTAGGCTAAATTACTGTTGATTGTGTTTTTATGAAGGTTATCTTTAACAGTGATTTGCTTAATTCCTGTCAGAACATATTCTCTAGCTCAAGTCTCTCTAGTCTCTGAGCATATTCCACTTGCTAGCTTTGCATTAATTTAGGATACCTGGAAAGTGAATTCGCAACACATTTATCCAACAATGGTGTTGAGAAGATAGGACCAGAGGAGAGGAGGTGAAATTGAAGGGGGATAGGACAATAGTTAGAAACCTTGGCCACAATATACACATAGCTGTCCTTATCCATTATCAGAAATATGTAACAACACTAACTTCTTATTTTTTCCCATGTGTTTGTGATTTTTTAATATTTCAGAATGCCAAGAAATTTGTTTTCAAATGCAAAATAAATTCTGGGGAGGAACCCCAAACCTCGCCGGAACTTTTGTTCCCCCCCAATGTTGACTCCTTGGCTACGGCCTGACCATGGCTTATGCTATCAATGCAGTTCAAAACTCACTCCTCCCCAATAAAATATACCACAACCACATTGTCTGGGATGGACCAGTGGAATGTGTGGAAGTGGAAATGCATCTGGATGGGTGCAGGAGGATGACTTTATTTTCCTTGAATACTTCAGCAAACATCCCAAAGCCTTGCTGGGGCCTGTTCCATAAAGCAAGTTTACCAAATAAGCCGCCAGGCTTATGTCAAGGAAAGTAACTGACTTAAGCCTGGCTTTTTTTCCGGCTAACTCGCTTTATGGAACAGGTCACAAAGTTGGTTCTTCTTGAACAGCTCCCACCTAGGGTGGCCAGGTGTCTGGCTTTTGGCCCACAATTAGGTTTCTCAGTTCCACTCTATCCAGCGTAATCAGTACCCAAAGGAAAATGTGTCCTTCTTTTGACTGATTGACAAAAATATCAATGTAAACCATTGAAATGGTTTCATTGGTTCAATAAATGTGGGGTCAGAGGGCTGAGCGGTTAGGGAATCGTGCTATTAATCAGAAGATTGCCAGTTCGATTCCCAGCCGTGCCAAATGATGTTGTGTCCTTGGGCAAGGCACTTCACCCTACTTGCCTGTACTTACTGTAAGTCACTCTGGATAAGAGTGTCTGCTAAATGACTAAATGTAAATGTGAACAGACACACGTGATGTGGATGTAAAAAACTGCCAGAAAGGCCTGGTGAAATTTAAGCTTTTCATTTTCAGTGTCACCTGACATTCACTTGATAGTAGTGCCGGCAAAAAAAACACATAACTTTCTATTCAGACCCAATTGAAAGAAAACAATGGAAGACTAAATGACATTACTTATTTTGCCTGAAGAGACTCGCCACACTGTGTGAGGACAACTGAATCTCCAGCACAAATCTGTCTGGAAATCGTATATCCTTGAATATAGGGATGCAGTTACATTTATTTTAAACGTGAAGTGACTACAACTATAAATGCATATAATGAGATATTTGATTATTATTTGTAGTAAAACTAGGAATATACTTTTCAATGATGGATGTTGTGTTCAAAAGCTGAAAATGTTGCAATGTATGCTTATAGAAACTTCCAGCGTCGAGGTGTCTTTATATACTCTCTAGATTCCTATTATCCACAACAGGCTCTTGGAACAATCAAGAAGGCACATCACTCCAAAGCACAGACCAATAACTATATATTTGATATCTAAAGCAGCAGCCTTCAAACCAACAGTCTATGCCATTGGTTAATCGAAACTTGGAACACCACAAATGAAAAAGCAAATAGTTAATTGTTGACTGATAGAAGAGTAGTATTTCCTCCAAGATTATTTCTTGGCATAGCGTCTTCACTGCCCTCTTCCTTTGAATTTCTACAGCATTTTAGATGACAGACCTTCTCAAAGAACATTCATTCATCCACCTTCGCCCATTTAAAGGCAGGGTAGGCAATGTTGCTGAGAAGCACTTTTTGTCATATTTGCCAAAAGTAACTACACTTCCAACCAATGTCAGAAAGGATGGACAAAGCCAAAAATGATTTGGTAGTGTCTTACAGCTTACAGCTTCTTCTTGGCTGAAACCCTTTCAAGCAACATAACTAATATAACTAACATAACATAACTTTCTTAAATTTTACTGCTTTAACCCATTAGTGAGTAGCGTCATAAATATGTGATCGTTCGAATGTGCTTCCCACAGCGCAACATCACCAATGTGATGTGAGAGCCTTTAGCATCTCAGGGCAAACTTGGTGGACTTTTTAAATACCCCTGCCAGGGCTGTGGATGAGGCTTCCCCCAAGTCTTCAGACTCCTCCACCAAGGGCGTGTTGGTCGGGTTCAGGAGCTCTTAAAAGTGCTCTTTCCACCACCCAACTATGTGCCCTGTCCAGGTCAGCAGTTTTCTGGGATACAAAAATCTTGGCATTAATGTGACCCACCATGAAAAAATGTAGTGTCATCCATCTGTCAATACTTAATACCAATCTATCCACCATGTCTGCAAAATTTAGTTTCACACAAAAGTGGGGTTTCTCTATATTCTAAGTCCTAGGTCATGTAAGTGATCATCTGCTTGTTCCAATAGAAACAATCTTAGAAAGTATGGGTTGATATTTTCTGTTGAAGGCAGAAAATCGCTGTTACTCCAGATTATTGTATAGCCAGTGAGCTTGCAAAATCATTTAATGAAGCTAAAGGAAGGGGCACAGAGGCTTCAGAAAAAGCGACAAACCAACATGTCATCAGTAGTTATGCTCAAATGACATTATTTTGATACCAGTTAAAGGGGGATCCTCCTTATTTGTCATGCCCTCTACCTCTGCCCCCTAGCAACATTTTTTTTGTTTGTTTCGGTCTCCCGGTGGTGGATGTGGCCAATCTGGCCATGGTCTCCAGTTCCCAATTACCCACACACACTGTAGTAATGGTAGTCATGCTCTCGGTTACCTACTGAATATAGTCAAGTAGAAGTGTTTTTGTGATATCATCATTCGTTTTGCTAACTTTGTTTTTTGCCTGTGCCTCCAGGATTACCAGCCAACCTTGCCACCCTGCCAAAGCCTTGCACAGCCTACCCTGCCTGTCCCGTCTGTTTTGTCACTGCCATTCCACTCTGCGATAACCCAGGCATTAAACCCTTTCTGGACCATCCCTCATTATTTTGTTAGTCTGTGTTGTGCACTTGGGTCCACCACCACCCCGTAACATTAGTCCTATTGCTAGGGGCTCCAAGGCACTTTTGATTAGTTAGGGTTAGTGTGAATATCCTTGTCTAACCTTGTGCTGAAAGTCAAAATAATCCAATTTATCATAATAAGTTAGGATGGAGGATGTTAGACAGATGTATAGCATTTTGACCCATGTAATGAACCCAAATCCAAATATACTAAGGCCTTCTAACACATATGACCATTCTATTTGGCATAGAGGGATAGGATGGCTTCTCCAGGAAGAAAAATCTGTCTGTAGTAAATCCTGTTTGATCAGGATGTAAAATAGACTAAACATATTGCCCTAGTCTATTGACAATTACCTTGGTTATAGTTATAGCTGCTGTACATTAAATTTATTGACGTGACAATTGCCTCAACATAATGCATTACAAATTCCATTATTTGCTTTTCACTACATTATATATGTGTGAAATTAGTTCCTGAAAGCATGTGGAAAGCACAAAAACTTTGTTGTGTGAAATGAGAAGTTAAACCGTTGAACAGTTTCTCCTGTTTTCAGCTCAGGTTTTTTATAGGCGGAGCAAAAAACAGGCGACACGCCCCCCCACTCTCAAGCATAGAAGACAGCTGATTTTCTCACGATTTCAAAGCCTAATTTAACATACTTGTCTGTGTTTTTTTTACATTCGAATTTGGATGGATAGTTAACAACACATTCTTTTGTGGTGAACTTAAAACTCATTTTCAATTCCACTTTACAGCATCCTTAAGTGGATGTAGGTACTGTTTGTGGAGATGGTTAGCAATGAAATATAATCTAAAATTGTTTGTGTCACAGTATTAGTGAACCTTTACTCCACCTGTGCAGCATTTCAATCTCAGACACAATCCCACACAGATAGCCAGGAAGGGCCAATGTATAATAAATAACTTTATTTAGAAATCCAGTTCATGTGCTTTCACACCTTTCCCCACAAAATGAGTACCAGTACTCGCCCCCGTATGCCATCACCCGTAGCCTAATGTCAAAGATCCTCATCGTCATAGAATCCAAAACAGTCCAGGATCCGATCAGCCCTTTGGCTCCACTCCAGCCTGTTTGTGGCTGAGGCGACTCGAAGGCAGCTCTGTGCTGATGGCAGCTGCTTCACTACAGTCCCTTGATGGTGGTGGCAAGGACAAACTGAGACATCAAGTTTTGCATTCACATGCAGCTTAAACACGTTCCTTACGCGGAGAGACACAGCCTCTACAAGCACAGCACATAACGGGTCATTGTAGTTTGTAGTCGGCGTCGCTGGTTGGCATCCTCCCGTAGTCCTCCGCTGTTGCCCCGGACGATCTGAAAATCACCAGGCCAAATCCACAAAACAACAAACAAGAGAAAAGGAAACTGAAATAAACTAAACTTCCCCCCCCCCTCCGTTTCTCCAACAACTCCCCTCTTATTCACTTGCCACCGGGTCACCTGAGATGGTATTAGCAGGCTTTCCTTGCAAGTTACTGATAGTGGGGCAGGCACTGTTGAAGAAGTTGTTGTTTGTCTCCAGAACAGTGTCACTTCAAGTTCAGGTTCTCCGTTTATAAGTATTAGACAACCAGCTGATTGGAAAGAGAGTAATCTGGCATCTTGACAAGAATAATGACAGGATCATCAGACACACAGTCATAGAAGCAAAGTCTGCAGCAGAGGAAAGAATTTATCATAAAAATTAAAAGCTAAGATAACATAGTCAACAGGAGGTTGTTATACAATCAGGCAGACATATGACTGTCATCAGTACACAATGTAGGCTAGGTTTACAACAGGAACACATGGGAATGAAGACATAATGAATTACACTAATAGTTAATGAAAAAAGGGCTGATCTACTGATTCGGACTGACATGAGAACTAAGAAAAGCATTGATTTATCTCACAGCACACATCACCTAAAGGGCAGTCTGTAGTTTATTAAAATCTGTAAGATTTTAGGCTCCCCTACTTAAAACATCTGCCTTTCTTGCATGATCATTTACAGCTATACTTTTTTTGGTATAATTTACATGTTTAGTTATTGTATGACATGTTGGTCTTCATTAAATGTGACAGCTTCAGCATATGGTACAATTGAGGCCAATGGCCCACGCTCTCCTTACACACAAAGACAAAAGGACTTAGTGGGATACTAATTGGATATGGGGTAACGTCCTCTTTTGCTATACAATGCTAAGCCCAGTAGACATGGAAAACAAGTCTCCAGTTTCAAATGCAGTTGAACACTAGCAAGTCTATTGTGCGGATGTCTTTTTAACAATTCATTTTTCATCCCAAAATTTATATATAGTATAAAAAGTGTTCCAAGTACAATTAGATAGGCCTCTTTTCTTATGCCTAAACCCAGCAAATGCAGGGGTACATTTAATCTTGTTTACAATTTAATTGTTTAGGATTATATCATTTTTTTTAAACAAATCAAACGGAAGCAAGATAATTCATAATGTAGCTCTAAATTTACTCTAAACCACAAAGCATGGTTATGCACTGCTTCATCTCCCCCTTTTTATCAAGAATGATCTCCTAAACGTCTTTGAATTGTAAACTTTTGTCTCTTTTTAAAGACTATATACTTGTCATTTGAACTACCCAGACTCACCCAGCTACTACTTCAGTTCACCAATTATGTTCATTTAAGCCTTTTTGTTCTATTCATCAATTAATGCATGGATGTCAAATTTATTGTCAGTTGGCCTCTGAGATAGGATTGTGAGATAGGACAAAACTGGGAAGAGAACCAAAATATTCTGCCGGGTTGAAGGTTCCGAAGTCCACAGTGGTCTCCATCTTTCTCAAATGGAAGTTGTAACCATCTGCAGCTGACCATCTGGCAAACTGAGATATTGGGGGATAAGGACTTTCTTCAGGATGGTGACCAAGACCCCATTGGTCACTCTTACAAAGCTTCAGAGAAGCCATCACACCTATGGTAGAATGCCAGCCAGAAGTCATTCTTCAGTAAAAGGCTGTCAGAGCCAGAACTCAACTCGGATCTTCAGTGTAAGGAGTTCCACTCACACGTCTGGAACCACGAGTGGAGGGTGAACCCAAAAGTGAGACGCACTTGGTACTGGAGAGACTGAAGGTTTTTAATCGGCTCGGCAAAAGAAAAACAAACAAAAAGTAGCAAAAAACTTAGGACTGGTATAGGCAACCGGCATCAGCAAAACTTAAACATCAAGCAATGTAGGCATGAGACAGAGTCCCCAAAATACCCCTAACAGAACGAGGCCCAGGTGAACCTAATAACAATATCAGAGCTGAGCAAGCCGGGCATGATGACCTCTAGTGGCCAAAACACAGAAAAAACAAAACACTGACAAAGGCAAATGCCAAGAGGCACCTCAAGGCTCTGAGAAACAAGATTCTCTGGTATGTTGAAACAAAGATTGAACTCTTTGGCGTGAATGTCATATTTTGAGAAACCAGGTACCGCTCATCTCTTGGCCAATGTCAGACCTAAGATGAAGCATGGCAGCATTATGGTGTGGAAATATTTTTTATTTGCAGAAACTCTGAGACAAGTCAGGTTCAGGGAAAAGATTAACAATGTATAGACAAATCCTTCATCAAAACCTGCTTCATAGTGCTCAGGACCTCAGATTGAAGGACAGGTTCACCTATCAACAGAGGTGGGTAGAGTAGCCAAAAACTGTAGTTGTGTAAAAGTATTGATACTTTAAAATAATAAGGACTCAAGTAGTAGTAAAAGTAATCAACTAAATAATTACTTGAGTAAGAGTAAGAAAGTATCTAGCAAAAACTTACTTCATACAATATGATTTATTGTCAAACACAATTACCATAAAGATGCAAAACAAATATGCATGTCTCGAATGTTGCTACTGTGGCACTTCTACATTTGGTTTGGTACTTCTAGAGGTAAAAGTATGTGTGGAGCCCTGCATAGGCACTCGGTAATTAGGTAAAAATAAATAGGTAATTAAAACAGCCAGTCATGTTAACCAGTGGTTCCCAACCCTGGTCTTCAGGGCCCCCCTGTCCTGCATGTTTTAGATGTTTCCCTGCTCCAACGCACCTGATTCAAATGAATGGTCATGAGCAGGCTTCTGCAGAGCTGGATAATGACCCATTTATTTGAATCAGGTGTGTTGGAGTAGGGATACATCTAAAACATACAGGACAGGGGTTCCCTGAGGACCAGGGTTGGGAACCACTGATCTAAATCACTGCTTTGACAGTCTGTAAGACAAAAGGGTTTGTATATAGGGTGACATAGGGGTACTTCCCTAAGAGCCCTCCCTAAGAACAATGTCTCACTACATAAACAAAAAAGCAACATGTGGGGATTTTTTGCTATTTCATGAAATGTCGTTTTTTTTCTGAGTAACCTGACTCGCAAGGGTTTATTATACATATCCACCTGGATAAGATGGATTATTGCATTGTTGTGATTTTGCAAGGTTAACAACTGAGGAATACTAAAGCTGAAACACCTGACGCAGTCTTGGTTTCAGCAGTTTCAGTTTCTTATTGATCTATACCAGTAGGTGGCACACTTGTGTTACAATTGTAATCATTCTGCACACTATTATTTACAGTTGTTTAAAGTTTCAATTATCTGAGAAATGTTTATAGTTTACACTTTCAATTATAGGATACATATTTTATTGTTTCAAAGTGATGGTGTTCCTTAATCAGCATGTGCTTGTGCTTGTACTTTCTGTATAACCTGGAAGTCATTTCCAACTGTAAAAAAGTACCCCCCCATCTATTGGTTGGTTTGTGTCAGTAGGTGCGTTCAACTTCATGCAGCCTGGCTGACTTGAAGCAGCCAATGGCATTCTCAGCGCCGCTGGCGCTGCATGAAGTCGAACGCACCTAATGCCTGTTGAGGGTCAAAGTTCAACTTCAAGGGTGAGAACTGCTTTTGTGGTGTGCCCCAGTAGTTTACTGGGTACAGTGTGTACCACATACCGCAGGGACACAGGCTTGATTCCAGACCAGAAAATGTCATGTATGTCCTCCTCTCTCTCCCCCCTACAATTCATGTCCCTCTACATTGTCACTATCAACACAGCATAAATGCATCGAGAAAAAAATAACAACCTTCGCTCATGGAAACTCTCAATACACGCTTGTTTTGACAGACGTATGCTAAAGCTAACCAGTATGCAGTATGATATGTACAATTATACGGCCGTACAACAGTTCTCCAGCAGTCATTCCCTGAGACTGGTAGCTGAGTTTACTTTTCTTTGTGCATGGTACACATAGACCGTTCCTAGACTTCCCTGGTCTGATTACATCCCCTGCAAACATTTATCATATTCTCATATATATGTTAGTGTATGTAAACCAGCCAAGACTACACATTTGTGTGTGTAAAATAATGCATCATGACAGGTTGTATAATTTGAAATAGCATTTAATTTAATTATCACAGCAAACAATTACACTGCACTGAACCGCTCTCACTTCGCAACCGAATGTGAAGCGGCTGGGATGCGAATCAGCACCTCCAAATCTGAGGCCATGGTTATCGACCGGAAAAGGGTGGAGTGTTATCTCCAGGTCGGGAAGGAGATCTTGACCCAAGTGGAGGAGTTCAAATAGCCTATCTCAGGGTCTTGTTCACGAGTGAGAGAAGAATGGAGCACGAGATCGACAGGCGGATCGGTGCGGCGTCCGCAGTGATGCGGGCTCTGCATCGGTCCGTCGTGGTGAAGAAGGAGCTGAGTTGAAAGGCGAAGCTCTCTATTTACCAGTCGATCTACGTTCCTACCCTCACCTATGGTCACAAACTGTGGGTAGTGACCGAAAAAACGAGATCGCGAATACAAGCGGCCGAAATGAGCTTTCTCCACAGGGTTTCTGGGCTCTTCCTTAGAGATAGGGTGAGAAGCTCGGTCATCCGGGAGGGGCTCAGAGTAGAACCGCTGCTCCTCCGCGTCGAGAGGAGCCAGCTGAGGTGGCTCGGGCATCTGATCAGGATGCCTCCTGGACGGCTCCCTGGTAAAGTGTTCTGGGCACGTCCCACTGGGAAGAGGCCCCGGGGAAGACCCAGGACACGCTGGGCTGGCCTGGCCTGGGAACGCCTCGGGGTCCCCCAGGAAGAGCTGGTGGAAGTGGCCGGGGAGAGTGAAGTCCGGGCCTCCCTGCTTAGGTTGCTGCCCCCGCGACCCGACCCCCGGACAAGCGCCAGATAACGAACGAACGAACGAACTGTAAGTAAAAGTACAAAAAATGTAAAATACAGTCATGTGAAAAATGTAATCAAACTGAACGAATCGTTCACGAACGACTGACCACTGAAATGCTGTTAGAACTATGAACTTCTGGTCCATGGGCGTATCTAGCCCTATTTTTTGGGGGAGGGGGGGGGGCTGGATCCCCCACAAAAGTTTTATAAGCCCCCCAGAATTTTTTTTTTTTTTGTTAATTTCTCTTCCTAAAACCCACTAGAGGACACTATTTAAAATGATATTTTAAAGAAATTCTTCTAGAGGAACAATGCCTCCAGACTCCCCAAGTTTTGCTGGGTCACAGGAAAAATAATAGGTTTTATCTCGGGGCTTAGCCCCCCAAAAGTTGGAAGTTAGATTCGCCCCTGTTCTGGACCTTGACTTCCTGCTGTACTTTCTCTGGCATGATTTGTATTTTCATAATTTTCTGTCACGTGACATCCGCGGTGACCTGAGCCCAAATTGGTTAGCCTACAGCACCACTTTCACACGTCAGTCTTCATCCTACACTGGGGTTCAATTTGTGGTCCTCCTCGGACTCATACATAGCCTGGCTGCCAGCCCAACTTCTCCCTGCCCACAAAACATTTGGTCGGGAAATTGGGTCTGGAGGGTCTCGTATTGGGAACAACTACATAAAACCAGGATCTGGGCGGACCAATGATATTGCCAGGGCGGGCTTTATACGATGATGGACAGATGATCAACAGTAACGTAATCAACAACGTCACGAGAGAGCCCTTGGGTTGAATTCGTTTTCAACAAACAACATATTACGTTGCTCTGATTGGTTTTAGGTCTATCCAATTGAGCGAAGAGGCATTTGTTTTACGAGTTCGGTTGAAACACGCCCTGTATGGAGGACCAAACCTGCCATATTTACAAATGAATGAATGAATAAATAAATGTCCACATCCATGCATTTAGACAGAAATAAACAAATATATATATTAATTAATGCACAATTGTCAATCAATAGTTACATATATTTGACATTTATGTATTTATTTATTTTGTATTCATTTATGTATTGATTTATTGATTTATTGATTTATTCATTCATTCATTTATTCATTTATTTATTCATTTATTTATTCATTTATTTATTCATTTATTTATTCATTCATTTATTCATTTATTTATTCATTTATTTATTCATTTATTTATTCATTTATTTATTCATTTATTTATTCATTTATTCATTTATTTATTCATTTATTTATTCATTTATTTATTTATTTATTTATTTATTTATTCATTCATTCATTCATTCATTCATTGTTCCCAATATGATAATGAGAGGAGGCCAGTAGGCGTGGAAACTGATGTTCAGACATTGCTATCAATCCAGAGCCATAGATTCAATCTAGCTAACGCCTGGGACACACTGGCTGCGAAGCGCCCTGGAGCGCCACAATATACTACGAATGGCGCGATGCTGTTCACACTAGACGCGCATTTCTCCACGCCGGTCACCAAGCCTTTCACCTTCTCTGAGATTTTCTTTTCTACATGTAAAGCTGACATGTACATAAACATGGCATAGGCTACAGGCTATTTAGGCAACTTGTTGCTCCAACAATAACCGTCGCAACGGCATCCAATTCCCAACGTAACGTGGCAACGTTTGGCTTTTGTTGCCGTAGTCTTTGTAAAATATGTGCTATGGGGCATACAACTCCATTTAGGACTAAGCTACTTTTCATCTTCGATGATTAACTTTGTGTCGTCAATCTTCACAAATTTCTCTTCTGCTTGATTGGGGGCTATATGCCAGATTGTCTATCTCGCTCTTACACACAGGACAAATATGTTGGTTTGACAATCAACAATCAGGATTTTTTATTTTAAAATGTTTACGTTTTTATCGGGGTAAACACGTGGTTGGCCGGTCAGCGTAGTGAAGTTGGGTGTTAAGTGATAGCCCACAACTAACGTAGTAAAATCTTTATAACAAGTTTGTTTATCCAAATATCATATATGGTGAATTAAATCTTTGTTTTCAACAAGGTCGGCCAGCCTGTCCATGTAGGCTATGTTGTCCATGACAGCAAGGATGGATGTAAGGCTACATAATCGAATACAAAGCGTGGAAAACGATTAGCCAATGGTGTGTCATATACCGCCTACCTATTTTGATTGACACATCTCATTAACATATTGAGAAGAAGAAATACAGGAATGAATGAATGAATAAATGAATGAATACACAAATAAATACATAAATACATGTTAATTATAAGGTAATATTGATTGACAATTGTGCATTAATTAGTACATGTATTCATTTATTTATGTCTAAATGCATGGATGTGGACATTTATTTATTCATTCATTCATTTTTAAATATGGCAGGTTTGGTCCTCCATAGCCCCGTAGTCACAGCCCAACGGAGAGTTATCAGACTCATATTCTGACTAGAATTATGAGTATGACAACGTCAGGCTAACTCATACATAGCTGACCACCTCTTAAACACCACTTAGGCCAAGTAGGCGATATTTAGTGAGTAGTGGGTTTAGCCAATTAAATTGAACTTGCTTATGCAAGCTTGCATTAGGAATAACTTGTTGACTACCTAGAAAGCATCACTGGTTTCACGCGGAGGTTCTAACACGCGCCCTTTAAGATTCAAGGCTGCTCTGGTTGGCTGTTTCAAACAGTGCATGCCACTCAATTGACGGTGAGACTACGGAATAAAACGCTATGAAATTACAACCCTGCGAAATCAAACGCAACTAAACTTATCAACTTCAAGATAAAGTCGCAAGCACCTCGCAAGGACTTTTACAGCTGGTAAGCCAACCTTTTACTCATCGTAAACCACAAGGTCATTAAATGCGCCGTAGCAGGTAGCTCTAGTCTAGTAGGTTAATGGAGCTATAGTGATATTAAAAGCTCTTATAAACTTTAGCTATCAATACGGGTGGGGTGGCAACTGCCAACCAGTGACTGTATTGCCTTCTAACGGACTCTGTCGCTACACTTGTAGTTGCAGCCTACATCACTGAATCAAATTTGTTTCAAAGAGTGGTCGCGAGCCGAGTCCGTAGGTTGTCGGCACTCTCTAAATCATTGATTTCGAGGTCGGAACTAGCCGTTTGCAGGCAAGTCAACCAGCTTTGCAAAGTGACTTTTTGACGTTAATTAAAAACTTTAAGTATTAACGTTTAGGTTGCCATATGTTTAACATATTTAAACGGAGCTCGTTTTTTATAGCATGTAGTGTTGGCGAAATCATGTTAACTAGATTTAAAATGAAAGCACAGTTGGAAGTTACCGTGGTAAAGTTGGTTGGAAGTTCGATATTCAACAGATATTCGAACGCCCCGTATTTTGTTGACGTCTGTACACGTTTAAAATTGGGTGCTACCACTTCATTTTTTTCTGAGGGGAAACCAGATAACGATTATTGCTAGAGTGAAAACCTGTCCACACTCAACCAATCTTGATTGAATTAAGGTTAAGAAATAGGCTAATATAAATGGGCAGTGACATTATCAACACAACTGTAGGCTATTTTGTAAGCCACAAACAATTATGTTTGTATACTATATCATATTCACATTTCGAAAAAGGTATACATTTAAGTTTGTTAAAATGCCCACTAGATGGCAGTGTGAGTGCAAAAATAATAAGGGCAGAGCCTCTGGTCAATGTGATGAGTATACCCAAGGATAAATTGTGGCGCAACAGCAAGCAAAATAACATTACAATAAAACAGGTTAGGAATACACAGGGTTGAAGACAGCTGGACAGTACACAGAGAAGCCTTATTCAAGAAATAAAACGCATAATACCCATGGCAATATCCAACACAGGGAATATACAACATATTTTTTATGTAATTGAGAGTAAAAGAAAATGTACAGGGTCTGTTTTTTTCCCCTCTGGATAGGGATGGGAACCTATCAGTAGTGGTAGTGGTTCCCAACCCTGGTCCTCAGGGCACCCCTGTCCTGCATGTTTGAGATGTTTCCCTGCTCCAACACACCTGATTATAATGAATGGTTATAAGCAGGCTTCTGCAGAGCATTATTTTGGAGCGGCTCTGACGTTCTTCCGAGCAAGTTCAGCCAGTCTGAACACACCTCACATCAAGGGAAAATCGGATAAAATAATCTGTAGATAATCAGGACATAAACTAGGATTGTCCAGTTAACTTAATTTAAATTGGCAAGAACTAAAGACTAATACAATAATAGCCTTAAATTAACTGACAACATAAGTTATACGACTTAGCTCTACAGTACTCAAGGACACACAAACGCAATCTCAACTGCGCTGTGAAGCGCTTGTCCGTGCAATCCTCCGATACGCTTTCAAACAATCACTGCTGATAGACGGCCTAACATTTTGTACAGCCCTATTTCTGTTACCGTGGTGGCAGAAATTTTGCCGTGGTGGGCCGCCACGTAAAATCAACATAGCAGAAACACTGCACTCAATATCTGGCTGGCGAGCACACGTTGAGCCTCGTTGACTCTGGCCTGCGGAGGCATGTAGACGCCGACCAGAATGAATGACGCAAACAAGGTGAGTAAAAAGGTTTACAGTTAATAAAAAAGGTTTCCAGATCCGGAGAACAGTGCTGCAGAATCAGTCACAAATCTTTACACCAGCCACTGTTAGTGTAAAAATAAATACCACGGCCTTTCATTTTGCCAGAAAGTACAGTCACGATCCGCTCTCAGCATTTTAAAACCTGCGAGCTGTAGCGCAGAGTCCGGGATCAGTTCACTCAGCCATGTCTCCGTAAAGCACAAAACGGAAGATGAATGAAAGTCTCTGTTTTTCCACACCAGTAACTGAAGTTCGTCCAGTTTGTTGCTCAGCGTTGGAGACAAATATCCCCGGTAATGCTGTACGTAAGTGCACTGGCACGTTTACCTCTCCTACGATGCTTTGCTGCAAGGACAAAGCCGAGGGTGGCTTTGACTATAATGCCCATTAATTCTGCTACTGGAAGCAGAAAAGTGGGAAATAAAACTTTTGAAAAGGATTTACCCATGTGCACAAACTCCAATTAAGTTAACACCGAATCAACCAACCGACATCTTTATCTCTGGCTGCATCAAGGGCATTGGCACTGCACAAGTCTAACTATAATTTCAGTCTTGTCTGTGAGTCTGTCTCGATAACCGGTCATTGTCTGAAGTTGCAAGTCAGTAGGTGTCTTGCACAAGGCCCAAGGATAGGGATGGGTATCGTTAATTTTTATCGATATCGATACCATTTTCGAGACTGCTTAACGATTCGAGTCTTTATCGATACCACTATCGATACTTTTCTATTTCTTAAGTAAAACAGATCTAAAATAGAACAAGGGGAACGTGTTGCTGTCAGGAGGAGGCTGTCTAAAAGGAGCAAATAGGCACAATGGATCCTGACTCTGGCTATATCTAAATCTGTCCACAACCTGGATGAGTAACTAGACTGTGATTGGTTGGTTGACGAAGTGACATTGTCAAGCTCATCGACTTTATGAAAAGTTGAACACATTTCAACAAAAGGCACCTGATATAGCTAAATGACCAGTTAACCAAACCCAAACCTTCCTTATCTTATCCATATTTTCTTCTGTCTCTGTTTTTGTTTAACACAATGTTTAAGCATCTCACAGAGACATGCTCGCAGTGGCTATGTTTTGAATGATCAACAGTGAGGGGGGGAGGCTTGTCTATACTTGCACACTGTGCTCGTAAATAATTTTTGCTGTTTGCGCACACATCACATTTTAGGGGCATATGCGAGTGAAATAGTTGCACTGTTGAGTCCTGAATTGGCTTATTATTGTCAACGACCGAGACTCGCTACGTATGGAGGATTATAGGGGCCAAAACTAAATAAATAAATATTATAACACACAGCTTAAATAAATGACTAATTATATAATGTAATGCCTAATTGACAGACAAAATGTATAAATTACCAATTAAATGAGACACTAAATATATAAATGTTACATGTATTTGTGTGTGTGTGTGTATATATATATATATATATATATATATATATATATATATATATATATATATATATATATATATATATATATATATATATTTACATTTACGTTTTAATGTGTTCACATTTATTTATTTATACTTACATTTATCCACGGTGTAACTTGCTGCAGCAAAATAAATCCGTCGTCCCACGTCACCAAGTCAGGGGGCGGGTTCAAGCCTCTGATTGGTGGTTCAACTTGAATCGACTGCTTTAGACTATTCCAAGATGGCAGCACCTTGTGCGTATTCAATGAATGAAATATTGAATGCTACAGTGGTTGGAATGTGGGCGGTAGCTGAAGAGATGGAGGCACCTGCCAATTCACTTCTTTTTTTACATCATATTGAAAGCTTCGCTGAAATTATAGGAATGATATTGGCCCTAACTGACACAGACATCAATGAAAATATGTTCACGATCCTCAGCGAGATGATACAGCATAGGGGTGGGCAAATCGATCTCAAGACCGACAGTGGCCGGGTTGGGAAACCCGGCAACTATCGATACCAACGTTGGTATCAATAGCCTGATTGATAGCGTGATAAGATCGATACTTAAGTTTCATCCCACACTGAGTACACAACTCCCGTTACATCATAGGCTAGTGGTTGTGCAAACACCGTCTAACTTCGCTCAAACTCACTTTGCCCCTCCCCTGCTAGGCTGAGTTGTTGCCGTGTACGTGCAGTAACACGACTCAGCGGCACACATTAACAGTATTTTTGAGAAAAATCGTTGTCCTGTGTTTTATTATGATCACAATCATGAACAATTAATTAAAGGAAACATTTTAAATGTTCATTCAAATATTCATATTGATGTTGCATTCACTTAATCAATTATGAGGCATTGCTTTCCCCGGCACGAAAGTGTAAATCTTTACGAAAGTAGATAAACTGCTTTTCTAAGCCAAAAGTATCGGTATTGGCAATACTGGTCCTGTATTTACTCCTTGGTATCGGATCTATACCACATCTTGCAGTGTCGCACACCCCTAGCAGCTGTAGAGTGAGGCGATAGATTCCTCTAGATTGAAGAGAGCTTGATCGACTGGTGGAGTCTGCCTGGTGTGTAATACTGTTCATTCACCAATCAGAGGCTTTAACCCGCCCCCTGACTTGGTGACGGGGGACGACGGATTTATTTTGCTGCAGAAAGTTACACCGTGGATAAATGTAAGTATAAATAAATAAATGTGAACACATTAAAACGTATATATATATATATATATATATATATATATATATATATATATATATATATATATCACACAAATACATGTAACATTTATATATTTGGTGTCTCATTTAATTAGTAATTTATATATTTTGTCTGTCAATTAGGCATTACATTAGTCAATTAGTCATTTATTTAAGCTTTGTGTTATAATATTTATGTAGTTTTGGCCCCTATAATCCTCCATAGCTACGAAGTTGTGGTGCGCTCACCAGAGGATTGTCCTGCGAAGGCAGCTGGAGTTTACACCGTTGCGACTCGGAGACAGTCGAAGTACCTCTTTTTATCTTTATCGGATGCAGGTGCTTTTTCATCGCAGTTGTTTCCCCCCCCCTTTACAAGAAATTACTTTAGAACATATATTGCACTTTGCTTCGTCTTTATCTTTGGCTTTAATAAAATGTAGCCAAGCCTTTGACCGTTTTGTGCGTTCTGCCATCGTTGCTAGCAACAAAATGATAAATGAAGCGAGGTTGTGCGTGAGGCAATAGCATTATTCTTTATTTAGTTTAAAGGCGGTTGGCAGGCCATTCAATTGAATTTATTAGTCAAACGTTGTATGTTTGTGCACCAGCGATTTGATTTAAATAACAGTACTTATTTCTCGAGACAAAAGTCAACGTTACATTATATTACTTGGTCTCGATAGCGGTATCGATAAGCTTGGACCTTATTGATATTCGGGTTTTGAGAAATCTGGAACCGGGTCCTTGCAGAACCGGTTCTCGATACCCATCGCTACCCAAGGACGTGCATTTTTATGTGTAGCGTTGTTTGAAATGAGTGCTTTGTAATTGCCAAAATGTATTGGCCCCCATGTTTAGCTTGCACTGTTAGCAATGGAGCCATGTTGAGCTTGCACTATGGATATCGTGAGAAAAAATATAAGGTTAAGGTGCACTGAGCAATGGATATTTACTGCTGTCCCTGTCTGGGACCTGATCAAGGCTGTCTCCATGGCAAACAATCTGCGAACTGTCTGATTGTGGCCTCGGCGATGGCGACAACCCAGGCCTACTCATGCACTAACTTCCACATATTACAGATATGCACGCACCCCCCCACCACCCCCATCCAACGCCTTTGCCTGCTTCGTCCCCCCAGTGTGACAGGTGGGTCTGTGACCAGCGCCTATCATGGCTGCAGGACCAGATGGCTGCTTGTTGCGCTGGCTTACCTCCATCCCCCAACCCCCCTACCCGTTGCAAGTCATGAGTTTCTGTAATGTTGTAAAATGTATGTGCTTATGTGCTGAGGTGTTTTTTCCTGTTCCCACACTGTACTCATCAAGGAGCATAGTCTGGGGGTTGCCTTTTTTTCTCCTCCCTCTCCTCATGTTATGCTGAAATTTCTCCCTCAACCTTGTCTTCCCGTCCTGTCTACCCCCTTGTCATGTTTGTGTATATGTATGGACGGGTGGATTGCAACTTTTAACTCGTTTTTTTTATTATGTGACAGACTATGTTGTGGTACTTGTATACTTGTGCTGTAACAAAGGACTTACTACTACTACTACTACTATAGAGTAGGGCTGCAACGATTAGTCGACGTTATTGACAACGTCGACAATAAAAAATTGTCTTCAAATATTTCTGTTGTCGACTAATCGTTTGATCTCATAGGACCTATTTTAAGTGCCTGCAATAACGTGATTTTACCAGTGCGGCGCTGTAGCGCTACACAAATGCAGCCCTCCCATATGCTATCCAATAGAAGAAAATGGCGGTAAACATTTTAGGGGCAAACCAAGCCCTCTCCCCTCGGCTTGAAGCAACGGCCCCGGTGGATGTAGGTGGTATTGCATTTACGGTTAGGTTTCCGACTCTTCCGGTCGTTGTTATAACCCGAACCTGGCTCATACTACTAGCTTTTTCATAGAATAATTTTTCCAGATTTTTTTTCCTAAGTTTGAAACCAATCCGAAATGGGTAAACTAGCACCCAATTTATTTGCTTACGTCAAAAGTTTCCTGCAAATGTGCTCGCGGATACGAACAGGGCACGAGCACAAAAGTTCACATTGGCCGATAGCCGATTTACATCGAGCTGAATGAGCCATAGACTTGTATTGAATGAGCACAGGGAGAACTGGCTTGAGTTGCCTGCCCTGATGTAGCAAGTTTAGCAAATGGTTGTCACACATACATGAAATGTTGTTAATATAGTTTATTCCCGTTATTTTAAAACGGATTTGATTTTTCGTAAAAACGTTCATGACATGATGGCAAATATATTATGTTAAAGGAGACATGAAATGCTGTTTTTGGATGCTTTTATATAGGCCTTAGTGGTCCCTTAATACTGTATCTTAAGTCTCTTTCCCGAAATTCAGCCATGGTGCAGAATTATAGCCACTATGAGTAGTCCCACAATGAGCTTTCCTCAGAACGCGCTGTTTTGGTGTCTGTAGCTTTAAATGCTAATGAGGAGCATGCGCCATTACAACAACAGCAGAACGGCTATCCAAATAGCAATGAAGGGTACAACATTCGCATTAGTGTGTATTCACACACATTTTCCAGACTTTAAATCGCTAATTAATCGTTAACTGGGCTGTTAGCTGCTAGCTGCAGAGCTGATGTTACAGCCACATTCGAAGGGTAACAAGCTAGGTAAACATATACAGTAAAGCAACACAATTATGTAGCGTTAGTTGACTTACTTGTCCGAGGTTTGTAGCTGGACCCAAGAGAGTTGGTACTGATCCAGTCTTCAATTGCAGACGGACAGCAAAGCCAGCTTTGTATTGTCCCGAGTTGTGGAAACCGTTGTCGCTGAAATGTTTGGCGCAGCTATGCAAAACTTTGGGAAGTTGTGTCGGCGCATTTCCAGCAAAAATACAATTGAGATAGTGGTTGTGCAGAGGCTCGGATGAAGGAACTAAAAAAAAGATTTGTGCTTGCATTTGTACATCCAAGCACTGAGCAACTTATGCATCGTTTGATTGCTCGCCATGGTGTCTCTCCAGGAAAAACCGATATAACACTTGCCCTTGCACGGTGGTAGCTCAGTTTCTCATGGGCGGGCCAGATGATCTGGGCGGGCATAGCAGAGAGAGGGGAGTTAACCTTCCCCCTATCTACGTCACTAGGGGGAGATTTTCAAACAGAGCAATTGAGCCTTCATTTTGTCAAAGGCAGAGAAGAACACGCAGGACTTGGTTTACACTTATCGAAAATTCTAGCCACTGGGGGACCAAAGGCAGGCTAGGGGAACTCATTAATGTTAAATAACCTCATAAAATGAAGTTTTCATGTCATGTCTCCTTTAAGCGCGAGCATAGATTGTTGACGTCTATCTGGAGCAAAGACGAAGATTAATACTTTAACCGGTAACCACAATAGGAAATTATATAGGCCTATATTTAAATAATATTAGTCTTGCCTTCAGAAGCTTTTGTCAAACACACCCATTATTCTTTTTCTTGATCGTGTGTGTCATCAAGCCAGACTGCTTTTGTGGGACAATGAATTAAGGTCCTCAGTGACTTTGTTTCACCCCCACTTACATCTGATGGATACGTCTTGTAGCCTATATGGTTCTGCGAATATTCCCCTTTCAAAGGCAAATGTTCAATAAAGTATATTTTAGACACAGTTTTCAAGCTTTTATTTATTACATTATTACCAAGTCTCGTTAGATCACGTTATATCTATTACTAGGCATTTGGTTTTGTAGGATGAACATATAAAACACAGGCCATATTTCTACACTGATGTTAAATTGAAGGCAGTGTGAATTTCGTGGCATTTCGTTTGAATATAAAGTTGACAGTAAGCTATGGTAAGTCTGCATTATGGAAGATTCTGGTTACCAAAATAACTATTAAAGGGGCAATTGACTGCAAAACTGATTTTACCATGTCATAGTTGAATAACGACAGTTCGGTGGGTAAAATGAACATACCGTGAATATCAAAGTCCATTGACACCTCTTTCCTATTCAAATCTCAAAAAGAAAAAATGTGGCTGTGAAACGCTAGCTTTTCAACAAAGCTACCGGTCCTACGTAGGACCGGTGATCGCCCTCTTATTGGCTCTGGTCTGTATCTTTGTCACGCCCCAGAATTTACATCCAGACCAGCCCGAGGTAGCGTCTATCTCCGATACTTGTTTAGCTGCGCGCTGCTCTGTGTAAGCTACTTATAAGGAACTACAAAGAAGAACGTTTTGAATTATAACAAGGATATTGAAAATGGACCACGGTCGTAAATGCTGTGTTCCAGGCTGTAGCCTACAGGGAAGCCTAACACTCAGTCTTCCCAAGGAGCCAAACATTCAAAGGGCATGGCTGCTGTTGTCTTATGAGAAGATCCCGGCAAAGTTCGACACTCAATCATTCATTTGCTCTGAACATTTCACCCAAGACAGTTTTGACAACCTTGGACAATTGCAAGCAGGATTTGCTAGGAAGCTGAACCTGGAAAGAGGTGCTGTTTCGACCGTATGCTCATTGCAACCGCCTATAAGGACAGTATGATGTTGTGCTAACAGTTATTAGCAATGCTAACGTTTCCTGTATAATATAGCATACCAGGTAGAATGCTAAATAAGTTTCTACACACATCAAATGACTCTAGCTAGACTAGCTGTAGTCGGCATTAGAAGTGAAGCTTCCGAAAAATAGCCAGAAAACGAACAGCAGTCTGGCTTATTGCTAACGCCTGTCTAGATAATCTATTAGAAAGAACTGGAGAAAGGCAGGTGCCTTATACAGGATACGGTAGCATTGCTAGTAACTGTTACTAGTAACACCTAGACTGTAGGCATGTAAACAAGTTTAGCTTGCTAACGCAAGAGCATAGGTAGAATGTGTGATAATTCAGCCTAGTTTATTGGCAATGGGGCTAACGTTGATTCATGTTCCTGACTGTGTTTCATTCAAATAAATAACCTGTGTAATGTAAATCTACAATTCAAGATGCATGTTTGTCCAGATCTTGGTCATGTTATTTAGAGCTAGCTAGCTAACTGAAGCAGCTATGAATCAGGATATGGTTTGGTTGCTAAGCTGTAGCCTAACGTTCTACCCACCCAAGTCAATCCAGTTTGCTTCAACAACAGAAGTGGAAACAAGTAATGTTATCATTTCAAATGATATATAGTCAATCTGTTGAAAACAGTGTTGTGTAGACACAATAGATTTATTTGCACGTTTTTATTTCAAGTCTCCAACTTCGGTGTTTCAGCGAGTGCTGCTGTTGGCTGTGTTGCATTTTTGCTCCCCAGCTTCACTCGTTGAAAACAAACCAATCAGCGCGCAGCTTATCTAAATATTAATGAGCATACCATAAAAGGAGAACATTTCAGAGGATCTGTCAGTGGGCATAGAACAACACCCGGGCCATTTTCAACCCAACCAATGTTACATACCCTATTTGGAGACCTTAAGGAACAGTGTGAAATACCCCCCAAAAAGTCAATTGCCCCTTTAAGCTTTCTTTGCCTGGCGAGAACAACAACGGAGCTGTTCATGTTAACAGTTTATTTCATCCGACACAATGCGTTGGAAATCATACTCATATCACAAAGAAAAAAAAGCAACATATGTGATGAGTTCCATCTAGAATAGCCCTATATTTAGCCCTATAGCCTATTTCTAAAAAACAAGTGAAAGGAATACTATACAGTGACAGAATACATTTCCGTTAAGTTTACATCATGTGTCTGATTCTTATCGGACTTGTACCCCATTCTGAAACTGCAATGCCTTAGCTCACATGCTCGTAACCATATAAATCTATGATCGTGACTGGTTGTCGCAAAGTATGACGTGTACTAGTTGCAAGCGTGCTCGAGGACTCTGAGCTAGGGAAAAAAAAGAGCCACTGTTTAAAGCTAGACTGGAATTCACGGAAGTGGAAATATGGCCGCGTGCCTCACTGCGCCACTGAGCACTTTTCATAGAAATGAATGGGGACGCCATCTTGGAAGACAAAGGTAGCTTACTCCAGTTATATTAACTCTATGGTGCAAACGCATAGAGGTAATAAAGAGTAGGCGCCGCATTAGCTGCTGGGCGCGAGAAATGCGGCCGCCATCTTGGAAAGGTAAAAATCCTAGTTGCTTAGCATCAGAATAAACAAGATACCAGCACTGAGCAGCATATTCCTGCCCAAATCGGCTGACAATCGCAAACAGGGCTCGGGGGATTACTTTTCACAAGTAAAATTTAACATTGTGAAAAAAATAACCATGTCCTGTATCCTAGCTGCATGTATGACCTTTGCAGCAAAGCAAACCGCATGAAAATCAGTTCGGTATTCAGTTTGGTACGATTAATTAAATGCGCTGACAGCTCATTGCCCCAGCCAAACAGATTACACTGAGTGGAGCGGTTGACCTTTCCAAGATGGCGGCCCCACGGCTCGTCAGCGCCAGTAGGCAGTAGCGGTCGATGCGGCGTCTGCTCTTTATTATGGTTATGTGCAAACGGGCCTGATAAAGTCTTGTGTAGGAAAGTTTCACCAAAGATCCAACTAAAAATACTGTAATATGTAATGTGTGCAAGGCGGAACTTGTTTTCCATGGTAGTGTCAGGCCAAATAGTGTCCTAGGGCCAAATAGTGTCCTACCTGACGTCACAATGTCGTTCAGAAGCAAGGACGCGTCCGACCTTAAATTCCTGAGATATCTAATCGTGCAAGCAGGAAACTGTCATGGTTGCTATACTGGTTACTAGGTAGGAAGTTTTGTATTTAGGCTTATTTAAACCAGTTCATTCTACTCTACTATTTAAAGTTTTCACTCGTTCGATAGCTGGTGCTAGCTAGCCAGTTGTTTTCGTCAACAAAATTACTTATTTAGCGTCAATTTAACAGACCGGGAAGGCAACACGTATAGTATTCTACCTGCGCGCGTTGCTGTCTCAGGAATGTTGAACGAGTAAAACATTTAAATAGTAGAGTAGAATAAACTGGTTTAAATAAGCCTAAATACAAAACTTCCTACCTAGTAACCAGTATAGCAACCATGACAGTTTCCTGCTAGCACGATTAGATATCTCAGGAATTTAAGGTCGGCATAGCGACGGCCGCGTCCTTGCTACGGAACGGCATTGTGACGTCAGGTAGGACACTATTTGGCCCTAGGACACTATTTGGCCTGTAGCACAACGTGCATTCATGAACATTTAAAACGAAAGCATCCCCACACGGGAGGAGATGGAAACGGCAAGAGGTGAGTGTGCTCAAGCTGGATGGCTAGTTGGTTACACGAGTTGATAATAACAAATTACGGATACTAACACCGTAGCAACATGTCCACAGACAGCAGTTAAACATTTCAGTGTATACGACCATTGTAATGACAAACAAAAAGCCAGTCCAGAAATTATACTGTTACTTACTGTTTTTCATTGAACAGAACCCTGTTGTTTTATAAGAGATATGTTTACATTCCTCCTTTTTTGTCTGTAATACAACTGACTTATTTTGTTTATTTATCTTTTAAATACTTTAAAGCAACATGATTGAAACAATGCTTAGAGAGCATTTTGGTTTTAGGTTGGACCAGTGGCGGAACTAGAGTTTTATACATGGGGTGGCCAGGGCTACTTCAGGGGGTCCATAGTCAAGAGTCTTGGGTCACTGTTTTCATTAATATATACAGTATAATCTGGCTCTATAAGTGCTGGAACATCCAAGTGTTTTTGAAAAAAAGCTCAAGCAGGAATTTATAATAGCATTTATGTGTTACAGAAATAACACAGTGCATAGTTTATTTACAAAACAAAGTGAATTTACACACCCTAAAAAACTGCAATTTTACTTGACAGGTAGCAGAAATGGACTGCCCAAAAACATTACAAATTTACAGTAATATTTATGTTCATATAATGTTAACTAATAGCAAATAAAAGTTTTGGAATTAGCCTAAACAAGACTAAATCAAATCTGTGTGATAAGAAACCCTTTTGGATGTATAATTTTAGAATGTCAGTGTACAAGGTAGTACACAGTGGAGGTATTATTTATTATACCTACTAACACAGATGTAAACACAATGTTACTGTTAGGCTAAATTGGGAACCGATCTCTTGTCTGTCTAATTACCGTAGTTTTCGGAAAATAAGCTGCATTGTGTATAAGGCACACCCCCCCAGAATGAGCACGTTGTGTTTGTAAATCTGTGTATATAGCATTGGAATACAAGACGCACTTAGAAAGCAAACAACGTTACCGTTGCGCCGGACCAATGCTCACGATTGATTATTTGCCATCTAAGTAGACAACATTCCCAATCAGGGTGAACACTCAAATTCTCTAAAGACCATAGCATTACACATTTCAAAACAGAACGAACACAACACTCCAAACAATACTTATTTAACTAAGCCAATGCCTTTAACTTAGTAGCTTTTCAGCTTGCTGCAGGGCATTCTGGGTACCAAGCGATCTTACAGCATTGTGTAACACACTTTGGTTGTTGATAGTATGTCCAGAAATAAAGCCAAGTCACTCATTTAGTGGCAGAATCCATTGTTACGTCTACACAATTATTTTAGATATTGTACAAGTTTAGCTAGTTTGCAAATCCTGAGGATAGCCTACCATAGCAGACCTTTCTATGTGATAACGGACAAGGGTGTTTTGTCCCTCGGGAGTTGCCGTAGGCTTGATGCTGAAAGCATATGTGAAATCAGTGAGGGCTGTTTGAAGAGCGATGTCAAGAAGAGCAGTGGTAAAATACAAGTTATGAAAAGAGACCGCGTTTGTGTCTTAGTGTCCACAAGATCATATACAATTAGATCTAAAACAAACTTGCAAAAAGCTTGGTTGCACTACCAAAGTTGAATTAGTAATGTTGTTAGCAATGTAAGCGTTATTTTGCTAGCTAGCCTATAACATTACACTGGGTCTACAAGCCATTTGCCTACTTTAGCAAGTCACTGTAAAGCCTACTGACTGTCTCAGTTTGTCTGTTGTTGGAGTCGAAGTTCTAACATTAACATTAACTTAACACAGCTAGGCAACATTTGTAAAAAGAATTCTGGAAACTAAACCCAATCCAAACCTTATACATTTACTTCAAATGTTATGCCTTTGTCAATCGCAAAAAGAGCTTGTGGAGCTGTGGAAATATTCTCTATTCTGCTGGCTGTTCTTATTCTACTGTATCTGGCAACAAACGTCTCTCTTCGATTTGAATAATGCACCGCAAGCAGCAAAATAAATGCCTCTCTCTAATGAGGTCAAATGAGATGTCAATCAGCATCAAATATCGAATAGCGAATTACATTTTGTCAGGGGTGTCCAGTGTCACCCCGGACACCCCTCTGACTCCTCTACTGGGTTGGACACAATTGACCTATCGCTAAGCCCCACCCCTCGAACGCAAACGGGCCAATGGCATCTTAGTAACAGCTGCACTCAGACATCTTCAGTTTAGGAGCAAAGTCCAAACTCGCATTCCTTGGAGGTGCAAAAGAAAATAATCGTACGCGTAGAAAAAACACTAAACCAGAAATCTTAGAAAAACGTAGAGTTTAGCGTAATGTAGCGTAAAGTTTTATTGCCAGAAAAACTTATATGCAAAAAACTTGCATCTTTTTAGTGCCTTAAAAATGGTAAAATAACTTTCTTCTTGCATGCTGCTTGCCTCAATTACCTTACAGCCTCATGGCCTTTCTTACAACTATGTCTCCTGTGGGTGTGGCCAGGCAGAACTGCGCAGTCGCGCTGCATGCCTACAAAATAGTACACAATAAATGGAATAAATAAATGAATATACACCTTGTACATATCCATGAAACAAATACTAATCACACTGTACATCTGTAATTATTAAGAAAAAAAATAACAGGCAATTTACACAAACATTGAATTGGCTCTTACATTCAGTTTACAACTCCATAGAGTAGCATTAGGAAAAGTGATTCTTCTCTTGTTTTATCGGGTTTGTTGTAATTTAAGTGTAAAAACAATGTGCATGGGGTATATGCAACACTGATACGAGGTATCATGAGAGGATGGGCAATGGGGTATATTTGATCCCATTTCCCAAACCAAGACAGGCCAAGACAGGCCAAATGTCTCCGGTGGATAAAGCTGTGTGGCAGACCACACCAGGGCTGGACTGGGACAAGAAATCAGCCCTGGCATTTTTGGCCATGGCAGCCCACCAAGATTATTTATACGATATGCGGAGGCACACAACATACCAGAGGATATATGCGCATATTGTGCTGTTTCAACAATTAAAATAAAGCGCAGTAGCCTACATGGATGAGAGTAACCATGTTGAAAAATGCATACACTCTTTCACTATACTTACAGAGACTTTCATCTTTGGAGAGATGGCTACAATGCCACAATACCCATCTTGAAGTGAAAGTGGTTGTCAAAGAAACATTGCTAGAGATGTCTTTTCAGTGTTTAATGAAAATACTGTTTATACAAACGTGTACATTGTTTATAAAAATAGAAATTAAACAATTAGGTACGATCATAATTTTAATCTTTTATATAATAGCCCAAAATAACCTTTTGTTCTTTCAATGGCCACATGTAAAAACAGGAGTGGAGATTAAAAAAGCTGTCTTCCCTCAAGGAGGTGATCAACACTTGCTCTGGAGCAGTTTAATACATATGCCTCAGCACACTGTCTATGTGCCATGCCTCTCTCATGCTCCTCTATTCTTTGGTGCACATGCCTCCAGTCTGTCATGCCTCCAATGAAAGAACTTGGGTCATTGGGCTTGCTAAAAGCAAGGCAAAGAAAACAAAATAAAGCATTACGTTCATCACTATAAGTCAGCCATTTCCATGCCATGTCGTCCGTTCTTGTGAAGAGCCTCTGGATGACAGGGTTTGTGGCATTCTGCTGTGGGTGAAACTTAAAGAATTCCTGCCTTTTTGTGGAATGAGGGCGGCTAAAATAGTCTACAACTGCCTGATCTTCCTGTGACTCCTCCACTCCTACTCCAACAGTCTGACTTGACTAAACATAGAGAAAGAGAGAGAGACAGGAGCATTAATTTCACTAGTGTTATTTCTCTGGTTACCTACTAATGAATAATCATTATTAGCAATTAGAAATAGCAATATTTCACTATTACATGATAATAAATAATAACTGTAAGCTATAACACCTGCAAACTATAACATAATAGCAAGCAAGCTAAAATAACACTGTAAATTGGACACAAAGTCTACTCATAGCGCACACACACACACACACACAAAAGAAATATTAGAACACATGTTTTCTCCAGGGAATACATGTTTGTCTAAATTTTGTTTATTAAGCTGGCTCACAAACAAGTTTTATCTATGTTTTCATGTCCCAAAAAAGCTGTTTACCCATAAAGCCTAATAAATTAATAAAGCAATTAAACACTGACAGCTTCCTCACATTAATGTTGTTCAAATAGCAATAGCAAAGTGATGCTCTTTCAATACACAGTCAACAGAGCTATTTAACTCCCCAAAGAAAAGCTAGCAAATGTTTAGTGGGCTAACTGTTGTGTTAGCTAAAATAGCCACTTTGACCGGGCTCAGTCTAGATTACTCTGTACAACATGTTGTTATAACGCAGGAGCTAACTGTTAGGAAACTACATACTGTGTTAAAGTTTAGGAATCTAGCTTAACAAATATTTCTTTATCAACACAAACTTAAATTTCAACTTCTTACCGCCGCCACTTCGTCTGAGGCTGAGCTCGGCCCGGCGCCACCCATCTCTGCGCTTGGCCTCGGCCGCCATTCAGTCACCTCTCCGTCCCCATCATCACCGACATCCTCCTCAGCCTCCGCCGCCGCAATTTCCACCGTCGCAGGTGCTAATGAAGCCGGGCCAGCTGTCGCGGCAAACATGTCCGATATTTTAGCACATGTTGCAGAGTTTGCCTCTAGGGCTTTTCTCTTTTTATCTCGGACTTTCTCCGCGCCTCCTTTCCGTTTTTTCTCCATTTTTCTGTCAGTGTCAATAAGTGACGTGACGTGACTGATTGACAGCCGAGACCCAAGGGCGGGACCTCGGCCCTCTGCTGTGTATGTGATTGGGCCAGGCCCAGCATAGAACTAATCATAATGAGTAATTGCCTGAGACCGCCAGGGACAAAGTATTTTTTTTAAACTTTCAGGTGAAGTTGACAGCCTGCCTGGCCTGCACGCACCTATGTGCCATGGGGGACCTCGGCCCTCGGCCTCGGCTGTGTGACTTGGCCGGGCCGGGCCGGGCCAGGCCGGGTCCATAAAAAAAAAAAAATTGTAATAATTATATTTTAATTTTTTTTTTTTTTTTTTTTAATGGACCCGGCCCGGCCCAAAATGCCTGCCGGCCCACCGGGCATTGCCCGGTACGCCCGATGGCCAGTCCAGCCCTGGACCACACGGTCAACTCAACCTAACGAAGACAAAGGATGTCATCACATTATTGTCATTGACAATACCGGCTTACTTTCACCACTGATGTTATGCTAGGCTTAGGCAAGTTATTAGGCAAGTCTGGTTAAAACTAGCTAACGTCAGGGTTTTTCCTGCATAGAGAAAATTTGGGCGCGCGTCAAAGCCGTTTTCCTGAGCGCCAAAGGCAAAAAAAAAGTCTGCAATGAAAAGAAAAAAAACGCGTGCAATGCATGTCAGCGAATATGTTCTCAGTATGTTTCAAGCAGGCTACAGCCGAACCCTCGTTCTGTTTTGATCAATAGTAGGCCTAATCGAGTTGATAAGCGTGTCGTCTTGTCTGAACTATACGCAACTGTGAGGTGCGCGAATGGACAGAGTGGCTACTGAACTGTCATTCCGCTGCGAGGGCCAGCCCTACGTGCACGAATACACCTGAGAAATGCAAATAGAATTTCCACTCAAAATGCTGACAAAAGTTTGACTTATGATTTCAAACGCAGCCTCCATTGGTATTCTTAACCTGGAATGATAATATATAGTGCAGTATTTCCTCTATGGCAAAATGTCTGCCGCCATGGTATCAGAAATCAGGCTGTACAACATTTTGGCCGTCTTATCAGCAGTGATTGTTAGAGTGCATGTCGGAGAATTGCAACGACACGCGCTTCACACCGCAATTGAGATTGCGTGTGTGCGTCTTTGAGAACTGTAAGTCGTATAACTTATGTTGTCAGTTTATGTGAGCCTGTTATTGTATAAGTCTATAGTTCTTGCAAGTTTAAATCAAGTTAACTGGTGATTTTCGTTGTATGTATTCTTTCCCTGCTAGCTAAATTGCACATGTCTGTTGATTCGGTAGCGATTTCTGCCCTTGCTCAGGTTTGTATTTAAGGTGCATTATTATGCTGAAGTCGTTTTAATTAATAAAAAGTGGGTTTATTTTCTATGTTTGCTGCAGAATGCTTAGCCTATCAAGATCAAACGAAGCAGGCAGTGTCGGCTACATGGTTCAGAGTGGCCAACATTAATCGATAGGCTAGGCTGACCATTTACAATAAGTTGTTCAGTCAATTATTAATTGGCAGCATTTAGAACATACTTTGAGTGTAAGGTGTCTTAAGTAGCCTAACTTTATTGCTTTGCGGAAATAGGACAAAAATGTGGGGTTGGGGGAGAAGGTGTGCGTGTGTACACCTTTTTTTTTCTCCCCCCAACCCCCACATATGTGTGTGTGTGTGTGTGTGTGTGTTTTGAGCACCGAAGGCCCATTTTGACCCAGGAAAAACCCTGAACGTTAACGTTATTAGCTACTTATAACGTTTGGCTAGCTATTCACGATCTAGAAAGTTAGGACACTGCCCTGTCAGTGACAGCTACGGTAAACTAATAAACGTAGGTTTACATCTCAGTGCCTATCCAGATTAGTTAAATTAACTGAAGGTAAATTAATGTAGCTAATCCAACCCTGCAGTGCATCAACAATGCTGGTCTTGCCAAGCATTGGATATCCACAATTCAGGATAGCCTACGATTTGCCACGATTCAGGATAACAAAATCCAAACTCTTGGATGTTGTTATCCTGGATTGTGAATGTCCGTGAGATGAAGCTTCTCCCTCTGGCATTGAGATCTGTAAATTCTCGCCTTAAAGTTTGTCATCCACCATATCTGCTTTTAAATTCTGAACGTATCCCTCCATTCATTGCATAATAAAGACCCTTTTGACGGCTAAAACTCTAGTCAGCTGCGATAGCTTGTCCGAGTTAGCAACAGTAACTAAGGGGGGCGGGGTTTAGCGATAGGTCAATTGGACAAAAAGAGATGTAGTAGACTGTTCAGTTGACTCAAAGTGCAATACAAATATTTTTTTCAAAAGCTGAAGTGATTTCTTGTTTTTATTAGTTAGAATAAGTATAAATCGATGTTTTAACAAATTGCAAAAGCTGAAAATCGTTCAAAGCATTCTGATTAATCAATGAAAAAAATGATTAGTCAACTAATCGATCTAACAATCGTTAGATTAGCTGATTATCAAAATAATCGTTTGTTGCAGCCCTACTATAGAGCACTATTTAAAAACAACTACCGTTGCCAAATGTGGTGTACATTAAAACATGGGTTGTCATCAAATACACACAGACAGGCACAGGTCACACATGAAACAAAACACTGAGCACATACACATATTGCAAGCCAGATCAAATATAAATGTGTTTGGCTTACAAGAACACTGTTCTAACAAATGTAGCCTACTCTATCGGCAATTGTGCTGCCAACAAGCCTGCTTGACTCTGTTGGCCAGCACAGTGTTACATTTAGCGGTTAACCCTTCTTTAAAGTCCTCACATCCTGACATTATCAGCAATCATTCTTCCGGGGAAAAATACAAACGCGCAAGTTAGAACCTTTTGAACATGTTGGATAGCTAGCCACTGAGCAATGCTGCAGTTATTATTAAGTGTGTGTTATACCATTACTGCTTCAAATTATACCTAGATATACATTTTAGGCCATACTGCAAAGCCCTAATACCCACTTACAACTTACAGACCATGTAAGTCGTTCTTTGTGTTGAGGTATGGTTTTAAGGTAAGAGGTATCCATGTCTTAGGTTTGTCTGAAGTGACATTTACCAACGAAGTATGTATTCAGTGATCCCAAAAATATTGTGTATTATATTGACTGACAGTTTTGCAATTTAAAGATTGCCGACACATTTTTACCAGCACGTTTCACATGTACAGTATTAATACATTGTTACTCATGTCTCTGTCCTTTGCCGTCATTCTGTTGTAGGCGTGGCTTGAAGAGAGGTTTGATATGCCCTTGCAGAGCCTTCGAAGTCCTGTCAGCCTGCTCCCTGGGCCTGGGCCGGCTGATGTACTCCAGTATGACCAGTGGCTGTCTGTACGTCACGAGGCCACGCTGGTACCTATGCAGGAAGACCTTGCCATCTGGCTCACAGGCATGCTGGGTAAGAAACTAGGGAGACTGTTCAGCAGGGCTACACATGAACACTGTCATGCCAATGTCATGCCACTGACATGCTGTGGCATGTCCCAAAGTCACTCTTACTAGACAGTTATGCTATAATGCTATATCTTAAAATGTCAAACTGTTTGTTTTTTCAAAAGACATCTGAAACAATAAACTAATTCCAATGTTAGTGACACTATGAGCTACGAACCTACAACTCCCAAGAGCACTACCTGCATACAGTGTTGTATTCTGGTCCTTTTGTGTTAGGCCTATTGCTTGCGCTTGCAGTCCCGCGATAAAAAGCTTTAACAAGCTGCTACGACATGGCCACATATTACAGGTGTTAGAACCCAGAGAGCAGAAAACAAGAGAATAGAAATGGATGATGAAAACACAAAATTGTGGCCAGTGAAAATGCTGAGTGGCTTTGGAAAACTAGCTAGTTTCAGTGTCTGTAAGCAAAAAAGTAAAATGTCAAGCACTGCTTTTCAGTATCACCTTTTGTGGTCAAAATTAACTAGCCTTGCAGTATGTGCTCTGAAACATCTAGCTCTATTTCTTGACCAGTATGCTGTGTTCACACCAAAAGCAAAGCAATTGTTGTGTGCTGCAAGATATATTTTTGCTTTGTGTTACTGCTTTGTGGTAGCCTGGCTGCCAGCCCAACTTAGCCCCGCCCACAAAAACATTTGGTCGGGAAGATGGGTCTAGGATCGCTCGGTTGGGGAAAAAGTTGGTCTGAACAGGAGCTATTTGGACCAATCCAATTGTCAGGGCGGGAGTTATGCGATGATGGACAGATGATCAACAGTAACGTAAACAACCACGTAGGGCTGCACGATTAAGGCCAAAATAATAAAAAATAATCACGATTATTTTGATCAATATTGAAATCACGATTAATTATCACGATTATTTGTTGATTATAACCTAATCACATTTTATTGTCACAATACATTGTACTTGCATAATGGATGTGTATAAAACTCATATATAATCAATAAAAAACAAATACGGCAGGGATCAGCATTAAGGCTTGTCCGCTTGTCCGGGACAAGTGGATTTTTTTGTAGGGCAAGTGGAAGAGAAATGTACTTGCCCCACTGGACAAGTTAAAACTCACACAAAATAAAATGCCACGTTACTTCATCTTTTGTTCCACTCATTACGTTTATTTTACCAATTTTATTTAACCGAATTCTGCATGAGCAAAACACAGATCTGTGTTCGCTCGAGTGGCATAGTCCCAAGATCTCTACAGACCTTTCAGCTAATTTAATGCTCAACAATTGAACGGGGGCTTATTACTTGAAAGAGGAATTATTTACTGTGTCGTCTCAGTTACACTAGGGCTTTGGAAAACTGTACCAAGCTCAAATAGGCTAATAGCTAGTAGAACATAACATTTCAGAATAATTTCAGTAAATCAAGCAGCGCTGCAAGACCCAGTTAAAAGTTATGCAGCTAGCAAACGTTAGCTAGCATCGCTAACGACATTGGCTAACTCAACTTAGGTAGGCTATCCTCTGTATTTGCAAGCTATCTAAACTTATACTGTATCTAAAATAAGGCTTTAGGGATTAGCGAAGGCAGGTCACAGGTAGTTTTTTTTGTTTTCTTTGTTAAGATAGCATCCTTATGACCGACTATCTGTTGCGGAATTTTCCTCACGTTACTCTGTCTGTAACCGTCTACATCTAGAAATTGAGCTGTATGGTGCAGGGAACAACTCTGACTGGCTCATGGAGGCACGTGAACAGACATTAGGTGTATTCGACTCCACGCAGCGCCGCAGCCGGCTGCAGCCTGCAGATTGGAGAAAGAGTTAACCCAATACATAAAATGAGAAATTTTACGACTTAAGGAGCCGTTTATAACTCCTCCCCGACAGCAAGCGGCAACTCCCGCTGGTCGTTTCATGCAGCCACAGCCGATGTCGAACACACCTATTGGTTTACGGAACGCTAGATTGGCTTTGCAAAAAAACTTTGATACGGAGTGTTCTTTGAACGGAAAGACGCATTTTAAATATCGCTCGATCACGTGAATTTGATCGTGGGAAGCCGAAATCGTGATCGTGATTAAAATTTGATTAATCGTGCAGCCCTACAACCACGTCACCAAAGAGTGCTTGGGTTGAATTTGTTTTCAACAAACAACATACTACGTTGCTCTGATTGGTTGTAGGTATATCCAATTGAGCAAAGAGGCATTTCTGTTGAAACACGCCCCATACTCACAGCCCAACGGAGAGGCTTCAGACTCATATTCTGACTAGAATTATGAGTATGAAAACGTCAGGCTAGCTGTGTTACATCAACCATGTCCGAAATGACTTCTATAAACAAATACTAAGTAGTGTTGTACAGCAGAGGATGCCCACGGACAGCTACAAAAATCTTGCCCTCAATTTCTTCCAAAAAAACGTGAGTGAAATCTCAATATTGATAAGCTTTCGAGACACAGCATTATGCGAAATAGTGCGTCCATCACTTCATTTGCATTGTCCGGCACAAAATTGCGTGTTTGCATTGACTTAACATGTAATATCGCAGCATTAAAAATGCAATGTAAACACAGGATTATAGTTGGTTCCTGTTCTTTTTATAAAAGTTCTTTTAACAATGCAATTTTCTCTCAGGATTTAAAACAATTACTCTGCTCTACTCTTCAACATGGATGTATGCCTTAATATTAGAGTTTTGAGAAGTCACTTTTTTGGTTTTTGTTCAAATCTTTTTCTAATTAAATCTATTGTCAAAATAAGCTTTCTGTACAGTCAAAAGGGAGAGGCTATCTACTGTTTGCAGTCTGTGTTCATTCATCTCCCCCATACCCCATTCAAACCCAAATTGAAACGCATTCCCTCACTTGCACTCTTCTCTTTCACCCATCCATGTAGGAGAGGAAGTAAGAGCTGAGAATTTCATGGAGGAGCTTAATAATGGAGTTAAGCTATGCCAGTTGATTGGAGTACTGCAGAGCAAGATTGCAGCGAGTGCTCCTTCCAACATGAAGAAAGGGCGTACAACGGTACTTAAGAAAGATTTATTGGATCAGATGTTAGTTTGATGTAACTACTTGTACTCGCTGTGAATTATATTATTGTTGCTTGCTTTCCTACAGGTACACTCTTGCACTTTTGAGGTTCATGTTGTTTAATGGCAATTTGTTTAAATACATGCTCTTCTGTTTCTTCCCATAGGCACTTATTTTCTTTTCACAATGTATGCTTCATGTTTTGGCTCCCCGCAATGTTTTTGGGGCTATCTCGTTATTTATGATCATTGACCTATGCACTTCTGTAAAGCTCTCTATTGGAAGTCGCTTTGGATAAAAGCGTCTCAGTGTTCGCTTTAGGATTTTTGTTTTTGCAGTGGGGGAAGGCTAATGTAATAGTCTGTCTAATTGCTAATGTAATATTGCACATTTTTGTCCCATTTCCCCTAAAGCAATAAGGTTAGGCTACTTAAAGACACCCCTTCCACTCATAAAGTATGTTCTAAATGGCATAATTTAAAGAATTAAATAAGGTTAAACAATCCGAGGACGAAGAACAACAACCAACTTACTTTTATCATCAACGCACCATTTCACTAAATTAAAGATTGCTCACTGCGAGCATAAAAAAACTTGGTTCGGTATTACTTCAGAAGACCAACCATCATTTGTAATAACTCTGATAAAAGTCTGACAAGTGTATTCAGTCTCCTATTGGCTGATCCCACCAGCCTTTCTTACAGGTAATTATGCTCTTTAAAGGTTAGTGGACATTCACTGAAATTTGTACTTAAAGTTTGTGATAAGCACATAAAAATTATACTTTTTTCATTCAGGTAATAATAAATAAGCTGTCTTACATTCATTAGTCTAACTGTGTGGTGCTTCGAAAACTGCCACATCACCCCTAAAAAAATCTATAATTGGGGTGTGCTTGCCTTTGTCGAGCACAAACCATTGTTATCTCACATATATATTATTGTGAGAATGCTGTTAAGCATTAAGCATGCTAGGTAAATGTTGGTTATTCTCTGCCCTCATAGCTGCTTAGCAATCATAGCTGCACCATCACCGTGGCAACCAAACAAACAAGCAGCATGAAAGCAAAATTGGGTAACGTTTTGGAAACTGCAGGTAGTCAAATTTCTGACCGCAGAGAAATATTAAGGACATCTCTGGTTTCATTTTTAGGATAGGACGTATAGGTTTGCGTCTAGGTTAACTTGTTTGAGGTGTGGATGCTAGCTACATGTGTCATTCTCTCTGCCCGGCTCATTAGCGAGCACAGCTGCTCCATTGCCGTGGCAACCAAACAGACACGCACCATGAAAGCAGAATTGGGTAACGTTTTGGAAACTGCAGGTAGAGTCGTATTTCTGACCGCAGAGACATATAAAGGAAATCTCTGGTTTCGGCAGAGTCTTGGGTCTCGGAAAATATCCTTATATTTTGGATTGGGCGTGTAGTTTTGCGTCTAGGTTAACTTGTTTGAGGTATGGATGCTAGGCAAATTTCTGTTACAGTGCGTGTCCACTGCAGCGACGCGATGCGAGCGACAACAAGTTTTCCATTCATTTTCTATGGAGTCAGGCGAATCGCTTGCGTGGTGCATTGTGGGTAGCGACGCGACGCGATTCAAGCGATTCAAGTTGAGATTTTCTCAACTTTATGCTAATGAGGAGCGATTTTCGCTAGCGATGGCCAATCGGAGTGTTTTCTTGTTTCTCGTAACGTAGAAACCATGGTAAACATTTCTAGCTTTCTAGGTTTCAAACTGGAGGAGAAACTAATTGTTTGTGTGGCTGCTTACCCAGTCCTGTACGATACATATCTGTATTCGTACAGAGATGTTAATACAAAAAAACGATGCATGGCGCAAGGTTTGCCGAAGTTGTGGGTGCTTGTACTTTCAAATTCAGTTTAGTCACATTACGTAACTTCGTTCTGTCCTAACTAGTTAGCTAGCCGGGCT
This sequence comes from Hypomesus nipponensis, assembly GCF_054491055.1. Lineage (NCBI taxonomy): Eukaryota > Metazoa > Chordata > Actinopteri > Osmeriformes > Osmeridae > Hypomesus > Hypomesus nipponensis. Next base: position 13,232,147 of record NC_140367.1, read on the forward strand.
GAAACTCCCTATCGTATCGGCAGATTAGCAGAGATTGAGGAATATAGAGTAAAACGTTTTTTTTACATATGTCAACGTGTATGTCTACAGTATTAAACAGTTTTATATTTTGTAAACAAGTTGTATTTTGATCGATGTTGCAACTACGTAAACCCAAGTCTGCACACTTGGCCATGACAACTACAACAGTGACTTTAGAGAACTACATTCTACATTAATCTGTTTGAAACGCCCCCGAGCGTGGTGAACTGTGGGAAGGCAAGCGATGGCAAGCGATTCGCGTCGCTGCAGTGGACACGCACTGTTATTCTCGACGAACCAATAAAGTTCATCATTCATCAAACCCGATTACTAGCAATTGTCGGTTTATGCCAATAATACAATTACTCCATTTACATGTGTAATTAGTTATGCGATTACTCAATAAACACATCTACATGATTCTTTTTTATTAATCGTTGTATGCTTCACGGACGAAACTTTTGCTACAAAGTGTCGCCTTGTCTTCTTGTATCGGCCCTACTGCTGTATGTTTGAATCCTACTAAGAAAGCAGAGTAAATGCACTCAATGGGAGGCTACATCTGCTACTGCTATTACTATCCCAACTATAATTTCAGCTGTTAAAACGATAATGTTCTTGTTATGACTAGCTAGCCTACTTCTTCTCCTGTTTAACAGTTCAGCTTTCAGCTTCTCCCGCATTGTAGGCTATTTTAGCTCTTAGCAGTGTTAGATCATGCAGTTCAGCTTCCACACTGCCTCTTTTGTGTGACTCACACATTTTTGAAATTCATTTCAGCTTTCAGCTTGCGGGTATTTTCTCATTTCTGTAGTTTCAGCAATAAAAAGAATAAATAATAATAATAATAATAATAAAAAAAACGTTCAGCTCCTTCAGGAGATGTGCTGTGTTTTGGTATTTCTCCCTTTTATTCTTAATTTTTTTTAAAGGTTTTTGTGCAAATTATTCTCCATTTTAAAAGTAATGGTAAATCCTTTCAAATCATTAAAAAAGCTTCCTCTTTCAAACTTAACTACTTCAGCATACTTTCAGTCCTCCTCTTTCAAACTTAACTACTTCAGCATACTTTCAGATAGAGACACCATTCAACCTTTAAAATGTTCACAAGACATTCAGCTTATAACTTTCTACTAAATTTTCACTATTTTCAGCTTTTTTAGCATGGTCAGCTATCCCCATTCAGGTTTTCAGCATTCTCACTGCTGTTTCGCAGGAACAGCCTTTTCTAGTTGGGGTGTGCTTGCCTTCGGCGAGCACAAACCATTGTTATCTCACATATATTATTATTATTAATGTTATTTCTTTTTGCCCCCCTAAAACTTTGTCAATATTTGAACTACATACACAATGCCTGTGTCAAAATGTTTGTCTTGGTCTCCATTGAGTTGCTTGTATTTGGATTTACATTCCGTTGCACAGTTTAGGAGGTTACAACGTTTTTGTGGGGACAAAGTGCCTTTCGTCGACGAAGGGTAATCTGTGCTAGCTACGTCACCACGTCAACACACGTTAGCAACGACGCCTGGATACAACGTGATGGAGACTTTCTAGCTCGCAACCATTTGGCGTTTTAGAGAAAGCGATTTCGAGTGGAACTGCAATCTCGCATTTTTGATTTAGGTCGTGACAGTCTTTGAAATTTGAGCGAGTGCAGGTCGCCCGTGAGACCGCCTCGTCTTTTAGGCAGCCATGCTAGAAAGCGTCATAGTAGTATTTTTTGTAGCTAGCTAATTTTATAGTAAAATTTTACACAAAAAACTGAAAGAGGAAAATGTTATGCCAATATGACTATTGTGAAAACCGCCAGGTGGTGAGATTTTAATATAGATTGCTGTAAAAACGTTCATTTGTTTGCTACGTGAGAGCCTGTCAGCCTCCATTGACGATTGCGGCAGCAACAACAGTGTTGTCACTCAGTCAACTGTCGATCCGCGTCTGGTGAGTATTTTCTTAATTTCGTACCAGGGTCAATTCTACATCTAAATGGACAGCAGTGTTTTAAAGATATGGCGATTTCTAAGACAGCCAGCGGGTCCGCATAGTTTGTTATTTGTGTAAAACATGGAATTTGAGTGAGACTGCGTCTTGTTTTGACGTTAGCCACAGAGTCACAGACTCGGCTCGCTACACTGGCAGTGTAGTAGGCTACAGTACTGTCTTCAATGCCACAGCTATAGCTAAACTTTATTAACTACTTACTAACCGACAGTGAGGTCATGCCGGGAAATATCAAACTGAGGCTGGAACGCTGAGGATTGATTTTTCCTGGCATGACCGAACGGTCGAGGTTAGTAAGTAGTTTATTATATGGCATTTTTAGCTTCTTTTCATTTTGTAAACAAAAATAAATGGTACCTCTAGGCTAATTGTAGCTAGCTCTCAAGTCTTCTCACGCTGTGTTTCATGTGTTGCCTAGCAGCTCATTACTTTTGATAGAAAGCGTACAACATGCTTCTGCTAAAATGGCTTTAATTTCAACACAAAATAACGACACAAGTGATTAAAAGAGTCTAGTCTTCATCCTCACTTTCGATGACAAATCTTTTCAGCATCATCTGGATAGTAAAACTCAGCAGCTGACTCGTCGCTTTTGACGATGACATCAGAGGGCAATACGGAGCCTTATTGACCACTGAGGAGGGCAATACGCGTCTGGCATGACTACCCATTAGCCAATCAGAAAGCTTGTACCGTCGTTGCCATATAATAATATGTCTTACACGGCTGTTCTTAATGCTGTAGAATGCTCCATTCACGTGAATGGGGCTTCCCAACGTTCTGCGGTGAACAATTTTCTCATATTTGACCATTGCTATGGATATTTGACCGCTGTCAAGGGAAGTGGCCTTTTTGCCTCGGATTCACGTCTTTCGTAGCACTCCGCAAGTAGTCCGGTAACTTTTCAACCCCAGCGTACTCTGTTACTTAGCGACATCAGATGATTTGAAGCCTAAATAATGCTCAAAGTCTATGAAGTTCAACGTCTTTGGCGAACAATTTCTCTGCTGATCAACAATACGAATGGTAACAAGTACTTTGTAAAAAGACACACTGTGTTAAGTTATTTTTGTTGGCAAGTAGCCGTGTACAGCGGCGTAACAATGACTTGGCAGGCCCGAGTGCAGATCTCACCAACGGGCCCCTTAACCGACCTATCGTCAGGCGAAATTATTGAGTGTTGATCTTAGAGAGGCGCATGGAAATGTATTTATTATCAGTGTTGCGTCTGAACACGTTCATGAGCTCGCTCATAATTTTGGTGAACTGAACGTAGCCTACTGTATTAGGCTACAGTACTGCCTGAAGAACGATACTGTGCAGTGGACGCACTCATTCTGGTGTCTGTGAATGGCACGTTCACCGTTTTAAATTGTGTTTAATTAGGCCAGATTTCTAGAGACTTCCAGGCTAAAAACACACCGTTAACAGTCTTGTGTCCAGGGTTACCCAACCTGTCAATTGCTGCGTGTGCTTTCTTTCTTCTACTGTCTATGCACGGCAAGTGTGAAAACGCCGAATTGCGTAGAGGCAGAGAGCGGTATTGCAGACGGCAGCCACATATTGAAAAAAAGAACTGAACTAACCTCTTCATTATTTGGAGCTATGAACTATGAATTGAACTAGTTCATGTAGAAAGTGAACTTTCCCAACACTGCTTATTACAATACACATTGTGAATTGATTGGTGAATGTTTGATTTTATTTTTGTATATGCTAGCTTGACGTTTAGCCTATCTAGCTTTAGCTATTTTCCAACAACATCCTGCACATTGTTTTCAATATCTAACCTGTCTGCTGCCTTATGCCTATACGTGCATTTAATTATGTTTAATAGCCATGTCTAAATGCTTTCAATAGGCTATACCATACAGTAAACGTTCGCCTACCCTGGTGGCTGAGTTTCACTCATTGCTGTTGGGCTGGGGTTCAGACGTAGCGTCCTTTGAACACCTCGCCACAAATCCAAATGAAGATAATTTTGCCAGCTTTGCCACCCTTAAATCCTGCTCTTTGCATTTGTGCCGCTTCCTGCAGCCACTTTTGTGTTTTTAAAAGAAGGGCATGATGGTGTAGCCTATTTACCGCAATTACTCAACACGCAATGCAACACAACAGGATGGCAAACGATCACAACGTGTGGCTGGCCTATAGAAACGTTGACAACATATTACCCAGACAATATTACTTCATAAAAACGAGATTAGTTTCATTCAGCAAAAGGCAAATGAGGCCAAATGAATTATTTGCTGTTGTTAAGACTGGCCATTGTTAAAATGTTTATTGGGCAGATGAGAATAACCATAATTGAGACATGTTTGCGAATTAATTGGACTGGGTCATTTGTTAACTTTTCTGTGATTTATGCGGCGCGAGGGGCCCGGTCAGTTCTTCAGGTAGAGTTATCACTTGAGATCTAAGACGGGCCCCCCTTCGCCACGGGCCCTAGTGCAGCTGCACTCCCTATAGTTACGCCACTGGCCATGTAATAAATGGGATAATGTATAGAACGCCGGTCATTATCGGGGAAATAAACCCCTTCATGGCAAAACAAAACTGGAGAAAACTCCGCTTCGCGTCGTGCCTAACAACTCCCCTTACCTGTTCTAAAATCAGCTCAAACCACGGCCTCTTGGGGCTTATTGCATAATCATCCCTTACAAAAGAAACGTTCTAATTTCCTGCGCTTTCAAACAATCAGTGGAGAGTGGATAGCAACGGCAACAAGCTTGCCTCTAGCAAACTGCTTTTGAATTAGCCATGTCCCCTTAAATTAATATCGAACTTATTTACGTTTTGGGAGGCATATTTTCAGTTAGCAGACGGTACTATTTGAATCGCAATTCCATCTGAATTACTGCCAGTGACAACGTTGTTACAGTAGCTTGTTTCAAAGGGTGTTCGTAATGAATTATGCAATATGAGTAGGATAAATGCTTGAAAATATCACTAGAAGGGAAAACTGACCCACCTGCATCTGAAGCAAGCAAGCACACCCTACAATTTCCCAAGAAATTATACCCTCTCTAGTTCTAAATGTATCATCAAGTACCAGAAAAGAAATATTGGTACTCGTCCTTAAAAAATGGGTGCATCCCTAATATATAGATAGAGAGATAGCTATAGAGATAGATAGATAGAGCTATAGAGATAGATAGAGCTATAAAGATAGATAGATTTAGCCATAGAGGTAGATAAATAGAGCTATAGAGATAGATAGATTGAGCTATATAGATAGATTGAGCTCTATAGATAGATAGAGCTATAGAGAGAGATAGATTGAGCTATATAGATAGATTGAGCTCTATAGATAGATAGAGCTATAGAGAGAGATAGATAGAGCTATAGAGAGAGATAGAGATAGATAGATAGTTCAAAGACTCTGGAACAGCAAATGTTTACTCCTCGACAGGTCTGCAAACGCCTTTGTAAACCGAGATGTGTTAAAACGTTTGTTAACCGAGACCGTAGGTTAACAAACGTTAGTTGAATTTGTTAACAAACGTTAACAAACATTTAACTCGCTTAAATGTTTTGCTTACAGTGGTATGAAAAACTATCTGAACCTTTTGGAATTTCTCACATTTCTGCATAAAATCACCATCAAATGTGATCTGATCTTTGTCAAAATCACACAGATGAAAAAACAGTGTCTGCTTTAACTAAAACCACCCAAACAGTTATAGGTTTTCATATTTTAATGAGGATAGCATGCAAACAATGACAGAAGGGGGAGGAATAAGTAACTGAACCAGCACATTTAATATTTTGTGCCCCCCCCTTTGGTAGTAATAACTTCAACCAGACGCTTCCTGTAGCTGCAGATCAGTCTGGCACATCGATCAGGACTAATCTTGGCCCATTCTTCTTTACAGAACTGCTGTAGTTCAGATTCCTGGGATGTCTGGCATGAATCGCTGTCTTGAGGTCATGCCACAGCATCTCAATGGGGTTCAAGTTTGGACTTGGACTTGGCCACTCCAGAACGTGTATTTTGTTCTTCTAAAACCATTCTGAAGTTGATTTACTTGTGTGTTTTGGATCATTGTCTCGTTGCAGCATCCATCCTCTTTTTAGCTTCAACTGTCTGACAGACGGCCTCAGCTTTTCCTGCGAAACATCCTGATAAACTTTTGAATTCATTTTTCCATTAATGATTGCAAGTTGTCCAGGCCCTGAGGCAGCAAAACAGCCCCAAACCATGATGCACCCTCCACCATGCTTCACGGTGGGGATGAGGTGTTGATGTTGGTGAGATGTTCCATTTCTCCTCCACACATGACATTGTGTGTGTGTTCCTCCCAAACAATTCAATTTTGGTTTCATCAGTCCACAAAATATTTTGTCAAAACTTCTGTGGAGTGTCCAAGTGCCTTTTTGCGAACATTAAACGAGCAACAATGTTTTATTTAGACAGCAGTGGCTTCCTCCGTGGAATCCTCCCATGAACACCATTCTTGGCCATTGTTTTACATATAGTTAATGTGTGCACAGAGATATTGGACTGTGCCAGTGATTTCTGATGTCTTTAGCAGACACTCTAGGGTTCTTTTTTACCTCTCTGAGTATTCTGCGCTGAACTGTTGGCATCATCTTTGGTGGACGGCCACTCCTTGGGAGAGAAGCAACAGTGCCAAACTCTCTCCATTTGTAGACAACTTCTCTGACTGTCGATTGATGAACATCCAGACTTTTAGAGATTGTTTTGTATCCTTTCCCAGCTTTATACAGATCAACAATTCTTGATCGCAGGTCTTCAGACAGCTCTTTTGAGCGAACCATGGTGCACATCAAACAATGTTTCTCATCAAGACATTTCTTACCGGGTATGTGTTTTATAGTGGGCAGGGTAGCTTTGAGCCACTCATCAGTGATTGGGCACACACCTGACTTAAATTGTTTGGTAAAAATTGGTTTCTATTGCTCTTTAAGTCTCCTTAGGCAGAGGGTTACTTATTCCTCACCCTTCTGTCATTGTGTGCATGCTATCCTCATTAAAATATGAAAACCTATAAATGTTTGGGTGGTTTTAGTTAAAGCAGACACTGTTTTTTCATTTGTGTGATTTTGACAAAGATCAGGCGTCTCATTTATAAAGCTTGTGTACACACAAAACGGGGCTGAAAATGTGCGTACGCCACTTTCCACGCAAAGGTTGAGATTCCCCGACTGCATGGAATACAGGATAACATCACATATCCTACCTTTTAGATAACTGCAGAACACAGTGTATAACTAAATATATTTATTCAACCTTTAGAGGAGTGAGTTCTAAATATTACCGACGCTGCCACCAGAGTGAGTTATTTTTTCAAAACGAAAGCTAGCTAGCTTTAGTTAGCTTCCGTTACCTAGCAACCTAGCATAATACTCGTAGCAATGCTACTACCAGCTAGTGTTACTTGTTAGCCTCCTAATTGTAAATTTTGAAGCCATACCATAGCGTTTGTCATATAGTTTTTGTCTATCGGAAAATAGTCGGTTGGAATGTTCAGAATCACATGTGTGACGGTACTCTGTGGGGCCCGCTTTCGAATGATCACATATACGCGACACTACTAATTAACGGGTTAATACTGTGCAAATATCCTCATATGTCAAAAACTGGAAATACAGTCGTCAAGCTCCCGTGCAATCGCTACACTCTACGTCCTCGTTATCAGTCCAGACTTTAATAGATTACTGTTCATAACAAAACGCTTTTGTTTTCAAATTGTATCTCGACTCGCAGTATCACTGCCACAGTTGACGCCACTCGCACAGTTTTTTAAAATTGGTGATCTACCGGCCACCACATTTTCAGAGTTTTCGTTCGCTATTGGCTCCACCAATAGGCTAACAGTGTCTGAGAAGTTGTCATGCGCTATGATTCACCGTAAAGAACAATCATATGCCAGGGTCATGATGAGATACTAGATTAGCATTCATGAGGTGCTTTGCATTGACTATATATGGTTAAAAATGGGTGTGTTGAGGGCGGGGTAGAATGCTGATTCACGTATGCACACTTGTGGGTAATCTGTGATTTATAAAGGGAACATTGCGTACAGGTTTTTTATAAATCTGAATTTGTGTGCTTACGCCATTTTAGGCTTTTGGGCGTACGTACACTTTTAGTAAGAATCCTACACACAGTTTTATAAATGAGACCCCTGATCACATTTGATGGTGATTTTATGCAGAAATTTGAGAAATTCTTAAAGGTTCAGATACTTTTTTATACCACTGTAGGTAAGCAATAACAAATGGAATATTTACAGATTCTAAACATGTTGTTTATTATATTGAGTGACTTCTTTAACTTCTTCTTTGACTTCTTTCACAGTTTATTTTTTCAGCATCTAGCGGAAAAAACGGAATGCCGATAACGGCCCCTTTTCATCAGGTCGTTTAACATCTATAAAACGATTTGCTGCAGCAACGAAAGAAACTGTTTTATGTATACCCCTTTTACAGCTGTGAACCAAATTACAGCCTCTTAGTTTGATATTTAAATACATAAACCATATGTGTAGTATATGTCGTGAGCAGTGTCAAACTTGACATTTCTTTATTGAAAGTGGACGGACCCATGGATAATGGGACCCATTATCGGCCAAAATTTGAAAATAATATTTCCAAACGTGTCACAATTGGATTTTTAATCCAGAATGTTTTGATGTGTATCTCCATATCAAAGTTCAATGCCGTGACACATTTTTTAAAATGTGTATTATCTACTATTTTCTAGGCCTATTTTCGTAAAATTCCTGATGAGCGTCTAGAGCTAGCCTGATGATAATGGGTCCTCTTGTGCTAGGAATTTGAGAATCTTGTTACTGAAGGTAGTTGGAATGGACAAAGGGGCAACAAAACCTAGGTTGAAATAACCAAAGAAGGCATTTTTTTGCATTCAACTTAGTAGCACAGGACTGCATATAATAACACAATGTCTGGCCTATAAAGGTTTAGACCAGACATAAGAGAAATACAATACTGCCATGGCAATGTCATGTCCATTGACATTTCTAACCTTGTCATTGTATTGATGGAGACTTGGTAGACTTACATGTGGTGCCTTTGTTAAATCTCTCTTTAGGTGTTTCCTACGAGGAAGGTGGTATGTAAGAGGGATGCTTCACCGGGTTCCTTCTTTGCCCGAGACAACACAGCCAACTTTTTGGGTTGGTGCCGACACATAGGTGTGGAGGAGACATACCTGTTTGAGTCAGAGGGATTGGGTAAGGACTTACATTTTTGGAGTGGTGGGAAGAAAGCTTGTTTTGGTAAAGACTAGGGCTGGGCGGTATGGCCTAAAATGTATCTCACTGTAAAATTTGGAAGCACGTTAACGGTAGATATCACAATATATATTTGTTTTTCTTAATGTTTAGTCCATTTATTTCAACAAAAGGCAATCCACACCGATATGGCAAATCTACCGCATTTGGACAGATTCGGATGGGGTACGGCAGGTGTGTCGCATTAGTTGAATTTTTCCAACTTTCGCAGTGCTTTGCCACGGAAGAAAATATGTAGCTTTCTCCTGTATGTTTATTGGATCATAAGAAAACTTAGTTCAATATTTGAAGTGAGCTAGCCATAACAAATAATTACATGGCTGAATACTCAAATCTGTTGGCCAACAAAACATTTCGCAATTCTAAACAACCTGGCATCATTGCTTGCATGGCTAAACTATTCCATGCTGCTTTTTTGACATCTAAGTCTCTGTAAATGTCAGAAGTTGTATAATATAAAACTGAACAATAAAGCCTGAAAGCAATGCTTTACTCCATCTGTGCAATGATGTTTGAGGATGTGGAAGATTGCTTGCAATGTTTGCGTAGATTTATTGCAATATGTGTTGAAGTTCTGTTTTTCAGTTCAGGTAATTTTATGCCTTGCCTGGTGTGAATGGGGTTGTGACAAATTTCATTTCTGGAAGGCTCTACCGTGGTTATCACAGTATAGTGAAAATCCATATCAGTGTTTGCCACAGAATTAGATTCTATTTGTGGTGGTAGGCAGGGCTGGAGCCAGACGTTGTAAACATTAGGGGCTTAGCTCAAACCTAGGTCCTGTTATCGTTTTGCTGTGAGTGTAAATAGAGACCTCAACAACTAATGTGACGGTCAGATCATTTTTTATGCATTAATTTGAGCGCAAAATCGTTTTTTGAGCTTTATGTAATATAAACATTACGTTAGACTCTATTGGTTATTGTTATATGTAAGGGGCACTTATTATAAGGTGAAGTGAAGAGCTGCCTTTCAAAGGAACTTTTCAAAAAGAAGAGAGAGATAAATAAATATAGAATAGTTTACTCAGATTATGTAGTCAGCATTTATGAAACATAAAATATCAAACAGTATTACCTTGTTTCTCGTAGTTTCAACCTTTCACATAAGTTGATAAAAATAAAGAAAATACAATGACCTCAGAGATCTGATAAAATAACCCCAAAATAATAAACCAAAGTGCATCTACCTGGGTAGTATGTTTTTGTGTGGTGAGATCTTGGAATGGCTTCAAATCCTTAAACTCATGTTCAACTCCGATTGTTTTTTGTTTCAAACTTATGTAATATACATATCATCGATACATTTTCCCACAATGCATTAAACAACTGAATTAACAGCAGAATAGAAATATAGAGAACTTCACATGCTTGACTCACTAAACACATCTATCATGCTTGTCTGCTAGTAACACAATGACGAACATGTGTAAAATATTCACCGGAGGAAAAAAAGTAGAAGTAAACTGTGTCTTAGTTTCGACCCGATTGGTACGAAAACCCTTTTAACTATCGCTTCAATGTTATCTTTAACTCATCTTATTATCTTTAATATAGCTTCAGCTCACGCTAGTTATGCTGTATAACGGTTTTCTTCTTCTTTCTAAAATCAGTAGCAGTTTCCCTTCTATACAGCACCACCACTGCTACTGCTACCTACTGGACAAATATGGTGTGCAGAGAAACATACTAAGTAGGCTATTTTCGAGTGGGTTACATATACAACCCCAATTCCCCAAAAGTTGGGACGTAAGATGTAAATAAAAACAGAATGCAATGATTTGCAAATCTCATCATGTAATTCACAATAGATAATTGAAAACAAATGTTTAAACTTAGGAAAGTTACAATTTTAAGGAATAAATATGGTAATTTGTAATTTGATAGCGGCAACACCTATCCAAAAAGTTGGGACGGGGGCAATAAAAGGCTGGAAAAAGTAAGTGGTACTAACAATGAACAGCTGGAGAAGCATTTAACAACTAACTAGGTTAATTGCAAACAGGTCAGTAACATGATTGGGTATAAAAAGAGTATCTTAGAGAGGCAGTCTTTTAGAAGTAAAGATGAGCAAAGGTTCATCAATCTGCGAAAACTTGCATCTACATATTGTGGAACCATTTCAGAATAATGTTGCTCAAAGTGCAATTGCGAAAACTGAATATATCATCATCTACAGTACATAATATAATACAATTATTCTGAGAGTCTGGAGAACTCTCTGTGTAAGGGACAAAGGGGAAAATACATTCTGCATGCCTGTGATCTTCAGGCACTCAGGAAGCACCATTAAAAAAAACATACATGATTCTGTAATGGAAATCATTGCATGGGCTCAGAAACACTTCCAGAACTCATTATCTGTGAACATACTTTTCCGTGCCATCCTAAAATGCAGGTTAAGGCTCTATCATGCAAAGAATAACCCACATGTGAACATGATCCAGAAACACTGCCATCTTCTCTGGGCTAAAGCTCATTTAAGATGGTCTGAGGCAAAATGTGAACTGTTCTGTGGTCAGACAAATTTAAATGTGAATTTTTATTTGGAAACCATGGACGTTGCGTCCTCCGGACTAAAGAGCAGAGGGACCAACCAGCTTTTTATCAGCGCTCAGTTTAGAAGCCTGCATGTCTGATATTATGTTTGGTGGATCATGAAATGAAAAATATGACAGAAGACTGTTGAGCATCAAGATTACTGTATCAGACATGAAAGGGACAACATTCCTTTCCCACAACTGGTCTCCTCAGTTCCCATACAGATACAGACCCTTATAAAAAAAAGAAGAAAGGATGCTACAGAGTGGTAAACATGACCTTGTCCCAACTTTTTTGAGACGTGATGCTGCCATCACAAACAAAAAAGAATCAATAAATTAATGTGTGGGAAACACTGCATATCGTAGGCCAAATTCATGTCAAATATATTTCTATACCGTTCATGCTGTCCTTAAAGACATCGATCTGATTCAACATTTTGGATTGAGTTTGAAAAGCTTTATATACATTGTCCTGAAAATGCATTGTGTAACTTAGCAACCCAGTTTCAGCCGTATCCTGCCACTTCCTATAGAGCATTGTTGTGAAATGTTGTGGTTGTTTTCTCATGAATATTCATGTTAGTTCATTCATGATAGTTGAAATGCTGGAGGTGCTATAGTGAGTATGTATTACCTTTCCTCTGCATTTGATTTTAAAATGTTGAGGATTTCACCCCACTTATCTCTCCATCCATTGATGGCCACGGTACAGACTGTCTGGAGCCATTGGCATGGCCTGTCGGCAAGGCTAGGGAGCCGAGGCAGTGGAAGCAGAGAGGGGGGACATATCAGAATGTCTGATTTTAGAACCAGTCACGACCTCCGGGTGCGAATATTTTTTTCCGATTTTGTTGCTAAAGTTTTCCTGCGGGAGGTGGGACATGCACAGATGTATGCTGTACATTTTGTGAGCCAAATCGATTCTAATACGAAGAAGCCAAGGTTGTACCACGGGGGACACTATGCAGTACATATTTGTAATTATATCATGAAAATTGTATTAATTAAAGATTCAATTCATTTAATTGGAAGGAAGCCTATAGTAATGGTAAATATCTAAAATTCACTTAGCAAAGTAACTGAGCACCAGTGGTGGAAAGAGTACTGAAAACGGGTATTTAAGAACAAGTACTCATACATTGCTCAGATAATACTCAATTACAAGTAAAAGTACAGGTGTTAAAGTACTTAATTAAAAGTAAAAATGCTCTTTTCAAACTACTCAGAGTTCTAGTTACTTTTTAGCTGGGGATATTTAAAGAATAATACAAAATAAAATAAAAATACCATCAGACATCCATAGAGAAAATGGTTACTTTTAAATAATTTTTTAGGGAAAACGATGTTTACCTTATTGATAAATAGTAAAGTGTTTGAGATTACAGGTTGAATTCTTGTAAACTGAAATCACCACAGATGGCAAACAAAGTTTGCATTACATTAGCATGCTGTCACCTTTCCTCTCTGTAGCCTACGTGAATAACTTCTCCATGGGCACTCGTCAGCTGTTATTACTTTGTCATGTACAATAAGTTCATGGTGGCTGTCATGAATTTCCATCATGTGGTTGGTTTGCTTCTCCAAACATTCAGTTCTGTACATAAATTAACTGCTATTATTACAATAAACTCTTTCTAAAACCTGCTGCAGCGGGACTTTTTTTCGGTCCAAATATCAATGTTTTAATTGGTTTATTTATAATCGGATATCTTTATTGGCTACTGAAATGCCGGTTCGAATGTTAGAATATTAATTCAAATTGTACGCTTGGTTACTCAGTAACAAATTGTGATTTTACAAGTAGCAAAGTTAATTACTTAGCTTAATTTGTACTTGAGTAAAAATACAATTACAGACTTTAAAATATACTCATAAAAGTTCAAGTAGACCAGGATTGATTAGTTTAGCTAGCATGAATATTAATCATAAGGGCTTAACCCAAAAATTGGGGGTTCTAGATACACTTCCTTAGAGGCAAATCAAGTTTTCTGGAATGTATTAAACTTTTTTTTCTTCCAATAAATAGAGTATGTCTGATCTACAGGTGAATTTACAGAAAGATTGTTTGAGTCAGTTTGGAGGAGAGGCTGCTATATGAGATGATTTGGGTGGTAATCGGTCACAGTCTGAAGGATAGGTTACAGATTGTCAATGCATGCAAGACATGTTCAGCTTGGTTTGGAACATGACAACTTTATAAATTATAAAATGTCTGTATTTAATTCATAGCAATTTCCCTCTTGTGTTTTCCCTCAGTGCTGCATAAGGAGCCTCGCCAGGTGTGTCTGTGTCTATTGGAGATAGGACGCATTGTTTCCAAGTAAGTTCTTATAACACTAAGTGCCGAGCAGGGCTCATTTGACCCCAGTGAAGAGAATAAAGATTGTATATTCGCACTCAATCAAATTCCAGGACCCTGGTTTCTTGACTTGTTTTCACAAAAAACTGTGTTTTCACCCAGTATTTTCGTTTGATATGTTTTGTTTTTTTTTTTATCGCAAAGCTAATTTAAGGATGTGCAAAATGAGGAAAAAAATATATGTGAATTCTATTAAGTGAATTAGCTTCACATGGTTGTTTGTGTGTTGACTGGTACATTAACATTTTGTCATTTAGCAGAGTGACTTACAGTAAGTACAGGGACATTCTCCCTGAGGCAAGTAGGGTGAAGTGCTTTGTCCAAGGACACAACTTCATTGGCACGGCCAGGAATCGAACCAACAACCTTCTGATTCATAGAACCCCTATAAGAGCAATTCTTGTCATGACATAGCGGGAACAATAATTGTAATCGTAAAAGGCAAATATGTTTTGTAAAGTGGATAAACAACTGATAAATGCATTTAGCATATTTACACATGAGCAAAACAAATTCTATTATGTGACTTTGATAGTTTGCAACTATTTTGCAAATGGTAGGCTAAACCATTTATTCATATTATAAGTTAGGCCTAAGAAAATTAGATGACAGCATGGGCAGGGGCTGTTATAATCATTGAATTCATAAGTGTAGTCGTTCTTAAAGGCTTATCATTTTTTATAATTTGAGACACGGGACAGACTAGACTACAGGGCTCCATGACTCCTTGATTCTCCCGGCCACACTTTGCACAAGACTTCCTCCTTCACAATCAAGTCCACCTTTTCTAATTCCTCACTAACATTATAACAGCCCTCTCAATAAAATAGCTTACAATAGCATTTTTGAAATATCAAGAGGGAGAAATTAATAAATGAGCATTTTACGACCTCTTACATCTGGCTGCAATGAATGCCCATATTGAGTGTGTGAACGGAAAACAATAAGCTAAATTAAATGTATTCTTGAGCTGTAAAAAGGCCTATCAGAATGGAATGCTTGGACAGTTGGGTAACCTGGATTTGAGTAAGTTAGACACACCGTTGAAAGTAGAGCCTGACCGATTTATCGGCGGATCAATATTATTGGCCGATATTAGGCATTTTCCAAACTATGGGTATCGGCATTTATAATGGCCAATATTGTTATTATTATTTACTAACAAGGTACAAAATCAAGGCTCATAATGGCCGATAAATGAATAAAAGATTTACTAAACACCCTTCAACCATGTTATGAGGTGACATGGTTAACGAGAGTGAATACCAACAGAAGAATATTGCAGGGATTTGGGAAAAAAAAAAAAAGTTTTTTAGCTGTGTTGCTCATTCCACAAATGCACAATCCTTGTTGTAAAGGTGACTAATCAGGCTTTCCAAAAATATAAAATACATTAGCAAGTGGTATTATTGAAGGGGAGGAATAATCGACCAATATAACGTTTCAGATTTTTTTGTTTATATTTGCCGATATATGGGAATATTGGGTTTCTAAATCACCAAATATAAGTATCGGTATTGGCCTTAATCTTTTATTGGTCGGGTTCTAGTTGAAAGGAACTGCTGAGACCAAAATCCATTGATTAACTACGCAATTGATCATTAGAACAAGGGATGGGATGTTATACCTTTCAAACAGCCTGAAAGATGCCTTCAGTCTAGTTGTAGTAGATGCACCTTTCGGCAGGTTACGTAACCTGCTATATACACTTGAAACGGGAGTCCCATGTTACAGTAATAGCAGTGGTGTAGTGGTAAAATTAGAGGTGGGTATTATTTATTGTATTATTTATTTATTTACAGGGTCGTCAAGTTTGGAGTGAGATTCCTGGAGATCCCTTCACAGAGGCTTGAGAACCCTGTTTATTTATTTATTATTACGTTTCATTAGGCCTATTTTGATGGAAACTGAGGTTGGCTTGTATCTGCATCATCAAAATTCATTTGAGAGCACGTTATTAATAGTAGGCTAGCCGTTCGTCCCTGTATTAATGCAATTTTGTGAGAACCAAAACAACGTTTACAAACGTGAATTGATCTTACTCTGTACTGCCTTGCCTTTGATGCCTTTTGCGGGCATCTGTTGGAGTGGGAGCATTTGATGGTCTCTTCAAAAATCGCCTGATATCCATGGCTAATTAATCCATTCCGAACAGGTAGACTAATCCACAACATGTATATGTGTACATACTTTGTGGATTCTGATTGGTGTCGCCGCCGCAGCCACAACGCATTGATTGGAGGATCACAGACCATACAGCGCAGTTGAAATGATTCAGACAGCGTTTACATGTTAAACAATATGAATTTTAGTAGTTGGTGTTTTAAAATTACACCAAATTTATTTCTGATTATTCCAACGGCAGAATACGAGGCGCAGGGAACTTAGATGTGCGTAAAAATGCATAAACGCTATTTCAGTGAAGACAGTTACGTATTAGATTTGAGCATTTATTGTTACATAACATGGACATGTAGATTTAACTTTGGCGGAGTGGATGATCTAAGGGAAGCACTCCCAGCCTCTTTTATGCAACACCTACATACATGACATGAGGCAGGGAGCAATAGAGAGATAATCCACTAAACAATCGCCACCACTCCGCCAGACTATGTGTAGAGCGGAGCACCGCTGTTCTGAGCCACAGGAGGACCCCCTGACATCCCACTACGTACGTACTAATGGCGAAAAACAAGCGTTTTCTGGATGCGGGGGTCATGCTAGCATTGACGATGAGCACGTCTGCGGATCACCAGTGCTAAGCCAAGATCTACGGCGACATTCTACCATTATTGTGATCCGGTAACCTCTGGACTCCTACAATGTCTAGGGTATTGAGGCGTACATAGCGCTCGTAAGCCGAGGATGAACAGTCCCCATCATCTCAGCGTGGCTAGCCACTTGAAGATGCCCAGGTGGCAGCCCCAATCCGGAAGCATTGCGATGTATACCAATCCGGGGACAGCCCACAGCAAATCGTTGCGCGAACCAGGATGTTGTCATGGCTTGCCGGCATTGGTGACAACAGGGATCGGAAGGCGTCGCCCGGGGCGACATAGCAGGTACAGCGACATAGAGGAGAGTGGACAAAACGCAGTTAGTTCGAGCAATCACAATAGAGGCACCTTGCATTGTATCAGATTGGAATGTTCAGGACACAGTAAACGTTCACTGCACAATAGTGGTGAATTCCCCACACCGTGAAACATTAAAAGGTTGTGAAAACACTGACTCGAGTATTATCGCCGTATAGGGCCCGAAGTACCCTTGTTCAGTTGGACACCAGTAAGTCGAAGGGCATAGCCCTATAACAAGCAATGTCACACAGGCATATGCGCCCACAGAACTGCCCTCAACCAACTAAACCCTCAGTGGCCTATGTGCAAGATGGGTACAAGTGATAGAAGACGTATCTTGATTCTGAATGCTGTTCTCTTGGCCCGTTCGTCAGCAGCTTGCTGAGGGCTCCGAACACCTTACTTGATTACTCGATACCATTAATTTGTTTAGCAGACGCATTTATCCAAAGCAACTTCCAAGAGAGAGCTTTACAAAGTGCATAGGTCACTGATAACAACAAGATAGCCCCAAAACATTGCGGGTAGCCAAGACACAAAGCACATATTGTGAACAACCAAAAATAAGTGCCAAAGGGAAGAACCATAAGAACATGTAGTTAAGCAAGTTACAATTAAACAACATGAATTGCTATAAGTGCAAGTGTACCTGTAGAAAAGCAAGCAACAGTAAAAATTATTAACTAAAATGAAATATTTTGCAGCGAGTACAAGTTTAAATCAGTAACCACCAACCAACAAGAGCAACAAGTATCTAAGCAAGAGTCATTGTGATCCTTGAGGAAACTAGCATTGGGTTCAGCAAACCATTCCTAAGTCCCGTTGTACTCCCGGAACAAGTGCGTCTTGAGCCTTTTCTTGAAGGTGGAGAGACAGTCAGTGTCTTTGATGGAGGTGGAGAGTTGATTCTACCACTGGGGGGTAGGCAGGAGAAGAGCTTGTGCTGGGATTGGACGGTCTTGAGCGGTGGGACCACCAGGCTGAAGAAGGCCGTGCCAACGGCTGCGCAGCCTACTCAAACGCATATCCGACTGCAACCGTTGTCTACACCAGTGGTTCCCAACCCTGGTCCTCGGGACCCCCCGTCCTGCATGTTTTAGCTGTTTCCCTGCGGCAACACACCTGATTCAAATAAATGGTCGTTAAAAGGCTTCTGCAGAGCTGGATAACGACCCATTCATTTGAATCAGGTGTGTTGGAGCAGGGAAACATCTAAAACATGCAGGACAGGGGGTCCCGAGGACCAGGGTTGGGAACCACTGGTTTACACCATCACGAAAATTAGCCACGCATTGAGAAGTCCAACAGACGGGACACAAACTCTGGGGCACGATGCATGTGGAAGTAGGCGCCCTTGGGCCCGCAACGACAGCAGGTCGTACACAGCCATAGACGCGGTGCCCAAAGCGGCCATCACAACACCAAGGACATACTCCAGTTATCCGAGGGTAACGACGCCCGCATGAAACGCCATCAGGAAATGCCGAGAACCAAGGTGAACGGGCCTACGGTTTACTCAAAGGACAGTGAAATGTCCATGCAATTGGACGCGTCCGAACACCGAGATGCAGCGCAGGTGGAGATGACGGAACATCCTACCAAATCATCCAGCAGGTACACAATGCCGACTGGTGCTCATTACCAGCATCCAACATGGAGCTGCGGCGGCAGAATACCACTCCACCGAGAGTAGGCTACAGCTGCCACACACCAACGCCAATTAGGTGCCACTGAGAGGCATGCAGCAAAAAGAGTGGACCAGGGGTCGTTGACCTGCAGGCAGGCTGAGAAAAAGCTGTCTGCTTGAGATGTGAATGCTATAATTAAGTCCATATCCTACAGAACAGCCGACACAAAGAGGGACTGTTGCAATTGTTGGTAAACTGGCTTACACATGGCTCTCAGTTTTGCAATTCTTGGATTGTGTCCTGACGATAAATGAAGAACATTACATGTTTTGCCGGTATAACTGGATTTAATTAGACCAGTGGTTCTCAACCCTGTCCTCAGGGACCCCCTGTCCTCAGGGACCCCCTGTCCTCAGGGACCCCCTGTCCTCAGGGACCCCCTGTCCTCAGGGACCCCCTGTCCTGCATGTTTTAGATGTTTCCCTGCTCCAACACACCTGATTCCAATAAAAGGGTCTTTATCTAGCTCTGTTGAAGCCTGGTAATGAACACGCATTTTAATCAGGTGTGTTGGAACAGGGAAACATCTAAAACAAGCAGGACAGGGGGTCCCTGAAGACAGGGTTGAGAACCACGGAATTAGACTATTGAATGTTTATGATGTCCCTGTGTGTTTATACTTTTGACTTGGGACAACAACACAATCTTGTCAGACGATAATGTCGGGCTACCCTAGACCAACTGCAGTCTAACATGTTTGACATACTTTAGCCATTAAATTACATTTTGCTGAAGGATTGGTGACATAGACAACAAACGCTCTAATGAAATAACACAGACTAACAACACGGAAATAAATTACAGATTGACGAAGACATGTTCATTTTCCGACCTTGCCTAGCTCCATGCAAGAACCACCATCTAGTGACCGTTACGTGTGAGTAACAACGTCCTGTTTGAAGAATCAGGTCATTTGACCCCTAACGGTGCTATAAGTAGGGAAAAACTAAAATAATCGTCATTTGTAGAGTAGCGGCTACTGTTGTATTGGCCACAGCCTGTCTGATGTAGATTGACTTGCGAGGTGAATAGATAGTGAGATGTGAGATTAGCGGTTACGTGACACCGACACAGTACATTCAGAAAAGTAACATTTTTCAAATAGGTTAAAATAATAATAATTATTATTCGTTTTTTTTATAGCTCTTTTGTAAAACTCAGTCACTTTACGTGTATGAGGACAAGCAAAACAAGACAACAGTAAAATATAAAGACAAAGGATTGAACAAAACAGACAAACAGAATATTATAAAGAAAACTAACATATAAGTCTAGTCGTGGAGGGAGCAGGGGATGTTCAGGTGAAGGCGAGGTTGAAAAGGTGAGTTTTGAGGGACTGCTTAAATAGTGCTATATTGGGAGCCAGATGGATAGGGAGGTCATTCCAGAGGGAGGGTGCGGCAGCAGAGAAGGCCCTGTCACCCCAGGTCCGGTGCTTAGTCCTGATGGTTTTTAGGGTGTTTGCACCGGCAGACCTGAGGCAACGGGTAGGGGCATGAAGGGGGAGGAGGACAGAAAGGTAGGAAGGGGCCAGGTTATTTAGGGATTTTCAGGTAGTGAGTAGTATTTTGAAGTTGATCCTGTGTTTGATCGGGAGCCAGTGGAGGTTTGGAGGACTGGGGTGATGTGTTCGTAGCGGCGGGTGGCGGTGAGCAGACGAGCGGCAGAGTTCTGGACATATTGGAGTTTGTTGAGGACAGTGTTTGGAGGGCCATATAAGATGCTGTTGTAGTAGTCCAGTCTGTAAGTTATGAGGGCGTAAATTAGAGTTTGGGTGGTGGCAAAGGACAGAGAGGGCCAGAGGCGTGCAATGTTCTTGAGGTTGAAGAAGGCAGTTTTGGTGATGTGATTGGCGTGGGGTAGGAAAGAGAGGGTGGGATTTAAAATGATACCAAGGTTATGGACCTGGGTGGAGGGAAAGAAATGTTCACTGATTGTTGTAATTGCATGTTAGTCTCTCAAAAAAAGGAGGCTTTGACTTGTCCCTGTTGTTATGGTTACTTATTTCAGACAGTTTGTACAGGCTCCTACTATGTAGCCAGCACAATGATTTACAACGGTGAACACAGTTTTGCTGGAAAAATATCCCAAACAAGACACAAATAACCCAAATATAAT
Organism: Hypomesus nipponensis; assembly: GCF_054491055.1. Lineage (NCBI taxonomy): Eukaryota > Metazoa > Chordata > Actinopteri > Osmeriformes > Osmeridae > Hypomesus > Hypomesus nipponensis. The sequence continues at coordinate 13,253,233 of NC_140367.1, forward strand.
ATCAAATATCAATAATAATACAAAATAAACAAATGCCATAAATATACAAATCATAAGTCTAAGAATTAATTAATAATTTAAGTGTAAGATCAACAGATAAGTCTTGAGACCCCTCTTGAAGGTTCCAAAACTATCACATGAATGCAGAACAGTTGGCAACTCATATCATAGAATGCATGCATGTGTTAAAAGGACTGTCTGCAGGGAATGTGTTTGATCAATCACGGAGGGTGTGGGCCTCCTGGGCCAAAAATGCCAGGGCCAAAAATGTTGTCCCAGTCCAGCCCTGCTTCCATCCAGGACCGGATGCAGCCTGCTTTGACTGGGGGTGCAGTGAACATTTCTGGGGGGTATCATGATTACGGACAGGGATCGTATTATGTTTTATATTGATTTTGACACTGCTTATCGATCTAAGTGTTAATCAGGCGTGGAGCCAGACAATGTAAACATTCGGGGATTGGCCCAAACCTAGGACGTATTCTGGGTTTGATGTGATGCTAGATAAGTACTTCCACAGTTAATGCGAGCACGCACAGGCCTTCATTTGAGCGCCCAGGCCTTCAAAATAGCTTTTTGAGCTTTATGTAAAATAAACATTGCCATTTTCCAATTGGTAAAGCCTTGTCTAATGAAGGTGATGTCTTTATCATTTCTGGCTCAAAATTTTCGACAGGGGAAGCAGAAACATGTATCTAGCTTGGCTGAGTAATCTAACCAAGTTGTTCAGCAATACCAACTTGGGTTGAATGCTCAAGGACCTTGGCTAAAAATGCACATAGGGTACGTTTGCAGAACCGGCTGCATTGGAGTGCTGTCATTCAAACCATGCTCGCCTTCACCCACAGTGAAAGCGTCAAACACTGATGTGTATATACACTTAGGGCTGGGCGATAAATCGATATTATTGAAGTAATGACTTCCCTCAATAAAGATACCATAACATGAATTCATTTTCAATAATGTTGATAGAGATAATTAGGAATAGCAGTCCATTTCATTTTGGTGATGCAGCAGGAAGTTACGTAGAAATGGTATACGCTTACTAAAATACACTGAACACCTTGAGTGGAGTAGATAATATTAATTGCGGAAAATGATTCTTGTTGCCGAAAACAGTGGCAGCTATAGCCATAGCGAGGGAGCAACTTCCAATGAAGAAATTATTGATAAAAAGGATTCAGGCAGGAGGACTCAGTATAGTATTTACTTGATACTTTATTTCACACGTTACAACACATGATTGTAACACTTTGACATTATGGTTCTGCTTGCATCGGCTCCATGTTAGCAAAGATTATGATACATTTTTTGGTCCGTACCAAGAGATCCGAGAGAACGGAACTACAAGTGTGAACACAACAGTCATAAACTCCACCAGCGATGAGCAGTTGCCTAATTAGAAACTAGTATTATCGTTTTTAGACCATTTTGTGTTGATGTAAACACACAAGCCACAGTCCAATTTATTGTTCACTGAGTTTGAGAGCAGGATAAATGGGACAGCAAGCAGATATCCTAGCCGTTCCAAACTAATAGGCTACACTTCTCTAATTTTTAAAATACTTGGACTTTGCCCTGTCAATAAATAAAGAACAATAACTGTTTTGCCAGGATAACTGGATCGGATCAGATCCTTGAATGTTTGAGACCATTTCGATAGCTCCTTCTCTATAGAAGAAGACCCACGGATCGCAAACTATAGTTTGAGTATAAACTGATCCGCCTTACATACATAGATTGTCAAATTGAGCAATACGCATTCGATTGCTGATCTACCCTGGAGCAGGAGCATGGTCATCCCTCTATGTTAAATCAATTTTCTATGTCTTTCTTATAGGTATGGTGTTGAGCCTCCTGTTCTGGTGAAATTTGAGAAGGAGATTGAGCTTGAGGAAACTCTGCTGATTACAAAGGAGCCAATCCCAGCAGTAAAAACCTTTACACTGTGCTGCCAACATGGTGGCCTATATCAACCTGCGGTAGGTACCTCCTCTCAACAGTATTCACTAGGACTTACCACTCACCTGTGCTTGATACGCTTGCTGTTGGCTGCTCGTGGGAAATTCACAGATTCCATAAAGTGTGCAAAATCAAGTGTCATTGGCTTTTCATTAGAAGGAGTACACTGACCACTTCACCTCATATGTCGGCAAACAACTAATTGAACACCCATATAATTATCTTCATAAAAAGTGTGTGTGTGTGTGTAGGAGGGAACAGATTTTACGTAAAGATTTTTAAAGTGTATGCATAAACGCATAATAAAACTTAGGGCCCTTTCTGCAGCAGTGAGCTTTTTAACGCACTGCAGCACGTGGGCTTGTTGGTAGACAAGGTGATTTTGTCTCTTGTCATCTGGGCTACTAGATTTTTTTGTTACTAGCATCCTTAAACTAGCATCCTATCAGTGAATTAGTATCCTATTAGTGAATTGCAGGCTACATAAAGCAAAAAACATATACAAAGTAGTTTTACTTTAAGTGGGGCCCATTTAGTTTGTTTAGCATTTTTTTGGCATGTTGCTAGCTCATCTACTGATTACGCAATTAGAGACATACAGAAAATGTTTCTGATTATGACACACTTTTAGACACATGATCAAACAGCTGTACTTTCCTTGATGCATGTAAACTTCACCCTCAAAAACTCAGGCCCTTGAGCCAGTAGGAGAATGTGATTGGCTGGCCCGGGGGGAGACCAGTGTCAATACTTTTTGACATCTGCCTTCTAGAATTGGTAGGGGTTTGTATTTGTTACATTTGTAACATTTCTAAAATTGCATAAAAATTCACTGAACAAAAAGTTATTGTGGTCAGCTCAAATGACCGTGATAAGGAGGTAAGACTTTTCGCTAATGCAAATCACTAGTGAACTGTTTAACAAAGAGTTAGGGTTAGATTCTATGTGTGAACTTGTAATAACATGCCTCTAATTCTTTTTTTTATTGGGTGAGAGGTGGTGATGTTGTGATTATATAAATGTACATTTATATTACATTTACATTTAGCAGACGCTCCTATCCAGAGCGACTTACATTAAGTACAGGTTCCGATTCCCTAGCCACTCAGCCACCTGACTCCCAGGTGTAACAAACATTATCTACTGGAGAAGGGCTTTACTCCATTGTATTTATTTCTCATGCTCTTTTATATATGGAGAATTGAGTGTATGAATTGTTACATAGTCAGAAGCAGTGTTGGGGGAAGTTACTCCAAAAAAGTAATATATTCATTATGACTTATTATTGTTCACTAAGTAGTGTGATTAAGTTACATTATTACTTTCTGTACAAAATTATTTTTACTATTACTTTTAGTAGCGAGTTGTGGAAACGGGTCACCATCTCTCTCATGGTTTAAAGTGGTTTTTTCGCTAGCTTCCAGCTTTGTTTCTCTGTGAACACTTATGATAAGTTTGAAGTGCTTTTTTGTTAATAGATCATATTTCGTTGGGCACAGTTTGCGTTTTACTTTATTGTTTTTTCCGATATCGTCAAAGAAATCGAAAGTGTGAAGATTTCCACGCCGAAAACGCAACACGTTCTGCGGCCATGATTGCTGTTGTGTTTGTCTGCAGCGTGTTCCTCACTTAAGTAATAATATTATGTAACAAGTTTTATTACATAATGCATTACCCCAGGGCCGGCCCAAGCCTTTATGGGGCCTTAAGAAAAATAGATTTGGGGGCCCCTCGGCATTGCTTATTGTTGCCGATATTGCATAATACATTAAACTGTAATTTCATTTGCTCTTGGGGGCCCTCTGGTAGCCACAGGGGCCCTAAGCAGCCGCTTAGTTCGCTTATGCCTTGGGCCGGCCCTGCGTTACACTGGTCAGAAGTGGAGTTCTGAAAGGTCTTTACATAGTTTCTTTGAATGGTTTTAGAACAAAATACAAAGTTAATAGTGCAAAGACGAACAACTTTTAATTTAAAAAACATCGAAATAGGTGCAGAGATACTCGGCACAATAGTTTTCTCGTGCCACAGACCACTAAAATGCATCACTATCAGTAATACTACATACTTATCTACTGAAATGTATCCCAACATGTCATGCATTGTAAGTAATTCTCTTTTATGTTCCAGGAGCAGGGCATCAATGACCATCCTTGTAACTGCTCCAACAGAGTATCTATTGAGTATCTGGCAGAGGGACGGTATAGACTGGGAGACAAGACCCTCTTTATCCGGGTAGGTCTCTCCGCAGAACTGTCATCTTATCTATGAAGCAGTGACTGGTGGGTGCAACAGAACTTTCCAAACCAGACGTTATCGGGGAATGAAACCCAAACCAAGGGATTCATTTTAGCCGCAACAACAAGGTAATCACAATGTGCAACAAGGGAACTACAAAGAACAACTGGTATACCAGGACAGGATTAGTGCAGTAAATTATAGCAGGGAACACAAGAAGGGTAGTGCGAGCAGTTATCAAGTTTCAAAGTTAAACTATGGGCCCTACCTTCTCTACACTCCAAACCTGCCTGTGGGAAACACTAACCCTAACACTAACCTACCAAATACACAAAACTGGCGACATCTGTTGCTTCTAACCTGGTGTATATAGCTATTTACCTATGTGATGCAGTGTAGATCCATTGGTGTCTTACCTAGCCCTTCTCCAACAAAGACAGGGGGATGGAGGGTAGACAAGACAACTTTAAACACACACAGCATATTAATTGAGACTTTAACGAGGGCTCAATCAGCCACTGAACATGTTGCACTTGGCCCTGCTTCCCTGCTCTCTTTGAATTATATATATTTACACAAGCCGTTCTCTCCCCAATTGGACACGATTGATGAAATGGGACACACCCACAAACGGAGCAGTGCACCTGAGAGCAGCAGTCGCAGACAAAGGACCAGGGGAAAAAAACATGCGCACACACAGAACGTCCTGTTATTTGGCCATGAATACAAATAAAAATATAAAATAAAACAACATAAAACCTAGAGAAATATACACAAGAATGCATAGTATTTAACAAGCAATGAGTCATCATTCATACATGTACTTTCTGTCTTTGTTTTTTGACCACAGTGTTGCCATATCACCAGTGCTCGAAGTGGGCCGGTACTCACCGGTACGCAGTACCGGCACCTCTACATTTTACTCTGTGTACCGGCACCTTTCCTTGCGTACCGTCACCTCTTCTTGCATGCCGGTACACTAGATTCAAAAAAGTTATCAAGACAGCGTCAACTGATGCCTGAGTAAAACAGACTTTTCACTGCTGTTTTCTCAACTAGAAACTAAACGACTTTTGTTTGTAAGTAATTATGTTAGCCTGGCTTCAGAAAAGGCACTAAAAGAACGCATGTGCCAGAGCCTGACCCGTCAACAGAGGTCCAAGTCCAAACATCGGGTAGGCTACAAATCATGAGCTTCAAACTTGTTTAAATACATACATTTATGTATGGCTGCGGGAACTAGGGGCTCTGAGGGTGCTGCAGCACGAGAATTAAAAATTATATGTCTTTTAAATCCACCACCGTGGAATAGCCCCGCAGTAGCGGACTGGCCATCGGGAGAAGAATAACGATGGAAAACGAGGATAAGAAACGTAAGGGTGGGGCTGAAAAATAAAGAGCAAAAAAGACATCACTTTCACAAGACAAGGTTTTACCAATTAAAAAAGTTGGCCTTAAGTATCGAACTCCCGAACAAGAATCACATTAAACACAGACTATGTATGCATTAGCAGGCAGCTGTGGTGGCGTAGCTATACGGGGCGGGTTCTGGTGGGCTGGTCTCGATAAAAGTCCTGGGCCTATTACTCCCAGTCCGTCCCTGCCGCCCCGCAACATTAAGCCAACCCCTGATGAAATATGTTCCCGAGGCTATACATTTATTTTGTTAATCAATAGGCTAACAATAAATTGTCGTTGTACCAGCAATCCAAGTTTTAGTTTAATTTTTCACTGTAGAAATCTCACATTTTATAATGATTTGCCAATGCAAGAGAGTACCGGCACCTTTTTCCCCACTTCAAGCACTGCATATCACACCAAAATGATGCGTATACATTAGGGATGCTCAGAATTAACTGTCACCGTTAACCGACAATACAAATGTTTCTTGGTTAATACTATCAGTTAACCAGTTTTGCCAACTTTTCACCTTCCCCAGTGACAAAAAAAAATGGTATCTGCCAACTAGCAACAAATCTACCCAGGTGAAAAAAAAGTATACTTTAGAGTGCTTCAAGCATATTCATATTTTCAATAGTACATTTTAAATATAGTAAGAAAAAGTGTACTATCTGTTAATATATAAAAAGTATACTACCATAATTATTTAACCAATTTTAACGTTAATACTTTGAACTTTGTATTACAGTACACTTTTAGTAAATATATTATTAAAAATATATACTATAAGTAAAACGTATATGTAATTTCTAAAGTGTACAACTGGAATTTAGTTTTTAAACATATTATTTGTATATTTTAAAAATAATCTTTGTAAAAATGCACTTAAAGCTTACTTTAAAAATAAACATTTGCTGAAATTTTGGGATATTTTAAGTTACTTTTGAAGTCCCTTCATTAATTCATCCTTCAGTGTACTGGTATACATTTGCTGTACTAGTGTGTAGTAGAGTAAAGTACCTTTCTTTTTTTACAGTTTTCTTGTGCTTGTGCGGCTTCTATTTTGAAGCAACTTATTAGTGGTTTTAGAACAAAAAAGTGACTTCTAGATCTCTATTGCTCAACACTTGAACGGGGGCTTATTACTTGAATGAGGAATTATTTTCTGTGTCGTCTCAGTTACACTATCAGGGCTTGGAAATACAGACTTGCTAAACTGGGCAAATGGCTAGTAAAACATAACATTTCATAATAATTTCAGTTAATCAAACAGCTGCAAGACTCAGTGAAATGTTATAGGCTAGCTTGCAAGCTAACGCTAACTTCACTAACATTACGACTTTGGTAGTGTAACCGAGCTCTTTGTAAGTTCGTTTTAGACATATTCCCCCACCCCCCACCCCCCGATGTCCCCAGACTCTGCCTCCACGTAGGAAAGCGTCTTGGTGGAATTAAGGAGGTCTATAAAGTATTCCTTCCACCAATCCAGGACGTCCCCCATCGAGGTCAGCAGCGGACCATCCCCACCATATACAGTGTTGATAGTCTACCTCTTTCCCCTCCTGAGTTGCCGGATGGTGGTCCAGAACCTTTTCAAAGCCGTTCGGAAGTCATTCTCCATGGCCTCGCCGAACTCCTCCCACGCCCGGGTTTTTGCCTCCGCGACCGCCAAAGCCTCGTTCCACTTGGCCTGCCGGTACACATTAGCTGCCTCTGTAGGCAAAAGCCTACCCAATTTGTTCTCAGGCCTACCCAAAAACGAAAATATCTCAGAAAGATTATGCACCAGGTGCACATCGCAAAGTAAATAAGTAAAAAAAAAAAACTGAAAAGATGCCTATCCATATTTTTCTAGGCCTACCCAAAATATTTTTGGGGGTTACTCCACTGGTGTAAACTGTAATCCTATATCCTGGTACTGTTTTTTGGGGGGTATTTCAAGCTGTTCCTGTCTCCAAATAGGGTATGTAACATTGTTTGGGCTGAAAATGGCCCGGGTGCTGTTCTATGCCCCCTGATACATCCAGTGAAATTTTCCCGGGAAAAAATGCTAGGTTTTCTCCTTTTATGGCATGCTCATGAATATATAGATGAGCTGCACGCCGACGACTGAAGCTGCGGAGCAAAGACTCAACATGGCCAACAGCACTCACAGAAACATTGAAGGTGGAGACTTGAAATAAAAACGTTCAAATAAATCTTGTGTCTACACAACTGTTTTCAACAGATTGACTAGATATCATTTAACCCTTGTTCTGCCTTCGGGTCACATGACCAAAAGGTTCATAACGAACCATTGTTGTGTTTACCCAATTTTACCCAATTCAAAAGCAAAAAATAATAATTTTCTTTTAACCTTTGAAATGTGGGGGGTCTGAGACAGCCCAACGGTTAAAAGAAAATGCTTCATTTTGTTTTTGTATGCTGTAAAGTTGTTGCAAACGACAGTTGGTCACAATGACTGATGGGTCAGAATGACCCGAAGAGAACACAAGGGTTAAAATGATAACGTTAGTTGTTTCCACTTCTGTTGTCGAAGTGAACAGGATCAACTTACATGTAACGTTACATGGGTAACGTCACAGTTTAGCAACAAAACTATTGTTATTCACCTCAGCTTCAGTTAGCTCTAGCTATCTTGCTAACTAATAAAAAATAACCTGACAAACATGCATTGTGAATTGTAGATTTACATGACAACACAGGTTATTTATTCGAATGAAACAGTCAGGAACATGAAATAACGTTAGCCCATGCCAATAAACTAAATCACACATTCTACCAATGCCAGATACAGGATATTTTAGCATTGCTAATAGCAATGCTAACGCAACTTGCGGGTGCGATGAACATAAGGTCGGAACAGCATCTATTTTCAGCAACAGCTTCATAGCAAATCCTGCTTTACATTGTCCCAGGTTTTCAAACTTGAGGACTTGAGGTTCACTGAATGTCCATTTTACCCACCGAACTGCCGTTATTCAACTATGACAAGGTAAACTCGGTTTTGCAGTCAATGACTCCTTTAAAGATTTTCAAATAGATCCAAAATTGATTAGTTTGTCAAGTAGTAAGAGTACAGACAATACAGTATTGAAACAACATTTCTTTCAGTGTTGAGTTTATTACTTATTATTTTGTGACTTAAGCGTAAATAAGGCATTGTCTAATGGTCTGCTAACTCGTGTCATTCATTCCCCCACTCTTGCTCTCATTAATAGATGCTGCATGGAAAGCATGTGATGGTGCGTGTAGGAGGAGGCTGGGATACCCTGGGGGGTTTCCTGCTCAAGTATGACCCGTGCCGTGTTCTCCAGTTTACCACTCTGGAACAGAAGATCCTGGCCTACCAGAAGGGTCCGCCTGGCGATGGCCAGTCCCCAGCCCCTCCGCCTGAGATGGATCCATTAACAGCTGTCAACCTCTTCCTTTCTTCTTCCTCATCCTCTGCTCTGGCTTCTTGTAGATCCCACGTCACTTCTCCTGTTTCTACCCCCACTATGCCCAGGAAGACAGACAAAAAACTCCAGATTCCCTTCACCAAAAGTATCGTTAAAACATTGCCTAATCTGTTTCCAGATGGATCAGTAAAGTCAGTCTCCAACTCTTCACATGATCAAAGCCATCACAAAGCTACGCTCTCATTCTCCTCCCCTGGTACTACCCCCACAACTTCATCAACCAAGCCAGCCATTAAAATAAAGCTTTGGCCTTTGCCACACCACACCCTCTCTCAACGCAGAAGCCCTTTGTGTCCTGAGACATCTCGTAAATGTCTCAAACCTTCCACCACCACCACCTCCGTGCCTCACCTCTCAACTGCTCCAGTACTGGCCCCGAAAAATGCCTGTACCCCATCTGAAGCCTTGCAACGCTCTTGCTTGGCTCAGAGACGTCCTGGCACCACAACCTCAGCTTTTCATTTAAAGATGGGTAGGCAACCTTGTGTGGCCCAGTTGGCACAAGCATCAACCCCAATACCCAGACTGGCATCAGCTGCCAAGACTCTAGCCCCCAATGCCAAAACAATCTCCACAGTCCCGAACAAATCCACCTCTTCCCATCCCTCACTCCTGAAGTGCAAAGAAACCACAGTCAAAAGCAAGGGGCAGTCTCCAGTCAGGGCTGTTCCGAAAGCAGTGGTGACATTGCATGGCAGACCTAGGCGAGCTCCCAGAAGGCTCAGTGGCACTTCCTGTGCTCCCAAAACGGCCAATCAGAGAGCAACACCAAGGGAAACAATCCCACAAGGGGCTGGGCAGAGACAAATTGATAATACTTACACTCTAAATCTTGGAAGGGTGAAGATTAAGCAAGTAGCAACTGCAAAAGCAACAATTGCAAAAGCAACAAAAGCCAGTCAGACAGTCAAAGACCTTTCCTCCTATAAGAATGCCCAGCTTCCAAAAAAGACCCATCTGCTTCCAAAAAAGATCATCCATCTTAAAAGTAAGATTGAAGACCCTTATTTTGAAATGAACAGTAAGAGAAAGCAAAAGACAGTCATGGGGTGTAAATTGTGAAATAGGGAAGGTGGCTTTGTGTTGCAATGTTTTTGGAGGGGATAATTGTGGATTAGAAGGCTGGTGGATTTAGGCAAACTCGTCATTACTAAGGTATAGATTCAGAAAGGGGTCATTGATAACACTAGTTATCAGCAGTCTAAATATCTATATTACCTCAAGTTTTAAGTTTAGTATTTTTCTATGGATATATTTATTTATTTGTTGGCTATTAACTCTGTATCTTTTTTTATATTTTTTTCTCTTCAGAATGTTTAAATGTCACTGTTTGTATTGCATGCATATGTATTAAGAACAGGGACGTGCACAGGAATTTGAAGAGCAGTTGCTCTGGCCTGAAAAGGGCAGCCCCCCCCCTACAAAACCCAAAATAGTGATAGGATTTAGACATTTAACCATTTTGAATGAAATAGTTCATGTGATGTATTTTATCATTTATTATTCTTGTTAAAACAAAATGTTATAAACTAACCATCAGCAGACATGTAGCTTAGTTTTCCTACCAAAATATGTGAAAGCATGTGATAATAATGTTGTCTGGTAGGCAAGCTGTCTGATTATTTAGGCTAAACATGGCAAACTGAGCGTTGATTTTATGAAGATTTTAATTCATTTTATAAAACTTGGTGATGATTGTTTGTTTGTTATACATTTCTACAACTTAAAACTTACCATTTCTGACAACGTCAAGGCAGTTTTTTCATCTACACAGAAGAAAACAACCGTGACCATCTCTTGAGGGCAAAAAATGGAGGCTCAGGTGGCGGTCGCGTGCAGTACCGCAGAGTAAAGAGTAGGGGGCATACCCCCCTCCCCTTGCCACTCTCCTTGCCCATAGGCTTATCGATTGGAACTGAATAAGGCTACTTTATGAAATGTTTTGGTTGGCAATTTTTTACATCTAGGTCTACATGAAATTCTACAGCTGTTTAAATTTACTATTTATTTATTTTCCCTCGGAGGGGCACTTTGACTTGTTGCCCAGTTGCCCGGGCAACCTTAGCCACAACCTGTGCACGTCCCTGATTAAGAATGTTTCTGTACTCATGGTGTGGTACTTCAGTTAAACTTTTGGTGCATTAATGTGGTTTAAAATTATTCTTTATTTCTATAATGTTTTGTATCGTATTATTTGTCAAGGCTTTCAGCGTTCAAAGCCAAACTACCGTGTAGTTTTGGATTTGTGTACGACTGGACAGCTGGTGTCTTTCTTATCCCCTTGAGATACTGGTAGAATTTGATCTAAAGGGCTGAACTGGGATAAAGACAAATCTTGGATTTTAAATGGTAATAGCCTTTCTAAGAGTTTTGTACATTGGCTGATTAAAATATGTTTCAATATTTCTATGGAATGGTAATGCACATTTTAAATATATATTTTTTTAATCTTTAAATATGTTAATATATTTATAGGTGGAGGTAATAACCAACCAAAGTCTCTCATTGATGAATGATCTATTGTTTCTTTATCTTGAAGAATTTATGAATGTTGTCTGTTTTACAAGTGGGTGAATGAATAAGTTATAAAATGTTCCTTGTGTGCTTTTCTCAGAAATGATTTAATACTGAGTAGCATAAAAAAGGTATCAATTTTTGCTTGTACCTGTTTTCAAAAGGTGTGTTTTGTTAGGGGTTGATTAAAGTACAAGCACAATTACATTTTTAGTATTTTTAAGCCACAAACAAAATACAATATGCATTTTTTATTTACATACATCTGCTTAGTCACATTTTGTCCTATCATTGTGGTCAGCACTTTACTATTCATCTTTTTGTCTCAATTTGATTGTCAATTTAGTTAATTATTATTTTTGTCTGTATTTTTTTCTTGGTAAATAATAGAATGTGTGTGTGTATCACGATTCATTACTTTAGAATTTTAGATGTTAAGATGTTTTCTACAAACAAAAGGTAAATGACAACTGAAAAGGGATTGGCGTGCTTAATCTGATTGAGTATGATTATAACAGTGTTATTCTTTAGATATTGCTGCAACGTAATCTTAAACTGTTCACTGTTTTCCGACAAAGAGGGGGAAGGATAGGATGATTAGGATAGTTTCCATGAAATAAATGTTGGTGAACAGGTTTTTAAATCTTGGCCTTGTAGATCACAAGATCCTAATAATATAGGCTACTTATTTTGAGTCTCAAATAAGCCTTTGATAACAGAGCATTGTATTTAAGCATGTTTTGTATTGTTGTCATAGGATTTCATGTCCTCCGTTTTGTATGAAGTCTGTATTAACACACAGTATGCAGCAGCAAAACAATTCTTTACCTGACATAATTAAAAGTGCATAGTTACTACCCTCACCACATTTACCAAATAACCTTATGATCACAGTGCAAGAACACAAGCACCAACAAATATACTTTAACTTTTTTATTGGCTTCAAATGCTGTTCAAATCACATGAGTAAATGCTTAAAAGTATCACTTGGAGTAAAAACATGTAAGGGAAGTTTAAGTCATATAGGGTAGGACCATTTTTATACAGGATTGCCCAATTTCTTTGTTTTGTTGCAACTACAATGCAGCCGGAAAGTATTCGCAGCGCTTCAACTTTGGCAAATGTTGTTATTTTACAGCCTTTTTCCAAAATTGATTCAATAATTTTTCAATCAAATCAAATGTATTTTTATAGCCCTTTTTACACGCAAGCATGTCACAGAGGGCTTGTTTGAAAAAGAAAAAAAAGGTTTGTTTGATATTTTTCATAGATTTGCAAAAAATTCAATACTAAAATATAACATACATCCATATGTACATAAGCGTTCACACCCTTTGCTCAATACTTTGTTGAAGCACCTTTAGCAGCAATTACAGCCTTAAGTCTTTTTGAGTATGAGGCTACAAAGCTTGGCACACCTATTTTTTGTTAGTTTTTCTCGTTTTTCTTTGCAGGCCCTCTCAAGCTCCATCAGTTTGGATGGTCAAGCCTCAGTGCACAGACATTTTCAGATCTCTCCAGATATGTTTAATTTAGTGCTGTCAAACGATTAAAATATTTAATCGCGATTAATTGCATTAATGTCATAGTTAACTCGCGATAAATCACAATTAATCGAATTTTTATCTATTCTAAATGTCCCTTTATTTCTTTTTATCCCATTCTTTTTCAAATTTTAATGCTCTTATCAACATGGAAAAGTGGTTTGGATTGCTTCGTGGAAATATTTTTTTATTGAAAACAACATTGCAATCGCCTGGCTTTGACGAGGAGGCGGAGAATTCGCATCAGCTGTGTGCTTGGCCAAGTGGTATTTCAGACTGGACGTGCTGCGATGATAGCTCAGTTTACAACGACAAAACACACAGATCACTTTAGTCTTGTCAATGGAACCATTTGGCAACTTTTTAACCCTCGTGCTGCCTTCGGGTCACATGACCAAAAGGTTCATAATGAACCATCGTTGTGTTTACCCAATACAAAAGCAATTTTTCTTTTTTTTCTTTTAACCTTCGCAATGTGGGGGGTCTGAGACAGCCCAACGGTTAAAAGAAAATGCTTCACTTTGTTTTTGTATGCGGTACAGTTGTCGCAAACGACGGTGGGTCACAACGACTGATGGGTCAGAATGACCCGAGGAGAACACAAGGGTTAAAAGTAAACTTTCCATTCAGAATCTTATTGGCATCCATTTCGGCGTCTCGCGCTCGCCATCCACTCAAAACGTAACGTTAGCCAACTACCAGAGAATGTCTAATATCCGCAAACGGGCTCTGATACTACTCTTTAGCCGGCTCGCAAGCCAAACAAGTGTGTGGCATGCCTGTTGTTTTGTTTCCGGTCTAGCTAGATCCGGTGTGGTGTTGTAGTTTTTCTAACGTCGGTAGTTGTTGCAACAGTATGTGAAAAAAACTACAGTTTGCTAGGCCAAAAAGAGCGTTAATCGTGCGATAAAAAAAATTGACGCCGTTAATTTGGGTTTGCGTTAACGCCGTTAATAACACGTTAAACTGACAGCACTAGTTTAATTAGGTACAAGTCTGGGCTTTGGCTGGGCCTCTAAAGGACATTCACAGAGTTGTCCTGAAGCCACTCCTTTGTTATCTTTGCTGTGTGCTTAGGGTCGTTGTCCTGTTGGAAGATGAACCTTCACCCTAGTCTGAGGTCCAGAGTGCTCTGGAGCAGGTTTTCATCAAGGATGTCTCTATACATTGCTACATTAATCTTTCCCTCGATCCTGACTTGTCTCCCAGTTCCTACCGCTGAAAAACATTCCCACAACATGATGCTGCCACCACCATGCTTCGCTGTAGGAATGGTATTGGCCAGGTTTCCTCCAGACATAACGCTTGGCATTTAGGCCAAGGAGTTACATTTTTGTTTCATCAGATACATTTTGATGAGCAGTGCATGGCCATGGGAACTAGGGGTGCTGACAGTCTGACAGCAGGATAAAAATATGACTTGAAAATCCACCACCACGGCACAGCCCCGTAGTAGCGGACTGGCCATCGGGGGCACCGGGAGAAGAATAACGATGGAAAACCAGGCTAAGAAACATAAGGGTGTGGCTGAAAAATTGAGACAAAAAGACATCACATTCTCTAGACAACGTTTTACCAATTGAAGAATGGCTATGTTTATTTTACATAATCACGTGGACAAAATTGTTGGTACCCCTCAGTCAATGAAAGAAAAACTCACAATTTTCACAGAAAAAACTTTAATCTGACAAAGGTAATAATAAATAAAAATTCTATGAATGTTAACCAATGAAAGTCAGACATTGCTTTTCAACCATGCTTCAACGGAATTATTTTAAAAAATTAACTCATGGAACAGGCCTAGACAAAAATGATGGTACCCCTAACTTAATATTTTGTTGCACAACCTTTTGAGGCAATCACTGCAATCAGACGATTCCTGTAACTGTCAATGAGACTTCTGCACCTCTCAGCAGGTATTTTGGCCCACTCCTCATGAGCAAACTGCTCCAGTTGTTTCCGGTTTGAAGGGTGTCTTTTCCAGACTGCATGTTTCAGCTCCTTCCAAAGATGCTCAATAGGATTGAGGTCAGGGCTCATAGAAGGCCACTTTAGAATAGTCCAATGTTTTCCTCTTAGCCATTCTTGGGTTTTTTAGCTGTATGTTTTGGGTCATTGTCCTGTTGCAAGACCCATGACCTGCGACTGAGACCAAGCTTTCTGACACTGGCCAGCACATTTCTCTCTAGAATCCCTTGATAGTCTTCAGATTTCATTGTACCCTGCACAGATTCAAGACACCCTGTGCCAGATGCAGCAAAGCAGCCCCAGAACATAACAGAGCCTCCTCCATGTTTCACAGTAGGGACAGTGTTCTTTTCTTGATATGCTTCATTTTTCCTTCTGTGAACATAGAGCTGATGGGCCTTGGCAAAAAGTTCAATTTTTGTCTCATCTGTCCATAGGACATTCTCCCAGAAGCTTTGTGGCTTGTCAACATGTAGTTTGGCATATTCCAGTCTAGCTTTTTTATGATTTGTTTTCAACAATGGTGTCCTCCTTGGTCGTCTCCCATGTAGTCCACTTTGGCTCAAACAACGACGGATGGTGCGATCTGACACTGATCTTCCTTGAGCATGAAGTTCACCTTGGATCTCTTTGGAAGTCTTTCTGGGCTCTTTTGTTACCATTCGGATTATCCGTCTCTTTGATTTTTCATCAATTTTCCTCCTGCGGCCACGTCCAGGGAGGTTGGCTACAGTCCCATGGATCTTAAATTTCTGAATAATATGTGCAACTGTAGTCACAGGAACATCTAGCTGCTTGGAGATTATAGCCTTTACCTTTATCATGCTTGTCTATAATTTTCTTTCTAATCTCCTGAGACAACTCTTTCCTTCGCTTCCTCTGGTCCATGTTGAGTGTGGTGCAGACCATGTCACCAGACAACACAGTGACTACCTGGAGGCCTATATATAGGCCCACTGACTGATTACAAGATTGTAGACACATGTGATGCTAATTAGTGGACACAACTTGAATTAACATGTCCCTTTGGTCACGTTATTTCAGTCTTTTATAGGGGTACCATCATTTTTGTCTAGGCCTGTTCCATGAGTTAATTTTTTTAAATAATTTGGTTGAAGCATGGTTGAAAAGCAATGTCTGACTTTCATTTGTTAACATTCATAGAATTTTTATTTATTATTACTTTTGTCAGATAAACGTTTTTTCTGTGACCATTGTGAGTTTTTCTTTCATTGACCGAGGGGTACCAACAATTTTGTCCACGTGTGTAAAGCTCAAAAACTATTTTGCGCTCAAATAAAGGCCCAAAAATAGGGCACACTCTCATTAAGTATCGAGCTCCCAAACTAGCATCACATCAAACACAGAATGTGCATGCATTAGCAGGGCAGCTGTGGTGGCGTATACGGGGGCCGGTCCTGGTGGGCCGGTCTGAATCAAAGTCCAGGGCTTATTTTACTCCCAGTCTTTTCCTGCCACCCGCAACATTAAGCCACCCCCCAGCACCCCCCTGATAAAATATGTTCCTGTGGCTATGGAGCAGTACCTAGTTTCCTCCAGACATAACGCTTGGCATTCAGGCCAAGGAGTTACATTTTTGTGACGAAGGCCCTTCTCCCCCAATCGCTCAGTTTGGCCGCGCGGCTAACTCCAGGAAGAGTCCAGGTGGTTCCAAACTTCTTCCATTTACGGATGATGGACGCCACTGTGCTCATTAATGATGTTATGCTCAAAGCCGTGCTCACAAAGCGTTATCGACCTTTCGAAACAATTGGTACCAACACAAACGTGTCGAGCATGGCTTCAAATGGGCAAAAAACACGTTATCACCTGTTGAAGCTTCGGATGTCACATGAGCGGCTGGCAGTGTTGTGCTACAGTCTAATAAGATCAGAGACAAACTGCATTTATTCAAACGTTTAAAAGACATCAGAAATCACTAACATTCGTGGGTTATAAAGAGTAGACATTTATGTCTACAACCAATTTTGTGAATGAGGTGTGTTGGAGCAGGCAAACATATAAAACATGCAGGACAGCAGCTCGAGGACCAGGGTTTGACACCCCTGATTTAAGGCATTTGTACAAAAAAATGTATCCTACCTACATCCTGCCCACCAGACAGTCACTGAAGACCATGATGGGGGGCCGGTCACTAAAGCAAAGGCTTTGGCTGGGATGTCAGAGGTCCAGTCAGTGAGTCTGACATCAGACATGTGGACTTCCATAACCATGGATGCCTTCCTTGCTGTCACATACCATTTCATTGATGCTGATTTCAAGCCCTCCACCGTGCTCTTGGGGGTGACCAAGTTCACGCAACACACACAGCCGAGGACATAAAGGAGGCCAAGACTTCTTGGAAAATGGGGCCTGAAGGACAAAGTTCATTGCCTCATTACTGACAATGCTTCCAACATGATTTCATGTATAAAGCTACTGGGAATGCACCATATGCCTTGTTTTGCCCACACCCTTGACCTGGTGGTCAAGAAGGCACTGGAGGTCATCCCTGAAATACATAACATCCGCACACAAACCAGTAGGATTGTGTGTGGAGAGACTCTCAGTCATTCCATCTTGCACTAGGGGAAATGAGAAGAGAACCGTTTCCTTCTACACTTCACTCTTAGTATTTTGAAGTGTAAATGAGCAGAAACACGTATGCTTTTTAATCCATGCAATCTTTATAAATAATAAATATGCATATGTAGCGGGGTTTGATCATTTAAGAATAGAAATACATAATCTATAATCTAGTATTGTTGCTGGGAAACCACCTCGATATTGGGGTTAGGACACCGAGCAAACCTAGGTTTAATATTTAAATCAGTTGTCTGAAGGAATTAATTCCTTCTAAGTGTAGATTGGATCAGTTAAAGTGAGGGGATAGATTACGCAAGTAAAAATTATACACAGTGATATATTGAAATTAATGGAAATAATGAACAGTAATGGAAATTGTTATTGGTTTAGTAAGATTTGTAATGGGCTAACAATTGTAACAACGGGGACAAACAATGTAACAATTGAAAAGAGCGGGGAGAGAATCAGGCCTTATCTTAAAGGGGTCATTGACTGCAAAACCGAGTTTGAGAAACTGCAAAAACGAATCCACCTTTTGTGGCTCTGGTATGTAATTTTGTCACTCCCCAATCTCAGACACTACCCAGTTAGCAAATTCAATCGTTTAAACGTGTTTAAATCGGTTAGAGATCCTATCCCCAAGATGGTCGGTGACACCGAGGTGCACACGGCTAAACATATGCATCAAGAGTAGCCTAGACATACAAATTATAATGTAGATTAGGAAAAAACAAAAGTAGTTCACTACACACAAACTACACTAACGTACTGTATTATATTTTAACAAATAATTAACATTACTTAACTTGGAATATCCTTTAATAATCTATCATTCTTTATTAGCAACAAAATAAAGCAATCGGTGATTTGCAACATAAGATCTGTACAATCCCACGCACTCTAGTAATTATTCAGGGGTAATGTGATTAAAATCTGAATGTTTTGGGACAGTTTCATTTTAAGAAATATCAGACAACAGACACCACAGTTCTCCCTTGGTCAGCTTAATTGTCATACTTTGATAGTCAATACCATGTATGCTCATTAACTAGGGCAATAGCAGGAAAAACAAAATGTTATGAACGTCAGCTTTCATCAATGAGACCCCTCTGAAGCAACACAGCTGGCAGTGGACGCAGCCCTTTATACAGGCTTCAGTCTTGATGAAGAATTATTAACACACTGTTGTAATCATGACGAAGGAGAAAACAATCATGGTACTATATAACTGATGTGAAACCACTAAATCACCTTTGTGCATTTATATGATGTATTATTTTATATTATTGAAAAATCACCTTTGTGCATTTATACGCTATATTATTCTATAGTATGGATAACCAGATGCAATTGAGTAGATGGATTGAAAAGTAACATTAAACATAGAAGAAATAAGCCAGACATGGAAGCCCAGATAAGCAGAGTTTGAGAGCCGGAGGAAAACGTATGTGTGTAGGCCTCAACCATAAAAAAAC
The DNA here is from genome assembly GCF_054491055.1 of Hypomesus nipponensis. Taxonomy (NCBI): domain Eukaryota; kingdom Metazoa; phylum Chordata; class Actinopteri; order Osmeriformes; family Osmeridae; genus Hypomesus; species Hypomesus nipponensis. Next base: position 13,272,379 of record NC_140367.1, read on the forward strand.
TACAAGGCCCAGATAGAGAGAACTACAAGCGACAGAGAACAAATTTATGGATTTGAACTCCAGGTGACCTGAACTACAAGCCTCGCGTGGCCACAGTGTTGGGGAATGGCCAGGCTATGCAAATTCTGTGACAATGTGACAACATGTACTGTGCCAATGAGAAATCATCAAAAATATTGAAGGAAAAATATAAAAGCAAATGTCCGGAGAAAAATTTCAGTCTGATCTCGAGACCATGCTCCCGTTTGTTGGAATCAATCCTCTGTGTTAGATTCGAATAAACACTTTGCATCATACTCTGCTCCCGTTTTCCGTGCTGTTTTGAACTTAGGTTTTGAAACAAATTTTTGGACTTAGGTTTTGAAACGAACTTAGGAACTTAGACTGAATTTGTGACCCAACATTTGGCGAGCCAGCCAGGAGGCCGGAGCCAGTCGCCTGAGCGGAGGGCCACACCGGACGCTTGGCCAAACAAATTTAAAAGGTAAGCAGATTTTTTTTTCTTTTATATCTGCTTGAATTACGTGCGTATCCGAGGTGTGAATCCACCCAGGCTGCACTGGCTCCTATGCCCAAAAGAACCAATTTCTTCTGATTAATTGATAAACTCGAAAAGCACGGAGAACCGGAGTGTGATGCAAATTATTATATGTTATGTTTGTATGCTGTGTGCTAACTGCTTGCTAACAGCTATGTTCAATACAGTCTGAATGTTTAAAATGTCACGCTCGGCTATTATCTGCTGGTTGCTAGCTTGCTTAACATTTGCTTTAATTTTAATCTGGATCGCGGTAGCGGTAAAACACAGAAAGTAGGTTTAGATTAAATAACATACTTTAGAATATAGCCATTATTATATTTATACTGTCTAAAAAACAAAAACAATCGATGCATACAAAAAACGCTTAGATCATTGGAGCCGGGGCTCAAGGTAGGCTACAGTAATTTTCGTTTAAGATCCGCAAAGTTTGAGCTCCGTTCAGTTTTCTTTACTGTCTAAATAACATTGTTAGAGATTCGCAAATTAAATAATATTGTCTGATATTTGTGGGCTGTGGCCTGGCGAAGTTTGATTCGCAAATTAAATAATATTGTCTGATATTTGTGGGCTGTGGCCTGGCGAAGTTTGATTCGCAAATTAAATAATATTGTCTGATATTTGTGGGCTGTGGCCTGGCGAAGTTTGATTCGCAAAATTAATAATACTGTTGATATTTTGTGAGACTACGGCCAGGCGAGGGTTGAATAGTGTTTTATAATCATTAGATGTTTAGTGGGTTCGATCCTGACGAATGTTAGTTCGTTTTGTTCTTATGTAAATAATTAAATGTGTAGAGAGCTAGATCCTAATGAAGGTTAATTCGTGATGTTATAGTCATTAGATGTCGAGTGGGCTAAGGCCCGACGAATATTAAAATTATGGCGTGTAATTTCGTTAGGATTTACCAGGTTTAGGCGCAAAGCACATTAACTCATGTATGTAAAGTCACTTGCGGCTCAGATTGAGTAGTCTGGATCGAAATAGTTATTAGGAAAAGTGTAAATATACACATATACTCATTGTATGTCGTGACAACCAATAGAGGAAAGAACGACCGAGCCGGCCGCCTCAGTCGTGAAGTTCAGGAGAGATAACGAGCTCGCTTGAGACCCCACCCGGAGCGGTGAAGGGACGGACACAGTCCATCTATTCATGAGTGATTAAAACTCAAAGGAATAAACTCAGCCAAATTGGTTAAAATTGACTAACTTCCCCGATTGTCTTTTAAAAAGATTTGGTATTAGTGTGGCAATATACTCCCTGCGAGAGAGCGCAGGTCCTGCTTATGTGCTGTGTGGGTTATGTGGCTGAACTCATCAACCGAAACCTCAGGACATTAGTCAAAGGCGAGCGACTAGAAAATAACCTGTGGTCAGGCACAGTCAGAAACGGGAGCAGCCCGAACTGTCTGTGGCCAGAAAATTGACTGGGTGCTGGAACCCCTGAGATCTCTCTCTCTCTCGCTCACTCTCTCACAAAAACCTCTCCCACTCAGCTGATTCAAAACTGGCGTTGTCGCACTCACAGTCGGGCCCAACCCGCTCGACCCTTGTTCTAACACACACTCTCTCACTCTCACCCTCACACTCTCCCACCCTCTCTCCCTCACTTACTCTCTCTCTCTCTCTCTCTCTCTCTCTCTCTCTCTTTTTCCCCCTCACCCACGCTCACTATCACTCTCCGCATCTCACCCGCACTCATCATAACCCTTCCCCTCAATCTATCTCTCTCTATCCCATTCACGCTCACGCTCACCCGTACCTCGCACCCACACACACACCACACACGCTCAAACGATACAAACATACACTCCCCGCAAACCATTGCCCTCCCGAATCCCACCAGCGACCACACATACGTACTCCCACACAACGAAAACACACGAAGTCCCATCCACTCCCAAGCTACCACACCTAACTTCACACTTACACACATACACACATACACATACCTCCCGCACAGCAGCACACTAATACACACACATACACAGACCCTCACTTATACACAGACCAACATCCTCCACTACGCACATTCACACCACACACACACAACACCACATACACATAACACACTTATACTCTCCCGCCTCCTCCCGTACACATATACACACACCTTGTACCACACACGCACCACTCTCATTACACTCACACCCTCACACAGTATACGCAACGCTCCCACACAATAACACACACACACGTACACGTTTACCCAACACACACTCTAATTCCTCAGTCCCAAACACACGCACACATAATCACACTCCTCACACGCACAACACCGCACACACATAACACACTCATTTTCTCCCTCCTCCTCCCGCACATCTACACACACACCTTGTGCCACACGCACACCACGCTCAATACACGCACCCTCACTCAACCCCCACTCAAAAGCACACGCACACACTCACCCTCACACACACACACACACACACACACACACTCTCATACCACACATCTACACACACCCCTCACACACATCCACAACATACACTCCCATACACACACACACACACACACACACTCTCATACCACACATCTACACACACCCCTCACACACACCCACGACATACACTCCACACACACACACAACATACACTCCCATTCACACACATACACACTCTCCCTCTCACTCTCATACACACACACACTCACACACACACACACACAACACACCTATCCAACAGACAAGACACACACACACTCTCAAATACATATAATCACACAAAACTTCAAGTATACACACACACCTTTTTCTTTGTGGCGTTCCTCCCCATGGTCAACTACTTATAGAAGAGTATAGCTGAACTATTGGCCTACAACAGATGAGAAAACAAGAACGACTTGTGACTAACTGACAGGAGAGACACAAGAAAATAGTGAGAGTGGTTGTTAAACATCATCACTGTGGACCTTTTCCATTCTCCAACACACACACACACACGCGTCCCCTCTCAGTTGCCATCAACCAGTCGTTACTCTAACCGAGTTGTGACAGATTTAAAGCTCTACCCCTGGCAGAGGAAAACAAGAGCCTCTAGCAAACAAGGAAGAAACAACACCATAAACTGGGCTGGCATTCGCAACCCATACCACTGGTGGCTACCACAGAAACTAGAAAAAATCCCGCTGAGGTCGTGTGTCATTCTAACGAATGAGCACCAGACAATAAGTAATACAAATACACTCACACTCAGACCACCTGAATTGATATAAGACGCACACACATAATCACAAATTAAGAACAGTTTAAATGCTCAATTGAAGAAAAAACAAAACAGACGAAACAAATCAAAACAGAGACTGGGCAAAACCCTAAATCATTATAACAGCCCCAGGAGAGAAGGTTTTCTCCCAGGCGTGTCTTGGCAACAAGCAACAACACTATTGGAACACTGCAATCTGGCCCAGAAGTTGGAGCAGACTGCAGTAGCCGCTAACTACTAAAAGAAACAAAAGACAAAACAAAAACAGTACGGGATAGGCCGATCACATACCAGCAACAAGTATCACCGTTGTTCCCAGTAGGGTGAGTGAAGGCAGGAAGGTGTAATTGAAACAATCAGACCTCCAAAAATAAAAATAAACAGAGAGGCTGTTGAGAGAGTTCCTACATGGTCCCGTTATACCAACCAGGAAAACTAATGAACTACCTGGTAGAAATAAAGAAAATCGGAGAAACAGGCAAACAACCGCGGGTTTTTGGGTCTTTGGTCAAACGAGCACAACGAATAAACATGGGGAACGCTCACGGGAACAGCAGTGGAAAAACTGCGGAAGTTCCAATGGAGCTAATAATAATGCGCCACCCAGACGATAAAACGTTAATTACACGATTAATGAAGAGATGGCATGCGCGCAATCTACTTTGGCCGAAAGAAGGATCCTTTGATGTGGCGTGTTGTGAGGAAATGGAACTGAACATCAAACATCACAAATCTGAAGATCACAGCGACAAGAGACTAGGCAAAAAGACAAGAGAAAGAGAAGTGTTAAATTGGTTTAGACAAGAAGGACATCGACGTCAAATGGCCAGAACTGAGCGAAAAACACAAAACGAAAATAAAAAAGAGTCAATAAGCAATTCTAAAGAAACAAGAACAGTGAAATTACAGGGACAGAGCCCCACGGCACCAGCGTGGCCAGTGGAACCACCCCCATACCCGGACAGCAGGAACCCATTCAAAGTGGGACAATATCCACTCCTGAACACAAACCCCGAAGGAGAGAAAATGAGAGGGCAACTACATGGAGATTTCACTTTCACTCTGGACAACGCACCAGAAGTCTATGCTGGGGGCAAAAAAGCTGAAACACCAAACAAGAGAGAGCTGGCCGAGGCCAGCATGGGACAAGAAGATGGGAACTCATTATGCCACAGCGAACAATCACAAGAACATCTGGACAGAGAGGAGTACCAGAAGAGGACTGCTAAAAAAGCAGAAATGGCTCATTTGATAGATAAACTAAATTACCTGGAACAAATAATAAAAGAATCCAACGAAAAGGAGTATGAAGAACAAAGACACAACGAACATCAAGAGACTGGACTAAAGGAGTGTGAGGACAAAGATGCATCATCTCAACTGCGTCCCTCGACCCAGCCACTTGGGGCACGCCCGAAACAAAAAAGCAGAGATCATTCTCTGACAGAATGGAGCAAACAAAAATGCGATGATATGGAAAAATCCATACACACAATGGAGAGAGAGATAAACAGCCTGACGAACAGATTAAGCAGCCACAGGAACAAAACGTCAGCACCCAGGCCGACATCGGAGATCCCACCAGATCAGGGCCCCCACAGCGTATGGCAACATCCAAACAACGGAGGGGCAATGCGTCTGAGTCTAGAAGGCATGATAGTTCCACAAAACAGAGAAGGTGGGTCAGTCTACGGACAAAAAATAGCATCACAGGAGGAACGGACACAGCACTGGGTGAGAAATGGAGGAAGGTTGGGGAGAAGGCCCAGCCTAAACAGCTACCCAGAAGGAAAAGGAGCAGAGGATCTAAACAATCCAGTCCCAGTGTGTCCCCTAGTGGTGAAAGGAACTGGACAAGACCCCATGTACGTGCCATGGTCATTCATGGACATGATAGGTCTGGCAGGAAGGCTGCCAACCCTTACCGATGGAGCCAACAAATGGATAACAGCATTGGAAGAGAGCACAGCAGGAGTGACCCTGGCACTGGGAGACATAAAGGCATTGTTGATGCACACAGCCGGAAAACAATTAACAGAAGAGGTTTTCCAGGGTGCACAGCTGCCAAGAGTGGTGACCGGAAATCAGGTGGACAGCGTAGGGTTTGGAGGCCACCGCAATCAAATATGGGCTGAACTAAGGAAGCACTACCCGGAGAAGATGGATCCCTCCAAGCTGGATGGCGAAGTACTGAAAGACAACGAATGCCCCACCAAATTCCTGCACACTTTCCAGCGCAGATGGAGAGAGGAGACGGGGGGTGCCTGGAACACAAACAACACCACTCAGAGACTGTTCATGCTCATTGTCAAGAAGGCTATGCCACAAAACGTACAAAAGTGCCTGGACAATGTAGTGGGCCTGATGAAGATGGACTGGCCATTGTTCTCTGAACATATAGTCCACCATGTTGACAACTGCAGAAGAGAAATCCGAGAAGCCGAAGAGCAAAACAAGCAACTTAGCAATAAGCTAACACAACTGCAACTGGGAGAGCTGTGTAAACAAAAAAAAGACAAATCCAAAACACAAGCACCAGTAATAACAACACAGGCGCAGGACCTAGAGGACACGACAACCCAAGCCCCATTGGTGCTCCGGACACAGCCCCAACCTCCGACTCCACATGGACCAAGGCAGACAACACCAGGCAATTTTCCAGCCGCCACCCTACCACCAATCCATGTACACGTTGGGCCTTCAAACGGTTATCAGCAACAATGGACGGGAAAGGGTGGATCCACCCAATATGGTGGGAAACCCCCAGGAGGACAAGGGCAAGGCCCGCCCCCACCGTGGAACGGACAAACGCAAGCTAACCCCAACCAAGCCTACAAGCAGCAGGGGAAGGAATGCTGGGGATGTCGACAACTAGGCCATGTCAAAAGGGATTGCCCCGTGAATCCATACCCAAAACCAACAGACCCATACGGGACATCAACAATCCAATACGTGCCACCCGCAAATCCATACGCGAAACCAACAAACCCACAAGGACCATCCACAAACCAATATGGGCCACCACCAAACCCACATATGCCACCAGCCACCAACTGGCAATAGAGGTGCCCAGAGAAGCCAGAAGGGGAAACAATGTCGCCAGTAATCTCACTACAACCACGAGAAGAACCCACCATATCAATAACAGTGCAAGGCCGAGAACATGCCTTCATGGTGGACACGGGAGCGACATATTCATGCATCGGAAAAAATGGCTTCAATCTTCCCCTCTCAAGTTCATCCATCCGAACCGTTGGCTTTTCTGGGAAAACACAAATTATACCACTCACGGAGCCTCTCACGATGCAAATCGAAGGGAAAACCATCGTGGCACCTCTACTCTACTCAGCACATACTCCAATTAACCTGTTGGGAAGAGACATTCTATGTATATTAAAAGCCAACATCGAGTGTACCCAGAGTGGCTTGCGAGTAGAGTTCCAAGACAGTTCCACAGCAAAACAAATGATGCCAGTAATGGCAGAAGACGCACTACAAAATGCCCTGAGTTCACTAACAAATACAACAACAAAGGATAATCATCGTCAACCGCCACCAACGGCGTACTGGCTACAATTGGTCCCACACGAATCCTCGCTGACCCAACTATGGGAAGAGTGGGAGCCGTGGGTCCAAGCGCTGATAGGGAAACCTAAAACGCGACTCATGCCGCTCCACTGCACTCTGTTGTACGACGAATATCAAAGCCACATGGACTATGCTGACTGTTGGATAGAGATGATCAATAAAAAACAGTTCTCTATCATCAGCCAGGATATCTTTGTGGGCCCCGAGGGAGCTGCTGCAGCTATAACACTCCCATCTGAACTACAAGAATGGTATCAAATCCAAGGCTCTGCCCCCCACATAACACTGATGACAACTGAAGGACATAGGACAAGAGAGTTAGGACCAATGGTTAGGACAGCTTTGCAGATACCAGAATGGAGGCCCACAAACAATAAAAACATCCACATATCCCCTGACACACGCTTTTATAGAATATCAGCAAAAAATTACAATGTAGGAACGGCAGACACAGTGATACTTAACATGCAAACATCAATCAAACAATGCTTACTTTCAGAACATGAGGATTTGTTAGGACAGGTGCCCCCAACATTATGGTCAAAACACAAGACAGACGTAGGTTATATAAAGTCCGCAGAACCCATACACATAGACGTTAAGCAGGGAGCAAGATTACCATACCAGAGACAGTATCCACTCCGACAACACGCCATAGACGGGATTAGACCCACCATTACGGGCCTAGTAAGGGCGGGAGTCCTGAAAGAAACTAAAAGCTCCTGTAATACACCCATCTTTCCAATAAAAAAGCCACACTCTAACGATTATCGATTGGTGCACGATTTGCGAGCAATTAACTCCATTGTGAACGTTCCAAAGGCGATTGTCCCCGACCCACATACTTTACTGTCCAATATTCCCCCAGGCACCAAATGGTTTACTGTCATAGATCTGTGCTCGGCCTTCTTCTCAGTCCCCGTAGACGCAGATTCACAGTATCTGTTTGCGTTCACATTTGAAGGTAGACAACTGACTTACACTCGATTACCCCAGGGATTCCTAGACAGCCCTGCAGTGTTCAATCGGGTGTTGGCCCAAGACCTACAAAACCTGCATGTTGCCAGTACCGTGGTCCAATACGTGGATGACATTTTAGTATGTAGTAGTTCCAAAGAGCAGTGTGAGAGAGACTCCATCACAGTGTTAAAACTATTGGCGGAGGGAGGCCATAAGGTTAGCAGAGATAAATTGCAATTTTGCCAGACAACAGTAGATTATCTGGGGAGGCGGCTTAGTGGAGATACAAGACAGGTGGCCGTGTCACAAATAGAGGCCATAGTCACAGCTCCAAAGCCTCAGACAGTGGGACAGATGCTCACCTTGTTGGGAATGGCGGGATACAGTAGACCATGGATTTGTGATTATGCCCTCAAAACAGCGCCACTGCGTGCCCTTATCAGGGCTGCAGGGCAGAATAGTAATGCTGCTACATTGCAGTGGACCGAAGAAGCGGAGGGAGCCTTTTTGGCCCTCAAAAGTGACATGCAGTCTGCCCCCGCCCTTGGCAATCCCGATTACTCGAAACCATTTCATCTATATGTTGCAGAACGGTCTGGATATGCTACTGCTGTATTGTTGCAGGACACGCCGGTTGGGAAACAACCATTGGCTTATTATAGCACAAAACTTGATAACGTAGAGGCAGGATTGCCACCTTGTTACCAGGGATTGGCAGCCGCTGTTTTCGCGTTCAAGAAGGCAACATCACTAACGATGGGACACCCAGTAATTCTGTACACGTCTCACCAGCTGTATGCCCTACTCACAAGCACAAGGTTTGTCTTGACACAGGCCAGACGAACGGGCTATGAGGTAATCCTATCAGCCCCAGAACTTACCATACAAAGGTGCGACACGGTGAACCCAGCAACTAAAATGGTGTTACCAGTAGATGGGACACCACACAACTGTGTCCATGACACCGACACCTTCATGCGTGCACGCCAAGACCTGTACAATGAGCCCATCATAGCGGACCTCACGCTGTTCGTGGACGGATCCTGCTATAGGGATGCCATGGGCAACCATGCTGGCTACGGTGTTGTACGACTTAAGGATGACACAACATTTGAAACCATCCAATCGGTAAAGGTCGACCAACCGTGCTCCGCCCAATTGGCTGAAGTCAAAGCTCTCACAGCGGCGTGTCTGTTGGCAAAGGGCAAGAGCCTCAATGTCTATACGGACTCCGCATATGCATACGGAGTATGTCACGTTTACGGTAACATATGGAAACAGAGAGGCTTCCGCAGAGCCGATGGCACAATAATTAGCCATGGGCAATCCATCTCTCAGCTGTTGGATGCCATGCACGTGCCAACGGCCTTGGCCATTATTAAATGCCCGGCCCACCAAAAGGCTGACACTCTCATTGCCAGAGGCAACAACTTGGCAGATGTAGTAGCCAGACAGGCAGCTGCAGGGTCTGAGACAATGATGGGACCAATGCATGTGGCGGATGATCCAGCCCCACTTACCACTCTATCTTCTCTTGTGCTAGCACAAGACCGAGCTAGTCCTCAGGAGAAAGACATGTGGGTGAAACGGGGTGCATTGCAACACACCCAAGAGGGGCCCAACAAAGGTCTATGGAGGAGTAGTCAGGGCCATTTTGTTCTACCAAGTACATTGCTGCGCTGTGCTATCAGTAATGCGCATGGTAGTGACCATTGCGCAAGGGGGGAGATTGTACGTCGTCTTCAAGCCGTGTGGTGGTCACCATATCTAACATCCACAGTTGACAGAGTGTTACACGAATGCGAAGTATGCGCACACTATAACGTTAGGAAGACACTTACCGCTCCCATCTCACACATTCCAACGCCAGACGGACCATTTAGACATCTGATGATAGATTACGTGGACATGACACAACGTATAGGAAGACTAAGATACATCTTGGTAGTAATCTGTCGATTCAGCAGGTGGGTAGAGGCGGTGCCAACGGCAGGACCCGACTCCCGATCAGTTGCGAAATTTCTATGTAGAGAGGTCTTTCCAAGATTCGGCATTCCGGATAGCATGAGCTCAGACAATGGACCACATTTTGTGGCCGAAACGTTTAAACTGGCAATGAAAATGCTAGGAATCAAACAAAGGTTTGGCTGCGTTTATCATCCCCAATCACAAGGAACAGTAGAAAGAGCCAACGGTATTTTGAAAACCAAACTAGCTAAAATCATGGCAGATGGTAAATTAAACTGGGTACAGGCCTTACCACTGGCACTAATGGCAATGCGCTCAAGTACTAACCGCATGACATTTCTAACACCGCATGAGATGGCGACTGGAAGGCCGCTTCCAGTTCCATACTTACGAGGACCCGTTGAGGGCCCTCCTCTCGAAAAATTGGAAAGGGAGCTGCAAAGCTACCTACAACACTTAACACAAATACATAAGGAAGTGTTCTCACAGGTAAAAGGTGCTACCGAGCAGAGAGAAGCAGAGATTCCTGAGAACCTGCGGAGGGTTGTGCCGGGAGACTGGGTCTACGTAAAGGTATTCAAACGAAAGTGGAACGAGCCCAGACGGGAAGGCCCCTTCAGAGTTCGTCTAACGACCCACACAGCTCTAAAAGTCGACGGTAAGAAGTTTTGATACCATCTCAATCACTGTTGCAGAGCAGAAGACCCAGAACAGACCAAGGCGCTTAGAAGTGAAACAACTCCACCAGAATCGGGGGCAGGTGACACCGCCCCGCAGGGACTCCAAGATGGAGACGGTCACTCCTCCCCGCTGGGACCCAGACGATCTCACAGACTGGTCCAGCAGAGAATCACAAACAACAATAACGCTAAGAGCAGCAGCTCAACTATTACTAGATGAACAAAACAGATCCCAGCAGGCAGTGGAGAGAGCCAGGGCCATCACGATGCAGGAAAGGGACCCCCCAGATTTAAGAACCACAATACGAACAGGGCTAAGGATAATGCTAATATGGATAGCCATATTATGGACAGGCGGTCTGATATGGACCATGCTATGCACACCACCCATCCCACAATCCCGCCTCAACGCAACTCAGCAGCCCACTCCACTCACCATAGATCTCCAACCTAACTCAAGTCAACCGCAGGTTTCAACCACCCAATACCCCCAACATAACTTAACACAAGAGCATGCATCACCCACCCACGAACCAACACCGTCCAAGGAAAGAGCACCCATGACCAAATGCGCACTAGCCGTAGGAGTTATGGCTGCCAACCTAGGTTATATACCACTGACAGAGGAAGTTAATTTGACATACGCCAATCCACCCAAACGAAACGTAATGATAACACAGGGCCCCAACAACCTAATAGTTTACAGTTACTCCCCAGGCGCAAGGTGCAGAGACAAAGGAGTGGTAAAAGTTACAATAAGATGCTCAAAAACTCGATGCATTGATGTAAACACGTTACAAATAATGAACAACCAAACAGCCATAAAAATGATCAAAATATACTCAGTGACCCGTCGAGCCAAACGGAGCCAGGACAGAGATAAGACGTTAGGGACAAAGCAACTCAAATCCAACATGTTCTATGACTGGCTGAAATACTCAGCTCAGCAAGTGAGTAAAAAAACCTGTATAGCATGTTACAACACAAAAACACTACCACAAATCAGACCCCTTCCTGGTAGCGTAATAGGGACATGTAAAAATTTACACAGTTGTTTCACCTACTGTGTTTTACGCATGGCAGGAGGTAGAGAACACAGGTGGGTTAGAGACGAGTCAATGTGCCCACGCAGATTAGATGAGACACGAGATGGAGAAGATTACATGACACCGCCTATGGTAAAAATCGCGCAAGATTTTGTTTTTCCATTCTGTGTAGCTAGAGGAAAAGAACTAGTGGAGGTGATTGAACGCCGACAACCCAACGACCTAGTCATAACCGACCCCAGAGGATTACTGCAGTGTAAACGACACAGAGAAGGTTACTGGCATGACAATGTATGCAAAACTACTAACAAAGCTAAAATGCTGTGCCAACAAGTCATACAAGACGGAGGGTACGTTACCTATGATGAGAAATCGACAGTCAGCTCAAAATATCCCATCCCAAGTTACGCAGAGGGAACTACACCGTTGGGAGACATATTTTGGCTGTGCGATGGAGACGAAAGTCTTAAAGTTAAGCTAGAGCCGGGATGGGAAGGCATATGCGCCCCTGTCATGTTGACTGGAAAGGTAACAGTGTTAGTACCGCAAGAACCAGTACAAAACAAACAGAAAAGAGACGCCCTGGCTCAGGGGAAGTCAGAGGACACAGTATACATCTCATACGATCAGATACCTGTCGGAACGCCCACTGAGCATTTGGCCATAAGTAATGATTGGATAATCTCAGGACGCATAGCTGGGTCAATACCTTTCTTCGGTCAAATAACAAATGCTCAATACATAGCACGCAATAGCAGATGGATAAACTATTTATGGTACAACCAACAACGATTCATGAACTACACAATAAATGCCCTAGAGGGAGTAAAAGAGCAACTACACGCCACCACACTGATGGCCCTCCAAAATAGGTTCATCATAGAAACCATGCTAGCAGACGATCAGGGAGTCTGCGAACTCATTGGTGAGGAATGTTGTGCCGTCATACCCATGCACACCGGGGAGGGAGGAAATCTCACAAAAGCCCTACTCGATCTAAAAAAACTAAGGCAAGACCATGTAATACAGTCTAATTGGAAAACGGGGACAAATGCATTATGGAGCTGGTTGACAAACCTAACTTGGCCTAAACTACTGAAAGGAATAGCGATGGCCATAGCAATAGTGGTAATGATAGTGGTGATTGCTGCATGCTGCATACTCCCGCTAGTAGGACGACTGATCAAGAAAATGGCAGGGGTAATAACAGGACAGTTTCCCGTACAAATAGCTCCGGAAGAAGATAAGGACATTCAGTCACTGCTCACAGATTCCGATAACTACCAACCTGGGGAGGAGACTTACACTGAAATGATAGAATTACATAAATTAAAACGTGCCGCAGAAGAAACTTACGTTGAAATGCTGGAAGTAGACATAAAAGGTGTCTCAGATGAGACTTACACCGAGATGCTAGGAATACAAGCATTGGAAAGGGGCCCAGAAGAGATTTACACTGATATGGCAGAACAACCAACATTAAAGTGTGCCACTAATTTGGATGGGGAGAAACAAGGGGATTTGGACGACACCTAACTTTGTATTATGTCACTAGATGAACCCGGCAGACGACCCCCACCAGGAGAACGGCCTCGACAACCCCAGCGTCCAACAGACACCGACATCACCCACGACACCTACAATAAGTCAGGAACCCCCATCACCATACACACCGCCAGAACAGACAGGAAACCCCACGGTAGTCCCACCAGTAAGTCCAATAATATCACCCCCAAAGGTCCCCAGTAAGTCACCCGAAAGGGAAGAATTGGGCCCCACATCCGCCACATCCAGTGAAAACCCTGTAGCTGGAGTAGACACATCACAGGGCCCCCCACACCCCGAGCTAAGACAGAAACAGGATCACCCAGTAGACGTAAACACAGATAAGGCGGCTGCAGGGCCATCTCAAGTGACCTGGCAGCAGCTGGTGCAGGAGCTGCCCCTCCCCGACCTCGGTCCATTGCCCCTTCCCGACCTCGGTCTGCTGCCCCCATTGGGCACAGCCCCTGTGTGGTCAACCCCTTTCAGCGAACTAGGCTCGTCGTATCCTGCCCAGCAGTATGGCGAACCCGGCTCATCGTACCAGAACCAACAGCTTGGCGCACCAGGCAGCTCCAGGCAGCCAGTCTACAAGCCCCTGCCCCCTCCAGGAGTCTCATCCAGGGAAGGAACAGCCACGGGCCCCGAGTCGGGAGACACATCGGAGGACACGGAGGATAGCCCAGAGACGGACCCGGAAGAAGACAACCACCCAGACGAAGCTATACTGACTGCGGAACCCGAAAACATAGAATCAGAGTGTCGAATTGGTGCCATGACAAAGCCTCAGTTTGACAGCTTCCTGGAACGAGTCTCCAGGAGGATGACACGTCGCCTCAACAGGGCCAGGAAAAGAGGGCTGGCACAGATTCAGTGGAGGAAGCGCTACAGGAAGAAAGAACGTGCTAGGGAAGAAATGGCGGCGCTTCTAACCGCAAACCAAAAGCTGTTGCGCCAAACTGAGGAGCTGAAGGCGACTCTGGCCAGTTGGCAACAGGCAGGGGGGGGATACCTACCTGTGTATCAACTCGGTCCATCAGCACCGGGATTTTTCGGGCACACCTGAGAGTGTTTCCCGGCGGGGAGATGACGACAAAGCCACTAGGTCCGTTCCAACTTGGATTATTCATACCCCCATTGGGCCGGCAACGATACAAGAAAGTCCCATTCCGGGAGAAGTAACCCCCACCCCAACCACAGCTCATCCCACAGCCCTCTCCCTTACATCACCTTCACACTCCTCATGGACTTCATCCCTCATCCATTTCATTCATCCCCTTCATACATCCTATGGACTGATTCACTCATCTCCATTACACACATCACCTTCACACTCCCCATGGACTTCATCCCTCATCCATTTCACTCATCCCCTACGTACATCCTATGGACTTTATCACTCATCCATTTCACTCATCCCCTTCAAACATCCTACGGACTTCATCACACATCCCCGTCGCACACCCCTTTTTCCCCAGACATCAGTACACATCCCCCAGTCATTGAAGAGCACCACGGTCCCCAGAACATCATCAAGCATTCATTTGCAGTTTGTATTGGTCAAAATGTCTCATAGATACACATCGGTACTGTGGAGTGCATAAAGCATTACTTCATGGCATATTGCTGAAAATGTACACCAAATTCCCAATTTATGTTCCCCTTCCTTTTATTTTTTCCGGGATAAGTGTCATATCAATGTATGGTACTCACCGACAAACTTAGAATGTCACATCAATTCCATAGTTGATTTGTTTGTCCCGCATGATGCCCTTGAAAGTAGGATCCTCTACACTGAAACATGGGTTTGGGGGGGGGGATGGAAGGCTCACGGACAACGGTAGTTCACATCACCCTGAGTAGTGAGGGGACTAAAACCCAAGCACACAGGCTCAACATGCGACCGCATGCTCCCTGTGTATGAGAGACGCTTGCTGCCAAGGGTAGGACAACGAATATATAATCCTAGAACATCACGACCACTGGATGGGGTGATGTGTATAACCAAAAAGGTAGTCATATATATAAAAAAAAAAAAAAAAAAAAACACAGGCAGTAGTCATTTCTCTATATATTCATATATACCTGAAACGGACCAATTCTATATAAATACTAGGGCCTCAGTGCATAGCAACTCAGTGAGGATGATGGAATAGTATGAAAGTACTGTATGACGACTAGCAATGACTCAGTCTGTCACATATACTATGGTAGAGGTAGAACCGGGCGCTTATGTTGCAAGGTAATACCCTGATGGCTCACTGTTTGTGGGACAAAAGGGCTACGGGGAGTTTCTATTACCCAATACCCTTATAACCTCCACTTCCCCGCCATGTTAGCAAATAAGCTTGGAAGAGGTACAGACCTTCAGCCCACATTGAATGAGCTATGCGCATGATGACAATATGTGAATGAGGTTAAAATTAACAATTCCTAGCTATGTGCACTGGATGACTTTGTTGTTATAATTGTATTAGTTGCCTAAATGTGTTTCTGACTGCCAATATTATATCCACATAAAGTACTTAAGTTACTATCAGTATTATACCAGCACTGAGCACAAAATGCCACATCAGTATTAATTTCCGTTAACTGAATACAACAGTGACTTCATTATGAGTGAGGTGTGACTAGTAAGTCACACAGGGGGGATTGATGAAGAATTATTAACACACTGTTGTAATCATGACGAAGGAGAAAACAATCATGGTACTATATAACTGATGTGAAACCACTAAATCACCTTTGTGCATTTATATGATGTATTATTTTATATTATTGAAAAATCACCTTTGTGCATTTATACGCTATATTATTCTATAGTATGGATAACCAGATGCAATTGAGTAGATGGATTGAAAAGTAACATTAAACATAGAAGAAATAAGCCAGACATGGAAGCCCAGATAAGCAGAGTTTGAGAGCCGGAGGAAAACGTATGTGTGTAGGCCTCAACCATAAAAAAACTACAAGGCCCAGATAGAGAGAACTACAAGCGACAGAGAACAAATTTATGGATTTGAACTCCAGGTGACCTGAACAACAAGCCTCGCGTGGCCACAGTGTTGGGGAATGGCCAGGCTATGCAAATTCTGTGACAATGTGACAACATGTACTGTGCCAATGAGAAATCATCAAAAATATTGAAGGAAAAATATAAAAGCAAATGTCCGGAGAAAAATTTCAGTCTGATCTCGAGACCATGCTCCCGTTTGTTGGAATCAATCCTCTGTGTTAGATTCGAATAAACACTTTGCATCATACTCTGCTCCCGTTTTCCGTGCTGTTTTGAACTTAGGTTTTGAAACGAATTTTTGGACTTAGGTTTTGAAACGAACTTAGGAACTTAGACTGAATTTGTGACCCAACAGTCTCTCCAGCCTACTGGATATATGAATGTCCCTAGCCTTCATCTTCAAGCACATCTTCTCCTTGCTGCTCAGCGAGAAGACCAGGAAAAATAATGTGTCTGTTGTATGAAATGTGGGCTTCAGGTGGCTGAGCGGTTAGGGAATCGGGATGGTAATCAGAAGGTTGCCGGATCGATTCCCGGCTGCGTCAAATGGCATTGTGTCCTTGGGCAATGCATTTCACTCTACTTGCCTCGGGGGGATGTCCCTGTACTTACTGTAAGTCGCTCTGGATAAGAGCGTCTGCTAAATGTAAATAACCCTCAGTTAATAGCCTAAAGCAAAACTGATGTATAGCTAAAAATCAATGTGTGAGGTCAACTACATTTGAAGTCCCAATCCCTCCCAATTTATGGTCTTTGCATTTATTTAGTCTTTTACCTGTGTCAGTCACATAGGAGCAACTGTAGGCAGGCTGATCAAGTTATTGTATACAGACACAACGTATAGCTCAAATTAATAATGAAGTGTTCGCCTTAGCCAACTCCTTCACCACTGTAACGGAGCTAGCTGCCGTGGCTGGAAAATCAAACTTTTCCTGAACCCCGTGGGGAGGAGGGCCACAACATCATGGCCACCAACAAAACTCAGCAAGGAATGTTCTTGCTCCGGCTTTAACCTATGGATATTCGGCAGCGTTGCCACAACCGCAGAATAGTTTCGCTCGCATCTTTCTCCGCCGCCATTACTGAACCAGAGCCATAGAAAAAGAGAGTTGCGACACTTCCATAGACTCCCATTGTTATTGAGGAATGCGGAAGTAAAGCGTGTCTCACGCGACCTATAGTTCCAAACATTGTATTTTCCACCGTTGAACCCCATTCATTTTCAGTGTCTCCGAAGCAAGTTTGCTGGTAAATTGATGAAAATCCTGCATTTTTTAATATTTCAACCACCACATATCCATTGTTATTAGTAGTATTTCATATAACCAGCTTTAGATCAAATTTATCGTAAGATTATAGCGTGTTAGATTCTAAATGCAGTTAGAGCTAAACTGTAATTCTAGTAGCTAGCTAGCTATCTAACGTAGAGCTAAGCAACACTTTTACTGAAGCTATAGCTAGAGAGCACGTGTATCATAACCAGAAGTCCGTTGGTTTGGTTATAGTCTGTGAAATTAGTTCTAGTTATTGGTGTTCATTGGCATACAAAGTTAGTCTTCTCATATTAGCCTAGTTAGTAGAGCTAGCAACAATGAATGGCAGATTAAAGGATCCGAAGCAAGTTAGCTGGTAAATTGATGAAAATCCTGCATTTTTTATATATTTCAACCAACACATATCAATTGTTATTAGTAGTATTTCATATAGCCAGCTTTGGATACAATTTATCGTAAGATTATGACTTGTTAGATTCTAATTGCAGTTAGAGCTAGACTAGGGCTAGTATCTAATGTAGAGCTAAGCAACACTTTTTCTAGGATCAAATGAAGTGCAGGAGCTCAATCATTGGACATTTTATACTGCATTACAACCACTATAATCAGCGAATCAGCACCTCCAAATCTGAGGCCATGGTTATCGACCGGAAAAGGGTGGAGTGCCATCTCTGGGTCGGGGAGGAGATCCTGAACCAAGTGGAGGAGTTCAAGTATCTCGGGGTCTTGTTCACGAGTGAGGGAAGAATGGAGCGCGAGGTCGACAGGCGGATCGGTGCGGCGTCCGCAGTGATGCGGGCTCTGCATCGGTCCGTCGTGGTGAAGAAGGAGCTGAGTCGAAAGGCGAAGCTCTCTATTTACCAGTCGATCTACGTTCCTACCCTCACCTATGGTCATGAACTATGGGTAGTGACCGAAAGAACGAGATCGCGAATATAAGTGGCCGAAATGAGCTTTCTCCGCAGGGTGTCCGGGCTCTCCCTTAGAGATAGGGTGAGAAGCTCGGTCATCCGGGAGGGGCTCAGAGTAGAACCGCTGCTCCTCCGCGTCGAGAGGAGCCAGCTGAGGTGGCTCGGGCATCTGATTAGGATGCCTCCTGGACGCCTCCCTGGTGAGGTGTTCCGGGCACGTCCCACTGGGAAGAGGCCCCGGGGAAGACCCAGGACACGCTGGAGGGACTATGTCACTCGGCTGGCCTGGGAACGCCTCGGGGTCCCCCAGGAAGAGGTGGTGGAAGTGGCCGGGGAGAGGGAAGCCTGGGCCTCCCTGCTTAGGTCGTTGCCCCCGCGACCCGATCCCCGGACAAGCGGAAGATGACGAGACGAGACATTTAGATCACTGGATCACTACAAACAAACGGAGTGGAAGAACACTGGACATTTTGTACAGTAAACAATAAAATGTTTTATTAAATTGCAGTTGGTTGCCTTGTATATTCTGTTCTATTTTTATCTATTGAACAGTTGCTGGTGATCATGGTTTGATTCAACTTGCATCAAGTACTACAGATATAAGTGTTGTTAATGTGGTAAATTGTAAGTGGAATGATGAATTTAAAAAATACCAGTTACTTCAACAGTCGAATGTTAAACGTTAAGTGGAACAATTTAGTCCTCATTAGGCTACTGTTTGGTATGTACAGTTCGTAAAGTATGGTAGCTAGCATAGCCATTGCTAGCTCTGCTTCACAATATTGCGTTATGTATTATAAATTTATGTTATACATACATGTTAATAAAGTAGCAGACATACATGATACAACACACCAGTAACCAATTGACATTGTGTTAATATACCGAAAATATCCGTGAAATGAGATGGTGCTGCTGTCTGTCCCGCCGAAAACCATTCAAACAGGTTGACAGCAGTGGGGGGTTTTTTAACAACAGCGAGCTACCGGAATCACGTCACAAAAAAGCTCTAGCTTTTTTCCTGCGTTTCACTGGCAGTGAGTTTTCACAATGTTGTAGTTCACTCCATTTTACACCAAAAACGTCAGAGAGGACTGCGTTATGTAGATACGAGTCAGTTGAAGATAGCCAGAATATCGGATTTCTTCATGCGAGCCTGTTTCATTCGTAATTTGCCTGAAAAAGCGACTTCCGTTGGCCAGCTCCATTGAAAACCATTCAAAAAAGTTGACAACAGTGGGGCTTTTTGGAACTACAGCGAGCTACATGAACCACGTGATCACGTGTCGGCGAGATCAAAGCGTGTCGCAACTCTCTTTTTCTATGGCTCTGTACTGAACTACTCAAACTAGTGCACAACATTAACGTCATCGTTCTCAGCCACTCCCTCTGTTCGTTAATTGGACCTACAAAAAGTTTGTTTCTGGAAACCGTTTCTGGGTGATTTTGATTTGTCCCGTCCGAGACAGCTCCTGTCCCGTTTTCCAATAACGGCGTCGCCGGCCCGTATTCATATTCAGTGAACTGCGAAGAGGTGCGCGTGTCAGAAGGGAGCGTGAGTGCATGGAAATATTAACGCGAAGGTCCTTGCATCACCAGTGCAGACGACCATCAGAAGCTGAAAGCACTCATGGCCTCGGCGATTTACCTGACTGAATTTGGTGAATGATGGTTTCAATCATTTTTATATTTTCTGGTATATCTAAGTTAAGTTACCCAGGAGATCTGTTGACATAGACTTAACTAACGTTAGCTCCAGCTTAATGAATTGAGTCATTGAACACAGGAGGAGAGAACGCAACGTTAGCCAGCTAGCTAAAGATCCGGTGGAAAATTCCAAATGAACTTATGCAGCCCTAAGTGCCGCTTACACACCACAGTGACATTGACAGATCGAAAGCAAATTTGAAACAATCTAAAGATGGAAAACCAGGCTAAGAAACGTAAACGTAATTACTTTCACTAGACAACGTTTTACCAATTGGACAAACGGCTATGTTTGTTTGTTTCAAGCCCAAAAAACAATTTTTCACTGAAATCAGCCCAAAAAAATGCTCGTATTAACTAAGCATGGAGGACCAAAAATAAATACATGTATAAATAAATGTATCTATACATTAAAAATTTAAATATATGAAAGTAAATGTATGAAACATATTAATTACGTATTTCTGTATTTACATGGCCATTTATTTATGTATTTATTTATTTTGTATTTATTTATTTCTGTGTACATTTATTTCTGTATTTCCTTGTCCTTAAGCTAATGAGGACGGTAAGCTGTCAATGTATGTCACGGTGTCACCTTAACCCCATTGGTTGATTGGTATCAGAGTGCGAAGATGGACTTTTCATGCCTGGGGTTGCTATGACTACCTCAGTAAACAAAGGCTGCACACACGCAACACTGACAGCCAGAGATTTACAGTTTTGGCTAGTTTACCTTGCTAAAAAAAGTGCTTGTCAATATGTTTTACTTTTTCGCCTTGAGGCTCTGGATACCAATTTGTACCATTTAGCTGCAGGCAGAGTTATAAAGAGAAAGAGTTGCGTCAATTGATTGGCTTTACGTTCATGGTACTGTACTGTAGGCTAGTTAGAACTAGAGCTAGCTAGCATCAGTTTCAAACACAGCAGCATCGTCGTTGAGGAACAGTTGTACTGTTTTGAATGATGGAGCTGTGCCAAGGTAAGAATGTGTAAGTTCTTGGGCCATTTTCTGGCATTTAGTACATTTAACATTTCAGTATCTTAAAGTGCCGAGATTTTTTGATGCTGGCTAGAAATGTAGAAGCCAGAACGTAGCAAAAACAATGTGCTACGAAGTGAGTGATGACCTGTTATGTTACTGTAGTAATGTTAGTAATGTTACTGGTAAGTGTAGCTAGCTATTTTGTGAACTACTTACTTTTATTGAGAAACTTATGCCTACAAACAAGTTTGTGTGAGAGAAAAGCTGTATTTAATTATTAATCCATAACTGTGGTCGCTAATTTGCACCAAAGTCTGGGGTACAGTAAGAAATTGGATGATATTATACAGTATCAAGGAACCATCAAAGAACAGAGTACAACATGGTTAATCTATTCATAAAGTGAATGTTTACTAAGCAAACTATGAGTTAGAGACCATTGTAACATTCAGTCCATCATGTGATTATCATTACAGCTTACTGTCTGTTTATGTATGTGTGTGTGTCTATGGCCCTTGCAGTCTGGCTTTGATACTAAGGTTGATGTGAGCTGAAAAGGTGGCCCAGTGCCTTGGAGGTGGATGTCAGACCACTGGACGAAGGAGTGCAGGATGGGAGACCACTAGTTGAAGGAGTGCTAGATGGGAGACCACTGGATGAGAGAGAGAGCTGAAAGGGGGACCACTGGATGAGGAAAAAAGTGATGGTGTGGGCTGTCTTATATTTAAACCACAGTATTTTTGTCATTACTATGCTTTTAATTGTGGTCGTTATAGAGTTATATTGAGTTTGCTCCTGTTGACTTTAGCAAACCACCTCTTTCTCCTCTCACTATCAGCTGGGAAGCTGTTGCCTACATCACAACTCCCTATTTGGAGCCTGCAATACATTCCCATGCATCACACCCAACCATTATGAAATCCAAGATGCTAGGTGCAAGACCAAGACAGCGCAGTGTAGACAAGTGTTACCTTTATTGTGTCACCCTTTACACTCTTTTCATAAGAGACTAAAATAACGTGTACATATTTGAATAGTCATGTTGACTATGATGTAGTTGTACTGTAGCCTTTCACAACCAAGTCCTTGAGGTTTAATCATTGTGCACTACACAAGCGTAAAATGTTATTAAACTGTTTCCTATTTCTATCATGACATGGTCATAATCACCTTGTGTGCTGTCAGTTATTGATAATTCAATAAAAAGGAATAAATAGGGCAAGATTAAATAAAGATGCAGAACAAACTACTTGTTTGTAAGTTACATTTAATGACGACACATGAAGGGTATGAAGAGATTCTTAAATTGGAGTACAGCTCTGGTTGCGTCTATATGGCGGTTGATTTGCCTGATGGACTTGCTGTTGATAATGACAAATGCAGAACACACCATTACAAATGCACTCCATAGAGTCTATGGAGGGGTTGGGGTGCCCAACCTTTTTTGAACCAAGATCTACTTTTAAAGTTGATAGTGTATCAAGATCTACCAAGCCATAACGAAAGCCGTAGCGTAGCCACAATTTGTTTGACACTGTTTTCTGACACAAAGTTTTAACAATAATACTACATTTACTGAAGTAATACATTTACAATAATACAATAATAATACATTTACTGAAGTAAATGTGAATGTGCGTGGTGCAAAGAATAACCACAAGTAGGCCTAGGACTGGACCGTAACAACACAACATACAAACAACCCAAATAATACAATGCCTAATTCAAGTTGGAAAAGTGGTATTTCGCTACCTTAGTGGGATTTCTGGCACTGAGAGGAGGAAGCTAGTCTCTCATAGTCCGGACAGTAGGAGCTGAGTGCCAGCCGTAAGCAAACTGCAAGGTGGTCATCAGTCATGGTGGATCTGTGTTTTGACTTGATGATTTTCATATGTGAAAAGGCAGACTCACACAAATACGTTGATCCAAAAAGTGCAGTCAAATTCTGTGCAGTTTTTCTTAGGTTGGGGTACTTCTCTTTCTGCATTAGATTCCAGAATTGGACATTCATGTCAGGTGTTGCTCTGGATTTGAGCTCAATGTCATTTTTCAGTGTGAGGATCTCATTCTCAATAGCACAGCTATCCAGGTTGAATAGTGAAGCCACATCACACAATCCACATTTATATTTTCCCCAAATGGAAAACTGAGATAACTGACAACACGCTCAATGGATGCAAAGTCATCAAAGCGCCTGTCAAATTCTGACAAGATGCTCTGCACTTGATCATCATAACGTACACTATCAAGTTCTTTGCCCTGACGCTTAAGTTCTGTGTCCATGTGTGGAAAGTTCCGCAGATCACACTGTTGCAGCCGACTTGATACCAGGTGTAACTTGCTTTTAAACGTGTTTACGGAACTGATCGTGTTTGTGATGTGTTTCTCCTTACCCTGCAGCTCTAGATTCAAGTTACTGAGATTCCCGGTCAGATCGGTAAGAAAGGCTAAATCCAAGAGCCACTGACTGTCTTCTAACTGTGCATATTCAGCATGGTTTGAACGTTTCAGAAATTATTTAATTTCGGGCAACAATTCAGAAAACCGTTCCAGAAAATTACCTCTGCTGAGCCACCTTACGTCTGTGTGCAGCAGCAGGTCTGTGTGTTCTGCACCTGTCTCCTCAAGCTGCGCACGGAATAATCGCCTCTGCAGACACCTGGCCCGAACAGAACGAGAAGGGTCCAAATGCAGTGCTCCCTCCTCAGGCCCCTCCAAACCGGAACTCTCTCCTCAGGCCCCTGAAGCCGGAACTCTCTCCTCAGGCCCCTTTTTTCATGTGTATCCGAGGTATTAGTGCCACCGCTGGTCGGAGGATACTGTAGGCTATTTATATTAATAGGCTAACTTACATTGAACTTCGGTTTTAGCATAAGTCAATAGTGTTTAACAAAGCGGAAATTAGCATTGCGGCTAGCGTTAGGTACAGAGTTCTAAATTAACACCCTCCAAATGCGGGCTAAATTTCATTTTCATAATAAAAACTCGCTAGCCAGTTTGGCCGGTGATAGCCTAAATGAGGCATTTCATCAACGATACATAAGGCTATGTTCTCGGCATGGTTATTGTTAATTTATCCCCCTGCAGTAGCCTAAGTTTCCCATGAACACCGTAATCCTACGTTATTGGAATATGGAATATATGTTTAGTGCTATTACACATCTTTATGATTGAAGTGGTAATTGATGAAGCAACATTTAACATAAATACAAGGATGGATATTGATTTCAGATTAAGAGAGTAGTGTTGTTTGTATTATCAACGTTAAAAAATGAATTATTTCAGAGCCGGCTCTTGTTGCCGTGGAAACAATAAACAATAACACGAGCCAGCTGTTGCTGCTGCAAATGACCAACGGAAAAAATGTGATATTCTATAATGACCACTAGATGACGCTAAACTGCCAAACCTATTTTCTATGCTTGCCAGGGTTAGAACAGTGATCATGTTTGTAATGTTAGCAATACGTAACGCTAGCCGCAATGCTAATTTCCGCTTTGTTAAACATTATTGACTTATGCTAAAACCGAAGTTCAATGTAAGGTAGCCTATTAATATAAATAGCCTACAGTATAAGGTAGCCTATTAATATAAATAGCCTACAGTATCCTCCGACCAGCGGTGGCGCTAATACCTCGGATACACATGAAAAAAGGGGCCTGAGGAGAGAGTTCCGGCTCTAGGGGCCTGAGGAGAGAGTTCCGGTTTAGAGGGGCCTGAGGAGGGAGCACTGCATTTGGACCCTATTGAACAGAACACACAATCTTCTTAGCCACATCCATCACGTCTTTCATGTTTACAATCTTTCCGCACAACCCTTGCTGGTGAATGATGCAATTATAAGTCAGGAAATCCGGGAAGGATTCACACTGTTTGCACAATCCAATGAACCCAGCAGTGCGTCCAACCATCGCTGGAGCCCCATCGGTTGTAATGGAGACGAGTTTGAAGAGGGGCAACTGGCTCTTATTAACGAATTCCATAAAAACTTTTAAAAAAGAAACAAAAAATAATAAAAAAGAAAAATATCTGTGCCTCTCGTGTGCCCTTTCAAAGGCAAAATGGTCAGCAGCTCTTCTTTTACACTCAGGTCGTCAAAAACCATTCTAACAAACACATAGTTGAGCCACGTCCACAGCATCAGTGGATTCATCGAACTGGAGAGAGAAACCCTCACATGTGTCAAGATCATTCGTCAATTGCTGTTCAACATCCTCCGCCATTCCCTCGCATCGCCGTGTAACAGAATTTCGTGATAACTGCAAATCCTGAATAGCTGACACAATCTCCTTTTGATTTTTTAAATCGGCAAATAGCACATCTGCGGCTTCCATGAACGCTTCTTTCACAATCTCACCATCCTTGAAAGATTTCTTTCCTTTCGCAAGAATGCGACTGACACGATACAAAGCTGTGGTTGCAGCCTTACTTTTGGTGTTGGGCCTGGTAAAAACGGACTGTTGTGCTGCTAGCTGACTTTTCAATTCCTGGACTTCTCGGGCCCGCAGAGGTGATTTAGCTGGGAAGTTTGTGTCGTAGCTCTTGTGGACCGTCTTGATATGCCTCTCCAAATTCCTTTTATTTGGTAAAGTCACGTTTGCATTGCAGATAAGACAGATGGACTTTGCATTCGAATACACAAAAAAATAATCCTCCTCCCACTCTGAATGAAAATGATAAGTTTTAATTTTTTTAGCTTCTGCCATGGTAGTAGCGCCTATCCACTTGCTCTAGTTCAGCTTTCGCGCCCTTTCGAGTCTTTAGTTACAACCTAGTAACCATGCACAGATAAAGAACGCGAGATGGCGGCCGCATTTCTCGCGCCCAGCAGCCAATGCGGCGTCTTCTCTTTATTATGTCTATGGTTGGGCACCCCTGCAGTTGGACCGACACAATTTAGTAGACTATGACTAAATTGTGTCGGTCCAACTGCAGGGTATTACAGTATAACCATGCTAACCTGCTAGGGAAGTTTACCGGCTACCTGCCTAATGTTACAACATTGGATGAAAATTATTAGAGCTACGTCTTACTCATTTACACGAGTTCCTTAGTTTAACCCCTCTGACAGATCGTTGGTAGCTAAAGCTAAATTCATCTGAATTTGTGGTTGCCGTGTACGCGATAAGTAGGCCTAGGCTACACTTTAAAATATCCACATATCATCTGACCAGATATCAATAGTTTGATCAGCTGCTTTTAGTAGGCTAGCTCCAATACCCGTCTAGACATGTTTACTGTGACTTTACTGTGACAATCAAATCGGAGATTTCTCAAGGACAATCAGGCGAGAGACAAATTTAGCCGTTTAGCTCCATAGACTCCCATTCAACATGCACTCGTTGGCGATCACCCCCAGTGGAACTCTGGTGGAACTGCAGCCAAGTTCGGTACAATGGGGCTTAATAGGGAGTGGCAAGGCTCTCCTTCAACAGGCTCTGACGTAGAGCTCTCCGAGGGGCTCGGAGAGGGTGTTTTCACATCGGAGAGGGCGTTCCCTGTGTCCATCTCCGTGAAAACAGAGTAGTATAATAGAAATAGAAGTATTACAGAAAATGCGGCTTGTTTTCCCAAAAATACGGCACCATTCCTTGGTCAGAACAATACAGTATAAACCCTCTTATATAAAAAAATAAATACTTATTACATTTAATACAATTACCACGGCACAGAAGGTCAAGAATTCACACAATTGTTTTATTCCATATCACTACTTATAACACAATTCTCACAAGCAACAAAATAGACATCTGCCACAACAATATTAAAGAAAGGCTTTGCCACTTGTCTCATGAGCATGTAAAGTGTATGTAGCTCCACTGAATTGTGGTGCAGTACTCTGAGTCTGTGGGACTAGAAGTGAGTTGGGAGGGTGGAATGTCATACAGGGTTTAGCTCTTCCGAAGGTTGATGTCAGCCCTGGTTAAAAGGGCTGAGAGTGAAGAGCTATCTGAGGCATTCTCTCTCTCCAGTACCCAGAAGGCCTCTCGGCTGACTCCCAACAACTCACGAAGACCATTATTCTCCAGCTGAAAGAAAATGAATAACTTAAAGCCAGACACCACATGTGAATTGTCTAAAAGTTTTAACTAACAGATATCACCATGAAACTTCCCCAGTTGATCACTAACATAAAGACAGAAATACATTGTATTACAAGTTTGAGAAATATTGTATTTAAATATGCAAATTATAACAACATTATATTAACTTGTTTAACTACATGCTCTTATGGTTTTTCCCTTTGGCACTTATTTAGTTTTTGGTTGTTCACAATATGTGCTTCATGTTTTAGTTACCCGCAATGTCTTTGGGGCTATCTTGTTGTTATTATCAGTGACCTATGAACTTTGTAAAGCTCTCTCTTGGAAGTCGCTTTGGATAAAAATGTCTACTAAATGAATACATGTAAATATGCAAGTTAGGCATCATTTCATGAAATATGCATACTTTTCCTGAACATAAATCTAAACAATGGAGAATTGACATTTTAGAGTCAAAGGCTCCAAAAATCAGCAAATACTGTCAACAGCCATAAAAAAAAAAAAATCACCATGTTTTATGAATAAAATGCTAAATAAATCAGGCTATGAATTACATGTTAACAAACCCCTTTGTAAAAACCTTCAGAATATTGATTCAATCCAAATGAAAAGTTTGATGTAAGTGCTACTGAATGAGATTTCTGGCTCAGAGTATGAGGAAAAAATCATTTTGTGAAAACGGTCTTTAAAAATATTTTTGTAAAATTCCATACATTTTGGGGGAAAATACTATTGTACAGTGGGATAAGGTTCTTCCCCATCTCGTGTTACAAAGTTTCCAGCATGGTGTTTATCAGGTGTTTCCCCATTCTCCTCTGCTTTCCTGTACCAACACCAGGAGTAATTGCAGCTGGTATGCAAGAGGTTGTCATCAGTGGACATACAGTGGAGGAAACTTGCCCATATTGCTGCCTTCATTGCATCTATTGAACCCTGGTTGTTCAGAATTGCCCCCCTGTAATAATTTTGTAAAGTTTTACAGTTACTTGCTGTGGCCTTCCCCCACCCTTTCTTCCCAACCTACCCTGTGCACTCAATTTTCTCAGTGCTGTTCCCATTTGCTTGTCAGCATGATTAAGATTAGGGATGGGGATTGTTACCCGGTTCTGTAAGGACACGGTTACACATTTTTCAAAACCCGAAGATCAATAAGGTCCGAGCTTATCAATACTGCTATCGGTAAGGTCATATAGGTAATATAATGTAACTTGTGTCTCGAGAGATAAGTCAGGTCATTTAAATCAAATCACTGGTGCACATACATCGATTGTCTAATAAAATTACTCAGTTTAATTGAATGGCCTGCCAACCGCCTTTAAACTAAAAGAAGAATAATTTTATTGGCTCACGCCCTACTTCGCTACATTTCTCATTTTGTTGGCAGCTACGATGGCTGAACGTACTAAGCGGTCAAAGGCTTGGTTACATTTTAATAAAGCCAAAGATAAGGACGAAGCGACGTGTAATATATGTTCAAAGATAATTTCTTGTAAGGGGGGGGAACACTACTGCAATTAATAAGCACCTCAACGTTGGGCATCAGCTGAAGTTAAAATGCAGTACTTTCGACTGTCTTCGAGAAGCAACAGTGCCAACTCCAGCTGCCGTTGTAGGACAATCCTCTTCCTCCACCCAAGGTATGCATGGTGAGCGCAGTCAGCGCACCCCAACTTCATAGCAAGTATCCAGGGCTCTACAGTGCAACTATTTCACTCGCATACGCCCCCAAAATTTTCCGTTGTTATCTCACATATATATTTTTATTTATGATTGTTTATTTTCGCGCCCCTAAGGCTCAGTCAATATTTGGACTACATAGACAACGTCAATGTCAAAAGGTTCGTCTTGGTCTCGATTGCGTTGCTTCTATTTGGATTTACGTTCCGTTGCACAGTTTAGGAGGTTCCAGTGTTTTTGTGGGGACAAAGTGCCTTTTGTCGACGAAGGGTAACCTGTGCTGGCTACGTCACCACACGTTAGCAACGACGCATGGATACAACGTGATAGAAACTTTCTAGCTCGCAAATTGGAGCGTGGATTACGAGTGAAAAATACCACCCCCAAAATATCACAACCATTTGGCTTTGTAGAGGAAGCGATTTCGAGTGGAACAGCAATCTCGCATTTTTGATTTCGGTTGTGACAGTCTTTGAAATTCGAGCAAGTGCAGGTCGCCCGTGAGACCGCCTCGTCTTTTAGGCGGCAGCCATGCTAGAAAGCGTCATAGTAGTATTTTTTGTAGCTAATTTTATAGTTCAATTTTACACTAAAAAACTGAAAGAGGGAAATGCTATGACGATTTGACAATTGTGAAAACAGCAAGGTGGTGAGATTTTAATATAGATTGCTGTAAAAACATTGATATGTTTGCTACGCGAGAGCCTGTCAGCCTCCATTGACGATTGCGGCAGCAACCACAGTGTTGTCAACAGTGTTGACACTCAAGTCAACTGTCGATCTGTGTCTGGTGAGTATTTTCTTAATTTTGTACCAGGGTCAATTCTACATCTACATGGACAGCAGTGTTTTAAAGATTTGGCTATTGCGAAGACAGCCAGCGGGTCAGCATAGTTTGTTATTTGTGTAAAACTTGGAATTTGAGTGAGACTGCGTCTTGTTTTGACGTTACAGTAGCCACAGAGTCACTCGGTTTGCCCACTGGCAGTGTAGAAGGCTACAGTAGCCTGACGTTGTCATACTCATACTTCTAGTCAGAATATGAGTCTGAAAACTCTTCGTTGGGCTGTGACTACTGGGCGTGTTTCAACTGTACTCGTAAAACAAATGCCTCTACGCTCAATTGGATAGACCTACAACCAATCAGAGCAACGTAAAATGTTGTTTGTTGAAAACGAATTCAACCCAAGGGCTCTTTCGTGACGTTGTTGATTACGTTACTGTTGATCATCTGTCCATCATCGTATAAAGCCCGCCCTGGCAATTTCATTGGTCCGCCCAGATCCTGGTTTTATGTAGTTGTTCCCAATAAGAGACCCTCCAGACCCAACTTCCCGACCACATTTTTTTGTGGGCGGGGAGAAGTTGGGCTGGCAGCCAGGCTAAGGCTACAGTACTGTCTTAAATGCCACAGCTATAGCTAAACTTTATTATGTCTTATTACACGGCTGTTCTTAATGCTGTAGAATGCCCCATTCACTTGAATGAAGTTTCACAAAGTCTATGAGGTTCAACGTCTTTGCCAAACTATTTCTCTGCTGATCAACAATACGAATGGTAACAAATACATTGTAAAAAGACACACTGTGTTAAGTTATTTTTGTTGGCAAGTAGCCGTGTAATAAGTGGGTTAATGTATAGAACGCCGGTCATTATCGGGGAAATAAGCCCCTTCATGGCAAAACAAAACTGGCGAAAACTCCGCTTTGCGTCGTGCCTGTACCTGTTCTAAAATCAGAGCAAACCACGGCCTCTCGGGCTTATTGCTTAATTATCCCTTACAAAAGAAACGTTCTAGCTTAATTTCCTGGGCTTTCAAACAATCAGTGTAGTGTGGATAGCAACGGCAGGTAGCTTGCCTATAGCAAACTGCTTTTGAATTAGCCATGTCCCCCTAAATTAATATCAAACTTATTTACGTTTTGGGGGGCTTATTTTCAGTTAGCAGACGGTACAATTTGAATCGCAATTCCATCTGAAATACTGCCAGTGACAACGTTGTTACAGTAGCTTGTTTCAAAGGGGGTTCCTTGTTTCAAAGGGTGTTCTTAATGAATTATACAATATGAGTAGGCTAAATGCTTGAACATATCACAAGAAGGGAAAACGGACCCACCTGCATCTGAAGCAAGCAAGCACACCCTACAATTTCCCCAGAAATTGTACCCTCTCTAGTTTATACTAGTTACTCATCCATTGTGGATAGTATATCTGTAGTGGACAAGATTTAGCCAGAACCAGGATCCATTGTGCAAATATGTGCTCCTTAATCCAGCCTCTTCCTGAGAGCAACACAATCCCCTTGTTCTATTTTACATCAGTTTTACTTAAGTTATTGTTATAAATGTTGTTCAGTAATCTTGTTTACATAAAGTGTGCCGTGGGTTGTGTGGGTGCTGCTATATGTTTAACATTTGCCAAATTAATTCATTTAGATGGTAGTTAGCTCAAGCTCACCCCAGAAAAGTATCAAAAATTGTATAGATATCGATAAAAATTAACGATCCCTATCCCTAATTGAGATACACCAATTTTAAAATGTCATGCCCAGGGTATGGGTTTAGTGCAACCATCTCCCTAAATGCTGCACTATCCCCATCTGAGAGCATCAGTGTACCGCATGGCAATACACAGATCTGGCCCACATCCTCTTTGCTGACTCCTGCTCCATTGCCTTACTAGATCCTGAAAAGTTTTTAGCACAGTCATTGTGCGTCTCTCTCCAGCTGTCAAACTCCTGCTCTGTTATTTTTCTCTCTCTTGGCAATTTCCTTCAGGGCACAAGCATGTCAATATGAGGATAGGACTTCATAGTCTATCACCAGTCCTGAAAGGAGGTCAATGCACACACCAATTCCATAGGGAGAGGTGAAGCCTCTTTTTTTTTTTGTTTATGACTGATCTGCATCCTCCCTCAGCAACTCTGCCACATCTGGGTCAACATCTGCGTAAGCCTGCCTGATCTGCTCCCTGGTCCTGTGCAGTGACTCCAGCCCTCTCAGTACAGGAAGGCCAGGTATGACCTTCTGAAGGCCATCAAAGCAGCGAAAAGGGCTTACAGGACCCAGCTACCATGGCTCTGACCCCAGGTGCATGTGGAGTGGACTTAAAGCCATTACTGACTACAAAGGGAGAGACTACAGTAAGACCCAGTCCCTCTGTCCTACTGCCAGGCAAGCTGAATACTTTCTACGCTCGCTTTGTGAGGGACAGTGACCCCCCTGCAGTGGAGCTACCTGAAGGCCTGGCCAGTGGCATGCCTACATTAACTGTAGCTTAAGGCCGATATATGCTTCTGCGTTTTTCGAAAAACGGACACGTGGGAACGCCCTCGTCTCCGTGGAACGCCCTCTACAAGCTCTCCGTCAGCCCTCGGAGAGCCTCGGAGAGCTTGACGTGCACCTCCTGAATTTTCTAACTATCCGTCGTAATTTCGGAGAGGCTTGGCTGTGATTGGTCAGTATTAAGAACCACTTGCAGGGGCGGGGTGGCCGTGATAAACAGGACAAACAGAATCCTTTGACTGCCTTTGCTGTACGTTTTTACAATTGCTGTACGTCAAATGTGATGAAAATGGGCAATGCAGTTGCTGAAAATGTGCATATTTTATTGATGAAAAGGTTAATTTGTAAATTTGCTCCGACTTCTCGGTAACCCAGGTAAATAAACACTCGATGACGTCTTACAAGAAACCATTGCGCCACCTACTCTTCTAGCGGTGAATTGTTTTCAGCACTGTCTGTACTCCCCACCTGCTTCAACAGGACCACCATCGTCCCTGTGCCCAAGAACACCAAGGTCACCTGCATGAATTGACTATTGCCCGATAGCACTGACTTCTGTCATCATGAAGTGCTTCGAGTGGCTAGTCAAATAATTCATCTGCTCCTCGCTGTCTCCCACCCTGGACCCTATGCAGATTGCATACCGGTCCAACAGGTCTACAGATGATGCCATCGCCCTGACAATGCATAACGCTCTCTCCCACCTGGACAAAGGGAATACGTATGTGAGGATGCTGTTCATTGACTACAGCTCGGCATTCAACACCATCATCCCCTCCAGACTGGTCTCCAAGCTTGTGGACCTGGGACTAAGCGCCTCCCTCTGCAAGCGGATCCTCAACTTCCTGTTGGGGAGGCCACAGGTGGTGCAAATCGGTGATGGCACCTCATCCACACTGATCACCAACACAGGTACCCCCCAGGGCTGTGTGCTCAGCCCTCTCCTGTTCTCCTTGTTCACTCACGACTGTAGGGCAACGCACAGCTCCAACCTCCTTGTTAAGTTT
The DNA here is from genome assembly GCF_054491055.1 of Hypomesus nipponensis. Taxonomy (NCBI): domain Eukaryota; kingdom Metazoa; phylum Chordata; class Actinopteri; order Osmeriformes; family Osmeridae; genus Hypomesus; species Hypomesus nipponensis. The sequence continues at coordinate 13,305,817 of NC_140367.1, forward strand.
GCTGACGACACAACCATCGTGGGCCTCATCTCTGGCAGTGATGAGTCAGCCTACAGAGAGGAGGTTAAGACCCTGACATCATGGTGTCAGGACAATAACCTCTCTCGCAACGTCAGCAAAACCAAGGAGATGATTGTGGACCATCGGAGGCGGCAGGAGGAGGAGCATGCACCCCTTCACATCAACGGATCCGAAGTGAAAAAGGTCAGCTGCTTCAGGTTCCTCAGGGTGAACATCAGCAATGACCTCACCTGGTCTGCTCACACGGACAAGGTGGTCAAAGCAGCCCGGCTCTTCTTCTTGAGGAGACTGAAGAAGTTTGGCATGGACTCAGTCATCCTCACTAACTGCCACTTTCTGCCACTAAAGGAAAAATAAATGTGTATTGGTAGGCTAAATTATTTCTATACTTTTCACCTTTGTTCACTTTGACATTGAAAGGATAGGACAGACTTGTTGGAAACTTGCTGCAGACCAGAGGACCAATCAGAGTGAAGGGGCTGGGAGGCGAAGAGAGCAAGCCAAACTGGCAGCAAATTAGTTTTTTTATTATTTTATTCATATTCATATTGGAAATGCGCATCCAAACAACGTCAATTGTTATCCTCCAACACTGCCAGGGTTCAACATTAAAAAAAATTGTGACATTTTTACTGGCCCCCCCCTCCAAAAGTTGTAATTTATCATTGTTACAACAAAACCAAAGACTTAAGTTATGTTATTCTGTTAACATGTTTAACCATTTATTAAACATCCTGGATATAAAAAGAACAAAAATGAAATCACATTTCTAGTGATAAAAAATTATAAGGTAATAGTCAGCAAAACAATTGACTTCTAACCTCAAAAACGTGCTCTCTTCCCTGCTGACAGCCAATCTCTGCACGACTGTCTGGCTGAAACTGAAACCTCTGGTCCCTCAATGCTAATTTATAAAAGCTTCCATTGCATTTAATCAGTATGATACTAAGTACCCAAGTCGACACCATTCTTCTGCTGCAGTTCAATAGCCCGGGGGAACAAGGCGAACGTCTGTCCGTCTTAATTACGTGATATGCCGTTGTTATAAATCGTGTAACAACATGATGGGCATCTGCATTTAATTCCTAACCAGCATGGTCAACGGCCTGGAAGATAGATTGTCAACCATCCGCTTAAATGTCACGCAAACCAGGTGCTGCCTGCTAGCATGGCTGGTCAGGGATTGTTTTCGAAAATTGTCGGTGCCTGTGTAAAAAAGATCCACTTTTGTCTGCTTAAGACAGGAACATACGACACAGTGCATCTTCGCTCCATAAAAAAAGTTGCTTCCGTTTTAACTCAAAGCTCTACTTTGCTTTCATCTTCACTTTTGTCTCGCACCAGTTCTTAAAAAAATGTATAGAGATTAGAGAATTACAATTTGACAACCACTTGTCACTCACTCAACTCTTGATTTGACAAATGTGCACCCCACGAGCTGCAAAGTTATTTATGCATTAAGCAGATAGCAAAACATATGAAGGATGTTAACTTTTATGATGCAAATTTTTTTTCAATCAATAATTTGCAGTGGCCCGATCGGGCCTTTGAGTTGCTATTTAACTGTCCCGACGTTACTTTTTACTGGCCCCGGGCCATCGCTTATGTCGAACCCTGACTGCACTCCGATTATAAAGAGGACATATGCAGAATATGAACTTTGCAGAGTGCCCGGTTCTTGAGCTGATCGTGGAAAACAAAACCCATTCTAACACGCACGCACACCTGTCATTATTATATTCTAAGCCTTTAAGAACTATTAGTTACACTATTCTGAACACTGTTGTCATAATAGCCCATGCCATCCTCTCCTTTTATTAGGCCTACCTTATTATATTCATAAATGGTTTAGCCTACCATTTGCAAAATAGTTGCAAACTATCAAAGTCATATAAAGTAAAGTAATTTGTTTCGCTCATATGTGATTATGCTGAATACATTTATTGTTATGTTCATCCACTTTACAAAACATATTTGCATTCTACGATTACAATTATTGTACCCACTATGTCATGACATTGCTTGGAACCTTTTTTTCATTTTATCACGTTTCTCATTTTATATGTTTTTGTGCATGGTAGATAACTGCCTTTTGAGGTGTTCTTCGTTCCATATCTGGAGAAGTGCAGTAGTTTCTTCCTCTGACCAAACAACTCCCCATCCACTAGTAATACCAGCATTACCAGCTCCCATGGCTGCATGTTTGTTTTTTCAAATGTCCCAGTCAATTTATATGGTTCGTCTACATCAAGCAGAGAGGGATAAAATACAATGGCAAAGCGAACCTGGAGCACTTTCTCTTAGCAATGCACAGATTAATGATCCACAATGCGGACTCAAAGCGAAGCATACTTAGACCACCTCCCTAGAGTTTACCATGCGCAATAAATGCGGACTAATCAATCTGAGTTTGTTTTGAGGGCTGAATGGGACCAAGTGTGAAAACCCCAATGACTGCTCACCTCCAATTGTTTGATCCTTTCCTCATCTTCACATTGTCTCTCCTCATCCACTTCAATTGCCTTCTTCATTACCGTCGCCATCTCATTGATTTTATCATAGTGTGCCCGCATTTCCTGTTTAAATATACAGAAGATTTTAGGGATAAAAACATATTTGAATACTGGAATCAACATTAACAACTGTATTAATTAGCAAAGTAATCAGCAAATGGGACATACTAAAATGCTTCAGGTTTATGTTAATAGAACCCACTTGAAGGTTGGGGATGAAAAAAATACATTTAGTATTTGTGTCCATTCAGACTGGACACAAATACACAAGAATTATAACAAAACATGTCTTAATGCCATATTAAATCATTGTTTTAAACTGACAGTCGTGGCAACTTATTAGCAAGATGTAGGCTATAGCTACCTTACAGGCTAGCCTACTTTCGTTAGCTCGCTTGTCATCACACGTCCTCCTAGCTAGTGTAGCCTGAATGGTTTGCTGCTGTAGACCTCCGCTGGAATTTATATTTGTTAAATTATATATTAGTGGAGACGTTGAACTATGGTAAGTAAATACAGTGTCACAGTAACTGCAGTAGACTTTATCTTTCCTTGAGAAATGGTCCCACACTGCACTTCTCCTAGCCCGCTTCATCTTTGCTTGTCTGCGGTAGGAAGTCGCATTCGCACAAAATACTGGAAGATGTTGTTTTCATAATGGGCGGCAATACAATAACGATTATTCATTAGGCTTGGATTTTTATTCTAATGAATTCTTAATGACAATTAATCGATCGTCGATTATTCATTACCAACCCTACCCGACTGAAAATTTTAGGAGCGCAAACAGAACATTTTGGGGCACACCTTATATTGACCTGCAATGCATTTATTAAAGGTGACATGACATGAAAACTTCATTTTATGAGGTTATTTAACATTATACCATGGTCTGGGTGAATACTCGATTCTGATTGGCTGCAGGGGTGTACATTATAGGGTGATAACGGACACCTACTGCGTCATTGCAGAAAAACTGTCTTCACCGTTCTAAATTATTCCGCTGGCTACACAGGAGCCTGTACAAAATATCTTAAATATGTAACCATAACAACAGTGACGTAGTCAAAGCCTCCATTTACAATAAGTGAAAGACTTCAACAAGCAAACTTGTATTTACAACAATGAGTGACTTCAATATTTATTTTAACCTATTTGGAAAATGTTTCTTTTCTGAATGTAGTGTGTCAGTGTCACGTAACCGCTCATCTCACATCCCATTCGCTATTCACCTCGCTAGTCAATCTACTTCAGACATTCTGCGGCTAGTAGCAACTCTACACATGGCCGATTATTTTCTTCTTAAAAATCTTGATTTTATTTGGGGACAATAACATGGCTTGATAGCTGGCTAGTCTTGTTGTTAAACATACTGTCAAATTATAATCACTGATTGGAGAAAATGTCAACTATGATGCGATCATCTCACATCCATTTGCTATTCAACTCGCTCCACAGGCTGCGGCCATACAGTAGCCCTAGTACTAGTATATGGCCGATATTGTTCGTGAAAATCTTGATATTGATTTTGGGACAGTGACATGGCTGGTTAGCTAGCAAATCTTATTGTCAAACATACTGTAAAATTATATTTACTGTTTGTCAACCGTACACAATGTTATTGGCTTTGAATCCTGCTAGCATAACGTTAGCTTTTGGGCTAATAGCTCAGCCAAAGGAAAGCCGGTGTTGGTTCTATGAGCTGAGCGGACTATAAATATCAGAGTTGGCTAACGTTAAAAAACGTTAGATTTCTATTGCAAAACGCCTTAAAACATAAATTAATGTTTGTAAAAAAAAAATCGTTGGCAAGTGACCATGGTATAAGCGGGATACTGCCCTTCGAGGTGTCCAATATCATCTGATAACGGACTCACGCCTCCGCATCGTCCGTTATCAGATGATATTGGACACCTCGTCGGGCATTATCCCTTACTTAATATGAGTTCCCGTAGCCTGCCTTTGGTCCCCCAGTGGCTAGAATTTTCGATAAGTCTAAACCAAGCACTGCGTGTTCTTCTCCGCCTTTGACAAAATGAAGGCTCAATTGCTGTTTGAAAATCTCCTCCTAGTGACGTAGATAGGAGCAAGGTTACCTCCACTCTCTCTGCTTTGCCCGCCCAGATCATCTGGCCCGCCCATGAGAAACTGAACTACCACCGTGCAAGGGTGAGTGCGATATCGTTTTTTCCTGGAGAGACATCATGGCGAGCAAACAAACAAAGCATAACAGTTGCTCAGTGCTTGGATGTACAAATGCAAGCACAAATCTTTATTTAATTCCTTCATCCGAGCCTCTGCACAACCAATATGTCAACTTTATTTTCGCTGGAAATGCTCCGACACAACTTCCCAAAGTGTTGTATTACTGCGCCAAACATTTCAGCCACTACTGTTTCCTCAACTTGAGCCAACACAAAGCTGGCCTTTCTGGATCATTACTAAATCTCATTGGTCAAGCTACAAACCTTGGACAAGTAAGTTAACTAACGCTATATCATTTTGTTGCTTTACTGTATATGGTTACCTAGCTTGCTGCCCTTAGAATGTGGCTGTAACATTAGCTCTGCAGCCAACAGCTGAGTTACTGTTGCTAACGTAAAGGTAGATGGCATCAAGTGTGTGTGTGAATAAGTGTGCGCTGTAACGCGAGTGTTGTACACTTCTTTGTTATTTGGATAACCGTTCTGCTGTTGGTGTTAAGGCACGCGCGATATCCGCCTTTCTCCTCATTGAAATGACTGAGTGTGCACTTCTGCAAACCAGGGTGATCAGATGAGAATGGCTAAATTCGAGGCATCTTACAGCAACGGGGGCTACGAGCCATTGCGATACATCCGTTGTAAACATTAGCGCATGTTGCCGCCCGTCTCCTCCTCATTAGCATTTAAAGCTACAGACACAGAAACAGCGCGTTCTGAGGAAAGCTGATTGTGGGACTACTTGTAGTGGCTATAATTCTGCACCATGGTTGAATTTCGGGAAAGAGACTTCAGATACAGTATTAGGTGACCACTAAGGCCTATATAAAAGCATCCAAAAACAGCATGTCATGTCACCTTTAATGTAACTAGAGAGGGTACAATTCAGTGGCAATTTTAGACCTGATGCTGGTAGTTCATGAAGGGACATCCTTAGTTTTTTCATTAATTCAATATTTTGCATAATAATACATAAATGTAATAATTGTTATCCAGTGAAATTGGGGATTTACATTAGCAAGGGGGTTTAGAACTTTTGCAAAGCACTGTTTTCATGTCACATTCTCATTGGGGTCTCTAAAGGTCTGATCGTAGAATCGCCCCTGGTACAATTTCTGGGGGAATTGTGGAGTGTAACTGCGTCGGTTGCAGATGGGTCAGTTTTTTACTGAAATTTTTACAACTGACATACAGCGACGCACCGCATATGCTTGAGTTTAAATACATTATTTAATGTGACATTATGTATTGTACATGCAAGTCTTAGCTAAATGACTTAAATGTATGATAAACTTTTTGATCAGTCGTCCAACACCACGACACGATACATGCCGAGGATAACAGCACAAACACAGGCAGGGATACAGTAGCAACGCTAGTGCTAAATGAGTATTTAGTTGCTTGGCTCCATGACGCAGGGTTGAAGGGCTTGTGAAACTGCTCATCAAAAGAACGAAGGGAAACCCACTTGTCTGGCAGACTGATCCATGTTTGTAGGAACCTAGCAAAAAAACAGCCTTAACTTTCCAAGACTTTTAGCTAGGTTTATAGGTAGCTAGCAAAAAATAGCCTCAACTTTCCTAGAGTTTTAGCTACGGTACTAATGCTGCGGGCTCGCTGATATCGCTGTCTTCTAGAGGGTTTTCACGATGCGTCATCAGACCGGAAGTCGCCATACTGGAGGCACTCCGCATCACAACAAAGACAAAACAACAAAACACAGGCACTGAAGTATATACCGAGCATCTTCAAGGAAAATGGTTAATTATTGCCGTGTGTCAGGTTGTACCAATAGGACAGATCGAGAAAAACATTTGGAATATTATCGACTTCCAAAAGTTCCCTCACCTGTCTCCCTCACCCATCCACACACCATCTGGTTATAGGCCTCCAAACCTTTGTAGGATTTAAGGTCTTCCACTGTGTATGGGCTCGGCGAGAAAACCAGGTAGAGGACGAATCACCAGGTCGTCACGGATCCAAGAAGAGGGAGCTAACTCGTACGGATCTGCACCGCCAATAAATCATAATTTCTTGAAAAATCCCGCCTTTTCTTGTGGTCCAAGTCCTTCCCAATATGACTTTGCATCTTGGACGCATTTTGATGAGCTTTTTGGTTGGTTAGACACGGCTACATTCACTTAAAGTATCTAAAGCGCACAATACTCCATTCTTCTCCGTTCAGTTTTTTACACCGAGTGCCTCCACAATGGCCGCGCATCCGAGTTACCGCCCAGAACGTGACGTTGGTGAAAACCCTCTATTAGAACGTTATATCTATGCGTCGTTGCTAACGTGTGCTGACGTTGTGCACACCCAATAAATTCCAAATTTGTAGGTCACACATGCGTGAGTGCTTGTAAAAAATGCTCAAACTGTCTCAAAAACTGGTCTCAAAATGCGACTATTTGGTCGCAGTTTGGAGCCCTGTATATGGCCAAGAAAACATTTTTTACATTAATTTTACATTGTCAGAAAATACTGATGATTCCAATTAAGTTAATGGCATGTTTTTCCATACAATTAAATGCACTTATGCATAACAAACACCCAGACCCATATTTATAAGAGCACAATGTTTCAGCTGAACAAAACAAAGTAGACAAAAAATATATAAAAAGAGGAAATGATGCAAGAAATAAGGATATTGGAACATTGAGGAAGCTTTTAACAAAATCATTGCATTTTTATCTTCTGCAATAATTTTTTTTTACCTGCCATCGTTTGAGACATACACTATATGACCAAGTGTGGACACCTGGCCAAAATACCTATATGAGCTTATTGGACATCTCAATCCAAAACCATGGGCATTAATAAGGAGGTTCACCCTCCCCCCTTTGTGGATATAACAGCATTTAACATGTCAATTATTTTAAAAGATTAAGCATTCATCTTGCAGAGTGGGTGAAATCAATTGGGTTCAAATCAATACAATAAAAATGTTAAGACCAAAAATCTGGCATTACTTACGGTGGTGTGCTGCTCCTTTAACTGTGTAACAATGGCGGGGTCATCTCTCTTACTGGCCTTAAGGAGTCTGAAGACCTGCTCTCTATACTTAGTCATAATAAGTTCAAGGGCTGATTGGTGTTCTTCTAGAGACGTTCGCAACTCTGCAGAAAGAAGAGGTACAGTAAACTGTGTGTATATATACATATTTTTGTATCTCAGGGCTTAAAATTGGTCGCATATGCTCCCAAAATTTTATCTGTGCAACCCAAAAATATATTTGGGAACATTTGTGCAAGTGCAAATAATTGTTATGGTGCAACCGGTTTAAATTGCTTTATAAAACGCTTGTTAGATAGCTTACAGCACAGTATGTGCCTGCTGTGAGCTGATACCGTGACCGGTATACCATTCTACCAACGTTACATAACCAGTAGGGTTGGGGCCCGTTCTCCATACGTCGCTTATTACATCCGAGATCAAATGACACATCCAATATGACATCATCTTGCTAATCATCTGGCTACTTCGGTTCTTTGAACACCCATGTTGTTTATAATTAGTATAGCTGGATTGAGTTATGTGTTGGTCTAAAAGGGGGTATGCATCGATAGTAGAAACCTTGATCAGCAATGCTGCTATTGGCTGCGCACATAAGTCTATGGCTGCTCACCGAGGCCAAAATGAGCGCCCTGATTTTTACGCGACAGAGCCAACAGCGCAACAGTTTGCTCGAAGGTTACTCCTAATTTGAGGATTTAATCAGAACGCCAGGGAACACCTCAAATTCTGGAAAATCCAAGAAAGAAGGCTGGCAAAAAGTAGCAGACCAAATTAAAAATGTGTCATGGAAATGTGTGCCGAGTCCGACATCTGGACTTCTGTTTGCATGCTGCAGTGGCTATATGGCAAGCTCAGATGAGCGCACTGACATGGAATGTTGCATGCATTTGTGTTTTGGTTAAACTGTATTGATATCACAATCGTTGATTCGGATACTGCGTGATTTTTTCTGGGATTATAAATCTAAATTAATGCACTGACTGATAAAGTAAATTGTTAAAACTCATAGATTTTACTGGGGCACAGCAGATTTATACTAAGGCACGTGCCCCAGTAAAAAGGGTTTAACGACACCCCTGCCTGTGACCCTGTATAACCCAGCCACCACAAACCACACCCAAATGAAACCACACCCAAATGAAACAAGCCCCATTAACCCCATATGTGCACAATAATGGCTCCTACACTATTTGTACCTCTGTTTTCTTGTTGAAGCTCACGGATCTGTCGATTTTCCTGCTGAATTCCCATTACAAGGCTGGAGCGGGGTCTATGTCTTGCCACCTCATTTAACGTCTCAATCTCTTCTTGATACTGGCAACAAAAACACAGGCCATGGTTAAATTTTATTTAGGAGAGCAACAATTATCTTTATAAAATGTGTGAAAGAATCCACAAATCCAAACAAATGTCATTCTGTCATTATTTTCATAATTCAGGGCTCCACACTAACACCTGCCAGCAAATGACAATGGTTTACAAGGCCACAAGTTTAATGTCAGAACTGTTACCCTAACTAGAAACACTGTTCCCATAACAGTTCTGCCAAGTAATTGATAAACCTTTCTAAGTCTTCAGTTTGTTAGACAGCACCTCAGTTGGTTAAAAATAAATAACATTTTATTCATTTACCAGACTCTTTTCCGAAGCAACGTACAAATAGTCATATAGAAAGTACAGCAGAAGTGCATAGTTCTACAGTATTTGAGGTCAGGATCAAGGAACAGTCTGTATTTAACAAATAGACTAGCATTATGAAGGAGATATTCATCTTGCGGACACTCCCAAATTCCACCAAATATTGACAAAGGTGAGTGAATACTTATTATTTAACCAATATTTTTTTGTTAGTCCAACGGTCTCATTTCTAACGTTAATAAGGATGGTGGAGAAGAAAAAAAACAACCGGAACAGAGAAACCCAGCTAACACATGACGTTGCGGCAACGTTGCCAGTAGGTGCTCAGTTGGTAACCCGCGACGTTATCTTCTGGCAACGTCGTGGCAACATCGTAGCAACATTATAAAGGGAATGTTGCCAGTTGGTCCCATGGACAATGTTGCCGCGACGTCGTACCTTGGTCGGCTGGTTACGTTATTTTTAGACCTGTGGGCAACGTTGCCGCAAAGTCGTACCTTGGTCGGCTGGTAACGTAATTTTTTGGTCCCATGGACAACGTTGCCGCGACGTTGTACCTTGGTCGGCTGGCAACGTCATTTTTAGGTCCGTGGGCAACGTTGCCGCAACGTCATACCTTGGTCGGCTGGTTACGTAATTTTTAGGTCCGTGGGCAACGTTGCTGCAACGTCGTACCTTGGTCGGCCGGTTACGTTATTTTTTGGTCCCATGGACGTTGCTGCGACGTCGTACCTTTGTCGGCCGGTTATGTTATTTTATGGTCCCATGGACAACGTTGCCGCGACGTTGTACCTTGGTCGGCTGGTTACGGTAATTTTGGTCCCGTGGACAACGTTGCCGCGACGTCGTACCTTGGTCGGTTGGATACTGTTATTTTAGTCCCGTGGACAACGTTGCCGTGACGTTGTCCCTTGGTCGGCTGGATACATTCAATTTGGTACCATGGGTTAAGTTGCCGTTAAGTCGCTCTTTGGTCGCAGGACAACGGATCTCGAGTGCAGTGGTTTATCCATGGAGAGATCACACTGGACTGCTCTCAGTTCTAACACTTTTGTAATGTGGCCATAGTCTACATGAATTTCAATCACACAATATTAAATGTTGCACCAAGCACGTATAAATGTAGACAATGTATGTAATTCATGTGCAGCTCAGCCCCAGCATGGTCATCAATTTTCCTCATATGCAGGAACATAGCTTTAATAAGTAAAAGACTGAATTTGGAATATAATTCTTATATGCTTAGCCTTAGGCCTATATCAAAATATAAGTATTTCATTCTTTACATGTACAAAAGCAATCAATGTGTGATGTGTAACATAATTAAGCAAACATTCTTTGTCCAGCACACTAAAGCTGTATGACACCCAATGCAAATTTGAGCTGCAATAATTTTGTAATACAAAATTGTTAAATGTGACCAAAAGGCAAGCGATTCTTAAGTTTTATTTCCAAAGACAAGTCATCACAGAATATTACAATTCTTCCTTAGCCAACCTAGCTTCCCCTCAGTCTGCCCCTGAGCAACAATTTTGTGCATGCCCATTTCAACGCATCTCTGAAACTGGGATTTCAGAAAAGACTTTGCAGCGAATCAAACGTCTTGAACTCATGGATTTTAACTGGAAATTAGCTACTTCAAAGGTGAGTTTCTTTACAGAAATAGATATATATAAACATATTTTCTGAAATGGATGGAACATGCTACTACGTATAGGTTTGAAATTCAGGCTATTAAGCCTGGTTATGTGTTTCAGATTAACATTGTTTACGTTAGGATTTCGCTAGCTACTACCTAGTAGTAAAGCTAGTATAATGTACTGTAGAGTTAAGGCTAAACCCTCCAGAAAGTTAAATACTGAAAATACATACAAAGTTTAGCGTCTCACAAATCAACCACAAAAGAATCAGTGAAAATAAACGTTCAGAACTGTTAGAAAACACCTTGTCCGAAAATAGTTTATTTAGCCCTGGATTTTCAAACTGTGGAGCTAGCTCTTGGCTGAGCACGTTTCGATCAGTCGGTCATGGCATGCACAGCAATGGCGTCTATAAAAGTATCATGTCACTAATTCTTCCAATTTTTACATGACATCTGTTTTTGGATAAGTTTATTCGTTTTAACCTTAAGATGCGTGAGTTCTAAATATTTCTGACGCTTCCACGAGTGAGTTTTTTCCAAAACGGCAGCTAGGTAGCTTTAATTAGCTTCCGTTACCTAGCAACCTAGCATAATACTCGTAGCAATGCTCCTACCTGCTAGTGTTACTTGTTAGCCTACTAATTGTAAATTTTGAAGCCATACTATAGCGTTTGTCACATTGTTTGTCTATCGGAAAATGGTCGGTTGTAATGTTCAGAATCACACATGTGCGACGCTACGCTGTGGGGTCCTGCTTTCGAACGATCACACATGTGCGATGCTGATCAGTGTTTCCCCTATGTTGATTTTGTCGTGACGCGCGCTACGGCAAAATTTCTGCCGCCACGGTATCAGAAATAGGGCTGTACAAGATTTTAGGCCGTCTATCAGCAGTGATTGTTAGAGTGCATGTCGGAGACTATCAAGGACAAGCGCTTCACAGCGCAGTTGAGATTGCGTGTGTTCGTCTTTGAGAACTGTAAATCGTATAACTTGTTTTCAGTTAATTAAAGCCTACTGTAACAGCAATAACAGCTGTTATTGTAATAGTCTACAGTTATTGCAAATTTAAGTTAACTGGTGATTTTTGTTGTTTGTATTCTTCCCCTGCTAGCATAATTGCATGCCTGTTGATTCAATAGCGATTGCTGCCCTTGCTCACGTTTGTATTTTAGGTGCATTATTATGCTGAAGTAGTTTTAATTAATAGTGGGTATATTGTTATTATTTACTAAAGAATGCTTAGCCTATCGAGATCAAATGAAGCCGACTGTGTACATGCTTTCGAGTACCTTGATCAGTAGGCTAGGCTACTGACCATTTACAATAAGTTGTTACGTATTGGCAGCATATTTCTGCCATTTAGAACATACTGTAAGTAGCCTAACTGTATTGCTTTACGGAAAATAGGACAAAAATATATGCAATATTACATTTCGTATTATACTATTACATTAACGTACTCCTAACGTACTATTACATTAAATATAGGGTTAGAACTTATTTCGGCGGGGGGGGGGGGGGGGGGAGTGTCGGACAGACCTGCCCCCACTGCTTAAAAGAAGAAAACATTTGCATCACCAGACCCCTAGGTGTCAACTCTGGTCTGGTGGAGGAGAACCCATATGGGATCCAGGAAAACAGCTGGCAGCCAGGCAAGTGCAAATATAAGACACTCAAAGCTTCTCAATAGCATTGCCAACTCATTGTAAGACATACTTAAGTTGTTCTGATCGTGGCAGGGGGATACATATTTGTCAAAACAACAAATGTTGTCTTACTAATGCTTTGTATACAACCATTCAAGGTAACATGTGTTATTTACATCAATGTTACAGCTAATCTCAAAGAACCACAGTGGACCTGTAGCGGGGACTGGCAGAAGATGTTCATTCACTGTTTGGCACTTTGTTTGAAATAAAATGACTGAATGTTACATGGAAATGCTATGATTATGATTAGCTTGAGTTAGGCTACAAACCACACAAACATAGTCCTCCTGAAGTTGGCTATGTAGCCTATTATACAAGAACAAGTAGCATTTGGGGCAAATGAGGTCGCATATGAACCGCCCCAATATAAGCAATAGAATTGAGAAATACAGGTTAGTAATTAACGTCGCAGTTACGTACTAGCAACGTCACAAAGTTACGTTGCTCGGAGGTCGCGGTTACAGACTGGCAACGTCACAAAACAACGTTGCTAGGAGGTCACGGTTACGGACTGGCAACGTCACAAAACAACGTTGCTTGGAGGTCGTGGTTACGGACTAGTAAAGGTGCCAGTATGGTACTCCGTTACGGATGGGCGGGCCGCCGGATAGGAAGGATTCATTAGCATTTATGTTGCCTTTATGGTTCTCCGAAGGCTGGGGGTGCTGAAAACAATTCACCGCCAGAACAGTAGGTGGAGAAGCGTTTTTTTTGTCGAAAACACGTTGCTTTGTTGCGTTTTTGTAAGTTAGAAATCGTAGTTGTTTATCTCCCACCTCTCATCACACGTGTGACCCTCCTTCCAGCTGTCACTAGTCAGATGATGAGTGCAGCAGGTGCAGTCACATAATATTATATTAAAGACTGTGTCTAATGCTATATAACCACCTGAAAGAGCAAACTTATCTCTATCATGGTAGGTATTATTTGTGGGGAAAATAGTAGCACTCTATAACAAAATGATCTTATATACACTATAGAAACCTATTAAAAAACGATTCCATGAAATGAATACGTTCTTATTTTCTTTGGTATTTTTGTGATTAGCAATGACGATTGCTGGGTAATATGTATGTTGTTGTGCAATGGCAAGTCTCTATTTGAATGGCGAATTGGCCTTCATTCGCGCATCTTTATAGTCTTTTATCAATGTGTTGAAGAGGTGAGGATATTTGCATACCTCTTCAGCAATGCGCTCTTCTGTGTTTTTAGTTTTTTTTTGTGGATTTTAAAACATGGCGGTATTGTGATATAGGGAATGAAACAGGAAACGTGAAGTACAGAAATGTGAGATTCCGGAAATGATGTCGTTAGGAAATGATGTCGTAGCGGACCAATCACGGCCAAGGGGTATCCGTCGCTGTACAGCACGGCATGACGGATCGACAGGAATTTCAACGGTGCACGGGAGAGCTCTCCGAGGGCCCCGGAGACAACGGAGAGGGCGTTCCAGGGCGTTCTATCTATGTGTAGGCCCTTCCCACGTGTCCGTAATCGTGAAGTACGGAGTACCATATAACGGCCTTTACGTCGGAAAACAACGTTGCAACGACGTCGCGGTTACGGACTGGCAACGTCACAAGATGACGTTGCGGCAACCTACTGGCGCCCCACAGATGCACGGTCCCGCAACGTTGCGGCAACGTATGTTAGCTCAACGAGTGACGTTGCGGCAACGTAAGGGCAACGTAACTGTGTTAGCTGGGAAGACGTGAAGCTGACAATGATTCAATACATAAAATCAACTTTATATTAACCAACACAACAAGCTGTACACGTTTTATGTTGTTGAAAATGTTGACTATGCTGTGATCATACTTGCTGTGCAAAAAGGCATTCAGACGACACTTTGGCACACATACAGAACTAATAATCTGATACGTGACTACCTGTTTCATTGCTTCCACTCGCTTGTTAAGGAGAGTTGTCTGTTCAATGAGCATCTCTGCTGCGCTGTCATGGTTGCGCAGACGTTCCACGAGCGACTTGGCATCTGCTAAAACCGTTTCCAATGAACACATAATTCCTGTTACAGTAGAATGAAAGAGTAGTTCAATTTCACTTTTAAGGAAGAGCACACTCAACTCTTGCCTAAACTATTCTGATTGCAGACTCAACAGTCGGATACACACATACCGAAATGTGGCTCATCATTTGAAATTACTTTTTCCTTGTCCACCGCCTGAGTAGTAGCACCAGTTAGCCAGTGGATTTACGAACCTGGTGTTATCTAGCTAGCTACATACGCACAATATAGAGAAATTGTATGCTAATGGTTAGTCTACGTTCTTCTGCAGCTATGTTCCCATTCGTTTGGTAAACATTCTCGATCGAACATTTTAGGCTAGCTAGCCAAACTTCAGGTTCGAGAAACAAGGCTGCGCATGTACGGAAAATTGACAGTACTCAGGGCCTACTACTAGTACTGCTGGAGCTAAAGTCCAAGGAGAGAATGTAGACGGGCTCTGGTCCAACTCATCTGTATTTTATTTTCCAATAAAATTGTGCTTGTTTAAAACTATGATTATATCTGTGGCCTGATGGAAAGGTCGACACGTTTGTTTGAGATTATCTTGTGTAGGTATACAAGTTATTAACGCTGGGTCACAGACATAGTTAACTATTTGCTAGCTAGCTGATAAACTAAATTAGCACGGATCACATCGACTGAGCTGATAGTAAATCTTTGTCTGGTAACTATTTTAGAACATTCATTGTTCTTTATAGAAATAACTGGCAATGTATTATTATTACCTTAAGCAACAGCTTCAGTTGTTAATAAATGTGTGTTTGTGTATGGATAGCTAGCATACCTTGGTTCGATTTTCACTTCCTGTTTTAACTTGTTATGCTCATAGACTTAGAATGTCTAATATGGGGAGAACTGGAGGAATAACGTGGTCCCGGTTTTTGCAATAGGGTCCAAATGCAGTGCTCCCTCCTCAGGCCACTCTAAACCGGAACCAGAGAATGTCATTAAACGAGAAGGGTCCAAATGCAGTGCTCCCTCCTCTGGCCCCTCTAAACCGGAACTCTCTCCTCACCTCAGGCCCCTAAAGCCGGAACTCTCTCCTCAGGCCCCTTTTTTCATGTGTATCCGAGATATTAGCGCCACCGCTGGTCGGAGGATACTGTAGGCTATTTATATTAATAGGCTAACTTACGTTGAACTTCGGTTTTAGCATAAGTCAATAATGTTTAACAAAGCGGAAATTAGCATTGCAGCTAGCGTTACGTATTGCTAACATTACGAACATGATCACTGTTCTGCCCCTGGCAAGCATAGAAAATAGGTTTGGCAGTTTAGCGTCATCTAGTGGTCATTATAGAATCACATTTTTTCCGTTGGTCATTTGCAGCAGCAACAGCTGGCTCGTGTTTTGTTTATTGTTTCCACGGCAACAAGAGTCGGCTCTGAAATAATTCATTTTTTAATGTTGATAATACAAACAACACTACTCTCTTAATCTGAAATCAATATCCATCCTTGTATTTATGTTAA
Organism: Hypomesus nipponensis; assembly: GCF_054491055.1. Taxonomy (NCBI): domain Eukaryota; kingdom Metazoa; phylum Chordata; class Actinopteri; order Osmeriformes; family Osmeridae; genus Hypomesus; species Hypomesus nipponensis. The sequence continues at coordinate 13,322,061 of NC_140367.1, forward strand.
ATGTTGCTTCATCAATTACCACCTCAATCATAAAGATGTGTAATAGTACTAAACATATATTCCATATTCCAATAACATTGGAATTCCAGTAGAATTACGGCACAGTGTTCATGGGAAACTTAGGCTACTGCCGGGCGATAAATTAACAATAACCATGCCGAGAACATAGCCTTATGTTCGAGTAGCAAGTTTTTATTATGAAAATGAAATTTAGCCCGCATTTGGCGGGTGTTAATTTAGAACCCTGTACCTAACGCTAGCCGCAATGATAATTTCCGCTTTGTTAAACACTATTGACTTATGCTAAAACCGAAGTTCAATGTAAGTTAGCCTATTAATATAAATAGCCTACAGTATCCTCCGACCAGCGGTGGCGCTAATACCTCGGAAACACATGAAAAAAGGGGCCTGAGGAGAGAGTTCCGGCTTCAGGGGCCTGAGGAGAGAGTTCCGGCAGAGCCTGTTTAAGGAGAGCCAGAGCAGAGCCTGTTTAAGGAGAGCCTTGCCACTCCCTATTAAGCCCCATTGTACCGAATTTGGTTTCAGTTCCACCAGAGTTCCACTGGGAGTGATCGCGAGCGAGTGCATGTTGAATGGGAGTCTATGGAGCTAAACGGCTAAATTTGTCTCTTTTGCCTGATTGTCGTTGAAAAATCTCCGATTTGATTGTAGTTTTTGTATGTTCAACATGGATTATAGGTCGAAAGTTGAATGAACAAGTTCTTATGTCCTTTTGATTTCTTACAGGGTGAGTCGTTGTTGCCTATAACACGCTAGCATTCTGCTAATGAATGCTGATTGGTTAGTGAAGGACTGATACGACCAGAGCTCTTGCTTGATGGCATCCGAAGCGGAATCAGAATGTCAGAGCATTAGCAACATTAGCAACAACATTAGCAAGCCAAAACTCGTTCTAGCATGAGTATTGACAGGAAGAGCCTAACCTGTCAGCTGTGTTGTCGATGCCCTGAGAGAAAAAAGTAAGTGACCAGAGCTTGCCGTAAAGCAGTAGCTCTGGTTGTACGATGTGTATGACGTCAATTACATTTTCAAAAGCTTTTTAGAAAAGAAAGGCGACTTTAAAAAAATCTAACAGCCAGCAGTGTGTATTTTTTTTGCCTCCCCTTTCGAATTCAGAATTCAAATTAGTAGACAAAAAATGATATCCTGAGAAAAGTGGATTTTGAGGGGTATAGCTCGATAGACCTCCATTCATTCTGCACTCGCTCGTTAGCGCCCTCACATGGAACTTCAACCAGTTCAGAACCCGGAAGTTTCCAGAGAGTGGCAGTTCTCTCTATATTAGACATTCTCTGGGAGAGCCTTGCCACTCCCTATTAAGCCCCATTGTACCGAATTTGGCTGCAGTTACACCAAAGTTCCACTGGGGGTGATCGCTCCGACTTTTCGATAACCTAGTTAACATTAGGTACTGTAAGTTAGCAAGGGCTACAGAAAACGTAAAATTACAGGTAGAGGGACCATTTTTTAGCTTATCTAGTTTTTGTAGTTAGTCAGTGTTATCATAATGCTGCGAGTCCAGGAAAACCCTAACCATCTCAATTCATTCTCCGTCCTTGCGTCCTTGCAAGACCAATCTCGCAAGGACGCTTGCAAGAATGTTCTTCAAAAGAATGTACTTGCGTTCTCAGCGTTCTTCGGATTGATAAACAGCCATTCTCTGACTTCATGCAGCACCGGCGTCGCCTGCAGCCGCCTGCAGCTCGGCTGACTTGAAGCAGCCAATGGCATTGTCAGCCGGTGCTGCATCTAACACACCTACTGGTTTGAGCGTTTCCATGGCATTCAGAAATACAACCGCGCAAATCTCAATTTATATCTGAAATGCATGAGCCTGCATCAAACAAAAAGGTACTTTAAGTAGCAAGCTTTGTCAAAATATGATTATTTTATTACTATAAGTTTGTCGCTTTTGAAGTCAGAAGTTGTTTACAAAGTAATTTGTTTGTAATTAATGACTAATAAGGCCGTCAGAGTTTTCCTTGTGTGACGGCCTCCTCAGCCTCAAGTAAAGGCCGATTTATACTTCTCCAACTCCGTTACGGACAGACGCACGCACCGAGTCGGACGGATTGGTTGAATTTATACTATCCGAAGGCTCTGCGTGCTGAAAGCAATTCACCGCCAGAACAATAGATGGCGCTGCAATGCAATGCTAGCTTGGTTATCGAAAAGTCGTAGCAAATTTACAAATTAGCCGTTTCATCAATAAAATAAGAACATTCTTAGCAACTACACTGCCAATTTCTCGTGACATTTTAATTCAGATGCTGATTTACATGTACTGTTTAGCTGAAATATGAATTGTAAAAACTTACAACAATGGCGGTCAAAGGATTCTGTTCTCTTGTACCTCACGTTTAGTTATGTTAAATTAGTATTCTTTAATAAATTACCACAGCATATAGTTCTCGCCCATGTGTTCCCCTTTGTTCTGTCTCAACCCTCGAGCTGGGTTCGTGACATGGGCTCGTCCTAAGCTCTTTCGGTTGTGTGTCTTCGGGTTTTTGATCGTTTTGCTTTGGGGGAGCATATGCGCTGAGGTTCGGGTTTTGGCTGTGTGTTATTTTGTGTTTGTGCTGCAGAGTTTTTGTGCTGCTGCTGTGGACATCGCTCCATTGGAGTGAGTTGGTGTTTGGATCGGCAGGGCGAGTTGGTGCTGTTTTCCCCTGGTAGGCATAGCGGCGTGGTACTTTCGGGACGTGCCGGTTTTGGTTGATTTGGTTTGTTGTTTTTGGGGGTCAGTGTGGTTGGCGCATTTGTCTCAGGGGCACTTCCGTGGTTTGGGGGAGGTCGTCAGCTTGCTGGTTGCCTCTCCAGCGGGCTATAGTGTGTAATTACCTGCCACAACGCCCTTGAAGACGGGTTGAGCTAGCAGTGGTTGGGGATTCTCTCCTGTCGGACCGGGCGCGGACCGACACTTGCTGGTTGTGGGGTAGAAGACCGACTTGTGACAGTGGGGAGATGACAGCTATGGATGACTTTATTGGGGCTCCATCTGAAGCGCTGTTGGCGGGGTTTACCAAGAACCAGTTGTTGAGGTTTGATGGTCATTATAAAGTTGAAATCGGTGATAAGCGGTCAAAAGACTCGGTTCGGTCGATCTTGGTGGCAAGTTTGGTGGATGCTGGCATACTGCCTCCATCTGCTTCGAGTGAGGGGGCTGCATCTGGAACTGCAAGTGCATCGGCTGTGTCCGGGGGTCCGTTGACTTTTGAGCAGCCAAAGGAACTGTTGCTGCTACAGTTCGAACTCGAACGGGTCAGAGAGCGTAGGTTCTCGGGTAGGGGTGGGGGAGGTGAAGATTCCTTTGAGTTCGCCAGGGATCGATGGTTTTGGGCCGGGACGGGTTTCACGTTGTGGGCAATCCGCAGCTGCTTCCTAAGTTCAGTGAGAGGGATCCGGAGAGTTTTTTCCTATATTTGAGCGTGTGGCTAAGGCTAGGGACTGGCGTGACTCGGAACGCACGCTCATGCTGCAGTGTGTGCTTACCGGGAAGGCCCACGAGGCTTACTCGGCCCTGACCAGTTGGGAGAGTGCGGATTATGGTGCGGTGAAGTTGGTTGTACTGCAGGCATATGAGTTGGTTCCTGAGGCCTATAGACAGTGCTTCAGTACGTGGAGGAGGGCTGAGGGGAAGACGCATGAGGAGTTTGCCCGTGCTTTGACGGCAAATTGTTCCCGATGGTGTGGTGCTTTGGGGGCTGATTCCTTTGAGGATCTTTGTAATCTGCTTGTGCTGGAGCAATTTCGAGGGTGGCTGCATGAAACTCTCGCTGGTCGTTTCATGCAGCCACAGCCGATGTCGATTGGTTTACGGAGCGCTAGATTGGCTTTGCAAAAAAAAACTTTGATACGGAGCGTTCTATGAACGGAATGACGCATTTTAAATATTGCTCGATCACGCGAATTTGATCGTGGGAAGCCGAAATCGTGATCGTGATTAAAATTCGATTAATCGTGCAGCCCTAGTACGTTAGCAACAGTAACTCAGCTGTTAGCTGCAGAGCTAATGTTACAGCCACATTCTAAGGGTAGGTAACAATATACAGTAAAGCAACACAATTATATAGCGTTCTAAAACTGGTTGTTCCCATCCTTGATTGTGATATCGCGTTCCATGCCGTTGTAAAATCCAGCATAACCTCACAGGTTGTCCTCATAACATTCTTTAACATTCCATATTACTGCGCATCGAATATTTCAAATTGAAAAAGACGGCAAAGATGTCCATCTGGCTGTTGCGTGGCAACGATTTATGTAGGAACTATACTTTGTAGTTGCGGAAGAATGACAGTTTATTATTAAACTATTTTGTTTCTAATTGTTTTATTGATGAAACCATATCAAATATTTGTAGTAACAGTTTTAGAAAAGCAATAAGGCACGCAAGTCCGTGGTTTACGCTGATTTTAAAACAGGTAAGGGGGTTTTCGGCACTCCGCTTCGCGTCGTTCCTAACAACTCCCCTTACCTGTTCTAAAATCAGCGTAAACCACGGCCTCTTGGGGCTTATTGCTTAATTAGTTAACTTACTTGTCCAAGTTTTGTAGCTTGACCAAGGAGATTTAGTAATGATCCAGAATTTAATTTCAGCAAGGCCAGCTTTGTGTTGGCTCAAGTTGAGGAAACAGTAGTTGCTGAAATGTTTGGAGACATGCAAAACTTTGGGAAGTTGTGTCGGCGCATTTCCAGCGAAAATAAAATTGAGATATTGGTTGTGCAGAGGCTCGGATGAAGGAATTAAATAAAGATTTGAGCTTGCATTTGTACATCCAAGCACTGAGCAACTGTTGTGCTTCGTTTGTTTGCTCGCCATGATGTCTCTCCAGGAAAAACCGATATCGCACTTGCCCTTGCATGGTGGTACTGTAGCTCATTTTCTAATGGGCGGGCCAGATGATCTGGGCGGGGGCAAAGCAGAGAGAGGGGAGGTAACCTTTCTCGTATCTACGTCACTTGGAGGTGATTTTCAAACAGAGCGTTTGAGCCTTCATTTTGTCAAAGGCGGAGAAGAACACCCAGGGCTTTGTTTAGACCTATCGAAAATTCTAGCCACTGGGGGACCAAAGGCAGGCTAGGGGAACTCATATTAATGTTAAATAACCTCATAAAATGAAGTTTTCATGTCATGTCACCTTTAAAAGCAAATGCTCGCCTTTGTTTTCTTATGCGGTAAAGTTGTCGCAATACGACGGTGGGTCACAATGACTAATGGGTCAGAATGACCCGAAGATAACACAAGGGTTAAGATTTTAGAAAGAATATACTGTCTGAGCTCTCTATTCAAAGCATTATAGCATGGTTTCTTTCCCATGAATTTGCATCTGTGAGTATGATATTTGGCCATATTGGAACCGTCTGATAGCCCAAACAGTATATCCTTCAAAAAACCAACCTCAATATTTTCAGTACTGTAACAGTTTCTTCACATTCATTACAAAAACTGCAAATAATGTCAAGGGCCTGGTTTCCCAGATTTGTTAAGAAGCTCTTAACGCTAAGAGCTTCTTAGGAGCGTTCTTAGAACGCTTTAGAACGCTCCTAAGAAGCTCTTAGCGTTAAGAGCTTCTTAACAAATCTGGGAAACCCGGCCAAGGTCTTTCTTAAATCTATTCTTAATATAGCTTTTTGCTGGATAACATTTATGGATGAGTTTAAATTAATTTAAATGGTATAATTATATACATTAGGTAAAAGCCAGACATTCTTCCAAACAATATCATCATGGCGTACCGTTTCATTTCTATGGAAAGTGCTCAGTGAGGCAAGCAGTCTTGCGCAGAACAGTGGTTTGCTATGCTCTTAGCTCTGAGGCTCGTACACACTCCCAACTAGCTGTACATGTCATACTTTGCGACAACCAGTTGCGGGCGTGTGAGTTAAGGCATTGCAGTAGAAAACGTTCATTACAAAATGCATTAAATCTGCTTTGAAATAAAGGAAATAAACTCTACAAACAACAGTCATGTATGTGTGCAACCATTTGTAAAGCTGGCTACAGCAAAGGCAGGCAACTGTAGATTATCAAGTCCTTTCTCCTTGTGCTCATTCAGCTCAGGTAAATCAGCGATCGACTAATGTTCCTTTTGGTGCTTGTGCCCTGTTCGTATCCGCAAGCACATTTCCAACAACTTTTCTTGATGTAAGCAAATAAATGGGGTGCTAGTTTACAGAGTTAATAGAATAAAAACGACCGGAAAAGCAGGGTACCTAATCGAAAATGCAATACCACCTACATCCACCGGGGCCATTACCTCAAATACCTTGGCTCGTAGCAGGGTAAAGGATACATTGCTAGTGTAACCGCAGAACGAGAAGGATCCAATTGCAGCATCCCTCCTCAGGCTCCTCTTTCCTCAGGCCCCTCTTTTCAGGAGTAGCTGAGGTATTACCGCCACCGCTGGTTGGAGGATGTATTGCATTTATATGTAGCCCTATGACCAAGCCCAAACGGAATACGTGGATTTTTTTCACATTTTCTGCGGTTATTCAGACTGAAAATTGCCGAAAATCTTGTGAGTTCCGCTAGCCTTCCTGTTCTTATGTCGGAGCGACCGAAGATGTCTCAACAGTTTGACAGCAAATATGGTTGATTGAATGTTGACAGACTTTGCAAAAAGTATTGATCCATCCTCATAATGATCGGCTGAAAAGTCCCTGGCCCTGTCTCTTGCTGTAATTTGGGTCGATAAGTGTTTCCTTTTCAATTCTTGGCATTTTTGGCTAACGTTTTAATAATAGAGACGTAATATGAGTTGAAAAGTGTATTTACATTTTGCCTCAGACCAATAGACCAATTATCACCCTACGTCACACAACTGTCAAGCAGGCTCAACTGCGCATGTTGGTTGCAAAAGACAAACTTCTCCCTGGTCAATTACACTTGGAGTGTCGATCAGGTCATCATATATCTCTGGCCACTGGATTGCAGGGCTTGATATTAACTTTTTGAGGCTCTTGGCCTTTGAACAAATACATTTACGTTTCACTTGTCTATGCACAAAAGTCATTTGACCCCGATACCCTTAAATAGTCTGACCAAGTGATCGGGCAAAACTAGCCTGGCTAACATAACGGAGGTCGCTTTCTCAGGCAAATGACGAATGAAACAGGCTCGGATAAATAAATCCGAGATGCTGGCTATCTTCATCAGGCTCGTATCTACATTAGGCAGTCCTCCCTGACGTTTCTTGTGTAGTATGGAGTGAAATACAACATTGTGCACACTGCCAGTGAGCGAGTCTGACTGAGGCTAACGTCAAAACAGTGTAACGCGGGGATGCAGTCTCACTCAGATTGCCAGTTTAAACAAATCAGTAAAATAATCTGACCAGCTGGCTAAAAGCAGAATTCCCATATCTCTTGAAAGCTGCCCTGCTCAACTTTTTAGATGTAGAATTGACTGTAAAATTATGAACTTTGTGACATAACGTGAAGACATGGTTGCCGCTCGACTATGCGGTCTGTACCGGGCGACATGCTCACTCAAATTTCAAGACTTTCGTGACCCGAATTAAAATTCTGATGCGACAGATCACTGGGTAATCGCTTTCTCTCTTAAAGGCTGTCCTCCTCGACCTTTTTGGTCTTTTCAAATCTAACTATTTGTATTATCCGTGTGGTCCTTTTGCCATTTAAAATGCTATCCTTTCCCGGTTTTCTGCAGCCACATTGCGCGCGCATCCCGAATGTTTACAAACAAATAATTGGTCTATTAGTTCTACTTGAAAATCCGCGGGTTTTTGTCAGAATTCTGCGCCCGCGTATTCCATTTGGGCCTGCCTATGACTTACTTCTACTTTGGTTTTAGCTTAAGTCAATAGTGTTTAACATGGAAGTTGAAATCTGCTTAAAACGTCTCTATCTAAAAGTCTGCTATATGAAAACGAAAAATTCTCTCCCCTTTATTTTTACGATATAAATGTTGTTCTAGCCAGCTAATTTAATCATTTAAAAACATATTTTGTGATAATGTTCCCCATACGTAACGCTAGCCGCAATGCTAATTTCCGCTTATTATTGATTTATGATAAAACCGAAGTTCAATGTAAGTTAGCCTATTAATATAAATAGACTACAATAGCCTCCGAACAGCGGTGGCGGTAAAACCTTCGCTACACCTGAAACGAGGGGCCTAAGGAGAGAGGGGCCTGAGGAGAGAGTTCCTGTTTAGAGGGGCCTGAGGAGGGAGTGCTGCAATTGGACCCTATTGCACAGAACTGGGGCTTGAGCTTCCTTTTTCTTTTCTTTTTTTAACTAAGGTACGTTCCAAACATAAATTGCCCACTATAATCTCTCTAATAATGTCAGGAATCTCTGTCTGTTTACAATTTAGAATGGTTAGTTTCCCACGATCACAGAAAAAAACGGGCAGTCTGCAAAGTTCATATTGGGGTGTGCTCAAGCCTTCGGCAAGCACAACTATTGTTCTCTCTCATATATATTATTTCTTATTGTTATGTTAGCAGATCCACTATCTGTCATTCCTTGAAGCACTTTGGGAAAGTACTTGACACGTGCAAACTCAAAAGGTTTAAATGTCTTTATCTTGACGTAAACCTGTCTTTACATGAAATAAATGGTTCTAATCTTTCACAGTTAAGCAGCACGGTCAAAAAACTGTGTACATCCGTGCCTCTGTTCCTTCTAACTAACATACTCTCTTCACATGGTCGACAACGTGTCAAAATAAAAGTCTCTAACTTACAGAGGTATTAATTATGATTACAAGGTAATAAAATATTATTACGAAATAATACACATATTGTATATGGCTCTAACATTCCGGCCCCTAATTGTATAGGCAGGATGCATAACAATTACAAACTTACAAACAGAGCCATATCCATACCAATTCAATATATTCTGTACATGTTAACGCAATGAATGAATCAAACATTTTCCGCTGAGGCCTAAAACATCAGCAGTCCTTTTTCTGAATCATTCCGCTTCTTGCAACAGACAGTTTGTTGATAGGTCTGTCCAACAGGCTGGACTTGGTCTGGACTTGAACACGCCAGACAACTCCTCTTGAGTCAGGGTAAGTCTTCTTGACTCTTCCAGTCATTCAGGTGTTTCTTGGGGCAGAACTATGCACGATGAGCACAAGGTCTCCCGGAACGATCCGTCGTCTGTCTTAGTTTCTTCATTTCTTCTTGTACTTTCAAGTTCCGTTTGTCTTGATCATTTTCTGTCTGATCAACCTTGATTTCATATTCCCTTATTTTCACAGCAAAGAGGTGGAGTAGACCTTTCACACGCAACATCCATGCAACAGCCTTCTTCAGCTTGTGCCAATCAGTAGTATTCCACCAGCTTCTTCATGGCTTCAACCTGGGCTGAACTGATGAGACTAAGTTCACACTGCAGCGGGACGTCGGCTTCCAATTCATTTTCAATGAAACCAGGCATTGACGCTCGCGTAGGGCAGTGTGGGAAGGCGAGCAGGGCGTCGACGCTCGTGTAGGGCATTGTGGGAAGGCGAGCGGGGCGTCTAAAGTTGGATTTTCTCAACGTTATGTAAATGAGGAGCGTGAAAACGCTAGCGTTGGCCAATCGGGTTGGTTTCTTGTACTGTAGCAACTGTTGGTCATGGTAAACATTTCTAAGTTTGACAATTTTAAGATGGAAGAGCAACTCATCGTATGTGTCTTCATACCCAGTATTATCAGAGAATGTCTAATATAGAGAGAACTGCCACTCTCGGGGAAACTTCTGGGTTCTGAACTGGTTGAAATTCCATGTGAGGGCGCTAACGAGCGAGTGCAGAATGAATGGAGGTCTATGGAGCGGTACCCCTCAAAATCCACTTTTCTCAGGATATAATTTTTTGTCCAGTAATTTGAATTCTGAATTCGAAAGGGGAGGCCAAAAAAAATACACACTGCCGGGTTTTAGATTTTTTTAAAGTCGCCTTTCTGTTCTAAAAAGCTTTTGAAAATGTCATTGACATCATACACATCGTACGACCAGAGCTACTGCTTGACGGCAAGCTCTGGTCACTTACTTTTTTCTCTCAGGGCATCAACAACACAGCTGACAGGTTAGGCTCTCCCTGTCAATACACATGCTTGAAAGAGTTTTGGCTTGCTAATGTTGTTGCTAATGTTGCTAATGCTCCGACATTCTGATTCCGCGTCGGATGCCATCAAGCGGGAGCTCTGGTCGTATCAGTCCTTTTCTAACCAATCAGCATTCAGTAGCAGAATGCTAGCGTGTTATGGGCAACAACGACTCACCATGTAAGAAATCAAAAGGACATAAGTACTTGTTCATTCAATTTTCGACATATAATCCATGTTGAACATGCACAAACTACAATCAAATCAGAGATTTTTCAACAACAATCAGGCGAAAGAGACAAATTTAGCCGTTTAGCTCCATAGACTCCCATTCAACATGCACTCGCTCGCGATCACCCCCAGTGGAACTCTGGTGGAACTGCAGCCAAATTCGGTACAATGGGGTTTAATAGGGAGTGGCAAGGCTCTCCTTAAACAGGCTCTGGTATTATGATACGTCTATGTTTGATTACAGAGATGTAAACAAAAAAAATTGTGCCTGGCGCAGGGTTGCTGAGGTTGTCAGTGTCCCTGGTATGTTTTTTGTTCACCTGGCACACGATTGACATTCAACGTTGAAATGCTGGCTGGCAGCCACTCGCTATCCATACGGTGAATGTGTAGTGGCAAGTCATAATCTAGCGATTGATTTGCAGATATTTTGAGTAATGTAATAAAAGGTTACACGTCAACGTTTATGTCTGATGCATCTTTTTTGTAGATAAGATCATGTCAGATCTCGAAAGCGTATCAGATTTTTGCTTAATGTGTGTAAAAGTTGTATTTTGTCTGCACATTTGCCATGACATTATACGAACTACAACAGTGATTTAAGAGAACTACAGCTCTGAGTTAATCTGTCTGACACGCCCCCAAGCGTGGTGCACTGTGGGAAGGCCAGTGGTGCAGAGCGGTAAAAAACACTGCAGTGTGAACGCACCATTACATAGTAGCTGTCCATATATCACCGGATAATGGACACCCCTGCAGCCAATCAGAATGGTGTATTCACCCAGACCATGGTATAAATGTAGGTATTATTGGGGCCAAATAGTATGAAGAGAAAACAACTTAAAGTTATGTTTTTATGTTCAAATGTAGCAATAATCTAACCAGAAACCTAATGCAAACTTACTATACAGCTAAGGTAATGCACCAAAAGTTTAGCCACATCTCTTATAAGTAACAAACATATTGTGACGAGCTAGCATGGAACTGTTGAGACGCTGAGATTTATGTAGGCTATTTCAAGCAAACGTGTTTCCCATGTACCACAAGTAGCCTGCCGGGCATGCACACCCAGTTTACTAATTCATACAAATCTCCCTCCAATGTTGCTCTGCTGTTTTTTCTGGTTTTCACCACTGAGAGGGCCCTTCCTGCAGAGATAGTTAGCCGCCTCAGCTCTTTAACCCCCTTCAACCACATCAAACTCCAGAGAAGCCTGTCAGTCCAATGAGGGTATCTAGGACCAGCACCTAGTACGTTAGTGAGAATCTAACAACACTGTCTGTTTTAAAAAGGAAAAACAAATATAGTGACATTTTCAAAATAAACCAAAACATTTGGTGTAATGACTTCTCGTGCCTTGGGATGAGATTAACTGGTTATTTGTGGAGTTGGTGGATCCTCACTTTTGCTGAGTAATCCAAACTGTGTGGAATGGCTGTTACAGCAAACAATCCACAAGTTTCTCTTCCCCATCCAACTCAGGCATCCATGCCTCTGTGACCCCCTCACCCACTCATGCTGCCATTAATTGCCTCTTTGGCAATTGAAAGTAACATCATTTTATGTGTTTCGGTAAATAACTAATTAGCATGATAACCCAAAGTACATTAAATTGATCCAAAATATCCTGCCCTAAGGACAGCAGGAGCTGGTCCTCCACTGAAATTTGAAATCAGAATTTAAAAGCATGTTATCTGTGCTGTTCACAAAAACAGGAATCCAATTTTTCCTGCAGTGTGAACCTAGCAGGGTAAAAACTGTAGGTAACTAGTTCAACATTCCAAAACCATTGTTGTGTTTAATATTATTTCACAAGTTACAATATCAGAAGAATCCGATCTTTTTAGCAAAGTGAAAACACCAACAAATCCAAAAAAAACTGACTTTTTATTATTTTGTCTCATGAGTGGCCAATCCATACAAAATCTTATAAAAAAAACACTGATACAGGAAGGACTGGAGTCTTGTATAGATTATCTGGTGGATTTCCCATTCTCGTGATCCATCCTGTAAACAGATGAATAACTGAGTTTGAGTAAATATAACAAGTTATTCATTATTAAATTCCCTTTAAAAGACAAAAATAAAATATAATGGATGTGCACATGGACTCCCATACAAATATGAAGTCAAATCAAACCCATTCTCTCCATTCAGGTGTTGGTATAACTCGGCCTTGTTGTTGACTGAGCTGATCCTTCCTGCAAACTCTTGGTGCTTCCTGGAGTTGGCTGCAGTAATTCTATTGGTCCACATCGTGAGAAGTGAGACTGGGCCTTCATCATAATAAACAAAGAAAATAAACTTAATTATGTAGTATTATAATGGTTTCAAAAACATCCTATTCATTTAAATTAGACATTTGCATTCAAAGTCTAAATAGCATTTGAGCTTTATGAAAAGCCCATTTGATAATTTGCTTGAATCTGAAAAAGTATTTAAAAATAATCAGGAGTATAATAGATTTCAGTATTTTAATTTGTCAAATAAACGATACCAACATTGTCATGCCTCTCACACAGATCAGTCTAAACGAAAACATCTGGAATTATCCATAGATGAAAATTGCATTTGTATGCCAACCTTTGGGTTTTTCAAGAGGCTGAATGTCCTCTAAAGTTAGACGGGGCTTCTTGTTTAGAGGCTCAGGCGAGTCAGGGGAGTCCTTTATCACTTCGGGCTCCTGCTCTTCCTTCTCTCGCTCTATTGACCCTTTTAGCCTAGTGGTTGGAAAAGCTCAATCAATTAACCAGGCAGAATACTAAAATGAAATCTAATAGTGTTAAACATTTAATTAAAAAAAATATCTGTTAATTTTTTTGTAGCAAGTTGCTTACTGACCTTTCAGATTCTTGCCAGCTCTTGTCATCTGCCTCTTTGTTGCCATTCTTCTCCGACCGGTCTTCCTTGTCTTCCCTCTTCCTTCCTCTTTTCTTTCTGTCCTCTTCCTCGGGAGGCTTGCGGCAGGCACTGATACAGTCCAGAACTCGTTGGTGTTTTTCACTTCCTCCCACATGGGTTTTCACTAGAGTTTCCAGTTCATTCCACATGATGCGATACTGCTCGTCCCTAAAACCAAAAGGAAAAGTTTCCTCAGTAAAGGGAGGTCACAACAAGAACACGGATATTAACATTAGAATACATGGTACAATGTGCCATAATTAATGCTGCACTTAACCTTTTGGGGCCTTTGCCCCTGGAACCAACAGTGGAGATGGGCAGAGGGTCGTTCTTCCTTTCCATTTCCACAAGATTATAGACAGTTTTCTGACAGGTTAGCACATCTTCTTCACTAAGATTTTCCTTCACTATGAGATTAGCAAGTGGAACCACCTGGAATGTGACAAGATATATGAAATATGTTCTGCTCTCCCTTGGGGGCAGAAACCTCTATCTAAAATACTGGAATGGGTAGGAGTTTTATCATCTCTGAATTTTTTTAATAACAATCCAATTCTTTCCATGTTGACGAGCCCCATGTCTGGTCAAATGGGCTCTGTTGGACTGCAGCAGTAAGGTAGAAAGTGTGTTCCTCACCGCCTGCATGTTGAAGATGGTAGTCTGGGAGATTATCATTGGCCAGTAGCGAGTGTAGCGCTCCAGCTGGGCTTTGGCCCTCTCCACAGGCGACTTTTCGGAGAGATCAGCAAATTGGGATTCTGGGACAGGAGTGAGACGGTTTTCCCTCATAAACTCTCCAAAGTCCTGCAGATGCAACCGGTGGAAACAAATATATGCACATGAAGTTATTATGATATTAATATTGATTTGAAAGATTATGATCATGTGCATTTTAATTTCTGTTAGTCATCGCTGAGAGCCTTTTTGCATGTAAAAATAAATAAATGTGTGTTCCGTTTATATAAAGTCTGAGACCACACAGAACATTTAATGAGGGAATTGAAGACTGAGAATTCAAAGCATTCTATGACATCACAGGAAGCTCTTTGGAATTAGTGCGTTTACAGGCACACTAACATGCCGATCATTACCCGATCATGGCAAGAATGCATTTTCCATAAAAAAATACACAAACACACCAACCCAGGAATGTGCCATCCACAAAGCAAACTGCTCTCAAATAGTGTTTTGTAGATAATAATATGAATTAAGGCAAAAATTATGTTCACAAATATCTGATGTTTTTTATGTTAACATTTACAAATAAAAAGCTGTGCTTGTGAAACTGGCAAATCTGTATTTGTGGATCATATGACATGCTCGAGGTGCTAGGATTTTACATTTAGATTTTTTTGACAAATATTACGCAGGTTTCAATGTTGAGGATGACTCACAAATGCACAAGAAAACGGACAGCTTCTTTGGCGTGACCAACTACAGCCCAATGCGTTTTTGGCTCATTTGTGACTCGTGGACAAAATCACACATTAGAAGTAAATGCACCCTGAGACTGTCCAAGATTTGCCTGACTGTCCAAGATTTGCCTGATTTTATTTAATCTAATGTTTTTTATGTAATACATTTGTGTCTCAGTCGGAACCGTTATATACAAGCTACCTATCTACCTATCTATAGAGCGCCACTTCTGGGACGCGCCACAGCGTGTTTGGTGTAAACACAAGCATTGATGAAAGTGGCCGCATCAGAGCCGTAATGCACCCGGTGTAAATAAGGGGCTCATCTGCTTTCTAGCAGTTTTTGGAAACTGTGCATGTCTGGCACTTGTTTTGATTTTATAGCGTGTGACTTAACTATTTACAAAAATAAACACCTGCCTTCTGCTTGAACTTTGTAGCCTGCTCTACAAAGTTGTTACTGTAGCAGTTAGACGAGCCTGGAAGAGGTTTGTCATTTTGTAACCAGCAGCCTACAGCCAGCACCGTTAATTCAGCATCAGTTAAATTCAACTATGGCTGACAGAATAATGAAGTCCTAGCCCGTCCCAGTAGGCTATTCAACATGTTGATTGGAACCTTTAACGTAGCTACAGCAGCAGTGGGGCCTATACAGGAACACACACACTGCGATACTTTGTTGCAGAAGCATAATGGTGCAAGTTGTCCGTGGACCATTCAATGATTAATGTAAAGAATCATGTTGATGCAAGTATTGAGTAATTGCATTACTAATAACACGTGTACGGAATAATCGTATTATTGGCATAAACTGACAATTCCCAATTGTGCATCTCATGGTCATGTAAACACAGTTTTTGTCATATCATGCTGGAATAATATCAGTCATCAGGTTTTGCACAAACTTGTGCAGTCTAAATGGGGGGGGGGGGGGGACTTACCAAACACTAAGATTTTCTGAAACTTGAATTTTTCAAAACAAATGACTTGACTAGTTGTCTTAGACTTTGGAACCTGCTGTATGCCAGTTCACATGACTATTATCAAACAAAACTCTCCAACGACTCAAACATTGTAAGGTCATACAAATATGGCAAAAATGTGTGGCACAACAAATCTTCCAAAAACTAAGCAGGGTCCGTTATTTAAGTCTGGTCTGGTGCAACAATTTCTGCGTGATATTTCAACTTGTTATTAACGTTCACCTAAGACAGTTGCCACTATTTTTTTAGCTATTGGGCCCACTACAGACTTTATACCTACAGGCAAGTTGCTTTACAAAAATGTATTCCATATTTGGTGTTATTTTTATCTTTATTGATGTTTTGTACAAGGAAATGATGGCCTTACTGTTATGCGGTAGTCTGTGACCCGCCCCCCGCATCCCTCGCTAATAGAAGGAGGGTCCTCCAGGGTGGAGCGGGTACTATTGAGGACATGTAAGAATATTTCGCCCCCATGACTGCTCAGCATGTGGCTGATGACTTTTGACCCTGACTTCCGGGGTTGTTCCAGAAGAACTGAACGTCCTGTTGAGGAAAAAAGATAAACAAGTAACCACATAGGCTCACAACTATTATATTTTAAAGACTGTATTCATGGACAGACAAATACTGTATACTATACTGTAATTTACATTTTTTCCCCTTGAATATCCGGACAGTCTATATTTTTATATGCTGCTGAGGTTCCGTTATGTAATTAGCAGGGCTTGAAATTGCAACCACAGAGCTCTAGAGTGCGCACTTTGCAACCAAAATCTGAAAGGGTGCTCCCCAAAAACATCCTAGGTCGTACCGGTGCACCTAACCTCCTCGCATTCGCAGCCTCTCCACGAATACATTCATGGCTGCATCCTATCGTGGTCTAAACCAATCAGAGACAAAGATGGGGCAGGTCTTTGCCTCTGATTGGCTGTGGTCCAGATATTCCTGTAGGCCTACAGTGCCCCGTGCTGTGTGATTGAAATTACGACCTGAGCACCAAAGAATGGTGTATGGCAGACCTGGGCATTGTACACATTGGCCACAACCGGCCCACGGGCTGTCCCAATCCGGCCCGTGTGAGGTAAATCAAAATGAATGTGTTGAGCAGCAGTAAATATGTAGTTCTGAAAGACTACAGTGATCATGGAATTTACATATGTACGCTTGCGCAACCTCACCGACAGGAGAGTTAGCTGTTGGTTGGCCCTCAAAAATGAAAAAAACAAAGGTTGATACAGAATGTGATCAATGTGATCAAAGTTTTAACAAGACATGGACTTCTAAGTATCTGTTTACTGAGGTCAAAGTTAAAGCTATGTTCTTAGTTTGTGGAGAACAGGTCACTGTGTTGAAGGATTACAATTTGAATCGGCACATAGGGACTAAAGATGGTTGCTGATGGTTTGCTAGTTAAGCCCCAGACCCTGATCATCAGGCGTCAGCTGTCCTTCGCATATCCTCCTCAGACATTCAGCCAGATTTCAATGCACAGATTTCAAGCCCACTGGATTTCTCTCACAGAGCAAAGGGAACTGAAGTATTGCTTTTTGTATAAAGTTGATAAATTGCATATCTTGAACATACTGAAGAACAACTTTTCAGTGTTTGTGAAGATTAACTAGTTACAAATAAAACGAAACACTGATGTAATGATTGTTTTTGTTTTTACTGTTTATTACTTAGTCTTTTCCTATTTGACCTACATCAACATAATATTTTTATTTTTATTACTAAAAACTATTTACAGAATATCCTTATTCTTCTGATAACCAGTATCAGCTAATCAAAATATATATTTTATTGCTTTTTACAATGGGAGAAAATGAATAGTGAGCAGAATTAAGTTCAAGTTATCGTTAATGCGGCCCTCCAACACATTTCAGGTTTCTCATGTGGCCCCTTGTAAAAATTGATTGCCCACCCATGGAGCTAAGATTTTGATGCTAAGGAGAGTGTGGCAAGCTGGTTTAGCCAAGGCCATAGGGCAAGAAGGCCAAATTACAGAATCTGAAGGGCATGCGACGGCAAGGGAGGACCCATTATAAGACTTTGAGCCATGAAATGTTAGGTCTCAGTTCAGGGAAGCACTTTTAAACAGTAGCACTTTCTATTTAAATTTTTTTGTTTTCTATTTTGTTTAAAATGTTTTAGTTTGGCAGCTCAGTGAAGCACTTAAAAGATTTGTATTTTTATATACAGTATAATTGTGCTTCAAATTTAAAAAGTATTTACCAACACCTTATTCTTGTTTAAGATCATTTACATAATATATATGAATGTATATGGAGCGTGATAAAAAGGTGAGCTTGAAATAGTGGCGACGCAAGGAACAATTTGGGTGAAACTAAATTTTGTAATAAAAAAGGTTAGGTGCACCAGTGCAACAAGTTAGTCTGGAACCCTGGACCATTTTGGTCGCATATGCTCCCAAAATTGTGCCTGTGCAACCTCAAAAAAGAGCATTTGAGCAAGTGGAAATAATCACTAGAGAGGGTACAATTTCTGGGGAAATTGTAGGGTGTGCTTGCTTGCGTTGGTTGCAGGGGTCCATATTTAAATTTTACAACTGATATTTCTGTAAATGTTATATAAAAATGCATAGCCTACTTATTATTTATAAAGATTACATACATTTAAAAGCATATTTTTTTCTGCTCATTTACAACTCAAAATACTAAGAGTGAAGAGTAGAGTGAAATAGTTGTCTTCTCATTTCCCCTGCATGATCAGCCACCTCTCGTTGAATCAAAACAAATACATTTGGCAGACCGGTGTAAAAATTGACCTAATCTCTATGACTTAAACGTCATTGTAAGTTTTTCCCTTCTCGTGATATTTTCAGGCATTTAGCCTACTCATATTGCATTCATTCATTAATAAAGAACCCCCTTTGAAGCTTTATTTTTACTGCAGTCGTCATGAGTGCAGTCTACATCCACCCCAGGCAGATAAGGCCGCTCCTTTGGATGAACTGTATGAGATTATCAATGGTCTGGAAAATGTGCACCCAGAGGCAGCCTTCATTGTTGTTTGTGATTTCAACAGAGCCAACATGAAGAAGGTCCTTCCCAAATACTATCAGCACATTGACTTCTTCACACGTGGAGACCAGACCCTCGACCATTGATATACACAGCAGTTAAGCTACCTGAAGGCCTAGCCAGTGGTGTGCCTACACTAACTCTAGCTGAGGTGAGGCATTGCTTAATACAACCCTCGCAAGGCACCTGGCCCAGACGGCATATCAGGAGTGGGCCCTCAGGGGCTGCGCTGACAAGCTAGCAGGGGTCTTCAGTGACATCTTCAACCTCTCTCTCAGCCTGTCTGTACTCCCCACCTGCTTCAAGAGGACCACCATTGTCCCTGTGCCCAAGAACACCAAGGTCACCTGCAAGAATGACTCGACCAATAGCACTGACCTCTGTCATCATGAAGTGCTTCGAGTGGCTAATCAAATCATTCATCTGCTCCTCGCTGCCTCCCACTCTGGACCCTATGCAGTTTGCATACCGGTCCAACAAGTCTACAAACAATGCCATTGCCCTGACCATGCACACAGCTCTCTCCCACCTGGACAAAGGGAATACGTATGTGAGGAAGCTGTTCATTGACTACAGCTCAGCATTCAACACCTGCATCCCCGCCAGACTGGTCTCCAAGCTTGTGGACCTGGGACTAAGAACCTCCCTATGCAAGAGGATCTTCCACTTCTTGACGGGGAGGTCACAGGTGGTGAGAATTGGGGACCGCACCTCATCCATACTGATCACCAAAACAGGCACCCCCCAGGACTGTGTGCTCAGTCCTTTCCTGTTCTCGTTGTTCACTCACGACTATGCGGCAACGCACAGCTCCAACCTCCTTGATAAGTTTGCTGATGACACAACCATTGTGGGCCTCATCTCTGACGGTGACGAGTCAGTCTACAGAGAGGAGATTGATACCCTGATATCATTGTATCAGGACAATAACCCCTCTCTCTCTCTCAACATCAGCAAGACTAAGGAGATTGTGGACTATAGGAGGCTGCAGAAAGAGGAGCATACACCCTACACATCAACGGATTCGATGTGGAGAAGGTCAGCTGCTTCAGGTTCCTCGGGGTGAACAATAATCAGGAATAATCCCACCTGATCTGCTCATACGGACAAGGTGGTCAAAGCGGCCCAGAAACGGCTCCTTTTCTTCTTGAGGAGACTGAAGAAGTTTGGCATGGACTCAGTCATCCTCACTAACTTTTACAGATGCACTATACAGAGCACATTGACTGGTTGCATCACAGTGTGGTATGGTTTGCCGAAGAGAAAGACTGTCTACAAGAACTTGTGTAGTTGTGCAGTTTATTGCTTAGCAATCTAGACTAGCAACATTCGGTAAATTTTTTAGCAATAATATTGCACTGTCCCGTGCTATCAGTGTTAACTAGCTGGTCTAGCTACTGAAACGTTGCACGGAAGCTCAGGTCTAGTTAGCTAGCTAGTTACGAGTTCACATCCGCTAGCCATTAGTAGCAGACTAGATAGCTATACACTTATTTAATTTTAGCTTCGTAGCTACGCAATTACATGACCTGGTCTTGGCTTCTTAAAACGATATCCAAGAGATATCCAAATCAAGTCCCAAGAGTCCCAAGTCACTCGTAACTAGTTTACAGCATATGTAGCTAGCTAGCATATACCCAATGCCTACAAAACATTTATGATTGATTTAGAATGTTTAGGCCTAATGTTTAAATTAATATTATTTTATTGAAAGTGTCCCATTGTCATTGTTGTTATTTTAAAGGCAAATTTTATAAAATGAGCATTGAGAATGAATGAGATGGTGCGAGATCTAGCTAGGCTAACAAACGTAAAGTTTACAATGCTGTTTGTCCGTTGCATAGCAACAGCCACACGTACGGGATTATTTTCTCTCGGCTACTGAAATGGATACACAATGTTTGTTGGCTATAACAATTTTGTGCTGAAAGACAGCTTACCATTTATTTACTATTTATAATTTCGCTGGTAATTAATTGTCAATAAAGTACGTGTTCCAGGGTGTTGTTAGGCCCGACGCGCCGGCAACAACATGGAACACGTACTTTATTGACGATAATGTACTGCCTCGAGTACCTTATTGCTCAAATACATCACTGAGTGTAATTACCGATAAACACATATACATATTCCACCACTCGCACTGCACCTGTGCAGCGAGGCACCTACACCATTTATTCACCCCCTTGACTCCCATTCTAGTTGGCCTTCCTCATGTGCCATACCCAGAAGTCAAAAGTCAGCGGATGAAACGGTAACACAAACTGAACACGGACAGCACACAACACAAAACACTACAACAGTACAGACATTACGTAAATACCAACAAGTGTAACCCTACTGTGTGTGTGTGAGTGTGTGTACTTGTAACCGGGTAGACCGCTATAATGAAAATGTAGATGGCATGTATGTTAGCGTGTATGCACTGGTAAGGCTAGCTGAACTCGGAGTGTGCAACCACAGAGATTTAACAACTGTTTATTTGCTAGCCTGGCAAGTAATAGAGCCCCTCTGTCACAGCAACCATGTAAACACATTAATTTCAAGCCCTGAATTAGCCTGACATGATGCAATGCATACAGTAAACACATGAACCACTAGAAATTCTGGCAAGAATTGTGACTGTTAAGCTATTAGAATAAATAACAGTTAGTAATAAGGAGGTTATTCTGAAGAAGGCAGGCCGGAAGGAGTCACGACAAAGGAAAGTAGTTTGACTTTGGTTTATTAGTCGAGCGCACGGATCAAACAATCAGTTCAAGACAAACTGATGGCATGAGTGAAAACTCTGTTTCTCAGCCATGCTTAAATACATGAGTTGGACAGTACAGATATTAATATTATCCTTAAGGCTCTGGATGTTGTAGGGCTGTCTTGGTTGACACGACTCTGCAACATCGCGTAGACATCGGGGACAGTGCCTCTGGACTGGCAGACCAGGGTGGTGGTTCCCCTCTTTAAAAAAGGGGGACCAGAGGGTGTGCTCCAACTTTAGGGGGATCACACTCCTCAGCCTCCCTGGGAAAGTCTATTCAGATGTCCTGGAGAGGAGGGTCCATCGGATTGTCGAACCTCGGATTCAGGAGGGCAATGTGGTTTTCGTCCTGGCCGTGGAACAGTGGACCAGCTCTTTACCCTCCGCAGAGTCCTGGAGGGTACATGGGAGTTCGCCCAACCAGTCTACGCATGTTTTGTGGATTTGGAAAAGGCGTTCGACCGTGTCCCTCGGAGGCTCGTGTGGGGGGTGCTCTGAGAGTACGGGGTACTGGAATCCCTGATCGGGGCTGTCCGGTCCCTGTACGACCGGTGCCAGAGTTTGGTCTGCATTGCCGGTAGTAAGTCGAACTTGTTCCCGGTGAGAGTTGAACTCCGCCAGGGCGGCCCCTTTGTCATAGATTCTGTTCATTACTTGTATGGACAGGATTTCTAGGCGCAGCCAGGTCATTCAGAGGGGTCCGGTTTGGTGACATCAGGATCGGGTCGCTGCTATTTGCAGATGATGTGGTCCTGTTGGCTTCATCGGGCCGTGAGCTCTCACTGGAGCGGTTCGCAACTGAATGCGAAGTGGCTGGGATGCGAATCAGCACTTCCAAATCTGAGGCCATGGTTATCAACCGGAAAAGGGTGGAGTGCAATTTCCGGGTCGGGGAGGAGATCTTGACCCAAGCGGAGGAGTTCATGTATCTCGGGGTCTTGTTCATGAGTGAGGGAAGAATGGAGCACGAGATCGACAGGCGGATCGGTGCGGTGTCGCAGTGATGCGGGCTCTGCATCGGTCCGTCGTGGTGAAGAAGGAGCTGAGTCGAAAGGCAAAGCTCTCTATTTACCAGTCGATCTATGTTCCTGCCCTCACCTATGGTCACAAACTATGGGTAGTGACCGAAAGAACGAGATCGCAAACACAAGCGGCCGAAATGAGCTTTCTCCGCAGGGTGTCTGGGCTCTCCCTTAGAGATCAGGTGAGAAGCTCGGTCATCCGGGAGGGGCTCAGAGTAGAACCGCTGCTCCTCCGCGTCGAGAGGAGCCAGCTGAGGTGGCTCGGGCATTTGATCAGGGCGCCTCATGGACGCCTCCCTGGTGAGGTGTTCTGGGCACGTCCCACTGGGAAGAGGCCATGGGAAAGACCCAGAACACGCTGGAGGGACTTTGTCTCTCGGCTGGCCTGGGAACGCCTCTGGGTCCCAAAGGAAGAGCTGGGGAGAGGGAAGTCTGGGCCTCCCTGCTTAGGTTGCTTCCCCTGCGACCCGACCCCCAGATAAGCGGTAGATGACGACGACGACAAAAAGACAACAAACTTAAAAAACAAAACAAATATCTCAGACGTAAACAAAGAGCAATAATGCTCAGCCAATTATTTTGTTAAATAAAAAGTTAAAAGATACATTGGACGAAATTACTTAAAGTAGACTATCCTTTCTATATGTTCAGGGGAGAGTTGGGTACAGAGGCGATTAATGAGCAGGGCGACAGTAGAAAATACTTTCTGCGGGATTGTGTCGGCTGTACTTCAAGATTGAAAATGAGGTGGTGAGGGTCTGTATTTATTTGACGAGCAAAAAGTAGTTTCATCATGGTTTAACCACTGGCAATTCTGCATTGAGCTGCTGGACTTGCGGTAACGTTATTTTGGTAATACATTTGATCAAAATACCTCCAAACCTCGCTCCGCTTGCAAGCCATTTTTCTGGTTTTGAGCGCCAAATAAAGGAGACTCATATCAGACCGTGTAAATTATCGTACCTGTTTGTAATTTATTTTGCCATTTTAAACATTGCGACTCGGCTATTAGAATTAATGTAAAATTGAGGGCTTATTTGTTTAACCCATTTTATTTTATTTTTCAAAGAGTGTATAATCAAATACTCTCATAAGTATTCGAATACTAACTTACTTCAGGATACTTGGATATTTGATTAACCACGCCCATCCCTACTGTGTAGATAATAGTAAGATAGGACGGTTAGGGCTGACTTGGGCCTTTGAATTTAATATAGTTTCGAAAGTTACAAATGGCTCCAGATCTCCAGGACAAATTCCTGAAATATACTTTATATGTTAGACTCACCATTAAGAAGGAAGTTGGTCAAACATGAAGAGGGACGGCTGTTGACATCTGTAGGAGAGATGCGATAGGCTCCGGTGCAGTAGTGCAGTTCTGATATGCACCAATGGAAGACAGATGATACAGATAAGCTACAGGACATGGTTTTAAGTCTCATTGCATGATCACATTATTTGCTTCATTAAATATTTTTGCCTTTTCACTACAAGCACCTATATCAATGCTCAAACTGTGCTAGTGCTGTCACGGTACCAAAATGTCAGTAGTCGGCACCAATACCAGTGAAATTTCACAGTACTCAATACCATTTTCGATACCAAAGCAGTTAAAATAGGTTACTGAACAATTATCATTTGTTGACAGTAACAGTCACCTACAATATCTATGGCTGTAGCCTACTTATGACAACAACAATACATTAGTACAATCACAATGCATGTAGGTCTAGAGGCAAAATGTTTGTGTGGACTGAGTGGAGACATTAAGCAAACTCGGATGACTTGGAGATCATTTGTATATATAAAAAATATATATCTTGAATTGAACATTATTTAGTAGCAAGAGTGGATTCAACATTCTTCATGGGGCCCTTTAAATTGTATTTGCTATGAGCACAAAACGTAAATATACATCCCAAACTCCAAAACACAAATTCTGCCAACTATGTAATCTAAAAGCCTCTGTAAAAATGTGTTAACCCTGTTGTGCCCTCTCCTTTCGTATGCCCCAGTATTAGGTATTGCATTTGCAGTATGCTGCAAACCATAAAGGACATGAATGGTGGTGTTTGCAAATTGGTTTCTGGAGATTGACGATGTTCTCATCATCATCTGCCTCACATACTATGATGATATTACTATATCACATACTACCATACAAAGTATTTCCATACGTGGCTCTTCTGGTGAGATATTTTGGCAACATTGTGCTTGTCAATGTCTGACTGCATGGTACTACCGTAACTTCAGAAATTGGCAAATGTATCAATTATGTTAACTATATTTTAACGTGATTGGATACCCCAAAATAAAAACATTATAACAAAATGTATACATTTGTCACTCCTTTGCATAGTAGTACAGTGCACAATACAATCATACAATTAAAACATGTCTCACAATCAACATGATAAACCCCCAAATCATTCAGAATTGTTCAGGGTTTACATTTCTCACCTATGCTGTTCGTGCGAGGAGTGCACCACTTAAGTGTAACTGTCTCTTTGAGCCCGCTGTCTCGACTGGTACTGCCTGCCATGTGGAGGTCACCTGCCCATAAAAAAACAAAGATTCAATCAAATCTTTTCACAATGCTAATGTCTAAAGTGAATATGACAAAACACATATGGTACATGGAAAAATAACAGATGAAATCAAACTCAAATATAGTTGCAAGCAGCAATAAGGCCAAGCAGGTCAAATTACCCCCAAAACATTTTAGAACAAGGTTCAGAGTACATATAGCAAGTTTGGTGGGAATCCATCAAAGATTTGCTGATACGCCCAAATACCTGTCTAGGTAGTGTTATCAGAGTGAGTCGTGCAACGAATCTTTGATCTGTACCCAGTGTCAACACAATACTTTCCCCTAGACATCAATAAATCAGATAGTGGGGCATCATCTCTGCTGGTAACATCACAACCACCTTCATTTGCACATGCTCGCTGGCGTATACACTCTGGTCACAGGTATCTCATTGGTTACATGATTCTGAGAGCACAAAGCTGGTCTTAGGTCCTCAACAGGTGGCTTTGCTGCGAAATTTGACATTCACAACTTTTTACCATACGGTTCTGCCGTACACTCCGTAGGGGCTGCCGTAGACTCCAATGACAGAAGAAGGTGCGTAGTAAAAAAAAAAGGTAGAAACACAATAGGTGCTTTGCTGCTTAGCCATCAATAACTACAGAGGGTACAATTTCTGGGGAAATTGTGGTGTGCTTGTGTCGGTTGCAGATGGGTCTAATATCAAACATACAGAGAATTTGTGTGTACTTAAATTTTAAACAACTGATTTATATTTTATGAATACTTATGATTTATGAAGATGGCATAGATTAACAGCATTCATTTGTTACTGCTCATTTACACTTCAAAATACTAAGAGTGAAGTGTAGAATGAAACAGGGTTCTGTTGTTATTTCCCTTGACAAGAGGGAATGGTGATAAGCTACAATGCAGCCTCACATAGTTGAAACATTTGCATCAAAACAAAGAAATTGGGCAATCCTGTGTAAAATGGTCCTACCCTATATCTAACAATGTTGTCACCGGCAGTATCTTAGCTGGAATCGCAATTCAAACAGTACTCTGCAAAAATTCCCGGTAACACTTTAGATGAGCTCACCAAATTCATAATTTATTAACCAATTTGTTACCTATTAGTTAACGGTTTGTTCACCATTAGTTATTTATTGTTTATACAAAATGTATAAAAACTTCCTGTATCACCTCTGCTTATAAAGCCGCAATCAAATCTTGTTTACATAAAATAAGCCTGTTCCCGAACAGGTTTAAGATAAAGGATTTGTTGCTATGACAGCAAGTCCAGAATGAGCGTTGAAGAACCGAACAATCCAAGATCATGACAAATCGTCAATAATCAAGTCCTGCTAACTGAGTTAGTGACCTACGAAGAATGGGTCCCTGGAGAAGTTCTTTGCTACGTGTTGCTCCTAGATGCACACCCCCGGACCGGTAAGTACATTTTACAGCTATGCTTACAACTACACTACCGATCGCAGGAGCTAACCAGTCGAAGGGTGTCCAAAAATACAGGGTGTTGATATCACAGCCTGGAAACACAATTAGCAACATGTTATCGCTCCCGTTTCCCTTTGTGAACAGGTTGACGAAGTTTAGGTTGTGGCATCGAAGTTCAGGTAAGTAGTCAGATTGTTCCACTAACTGAAAAAAGTTTGATTTCAGTTAGGGGTGGGTCGAAAATGTTCCGTCACCGTTTGGCTTTCTTAACAGCTGTGAAATTGTTTGTTCATACCAGTGCGTCACATACAGCGTTAGTGATCTACACTGGTTTAAAACTACAGGTAACGATAATTTCACCAACGAATCGTTTACTTGTAATCTAATGTCATTATAAATCCTAAAACGACAATTTCTTTGTGAGGAATGTTTATTTTAACGATTGAAAATGGATGCACAGACCGCTGTCATATGTGTCAGGCAACAGAGGCTAATGTCATGATGCTAACTCCTCACTGAAATATCAGACTGCTGTTTCCGAAAGTAGATGTAATAGCTTAATAATATCAGTGTATATCATATTGTACATGTAACCCAGTGGGAAGTATATAGAGCTACTAAAATACTTGGTTGTAATAAATACATTTAAAAAGATGGCCTATTTTAAATAAAGGGTTACATTTCAATGTTTATAAATATATAACGTTAATGTTTAAAATTAATTATGTTAAATATGCTGTGGACAAATTGTTTGGAAAGATTTCATTGTGAGAATTAAATGTTAATAACTAGGAAGAATGATTTATCTGAATGTTTGTTTCTGATCGGTTGAGGCAAGAAACAGGAAGAGTGTAGATGCAGAGATGTGGAGAAAAAAATATATAGTTGGATGCCCCGTTTGGTTGAAAACGGTAGGAGCAAGTTTGAGAATACTGCACAGAAGTGTAACATCTTGTTTCTTGTGCTTGTCAACACGATAGCCAAAGAAAGGACATTTATGTTTCATGTGAA
Organism: Hypomesus nipponensis; assembly: GCF_054491055.1. NCBI lineage: Eukaryota > Metazoa > Chordata > Actinopteri > Osmeriformes > Osmeridae > Hypomesus > Hypomesus nipponensis. The sequence goes on from NC_140367.1 coordinate 13,349,496, forward strand.
ACCAGCCGAGAAATTATCTACTCAAAAGTCTGTATGTATGCCTGCTTGTTTACCCGTGATTATTTTCATTACTGTAAGTAATATGAATAGACTTGTAGCTAGTGCAACACCGTGAATTTTGACTTTTGGCCACGGTTTTGCTAACAAAGCTAAAATGAGGGTTGTAAAGTTAATTGTTGTTTGTTTGACATGGACGCAACAAATTGGGAGTGTATAAAATAGTGGACGCCAGATGATAGGAGCTGCCCGGACATCGTGCCAACTCCTTTGGGTAGAATAGCGTATGCAGCATTGACGCCTACGCACGTGGACAACGCCATTCTGTCCTGTCCTGCTATTCTGCCAAGACCAGTGCATAACAGACACAGATCACCAAGGTTATAAAGTAACTTTTTTTGCTCACAGAGTGAAATTACCAGTCGTTTTGGGTCTCACCGCACCCAAGCATCAAAACAGGCCTGCAATGGGGGTTTTACGGTTTGCTATAACATTAGGCCTGTCGGGATGGGCGTGTTTGGGGTCATACTGAAAGCATATTGTACATTGATTCAAAAGGTATTGCACTTGTACTTTGAATGTTGAATTATACAAAATGTGGTTTATGTTTAAATTTACCTGAGTTGTGAATGCAAATCATTAGGGGTGTATTTAGAGGTGAATACCTAAGACTAAGTTAGTGGTGTAAAGTGTTGTAATTAGATAAATATATACTATAAGAAAATAGATATATATACTATAAGAAAATAGATAAAGAACATTAGTTATTTTCATAGTTGAGAATTACAAGATTTAATAAAAGTGAATTCAAAATAATATTTAGTTCTAATGTTCTACTATAGGTAGTCACGCGTGTGTTCGTGATGTTAGTGACGTTTCTGACTGTGGCTAGCTAGTTAGCCGGCTTCACTTTTCGCCACAAAAACGTATAAGCCTAAACTGTGCAACAGAACGTAAAATCCAATACAACCAACGCAATTGTGACCAAGACGAACATTCTGACACCGACATTGTCTATGTAGTGCAAAAATTGAGGGAGGAGTTAGGGTGGGAAAATAAATAATAATAAATATATACGAGTATACATGACTATATGGAGTCAGGTGGCTGAGCGGTTAGGGAATCGGGCTAGTAATCTGAAAGTAGCCAGTTCGACTCCCGGCCGTGCCAAATGATGTTGTGTCCTTGGGCAAGGCACTTCACCCTACTTGCCTCGGGGGAATCTCCCTGTACTTACTATAAGTTGCTCTGGATAAGAGCGTCTGCTTCATGACTAAATTAACAAAGTATAGTTCCTACATAAATCATTGCCACGCAACAGCCAGATGGACATCTTTGCCGTCTTTTTCAATTTAAAATATTCGATGCGCAGTAATATGGAATGTTAAAGAATGTTATGAGGACAACCTGTGAGGTTATGCTGGATTTTACAACGGCATGGAACGCGATATAGCCAATCACAATCAAGGATGGGAACAACCAGTTTTAGAATGTAAAGTAAATGTATTAGAGAGGGCACAATTTCTGGGGATATTGTGGTGTGCTTGCGTCGGTTGCAGATGGGTCAGTTTTTTAACTGAAATTTTACAACTGATATTTCTGTATATTTTATATAAAAATGCATACTTATTATTTATGAAGATTGCATAGATTTAAAAGCACATGTGTTGCTGCTCATTTACTATTCAAAATACTAAGAGTGACGTGTAAAATGAAACGGTTGTCTGGTCATTTCCGCTGCAAGAGGGAATGGTGATCGACTGTATAGCAGCTTCATAGTTGAAGAGTTGAAGAGCATTAAAACGGAAGAAAATGGGCAATCCGGTTTAAAAATGGTCCGAATCTCTAAGACTTAAACGTCCCTTAAGTTTTTCCCTTGGAATTCCTTTCACGACGCCCTGTCCAGGATCACTGACATTCCAGTTGCTGAGTTGAATACTGTTTGCACTCAGTTTGGAATAAAATGCTTCTCTGATAGGGAGTATCTGTTCCTAAATGAATATTGCATTGTGTTGAAGCCACTCACTGAAGCCCTAGACATACTTCATGGAGAAGATAACTGCTATTTTGGAACCCTTCTTCCAACTCTGGAGATTCTAATGTCCAGGAAGCTGGCACTGCAGGATGATCTTAGGATGACAGCATCTCTCTCTGATGTCATTGTTCAGGTAATCTGAGATTTATATAGATTGCTAAATTATTGGTTATTATCAATTGGTACTTCTTCTTGGTATATTATCTTTCATACTCTTCTATAAAGTGAAGTGTCTGATGTATTTTCCCTTTTTATCCTTCATAGGCAATCAAGGTATGCTTTTCCTCTATGATGGACAACAAAGAAGCTCTCCTGGCTGCAGTCACTTTAACCAAATTTAAGATACGCTCGATCAGAGAAGAAGAGAAAAAATACATGGTTAGGGCAATGCTTACAACAGAGTGCCATGGGTTGCCCCTTGAAGACCAACAGCATAATGCTCAACATGACAAGGAGCCTGCTGACTCCACTGACTTTTTTTCATTTGAGGAGGAGGATTGTGCCTACTCTGCTGAAACAGAGGTCATGGAATATCTGAAATCTTCAGGGTCTGAGCTGAGTGTTCTTCGACAGTTTCCACAGCCACACCATCAAGCGCACCAGTGGAAAGGCTTTTCAGTCTGGGCAATCTTGTGCTCACCCCCAGAAGGAACAGACTGTCAAGCAAACGTTTTGAGAGTCTTACATTAATGAGATACAACCACTTTTTCAAAAATGAGGCAGGGCAGTCAGCTGAGCAGTAGAAATTGATTTAGTAGAAATAGTGGAAATAGTTGATTTGGATGAAAAACATATGTTATCATGCAGTATGTATGATCAAAAAAATGTCTGGAATTACAACAGTATGATGTATCCAAAAAACAATTGTAAATGTCTAAAATATGGTGCTCATTGCTTTGTAAAGCACTTACATTTATTTTATTCATGAATTTTGCAGTCATTATTTTTTTGTTATTCAGATATTTTTCACAGGAATTCTGTTCATTAACTAAAGGTTACAGTGAATTAGAAATATCTACAAAATGTATGATATATGGTACTCATTGCTTTGAAAGTAAGTTTAATGTTTACAGCTTGATGTAATGTTTAACTTAAAGTTAAGCTCTTGTTATGCACATATTGTTTGGTAACTAAAGAGTAAAGAAAGTTATGTTTGTTACAAAAATGTTAAGTATTAGTAGGCTAAGATGTTTTAAAAAGCTAAAAGGCTAAACTATTCCAAGTTTGACTCGTATTTAATTATTTCCTTTCTGTCGTCTATCCGGTCAAGGTTTATAGGGATTGTAAGAAGTAATAAATTACATTACTTATCGAGTAATTAAATTACTTTTCAGAAAGAGTAATTACAAAAGTATTTAAAATACAATATTGATGAAGTAATTTGCAATTAGTAATTAATTACTTTTTTGAAGTAACTTACCCAACACTGGTCGCCAGTTGGCTTCCTATGTTAAATATAAAATGTTATATTTGGGCTACATAGACAACGTCAGTGTCAAAAGGTTCGTCTTGTTAGCGATTGCATTGCTTGTATTTTTATTTACGTTGCACGGTTTAGGAGGTTAAAACGTTTTTGTAAAAAAAGTGCCTTATGTGCACAAAGGGAACTCAGTGCTAGCCTACGTCACAACGTCAGCACACGTTAGCAACAACGCATAGATACAACGTGCATAGATGTGCCAGTAAGACTGTTGCACAGCAAGTATAGTATTGTGCCGTGGTGTACTAGCAGCATCATACATTTCAGCAATTCAAGACTTGCATGTACAGTAAGTAATGTCACATTAAATCATGTATTTAAACTCAAGCTTGTGTGGTGCATCGCTGTCTTTAATGCCACAGCCTAAACTTTGTCAAAATAAACTTTTTTAATTTCCAGCACATTCAGTGAAGTTTGGCTATCAACAGCAGCTAGGCTAGCTTGCTCGTAGCACAATTCAGCTTCTCCACGCAGGGCTCTAGACAGAGACCAAATGGTCGCTTTTGACTTTGTTACTGACAATGATCACTTCCAGCAAACTTTTTTTGAATTAGCCATTTCCCCAAAAATAAATATCAAGCTTATTTACGTGTTTGGGGGCATATTTTAAGTTAGCAGATGGTACTGTTTGAATCGCGATTCCATCTGAAAAATACTGCTGGTGACAACGTTGTTAGAATTGCTTGTTTCAAAGAGGGTTTGGCTTGTTTCATAGTAAATGGACCCATCTGCAACCGACGCAAGCAAGCACACCCTACAATTTCCCCAGGAATTGTACCCTCTCTAAGTACATTACATTTCATAATTGTGTTTTATAACAATGTTAAATGAGTAAATAGTTATCAACCTGGCTTATATGTGCCTGCCCTGGGGTCCGATTGAGAGCAGGAGAATGCTCTGTTCCCTACTGATACCTTCACAGGTCAGGGTGACATGGAACAGCAGCTGTGGGAGGGAAAAGGGGGGAGGTTGCCCTTTAAGAAACGAATCAACATGTATTGTGGAATAGGCCCTATCTGTGTATCAGGGTTCTAGGCCAATTGCCAATGAAATATTTGTATGACATGCATATCTTGTATAAATATCCCTCTGTACCATGTAGTTGTCTCTGTAGCTGAGACGGCCTAGTGAATGTATATTCCAAAGTCCTGACACAATAAAGTAAGCCTTTGTTATAATCGACTACGACTTAAAGAAATACTTCTTTTCCACATCATCTCGCCTTGGACCATAGGAAAGAGCAAATTTGAGTCCACAACACTAGTGACCTAGCTATCTCCCAGAAGTTAACGAGCTGCTAAACTAATGTTCTAATACAGGTAGTCACGCGTGTTTGTGACGGAAGTGACTGTGGCTAGCAAGTTAGCCACCGTTAGCTTCACTTTTCGCCACAAAAACAGAATTCAAGCCTAAACCGTGAAACGGAACATTTTTGCGAATACAAGCAACTCAATCGGGACCAAGGCAAACATGTTGACACCGACATTGTCTATGTAGTGCAACTATTCAAGTTTTTTTAGGGGTGGGAAAATAATAAATATCTAGAAAGGTACATTTCCTGAAGAAAATGTGTGCGTTTGCTGAATGCAATTGAAACGATTTTGTTTTGATAATAATAAATGAATAATTGAAGAAGGTTTGACAAAGATTTTAAAAGAAGTATGTCCTTTAAAAACTAAATGGTGAGAAAGTATATCTGTCATTGTTTTGCATCGTGATATTTTCTTACTGTTAAAAAAGGTGAAAAAAAGAGTGACGAAGAGTAGGCCATCTTATTTACTTTCATACATTTTTAAGCGTTAAAAGTATTAAAGAATGAAAGAGTATATTCCATACCAGTTATCAATATCATAGCAGACAAAAGTATGTCAGCAGTATGAAGGTGATAAAGTGTTGCTTTGAAAGCAAAATGGTGAGACAGTGTTAAAGGTTTATCTGTCATTGTAATGCATTGCAATATTTTCTTGCAGTTGAAAAAGGAGAAAAATGTGTGATGAAAAGGGTATCTTATTTAATTTCATAATTGTTATAACATTATGTTAGAGCTCAAAGCTCTTAAGACAGTCACCCCCATCACCATGTGCGACTCCCTAGTCAACACTTTGGAGTCCTTCCACTTCCTGGGCACTATCCTCTCCCAGCACCTGAAGTGGGAACTTAACATCAGCTCCCTCACCAAGAAAGCACAACAGAGGACGTCCTCCCTATAGCAGCTAAAGAAATTAAACCTGCCAAAGACAATGATGGTGCACTTCTACACAGCCATTATTGCGTCCATGCTCACCTCCTCCATCGCCATCTGGTACACTTTTGCCACTGCCAAGGACAAGAGCAGACTGCACCGTATCATCTGCACTGCTGAGAAGGTGATCTGCCTACCCTCGAGGACCCTGATGCGAGCAAGGAAGATTGTGGCCGACTCCTCCCACCCTGGACACACTCTGTTTCAGCCACTCCCCTCCGGCAGAAGGCTGCGGTCCATCAGGACCAAAACCTCATGCCACACAAACAGTTTCTTTCCATCCGCTGCTGGCCTCTTCAACAAGGCCAAGGACTCAAACTGACTTGACCACTTATCACTTTCTGCACAAGACACCTTGAGATATTGCACTGTTGTCCTATTTGTACTATAGCCATCTTATATTTTATTTTATTCTAACCCTTTTACATTTCAGCCCCTTAATATTAGTTGGACTTGTACACTTCTTATTTAAGATTCTAATATGTTTAATGTGTGGCCCCTTCTGCCACAGTAAATTCCTTGTCTGTGTGATGTTTCTTGGCGAATAAAACTCATTCTGAAAAGTATTCATGATTGAAAGATGTAGGAATAGAAAAAAGTTTGAACAGTGAAGAGCGTTGGCCAATCGGATTGGTTCCTTGTTTCTTGTAACGTAGCAACCGTTGGTCATTGTCAACATATCTAACCTAGAATCTAGGTTTTAGGTTCAAGATGGAGGAGAAACTAATCATGTGTGCCTGCACATCCAGTCATGTTCAGACACTTAATTTGAAGTTGACATCAAAATAATAATCCATAGTGCAGGGTTGCGGATGTTGTTGTTGTCCCTGGTGAGTGTTTTATGCTTTTAAATTCTATTTTGTCACATTACTTGACTTTGTTGTGCAACTGCAAAAGCTACTTTAACTCTGATTAAAATGCTGCTGAACTATTTAAAAAATTAAATAGTTCAGATTAAAAAATAGCTGAACTATTGTGGGTAGAAAATAAGGTCATGCTACATCTAACCAGCGGATTATTTCTTGCAAGTGTGTCAAAGTGGTATTTTTACAGACTGTATTAATACGGTAGGCGTGAATAATACATGCATGTCCATCTTTAGCCGAAGCAAAACTAGAGAGAGGATGCAATGGGAGATTTCCTACAGTAAGCTATATACTGCTTTAAATTGAAAACGGAGACGATCTGTTGATCGTCAGTTTGATTTTCAGTTTCAGTTAACCTTTGTTGTTGATGTCGTCAATAAAAAGTAAATACTCTTCAGTTACAAAGCATTTGTTTGTAGGTAACGAACGATACTTATTGCAGGAAGAACGTAGCTAGCTTTGTGACCTGGTTTCGCTGTTCTATGGCAGCTTTGATAAAAGTCATAGCGTTGTAAACACTCGTCACTAGAATGGCCATAATTTTAAAACAAAAGATCATATTTATCTGCCTGCTGTTCTACATTGCCCACATAATTACGTATATTTCATCAACTCTAACATGGCCTGTATCTTGTATAGAAAGTGCTTGAAAATCAGCTTGTCTAATGAAATATGGTTGATTGAGAGAACATATTTATTAGTCAAAGCGGAGCCAGTGGATGTCGTGGGAGATTTTCTACTGTGTTAGATTTACGGCTTCAAATTGAAAACGGAGAAGATATTTAGAGTAAAGTCAAGTTTCTTAACATCTTTGTTCAATATCGTCAATTAAAAGTAAAAACTTTTCAGTTACGAAGAATTTGTTTGTAGGATTAATGCCAGCTGCAGCAAACACTTACATGACCCCGGTTTGGTTGTTTGTGACGGTCAGCTATGACAGTGTTGAGCCTTGATTTTAGCAGACTTCTGTGAAACTTTCTAAAAGAAAAATGATCTAGTAGCTAGATTATTTACACTTTAAGATCAATGTACATTTCTTGTTTGGCCAATTTGGTCGATTGTGGAAAAAAGTCAAACCGTTTTTAGTAATGGAGAGGCATCGCGCTAGCTTGATGAGAGGAATTGTGTTTCCACTCATCACTTCAGTGGTCATAACTTTTAAACAAAATAGTCCATCTTAAATCTGTCTGCTGTTCTGAATTCACCACAACATTACGCACTTTTCATAAACTCTAACTTGTCCTTTATCTTGCATTGAAAGTGGTTAAAAATGTGGTTTTCTAAAAAAGTATTGCAGACAGAGATTTTTTGTCAAAATGGCTCAGTGAAATCATCTTGATAAAGGATGATTTGCCTTACATAATCATATAAATATTTACATAATTAGAAAGCTCAATTTCTTTTCTTCAAAATGGTACAACTAGTTCAGGTATATTAATTGAAAAAGTATGCATATTCAGGCAGGAAAGTGTTAAACAGTGTGAAAATGGACTCGGTGACGTACTGTATGATGTCACAACGGAATCTGACTTAAATTCAGAACCATTGAAACCCTTTTTTTCACTTTAAACTTTAATATCTTAAAAACTTTAAGTGTTATCAGTGAGAAAAGTAACAGCACACTCGAGCAGTTCAGACTTTATCAAATTAAGTTTGAACAGTGTTTCTAGTTTAAACGGTGTGAAACAATTACGCGGGCAAAAAATCGTGTCAGGAAAATTTTAAAGAATAAGTATGCGGAATAACAATTGTGTTTTTGCTTCCAGCAAACACACTAATAAATATATATATGAGAAAGAACAAAGGTTGTGCCCTTGCCGAAGGCAAGGTAGAAACACTTAAGCTTCGCTTCTCAGCCCCCAATAACAAACACAATAGGCTTCCTCCTGACGGAGGAATCCTAAATATATATGAGAAAATCTAGGTTGCCCCTATATTCACCCAATAAGAAAAGCTAGAACCCAAATAGGTGGCTTTTCAGCTTCGTTACTTGGCCCCCCAACTAGTACATACCACTTTTGAAGAACTCCAGGTGGGCGTCTTTGTGATGGAGAAGTTCCACATCATAATTAGCTGATGTGTTGGCATGCTGCTCCTCCTTTGTGTCCATAGTGCAACAGGAAATAAAAGATCAGCAAGATATAATTTTCAGGCATAAGTGCTATCTCTGGCGTGCGTGCGCACACACACATCTGCTTTCATGTTCATAAGGGTCCGAAGTGACAGACAGAGCAAGATGCAACCTCACTCTTCTCCATCCAGAAGTGTACGTGACACAGTAGAAAACATTACAACAGATACATAACATAGGTTCATGTGGAACGCAGAGAAATGTGTTACCAAGTAAGGGGAAAAGGCATCTACCTGCCTGCCACAGCCATGGACATTTTCACAACTCAAATGATAGAGAGCATGAGGTAGTAAGTGATGACAGGTTAACAATTACAGTAGCTCTAAAAATCAACATCTACTACTCAACACAGCACAGAGGACCACAGCAAGACACTAAAAAGGATGGGGGAGAAGGATGGGGCAGCGACCAATTGTATCTCACTGGAGATCTTATTGTCAAAACGTAATCAGCATATGGTTGGGATATGAAGGAAAAAGTTTGGACAACTACAGGATGCATTCATTCCTGCCCAAAAACATTTTATGTTGATTTAGACCGGGGATGGGCAGCTCCAGTCCTAGTTGTGTACTTTTGTTCTCGCCCAGCACCAAAATTATGTATATTGATTGGTCAATTTGGTTTTTAAATGTCATCAATTAGGTGTGTGTGTGTTGGAGTTGGGCTGAAATCAAAAGCCTACATTAAAGGTTGGGGAAGATCCAGGACCAGAGCTGCCTGTCCTGTCCTCGGCCTTTCTGGGATATACAGTCAGGGCCAATCAAAGTAGTAGAGTATTGAGCATTCTGCGGTCCCTTGGGTGTGTGTGAGAGTACTGACCTGGTCGCAAACATTTAATGTGGGCTAGCAAAACAGAAAATACAGAATGAAAACAGCAGCTGTTCCTAGAGAGTAATAACAACATTGTGATGTGATGGATTAAACACAAAAAGGCAAGTTAAAAAGTTAGGCCTAAAGCCTGATGAAATGGGCTAAGATGTGTGCAGTATGATTAACATATAATGGTATTTAATATGGTGAGAGAAACAGCATCAGGATGCAAGCTCCCAACCCAACTTTGAGAATAGATTAACGGCAATATTTTTTTTTTTTATCGCCCGATAAGAGTCTCACGTTAATGCCGATAACGGCCCACCGCTGATAGATATATATATTAGCGCTGTCAGTTAAATGCGTTATTAACGGCGTTAACGCAAACCCAAATTAACGGCGTCAATTTTTTTATCACGCGATTAACGGTCTTTTTAACCTAGCAAACTTAGTAGTTTTTTTCACATGCTGTTGCAACAACTACTAATGTTAACCGGATCTAGCTATACCGGAAACAAAACAACAGGCACGCCACACACACTTGTTTAGGCTTGCGAGCCGGCTAAAGAGTAATAGCAGAGCCCGTTATCAGACATTCTCTGGTAGTAGGCTAACGTAACGTTTTGAGTGGATTGCGAGCGCGAGACGCCGAAATGGATGCCAATTAGATTCTGAATGGAAAGTTTACTTTTAAAACGTTGCCAAATGGTTTCATTGACAAGACCAGTGATCAGTGTGTTCTGTCGTTGTGAACTGAGCTCTCATCGCAGCACGTCGTCCAGTCTAAAATACTACTTTGAAGGCCTAGCACACAGCTGATGCAAATTCTCCGCCCCCTCGTCAAAGCCAGGCGATTGAAATGTTTTCAATTAAAAAAAAACATTTGCACAAAGCAATCCCAACCAATTTTCTATGTTGATAAGAGCATTACAATTTGAAAAATGAATGGATCAAGAAGAAATCAAGGGAAATTTAGAATAAATAAAAATCTGCAATTAATTGCGATTAATCGAGAGTTAACTATGACATTAATGCGATAAAAAAAAATATATTGTTGACAGCACTAATATACATATATATATATATATATATATATAGCTAAACTGTATCTAAAATAAGATATAGCCCCGAGACGAGCTGTCACGGGTGTTCCTGCATCTATGTTGCTTCACTCCGTGTAGTGTGCCTGCGCCTCGTCCATTACTGTTTACAGGACTACTTGGTTGGCATTGCCTTCTCAGTATGAGAAGTACAAGGTTTGGGGTGAGAGCGTGTGAACAGGTTGAAATGCGAATGTCTCACGCCCAATGCGCGAGAGTTGGCAGCCCTGTTAAAAAGGTGTATAGCCTACTTTATAGTTGAATATTGCCTGATATATAACTACGTACATTTAACTGATACAAATGCTGCTAATGCTTGCTAGGTTCACAGCTGCCGACGCTAGCTAGAAACGTCAACTGTACTTGTACAATGTGCTTGTCCAAAGGACAAGTGCCTCAAAAAGTTAATGTCGAGCCCTGAGCAGTGGTCTGTTTTTTGGGGTTGATATATTATATCTGAAGGTGATTTGTGAGGAGACGTTTGGAGAATTATCCACATGTCAGATGCTCTATAATTAGTCAAATATCTAAACTAAAATGTATCTTGAATGCAAACAAGAAACACATCAGAAAGGCTTTGATTTGGTAGTTAAGTGCTTGTTAAGGGCTTGTTGTCTGAGAAAACACTATTATTCATATAAACTACAAAAACAGGAGAAAACAGTGGACCTCATTGCAATGCCTTCAATAGCAACTTTTAAATGCTTACCTCAGCTAATTCAGTTTTCTAGAATTACTATGCTTTGTATGGTTAAAAGAAGAATGTGCATGAAACTGGATTGGGGCAGCACGGAGACAGCAAAAGCGGCAATTTGGAGAAATACAACGTTTTACAGCCTATTTTAAACATATACCTGTCTTTACTGAAAATGACCGGTAATTGCACCCTAACACATAAATGACTGTAATAAGCAACCCAGAAACCATTTAGGCTTTTAAAGCCTTAAAGCCATATTTGGGAGCATTTGTGCAAGTGCAATTAATCGTTTTAATTTGCTGTTTTAATTTATTTACAAAACACTTGCTGAATCGTTAATATAGCAGAACAAGTTATTCCTTACTCTCTGCGTGAGAGCGTGTGAAATGGTTGAAATGCTTGAGACTTAAGAGCCCTAATTAAACTTCTTCTTTACATTCTAAACTTTATTGCAAATTTTAGATTTGTTGAAATTAGCCATTAGTCACTGCACTCTGTTGTCACATGACACAGAACTAACTAGCCCACAAAATTAATCAACAACATAAAACATTTTGTTGTGTGCTCCAAAATTTTTGCCAGTGCTCCTACATTTTTTAAGTTGGGAGCGCCAGTACCACCAAGTAAAAAAGTTAATTTCAAGCCCTGGACAGGTGGGAAGAATAAAATAATTCTGAGCAGCGATAATATACATGACTGCGGTTTGAAAGCAAGCTTATATTTTCAAACTGATTAACCCAGGTGAATTGGTTTAACCCCGTTATAATGGAGTGGTTTTGAGGGAAGTGGGTGTAACTGAGGTGAATTAGTAAGGTACAACCTGCAGAAATACACAACACTACCTTCATGGGTATGTTTGTGATGGTTGTAGATGCCAAGTCAAAGTGTTGTTGAACCAGAACGTTCAGTTTAGAGGCCAGATGCCTCCCTGCCCGTACACTGTGGACCTCACTAGTCAGCAGATGGGACACCTATTGAACGGGAGGAATGCTGTCATTCATTTTGAACATTGACTTCCCTTTACCATCAAGTAATATTAACAACATTGTAATAACATATGAAGTGGGTGTTGTGGGGGCCATCAAGGAATAGCATACTGGCCAGAATCAAATGCTACTAAAAAAGCTGTGAACATTTGTTCTGATTCATGAATAAGTACATACACATTCAAAAGAATAGACCTTAAGGTCCATTAATTGTCACCCACCTCTTTTTTTGTCCGATCAGAGACCAAGGTGTCCTCTCCCTGGGGGTAAATGTGTACTAGAACCAGCTCACACTGTTGGATTGCCATTAGTCTGAAATGCAGTCAAAAACATTTTGTAGCAATGACCCTCAAATAATAAATCATTGTATGTAAAAACAAAAATTAATAAATGGCCATTCTCACTTGGCACAATAATGTAGACAAGTACACATGCAAACACACCTGTCTGAGCCAGCTGCCAGTTTGTTTTGCTCTAGGATCGTTTCCTGGACGTAATCCTCTAACATCCGTACATGAGTATCACTGCAAAATGGACAAAAGGGAACATATAAGTTTGGCAGGAATGATATGCTTAAGTTATTGAAGTCTTAATTAAATCAGTATTACACAGCTTAACACTTCAGGCTTCAATTAGAAATAACCGCCTTGCTGTTTTATGCCTCTGCCAGTCAAGTGTTTCCACCCATCTGTCCAGACCTGTACAATACATGAAGCAGGGCTTGAAATTGCAACAATTTTGGGAGCATATGCAACCAAAATTGTATCTGTGCGACCTCAAAATATATTTGGGAGCATTTGAGCAAGTCCAAATAATCATTGTGGTTCAACCTGTTTTTATTTTGTTACAAAAAAAGTGTTTGATACAGTGACCGGTCCACCGTTCTATCCAACGTTGGATAACCAATTAAACTTAATCTTTACATTCTTAACTTTAATGCAGATTTTAGATACATCATCATGTCACCCAGCCCTAACTTCAGTCACATTTTAATTGCCATGGTTGACTTTTACGGACAATAAGTGTGATGGCACAAAAGCGAGTGTAGGTGACGTTACCCACGCAGTTGACTAATCACTCACGAACCCTCCACCCTCACACACATTGGCCAAATCTGGCAGACTCGCCCTCCTCAAGTCAAATTGGCAGGTCACACACGTGCAAGTAGTTGTAAAAAGTACTCACGCAGTCTGGAGCCCTGCTATTTGGTTAGGGACATCCAAGAAATGCGTTCATGTGCCTTCCCCTGATTTTTATTTGTATTAATTAAGGATCCAATGGTCGGATGTTTGCATAAAATAGTATGTCAATACATGTAGACTAAGAAGTATCATGTTTGTTGCTGTTAGTTATCTACATTGTGCTGTATACAGTGGTGTGCAAAAGCCATATGGTTTGTTTGGCAACGCCAATTAGCCAGCCATAACAGTTGTAATTTTTTTTTATCTGCTAATTAAATAGAAAACTGTACAGTCATGTACCTGAACATTATGGCTGCAACAAATGATTATTTTGATAATGGACTAATCAAACGCTTATTTGAACGATTATATTGACTAATTGTCAAGACATTCGCCCATGTCATTCACCGTTTAATTAACTGTATTAACAAGTAACTGCCTGACTGATGCAGCATTCTGCCTAATAACTCCTTTTATAGATCATATGAATATGAAACAGAACAAGTTATAAGACCTTTTATTTTTGGATAAACTACTGTATTTTCAAAACATTATTCCAATAGGTGTTTTGTGTAGCATTAACACCAATAATGTTTTTCTGGGTGACATTTTTAGTTTTGATATTTTTTACTTTGTCATTTGACCAATACATGATTTAAACTTAAGACCACCAAAATCAAAACAGTCCATCGTTAAATCCAAATGTGTGCCAAATGTTCACATTTGTACCAAATTTGAATCAATTCCCTCAAGGAATTCTTGAAAATTACACTTACAAGAATGGGATGGACGGATAGACAATCCGAAAACATGGCCTGCAGATGCATAAAAACAGCAGTATAGAGTTTTTGGTTGAGCAAGGTTTCTCACACACGTACCTCTTTGCATTGGTGAGACAGATAATGCGCCCTCTGTTGGCAACCCTCTCGGCAGTGTCCATAAGAGTGGTGCGTGTCTCGTGTTGTAACTCTGTAATCTTGCACAATGACTCCACTGCCGCCACCAGCCCATGAAGGACGCTGCAGCACTCTGGGTCTTCCCGGGGATTAGGTGGCCCTACAGCCGCCAGGGCTGACATGAGCTAACACAAGGATAAAGGAATGGGGAAGGTCACCAAAATAAGGTAGAAGTTAAACAAAATGTCTCAATAGATGGAGATGAAACTCATCTTAAGTGTTTTTTTCTGCTCATTCCAGTTGTTGGCCGAAGCAAACTGGAAGCGGAGAGGAGTGACCCAGGGTTCTGTGTGCTTTAGGCACATATACAGGACTGTCTCAGAAAATTAGAATATTGTGATAAAGTTCTTTATTTTCTGTAATGCAATAAAAAAAAAAAAAATGTCATGCATTCTGGATTCATTACAAATCAACTGAAATATTGCAAGCCTTTTATTCTTTTAATATTGCTGATGCTCATTTTTGAAAATCATTCATACGGTTCAAAAGTTACGTGTGTAAACATGTGTTTTGTGGATTTGGAAAAGGCGTTCGACGTGTCCCTCGGGGGCTCGTGTGGGGGGTGCTCCGAGAGTACAAGGTACTGGAATCCCTGATTGGGGCTGTCCAGTCCCTGTACAACCGGTGCCAAGAGTTTGCTCTGCATTGCCGGTAGTAAGTCGAACTTGTTCCCGGTGAGAGTTGGACTCTGGGCTGCCCTTTGTCATCGATTCTGTTCATTACTTGTATGGACAGAATTTCTAGGCGCAGCCAGGGCGTTGAGGGGGTCCGGTTTGGTGACCTCAGGATCAGGTCGCTGCTTTTTGCAGATGATGTGGTCCTGTTGGCTTTATCGGGCCGCGACCTTCAGCTCTCACTGGAGCGGTTCGCAACCGAATGTGAAGCGGCTGGGATGCAAATCAGCACCTCCAAATCTGAGGCCATGGTTATCGATCAAAAAAGGGTGGAGTGCCATCTCCGGGCCGGGGAGGACCCCAGCCGAGGAGTTCAAGTATCTCGGGGTCTTGTTCACGAGTGAGGGAAGAATGGAGCATGAGATCGACAGGCGGATCGGTGCAGCGTCTGCAGCAATGCGGGCTCTGCATCGGTTCGTCGTGGTGAAGAAGGTGATGAGTCGAAAGGCGAAGCTCTCTATTTACCAGTCGATCTACGTTCCTACCCTCACCTATGGTCACGAACTATGGGTAGTGACCGAAAGAACGAATCGCGAATACAAGCGGCCGAAATGAGCTTTCTCCACAGGGTTTCTGGGCTCTTCCTTAGAGATAGGGCGAGAAGCTCGGTCATCCGGGAGGGGCTCAGAGTAGAACCGCTGCTCCTCCGCGTCGAGAGGAGCCAGCTGAGGTGGCTCGGGTATCTGATCAGGATGCCTCCTGGACGCCTCCCTGGTGAGGTGTTCTGGGCACGTCCCACTGGGAAGAGGCCCCGGGAAGACCCTGGACACGCTGGAGGGACTAAGTCTCTCGGCTGGCCTGGGAACGCCTCGGGGTCCCCCAGGAAGAGCTGGTGGAAGTGGCCGGGGAGAGGGAAGTCTGGGCCTCCCTGCTTAGGTTGCTGCCCCCGCAACCCAACCCTCGGATAAGCGGTAGATGACGAGTGAGGAGAGAGACGAGAACACAAGTTCAACTTTAACCCATTGGTAGCGCTAGAGTGGTCTAATGGAAGACATGAAACTTGGTGTAAATGTAGAAGGGACTGTCCTTTATGAGTGTGCCAAATTTCACAAAAAGTTACCATATGGTTCTAGGGGCTGCCATTGACTCCCATTGCACAAGAATACAAATAAAAGTAATAACAATAGGTTTCCGCCTTACGGAGAAATCCTAATAAGAAAAGGTAGAAACACTTAAGTGGCCACCAATTATGTAAGGGATAATGTGTAGAATGCCGGTCATTATCGGGAAAATAAGCCCCGACAGGGCAAACAGCACCCCGACGCGAAGCAGAGGGGTGTAGTTTCGCTCTGAAGGGGCTTATTTTCCCGATAATGACCGTAGTTCTATACACCGGCGTTCTATGACCGGCTTATTTAGTCATTTAGTAGACGCTCTTACCCAGAGCGACTTACAGTAAGTTTGTTTTTTGTATTTGAGGAATAAGTTGTGAGGCATTAGGTGCGTTTGACACAACCCAACTTCATGTGGCGCTGCAGCCGGCTGCAGGCGGCTGACTTGAAACAGTGAATTCTGGTTAGACTTTTTGTCCCACTTGAGACGGCGCCGAGGATACGTCACTGTGACGTCGCCATCAAAGTACCGTGGGATCGATACGAGAACTGCCGGCTGTGTAGCCGAGCGCATTTTCTCAAGAGCAACTACACGGGTTCAAGTGACGACACAGCTATTTCATGATTGGCCAGACTCACACACGACAACTTTGACGCGTGTTTTGTAATATTCAGACACCTTCAGTTTCGCCAACGCTCAAAAAAGTTTAATCGAATTAAAACTGTGTTGAAGAAAGGGTTTTAGTCAGCCTCTTCACTAACGGAAAGACTAAGCTTAATTATAAATAAAGTAAAGTAAGCAAACAGCGCTTGATTGGCCATGACTGACATCAACGCAGCAAACCACAAGAAGCTGGAATGTCCGACTTCAGAGCCGTTTTCAACTCCTCCCCGAACTGCAAGCAGTTACTCTCGACGGTCGTTTCATGCAGCCGCAGTCCATGTCGAACGCACTTATTCATACAGGCAGCAGCATTTAAAGGCATCGACTTTCAATGCATTGTGAATTATACCGGGAGTTGGGGGAGGAGCATCTAGGAGCAGTATGGAGCAAGCAATTTGAGTATTGTGAAAGGTAAGAAATATTCAACTTTTTGGTGACTTGGGGCGCTTTAACAGATCGATGGACCCAATATGGAATGTGGTGTTTATATTCATGCACTCTCTGATCGGCCCAGTGCTATATTAAAATGTTTCGCATGGTTACAGAGTATTCAAATAAAATGCTGTAGTACAAATGAAGCCATCTCCCACCTTGCATGGCAAATCAACAATGTCCTTATTATTGTTAAATGTGATGTCCTTGGATTTGGACTGCTTGATAGTGTAATGGTGAAAATAACGCAACGTGAAAATATTTTACCTCTTGAGTGCTCTGGTCTCCTTGCCTCCAACTGTTCAGGACATGAAACTCTGAATCACTGACAATGTAATTGACCTGAAAGATACCCATTGTCACAACATTACATGAATAGAACATTACATGAAGAGAAATACATATTTCAGCAGTTGTGTAGTTTGGATATTAAACTTTTTAATAACAATTATGAAAACAAACATCTTATTCCTACATACAACCATATTAATTTAATTAGACTTTGAGGACGATGTGATGCGTAAGAGGCAAAAGCTAAAGCTCACCAGTTTGTTTGTGGGGTATACATCATAAAGGATGCGGCAGTACTCCATGGAGCACTCTACGGCACAGGTCCACAGGGACTTGGATACAGGAGCCAGTGGTATAACCCCTTGTGCACGATTCTTGGTAAGCACATCACACTCTACCTGTTGACGGCTGGATTCAGCCATGTAGGGGCAGTGGTCAACCACAAATGCAGTTTTGTGCGAGACCGAGAACATCATCTTCGGTTCAGCCATGTACAAAATCTGTTGGGGTGAGCATGTAGAGACTAAATTTGAAAGTGGTCAGCCAGTGTTAAGTTGAAGTGAATCAAACACTAATTTTATGCTATTTAGCTGACACGTAGCTAACTAACCTTGAGTAAATTGACAAGAGGGGTGTTTAATGTAATATTGTTATATAATAATTGGCACTACTGCCAATTATTTCCCTTTTGGTAGATATCTTTCCATGATCACATGCATAGTATTTAAAGACAGCTAAGGGAGAATCTTGGCATTCCTTAAAACGAAGAGATTCCGAACTCACTTATACATAGTGTGGTGTGTTAACCTAGTATGAGAAGACCTAATCATGTAACGTTTGGGTAACTTACCTAGCTAGCTAACCAGCTCCTTAACATTTTCTAATCAAAATGCTTTTCATGATAAAATACCTAGCACTAAATATATTGCAAATACATGTTTGTAGCTAACTTACCTTTCCCTGGAAATGATCCATTCCTTGCTAGTGTGGCTAGCTAGTTACTTCTGTAGCTAACGACGTTCCCAAATAATTGCTAGTTAATAAGACTAGCACTAGCTTTGTTAGCAACGCTGGATTTTTAACAAACTAAACTAGTATAGCTAGCTAGCTAGCGTCCTTCCTAACCTAGTATATAACGCTTGGTTAGTGCTAACTAGCCTAAATTAATTAAATGTTCAATAAACTTGGTTCGGTACTGGTAACGAGTATGGAAAGAATCAGTTGCAGTTTCCAAAAACCCAAACAAACAGGCGACAGCAGTGGTAGAAGATACTTTTTCAATAATATTCTTTAGTGAGGTTTTCGGGAAGACTATAGCTCATTCTGGCTAGCATCCTAGCTAGTTGGTTTTCTGTCATATATGCTCGTGCTTCTACTTTCGATTTCATACAAAGGTTCCTATCTTTGGAGCTGAGATGCCTGATTAGATTGACTAGGCCTGTAGACCTAATATAATCTCTAAATTAGAGTATTGTATTTTGCATCACGTGTGTATTCTCATCTGTACCAGAGCATTAATTCATCTTCTTTTTCTTCTTTTGATTTCTGGCAGTCTGAATGCATTGAGGCACATTATCATGGGTTAATAGGCTACCATTAGGCCTATGTGTAATTTCTGTGTTATGCATAGGCCTAACTTACTAGATAGGTATCGTATTATTCTGTTTATAACCTTGTGGATCCGTAGCTTGTGGCCATAGTTTTTCTATTTTGCATCCCGTGTTGACAAACGCAAATACAGTAGGGCCGTAATATTGTTTTGTAATTTTAGTAACTCAAACACATTTAATTATTACAGCTTGTTTTTTAAAATAATTAAATAACCATTTAACACATATGATAACGAGCCAATAATCGTTGTTGATTACCCATTTTCCTTTATGCTGGTATCTGCAAAAAAAATAGGCTCCTAAGATCATTTTGTCCATTTCCAATGTCAGAACCGGATTTTGGGGAAATGTTTAGATTCCGTTGTTTTGTTTTATTTTGGAAAATAATCATATAATACAAATAATAACGAGCCATTGACTGATCAGCCGTATTATGCACTTGGCACCGCACTAGTGAAAAACTGAGAGCAGGGGAGAGATGTGCAGCAATTGGGGGTGTTATTACTTCCGAACAGAGGGAAGCATGACTAGCTTTTTTACAATCTGGACGACATAGCAGCAGGTTCTTTAGTAGAAGACACACAGATCAAGCTGGATGCACATGTTGACCAAGTTTGCTACTACTTAGTTAATAAACAATGATCTTTGATGAACCCAAGTTTCTTTAATATTTATAGAAACATTACAAGACGGGGCTCCAGTGTGTGTTCAAACAAGGCCAAAACAAACAAAAAACCCGCCCCAACCCTCTCTTCCCCACCTTAACAGAGTGTCAAAACAATTCCCATTCACAAGTAGAAATATAGATACTAGGGTTTAAAAATACTTCTGTAGAAGTTGAAGTATCAACTCAAGCTTTTTACTTAAGTAAAAGCATAACAGTACTGGTTTCAAAACTACTTATAGTGTAAAAGTAAAAGTAGTAATGTAAGGGGAAAAAGTTAAGTAAAAAATTACATTAAGGACAAATGCTTAGGCTGCGCCACAGGGGCCTATAAAGCACAACCCCACCTCCCCAAAAAACATTTTCCTAAAGGACATAATGACTATAATGTGACATTGAAATGTTAAAGGTCCCATGACATGCTGTTTTTGGATGCTTTTACACAGGCCTTAGTGGTCCCCTAATACTGTATCTTAAAGGCCATATGGCATGTTGATTTTTCCAACGAATTTGCGCTATTTGGTTGTTGGTAATAAACAATTAAACTGTTATCCATTGTATTTCATGTTGAAGGATGTCACAAAACGTAATATAATACAAAAAAGTAGCAACTTTTTGCAATGATTCTTCTTTCCCCGACAATGCAAGACAGACAAAAGTCTGCTTTGAGACCATTGAAATCCATTGGAAATAAACACTACTAGGCTAGTACCAGAGAATGTCTAATATGGGCTATGCTTGTACCATCAAAACGTGGGACATCTCGGAAATGTATTTACAACGTTGGGGAAAATATTTAATTAGCGATGATCTTGGGGGGGATTTTACAGGTGGGACTGGCAAGTTAGCCATAGCTAGCCCATAGCTAGCATGATGTCTTCTACTGTACTACTAGTACTACTAGAGGTAACTAAGTGGTTATAAGGACAAGTAAAAAATTAAAAATAAGCTATTTTACTTGCACTGGCCAACTTGCAAATACTGAGGATAGCCTACCGAAGTTGAGTTAGCCAATGTCGTTAGCGATGCTAGCTAACGTTAGTTTGCTAGCAGTGGCAGTATATAACATTTCACTGGTTCTTGCAGCTGTTTGTTTAGCAAGTCACAGTGTTTACAAGCCCTGATAGTGTAACTGAGACGACGCAGTAGATACGACTTGTTTGGATGTATAGGCTGGATAGACTGTTGCACAGTAAGTAGTTCTACAATGGTAGTATCAAATCTTGCCTTGTAGTGGCAGCATCATACATTTAAGAAATTCAAGACTTGCATGTACAGTAAGTAATGTCACATTAAATAATGTATTTAAACTCAAGCTAGTGTGGTGTGTCACTGTCTTCAATGCCACAGGCTTTTCTGTCAAAAGAAACGTTTTCATTTCCAGCACATTCAATAAAGTTTGGCTAGCAACAGCAGCTAGGCTAGCTTGTTCGACTGAGAACGACAGAAATGGTCGCTTTTGGCTTATTTACTGATAATGATCGTTTCCAGCAAACTTCTTTTGAATTTGCCATTTCCCACTAAATAAATGTCCAGCTTATTTACGTGTTTGCGGCCATATTTTCAGTTAGTAGTTGGTATGTAACGGGTTAAGATTTAGTTTACATTAAACAGACACCCCCTCCTGTTTTTTTATTCATAAAACTATTCAAATTTTCTATTATAGCGTGTTTGTACACGCCCGGCCGTTAGACGGCGCTGAAGCGCTCCGGTGAATCACGGGAGACCATAGCTTCCTCCAAGCCTGCTACGCAGTATTAAACTGGCGTGGGTCGGAGCAAGACAATAACTCTTGTGTGTCTCCGTGTTTTCACAGGTATAATAAACCATATTCGAAATTAGTTTATGGCTTTTCAAATATGAATATGATATCAATGTGATCTTCAATAGTGTGTTGGTAG
Source organism: Hypomesus nipponensis (assembly GCF_054491055.1). Taxonomy (NCBI): domain Eukaryota; kingdom Metazoa; phylum Chordata; class Actinopteri; order Osmeriformes; family Osmeridae; genus Hypomesus; species Hypomesus nipponensis. The sequence goes on from NC_140367.1 coordinate 13,371,265, forward strand.
CATTGTGAGTTGTGTAGATATAAGTAATAGATTGTCTAACATTGTTGAGGATCGCCATTGACTGGCTAATAGTATGCTAGCTAACCCGTTCCAATACTGATGATAAACTACGTTTAACCTTAAGTACAGTACTGAAATGTTGGTAACATGCTGTATTGAAAATATGTTTAACGGATCAACAGTATTGAGTTATAATTAGCAGATGCTTTTCTGCACTGTTATGTTCTGCGTATTTATGTATTTTGCTGCTGCAAGTTAACTTGCGCATGCGTGAGACTACGCATGTGAAATGAGCCTGTATAGCGCATAAAGGTTGTGTGGGTGAACAGACACTAGTGGTTGTTAAGTCCTTGTTTCATTTGTGGAAATGCATTGATGTTAAATTCTTTTGGATGTTTATATGTTTTACTTTTGGATGATATGCGGGTATAGGTATCTACATGTAGATATAGAGATGCAAAGTATCATATATGTGACGTGTCAGTACTACACTATGCTATTATATATTCAAGTATATTTGATTGTTTGCATTTTCTCAAGATAATATGTATAATGTGATATATTGGTTCTATATTGCATTGCAAGATTATTATGTACGCAGTATTAAACTGGCGTGGGTCGGAGCAAGACAATAACTCTTGTGTGTCTCCGTGTTTTCACAGTTTAATCCAAGATACACAGTACTGTTCAGCCTGTGTGTCACTTGCTGCCGGTCCAGATATCCCCTAGGTCTGGAGCCGGTAACAGGTACACTGTTTGAATCGCGACACCATCCGAAAAATACTGCCGGTGACAACGTTGTTAGAATAGCTTGTATGTATCAAAGGGGGTTCGGCTTGTTTCATAATAAACTGACCCATTTGCAACCGACGCAAGCAAGCACACACTACAATTCCCCAGAAATTATACCCTCTCTCCTCTTTAGCGATGCTATAGACATTGATGCTAATTTCACTGGGTCTTGCAGCTGTTTGATTGACTGAAATTATTATAAAATGTTATGTTCTAGCCATTTGCCTACTTTAGCAAGTCACAGTATTTCAAAGCACATATAATGTAACTGAGAAGATGCAGTAAATAATTCCTCTTTCAAGTAATAAGCCCCCGTTCAAGTGTTAGGCATCAAATTAGCTGCACGGTCTGTAGCTAGAGATATTGGGACGAAAATGCAATACAGTACATAACAGAAAGTGTTTTATTCTGAAGAAATTGTGTAAATGTTTAATGTAACAAATACGATTTTTTATAACACCTCAATTGTTATCATTTGTATACTATTACAGCTCATCTTTGTTGGTCAAAGGCACAATCTTTACCCAGACATGACCTGTGCATGAAAAAGTGGAACTTATGTAGGCTACTTAGTGTAGTGCCTCAAAAAGTTAATGTCAGGCCCTGAATGATCACTAGATATAAAGAAAACGTTGACTTCCACTCGGTGCTATTCACTGACAGTCAAAATAAATAGTATATGTGCACTGCTGTTCATAGACGAGCTCCAGGTGTCGTTGCTGCGTTGCTAAATGATAGCAACTCACCAGGACACTTTATCAACTCTCCACTCATTCTCCTCGGTACGACGAACAATCCATTTAATTGGCTTTGACGGCCATAGGGTCGACTTGGTTCAAAATGATACGGCTGCCGGCCCTCATATACATTAGTCGTTCTTGCCACCTCTTCTTCATCCCAGTAGATCGCTTTAGTTCTAGTACTAGACTGAGGCTACTCTCCTCCACGACTCCCCAACGTGACGTCATTGCCTAATTGCGCTAATATGCTAATGCTAACACAAAAAACGTCAAAATCTGGTCTTAAACACCATTTTGAGACACCATTTTGAGTTTTCTTGAATAATATACATATCTTGAGTGCTTTATGTACCCATTAATCAACAGTGGTGGGTAACCTGCCATATGGACTTTAAGTCTCTTTCCCGAAATTCAGCCTTGGTGCAGAATTAAAGCCACTCCGAGCAGTCCCACAATGAGCTTTCCCCAGGACGTGCTGTTTCTGTGTCTGTTGCTTTAAATGCTAATGAGGAGGAGAGAGCGCTAATGTTTACAGTGGAGGTATCGCAATGGCTCGTAGCCCCGTTGCTGTAAGATCTCATTTTCCCATTCTCATTTGTTCACCCTGGGTTGCAGAGGTCCACATTTCAATGAGGGGAAAGGCGGATATCGCTCGCACCATAACACCAACAGCAGAACGGTTAACCAAATAACAAAGAAGTGTACAACACACACGTTACAGCCTGTGTATTCACACACATACTTGATGCTATCTACCCTTACATTAGCGACAGTATCTGATCTGTCAGCTGCAAAGCCAATGTTACAGCCACATTCTAAGGGTAGCCAGCTAGGTAATCATATACAGTAAAGCAACATACAAAAGTTTGGGAAGTCGTGTCGGCGCATTTCCAGAGAAAATAAAATTATGACACTGGTTGTTCAGAGGCTCAGATGAAGGAACTGTAAAAATACTTTTGTTTTACATTTAGATTACATTTGGTTTCATTTGTTCATCCAAACACTGAGCAACTGTTATGCTTCGTTTGTTTGCAAGCCATGATGTCTCTCGAGGAAAAATCGATATGGCACTCCCACGGTCGTAGTTCAGTTTCTTATGGGCGGGCCAAATTCTCTGAGCGGGCAAAGCAGAGAAAGGGGAGGTAGCATTAACCGCCTATTGCAGGGGTATACCGCGGCAAATTCTGAAAATATAATTCAATATCCAACTTTTTCCTGGTTAGCGAATTTACCCATGATTCATAGCGGGTTTCAACCGGAAGCCGGTTTTCGTTTTCCGGTTCGAAGCTTGTGTACGTTCGTTAGACCGTAGATTGCTATCTTGTTTGCTGTAAAAGACGGTGTTTCTCCATGGATGAAGCACAAATGGACAAAAAACGGAGGTGGATACACACCATGGATGTTTTAACAAGTCGTGACAACAGTACCGTACAGTCCCTCATCCATCCCGTCTGACGGAGCGGCTAGATGACATGAAGCAATGACCCAATGTTAGCTAGCCTACATCGACGTTGTTAATTACCTTTTATTTTCTGAAGGTGTTGATGGCGAAGAGTTGCGTAATTACACAAGCACAGTAGCATATACGTACTATACTTGCATAGTAACAAAATAGGTAGCCTACAGTATTGTTGAAGAAAGACAGCAGCTTTATATTTTTGAAGGCAGCAGTCGAGCCCAGTCAGTGTCAATAAAGCTAAACATACAGCATGGGTAACGCTGAGGGAAAGTGGAGTCAATGACATTTACTAATTTAGCAGACGCTTTCATCCAAAGCAACTTCCAAGAGAGAGCTTTGCAAAGTGCATTGGTCACTGATAATAACAACAAGCCCCAACAACATTGCGGGTAGCCAAAACATGAAGCACATATTGTGAACAACCAAAATAAGTGCCTAAGGGAGAACCATAAGAGCATGTAGTTAAGCAAGTTACAATACATTAGCTACAATACATTGAGACGGCAGCCGGGTTAGGGAAGTCATGTAGCCATGCAGCAGCTATTCTGTGGAAAGTAAAAATATAATACTACATATGCACAGCACTTGACAAAATGTACTTTTACACTTGTAATTTAATATGTTCATGCTTATTGTATTTATTTATCCACCTACAATATTGATAGTGATGCCATTATTGCATTATTGCGTAGCCCAGATGAAGCTCCGGATCAGGATACAGTTCGGTTGGCTTTTTTTTAAAGAAATGGAAAGAGCAAACATACACTTTCTTTGGAGGGTGTTTTAGTTTCAAAGCTGCAAGTCACGCTGTTTTGCGTTCCTTATTCCCTGGCATGGAGTGCAAGCGGGCGATGCATTGCATTGCATTACATGACCAAATTTGCCTAGAAATTGACTGAATTGCCGGGTCTTTAGAGGACGCATCACAGATCATGGCGCTCCCTCAAATTGTGCATACACTGATAGAATTAGCTGAGCTGGTAGAAACTAATAATATATCTGAGTCTGATGCCCGTGACCGAGTAGAACAAACTGAGTTGCTAGTTGCTTGAGAAAGACCCAGATCATCTGGGATAGCACACATAGCCTACTTCTTGCCGACGTCGGCCCGATGTGTATAAGATACGTCGGCAAGATGTAGTATGGAGATAGTTGGTATTTGATCGAAACTGACTTCCAGATGATGTGTGGACGATGAATCAAATCACATTCGCCCGCACTACAGATATATTTTGATAACTCCTTATATGCTGTTAAATAGGCTATGTCCGATCTCTCAGAAAGCAAATATTTCACTAACCATAACCGATATGAAATGTCACTTAGCAAATGAACATAGCCTATAGGCTGAACATTGACTTTGATAGGAATAAGGAGACAATGAAAAATATGCTTGACCATCCAAAATTGGCTATTTGCAATACAGTACTTGATTCAACCTGGATTTTCTGTGTGGGTATTATAATTAAGAGACACAATTGAAGTTCATGATTTTATATCAGGCTGGATGTTGATGGCATCAAGCTCTTAAAAGAACTTCAACACAGAAAAGAAAACAACGAAACATAAATATATAGGCAGTAGCTTTGCCAGTTATTCTATGTCTTCCATCGGTCTCCGCCGCCCTCCGAGTCTGTCTCGACTCACTTGGTAACAGTAACTGCCGATTTTGGCAAAGGAGAAGACTCCTTTTTTACAAGTTTCATAAGCACTTGCTCCATACTGTTCCTCCAACGAGCAACTGAGCTTTTGTTCTGAGGTAAAGTTCGGTCGTTCTGAAATTGTCTACTTTTCCCTGTGAAAGCAAGCTGTTTCACCTTTGGCCTATTTCAGACAAAATCTGAAATTCCGCAATCTGAATCTGAATTTCAGCAATTTCAAGAAACTGAATTCCTGCAATCTGAATATCAAGAATCTGAATTCCTGCAATCTGAATTTTTGAAATGTGTATTTTTGGATCAAAACAATTCAGTTTAATTGAATTCGGCATACAAATAATTCAGATCTTTCATATTCAAATTCAGATACTTTTGTCAGCTTTCTAGCTCCATAAATCCGTTGCTTTGCATCCTCCGACGGATGGTCTGGTGGCCTACGCCGAACAGCTCCGCTATGTCCTTTATTTTTAAACCATTTAATAAATAGTTTTCGATGGACTCAAACGGGATGTGAATGGTTGGTCGTCCCCGTCCCATTCGAGGCTCCACAGCATCCAGCCGTTCCAGGACTGAAAAGAGGTTTACTATGGCAACCTAATTAATGTGTACGTCTGTGACCATAGACATATGTCTTTGTCTGTGACGGCAGAGTATGCAGCCAAGCTCTCTGTGACTTGTTCTACTCGGTCACGGGCATCAGACTCAGATATTTACATTTAGTCATTTTTAGTCATTTAGCAGGCGCTCTTATTATTACGCTCTTAGAGATATTATTAGTTTATACCAGCTCAGCTAATTCTATCAGTATCTGCACAATTTGAGGGAGCGCCATAATCTGTGATGCGTCCTCTAAAGACCCGGCAATTCAGTCAATTTCCCAGCAAATTTTGTCATGTAATGCAATGCGTATGTGCACACCGCCCCCTACCGAACAAGATGGGTAGCTCGGTCAGCAGGGAGCTGAAGAAGAGAGGCTACTGACGTCACTCTGCCGCGCCGCTCAGAATGCATTTTCGTTTTCGAATTATGGGCAGTTCTTTGCGGGCAGGACACGAAAACGAAAATGCATTGCATTTGAATTTGAATTGTGGTCACATTTTGCAGCCATGTTCTTGAAAATGAAAAAGCATTTCTGGAAATGCATTTGAATTTGAATTGTGGTCACGATTTTGCAGCCACGTTCTTAAAATGAAAACGCATTTCTGGAAATGCGTTTTCATTTTCAAATTTTACATTTCAAATCGAATTTTGGTATCTATTTGCTGGGGCATATTTTGAAAATTAAACTTCAAATGTCTTTTTCGTTTTCATTTTAATTAAGTAAAAGAATGAGCAGTCTTAAAGAAGAAAATTAAAATGCAAATAGAATGATTGATTACTCATTTTATTTAGGAGTCAAATAATGCAGCCACATTCTTAAAATGAAAAAGCATTTCTGGAAATGCATTTTCATTTGAATTTTGGTCACGATTTGCTTCCATAGATAGAGCCAGCCACGGGAACGAAATTCAGAGAAGAAAAACTTGTCCCGTAAGTCACCAGAAATGGCAGCACCGAAGAAACGCTAAATAGCAAATGAGTGTAGAAGATTTCCAACACGGTGGGAAAATTAGTATTTATTTAAAGAAATCAACGGAAATTGTGTCTGTTTGATTTGCAATGAAGATGTAGCTGTGATGAAAGAGTATAATGTCCGTCGGCATTATGAGACCAAACATTAGAGCTACACATCATATACCGGTGCTGAACAGACACAGAAAGTCAAGCAAATGGAAGCTAGCTTGCAAGCTCAACAGCAGTTTTTGTTTGTTTGTGCTAACTGTGGTGTGATCTATAATAGGTGAGACTGTCTGGGCACCAGAGGGCAGTATTGGGGCTGAGTTCCGGCAGTGAATAAAGTTAAAGCATGTGAATCTACCCTGCTGCGTCTGTCTTACATATCTCAAGAATCCAACACGACATGGTGTCAGAAGTGGTGCTTCAGTGAGTGGAAGAATAGCGGACATTATATGAGAAGAAGGGGGAGGAAAAAAACAAAACAGTAGAGAAACGCAAGCCCGGCAAATTTACCAGACATGTCGCAACGAGGACAGCAAGCCGCCGGGCAACGTGGGCCAGAACAGAACGACCCTCCACAGCCTCCTGCTAAAACATCTGCTACGTTCTCAATAAACCCACCGGAACCCTTCGACTTTTCGAAGCCACAAGACTGGGAAAAGTGGATAAGACGGTTCAAGCGCTTCAGAATGCTTAGCGACCTGGATAAGTCATCGGATGCTAATCAGGTGAACACGCTAATATATTGCATGGGGGACGAGGCTGATGACGTGCTAAAAAGGCTAACATTAACCGCTGAACAGAAACTGGTATACAGCTCCGTCAGGGACGGCTTCACAAACTTTTTCGGGCAGAAGAAAAATTGATTTACCAACGAGCCCAATTCAACCAGCGAGCTCAGGGGCCGTCCGAATCTGCAGACTCGTTTATAACGGCTTTATATACACTGGCTGAAGTTTGTGAGTATGGGGCACCGCGCGAAGAACTGTTGAGGGACAGGATCGTGGTAGGCATTAGAGACAATGTGCTTTCACAGAAAATGCAGATGGAGAGCAGACTGGATCTAGCTTAAGCCATTAATATGGTCAGACAAGCAGAGGACATTAAACGGCAACAATCAGATCTCAGAGGAGGTCCTATGCTATTAAACCTACAGTGGATGCCGTGCACACTAGGACAGCAAAACAGCAAGCCTGGAAAGATAAAAGACAGCCAGCCAAACAGTACAAAGAGAAGCTTGAAGCACAATCAGGAGCAGAGGCTAGGTCATGCTCTAACTGTGGTAAGTCACACGCTAAATTCCAGTGCCCAGCAAAGACTACAGACTGCTACAACTGTGGTAAGCGAGGACATTATGGCAAAGTGTGCAAGTCTACCAAAAGTGTGAGTGCTGTCACGGAAGATGACGACATATTCCTGGGAACTGTTGATGCAGGAGAACAGGCGTGGACAGTAGACTTACAAGTAAGGCATACTAATATGAGGTTCAAGATTGATACAGGGGCCGACGTTACTGTCATACCAGAGCAGGTGTACAGACAGATATGCAGAGGCACCGCATACAACCTCACCCCAGGTAAAAAAGCACTATTTGGGCCAGGCCGTGTACCTCTCTCTGTAGTGGGGGTAGCCAGAGAGGTACTGAAGAGTGGTGATAAACCCACCACAGAGGACATTTATGTAGTGAAGCACCTAAACACAGCTCTGCTGAGTAGACCTGCCTCAGTTAGCCTCAGACTGGTAGCCAGAGTAGATAGCATCGACTTGGACTCTGTAAAACAACAATACCCAAAACTGTGCTGTGGGTTAGGTTTAGTACAGCAGCAGTACACAATTAAGCTCAGGCCAGATGCCAAGCCTGTGTCTCTGAAAGTGCCTCGCCGTGGCCCACTGCCCTTGATGGGAAAATTGAAGCAGGAACTCCAGCGCATGGAGCAGCTAGGAGTCATCAGCCGGATCGAGCGGCCAACAGAGTGGTGCTCTGGCATGGTGGTTGCACCAAAGAAATCTAAAGACGAAATCCGGATCTGTGTAGACCTCTCTCCACTCAACGAAGCCGTGTGCAGGGAAAAGTTTATCCTTCCGTCTGTGGACCAACGGAAGTGACAGAAGGATTAGAAGGAGTTGTTTGCCACATGGACAACGTCCTTATATGGGGTTCGACACAGGCAGAACACGACACACGGGTTCATGCGGTTCTGCAGAGGGCACAGGCGGCTGGCATCACACTGAACACTGCCAAGTGTGAGTTCAGCAAAACCAAGGTGGCATTCCTTGGACACATCATCTCGGCAGACGGGATAAGTCCAGATCCAGAGAAGACACATGTTGTACGGGAGATGGATCCGCCGCGTAATGTCAGTGAGCTCAGGAGCTTTCTGGGCATGGTGAATCAACTAGGCAAGTTTGTGCCCAACCTAGCTGAAAAGGATAAAGCTCTCAGAGACCTGCTGTCCAAAAAGAACATGTGGTATTGGGGCCCTGATCAGCAGAGGGCATTCACCAGCCTCAAACAAGAGTTAGCTACCACTCCGGTCCTGCAGTTGTATGACCCAAACAAAAACCTTAAAATCTCAGCTGATGCCTCATCGTACGGGCTGGGCAGTGTGCTCCTGCAGAACTGCCAGGGGACCTGGGCACCAGTGGCGTATGCATCCAGGGCGCTCACAAGCACGGAGCAGCGCTATGCACAGGTGGAGAAAGAAGCACTGGCCCTGACCTGGGCTTGTGAAAGATTCAGTGACTTCATCACCGGTCTCCATTTTGAGCTGGAGACAGACCACAAACCCCTCGTGAGCCTGCTGGGTGGACAAGCACTGGATTCCCTCCCACCCAGAATACAAAGATTCAGGATGAGACTCATGAGATACAGGTACACAATCATGCATGTCCCAGGGAAAAGCCTTACTATAGCAGACACACTGTCACGGGCGCCGCTGAAGGACGGTGCGACAGATGGAGAGGGCTTGATGGAGGAGACAAACATATATGTGGATTCTGTAATGGAAAACTTACTTTGAGGGATGGCCAGATCGCAGCAGACTACATGTGCTAGTAAGATCCTACTGGACTGAAAGGGCTGTCCTCAGTACTCACAATGGACTATTGTTGCGGGGCACTAGGTTAATTATCCCTTCAGTAATGAGGAATAGAGTGCTAGAGAAAATTCATGAAGGGCATGAGGGAATAATCAAATGCCATGAACGAGCCAAGCAATCTGTGTGGTGGCCAGGGCTAAGTAGCCAAATAGGTGAACTGGTGTTGAAATGCACAGCGTGCGTTAAAGAACGTGCCAATGGGGCTGAGCGCATTCCTTCCAAGCTACCCTAGCAGAAGCTAGGGGCAGATTTGTTTACATTAGAAAACAAGGACTACTTGCTTGTTGTGGACTATTTTTCCAGGAATGAGGTGGCCCAGTTGAGCCCGACAAGAAGTGTGGATGTGGTGAAGCATCTCAAGTCAATTTTTGCCAGGCACGGCATACCAGAGATTCTAGTCACTGACAACGGGCCCCAGTTCACGGGGGCTCACATGAAAGCTTTCGCCACGGAATACGAATTCGAGCATGCCACGAGCAGCCCAAGATACCCTCAAAGCAACAGCGAGGCCGAGCGGGCTATCCAAACCATAAAAAACCTGCTGAAGAAAGCAGCAGACCCCTACCGTGCGCTGCTGGCGTACAGGAGCACTCCTTTGAGCAATGGCTTCAGTCCGGCCCAGCTGCTCATGGGGCGCCGCCTGCGCACCACCGTGCCAGCTTTCCCAGCAGTGTTGGAGCCAGCCATCCCAGACCTTCAGTCGGTGCAGCGTAAAGAAGGGGAGAAGAGGTGGATGGACGCCAGCAACTATGACCGCAGACACAGAGTGAGAAACCTCTCTGACCTGTCACCAGGATATCAAGTGTGGATCACAGATACAAGATCTACGTACTGTGACATCCGCACATGGAACACCTAGATCTTACCTGGTCAGTGGACCACAGGGCACTTTAAGGAGGAATCGCCGCCACCTTGTGCCCATGTCGGCAGACAACAGTACTGAAACACAAGCATGCTGCTGGGGGTGACCGGCAGGATACTTGGACAGACGCTAGTCAGGTGTCTCCTGAAGGGCCTCAAAGCACTCCCCAAACTGTGAAAACCAGGTCTGGCAGGTCTATCGCAAAGGCAACTTGATTATAAATGATTTAGGTCACAATCTATTGCTTTTCAGAAAGGGAGATGTGGTGTGATCTATAATAGGTGAGACTGTCTGGGCACCAGGGGGCGGTATTGGGGCTGAGTTCCGGCAGTGAATAAAGTTAAAGCATGTGAATCTACCCTGCTGCGTCTGTCTTACATATCTCAAGAACCCAACACGACACTAACAAAATACAGGAAAACACCACAATAGCAAGTTATTAAGTCGCTAAACCTATTGCCCAGCACGGCAAACCGTTTTCAGACGGTGATTTCATAAAGCAGTGCCTCATCAGTCACAGAAATAATGTGCCCAGACAAAGTGCCGGATTTCAACGATGTGAGCGTATCCAGAAATACAGTGGTGCGGAGAATCAAGGACTTGTCAGCTAACTCGAAACTTCAGCTGAGAATCAAAGCTTGTGCTTTTGATTGTTACCTGATAGCATGCGATGAGAGCACAGATGCCACAGACACCGCGCAACTGTTAATTTTTTTGTGGGGAGTATTTTTGCTGTACGGAGGAGCTGCTTGATATGATGAGCCTAAAAGGCACAACGACGGGAAAATATATTTTTGAAGCTGTGTCTTAGGCAGTTGAAAAGACTTGGCTTAAATGGGACAAGCTCTGTGGAGTAATAACGGATGGAGCTCTGGCCATGACGGGCGAGCGCAAAGGAATGGCATCGTTGGTGTGTGCCAAGGTAAAAGAGAGCAGAGGTTAGGCTGTTAGGATGCACTGTATAATACACCAAGAAGCACTGTGTGCCAAGACTGTCCAGCTGGGCGATGTGATGAACACTGTTGTAAAAACTAAAGGACTGTACCACAGAGAATTTCAGGCTTTTCTATCTGATGTGGATGCTGAATACGGGGATGTACTCTACCACTCTGATGTGCGCTGGCTCAGCCGAGGCTCTGTGCTGCAGCGGTTTTATTCGCTGAGATCAGAAATTGACCGTTTTCTAAAAGAGAAAGGCTGACCTCTTCATGAACTAACTGACCCTCTGTGGCTGGCTGACCTGGCATTTTTAGTTGATCTTATGCACCATATGAATACACTGAACAAGAACCCAGTGACGTGCAGTCAGGGTAGGCAAGGTAGGCACTGCCTACCCTGCCAAAATTCAAACGTGAAAATGTTTATTAAATAATTGTATTTAATAAACTTTTATTTTTACTGATTATTCTTGTGATTTATATATGCAAGATGTGTGTTATTCCAATTGTTTAGACGTTACGATGACAAATGTAGCAGTTACGCATAATCAAATACAACAAAATGGTAGAACAAGCAGTGCTTTTACTGTCCATTCATTGCGGACGACAACAAAAAACTCATGCACACTTTGATCCTGTATTCTTTAACATGTACGTCAAAAAGCACAACCAGAGAATGTCTAATATAGAGAAAACTGCCACTCTCGGGAAGCTTCCGGGTTCTGAACTGGTTGAAGTTCCATGTGAGGGCACAAACGAGCGAGTGCAGAATGAATGGAGGTCTATGGAGCTATACCCCTCAAAATTTTTCTCAGGATATAATTTTTTGTCTAGTAATTTGAATTCTGAATTCGAAAGGGGAGGCAAAAAAATACACACTGCTGGCTGTTAGATTTTTTTTAAAGTCGCCTTTCTGTTCTAAAAAGCTTTTGAAAATGGAATTGACGTCATACACATCGTACGACCAGAGCTCCTGCTTTACGGCAAGCTCTGGTCACTTACTTTTGTCTCTCAGGGCATCGACAACACAGCTGACAGGTTAGGCTCTTCCTGTCAATACACATGCTAGAAAGAGTTTTGGCTTGCTAATGTTGCTAATGCTCTGACATTCTGATTCCGCTTCGGATGCCATCAAGCAAGAGCTCTGGTCGTATCAGTCCTTCACTAACCAATCAGCATTCATTAGCAGAATGCTAGCGTGTTATAGGCAAAAACGACTCACCCTGTAAGAAATCAAAAGGACATAAGTACTCGTTCATTCAACTTTCGACCTATAATCCATGTTGAACATGCAAAAACTACAATCAAATTGGAGATTTGTCAACGACAATCAGGCAAAAGAGACAAATTTAGCCGTTTAGCTCCATAGACTCCCATTCAACATGCACTCGCTCTCGATCACTCCCAGTGGAACTCTGGTGGAACTGCAACCAAATTCGGTACAATGGGGCTTAATAGGGAGTGGCAAGGCTCTCCTTAAACAGGCTCTGGCACAACTCTGCTTTGCCTTTGCACGTAAATATGTTATGCCAGTAATCATCTACGTTACGTATCAAACATGGACCAATTAAAATCGAGATATTACTGGACATTTGCGCAGCTGACGTCATTACACCAGCTAAACGTAATTCCCGCGAAATTCAAAGTAAAAATGACAGCAACAGTATTTCCCCATATCGTAGAACTAAGAAATTTTTCAAAGCTCAATTTTAATGGCAAAAATGAGTTACTAGCAAGAGGGAGGCCTATTCCAACCTTGCCTCAACTACACCAGCAAAAGGGACCAAATTGTCTGCTCGTTTCACAGGGACTGGTATGACAAAAAAGATTGGCTACGTGGCTGTGCTGGCGAGGAAAGAGCGGCGGATGGATTTTATCAACAAATAATCTACCGATTGGTGAGTCAGAAACTATTTTGGGTTTAATTTTGAATCGGTTGAATTAATGCCGACTGCAAGCCATTTGCCTTCATATTCAATTGAGCAGTGTGTGTTCTCATTGTTGCTGACTGACAAACATAATTGGCCGCTGTGCAATAATTAAGGATAAAGATGGTTGCATTCTGATGCTGGACATTGGTGTTTGTGCGTGCGTGCGTGTGCGAGACAGAGAGACTACGATATGTCATGTCATGAGAGTAAGATATGTCATCCTGATTGGACATTTCTTGATATCAACCGTGCATGTGTGACGCGCTTGTGCGTACTGTTTTGACGTAGCCTATTAGCCTAAACAATAAATATGGTAATCTGTCTTTCATAACTCAGTGCCTACCCTCTTACTGACATCCCCGCACGCCACTGAAAGAACCTACAAGGCAAAGAACAGCTGGTGCCACACCTGTATGCGCACATGAAAGCCTTCTGCACAAAGCTCTGCCTGTTTGAGACACAACTACGAGGCTTTAATGCTGCACACTTCCCTGCGCTGTCTGAAATCAAGTCTGCTTTTCCGAAGGCTGAACTTTCTGCTAAAAAGAAGAAATATGGGTCTGTGATTGCATCTCTCGTGACAGAATTCAACCAGCGCTTCCAAGATTTTCATGTAATTAAAAAACAAATCAAACTGTTCTCGACCCCCTTCCTGGTGGATGCAGAAGAAGTGGAAGAGAGTCTGCAGTTAAAACTGATTGAAATGCAATGTGATGATTATCTGAAGAGTCAACATCAGCTTCTTTCCCAACCTGAATTTTATCAGAGTTTGAAAAATGCCAAGTTTCCTCTGTTGAGACGCCACGCCAAAAGAATGATGAGCCTGTTCGGCTCAACATACATATGTGAACAAACATTTTCTCTGTTAAATCAGAACAAAAGCAGACTGAGAACTAGAATTACTGATAGCCATGTGAACCACCTTTGTGCGTTACTTCGTGTGTCAACCACCAAACTTTCCCCTGACATGTCAGCCATCCTTCAATCCAAAGGACAGCATCACTGCTCCCACTGAATGCAATCTTCAGTAAAAGTAAAGTTGATTAAACTTAAATATAACAGGGATGCAAACAGCGCGCTTTTCGTCGCCTCCCGCTTTTTTTACGTCAGTTTGGGTGACTTGCGTGAATCGTGCAGATCCGAAGAGGTTTTTTTAAGGGGGGGGGGGGGGGTCTTATTATAATTGCACCAACAGTAATTCTGGATTGCCTGCACCAAACAAGTAAATAGGAAATAAGCAAATAAGCAAATCACCAGTAGTCTATGTGCGCAAGCGTGAACCACTAGTGTTTCTTCTTGCTGCGTATCTTTTACTGTCTGCGGTGGGTACTCAAACGGACTCCGGTCCGGATCTGGACCGCAATACCTCGACGCAATTCATTGGTGCGTGATTTTGTGGTACAGCCTATATTTTTTTTCCTACCAGATGTGCTTTATATCTTCCGTGTCCAATCGAAAGCTCCAATCAGGAGCTATAATAACTGTAATCACCATGACAACTCACTCAGGGGCGCAACTACCCAGTGTCAGAGGGGTATGCAGCAACAATTTTGGCGCCCACCCCCACCCCCCCAAAAAATAAATAAGTGTGCCGGACATCATCATGTATAGGCTTTAAATAATGAAGGTTTATTTTCAAGTATATCAGCCACTGTAAGCCTACCATAATTATAAATAATTGTATATGTATATATAGCATAGGTATATTCAGGGCTCGACAAATTGTGGCAACCATATTGTGACAAGTGGTAACCTAATCTTCACCCCTGGCAACCACATTATTGTAGCCTATTTTTTTCATGTACTTTATTTTTATTACAAATGAATCATCATTGTTGGCATTCAAGCATATGCTTTGCGGATGTTTAAATTTGCGTTCTGATTTGTTTACTACGTCCCCACTGTCAGACATAGGCTAATTGTTATATTTCCCACATGCAGGGTATTGATACAGAAATGCATTTTTCATTTGCAATGGCAAGATTAGCTTAGCCTATAACAAACATGTTAAATTATTTTGATTTGGCATTAGAACTAATCAGACTTCATCTGTAAGCAACCCCACTTTAGCTCACGTTAGCAAACACTTGCTAGTCTGAAAACAGTCTGTTAACATGAATATTTGCAAGTCTCCGAGTTTGGTAGAAAATCTATGCATGATTGCACACTGTGCATGATTGATGTAAACCAGAGTTATTGCATTATGTTTTCCAGATTCTTGTCATTTATTGTACATGCCACCTTATATTTTCCGGTTTTCAGCTCAGCAACCTCGGTTTGCATATTCTTAACTAGCCTTAAACCCAAATTTGGCTGCTACATTCCCAGTGTTAGCAAACGCTAGCTAGTCTGTTAACATGAATATAAGCCTCCAAGCACAAACGTCACACTTTAAATCCTACCTGTTGCCTTTAACCATCCACTTATTTACTACTACTGTTGCATCCCTTGACATGTCATCTCCTTTTCCCTCTTTCTTTTTCTATTTTTAGCCCCTGACAACTGTTTTGATTTGCCCATCATTTTCCATAGACGACAACTCAATACTACTAGTAACTGCTCGCTCAGCGCTCACGGTGCCCCCGCTCCCTCTAAATGTCAAAATTCTATCTTATGAGATAGGGCGCCTACCCTAGCAGTTCTAAAATGTTTTATAACATTGAGGAAATGCAGAAACGCACAACAGCAGCTATAAATAGAAAATACCAAAAAAAGATTTAATATTTTTAAATTTATTAATTTTACCATTGCTTTGGCGCCCCCATGGTGCGGCGCCCCTATGCGCCGCATATAGCGCATACCCACTTTTTGCGCCCCTGAACTCACTCACTCAACGTTGGCCGCAACCTCTGTGGGCAACGCAGGTTGTGTGTGTCATTCGCAACAACGCAGGCTAATTGATTTGCTAACGGTAGCTAGCCTACCTGTTTCTTCCTTAGCAAAAATCATGGTGTGACAAAACGCAGCGAAAAGTTGATTCCGAAAATCACAAATTTCAGACAGAATGGACTGACAAGTACGCATTTGTGTTGCGGGTGGGGAGCACAAAACCGATGTGTTAAATCTGCAATGAGACGGTTGCCCTTGTCAAAAGTGGTAGAGCTAACGTGTGACACAAAGCATGGACACTTTTAACAAAATTACCCCCAGAACTCTGGTCTATGGGAGAAAGATGCCCAGGGACACGGGAACTGTGCCCTCCTAAACCTAAGTCAATTTTGAATGGGAGGCAATGGGAGAGATAAGGGCCAGAAAAATAAACCATGGTCCGTTCCGGACCCTAGACTGAATGGAAATTTGGTGAGTGGACCTTTTGAGTTTCTAATTGAGTACCCCTGTTTTAGGGGAAGCCGAGCTTCCCTTGCAGTCTTAAATAAATCTCCTACTGTCATGGATTTTATTAGGAAGGTGACCAAGGCATACACAGCTTGTGGCAAGTAGAACAAACTACCTCTCAAAAGTAAGAATCTACAGGCCTTGTCCTCCATTGATCTTGTGGTGAGGGGCCATTCCCAGGCTGCTCAGCTGAAGGAGTTGGCTATTGGATCATCAACATTTAGTGCCCTTAGAGGTGGCCAGGAAGAAGAGGAAGGAGTAAAACCAGAAGAAGTGCTAGATAAAGAAAAGAAAGAGTTTATGCTAAAACAAGGGATCTGAATTTGGTTCTTCAGCTATCCCTAGATTCTGTTGCCCCACTCAAACCAAGGAAAAGAAAAGACAAGAAAATGGCTCCATGGTATTCCGAGGAAACCCGCACTCTCAAGAGGTCCACTAGAAAATTAGAGCATAAGTGGCGTACCACTAAATTGGAGGTTTTCCGCCTGGCCTGGAAGGACAGCCAAATGGAATACAAGCAAGTCCTCACCAGGTCCAGATCAGAATACTTCTCTAAATTGATTAGTAAGAACAAACACAACACAAAGTTCCTATTTGATACTGTTGAAAAACTCACTAAGAAAAGTACACTCTGTGTTAGTTCAGGTCTCTCTCCCAATGATTTCTTAGATTTCTTTGACCCAAAAATCTATGCAATAAGGGACTAACTACAGACTAGACCTGGAGGAGTGGACAGCAACACTGAATTTGACTCTATACCCAGCATGCTGCATGTTGAGGCTCTCACTCACTTTAACCCTATTTCTATGGAAGCGTCCGTCGAGCTGGTAGATTCCTCGAAACCCATTAGCTGCCTTCTCGATCCCCTCCCTGCCAAACTTTGTAGGGAACTTCTCCCTATTATTGGACCACCCATGCTTAGTATTATTAATGAATCTATTGTAACTGGACAAGTCCCTGACGATTTCAAACAAGCTATTATTAAGCCCCTTCTTAAAAAAAACAAACCTGGATCCAGGTTGTCTTAGCAACTACAGGCCAATTTCAAATTTGCCATTTCTCTCCAAAATTTTACAAAAGCTGTGGCACAACAGCTCACTGAGCACCTCTCCTCAAATCAGCTTTATGAACCTTTCCAGTCTGGATTTCGTCTTCACCACAGCACTGAAACTGCATTAGCTAAGGTAGTCAATGATCTATTATTAGCCTCTGATGCGGGCTCTATCTCTGTTCTGGTTCTTCTAGACCTAAGTGCAGCATTTGAAACTGTGGATCATGACATTCTCCTGGAACGTATGGAGAACTATGTTGGAATTTCTGGTACTTCACTTCAGTGGTTTAGATCCTATCTATCTGATAGATCACAATATGTCCACTATGATGGCTGCTCATCCAGGAGCTCCATTGTAAAATACGGAGTACCACAGGGTACAGTTCTAGGCCCTCTGTTATTTTCACTCTATATGTTGCCTTTAGGAAACATAATTAGAAGCTCTGGGGTAAATTGTCACTGTTATGCAGATGATTCTCAGCTATACATGTCCATAAAGCCTGGAGAATTTCCTCATGCTATGGAAAAATGTGTTTCCGGGTTGAGAACTTGGATGACAGCAAATTTTTTTTCTTAATTCGGATAAAACTGAGGTTAAAATTTTCGGCCCTAAAAAATACAGAAATAATTTATCCAATCTGACCTTAGACTTAGATGGCGTCAAAGTATCTCAAAGCCAGCTGGTAAAGAATTTAGGAGTCACGTTGGACCCAGACCTTTCGTTTGAGTACCATATTAAACAAATCACCAGAACCACATTTTTCCATCTACGTAATATTGCCAAAATACGAAAATTCCTCTCAAAGGATGATGCTGAAAAACTAATACATGCTTTTGTTACATCCCGATTGGACTACTGCAATGTGTTGTTCTCTGGCCTCCAAACTACCTACTTGAACATTTTACAGCGGGTACAAAATGCTGCTGCTAGACTATTGACAAAAACAAGAAAGTTTGATCACATAACATCTACTCTTATCTCTTTACACTGGCTCCCTATCCAAGCCAGAGCTGATTTCAAAGTTTTATTACTAACTTACAAATCTCTGCATGGATTGGCACCACTGTACCTCTCCGGTCTCCTTGCACCCTATTGCCCCGCAAGGACTCTAAGATCTCAAGATGCCGGCTATCTGGTAATACCCAAAATTAAGAAAAAAACTGCTGGAGGTAGGGCGTTCTCATATAGAGCACCTCTTCTCAGGAACAAATTACCTGTCTCAATTAAGGAGGCTGATACTGTTTCGACATTTAAAACTAGACTAAAAACGTTCTTGTTTAGTCAATTCTATGCTTGTTAAAGGTAAGTATGTGTGTACTTTCTAAGTAAACCTGGGGTGTGCGTTTGCCTATGTGTGTATCACATGTAACTTTTAAATTGTAATTTTAGCTTATGTTCACACTGCCCATTTAGATGTTACAAATAAAGTAAACCTGTTAATGTATATTGTTACTGTTATAGTTCCGTTGCTGTATATTGTTATTTTTATAGTTTACTAGTTGGAGACAATGGGGGACTGGTTGTTTTCATCCTTATTCGTATAAATATAACCTATTTTAGAGTTGTTTCCCCCGGAACAGATTCCATGTTCCAAACGAGGGGGGCTGTCGCTGTCTTGGTGTGTGGGGCTGCATCAAATACCCTCTCATCTTTGTTAAATTGCTGCACTAGTCCACACTTGACCGGTGGGGATCTCATTCTATTACGACTGTAACTGTTAGCGTTTACGACTGTAACAGTCTCCATGACGGCCAACACCGGTCCCATCCAATGTCTATAAAGCCGAACAATGGATTTTGGTGTTTCAAAACCCATTGACATTGTATGACTATGTTTAGCTTGTGTTCTGCTCCTCTCTCTTACCAACCGTCTCTGGAGGAGGGGTTCCCTCTCTGAATTGCTCCTCCCAAGGTTTCTTCCATTTTTTCTCCCGTGGGAGTTTTTCTGGGAGTTTTTCCTTGTCTTCCTTGAGGGTTAAGGTTGGTTGAGGGGCAGTTCTATGGGCGTATGTGAAGCCCTCTGTGACATGCTTGCGTGCAAAAAGGGCTATACAAATACATTTGATTTGATGTCTCGGAATAAAAATGAAATTTAATATTACAAATTAGTGTCGGTGTATTTTGATCTTCAGAATGTAATTTTACTCTGTGCATATAGGGGTGGGCAAGGGATGTCAGGGGGTTAGTGGCAATGTAAGTATGGATATTTGCCACGGGGCGAGGGCTTCAATTACCTCTCTCTTTTTTGACCATACATGTGTTTGCATCCCTGACAATTACACACCACGTTCCTTGTTTCAGTTTAACCTAATTTCCACATTTCCTCTTTGATTAATATTGTTTTGTTAGATTGTTCGTTCATTCATTAATTCATTCAGTCGGCTAGGTTTTATGTAGGGGTGAACTAGCCAGTGAACTAGCCAAATAAAAATTAAAAAAATTAAGATGTAGGCCGAATATTGAGTTTCCCCTCTTTGAAAGACCAGCAGCCGCCACTGATTACAATGTATCACATACTGATATTTTTGTCTGTCATAATTTAATTACCAATCCCTATCGCTCTAATATATATTGATAAAAATCATAGTAATAATAATATATATATATATTAAAATCTTTTGCGTGGTGGGGGGGGCCTCGGGGAGGCTTCTGCCCCGGGCCCCAGATGACCTTAACCTGGCCCTGGCTATGATGACTTTCACCTTGATATTTTGCGCGGATGTATACCTAGCCGAATTGCACTGTAGGGGGCGAGAACGAGTCTTCGAACCTGTGTGTATGCCTTGTGTATGAAATTATCACATCAAGCATGACGTTCTAACATGGATGCAGCTATGAAGCCGCCTGGTTTGCTTCAGGGAAAATGTATTTTTAAGAAGCTTCCCAATGGAAACCTCAACAAGGTTAAGGTTGTTTGCACCTTGTGCTATGCGGAATTAGTTTACTGTACGAGTTCTTCCAGTCTCAAATACCACCTAAACGCAAAGCCTCCCTTAGCTAATGCGGACGATGCCAGGCCAAGCACTGATGTAGCGCAAGAGTCGTCGTCAAACCTTTATGTTTGAGTGCCACCAAGGCAAGCCCATCAACACAGGTCTATCAGCCAAGCTAACTAATCTCCTCGCTCACCTGGCTTGAGAAACCCGTTCTCAAAGATTTACTTTTAGTCATTAATTCAGTTGCACTAATGTTCTGAATGCCTTCGGCGGAATTCAAATGAGCCATTTTAATCTAGATGAATCTAAATTAATTCCAAGATTACAGTGAGATTAATTTAGATTTAAGAAAAATCTATGCCCACCACTATTTTCATCTTTTCTTTTGTGGTTACACACATATCATGGTGTAAAGTGAATATGCATCAGCTGGGTCATCTGTGCACTGATGCTTTTACCATGAGTGAAATATTAGGATATTGTATTGATATGCAGCAAATTAATTTGATTAATTTGCTGCATATTTATCAGTATATTTACTTCTTCTTTTTACAATACAAGGGAAAATATGTTTGAAAAAACAGCATTTTTATGTCAAGACAAAAAAAAGTTGTTCAACATAACTCTGCAACTGTTATAATTGTCTGTTTTTGTTTTGTAAAGTCAACACAGATGTTCCTTTTTTTAAAGAAAGCACAAGAATTTGAACAACTAAAAAAATTGACACATACTGCGCAATGCAGCCTACTGACCGTGACAGTATATATGCTACCATATTTTTTCGATTAAATGCCGCCCTCAAATTAATGCTGCACCAAAAATGAACATTGTGTAATAAACGCTGCCCTTGATTAAACGCCACACAAAATCAGAAAACGGTTATTTAATTGGTTAAATTAAAACACAGCTTTATTACACAAGTAAATCACAAGTGTACTATAATTCCCTCGGAGCACTGGCAGACACAAGTGGCTTTCTTGCTACAGGTTCCACATCAGCTTAATATGAACATACAATGACATTCGCAGCATGTAAATAACGTTCACCAAGTAAAATACAGACACAAAACAACATACCTTATTGTCTGCATGCAGTACACAAGGGGATAGAGGTTTCAATAGATTGCTAACATCAGCTATAACAACCTTCACCTTTTATCAAAGCATTAAATTGCGTGCTTCGCTCGCTTGCTGTTAGCTTGTCAACTTTCCCTCATGAGCGTTCCAAGGCTTCAAAATTAAGGCACTGTACTCATACCAAATAAAGTCACTTAATAATACTGAATGTAATTCTATAATTGTAAATTATGACATTGGTTGAAAACAATTATACATTATTATAATGTGATTGCGACAATGGGACAAGGAGGCGTGTTCCAGCATAAACATTCCCTGGTGCTATTTTGCAGTTTCAGAAAACAATTCCACCACAGACCAGGAAAAACGTTGTCTAAAGTCAGTGGCGCTTTATTCAGATGCTATTTTAGGGGCACATGCTTGGCCCGTGCGGTGCGCAGTGCTAGCGAGGCCAGGATCTTCTTCCTGTGAAGCTACTTTACATTTTTATTTATTTATTGTATGGCTGTGTTACATTTCTTTCATGTCAATGATTAAAAAGATTTTCATGAGAAATCTTTATGTATGTGAACTTGATTTGTAACAATTGTGTCAATTTCTTCCCATTGGCACTTGGTTGCTTATCACAATGTATGCTCATGTTTTGGCTTCCCTCAATGTTATTGTGGCTATCTCTTTGTTTATGATCATTGACCTATGCACTTTTTGTAAAGTTTTCTTGGCAGTGACTTTGGATAAAACCGTCTATTAAATTAATAAATGTAAATGTAATTTACACCCACGCCTGTTTAACCAAACCTAATTTGGGTGGGTTTCTTCTCCTATCCCCATACAATGTCACTTATCCATCTTTACGTCCCTAACGAGAACGTCGATCTCCTCGGCTGTGAACCGCTCCTGGCGTGCCCCTGGGCAAATCCGCTATTACAATAGCAATCAGCCATGGAACAAGTGTGCCTGCTCTTAAAGGGAATGTGACGCCCTGATTGGTGTATTGCACGTTACGCCCAAACCACACCTATGAGTAATGTAGCTACTTGAGACCAACCCATTTTAGCTTTGTGTCGGACGCAAGAGTCTACTTTATCCCGCCGGTATAATAGCAACAGCGCTGTAGTCCCGCCCACAAAGTTACTTGCGTTTCGCGTTTGATACTTGCGTTTCCGATCGTTAAAATAGGGCCCAAAGTGTAAGAACGTTTTGGCATGCTGCTTCAGATGTCAACACTGTAGACACACGCATGGCTTAAATTTTTCACTAAGCTTTGTGATTGACCTCCTTGTCTATTCTTTGTTTGTCTATGGCCGCACTGCAGCTACAACTCACTAAATCTTTCTTACTTATTAAACGCCGTCCTTGAATAAACGCTGCACCAAAAATTATCATTGTGTAATAAACGCTGCAGCATTTAATACAAAAAAATACAGTATTGATGGAAATATGTAAGGCCGAATCCCAATACTTCCCCTTATTATTACCCCTAGCCCTTGAGTTTACCCTTAGCTCTTGGCCCTCGAAACTGAGGAGTAAGGGCTACATATCCCTAAGAAATGGGACGCTTGGTTACATGTACGTCATCTAGCACGTATCGATATCTCCAAAGCAAGTAGTGTTATGTACTGATATGAAATGAAATTCGCTGCTAATGGAGTTTACTTAAAGCTGTAGACATGCTAGTCAAAGAAATGCGGGACTGTTGTGCAATTCAGCACTGTAACATCAGCGTACCAAACTAGCGATTTTTTGAAACGTTTCAATTAGGAAAATGGTTGCATATATATGTTCAGGACTGTGTATGACACAAGACTGTCATAATTTTTTTATCAATTCAAAATAATACATTTTACATTATTACAATATTTTACAATATTACATTTATCGGACTCTCTGGATGATCTGGCTGCCATTGTTGCCTGTCGCGCAGTATTCACATAGCCCTAGGTTTCAAGTAAGCTCCCGATCTTACTTGGTTTTAGTCTTAGCCTCTAGCTCAAAAAGAGTATTGGGACACCACTAGCTCTCACGGGAACGCGCAAAACTAAGGGGAAGGGGTAAGGGGGAGTATTGGGATTCGGCCTAACATTACATACATTTTTGTTTCTCCCAAAATATTTTGAGTTACACAAACAAAGAAATTAAAGTTCTTCTCAACCTTTAAAATTGATGTTGTTTTGACTAATTCTTACAAAATAATGTGTACTAGAAAATAATAAGTTGGTAAAAAATTTTATGTTGAAAGAGCAAAGCATTATGTTTGGCATTACAATGCAACTATTCTTATAATTATGTGTTTTTGTTACGTAAAGTATTTTTTTCTTCTGAAAAGTCCTTCAACTGCGTTTTTAGTGTGGACATATTTCTAATATTGTGAAACATTAACAATAATCTAAGATTATTTCATAGGAATGTCCCTGATTAAAATAAAGAGTAATTGGTGCAATTACATGACTCTGAATTGTTAACACAAATTTTTCTTCTTTTCTTCCAACCCAAACTATCAATTTCATGATAATGACAATGAGTTACGTGGAGGATAGTTGTTTGGCCATCAATTTTTACGTTTAACACGCAATTAATACTTTTGCATAAGTACTTGCTACATGCTTCGATAGCCTAACAACCGTCCTGGTGCAAGTAACTCTGTCATTATTGCATTTCGTACTTTCGTACTACAATTTCTTTCCTGTTAGTTACTGTGCATCCAATCAGCGACAAAAGTGTTGTACTTACCTTTTCCGTTTTGAGGTAATGTAATGTAGTTTCCCATTTGGTGTCTTTGTATTCGGGGGGAGGTGAGCAAGTCATCCTGTTCGGGGGGAGTTGACTTTGAATCTTGCTAGCATAACATTAGCTTTCTAGCTAATAGGTCAGCCAAAAAAAGGCGGCGTTGGATGAGCTGAGTGGACAAAAAATATCAAAGTTTGCTAATGTTGAAAACCGTTTCTATTGCAAAATGCATGAAAACATAAATTATTGTCTGTAAAAAATGTGATCATGGTATAAGCGGCATAATGCCCTTCGAGGTGTCCAGTATCATACAATAATGGACTCTGCGGCACATTAGACAGTTCATCACGCATCGTCCATTATTGTATGATATTGGACACCTCGTGAGGCATTATCTCTTACATATTGGAAATATGAATTCAGTATAATAATTGTAAGAGCTTGTTCTGGCAAAACCAAATGTTCTCAAGAAATCAGATAGTAATCTGTGATCATCATAGGCCATATTTCCACCCAGTTGAAAACAACCACAAACTACTTCCATACTCCGTTGCGCTCCAACAGAAAGGACCTATTCTTCAGAGACCAACAAAGAACTCTATCACCATCTTTATTTGGATTGTTGCAGTTTATTTTGTAAGTAACATTTAATTAATACAAAATATAACACCATATAATACTAACTAAATTGATGTTTCCAAAGTATGTTGTTGGTGACAAAGTATTTAATTTACTGAAATGTAGAAGACAAACACAAGACTCAGTCTTGCTTAGGAAATGGTAATATTCACCAGACAGAAAGGAATGAGTGTTTGGGATAAAGTTGAGAGATTCCTACAGAGAAGCATGATATCTTGCTTTCTAGAGTGAGGTTTATGCGGTTGGTGATTCAATGAGATGTGTTGCTTGCAATTGCTGTCTCCTTCAGCCAACGGCTTTTTTCTTTTGTGGTGAGAACAAAGCCCTCTTATACCCTTTTCTGAGATCATCTAGACTGCAGAGTTACACACAGCGTCAGAAGTAGCCTCATTTTGTAAGCCTGTTTTGGTCCAATTTTTACAAAAGGTTTAGAACGATTATGAGGTCTAGTACAGTAGATGAAATGCTATTTGTGAGACTCCGTTTAAAATATACCAGTTCAAATGGTACCATTATCACAGAAAGATCCTGGTGGAAATGCCAGAGTTGGTCTTAACTTTAAGTACAGTGGAATTCATCCAGTGATTTGGTTATGCTATTCCACCTCACAATGATTAATTTAAGATACCAGTTCAGGTAAAAAGTTATGTTACCTGCTTTTTTTTACTAGTTGTCAATGCAGACAATAACAAAGTGTGACTTCGCTGGCACTTTAAATTGCCAAAACAGATGTATCACTCTTGGCCCTCTGCTGTTCTCAGAGATCTGCTCTTTTCTAGATGTTCAAACTCACTGTTCCCCAGTGGTGGTGTGTGGGATGTAAAGGGATGGAGGGATGGGTTGGTGGAGAAAGGCTGAGGTAGAATAGAGAAATGTATAGTCTGCTGACTCCCCTCCACTTCAGAGGAGAGTGTTCTCTGGCTATTCCCAATGTTCCTCTGTTGGCCTCTTCTTAACTTGACCTACAAAAAAAATATATGTACATATATTTATTTTTCAGACACATCTACAGTACATGACCCACAGGCTGTGCAAGCTTAATCATGACTATTGTCAATCCTTTCATTTTCTGTTAATAAAGCATCACATCTAGGTAGGGCTAATACAAAGTAGGACTTGCCTTGAGTGTCAATTCCCCACACACTGAGCTTACTATCACCATATATATATCATGAACTTACCACACACACTAAGAGGAACACACTGGCTGTGGCTGGGAGAAGAAGCAGGGACAAAAGACTATTCCTTGAACGAGTGAGTTCATGGTCCTGTGCTTCACTCCCTGTAAATAAAAACAAAAAAAAGTTAATCTAATTACATTAATTACAATGTTCATCATTAATGTGAGTCAGGTGGCTGAGCGGTTAGGGAACCGGGCTAGTAATCTGAAGGTTGCCAGTTCGATTCCCAGCCGTGCCAAATTACATTGTGTCCTTGGGAAAGGCACTTCACCCTACTTGCCTCAGGGGAATGTACCTGTACTTACTGTAAGACACTCTGGATAAGAGCGTCTGCTAAATGACTAAAATGTAAAAAAAAAAAAGAAAATCTTCAGCCAGTTTGTGTCACATTGCACTACCGTTCCATCACACCATCTTGGGGGTATCTGAGTCTGTTTAATTGCCAGTTATAGTATTGAGATATAGCACATTCCTGAAACTTCCACATCTATCTATGAAGGCATAAATCACAGTTTGTCTTTTCCACTCCAAGGAACAAATAGCTCAAGAGCCGGGCAGTATATGAAGTAAAAAATCGGTCTGTGTATTGCTCAGCACCCAAGGACATGCAGTGCCAGGAGTGATGTTATTTTGATTTTTTGCATTTGCGAAAAAATAAGTAGGCCTTTAAATATGACCATGTTACACCAATGTAGCCATGACCTGCTCACCCAATCAGTGTCCTCCTTAGGCTTGCAATGACAATAGAAAAGGCTGCTATGAATACCCTGGAACAGTTATTTCTATTGTAAACTTGTCATCCAAACAATCACGTGCAAAACTGTGTGAAGTTGAAATGCTGTAGGTGTATTGCTAGGATGAGTGGTTTGCTATAAATTCAATAGCTGTCAGAATGGATGTCAGAATCAGGTGGTGTATAAAAACATCCAATTAAAATACTTGACTTCAATTTAAGTATTTTTTAATGAACAATGATTTCCCATCAGTCTTATTTAAATTAAGGTTAACCTGTTCTCTTTCAATGACATCGAATGATTTAGTACATGATTAAGCAGGACTTTTTTTCTTCTGAAAAGTCCTGCTTCCTTCAACTGCGTTTTTAGTGTGCACATACTTATTCTAATGTTGTGAAACGTTAACAATAATCTAAGATTATTTCACAGGAATGTCCCTGATTAAAATAAAGAGTAATTGGTGCAATTACATGAATTGTTAACACAAATTTTTCTTATTTTCTTCCAACCCATACGATCAATTTCATGATAATGACAGTTACGTGGACCAGGATAGTTGTTTGGCTATCGATTTTTACGTTTAACACGCAATTTATACTTTTGCACAAGTACTTGCTACATGCTTCGATAGCCAAACAACCGTCCTGGTGCAAGTAACTGTCATTATTGCATTTCGTACTTCTGTCGATCAATTTCTTATTTCCTGTTAGTTACTGTGCATCAGATCAGCGACAAAAGTGTTGTACCTACCCTTTCCGTTTTGAAGTAACGTAATGTTGTTTCCCATTTGGGGTAGCGTGTCTTTGTATTCGGAGGGAGTTGAGCAAGTCATCCTATTTGGGGGGAGTTTGCTAGATTCATGGCTACATTGGTGTAACGTGGTCATATTTAAAAGCCTACTTATATTCTGTCAGAATGGATGTCAGAATCAGGTGGTGTATAAAAACATCCAATTAAAATACTTAATTTCAATTGAAGTATTTTTTTAATGAACAATGATTTCCCATCAGTCTTATTTAAATTAAGGTTAACCTGTTTTCTTTCAATGACATTGAATGATTTACATTTCATTTATTCATTTAGCAGACACTTTTATCCAAAGCGACTTCCAAGAGAGAGCTTTACAAAGTGCATAGGTCACTGATAATAACAACAAGATAGCCCCAAAGCATTGCGGGTAGCCAAAACAAGAAGCACACATTGTGAACAACCAAAAAATAAGTGCCAAAGGGAAGAACCATAAGAGCATGTAGTTAAGCAAGTTTCAATTTAAACAACATGAATCTCTAATTGCAAGTGTACCTGTAGAAAAAGCAGCTGCAGCAAAAATAAAAATAAGATTAACTAAAAAAGAATATTTTGCAGCGAATACAACAGTTTAAATCAGTTGCCACTAACCAACAAGAGCAACAAGTCTGTAAGCAAGAGTCATTGTGATCCTAGAGGAAACTAGCATTGGGTTCGGCAAACCATTCCTAAGTACTCCCGGAACAAGTCCGTCTTGAGCCTTCTCTTGAAGGTGAAGAGACAGTCTGTGTCTCTGATGGAGGTGGGGAGTTGATTCCACGACTGGGGGGCCAGGCAGGAGAAGAGCTTGTGTTGGGACCGGGCGGTCTAGAGCGGTGGGACCACCAGGCGGTTGTCTGAAGAAGACCGTAGGTGGCGGGTGGGGGTGTGAGGCTGCAGGAGAGACTTGATATAGTCGGGTGAATTCCCGTTCACTGCTCGGAAGGACAGTACCAGGGTCTTGAATCTGATTTAGTACATAAATTGAGGCTCCACCTCCTACTTTGTTCTTTCTGCAGGAATGAACAGCATTGACCTGTGCCTATAAATAAAGACATGTCCTATCCTCATTATGCCAATGTTTAATTTAAATCATACTCATAGTTCTTAGACAATACTGATATTCAAGTAAAAAATTATAAAACCTATAAAAACTAATTAACCTATGATTGGCTTTGGGTTAAATAATTAAACTGAATCTTTACGAGGCAGAGGTGGCTCAGGAGGTAGAGAGTCAACCAGTAATTCAGAGGTTGGTGGTTCGATCCCTGATTCCAAGTGTCAAAGAGACCTTGAGCATGACACTTAACCCCGAGGTTCTTCCTGATGGCAGGCCAGTGCCTTGCATGGCAGCTCTGCCACTGTGTGTGTGAATGGGTAAAAGAGAATACATTTGTTTAGTGCTGCTAAGGTACAACAAAGTGCTATTTAAATGCAGTCCATTCTCATAGTTTTAGCATTTGGCATTGTTTATGTCAAAAGAAGAAGATAAACCACTCAGGACTTGATTTCTATCAATATTAGTGCTGGAGGATTCAGTGGAACAACTCATGACTGTAGTGTTGTGTCGTGTAACAAAGCAACTAAGAACAGTGCAGCAAAAAAAAAAAAAATTTGCTGTGACTTTGTGAACCAATATTTCTATGTCCTGTTCGTTGAACCTTCTTTTTCTTTTCTCGAATCACCCATGGTGGCAGTAACATGCAGGCGTTTTCTCCCGTCTTTTAACGGCGCGCTAATTAACACTAAAGGGCGGAGTAAGGCGTTGATTGCCCGACGAGGATCTGGTTTGATAAATACCACGCAAAATGCGGAAACACACCGTGCGCTATAGAGGGTTTTCACAGACGTCACATTCTGGGCAGTAACCCGGATGCAAGGCCATCTTGGAGGCACTCGATGTAAACAACTCAACGGAGTACAACGAAAATAACGTAAATTCTACACTCTTTGGTACAACTGTAGCCATGTCTAAACGACCGAAAGGGTCACCAAAACGTGTCCAAGATCCAAAGGCATACAGGGAAGGCCTTGGACCGCAAGAAAACCGTCGATATGTTGAGAAAATTGGATTTATTGGCGGTGCAGATCCCTACCAGTTAGCTCACTCTTCTTGGATCTGTGATGACCCTGTGATTCTGCCTTCAGTCGAACATCCAGATATTGTGAACTACCTGGTTTTCTCGCCGAGCCCATATACAGCGGAAGACCTCAAAGCTTACAAAGGTTTGGAGGCCTACAACCAGATGGTGTGTGGATGGGTGAGGGAGATGCAGTACCAAGTCCTCAACGACCGTTGTGTTGTGAAGGCCAAAGTAAGTAATGCAATAGCGTCTTAAATCAACCTAACCATAACTGTATGATATCATTGCAATACTCAAGGTGTAGCCAAGTGACACTCAATTGTGTTTTTCTTTTCATTTCAAAGACCCCCAGTTTGCTATGTACACTGTACACTATCTGAGTTAGTTTCATAAGATAAGATAAGCCTACATGTTATTATCTTGGACACGTTTTGGTGACCTTTTCGGTCATTTAGACATGGCTACAGTTGTACCAAAGAGTGAAGAATTTACGTTATTTTCGCTGTACTCCGTTGAGTTGTTTACATCGAGTGCCTCCAAGATGGCCTTGCATCCGGGTTACTGCCCAGAATGTGACGTCCGTGAAAACCCTCTATTTGCGGTTGGGCAAAAGCGCATATTAAGCTGCGGTCGCAATGTTAGTAAATGAGGCATTTATGATAATTTTTACAATGCATTTACTGATAATTTGCGTAATTTGTTGAGGTGTCTGAAACCGTTCTGATAGTAGTCATTGGCCTACATATATAGAAGAACGTGACAGCAAGTGAAATTTACATTTGGATGTAATTCAAAACACTGCAGAAGGCCATGGTTTGGACTTGATGTAGGCTAATAAGCTTCACATGTTGAACAAAATTAATAAATGACTTCAACATAACTTTGGCACACATTTCTTACCAGATAAATGCATAACTTTAAAATAAAAGGGTAAGGTGACCATGACTAAAATGGGGATTCCCTGAAATAAGTATTTTTGCACAGATCGAGCACATACTTCCATCCAGGGGCGGAGCAAGGGTTGTGTCTCAGGAAACTGAATTGTGGGCCCCCCTGTTATTAACATTTTGCAGTGCAATATAATATAACAATAAAAAGTAACCAATGGCAACCTCTATTGTGAACAGCACATATTAGTCTATATAATAAATGTGTTCAGTCATCATAGCTCAGTTCAGTCACCCTAATGTGCGAACAAAATGTAGGCCTAGGCCACTAGCCTCGCATTCAGCATTCATTAGAATCTTTCACACACAGTAGGCCTACACAAATCCATTCATAACATGGGTTTAATGATCGGTCCATTTACCAAGTAGCCTACACTATATTCAAATTCAACGAGAAGAGGTCAGAAGCCCCCCCAAACTAAGTTAAAGACAGTAGCCTATAGTCATCCTAACAGTGACATTTAATAATAAACAAACATAGGCCTATATAACAATTCTTTCAGCAACAATTTGGGCAAGCTACAAGCGAAACCAAGCCCCATGAAAAAAAAGTGACGCTCACTACAGTTGATCACCTACAGGCATGCTACGATTGAACTAAAATTCCACTAGACTATAATAATTTTCTTTTCCGAACTGACATGTATTGTGCATCTCAAAACCAGCAAACTCATAGCCTACACACAGGTCAAAACACATTATTTATAAATTTCAGACGTCTGAAAGTCCTCTCTGCCTTAGCACTGCTAATCGGAATTGTCAAGTACGTAAATGCGATAAAGAATGGTAAGGTTGGGGAAAGCACGGTCCATGTTGTTGTCAAGGAGAAATGGTATGATGCTGTATGTATTTAGTTCATGATTTTCCATGCTCAGCTCACGGTACATAGTACGAAGTGTAACAAATTCATCAACCACATAATCTGCCTTAGACAGATATTCTGAATAGAACTCTGCAAGCGCTCTAACTTTCCGAGCAGCATCAGGCTGACAAAAATGTTTCGGATTCATCACAGCAAATTTCTCAGCCATTCTCCTGAAATCAGCAAAGCGATGCTCAAACTGTGAAAGTTTAGGCCCTACTCAATGTCTATCCTACTGTACGTCTACTACATCTCTACGTCATGTAAACAAATTGAAAATGTATATATATTTAGTAAAATTGTCTTTTAGTTAATCCCCATGCTTGATGGAGTAACAGGAATGAATGAGACACTAAAACCACCTGGGGCCAGTATTACAAAACTTGTAATCCAGATCAGAATGATCCGGATAACCATATCCCCCTGTCCTCAGCCACGGATCAACCTGATCTATCCCGGTGTTTCAAAACTTTGCCGGATTTGGTCAGAGTGATTCTGATACCTGCAGATTGGGATGTCCAAATCCATCCCGCCCCTTGGATCACAGATAGGGAACAGGAAATGGAGCGAACTTTTTCCCGAAAAAAGGAGAAGCTTTTGTCTCTCTTGAACTTTTGTCTCTAAATGTAAGTTTAATCTTGGTCAGTGTTGATGCGTACTACGACTTGATGAAAGGCAATCATTATATTGAGTTAACAAATTACGTAAATCATCACAAAGTTGAAAGAAGAGCTTGGCAAAGTCAAATAAAGCCGAGTTCGCGCTAATGCGAGCTAACGCTGCTCCATTGACTTCTGTGTTAAGGAGCTTACTAACAAGTTACTAAATAGGCTAGCGTCGGTGTGTTGCGATCCACAGTTCACATTTTAATGCATTTACTCATAAGGCATTGTGTGTAGATTTTAAAATGTGTTGTACATTTATTTTTAGGAAATAGTTGTCAACAAAAGAGACAGCCCTAAAACCTTCATATTTGTTTTTCTTTACAGATGTTTGTGGAAAGAGAATACAGCCAGTTAACACAGACCTGCTCCAAATGGTATAACCTTTTGAGCTTTCGCTATGAAAATTACGTTGGTGTGCTGAATGCATGTTAATAAATACATTTGACTGATTTTCAGTGGAGGCCTTTATCAGTGGGTATAACTTAACCAAAAATTGTTACTTGAATAAGGCATTCAATTTCACGGTGTTTGCTGAAAAAGGAATGTGCAAAGAAAATAAGCATTGATCAAACAGCAGTGAAGATTATCTATATCTGCATCAAACAAATAACTTTTGGGAGCAGTTACATTTAGGCTGTTCAAATCTTTACATGTAATCTCCCTCAGGTGGGATCAGGGTAATCCTGATTTTTTTGGATCAAACTGATCCAGATTTCCCACAAAAGTTTTGAAATACTCAACAGCAGTCTTTTATCCGGATCAAAGGCAGGACTGGATTCCCGAATTTGAATCTTCAGGATCAGATTTGCTTTGAAATACCAGTTTTTAGGATCTGATCTGGATTTAATCCAATCCAGGAGGATTAATCCTGTGGGATCATTTTGAAATACCGGACCCAGGTGCCACCTCGCAGATTCAGGCCACCACTCCGCTGTGGCGACCTGTCATGGCCCTTGCGCCGTCTGTGCAAACTCTGACACACTTTTTCCTGTCTAGCCCAGTCTCTTGGAAAAAGGCATTCACGATCTGAAAGATGTGTTCCGCTGTAGTTCTTGTCTGAAGTGACTGACAGAACAGAAAGTCTTCATGAGTTGCGCTTTGATATTCGTATCTGACGTATACAAGCAAATTAGCCAAATCCACAACATCGGTGGACTCGTCAAGTTGTATTGGGACTGCATTTAATTCGTTCCACCAGTATGTGTTTAACATTTTTTGCAATTGTTTGTGTCTTACGTGACAGTGTCATTAGAGAGCGGAACCAAGCTCAACTGTTTTGCAGCTTTCTCCCCACACATAATAGGTAAACATTGTTCTTC
Organism: Hypomesus nipponensis; assembly: GCF_054491055.1. Lineage (NCBI taxonomy): Eukaryota > Metazoa > Chordata > Actinopteri > Osmeriformes > Osmeridae > Hypomesus > Hypomesus nipponensis. Next base: position 13,404,643 of record NC_140367.1, read on the forward strand.
TCCAATCATGTGCGGCTTACCAACTTTTGCTATACAAAGGCTGGCACGATAGGAAGCTTCTTGAGCTTTGGTAACGGGTGTAGCGCTGAGCTGAATTGTTTGTCTTGGACTGCTTTAGCTCATCGCGTTTTCAGAGAAAAAAAGTCAACTGGCTTATCTTTCAGTGATGGATTTTTAGTGGAAAGTTGCCGTCTGAGATGTGATGGCTTCACACTTTCATTGCTGAAAACATCTCCGCACTGTGGTGTTGGTTCATCCTCAGCCCCACTCCAAGTAAATCCAAGATTAATGTAAGTCGAGTCGTATTTCCTTACAGTTTTGCGTCATTTGCTAGCCGGTGCTGAAGCATCACTGCTCAATACACTGCAAGCACTATTTAGATCGCCATCGCTAGGATCGCCTTGACTGTTGACAACTTCATTTTGAGTTGTGCAGCCTAACACATTCACCTAATTTGTTCTCCTAATATTCCCTTGGAGCCAGGATTGCAACGGGTTGGCACCATTTTTGCTTCCCCCATTCATCATCACATCAGTTATAACTATATAGTTTGTGACTAACTGGCATTGACTGTTAGTCAGCCGGTTTAACATCATAGTATAATTGACTGTTTGCCAGGGCCCTGCGCCCCTAGTTACTGTTGCTACATCCGACACAATTCCTAGAACTGTCAACCCAAAAACCGTAGAGAGTACGGTGATAAGCGCTATTCATTTGATTCACATGACGTCACTGTAGCTTTGCGCCGCCATCTTACCTACCTACTCGGCCTTAGAAAAGCCTTCAAGAGGAACCTCGGACTGGTATTTCATTCTATACCAAAAGACTAAAGGCCAATTCTCCTACTATTGTTATAATGGATAGCAAGTGGAAGCAAAATGTATTTGTCCCACTGGACAAGTTATACCTCAAACATAATAAAATGCCATGTTACTTAACGTCATGTGCAGTACCACTCATTTACGTCTATTGAACCAATCTTAAAGTTGCTAGCTTTTTTCCTCTGTTTCGGTGAAGTTCATCTCGTTGAATTCTGCTTAAAAAGGTTGAGGAGGACAGCCTTCAAGAGAGAACACAATTACCCATTGATCTGTCGCTTAAGAATTTTGATTTGGGTCACAAAAGTCTTGAAATTTGAGGGAGAATGCGTCGCCCGCATAGTAGTAGGCGGCAGCCATGCCTTGGTCCCCCGGTTACACTGTTTTGACGTTAGCCTCAGAGTCAGACTCGGGCGCTCACTGACAGTGTTCACAATGTTGTATTTCACTCCATTCTACACCAAAAATGTCAGGGAGGACTGCTTTTGGTATATACAAGCCTACCGAAGATGGCCAGAATCTTGGATTTCTTTAAACAAGCCTGTTTCATTCGTCATTTGCCTGAGAAAGCAACCTCCGTTAGCCAGGCTAGTTTTGCCCGTTTCACTAGGTCAGGCTATTTAAAGGTTTCGGACAAGTGATTTTTGTGCATAGAACGTAAGTGCCCCATAAAGTTAATGTCAAGCATTGTCAAGATTAATGACAGCTAGCCGTGAGCTAAGTGGCACTAAGATGAGTGCTAGCTAGCTGTTAGCCACTTAGCTAACAACTCGCTACCTAGTCAGAGTAAACTACCACCAAAATCATACATTAGATTTTTTTAAATAATAAATAACTCCCATGATTAAGTATAAGTCCTTGGTGGCCAGGTGACACATTTTCACATCATTCACCCATCCAGCCACAGCATATTGATAAGCATCCCTTCAAGCTATCCCTACTGTATGGGGAGAGGTTATGCACAAGTAAATTAGGGTGACCAGACGTCCTCTTTTACCCGGACATGTCCTCTTTTCGAGACCTAAAAAATGGGTCCGGCAGGGATTCCAAAATCGTCCGGGATTTTGCCTCGTTGGATATTCGTGTTTCTCTGGGTCTTTCACCAACTATTATGCCCTTACAAGTTCAGGAAAGGGTATCTCCCTTACGTTCCACCTTCTTGCGTGAACTCTGACTGTAGAGAGAACTGTCATTTTGATCAGATAGTGCGGCATGCAATACACGACCAGAACCCCCCCCCCCCCCCTGCCGATGCAACACTTCGGGGGGGGGGGGGGGGGGGGTTCTGTATTGGGGGTTCTGTATTGCATGCCGCACTATCTGATCAAAATGACAGTGACACTCCCAGAACTCCATGACAGAGTTATTTTTCACAAACTCATCTGGTCACCCTAAGTAAATGTTTATAGCTCTGTCATGGAAAGCCAATTGGGACAAGCCTGGGGCAGATAATAAGGAACCAAAAAAAACTAGGGGTAATAAATAGGCTAAGGATTGGAGCCTAAAATTGTATTTTTTTTTACATATCTCTGTCTCTCTTTCTCATTGAAATCGGCAGTGTGGGCAGCCAATACTGGGCGAGATCAGTAATGCATATGGTGGTGGTCTGTTTGGAAGTGATGTAGGTGGCATCTATGAATAGCTGTCAGTGTGAGTGATTATTTTTGGAGTAATACCTCCGCGATATAATCCAGATCCAGGCAGTACTGTAATATGCAGTTAAATTATATATTCAAAATATTAAAATTAGCAATGAAGGGAAACAACAAAAATCGAAGCCAAAGCATACAGGTCTATAATCGCCTTGTCTGGCCAGGCACTACACAGCAAGCACAGGGTTGGGATACTCAGGAGTAGGTCAAAATGCTACGAAGATTTAAATAAAATAAGTTTATAATGGCCTGTTGGGACGTTTTGGTCAACAATGATAGTATTTAAAGCTCCTGGCAACTTGCTGGTGTTCGCTGGTTAGCTTGCAATTTTACAGACATTAGCTAACAACATTTGGATTTCCACATTAACACATTTGTTGGAGTGACTAGTTATGCACTAGCAGTGGTAATAATATAGTTGACATTAACCGTAGCTCTAGAGCTAACTGTTAGGGGATGTTCCCTCAACTAACATATCTTAGATATCGTCCACTTTTTGTGTTTGTTGATGGTCACTAAATTAAATTGGGAGTGGAGTCTCCCACACAGTTAAATCCACCGCCGGCACCTTTTCTCTTGTGTCTTGTGTCTTGGGCTTTGGAAATGAAAAAAAAAAAAAAGCCCCCCTTTAATCTGTCAGGATACCTTGTGTCAGATCGACGTGTCCCGTAGGCACACGTTGATTCAGATGTCAAAGCTTGACGGACCTTCTTATCTTAGTAGCGGTTGCTAAGGTACGATTGGTCGAGGGCTTTTCTAGGGAGGAGTTTTGCGAACGGTCAAAAATAGGTGCGTTCGACATGGGCTGTGGCTGCATGAAACGACCGGCTAGAGTAGCCGCTTGCAGTCGGGGAGGAATTGAAAATGGCTCTGTGAAGTCGGACATTTCAGCTTTTCGTGGTTTGCTGCGTTTAAGTCAGTCACGGCCAATTTAAGCACTGTTTGCTTACTTAAATTTATTTATAATTAAAAATAGTCTTTCCGTTAGTGAAAAGACGTAGTAAAACCCTTTCTTCCATAATTTTTTTTATTCAATTAAACAGTTTGGTCCGGATTTGAGCATTGGCAAAACGAAGGTGTCAGAATAATTACAAAACATGCGTCAAAGTTGCCGTGTGTGAGTCTGGCCAATCATGAAATAGCTGTGTTGTCACTAGAACGCGTGCAGTTGCACTTGAGAAAATGTGCTCGGCTACACAGCTGGCAGTTCTCAAATTGATCTCACTGTACTTTGATGGCTACGTCACAGTGACCTAACTTCGGTGCTGTCTCAAGTCGGACAAAAAGTCTAACCAGAATTCACTGTTTCAAGTCAGCCGCCTGCAGCCGGACGCACCTAATGCTCCAAAGAAGAGGCTTGCAGTATACGTCTCTATTGGCTGCGCAGGCACACAAAAAACAACAACACGTAGCCCTACAGAAATATTAAAGACAGTGTTTTTCCTGGGTCAAAATGGGTCTTCGGTGCTCCAAAAAAAAAAAAAAAAAAAGTGTGTTACCGTATCACCTTATTAGCAGACATCTACGTTTTTTTTTGTTTTTTTACCATTTCATAAATAACGGAGGCTAAATAAATCATTTTGCTTCCACTTTACATTAAAATAGATATGCTAATAGATTGACAATAGTCCAAGACCCATGATGCTATCATGTATGTTTCAAAGATGATCAAGTATGCAAACGTATATCAATAGAATCGAGAACTAACCTGTGTTCAGAAATGGAACACTCAAATTATTAAATTCATAGATATATATATTTAAACACTAGATGTCTCGTCCGCGTTGCCGGACAACGGGGTTGAACGTCCGCACATGGCGGCCATGTTGCTACAGACAACTCGCTCACCCATAACATTGTGTTGATGCTACATGTACTTTTTAAATGACCATAACTTTCTCAATTTTGAATTGTCTGTAGCAAGATGGCCGCCATGTGCGGACGTTCTAGACGCCGCCGTAAGACATCGAGTGTTTATATATCTATGTTTATAAATCTATGATGAAATTCAGGTTTATCGAAGCAAGCTATTGTTCGCACACAGCACAGTTGTGTCTTGAACAAACAAGAATACACACTCAATCTTTCTTTCAACGTGATTGCTATTGATCAAAACAACAATTCGGCTGTACTTGAAAAATATTATTAAACATATTCGCGGACATGCACTGCACGAGTGATTAATTGCGATGAAGGCTCCAATAGAAGTTATAGCGAGCATATAGAACTTAATATATATTTTCTTATAAATGTAGCCTATTTATTCCCAGGTGTTTTGCCATTTCCTTTTATTTTCTACGTGCCTACACTATATATTTAGCCTGACGTTGTCATACTCATAATTCTAGTCAGCATATGAGTCTGAGAACTCTCCGTTGGGCTTTAACTACGGGGTGTGTTTCAAACGAGCCTGGAAAACAAATGCCTCTTCGCTCAATTGGATAGACCTACAACCAATCAGAGCAACGTAATATGTTGTTTGTTCAAAAGAATTCAACTTAAGCGCTCTTTTGTGACGTGGGTGATTACGTTACTGTTGATCATCTGTCCATCATCGTATAAAGCCCGCCCTGGCAATTTCATTGGTATGCCCAGATTCTGATTTTCTGTAGTTGTTTCCCAATACGAGACCCTCCAGACGGGAAGTTGGGCTGGCAGCCAGGCTACTATATATTATCATTCCTGGTGAAGAATACCAATGGAGGCTGCGTTGGAAATCGTTAATCAAACTTTTGTCAACATTTTGAGTGGAAATTTCATTTGCATTTGTACAGGTGTAATCGTGCACGTCAGGCTGTCCCTCGCAGCGGAACGACTGTTGACTGGCCGCTCTGTCTATTCGCGTAGCCTACCTCCCAGTTGCGTATTGATCAGACAAGAAGACACGCTTATTGACTCGATTACTATTGATCAAAACAGAACGAGGGTTCGGCTGTAGGTTACTTGAAACATACTATTGAGGACATATTCGCTAACTTGCATTGCACGCGTGATGAACAGTTGTTTTTTTTAATCGTGGACTTTTTTTTGCCTCAGGCGCTTGGGAAAACGATTTAGGCGCGCGCACAAATGTTCTCTATGCAGGAAAAACCCTGAAAGCCTAGTTTAATTTGAATTCCTTTTAGAAACCTTGTGGCTTATGTGTTAAAGGGGAGATTGTTTTTTTTTTTTGTATTTCACACTGTTCCTTAAGGTCTCAGAATAGGGTATGTAACATTGGTTGGGTTGAAAATGGCCCGGGTGCTCTTCTATGCCCCCTGATAGATCCTCTGAAATGTTCCTGGGAAAAAACACTAGCTTTTCTCCTTTTATGGTATGCTCATTAATATTTAGATAACCTGCGCGCTGAATGGTTGGTTTTCAACGAGTGACGTTGGGGAGCAAAGACGCAACATGGCCAACAGCAGCACTCACTGAAACACCGAAGTTGTAGACTTGAAATAAAAACGCGCAAAATAAATCTATTATGTTTACACAACACTGTTTTCAACAGATTGACTACATATCATTTGAAATGATAACATTACTTGTTTACACTTCTGTTGTTGAAGCAAACTGGATTGACTTGGGTGGGTAGAACGTTAGGTTTAGCAACCAAACCATATCGTGGCTGATTATCAATCCACGTTTTTTTCTGTTCTTGTGTTCTTGCGAACTCAGCTGACGTCATCTTTCATTGCCCAAGTACGGTTCCAATCCAAAGAACACAAGTCACCAAGAGTGCCAAAAATACCCGGAAATGTTCTTGATCTGCCCCTTTTATCGAGGATGCATCGGATGGTGACTTGACCAGCGAGAACGCTTCTGATTCCCCAGAAGTCATTGTAAGATGTCAAGCGAGGCAGACAAACATCACAACTGTAATTTTATACTTTTCATATTTCACCTAAACGGTACTTGTAAATCAGCATCTGAATTAAAATGTGACGAGAAATAAGCAGTGTAGTCACTGAAAATGTTCTTATTTTATTGATGAAACGGCTCATTTGTAAATTTGCTCCGACTTTTCGATAACCTAGCTAGCATCTCAGTGCAGACACTAGTTAACATTAGGTACTGTAAGTTCGCAAGGGCTACAGAAAACGTAAAATTACAGGTAGAGGGACCATTTTTTAGCTTTGTTATCTAGTTTTTGTAGTTAGTCAGTGCCGCGAGTCCAGGAAAACCCTAACCATCTCAATTCATTCTCCGTCCTTGCATCCTTGCAAGACCATTCTCGCAAGGACGCTTGCAAGAACGTTCTTCAAAAGAATGTACTTGCGTTCTCAGCATTCTTCGGATTGATAAACAGCCCGTGACTCAACTCGGCTTCAGTTAGCTAGCTCTAGATATATTGCTGAAAAATAACCTGACAAAGACCTGGACAAACATGCATCGTTAATTGTAGATTTACATGACACGGGTTATTTACTTGAATGAAACATAGTCAGGACCATGAAACAACGTTAGCCCCATTGCCCATTAACTAGGCTAAATTATCACACATTCTACCTATGCTCTTGCGTTAGCAAGCTAAACTAGTTTACATGCCTACTACAGTCTTACTAGTAACAGTTACTAGCAATGCTAACATATCCTGTATCTAGCACCTGCCTTTCTCCAGTTCTTTCAAATAGATTATCTAGACAGGCGTTAGCAATAAGCCAGACTGCTGTTCGTTTTCTGGCTATTTTTTCGGAAGCTTCCCTTCTAATGCCGACTACAGCTAGTCTAGCTAGTCATTTGATGTGTGTAGAAACAAATTTGGCATTCTACCTATGCTATATACAGGACACATTAGCATTGCTAATAACTGTTAGCACAACATCATACTGTCCTTACAGCTTGCGGTTGCAATGAGCATACGGTCGGAACAGCACCTCTTTCCAGGTTCAGCTTCCTAGCAAATCCTGCTTGAAATTATCCAAGGTTGTCAAAACTGTCTTGGGTGAAATGTTCATAGCAAATGAATGATTGAGTGTCGAACTTCGCCGGGATCTTCTCATAGACAACAGCAGCCATGCCTGTCGAATGTTTGGTTCCTTGGGAAGACTGTGAGTGTTAGCCTTCCCTGTACAGCCTGGAACACAGCGTTTATGACCGTGATGCATTTTCAATATCCTTGTTATAATTCCAAACGTTCTTCTTTGTAATTCCTTACAAGTAGCCTACACAGAGCAGCGCGCAGCTAAACTAGTATTGGAGATAGACGCTAACTCGGGCTGGTCTGGATGTACATTTTGGGGCGTGACAAAGATACATACCACAGCCAAAAAGGGCAGCCCCTGGTCCTACGTCACACTGGTGGCTTTGTTGAAAAGCTAGCGTTTTACAGCCACGTTTTTTATTTTTGAGATTTGCATAGGAAAGAGGTGTCAATGGACTTTGATATTCACTCTATGTTCATGTTACCCACCGAACTGTTGTTATTCAACTATGACAAGGTAAAATCGGTTTTGCAATCAAATGCCCCTTTAAGTGTGTGTGTGGGTGGACATGCACGTTTATGTTTCAACGATTGCTTCAACTTTTTGTGCATGCTCCGCGTACCACTTGAAGGGCGCTCGCGTACCACCAGTGGTACGCATACCACAGATGGAGAACCATTGATCTAGATGCACTGCTTAGTTTAGGCCTTATCTTATCTCAACTAAACAATGACTTTTGACAGTTACAGTTTTTAACAGTTAATGTGACATGATTACTTAACTTGTTTATTTCAATTGATATGTAATTTGGAGATGAAGTAAACTTAGTAAACTAATTCATTCATTCTGGGTCATTTTGTGAGAAAAAAAGTCTGCACTTATATTTCTGAACACGGACAGAACAAAAGTGCTGCGAGCGCTAAAACACTCGATGGAACTGTGTTTTGAGATTCGGTTTCCCCTGTTCTCTTTGCAACATAGCTAAATTCAGCTTGACTGTTAGCCTGACAGATATTGCAGACTGGCTTTTATATCTGAATATCCTTAGACATGCTTGAAATGTCCTTAACAAGACCATCAACATGGGAGATAGTTGAATGAACTCTAACATCGATTTATGAATATAACACAACTTGAAGCTCTATTCTTGTTGCCCAAGTAATTCCATGTAAAAAGTATTTTGCTGTTCCAGCAGCTAGCAAACCATGGATTTACATGATTGTAGTGACCAGAGGTCTCATTTATAAAACTGTGCGTAGGATTCTTACTAAAAGTGTACGTACGCCCAAAAGCCTAAAATGGCGTATGCACACAAAAATTCAAATTTATAAAACCGTGCGTACGCACACCTGTGCGCAATGTTCCCTTTATAAATCACAGATTACCCACAAGTGTGCGTACGTGAATCAGCATTGTACCCCGCCCTGAACACGCTCATTTTTAACCATAAATAGTCAATGCAAAGCACCTCATGAATGCTAATCTAGTATCTCATCATGACCCTGGCATACGATTGTTCTTTACGGTGAATCATAGCGCATGACAACTTCTCAGACACTGTTAGCCTATTGGTGGAGCCCGAAAACTGGTGGCTGGTAGATCACCAATAAAAAAAAGCTGTGCGAGTGGCATCAACTGTGCCAGTGATAGCGCAATTCGAGATACAATTTGAAAATAAATCGAATAAATATTACGAGAAATGTTCTTCCCACATTCAATTTCTGCAGTCTGACTACAGTATGGTCATCTGCGTCGCCAATTCCAACTATTTTCAAAATGCGCGTAGGCCTACGAGAGGGTCAGGGTTTGAGTGGCAAAATATTGTAAAATTGACATAATAGATAATTACACCGGGATTACCCAGAAAACTAGAAACTGTTTTGTCCAACAACAACAAAAATACCTATGCTTGGAGTCAAACCTGGGACCCTTTGTTTATTAGCACAACCTCTCATCCAATTGAGCCCTTCGAAGATCTAGACCTTGCAGTGTTCAGTTACTGAATAATAAAATAAGACGTTTCTCCTATGGCACTCATAGTCACATTTGGTCCAAGCTCAAACAGCTCTAATTCAGTCATATTTTCACATATCAAGGAGAAACTTTGCAGGGTACTTCAGCGGGAAGTCACCTTAAAGCCTATTCCTGATGGGGGAATCCTAATTAAATGGAAAGATATTTGAAATATATACTGACAATGATCGCTTCCAGCAAACCTCTTTTTAATTAGCCATTTCCCCCGAAATAAATGTCATTGGGCCTCATTCACCAATATCTTCCTAAGTTATTTCTTAAATTTGTTCTTAAGAAAATTCCTAAGAAAAATCTACGTGTGATTCATGAAGCGTTCTTAAACAGCAGTATTGTTCGCAGGTGTGTTCTTAGAATGATGAATCCCAATATTTCGTAAGTTGAAAGCTCGTGCCCCGTTGCTCCTATTTAGCATAGGTAAACGCCCCGTTAATTCCAATTAAAAGGGCATGATATGGCGGGGCCGTGTGCTCGCTCAGAGAAATGTCAAAACAACGTGGTACAGACGATGGAGGCCTCGACAAGACAGAAAAACGTAATAATAATTCTGAAGTGGAGGTATAGCTGCAAGAAGTTAGCGACAAACGACACATCATATTTACGTAATAGTGTCGGCTGTGGATACAAATCAGTAAATAAAACTGATGCATGGTATGCAATTACTCATGCAGTGAACGCTGTATCTGGAGAAGTGCGCAGAACTGATGAAGTAAAAAAATAAATGGTTTAACTTAAATCTGAATACCCAAGCAAAAAAATTGACTGCTTTTTTGACTGTTACAAATATCCATGAGGACTGCTCTTGGTAGCCTAAAGCGTTCCAACAGGTAGCCTACTCGTCGCTCTCTGCAAATAAATCGGTATGCTCAAGGAAGATGTGATCCCTCCTCAGGGAACGATCTGCAACATTTTGCAGCAGCAATAAATACGCCAGTGTGTGGTGTAGTCCTAGTGTGCGGAATAAGCCTACTTTGGGTCTATAAATACAGTGATTAGTCACTTAGTTTTTGATGGCAAAGTTCCCTGTTAACATAATTGATTTGAATTGAAGGCAAAGCAAGGCTAGTTTACAGTTTTTTGAATGACCCATCTCAGAGTAGCTTTATAGAATGTACGGTTACTGTATTGAAAAAAAAGACATAACATAATTGCTGCAGTAAAGGCTTCATTTGCAACAGGACAAGAAATATACAATATAGCTTCCATTTACAGTATTACCCGAGCTCTGGCCCTTCTCTGAGCGCCACCACACATTCTAACTCCTCTCCCTCTCCCTTGTCCTGGTACTTGTCTTCCTCTCCCTTGTCCTGGTACTTGTCTTCCTCTCCCTTGTCCTGGTACTTGTCTTCCTCTTGCTTGCCTTTGTCCCACTCCTCTCCCTTGTCCTGGTACTTGTCTTCCTCTCGCTTGCCCTTGTCCCACTCCTCTCCCTTGTCCTGGTATTTGTCTCCCTTGTCCCACTCCTCTCCCTTGTCCTGGTACTTGTCTTCCTCTCCCTTGTGCAGGCATTACTGTATTCTTACTTTCTTTTGTTCCTCTATATTGTTTTTTCCCCACACCAGATCAGCCAAAAGAGGTTCTCTTTACTGTCTATAGTATAGACAGTAAAGAGAACTCTATACCATATAGTATATACCGTATAGACTCTATACCATATGGTCATGCAATTGAAAGAACCTCAACACCTGAGTGTTTCCTAGGAATCAGCTGTGATGTCCAGTATTTGCATAACTTAAGCTGTTTTTCAGTAGCAATAGAATAAAATACAGGAGATATATTTCTGTTTCAATTCACAATATAAACAGCTGTTCAATTTGACTTTAGCCAATAATTTAGGTTTTAAACATGATGTTATCTGTTTTGCTGACAGTGTGAAAGCATTGGTAAATTGGGCAGTAAAAATCGATTGTTTTGGTCTTGGTTGAGCTTGTGTGTAAAAGAAGTTCAAGCGTTTAAAATTTGTGTTTACTCTATGCATTTTGTGTCAAAGCAACAATAAATGTGTTAATTGAAAAGCCTACACAGACGGATGTTGTGCTCACTGTGTTAAGAGTTTTGGAAACTTATTAAAGGTATTGAAAAAACGTTCATAGCGATTATAAAATACTGTATTTATATAGGCATAGCACAATTCTTACACAATGGAAATTCCATGTGCATTACAAATGAGCAGAAATGTAAGTGTAGTGTGTATTTATTAAAACAAACAAAAAAAAGTGTAAAATATTCTATTTTAAATTAGAACGGACGAAGAAGGTATAACTATTTATTTTGCGCAAACATGTCAGCTCTCAATTGTGCCTAAGAGTGCTCTTGGGTGTGCGTAAATTCTGTTCTTACCTAAGAACAAATCCCAAATAAGAAAACATTGGTGAATGCCAGAATCTTCGTGAAAACTGCTTAAGTAGGGTTTGAGAACAAATTTGTTCGTAAGAACATTTGGTGAATGAGGCCCAATCTTATTTACGTTTTTGGGAGCTTATTTTCAGTTAGCAGATGGTACTGTTTGAATCGGGATTCCGTTTGAAATGTTGCCGTTGACAAGTGTTATGTTAGTGAATGAATGCTGCCCCCTAGAGTCTAAGAGGTTGGGAGTTGTACGAAGTACGGGTGAACACGTTTCAGTAAAGCTCCAGTCATCTGTACCAACGAAGCGTTGTGTCTCATTCTACTTAAGTTATAGGGTTTACACCTAATAACATAACATGGTGTCAGACGTGTGTTAGACTGCGAATAGACCTGTTTAGGAGAAGAAACTTTGACTTTTGGAGTCCTACAACGACCGGAGTTATCCTCCTATGTAAGGGTGCGAAAAGTGCTGCCTAGCATGGAACGATTCCAGATTCCCCCACCGCCTAAGTTTGATGTCTCAAAACCGGAGGGATGGCCCAAGTGGAAGAAAAGATTTGAAAGATACCGGATAACATGGGGGCTAGATGCGCAGCCAGATGAAAACCAGGTAAACGCCTTGTTGTACACTATGGGAGAGGATGCCAAGGATGTAGTGACATCACTTCAACTTACCAAGGAGGGTCTTGCAGAATATCACACTGTATTGGAGCGTCTAGAATGCTAACTACTTTGTGATGAGAAGGAACGTGATTTTTGAACGTGCAAAGTTTAACATGAGACACCAGGAAGAGAAAGAGACTGTTGATAGTTTTATCACTGCACTTTATTGCTTAGCTGAGCACTGTGGCTACGGTGCTTTACATGACGAGATGATACGTGATAGACTCGTCGTGGGACTGCGTGATAAAAATTGGAACAACTTCAAATGAATTCAGAGCTCACTCTGGACGGAGCAGTCACTCGTGCACGACAGAGTGAAAGAGTGAAAAAGCAGCAAGAGTTAATGAAAAGTTATTTCAGCCCGGACACAAATGCAAACGTAGACAGGGTTAGTTTTCAGCAGAAAGGCTATACTAGAAACAAAGAGAAAGTACGATGGCAAGCTAAAGGAAATATCCTTGTAGCAAAACAGCAACACGACAAGCAAAGTGCTTGCAAGAAGTGCGGGAGAGCGCCAGCGCACAGCACACAGCAATGCCCTGCTCGCAATGAAACCTGCCATAGTTGCCATGGGCGAGGTCGTAACGCCAGGGTGTGCTTGAACAGAACAGTAGGCGAAATTGAAGCAGCTACAGGAAGTGATTCAGATGAAGAGGCTGTATATTTGGGTTTACTTCACTCACAAGTTCCAGACAATGGGTGGGTGACAGATCTTAAGATCAACGAGCAGGAAACACAACTGAAGTTAGACACAGGGGCAGACGTAACGGTTCTCCCTGAGTCAGTGTACAAGGCGTGCAAAGACTTCCCACCATTACAGATGTGTGACAAAGTCTTATACTGGGCAGGAATGAACCGCCTCACAGTTAAAGGAAAATTAACTGCCACACTGAAGAGTATCAGTTTAAACAACTCCAGTGAGCAGGAGGTTTATGTCGTATCAGGGCTGAGGTCAGGACTGCTAAGCCGTACTGCCAGTGTAGCACTGGGACTTGAAGCCAGAGTAGCTGGCATTAATGCGCTGCCGGCAGTTATGATGCGAAAGAACAATTCACACAGTTATTCAGCGGATTGGGAAAATTACAGGGAGAGTACAAGATAAAGCTGACTCCAGACACAAAGCCATACTCGTTGTCAACCCCAAGACGCATACCGCTACCTCTCATGGCCAAAGTCAAAAAGGAACTGAAACGCATGGAAGATCTAGGAGGGATCTTAAAAGTTGAACAACCCACCGACTGGTGTGCTGGTATGGTCCCAGTTCCAAAACCAAACGATGAGGTTCGTATCTGTGTAGACTTGACAAAACTAAATAAGTCAGCGAGGAGAGAAAAACACAAGCTGCCGTCAGTTGAGCATACTCTAGGTCAGCTAGAGGGCGCCAAAATATTTTCCAAATTAGACGCAAACTCAGGATTCTGGCAAATTCCTCTTTCTGAGGACTCCAGATTACTTACCACATTCATCACTCGTTTGGACGGTACTGTTTTAACTGCTTATGCTTTGGAATTTCATAAGCACCAGAGCACTTCCAACATAGAATGTCGAGGATACTGGAGGGCTTAGAAGGAGTGCTATGCCAGAGGATGACGTGCTGGTCTATGCTGAGATGCAGTCAATCCATGATGGTCACCTATGGCAAGTGCTGAAAAGGTTGGAAGAGAATGGCGTGACACTGAAAGCAGGGAAATGCGAGTTTTCAAAAAGCTCAGTGAAGTTCCTGGGTCAAGTCATCGACGCTCAGGGCGTCAGAGCAGACCCAAACAAAATAAAAGCGGTGACTGCCATGGAGGAGCCTAGAGATGTCAGCGGGGTCAGACGTTTCCTGGGCATGGTGAACCACCTTGGGAAATACATACCTCAGCTGGCAGAGAAGACACAGCCACTGCGTGATCTTCTGCGAGACAAAAACATGTGGACATGGGGTCAACCCCAGCAACAAGCGCTTGACAGGATCAAAGGAGAGCTCAAGGGTCCACCTGTCATGGCGCTGTACAACACACAAGCATATACAGTTGTGTCTGCCGACTCATCCTCGTACGCCTTGGGAGCTGTCCTGTTACAGAGACAAGAAGACCACACACTGAAACCAGTGGCATATGCTTCACGTGCCCTTAGTGACACAGAAAGAAGATATGCCCAGATCGAGAAAGAAGCCCTAGCAGTCACATGGGCATGCGAACGGTTCTCAGACTTTCTGGTCGGCATAGACTTCCACATAGAATCTGACCACAAACCACTTGTACCGCTGTTAGTGGTAAAAGACCTGAACGAACTTCCCCCACAAATCCAGAGACTGCGTATGAGACTGATGTGATATTGTTACACAATTGCACATGTGCCTGGAAAACTCATGGCCACTGCAGACGTCCTGTCAAGAGCTCCCCAGAAAGGAGAGCCTGATACTCACCTGGAAACGCAGCTGAACCTGTATGTCAACATGATCATGTCCAGCTTGCCAGCCACTGAGACAAGACTACAGGAAATCAAAGTACACCAAGACAGAGACGAAGTACGACAGGAAGTGAAAAAGTACTGCCGTGAAGGGTGGCCTGATAGATTTAGAATAGAGGGGAGAATTCGTCAGTATGCACCGTTTGCAGGAGAGCTAACAGTGGAAAAAGGCCTGTTACTGAGAAATAAAAGACTTGTCATACCGAAATTATTACAGGCCGACATACTGTAGAAACTGCATGCGGGCCACCTCGGTCAAGTGCCGGGACAGAGCCAGACAGTCAGTCTGGTGGCCAGGTTTAAGCACCCAGCTCAAGAAACTGGTAGAAATGTGTGACACCTGTGCGAGGGACCGAGTCCACCATAAGGAGCCACTGACGCCTTCTGACATCCCAGAGAGACCATGGGAGGTTGTAGGAGCCAATCTTTTTGAGTGGAATCAGCACCAATACCTCCTAATAGTGGATTATCTTTCCCGTTACATTGAGATAGCCAAACTGTCCAGCACTACTTCAGCGGCTGTCATAGCGCATCTCAAGTCTATCTTTACTAGACACGGGATCCCCTCGACAGTAAGAACGGACTGTCGGTTTGCAAAAGCCTGGTCGTTTCGACACATCACGTTAAGCCCAAGATTCCCTCAGAGTAACGGGGAAGCAGAACGAGCAGTGAGAACCATCAAACACATGCTGAAGAAGGAGTCTGACCCATATCGAGCACTCATGACATACCGATTAGTTGTGTGATGTTCAGTGTTTTGTAAAAAAAAAAAAAAAATTACAAAAAAAAGATACATCTGTATGTTACAGGTTTGGTGTATTGAGAAAAGAAAGGTGCTCAAGTTTCATGTGGAGGGGGGTCTTGAGATCTTGTGAAGTTAAGAGTAATTTCTGTTGTGAACCTTCAGTTGAAGGGTAAGAATATTACAGGTTTATAGTATTACACTGAAGAAAAGGAAGAAAGAGTTCAATCACGAGTTAACAGTAAAACAAAGAATTATTGATACTCAGCTTAAATGGTTATTACAGAACGTAGAAAGGGGGATGTTATGTTAGTGAATGAATGCTGCCCCCTAGAGTCTAGGAGGTTGGGAGTTGTACGAAGTACGGGTGAACACGTTTCAGTAAAGCTCCAGTCATCTGTACCAACCTGGCGTTGTGTCACATTCTACTTTAGTTATAGGGTCTACACCTAATAACATAACAATGAGATTATTAGAATACCTTCTAGATGGCTGAGCAGGGAATCAGGCTATTAATCAGAAGGTTGCCGGTTCGATTCCCGGCAGCGTAAAAATGAAGCTGTGTCCTTGGGTAAGGCAATTCACCCTGCTTACCTCGCGGTGTCCCTGTACTTACTATAAGTCACTCTGCTAAATGACAATGTAAATATCACCATATATGTCCGTACATAGTAGGGGCATGTTCTCATACATGTACACATGCATTGTACAATATATATGTACATATTTCCATATAATTCTACATATATTAAAATATATTCCACCATATATGAAGCATACATTTGACACTATATCTTTACATGTATTATATTACCCATACATTTTCCCATACATTCTCGTCTCGTCTCGTCATCTTCCGCTTGTCCGGGGATCGGGTCGCGGGGGCAACGACCTAAGCAGGGAGGCCCAGGCTTCCCTCTCCCCGGCCACTTCCACCACCTCTTCCTGGGGGACCCCGAGGCGTTCCCAGGCCAGCCGAGTGACATAGTCCCTCCAGCGTGTCCTGGGTCTTCCCCGGGGCCTCTTCCCAGTGGGACGTGCCCGGAACACCTCACCAGGGAGGCGTCCAGGAGGCATCCTAATCAGATGCCCGAGCCACCTCAGCTGGCTCCTCTCGACGCGGAGGAGCAGCGGTTCTACTCTGAGCCCCATACATTTTCCCGTATAAATAACCACATTATGGTGGTTATTTATCAATACATAATTGCATATATTTTGGGATATATAACCACATATATTATATATTCATGTTCCATATATTGCATGTAAAACGGCAATCATTGCCAATTAAAAATGGCAGACTAAAAGGCATTTTTTAAATTGTAAAAGTAAATTCTCTTACGAAAAAGAAGTATACTGTAAGTTTAATTTGTAAGTATACTTAAGTATACAAAGTACACTATTATCATGTTACTTTAAGTACACTGCTAGTATACTTATTTATATACTATTTTTGTAAAGTAAACTGAATTGGCCCACTTTTTAGGTCATTTAGTACACTTTAAAGTACACTTATAGTGTATTTGAGATTTACTTTTGTAGCCTGTGTAGTGCATTTTCAGTTCATAAAGTATACTTCCTAAAGTACTTCAAAGTATACTTTGGAATACTCTAAAGCAGGGGTCAGCAACAGGTGGCCCGCGGGCCAATTGTGGCCCGCCAGCAATTTTGTTTGGCCCGTCAAAATATTTCAGATCATACTTTTTGGGGTGTGCTTGCCTTCGGCGAGCACAAACCATTGTTATCTCACATATATATTATTTTTTTGTTGTTTCTTTTCGCCACCCTAAAGAAGCCTCAATATTTGTACTGCATAGACTACGGCGATGTCAAAGGGTTCGTCTTGGTAGCGATTGCGTTGGTTGTATTGGGATTTACGTTCCATTGCACGGTTGAAGTAGAAATTACGTTTTTGTGTCAAAAAGTGAAGCTAACGGTGGCTAACGTGCTAGCCACAGTCACTGACGCCACTAACGTCACAACAACTCGCGTGATTATCTCCAGCAGAACATTTGTTTAGCAGCTCGTTAACTTCTGGGAGATGGCTAGGCTAACTGCTTGCAAGGCAGCTGCAGAAACGCCACAAGCAAAGAGGCCTGGGAGATAACTATTTACTCATTTTATTTCGTGATATGACACACAATTGTCATGTGTAATGTACAGTATAAAGTAATATTATTAAGGAAGTACATTTACTTTCGGAAACAGTAGACTACTATTTCACTGAAGCATTAGTATCATGACATTAGCCTCTGTTGCCTGGCAACACATACTACAGCGGTCTATGATGCATCTATTTTCAATCGTTAAAATAAAAATTCCTCACAAATACATTTTCGTTGTAGGATTTATTATGCCATTAGATTACAAGTAAACAATTTTAGAGTGAAATTGTCATTACCTGTGGTTTCAAACCAGTGTAGCTCACAGCAACGTTGCCGCGTCGCCAACTACTGCCTAGCTACTGTACAGCCTGTAAACTAGTTTAGCTTGGGCACCTGCTTCTCCAGTTCTTTCAATAAATAATCTAGACAGGCATTAGCAATAGGCTAGACTGCTATTCGTTTTCTATTTTGCTATTTTTCGTAAGCTTCCCTTCTAATGCAGCTAGCCTCTAGCTAGCTAGAGTAATTTGCTAAGTAAGGTATGTTGCTGTCATTAGAAACATATTTAATCAACAGTGGACCCCTAGTGCAAGAAAAGAGAATGCTCATTACTGTAATGACATGACTCTGACTTGGCTCTATTTCCGCTTTCAAGTAGACTAGGTCTTCTGTGATCTCTTTTAGCCACACTCGCCCGACTTTCTTGCTGTGCAAATACTGGTAAGCTTCAGAGGTTTTTAGGTTCATCATTGACTGACCATCGGAAGACACAGACTCAACAAAGTACGCAAAAATGCGGCTGTATGTTATCCTAAACTATTTTTTTTATTTTGTCTTCCCATCCAGTTACTGCGGAGGGAAAAGGTACATTTATATTGCCGTTTTTTAACTCGGTGAGGTTGTGTTCCCACATTGTAGAACGAATTAATGAATGACAGACGACGATTGTTTACGTCGGTCTCGTAGCAACAGGAAGTGAAGCCCACAGTTTGCACAAAGCACTATGGGGCGCTGGAAACTTGTGGATGAAGGCTTCAGATCCATAGATATATAAACATTGTTTATATATATCTATGTTCAGATCGCTTAAGCCGGTCGTAGTAAACTTCGCCATGGTAACCGTGAGTTTGACCTAAAAGAGAGACGTCAGTCAGTGTTGTTTTGTTTAGGATTGTGGGTAATGTAGTATGACAGAAGATCGCAAATAACAAGGTTGATTTCATACGGACTTGTGGCTTTTATAGGAGCAGAAACCTTCGTTTCACAACCTCGTAGCTCGATTTTTGCTGGTCTGTTGGGGGCCCCCTTGGAGGGCGGGGCCCGTTTCAATTGAAACGGGTGAAACATAGGTAAGGCCGCGTCTGACCAAGACAGTCTGGTACAGTAGTAGTAGCCTACAATTTACCAGGGCAGCTTCACAGCAGGTCTATCGCATTTTGAATTGTTACTGACAATTAGGTCAATTTTTGCACCGGTCTGCCAAATGTATTTGTTTTGATTCAACTATGTGGTTGCAACTTTGTTTCACGAGCATTCTTTGTTACTACAAACTTCTGCTGAGCGTCTAGCATATGGTCTAGCTGGTTAATTGTTAATAAGTAACAACTTTGTTGCAGGAGCATTCTTTGTACATTGCAAGCTAACAGTGTCCGGTAGGCTTCTTCACTTTAAATAATGATGAATGAAATTATTAATAAAATAGGCTAATGTAATAATAAAACTGCTAAATCCTTCTGTAACTACGCTCCTCTATCTTGCATATTGAAACATAATGTTTTTTAAGTCATCAATAAGCCTGCGCTTGCCCTCATTACTCAAATGATACCGTTCAGGGCGGTAAAATTACAAAATAGGACGCGTGTGTCTCAGAAATAATATAGAACTATTTGTCTTCATGGCCAACCAATGAGAATATTGTGAATAAAAACAACACGGACACAGGCGGCAAATGAACAGGCAGATGTTAGCCTTGCATTGTTTGAAAAAGAAGAAGCGGGAAGCCCTAGTATATAAGAGGCAGATGTTGGATCATATCACACCATGGAAAACCAAAGTCGTCCCCACGTCTGGATCGTTGGCAGCTCCTTGGTCTACTGGCTTGCACGGCATGTGGAGGAGGTCGGACGGTACCCCGACCTTGCACTGGAGTGCCATTTTGAATGGGTAGGGGTGAGAGGGGCATGAGGTGGGCAGACCTTGTGCCTAAGCTCCGTGAGAAGCGTGGCATGCTTCCCAGCCCGGACATAATGGTGCTCCACGTCGGGGGAAACGACTTCAGACAAGTGACCGGGCTAGACCTTACGAGGCAGATGAAGCGAGACCTGGGGGCCATCATGGAGATGTTCCCAAACACTCTGCTGGTGTTTTCGGATATCCTGGAATGCTGCGTCTGGAGGGTATCAGAGGAGCACCAGTGCTTCTGGTATCGACAGGGCAAGACGTCGAGTCAACGCAGTGGTGTCTAGCTTCCTGGCCGACCGTGGGATGGGGAGCATTCAACACCCCCAAATACGACACGGTTTCGTGTCGGATGTACGACACGGATGTACCGACCCAACCTGACGGTGTCCACCTTGATCACGTTGGAAACAATGTGTTCTTGGGAAACATCCAAGATGGTCTCCGAAGACTCCTGTGCTAGCCACAGCACACACAACAACGACTCTTTTAAGAGCCACCCAAAATGTAAAAAAAAGAACAATTAGACCGTTCAAAGTGCCGTTGTAATTGTACAACCATGGGGTCTTACAGGGTTAAATGGTACCATCTTCTTTTAAGTGTGTCATAAAAGCGGCGTCATGTAGGCTACATTGCGAGCTCAGCTCACTGTGTTCTACTCAGCGAGCAACTCTACATTCATACATCTCTGAGCTTGCTTTAAAATAACAGAAAACATGAATATATTTACGTTGAAACATTAAAATGCTTTTATGAATCAATATGTCCTACCACTTGAGAAACACTGTTCTACACATGATTAGACAAATGCAATATTAGACGTCCCATAGCCTACAACCTCATAACCAGGTGCAACAAGTGCCTCAAGAGGATTAAGGAGTTGAAGAAGCAGATGCTGTGTCTTCCTCTTGTTGGGCAACCAACAAGTTGTGTATATCTGAATAAAATTGACTAAGTTACCTACTGAGCAATACCAACTGAGTGATACATGTAATTTTTACAAAATTATTAAGGGAACACAATGGTCAGAACTGCAGTCATACACTTAAATGCTTTTTAAAATATGTAAACACCAGGAGACTATGGGTAGCTGGGGCAGCCGCAAGCACACCCTCACAATTTCCCCAGAAATTGTATGCTCTCTAGTTTTGGATTGTTTTTTTTTCCCCTGTCGACTTTTATTTTGAAACCGGAAACTGGGTATGGTGTCATTAGGTGCGTTCGACTTCCTGCAGCGCCGGCGTCGCCTGCAGCCGCCTGCAGCCCGGCTGACTTGAAGCAGCCAATGGCATTCTCAGCTTCAAGGCAGAAGTTGAACACACCTATTGACTTTTCTTAAGATTTTTTTCGCTATGTCATCGCTACACCTCACAGCTGATAGATGAGGAGAAAGCCAGTTATGTTTAGTAATCCTATTTTCACTGGATGAGACAGTATTTATGTGCACCAATGATGACAACCCACAACTTTAGGAGCACAGTGACGACCATGTTGATTTAAATAATGTCAAAATTATAAAACTTACTATAAATAGCCTCGTAATATTATCTAGCATCCTCTTGTTTGTTCTGGCAAGGTAACTTGCCCGTAACATCATCGTACGGCTGTCACGGACAAGTGTTGGTTGGTTTATTATGGAAGCAAATCGTGACCACAATTCCAATTCAAATGCATTTCCAGAAATGCATTTTCATTTCTAGAATGTGGCTGCAAAATCTTGACCACAATTCAAATTCACTTCCAGAAATGCATTTTCATTTTAAGAACGTTGCTGCAAAATCGTGACCACGATTCAAATTCAAGTGCATTTCCAGAAATGCACAATGAACGAAAAAGCATTCTGAGAGGCGCAGCAGAGTGACGTCAGTAGCCGCTCTTCTTCAGCTCCCTGCTGACCGAGCTACCCATCTCGTTCATTGTGCATTTCTGGAAATGCATTTGAATTTGAATTGTGGTCACGATTTTGCAGCCACGTTCTTAAAATGAAAATGCATTTATGGAAATGCATTTGAATTTGAACTGTGGTCACAAATTTGCAGCCACTTTCTTGAAAATGAAAATGCATTTATGAAAATGCATTTGAATTTGAATTGTGGTCATGATTTTGCAGCCACGTTCTTAAAATGAAAATGCATTTCTGGAAATGCATTTTCATTTGAATTTTGGTCACGATTTGCTTCCATAGTTTATAACTAGCATCTCTAAATTGACATAGCTAGATCAATGAAATTTAAATGTATCGTAAACCCTTGACACTTTTATCGGCAGAGATATTAACTACTTTTTCAAACCGAAAGTGAGGTGATGCCAGGAAATATCATACTGAGGCTTGAACGTATTGACCGAGCGATAGCGAAGAATGAGGAACAATGATTTATTTATTATTTAACAAATAGCCAGTAAACGTGGCATAATAACATCAGCACAGATCTGTAAAACAATATATCTGTATGACAATGATGATCGGGCAGTCACGCAACGCCCGTGGTGGAGTCGCCATGCTCCTGAAACGACACAAATAAGGACAAATATTTCAAACCAATCTCAGTGACTGACATTCAAGATGAATTCTCGTAAGATTAGGTTAGGTTACTCACTTTATGGGAAAATTGGCATTTTCCACTAGTCACAATTTTTTTTATGTCTGTTGTTACAGACGTCACTGAAATCAACATGCAGTTTTCCAGGTTTTCATTTGTAAGTCTGTTCCTCTCGTATGTCTCGATTGCATTCATTGAGGAAAATGCCGACTCGCATGTGTATGTGGAGGGAAACATTGTTAAGACGTACATCGCCAGTTTCTTTATGGACCCGTACTCCTCTGAACATGCGATCCAGAAGTCACTCAATGATCCTCCTGATCTGTAGGGGTCTTTGACCAAAGAGGTTGTTTGAAAATCTATGAGCTCCATCTCAAATTTGGCCAAATCCAAAGAGGGCAGTACTACTTTAGCCAGCGAGGAGAGTTCCCCACTTGGTCGGATTGCAAGAGGGTCACGCACAGAAGTAAGAACGTCTCTTGGGACAGAAAAGTCCTTCAGCTTAGCTGCGAGGTTTGTGCGTAGTTGCTTGATTAACTCAACCATCAGACCGGTCACTCTACCTGCTACCCGTGTTTTCAGTGTGTTAAAATGCAGTAGCTTGCCAGTTGACATGTCTGAGTCCAACAACTCCAGCTTTGTCGTGAATGATATGAGTTTTTCCTCTATGCCCAGGATGGTTTTCCCCCTCCCCTGTAGCTGTAAGTTTAGAGTGTTTAGATGGCCAAATATATCAGCTAATAATTGCCACATTAGCCATGAATTCATCGTC
The DNA here is from genome assembly GCF_054491055.1 of Hypomesus nipponensis. Lineage (NCBI taxonomy): Eukaryota > Metazoa > Chordata > Actinopteri > Osmeriformes > Osmeridae > Hypomesus > Hypomesus nipponensis. The sequence continues at coordinate 13,427,854 of NC_140367.1, forward strand.
CTCTATTAAGACAAGATGATCTGCTGCCCTCTTGCCCGATAGGAACATCTTCACTTCATCTAGAAGCGCACAGTAGCGCTCCAGCGCTTTTTTACTTACTCAGCCAGCGCACGTCATTATGAATCAGAAGGTCCTCTTCTGAGTCAGCCACAAGCTGTCAGAAAAGCCGATGCTGGGTGCTTGATGTACCCCTGATTAAGTTGATGATGTGCATCACTTTGTCCATGATTCCCTTTAACTCACCACCCAGCCTGGCACAGAGGACACTTCTGTGGATGAGGCAATGCAGTCTTTGCATTTGGGGAGCGACCTCCTTCAACCTGCTCACCAAACCTCTGTTCTTTCCCCCCATAGCAGTGACTCCATCTGTTACGAGTAGGTTAACCTTCTCAAAGGACAACGAAAGTCGTTCAAACCGCTCAGACAATTGAGTGAAAATGATGTCAGCAGTAGTTTGCCCCTCCAGCGGAATAAGAGCCAGCAGGTCTTCCTTAAACTCTTTCCCATCAAAGTATCTAACAAAGACGCACATCTGGGGAACATCTGTGTTGTCAGTGCTCTCGTCCACCGCTAAGGAGAAGTAATTGGCTTGATTGAGGTCACTGATAACAGCTGCCTGCACAGCATTTGATAACGCGTCTATGCGGCGGGTAGCGCACCTCGCAGAAAGGGGTATCTGTTTGACAGTAGCAATGAGTCCAATCCATGGACTTATCGTCAGCTAGTTCCTCCAACACAGTAATCATGACATCTTTGAAAAGCTGTGCATCGGTGAAAGGCTTGTTGTGTCGTGCGATCAACCAAGAAGCTTTTAGGGACGCACTTGTGTCTTTTTCTTGGGATGTGAGACCTCACATTAGGATACTGCTACTCTTTGCATAACCCTCTGACAGTGCTGGAATTTAACATTTTGGGGCCTCAGACAGACATAATAGTAGTAGACCGTATAGTATAGAAATGTACTTAATAAGTCAATGGGAACAATTGTTTTTCTTCCGCCGTGTCTGTGCTTATCTTGAATTCATCAGCGGCAGCGTGCCGCACTGGAGTTCTTTCACTGTAGTTAACAACGATGAAACTTCATGTGACATTTGTCAAAAAACAATACGCTATTGTAGCAATACCACAAACATGACAAAGCATCTAAAAGTAAACGTCCTAAAGAGCATGACGAGGTTCAGTTGACTCGAGCAGAGGAGGCAACACAGACACATCATGTCTATTGCGGTTTATTTCATATTAATAACGATGGCTTTCAGAATGCATTGTTAAATTATTAAAACAAAAATATTTCATAGAAGTATCGGTATCGACAATACTGGTCTTGAAAGTAAGTATTGGATCGAAAAGAAAATTATTGGTATTGCCTATCCCTAGCTGAAATAAACTATTTATTGCATGTGCACAAACATTGAAATAATCCAGCTCTTCTTATCAAATATAAAAGTCACTTAACTCATGGTTACAATGGTAAACCAGCACAACAATGACAATTACCACGTAACAAAACACTACATTCTAAGCAGACACATTTAAAAAACTAAATTCATTAAGTTACATTTGTATTTCGAACAAACAGCAACTTATCAGCAAATGTTAACACTATTTACCGCCTTGCATCATGGGAATTGACCAGACAATGAGCCACGCTATCTTCATTTTTTCATGTTGTTATTTTGTTCTTCAGTCAGTTTGACAGTATAACCTTCAAATGCTTAATGCAACTCTTCTGTCTGCTTCTTTTTCACGTAGCTTTTTCGTTTTTTCCATTAATACTCAAATTAAAAATGTTTTGTATAAGAGTATAGGGCTTCAAAAATGTTTTGGCAGTAATTAAGGTTACAGCTTCAGAACCAAAAAAGATTCAATGTGCAGTGCGTAATAGATTTTCCTAGACATAGAAATTTGAAGATGGATTAAAAAAAAACCTGTAATTTATTTATTTTTAAAAGTATTTTGACTGTTTTTGATGTATATAATATAAAACGTACATCCTACTCCAGAAGAAATGTACAAATGAAGTTTAGAACTTCAATAAACTTTAGAATGCTTCTCCCTAGTTGCCATGTTTGCTGCAGTCTGATAAACTATAAAAGTTCACACATGCGCAACGGCACAGAGAACTGTTAACAGAATCGTTAAAGAAT